>NC_138087.1:2337734-3537734 GCF_964212035.1 Myotis nattereri
ATCAGTTTTCTGGTCATTTCCCTGCTTTAAACGGGTCATGTCCGTGATTGAATACAGCAGGAAATGTAGTAAGAATCTACAAACTTTTATTTCAAGGGTTTCTTATAAGTTTTTAATCATTTCTGGAAACTCTAATTGTGTATTTAAAAAGTTTTACCACAATTAGACAGTTTTCTTACAAGTATGTAATGGAACCGGCAGGATAGTAACTGATTCACCAAAAAGACGCTAGAGAAATTCGGCCTCAATTGTAAACATTAGCAGTATAGTCCTCACTTACAGTCTTTCTACACTAATGGTGAGCTGTGTAAACATGAATTCCTAATATTTGAAAACAAATTCAAGTCAAAATGCTCGCTAAAGTGGCCGGAGTTGTAAATATTATCAGTTTTCTGGTCATTACCCTGCTTTTCACGGGTAATGTCCGTGATTGAAAACAGCAGGAAATGTAGTAAGAATCTACAAACTTTTATTTCAAGGGTTTCTTATAAGTTTTTAATCATTTCTGGAAACTCTAATTGCGTATTTTAAAAGATTTACCACAATTAGACAGTTTTCTTACAAGTATGAAATGGAACCGGCAGGATATTAACTGATTCACCAAAAAGACGCTAGAGAAATTCGGCCTCAATTGTAAACATTAGCAGTATAGTCCTCACTTACAGTCTTTCTACACTAATGGTGAGCTGTGTAAACATGAATTCCTAATATTTGAAAGCAAATTCAAGTCAAAACGCTCGCTAAAGTGGCCGGAGTTGTAAATATTATCAGTTTTCTGGTCATTTCCCTGCTTTTCACGGGTAATGTCCGTGATTGAAAAAAGCAGGAAATGTAGTAAGAATCTATAAACTTTTATTTCAAGGGTTTCTTATAAGTTTTTAATCATTTCTGGAAACTCTAATTGCGTATTTTAAAAGTTTTACCACAATTAGACAGTTTTCATACAAGTATGTAATGGAACCGGCAGGATAGTAACTGATTCACCAAAAAGACGCTAGAGAAATTTGGCCTCAATTGTAAACATTAGCAGTATAGTCCTCACTTACAGTCTTTCTACACTAATGGTGAGCTGTATAAAAATGAATTCCTAATATTTGAAAACAAATTCAAGTCAAAACGCTCGCTAAAGTCGCCGGAGTTGTAAATATTATCAGTTTTCAGGTCATTTTTCTGCTTTCCACGGGTAATGTCCGTGATTGAAAACAGCAGGAAATGTAGTAAGAATCTACTAACTTTTATTTCAAGGGTTTCTTATAAGTTTTTAATCATTTCTGGAAACTCTAATTGCGTATTTTAAGAGTTTTACCACAATTAGACAGTTTTCTTACAAGTATGTAATGGAACCGGCAGGATAGTAACTGATTCACCAAAAAGACGCTAGAGAAATTCGGCCTCAATTGTAAACATTAGCAGTATAGTCCTCACTTACAGTCTTTCTACACTAATGGTGAGCTGTATAAACATGAATTCCTAATATTTGAAAGCAAATTCAAGTCAAAACGCTCGCTAAAGTGGCCGGAGTTGTAAATATTATCAGTTTTCTGGTCATTTCCCTGCTTTTCACGGGTCATGTCCGTGATTGAAAACAGCAGGAAATGTAGTAAGAATCTACAAACTTTTATTTCAAGGGTTTCTTATAAGTTTTTAATCATTTCTGGAAACTCTAATTGCGTATTTTAAGAGTTTTACCACAATTAGACAGTTTTCTTACAAGTATGTAATGGAACCGGCAGGATAGTAACTGATTCACCAAAAAGACGCTAGAGAAATTCGGCCTCAATTGTAAACATTAGCAGTATAGTCCTCACTTACAGTCTTTCTAAACCAATGGTGAGCTGTGTAAACATGAATTCCTAATATTTGAAAGCAAATTCAAGTCAAAACGTTCGCCAAAGTGGCAGGAGTTGTAAATATTATCAGTTTTCAGGTCATTTTTCTGCTTTCCACGGGTAATGTCCGTGATTGAAAAGAGCAGGAAATGTAGTAAGAATCTACTAACTTTTATTTCAAGGGTTTCTTATAAGTTTTTAATCATTTCTGGAAACTCTAATTGCGTATTTTAAGAGTTTTACCACAATTAGACAGTTTTCTTACAAGTATGTAATGGAACCGGCAGGATAGTAACTGATTCACCAAAAAGACGCTAGAGAAATTCGGCCTCAATTGTAAACATTAGCAGTATAGTCCTCACTTACAGTCTTTCTACACTAATGGTGAGCTGTATAAACATGAATTCCTAATATTTGAAAGCAAATTCAAGTCAAAACGCTCGCTAAAGTGGCCGGAGTTGTAAATATTATCAGTTTTCTGGTCATTTCCCTGCTTTCCACGGGTAATGTCATTGATTTTAAACTGCAGGAAATGTAGTAAGAATCTACTTACTTTTATTTCAAGGGTTTCTCATAAGTTTTTAATCATTTCTGGAAACTTTAATTGCGTATTTAAAGAGTTTTACCACAGTTAGACAGTTTTCTTAGAGGTATGTAATGGAACCGGCAGGATATTAACTGATTCTCCAAAAAGACGCTAGAGAAATTCGCCCTCATTGTAAACATTAGCAGTATAGTCCTCACTTACAGTCTTTCTACACTAATGGTGAGCTGTATAAACATGAATTCCTAATATTTGAAAACAAATTCAAGTCAAAACGCTCGCTAAAGTGGCCGGAGTTGTAAATATTATCAGTTTTCTGGTCATTTCCCTGCTTTTCACGGGTAATGTCCGTGATTGAAAACAGCAGGAAATGTAGTAAGAATCTACAAACTTTTATTTCAAGGGTTTCTTATAAGTTTTTAATCATTTCTGGAAATTCTAATTGCGTATTTTAAAAGTTTTACCACAATTAGACAGTTTTCTTACAAGTATGTAATGGAACCGGCAGGATATTAACTGATTCACCAAAAAGACGCTAGAGAAATTCGGCCTCAATTGTAAACATTAGCAGTATAGTCCTCACTTACAGTCTTTCTACACTAATGGTGAGCTGTATAAACATGAATTCCTAATATTTGAAAGCAAATTCAAGTCAAAACGCTCGCTAAAGTGGTCGGAGTTGTAAATATTATCAGTTTTCTGGTCATTACCCTGCTTTTCACGGGTAATGTCCGTGATTGAAAACAGCAGGAAATGTAGTAAGAATCTACAAACTTTTATTTCAAGGGTTTCTTATAAGTTTTTAATCATTTCTGGAAACTCTAATTGCGTATTTTAAAAGTTTTACCACAATTAGACAGTTTTCTTACAAGTATGAAATGGAACCGGCAGGATATTAACTGATTCACCAAAAAGACGCTAGAGAAATTCGGCCTCAATTGTAAACATTAGCAGTATAGTCCTCACTTACAGTCTTTCTACACTAATGGTGAGCTGTATAAACATGAATTCCTAATATTTGAAAGCAAATTCAAGTCAAAACGCTCGCTAAAGTGGCCGGAGTTGTAAATATTATCAGTTTTCTGGTCATTACCCTGCTTTTCACGGGTAATGTCCGTGATTGAAAACAGCAGGAAATGTAGTAAGAATCTACTAACTTTTATTTCAAGGGTTTCTTATAAGTTTTTAATCATTTCTGGAAACTCTAATTGCGTATTTTAAGAGTTTTACCACAATTAGACAGTTTTCTTACAAGTATTTAATGGAACCGGCAGGATATTAACTGATTCACCAAAAAGACGCTAGAGAAATTCGGCCTCAATTGTAAACATTAGCAGTATAGTCCTCACTTACAGTCTTTCTACACTAATTGTGAGCTGTGTAAACATGAATTCCTAATATTTGAAAGCAAATTCAAGTCAAAACGCTCGCTAAAGTGGCCGGAGTTGTAAATATTATCAGTTTTCTGGTCATTTCCCTGCTTTCCACGGGTAATGTCATTGATTTTAAACTGCAGGAAATGTAGTAAGAATCTACTTACTTTTATTTCAAGGGTTTCTCATAAGTTTTTAATCATTTCTGGAAACTTTAATTGCGTATTTAAAGAGTTTTACCACAATTAGACAGTTTTCTTAGAGGTATGTAATGGAACCGGCAGGATATTAACTGATTCTCCAAAAAGACGCTAGAGAAATTCGGCCTCAATTGTAAACATTAGCAGTATAGTCCTCACTTACAGTCTTTCTACACTAATGGTGAGCTGTATAAACATGAATTCCTAATATTTGAAAGCAAATTCAAGTCAAAACGCTCGCTAAAGTGGCCGGAGTTGTAAATATTATCAGTTTTCTGGTCATTACCCTGCTTTTCACGGGTAATGTCCGTGATTGAAAACAGCAGGAAATGTAGTAAGAATCTACTAACTTTTATTTCAAGGGTTTCTTATAAGTTTTTAATCATTTCTGGAAACTCTAATTGCGTATTTTAAAAGATTTACCACAATTCGTCAGTTTTCTTACAAGTATGTAATGGAACCGGCAGGATATTAACTGATTCACCAAAAAGACGCTAGAGAAATTCGGCCTCAATTGTAAACATTAGCAGTATAGTCCTCACTTACAGTCTTTCTACACTAATGGTGAGCTGTATAAACATGAATTCCTAATATTTGAAAGCAAATTCAAGTCAAAACGCTCGCTAAAGTGGCCGGAGTTGTAAATATTATCAGTTTTCTGGTCATTTCCCTGCTTTTCACGGGTCATGTCCGTGATTGAAAACAGCAGGAAATGTAGTAAGAATCTACAAACTTTTATTTCAAGGGTTTCTTATAAGTTTTTAATCATTTCTGGAAACTCTAATTGCGTATTTTAAAAGATTTACCACAATTATACAGTTTTCTTACAAGTATTTAATGGAACCGGAAGGATATTAACTGATTCACCAAAAAGACGCTAGAGAAATTCGGCCTCAATTGTAAACATTAGCAGTATAGTCCTCACTTACAGTCTTTCTACACTAATTGTGAGCTGTGTAAACATGAATTCCTAATATTTGAAAGCAAATTCAAGTCAAAACGCTCGCTAAAGTGGCCGGAGTTGTAAATATTATCAGTTTTCTGGTCATTTCCCTGCTTTCCACGGGTAATGTCATTGATTTTAAACTGCAGGAAATGTAGTAAGAATCTACTTACTTTTATTTCAAGGGTTTCTCATAAGTTTTTAATCATTTCTGGAAACTTTAATTGCGTATTTAAAGAGTTTTACCACAATTAGACAGTTTTCTTAGAGGTATGTAATGGAACCGGCAGGATATTAACTGATTCTCCAAAAAGACACTAGAGAAATTCGGCCTCAATTGTAAACATTAGCAGTATAGTCCTCACTTACAGTCTTTCTACACTAATGGTGAGCTGTATAAACATGAATTCCTAATATTTGAAAGCAAATTCAAGTCAAAACGCTCGCTAAAGTGGCCGGAGTTGTAAATATTATCAGTTTTCTGGTCATTTCCCTGCTTTTCACGGGTAATGTCCGTGATTGAAAACAGCTGGAAATGTAGTAAGAATCTACAAACTTTTATTTCAAGGGTTTCTTATAAGTTTTTAATCATTTCTGGAAACTCTAATTGCGTATTTTAAAAGATTTAGCACAATTAGACAGTTTTCTTACAAGTATGAAATGGAACCGGCAGGATATTAACTGATTCACCAAAAAGACGCTAGAGAAATTCGGCCTCAATTGTAAACATTAGCAGTATAGTCCTCACTTACAGTCTTTCTACACTAATGGTGAGCTGTATAAACATGAATTCCTAAAATTTGAAAGCAAATTCAAGTCAAAACGCTCGCTAAAGTGGCCGGAGTTGTAAATATTATCAGTTTTCTGGTCATTTCCCTGCTTTTCACGGGTAATGTCCGTGATTGAAAACAGCAGGAAATGTAGTAAGAATCTACTAACTTTTATTTCAAGGGTTTCTTATAAGTTTTTAATCATTTCTGGAAACTCTAATTGCGTATTTTAAGAATTTTACCACAGTTAGACAGTTTTCTTACAAGTATGTAATGGAACCGGCTGGATAGTAACTGATTCTCCCAAAAGACGCTAGAGAAATTCGGCCTCAATTGTAAACATTAGCAGTATAGTCCTCACTTACAGTCTTTCTACACTAATGGTGAGCTGTGTAAACATGAATTCCTAATATTTGAAAGCAAATTCAAGTCAAAACGCTCGCTAAAGTGGCCGGAGTTGTAAATATTATCAGTTTTCTGGTCATTTCCCTGCTTTTCACGGGTAATGTCCGTGATTGAAAAAAGCAGGAAATGTAGTAAGAATCTATAAACTTTTATTTCAAGGGTTTCTTATAAGTTTTTAATCATTTCTGGAAACTCTAATTGCGTATTTTAAAAGTTTTACCACAATTAGACAGTTTTCATACAAGTATGTAATGGAACCGGCAGGATATTAACTGATTCTCCAAAAAGACGCTAGAGAAATTCGGCCTCAATTGTAAACATTAGCAGTATAGTCCTCACTTACAGTCTTTGTACACTAATGGTGAGCTGTATAAACATGAATTCCTAATATTTGAAAGCAAATTCAAGTCAAAACGCTCGCTAAAGTGGCCGGAGTTGTAAATATTATCAGTTTTCTGGTCATTACCCTGCTTTTCACGGGTAATGTCCGTGATTGAAAACAGCAGGAAATGTAGTAAGAATCTACTAACTTTTATTTCAAGGGTTTCTTATAAGTTTTTAATCATTTCTGGAAACTCTAATTGCGTATTTTAAGAGTTTTACCACAATTAGACAGTTTTCTTACAAGTATTTAATGGAACCGGCAGGATATTAACTGATTCACCAAAAAGACGCTAGAGAAATTCGGCCTCAATTGTAAACATTAGCAGTATAGTCCTCACTTACAGTCTTTCTACACTAATTGTGAGCTGTGTAAACATGAATTCCTAATATTTGAAAGTAAATTCAAGTCAAAACGCTCGCTAAAGTGGCCGGAGTTGTAAATATTATCAGTTTTCTGGTCATTTCCCTGCTTTAAACGGGTCATGTCCGTGATTGAATACAGCAGGAAATGTAGTAAGAATCTACAAACTTTTATTTCAAGGGTTTCTTATAAGTTTTTAATCATTTCTGGAAACTCTAATTGTGTATTTAAAAAGTTTTACCACAATTAGACAGTTTTCTTACAAGTATGTAATGGAACCGGCAGGATAGTAACTGATTCACGAAAAAGACGCTAGAGAAATTCGGCCTCAATTGTAAACATTAGCAGTATAGTCCTCACTTACAGTCTTTCTACACTAATGGTGAGCTGTGTAAACATGAATTCCTAATATTTGAAAACAAATTCAAGTCAAAATGCTCGCTAAAGTCGCCCGAGTTGTAAATATTATCAGTTTTCTGGTCATTACCCTGCTTTTCACGGGTAATGTCCGTGATTGAAAACAGCAGGAAATGTAGTAAGAATCTACAAACTTTTATTTCAAGGGTTTCTTATAAGTTTTTAATCATTTCTGGAAACTCTAATTGCGTATTTTAAAAGATTTACCACAATTAGACAGTTTTCTTACAAGTATGAAATGGAACCGGCAGGATATTAACTGATTCACCAAAAAGACGCTAGAGAAATTCGGCCTCAATTGTAAACATTAGCAGTATAGTCCTCACTTACAGTCTTTCTACACTAATGGTGAGCTGTGTAAACATGAATTCCTAATATTTGAAAGCAAATTCAAGTCAAAACGCTCGCTAAAGTGGCCGGAGTTGTAAATATTATCAGTTTTCTGGTCATTTCCCTGCTTTTCACGGGTAATGTCCGTGATTGAAAAAAGCAGGAAATGTAGTAAGAATCTATAAACTTTTATTTCAAGGGTTTCTTATAAGTTTTTAATCATTTCTGGAAACTCTAATTGCGTATTTTAAAAGTTTTACAACAATTAGACAGTTTTCATACAAGTATGTAATGGAACCGGCAGGATATTAACTGATTCTCCAAAAAGACGCTAGAGAAATTCGGCCTCAATTGTAAACATTAGCAGTATAGTCCTCACTTACAGTCTTTCTAAACTAATGGTGAGCTGTGTAAACATGAATTCCTAATATTTGAAAACAAATTCAAGTCAAAACGCTCGCCAAAGTCGCCGGAGTTGTAAATATTATCAGTTTTCAGGTCATTTTTCTGCTTTCCACGGGTAATGTGCGTGATTGAAAACAGCAGGAAATGTAGTAAGAATCTACTAACTTTTATTTCAAGGGTTTCTTATAAGTTTTTAATCATTTCTGGAAACTCTAATTGCGTATTTTAAGAGTTTTACCACAATTAGACAGTTTTCTTACAAGTATGTAATGGAACCGGCAGCATAGTAACTGATTCACCAAAAAGACGCTAGAGAAATTCGGCCTCAATTGTAAACATTAGCAGTATAGTCCTCACTTACAGTCTTTCTACACTAATGGTGAGCTGTATAAACATGAATTCCTAATATTTGAAAGCAAATTCAAGTCAAAACGCTCCCTAAAGTGGCCGGAGTTGTAAATATTATCAGTTTTCTGGTCATTTCCCTGCTTTTCACGGGTCATGTCCGTGATTGAAAACAGCAGGAAATGTAGTAAGAATCTACAAACTTTTATTTCAAGGGTTTCTTATAAGTTTTTAATCATTTCTGGAAACTCTAATTGTGTATTTAAAAAGTTTTACCACAATTAGACAGTTTTCTTACAAGTATGTAATGGAACCGGCAGGATAGTAACTGATTCACGAAAAAGACGCTAGAGAAATTCGGCCTCAATTGTAAACATTAGCAGTATAGTCCTCACTTACAGTCTTTCTACACTAATGGTGAGCTGTGTAAACATGAATTCCTAATATTTGAAAACAAATTCAAGTCAAAATGCTCGCTAAAGTCGCCCGAGTTGTAAATATTATCAGTTTTCTGGTCATTACCCTGCTTTTCACGGGTAATGTCCGTGATTGAAAACAGCAGGAAATGTAGTAAGAATCTACAAACTTTTATTTCAAGGGTTTCTTATAAGTTTTTAATCATTTCTGGAAACTCTAATTGCGTATTTTAAAAGATTTACCACAATTAGACAGTTTTCTTACAAGTATGAAATGGAACCGGCAGGATATTAACTGATTCACCAAAAAGACGCTAGAGAAATTCGGCCTCAATTGTAAACATTAGCAGTATAGTCCTCACTTACAGTCTTTCTACACTAATGGTGAGCTGTGTAAACATGAATTCCTAATATTTGAAAGCAAATTCAAGTCAAAACGCTCGCTAAAGTGGCCGGAGTTGTAAATATTATCAGTTTTCTGGTCATTTCCCTGCTTTTCACGGGTAATGTCCGTGATTGAAAAAAGCAGGAAATGTAGTAAGAATCTATAAACTTTTATTTCAAGGGTTTCTTATAAGTTTTTAATCATTTCTGGAAACTCTAATTGCGTATTTTAAAAGTTTTACAACAATTAGACAGTTTTCATACAAGTATGTAATGGAACCGGCAGGATATTAACTGATTCTCCAAAAAGACGCTAGAGAAATTCGGCCTCAATTGTAAACATTAGCAGTATAGTCCTCACTTACAGTCTTTGTACACTAATGGTGAGCTGTATAAACATGAATTCCTAATATTTGAAAGCAAATTCAAGTCAAAACGCTCGCTAAAGTGGCCGGAGTTGTAAATATTATCAGTTTTCTGGTCATTACCCTGCTTTTCACGGGTAATGTCCGTGATTGAAAACAGCAGGAAATGTAGTAAGAATCTACTAACTTTTATTTCAAGGGTTTCTTATAAGTTTTTAATCATTTCTGGAAACTCTAATTGCGTATTTTAAGAGTTTTACCACAATTAGACATTTTTCTTACAAGTATGTAATGGAACCGGCAGCATAGTAACTGATTCACCAAAAAGACGCTAGAGAAATTCGGCCTCAATTGTAAACATTAGCAGTATAGTCCTCACTTACAGTCTTTCTACACTAATGGTGAGCTGTATAAACATGAATTCCTAATATTTGAAAGCAAATTCAAGTCAAAACGCTCCCTAAAGTGGCCGGAGTTGTAAATATTATCAGTTTTCTGGTCATTTCCCTGCTTTTCACGGGTCATGTCCGTGATTGAAAACAGCAGGAAATGTAGTAAGAATCTACAAACTTTTATTTCAAGGGTTTCTTATAAGTTTTTAATCATTTCTGGAAACTCTAATTGCGTATTTTAAGAGTTTTACCACAATTAGATAGTTTTCTTACAAGTATGTAATGGAACCGGCAGGATAGTAACTGATTCACCAAAAAGACGCTAGAGAAATTCGGCCTCAATTGTAAACATTAGCAGTATAGTCCTCACTTACAGTCTTTCTACACTAATGGTGAGCTGTATAAAAATGAATTCCTAATATTTGAAAACAAATTCAAGTCAAAACGCTCGCTAAAGTCGCCGGAGTTGTAAATATTATCAGTTTTCAGGTCATTTTTCTGCTTTCCACGGGTAATGTCCGTGATTGAAAACAGCAGGAAATGTAGTAAGAATCTACTAACTTTTATTTCAAGGGTTTCTTATAAGTTTTTAATCATTTCTGGAAACTCTAATTGCGTATTTTAAGAGTTTTACCACAATTAGACAGTTTTCTTACAAGTATGTAATGGAACCGGCAGGATAGTAACTGATTCACCAAAAAGACGCTAGAGAAATTCGGCCTCAATTGTAAACATTAGCAGTATAGTCCTCACTTACAGTCTTTCTACACTAATGGTGAGCTGTATAAACATGAATTCCTAATATTTGAAAGCAAATTCAAGTCAAAACGCTCGCTAAAGTGGCCGGAGTTGTAAATATTATCAGTTTTCTGGTCATTTCCCTGCTTTTCACGGGTCATGTCCGTGATTGAAAACAGCAGGAAATGTAGTAAGAATCTACAAACTTTTATTTCAAGGGTTTCTTATAAGTTTTTAATCATTTCTGGAAACTCTAATTGCGTATTTTAAGAGTTTTACCACAATTAGACAGTTTTCTTACAAGTATGTAATGGAACCGGCAGGATAGTAACTGATTCACCAAAAAGACGCTAGAGAAATTCGGCCTCAATTGTAAACATTAGCAGTATAGTCCTCACTTACAGTCTTTCTACACTAATGGTGAGCTGTATAAACATGAATTCCTAATATTTGAAAGCAAATTCAAGTCAAAACGCTCGCTAAAGTGGCCGGAGTTGTAAATATTATCAGTTTTCTGGTCATTTCCCTGCTTTTCACGGGTCATGTCCGTGATTGAAAACAGCAGGAAATGTAGTAAGAATCTACAAACTTTTATTTCAAGGGTTTCTTATAAGTTTTTAATCATTTCTGGAAACTCTAATTGCGTATTTTAAGAGTTTTGCCACAATTAGACAGTTTTCTTACAAGTATGTAATGGAACCGGCAGGATAGTAACTGATTCACCAAAAAGACGCTAGAGAAATTCGGCCTCAATTGTAAACATTAGCAGTATAGTCCTCACTTACAGTCTTTCTAAACCAATGGTGAGCTGTGTAAACATGAATTCCTAATATTTGAAAACAAATTCAAGTCAAAACGTTCGCCAAAGTGGCAGGAGTTGTAAATATTATCAGTTTTCAGGTCATTTTTCTGCTTTCCACGGGTAATGTCCGTGACTGAAAAGAGCAGGAAATGTAGTAAGAATCTACTAACTTTTATTTCAAGGGTTTCTTATAAGTTTTTAATCATTTCTGGAAACTCTAATTGCGTATTTTAAGAGTTTTACCACAATTAGACAGTTTTCTTACAAGTATGTAATGGAACCGGCAGGATAGTAACTGATTCACCAAAAAGACGCTAGAGAAATTCGGCCTCAATTGTAAACATTAGCAGTATAGTCCTCACTTACAGTCTTTCTACACTAATGGTGAGCTGTATAAACATGAATTCCTAATATTTGAAAGCAAATTCAAGTCAAAACGCTCGCTAAAGTGGCCGGAGTTGTAAATATTATCAGTTTTCTGGTCATTTCCCTGCTTTTCACGGGTCATGTCCGTGATTGAAAACAGCAGGAAATGTAGTAAGAATCTACAAACTTTTATTTCAAGGGTTTCTTATAAGTTTTTAATCATTTCTGGAAACTCTAATTGTGTATTTAAAAAGTTTTACTACAATTAGACAGTTTTCTTACAAGTATGTAATGGAACCGGCAGGATAGTAACTGATTCACCAAAAAGACGCTAGAGAAATTCGGCCTCAATTGTAAACATTAGCAGTATAGTCCTCACTTACAGCCTTTCTAAACTAATGGTGAGCTGTGTAAACATGAATTTCTAATATTTGAAAACAAATTCAAGTCAAAACGCTCGCCAAAGTCGCCGGAGTTGTAAATATTATCAGTTTTCAGGTCATTTTTCTGCTTTCCACGGGTAATGTGCGTGATTGAAAACAGCAGGAAATGTAGTAAGAATCTACTAACTTTTATTTCAAGGGTTTCTTATAAGTTTTTAATCATTTCTGGAAACTCTAATTGCGTATTTTAAGAGTTTTACCACAATTAGACAGTTTTCTTACAAGTATGTAATGGAACCGGCAGGATAGTAACTGATTCACCAAAAAGACGCTAGAGAAATTCGGCCTCAATTGTAAACTTTAGCAGTATAGTCCTCACTTACAGTCTTTCTACACTAATGGTGAGCTGTATAAACATGAATTCCTAATATTTGAAAGCAAATTCAAGTCAAAACGCTCGCTAAAGTGGCCGGAGTTGTAAATATTATCAGTTTTCTGGTCATTTCCCTGCTTTTCACGGGTCATGTCCGTGATTGAAAACAGCAGGAAATGTAGTAAGAATCTACAAACTTTTATTTCAAGGGTTTCTTATAAGTTTTTAATCATTTCTGGAAACTCTAATTGCGTATTTTAAGAGTTTTACCACAATTAGACAGTTTTCTTACAAGTATGTAATGGAACCGGCAGGATAGTAACTGATTCACCAAAAAGACGCTAGAGAAATTCGGCCTCAATTGTAAACATTAGCAGTATAGTCCTCACTTACAGTCTTTCTACACTAATGGTGAGCTGTATAAACATGAATTCCTAAAATTTGAAAGCAAATTCAAGTCAAAACGCTCGCTAAAGTGGCCGGAGTTGTAAATATTATCAGTTTTCTGGTCATTTCCCTGCTTTTCACGGGTCATGTCCGTGATTGAAAACAGCAGGAAATGTAGTAAGAATCTACTAACTTTTATTTCAAGGGTTTCTTATAAGTTTTTAATCATTTCTGGAAACTCTAATTGCGTATTTTAAGAGTTTTACCACAATTAGACAGTTTTCTTACAAGTATGTAATGGAACCGGCAGGATAGTAACTGATTCACCAAAAAGACGCTAGAGAAATTCGGCCTCAATTGTAAACATTAGCAGTATAGTCCTCACTTACAGTCTTTCTACACTAATGGTGAGCTGTATAAACATGAATTCCTAAAATTTGAAAGCAAATTCAAGTCAAAACGCTCGCTAAAGTGGCCGGAGTTGTAAATATTATCAGTTTTCTGGTCATTTCCCTGCTTTTCACGGGTAATGTCCGTGATTGAAAACAGCAGGAAATGTAGTAAGAATCTACAAACTTTTATTTCAAGGGTTTCTTATAAGTTTTTAATCATTTCTGGAAACTCTAATTGCGTATTTTAAGAATTTTACCACAGTTAGACAGTTTTCTTACAAGTATGTAATGGAACCGGCTGGATATTAACTGATTCTCCAAAAAGACGCTAGAGAAATTCGGTCTCAATTGTAAACATTAGCAGTATAGTCCTCACTTACAGTCTTTCTACACTAATGGTGAGCTGTGTAAACATGAATTCCTAATATTTGAAAGCAAATTCAAGTCAAAACGCTCGCTAATGTGGCCGGAGTTGTAAATATTATCAGTTTTCTGGTCATTTCCCTGCTTTTCACGGGTAATGTCCGTGATTGAAAAAAGCAGGAAATGTAGTAAGAATCTATAAACTTTTATTTCAAGGGTTTCTTATAAGTTTTTAATCATTTCTGGAAACTCTAATTGCGTATTTTAAAAGTTTTACCACAATTAGACAGTTTTCATACAAGTATGTAATGGAACCGGCAGGATATTAACTGATTCTCCAAAAAGACGCTAGAGAAATTCGGCCTCAATTGTAAACATTAGCAGTATAGTCCTCACTTACAGTCTTTGTACACTAATGGTGAGCTGTATAAACATGAATTCCTAATATTTGAAAGCAAATTCAAGTCAAAACGCTCGCTAAAGTGGCCGGAGTTGTAAATATTATCAGTTTTCTGGTCATTACCCTGCTTTTCACGGGTAATGTCCGTGATTGAAAACAGCAGGAAATGTAGTAAGAATCTACTAACTTTTATTTCAAGGGTTTCTTATAAGTTTTTAATCATTTCTGGAAACTCTAATTGCGTATTTTAAGAGTTTTACCACAATTAGACAGTTTTCTTACAAGTATTTAATGGAACCGGCAGGATATTAACTGATTCACCAAAAAGACGCTAGAGAAATTCGGCCTCAATTGTAAACATTAGCAGTATAGTCCTCACTTACAGTCTTTCTACACTAATTGTGAGCTGTGTAAACATGAATTCCTAATATTTGAAAGCAAATTCAAGTCAAAACGCTCGCTAAAGTGGCCGGAGTTGTAAATATTATCAGTTTTCTGGTCATTTCCCTGCTTTAAACGGGTCATGTCCGTGATTGAATACAGCAGGAAATGTAGTAAGAATCTACAAACTTTTATTTCAAGGGTTTCTTATAAGTTTTTAATCATTTCTGGAAACTCTAATTGTGTATTTAAAAAGTTTTACCACAATTAGACAGTTTTCTTAC
Source organism: Myotis nattereri (assembly GCF_964212035.1). Lineage (NCBI taxonomy): Eukaryota > Metazoa > Chordata > Mammalia > Chiroptera > Vespertilionidae > Myotis > Myotis nattereri. The sequence continues at coordinate 2,352,467 of NC_138087.1, forward strand.
AAGTATGTAATGGAACCGGCAGGATAGTAACTGATTCACCAAAAAGACGCTAGAGAAATTCGGCCTCAATTGTAAACATTAGCAGTATAGTCCTCACTTACAGTCTTTCTACACTAATGGTGAGCTGTGTAAACATGAATTCCTAATATTTGAAAACAAATTCAAGTCAAAATGCTCGCTAAAGTGGCCGGAGTTGTAAATATTATCAGTTTTCTGGTCATTACCCTGCTTTTCACGGGTAATGTCCGTGATTGAAAACAGCAGGATATGTAGTAAGAATCTACAAACTTTTATTTCAAGGGTTTCTTATAAGTTTTTAATCATTTCTGGAAACTCTAATTGCGTATTTTAAAAGATTTACCACAATTAGACAGTTTTCTTACAAGTATGAAATGGAACCGGCAGGATATTAACTGATTCACCAAAAAGACGCTAGAGAAATTCGGCCTCAATTGTAAACATTAGCAGTATAGTCCTCACTTACAGTCTTTCTACACTAATGGTGAGCTGTGTAAACATGAATTCCTAATATTTGAAAGCAAATTCAAGTCAAAACGCTCGCTAAAGTGGCCGGAGTTGTAAATATTATCAGTTTTCTGGTCATTTCCCTGCTTTTCACGGGTAATGTCCGTGATTGAAAAAAGCAGGAAATGTAGTAAGAATCTATAAACTTTTATTTCAAGGGTTTCTTATAAGTTTTTAATCATTTCTGGAAACTCTAATTGCGTATTTTAAAAGTTTTACCACAATTAGACAGTTTTCATACAAGTATGTAATGGAACCGGCAGGATATTAACTGATTCTCCAAAAAGACGCTAGAGAAATTCGGCCTCAATTGTAAACATTAGCAGTATAGTCCTCACTTACAGTCTTTGTACACTAATGATGAGCTGTATAAACATGAATTCCTAATATTTGAAAGCAAATTCAAGTCAAAACGCTCCCTAAAGTGGCCGGAGTTGTAAATATTATCAGTTTTCTGGTCATTTCCCTGCTTTTCACGGGTCATGTCCGTGATTGAAAACAGCAGGAAATGTAGTAAGAATCTACAAACTTTTATTTCAAGGGTTTCTTATAAGTTTTTAATCATTTCTGGAAACTCTAATTGCGTATTTTAAGAGTTTTACCACAATTAGATAGTTTTCTTACAAGTATGTAATGGAACCGGCAGGATAGTAACTGATTCACCAAAAAGACGCTAGAGAAATTCGGCCTCAATTGTAAACATTAGCAGTATAGTCCTCACTTACAGTCTTTCTACACTAATGGTGAGCTGTATAAAAATGAATTCCTAATATTTGAAAACAAATTCAAGTCAAAACGCTCGCTAAAGTCGCCGGAGTTGTAAATATTATCAGTTTTCAGGTCATTTTTCTGCTTTCCACGGGTAATGTCCGTGATTGAAAACAGCAGGAAATGTAGTAAGAATCTACTAACTTTTATTTCAAGGGTTTCTTATAAGTTTTTAATCATTTCTGGAAACTCTAATTGCGTATTTTAAGAGTTTTACCACAATTAGACAGTTTTCTTACAAGTATGTAATGGAACCGGCAGGATAGTAACTGATTCACCAAAAAGACGCTAGAGAAATTCGGCCTCAATTGTAAACATTAGCAGTATAGTCCTCACTTACAGTCTTTCTACACTAATGGTGAGCTGTATAAACATGAATTCCTAATATTTGAAAGCAAATTCAAGTCAAAACGCTCGCTAAAGTGGCCGGAGTTGTAAATATTATCAGATTTCTGGTCATTTCCCTGCTTTTCACGGGTCATGTCCGTGATTGAAAACAGCAGGAAATGTAGTAAGAATCTACAAACTTTTATTTCAAGGGTTTCTTATAAGTTTTTAATCATTTCTGGAAACTCTAATTGTGTATTTAAAAAGTTTCACTACAATTAGACAGTTTTCTTACAAGTATGTAATGGAACCGGCAGGATAGTAACTGATTCACCAAAAAGACGCTAGAGAAATTCGGCCTCAATTGTAAACATTAGCAGTATAGTCCTCACTTACAGTCTTTCTAAACTAATGGTGAGCTGTGTAAACATGAATTCCTAATATTTGAAAACAAATTCAAGTCAAAACGCTCGCCAAAGTCGCCGGAGTTGTAAATATTATCAGTTTTCAGGTCATTTTTCTGCTTTCCACGGGTAATGTGCGTGATTGAAAACAGCAGGAAATGTAGTAAGAATCTACTAACTTTTATTTCAAGGGTTTCTTATAAGTTTTTAATCATTTCTGGAAACTCTAATTGCGTATTTTAAGAGTTTTACCACAATTAGACAGTTTTCTTACAAGTATGTAATGGAACCGGCAGGATAGTAACTGATTCACCAAAAAGACGCTAGAGAAATTCGGCCTCAATTGTAAACATTAGCAGTATAGTCCTCACTTACAGTCTTTCTACACTAATGGTGAGCTGTATAAACATGAATTCCTAATATTTGAAAGCAAATTCAAGTCAAAACTCTCGCTAAAGTGGCCGGAGTTGTAAATATTATCAGTTTTCTGGTCATTTCCCTGCTTTTCACGGGTCATGTCCGTGATTGAAAACAGCAGGAAATGTAGTAAGAATCTACAAACTTTTATTTCAAGGGTTTCTTATAAGTTTTTAATCATTTCTGGAAACTCTAATTGCGTATTTTAAGAGTTTTACCACAATTAGACAGTTTTCTTACAAGTATGTAATGGAACCGGCAGGATAGTAACTGATTCACCAAAAAGACGCTAGAGAAATTCGGCCTCAATTGTAAACATTAGCAGTATAGTCCTCACTTACAGTCTTTCTAAACTAATGGTGAGCTGTGTAAACATGAATTCCTAATATTTGAAAACAAATTCAAGTCAAAACGCTCGCCAAAGTCGCCGGAGTTGTAAATATTATCAGTTTTCAGGTCATTTTTCTGCTTTCCACGGGTAATGTCCGTGATTGAAAACAGCAGGAAATGTAGTAAGAATCTACTAACTTTTATTTCAAGGGTTTCTTATAAGTTTTTAATCATTTCTGGAAACTCTAATTGCGTATTTTAAGAGTTTTACCACAATTAGACAGTTTTCTTACAAGTATGTAATGGAACCGGCAGGATAGTAACTGATTCACCAAAACGACGCTAGAGAAATTCGGCCTCAATTGTAAACATTAGCAGTATAGTCCTCACTTACAGTCTTTCTACACTAATGGTGAGCTGTATAAACATGAATTCCTAATATTTGAAAGCAAATTCAAGTCAAAACGCTCGCTAAAGTGGCCGGAGTTGTAAATATTATCAGTTTTCTGGTCATTTCCCTGCTTTTCACGGGTCATGTCCGTGATTGAAAACAGCAGGAAATGTAGTAAGAATCTACAAACTTTTATTTCAAGGGTTTCTTATAAGTTTTTAATCATTTCTGGAAACTCTAATTGCGTATTTTAAGAGTTTTACCACAATTAGACAGTTTTCTTACAAGTATGTAATGGAACCGGCAGGATAGTAACTGATTCACCAAAAAGACGCTAGAGAAATTCGGCCTCAATTGTAAACATTAGCAGTATAGTCCTCACTTACAGTCTTTCTACACTAATGGTGAGCTGTATAAACATGAATTCCTAATATTTGAAAGCAAATTCAAGTCAAAACGCTCGCTAAAGTGGCCGGAGTTGTAAATATTATCAGTTTTCTGGTCATTTCCCTGCTTTTCACGGGTCATGTCCGTGATTGAAAACAGCAGGAAATGTAGTAAGAATCTACAAACTTTTATTTCAAGGGTTTCTTATAAGTTTTTAATCATTTCTTTAAACTCTAATTGTGTATTTAAAAAGTTTTACTACAATTAGACAGTTTTCTTACAAGTATGTAATGGAACCGGCAGGATAGTAACTGATTCACCAAAAAGACGCTAGAGAAATTCGGCCTCAATTGTAAACATTAGCAGTATAGTCCTCACTTACAGTCTTTCTAAACTAATGGTGAGCTGTGTAAACATGAATTCCTAATATTTGAAAACAAATTCAAGTCAAAACGCTCGCCAAAGTCGCCGGAGTTGTAAATATTATCAGTTTTCAGGTCATTTTTCTGCTTTCCACGGGTAATGTGCGTGATTGAAAACAGCAGGAAATGTAGTAAGAATCTACTAACTTTTATTTCAAGGGTTTCTTATAAGTTTTTAATCATTTCTGGAAACTCTAATTGCGTATTTTAAGAGTTTTACCACAATTAGACAGTTTTCTTACAAGTATGTAATGGAACCGGCAGGATAGTAACTGATTCACCAAAAAGACGCTAGAGAAATTCGGCCTCAATTGTAAACATTAGCAGTATAGTCCTCACTTACAGTCTTTCTACACTAATGGTGAGCTGTATAAACATGAATTCCTAATATTTGAAAGCAAATTCAAGTCAAAACTCTCGCTAAAGTGGCCGGAGTTGTAAATATTATCAGTTTTCTGGTCATTTCCCTGCTTTTCACGGGTCATGTCCGTGATTGAAAACAGCAGGAAATGTAGTAAGAATCTACAAACTTTTATTTCAAGGGTTTCTTATAAGTTTTTAATCATTTCTGGAAACTCTAATTGCGTATTTTAAGAGTTTTACCACAATTAGACAGTTTTCTTACAAGTATGTAATGGAACCGGCAGGATAGTAACTGATTCACCAAAAAGACGCTAGAGAAATTCGGCCTCAATTGTAAACATTAGCAGTATAGTCCTCACTTACAGTCTTTCTAAACTAATGGTGAGCTGTGTAAACATGAATTCCTAATATTTGAAAACAAATTCAAGTCAAAACGCTCGCCAAAGTCGCCGGAGTTGTAAATATTATCAGTTTTCAGGTCATTTTTCTGCTTTCCACGGGTAATGTCCGTGATTGAAAACAGCAGGAAATGTAGTAAGAATCTACTAACTTTTATTTCAAGGGTTTCTTATAAGTTTTTAATCATTTCTGGAAACTCTAATTGCGTATTTTAAGAGTTTTACCACAATTAGACAGTTTTCTTACAAGTATGTAATGGAACCGGCAGGATAGTAACTGATTCACCAAAACGACGCTAGAGAAATTCGGCCTCAATTGTAAACATTAGCAGTATAGTCCTCACTTACAGTCTTTCTACACTAATGGTGAGCTGTATAAACATGAATTCCTAATATTTGAAAGCAAATTCAAGTCAAAACGCTCGCTAAAGTGGCCGGAGTTGTAAATATTATCAGTTTTCTGGTCATTTCCCTGCTTTTCACGGGTCATGTCCGTGATTGAAAACAGCAGGAAATGTAGTAAGAATCTACAAACTTTTATTTCAAGGGTTTCTTATAAGTTTTTAATCATTTCTGGAAACTCTAATTGCGTATTTTAAGAGTTTTACCACAATTAGACAGTTTTCTTACAAGTATGTAATGGAACCGGCAGGATAGTAACTGATTCACCAAAAAGACGCTAGAGAAATTCGGCCTCAATTGTAAACATTAGCAGTATAGTCCTCACTTACAGTCTTTCTACACTAATGGTGAGCTGTATAAACATGAATTCCTAATATTTGAAAGCAAATTCAAGTCAAAACGCTCGCTAAAGTGGCCGGAGTTGTAAATATTATCAGTTTTCTGGTCATTTCCCTGCTTTTCACGGGTCATGTCCGTGATTGAAAACAGCAGGAAATGTAGTAAGAATCTACAAACTTTTATTTCAAGGGTTTCTTATAAGTTTTTAATCATTTCTGGAAACTCTAATTGCGTATTTTAAGAGTTTTACCACAATTAGACAGTTTTCTTACAAGTATGTAATGGAACCGGCAGGATAGTAACTGATTCACCAAAAAGACGCTAGAGAAATTCGGCCTCAATTGTAAACATTAGCAGTATAGTCCTCACTTACAGTCTTTCTACACTAATTGTGAGCTGTGTAAACATGAATTCCTAATATTTGAAAGCAAATTCAAGTCAAAACGCTCGCTAAAGTGGCCGGAGTTGTAAATATTATCAGTTTTCTAGTCATTTCCCTGCTTTAAACGGGTCATGTCCGTGATTGAATACAGCAGGAAATGTAGTAAGAATCTACAAACTTTTATTTCAAGGGTTTCTTATAAGTTTTTAATCATTTCTGGATACTCTAATTGTGTATTTAAAAAGTTTTACCACAATTAGACAGTTTTCTTACAAGTATGTAATGGAACCGGCAGGATAGTAACTGATTCACCAAAAAGACGCTAGAGAAATTCGGCCTCAATTGTAAACATTAGCAGTATAGTCCTCACTTACAGTCTTTCTACACTAATGGTGAGCTGTATAAACATGAATTCCTAATATTTGAAAGCAAATTCAAGTCAAAACGCTCGCTAAAGTGGCCGGAGTTGTAAATATTATCAGTTTTCTGGTCATTTCCCTGCTTTTCACGGGTCATGTCCGTGATTGAAAACAGCAGGAAATGTAGTAAGAATCTACAAACTTTTATTTCAAGGGTTTCTTATAAGTTTTTAATCATTTCTGGAAACTCTAATTGTGTATTTAAAAAGTTTTACTACAATTAGACAGTTTTCTTACAAGTATGTAATGGAACCGGCAGGATAGTAACTGATTCACCAAAAAGACGCTAGAGAAATTCGGCCTCAATTGTAAACATTAGCAGTATAGTCCTCACTTACAGTCTTTCTAAACTAATGGTGAGCTGTGTAAACATGAATTCCTAATATTTGAAAACAAATTCAAGTCAAAACGCTCGCCAAAGTCGCCGGAGTTGTAAATATTATCAGTTTTCTGGTCATTTCCCTGCTTTTCACGGGTCATGTCCGTGATTGAAAACAGCAGGAAATGTAGTAAGAATCTACAAACTTTTATTTCAAGGGTTTCTTATAAGTTTTTAATCATTTCTGGAAACTCTAATTGCGTATTTTAAGAGTTTTACCACAATTAGACAGTTTTCTTACAAGTATGTAATGGAACCGGCAGGATAGTAACTGATTCACCAAAAAGACGCTAGAGAAATTCGGCCTCAATTGTAAACATTAGCAGTATAGTCCTCACTTACAGTCTTTCTAAACTAATGGTGAGCTGTGTAAACATGAATTCCTAATATTTGAAAACAAATTCAAGTCAAAACGCTCGCCAAAGTCGCCGGAGTTGTAAATATTATCAGTTTTCAGGTCATTTTTCTGCTTTCCACGGGTAATGACCGTGATTGAAAACAGCAGGAAATGTAGTAAGAATCTACTAACTTTTATTTCAAGGGTTTCTTATAAGTTTTTAATCATTTCTGGAAACTCTAATTGCGTATTTTAAGAGTTTTACCACAATTAGACAGTTTTCTTACAAGTATGTAATGGAACCGGCAGGATAGTAACTGATTCACCAAAACGACGCTAGAGAAATTCGGCCTCAATTGTAAACATTAGCAGTATAGTCCTCACTTACAGTCTTTCTACACTAATGGTGAGCTGTATAAACATGAATTCCTAATATTTGAAAGCAAATTCAAGTCAAAACGCTCGCTAAAGTGGCCGGAGTTGTAAATATTATCAGTTTTCTGGTCATTTCCCTGCTTTTCACGGGTCATGTCCGTGATTGAAAACAGCAGGAAATGTAGTAAGAATCTACAAACTTTTATTTCAAGGGTTTCTTATAAGTTTTTAATCATTTCTGGAAACTCTAATTGCGTATTTTAAGAGTTTTACCACAATTAGACAGTTTTCTTACAAGTATGTAATGGAACCGGCAGGATAGTAACTGATTCACCAAAAAGACGCTAGAGAAATTCGGCCTCAATTGTAAACATTAGCAGTATAGTCCTCACTTACAGTCTTTCTACACTAATTGTGAGCTGTGTAAACATGAATTCCTAATATTTGAAAGCAAATTCAAGTCAAAACGCTCGCTAAAGTGGCCGGAGTTGTAAATATTATCAGTTTTCTAGTCATTTCCCTGCTTTAAACGGGTCATGTCCGTGATTGAATACAGCAGGAAATGTAGTAAGAATCTACAAACTTTTATTTCAAGGGTTTCTTATAAGTTTTTAATCATTTCTGGATACTCTAATTGTGTATTTAAAAAGTTTTACCACAATTAGACAGTTTTCTTACAAGTATGTAATGGAACCGGCAGGATAGTAACTGATTCACCAAAAAGACGCTAGAGAAATTCGGCCTCAATTGTAAACATTAGCAGTATAGTCCTCACTTACAGTCTTTCTACACTAATGGTGAGCTGTGTAAACATGAATTCCTAATATTTGAAAACAAATTCAAGTCAAAATGCTCGCTAAAGTGGCCGGAGTTGTAAATATTATCAGTTTTCTGGTCATTACCCTGCTTTTCACGGGTAATGTCCGTGATTGAAAACAGCAGGAAATGTAGTAAGAATCTACAAACTTTTATTTCAAGGGTTTCTTATAAGTTTTTAATCATTTCTGGAAACTCTAATTGCGTATTTTAAGAATTTTACCACAGTTAGACAGTTTTCTTACAAGTATGTAATGGAACCGGCTGGATATTAACTGATTCTCCAAAAAGACGCTAGAGAAATTCGGCCTCAATTGTAAACATTAGCAGTATAGTCCTCACTTACAGTCTTTCTACACTAATGGTGAGCTGTGTAAACATGAATTCCTAATATTTGAAAGCAAATTCAAGTCAAAACGCTCGCTAATGTGGCCGGAGTTGTAAATATTATCAGTTTTCTGGTCATTACCCTGCTTTTCACGGGTAATGTCCGTGATTGAAAACAGCAGGAAATGTAGTAAGAATCTACTAACTTTTATTTCAAGGGTTTCTTATAAGTTTTTAATCATTTCTGGAAACTCTAATTGCGTATTTTAAGAGTTTTACCACAATTAGACAGTTTTCTTACAAGTATTTAATGGAACCGGCAGGATATTAACTGATTCTCCAAAAAGACGCTAGAGAAATTCGGCCTCAATTGTAAACATTAGCAGTATAGTCCTCACTTACAGTCTTTCTACACTAATTGTGAGCTGTGTAAACATGAATTCCTAATATTTGAAAGCAAATTCAAGTCAAAACGCTCGCTAAAGTGGCCGGAGTTGTAAATATTATCAGTTTTCTGGTCATTTCCCTGCTTTAAACGGGTCATGTCCATGATTGAATACAGCAGGAAATGTAGTAAGAATCTACAAACTTTTATTTCAAGGGTTTCTTATAAGTTTTTAATCATTTCTGGAAACTCTAATTGTGTATTTAAAAAGTTTTACCACAATTAGACAGTTTTCTTACAAGTATGTAATGGAACCGGCAGGATAGTAACTGATTCACCAAAAAGACGCTAGAGAAATTCGGCCTCAATTGTAAACATTAGCAGTATAGTCCTCACTTACAGTCTTTCTACACTAATGGTGAGCTGTGTAAACATGAATTCCTAATATTTGAAAACAAATTCAAGTCAAAATGCTCGCTAAAGTGGCCGGAGTTGTAAATATTATCAGTTTTCTGGTCATTACCCTGCTTTTCACGGGTAATGTCCGTGATTGAAAACAGCAGGAAATGTAGTAAGAATCTACAAACTTTTATTTCAAGGGTTTCTTATAAGTTTTTAATCATTTCTGGAAACTCTAATTGCGTATTTTAAAAGATTTACCACAATTAGACAGTTTTCTTACAAGTATGAAATGGAACCGGCAGGATATTAACTGATTCACCAAAAAGACGCTAGAGAAATTCGGCCTCAATTGTAAACATTAGCAGTATAGTCCTCACTTACAGTCTTTCTACACTAATGTTGAGCTGTGTAAACATGAATTCCTAATATTTGAAAGCAAATTCAAGTCAAAACGCTCGCTAAAGTGGCCGGAGTTGTAAATATTATCAGTTTTCTGGTCATTTCCCTGCTTTTCACGGGTAATGTCCGTGATTGAAAAAAGCAGGAAATGTAGTAAGAATCTATAAACTTTTATTTCAAGGGTTTCTTATAAGTTTTTAATCATTTCTGGAAACTCTAATTGCGTATTTTAAAAGTTTTACCACAATTAGACAGTTTTCATACAAGTATGTAATGGAACCGGCAGGATATTAACTGATTCTCCAAAAAGACGCTAGAGAAATTCGGCCTCAATTGTAAACATTAGCAGTATAGTCCTCACTTACAGTCTTTGTACACTAATGGTGAGCTGTGTAAACATGAATTCCTAATATTTGAAAGCAAATTCAAGTCAAAACGCTCGCTAAAGTGGCCGGAGTTGTAAATATTATCAGTTTTCTAGTCATTTCCCTGCTTTAAACGGGTCATGTCCGTGATTGAATACAGCAGGAAATGTAGTAAGAATCTACAAACTTTTATTTCAAGGGTTTCTTATAAGTTTTTAATCATTTCTGGATACTCTAATTGTGTATTTAAAAAGTTTTACCACAATTAGACAGTTTTCTTACAAGTATGTAATGGAACCGGCAGGATAGTAACTGATTCACCAAAAAGACGCTAGAGAAATTCGGCCTCAATTGTAAACATTAGCAGTATAGTCCTCACTTACAGTCTTTCTACACTAATGGTGAGCTGTATAAACATGAATTCCTAATATTTGAAAGCAAATTCAAGTCAAAACGCTCGCTAAAGTGGCCGGAGTTGTAAATATTATCAGTTTTCTGGTCATTTCCCTGCTTTTCACGGGTCATGTCCGTGATTGAAAACAGCAGGAAATGTAGTAAGAATCTACAAACTTTTATTTCAAGGGTTTCTTATAAGTTTTTAATCATTTCTGGAAACTCTAATTGTGTATTTAAAAAGTTTTACTACAATTAGACAGTTTTCTTACAAGTATGTAATGGAACCGGCAGGATAGTAACTGATTCACCAAAAAGACGCTAGAGAAATTCGGCCTCAATTGTAAACATTAGCAGTATAGTCCTCACTTACAGTCTTTCTAAACTAATGGTGAGCTGTGTAAACATGAATTCCTAATATTTGAAAACAAATTCAACTCAAAACGCTCGCCAAAGTCGCCGGAGTTGTAAATATTATCAGTTTTCAGGTCATTTTTCTGCTTTCCACGGGTAATGTGCGTGATTGAAAACAGCAGGAAATGTAGTAAGAATCTACTAACTTTTATTTCAATGGTTTCTTATAAGTTTTTAATCATTTCTGGAAACTCTAATTGCGTATTTTAAGAGTTTTACCACAATTAGACAGTTTTCTTACAAGTATGTAATGGAACCGGCAGGATAGTAACTGATTCACCAAAAAGACGCTAGAGAAATTCAGCCTCAATTGTAAACATTAGCAGTATAGTCCTCACTTACAGTCTTTCTACACTAATGGTGAGCTGTATAAACATGAATTCCTAATATTTGAAAGCAAATTCAAGTCAAAACGCTCGCTAAAGTGGCCGGAGTTGTAAATATTATCAGTTTTCTGGTCATTTCCCTGCTTTTCACGGGTCATGTCCGTGATTGAAAACAGCAGGAAATGTAGTAAGAATCTACTAACTTTTATTTCAAGGGTTTCTTATAAGTTTTTAATCATTTCTGGAAACTCTAATTGCGTATTTTAAGAGTTTTACCACAATTAGACAGTTTTCTTACAAGTATGTAATGGAACCGGCAGGATAGTAACTGATTCACCAAAAAGACGCTAGAGAAATTCGGCCTCAATTGTAAACATTAGCAGTATAGTCCTCACTTACAGTCTTTCTAAACTAATGGTGAGCTGTATAAACATGAATTCCTAATATTTGAAAACAAATTCAAGTCAAAACGCTCGCCAAAGTCGCCGGAGTTGTAAATATTATCAGTTTTCAGGTCATTTTTCTGCTTTCCACGGGTAATGACCGTGATTGAAAACAGCAGGAAATGTAGTAAGAATCTACTAACTTTTATTTCAAGGGTTTCTTATAAGTTTTTAATCATTTCTGGAAACTCTAATTGCGTATTTTAAGAGTTTTACCACAATTAGACAGTTTTCTTACAAGTATGTAATGGAACCGGCAGGATAGTAACTGATTCACCAAAAAGACGCTAGAGAAATTCGGCCTCAATTGTAAACATTAGCAGTATAGTCCTCACTTACAGTCTTTCTACACTAATGGTGAGCTGTATAAACATGAATTCCTAATATTTGAAAGCAAATTCAAGTCAAAACGCTAAAGTGGCCGGAGTTGTAAATATTATCAGTTTTCTGGTCATTTCCCTGCTTTTCACGGGTCATGTCCGTGATTGAAAACAGCAGGAAATGTAGTAAGAATCTACAAACTTTTATTTCAAGGGTTTCTTATAAGTTTTTAATCATTTCTGGAAACTCTAATTGCGTATTTTAAGAGTTTTACCACAATTAGACAGTTTTCTTACAAGTATGTAATGGAACCGGCAGGATAGTAACTGATTCACCAAAAAGACGCTAGAGAAATTCGGCCTCAATTGTAAACATTAGCAGTATAGTCCTCACTTACAGTCTTTCTACACTAATTGTGAGCTGTGTAAACATGAATTCCTAATATTTGAAAGCAAATTCAAGTCAAAACGCTCGCTAAAGTGGCCGGAGTTGTAAATATTATCAGTTTTCTAGTCATTTCCCTGCTTTAAACGGGTCATGTCCGTGATTGAATACAGCAGGAAATGTAGTAAGAATCTACAAACTTTTATTTCAAGGGTTTCTTATAAGTTTTTAATCATTTCTGGAAACTCTAATTGCGTATTTTAAAAGATTTACCACAATTAGACAGTTTTCTTACAAGTATGAAATGGAACCGGCAGGATATTAACTCATTCACCAAAAAGACGCTAGAGAAATTCGGCCTCAATTGTAAACATTAGCAGTATAGTCCTCACTTACAGTCTTTCTACACTAATGGTGAGCTGTGTAAACATGAATTCCTAATATTTGAAAGCAAATTCAAGTCAAAACGCTCGCTAAAGTGGCCGGAGTTGTAAATATTATCAGTTTTCTGGTCATTTCCCTGCTTTTCACGGGTCATGTCCGTGATTGAAAACAGCAGGAAATGTAGTAAGAATCTACAAACTTTTATTTCAAGGGTTTCTTATAAGTTTTTAATCATTTCTGGAAACTCTAATTGCGTATTTTAAGAGTTTTACCACAATTAGACAGTTTTCTTACAAGTATGTAATGGAACCGGCAGGATAGTAACTGATTCACCAAAAAGACGCTAGAGAAATTCGGCCTCAATTGTAAACATTAGCAGTATAGTCCTCACTTACAGTCTTTCTACACTAATGGTGAGCTGTATAAACATGAATTCCTAATATTTGAAAGCAAATTCAAGTCAAAACGCTAAAGTGGCCGGAGTTGTAAATATTATCAGTTTTCTGGTCATTTCCCTGCTTTTCACGGGTCATGTCCGTGATTGAAAACAGCAGGAAATGTAGTAAGAATCTACAAACTTTTATTTCAAGGGTTTCTTATAAGTTTTTAATCATTTCTGGAAACTCTAATTGCGTATTTTAAGAGTTTTACCACAATTAGACAGTTTTCTTACAAGTATGTAATGGAACCGGCAGGATAGTAACTGATTCACCAAAAAGACGCTAGAGAAATTCGGCCTCAATTGTAAACATTAGCAGTATAGTCCTCACTTACAGTCTTTCTACACTAATTGTGAGCTGTGTAAACATGAATTCCTAATATTTGAAAGCAAATTCAAGTCAAAACGCTCGCTAAAGTGGCCGGAGTTGTAAATATTATCAGTTTTCTAGTCATTTCCCTGCTTTAAACGGGTCATGTCCGTGATTGAATACAGCAGGAAATGTAGTAAGAATCTACAAACTTTTATTTCAAGGGTTTCTTATAAGTTTTTAATCATTTCTGGATACTCTAATTGTGTATTTAAAAAGTTTTACCACAATTAGACAGTTTTCTTACAAGTATGTAATGGAACCGGCAGGATAGTAACTGATTCACCAAAAAGACGCTAGAGAAATTCGGCCTCAATTGTAAACATTAGCAGTATAGTCCTCACTTACAGTCTTTCTACACTAATGGTGAGCTGTGTAAACATGAATTCCTAATATTTGAAAACAAATTCAAGTCAAAATGCTCGCTAAAGTGGCCGGAGTTGTAAATATTATCAGTTTTCTGGTCATTACCCTGCTTTTCACGGGTAATGTCCGTGATTGAAAACAGCAGGAAATGTAGTAAGAATCTACAAACTTTTATTTCAAGGGTTTCTTATAAGTTTTTAATCATTTCTGGAAACTCTAATTGCGTATTTTAAAAGATTTACCACAATTAGACAGTTTTCTTACAAGTATGAAATGGAACCGGCAGGATATTAACTCATTCACCAAAAAGACGCTAGAGAAATTCGGCCTCAATTGTAAACATTAGCAGTATAGTCCTCACTTACAGTCTTTCTACACTAATGGTGAGCTGTGTAAACATGAATTCCTAATATTTGAAAGCAAATTCAAGTCAAAACGCTCGCTAAAGTGGCCGGAGTTGTAAATATTATCAGTTTTCTGGTCATTTCCCTGCTTTTCACGGGTAATGTCCGTGATTGAAAACAGCAGGAAATGTAGTAAGAATCTACAAACTTTTATTTCAAGGGTTTCTTATAAGTTTTTAATCATTTCTGGATACTCTAATTGTGTATTTAAAAAGTTTTACCACAATTAGATAGTTTTCTTACAAGTATGTAATGGAACCGGCAGGATAGTAACTGATTCACGAAAAAGACGCTAGAGAAATTCGGCCTCAATTGTAAACATTAGCAGTATAGTCCTCACTTACAGTCTTTGTACACTAATGGTGAGCTGTGTAAACATGAATTCCTAATATTTGAAAGCAAATTCAAGTCAAAACGCTCGCTAAAGTGGCCGGAGTTGTAAATATTATCAGTTTTCTAGTCATTTCCCTGCTTTAAACGGGTCATGTCCGTGATTGAATACAGCAGGAAATGTAGTAAGAATCTACAAACTTTTATTTCAAGGGTTTCTTATAAGTTTTTAATCATTTCTGGATACTCTAATTGTGTATTTAAAAAGTTTTACCACAATTAGACAGTTTTCTTACAAGTATGTAATGGAACCGGCAGGATAGTAACTGATTCACCAAAAAGACGCTAGAGAAATTCGGCCTCAATTGTAAACATTAGCAGTATAGTCCTCACTTACAGTCTTTCTACACTAATGGTGAGCTGTATAAACATGAATTCCTAATATTTGAAAGCAAATTCAAGTCAAAACGCTCGCTAAAGTGGCCGGAGTTGTAAATATTATCAGTTTTCTGGTCATTTCCCTGCTTTTCACGGGTCATGTCCGTGATTGAAAACAGCAGGAAATGTAGTAAGAATCTACAAACTTTTATTTCAAGGGTTTCTTATAAGTTTTTAATCATTTCTGGAAACTCTAATTGCGTATTTTAAGAGTTTTACCACAATTAGACAGTTTTCTTACAAGTATGTAATGGAACCGGCAGGATAGTAACTGATTCACCAAAAAGACGCTAGAGAAATTCGGCCTCAATTGTAAACATTAGCAGTATAGTCCTCACTTACAGTCTTTCTACACTAATTGTGAGCTGTGTAAACATGAATTCCTAATATTTGAAAGCAAATTCAAGTCAAAACGCTCGCTAAAGTGGCCGGAGTTGTAAATATTATCAGTTTTCTAGTCATTTCCCTGCTTTAAACGGGTCATGTCCGTGATTGAATACAGCAGGAAATGTAGTAAGAATCTACAAACTTTTATTTCAAGGGTTTCTTATAAGTTTTTAATCATTTCTGGATACTCTAATTGTGTATTTAAAAAGTTTTACCACAATTAGACAGTTTTCTTACAAGTATGTAATGGAACCGGCAGGATAGTAACTGATTCACCAAAAAGACGCTAGAGAAATTCGGCCTCAATTGTAAACATTAGCAGTATAGTCCTCACTTACAGTCTTTCTACACTAATGGTGAGCTGTGTAAACATGAATTCCTAATATTTGAAAACAAATTCAAGTCAAAATGCTCGCTAAAGTGGCCGGAGTTGTAAATATTATCAGTTTTCTGGTCATTACCCTGCTTTTCACGGGTAATGTCCGTGATTGAAAACAGCAGGAAATGTAGTAAGAATCTACAAACTTTTATTTCAAGGGTTTCTTATAAGTTTTTAATCATTTCTGGAAACTCTAATTGCGTATTTTAAAAGATTTACCACAATTAGACAGTTTTCTTACAAGTATGAAATGGAACCGGCAGGATATTAACTCATTCACCAAAAAGACGCTAGAGAAATTCGGCCTCAATTGTAAACATTAGCAGTATAGTCCTCACTTACAGTCTTTCTACACTAATGGTGAGCTGTGTAAACATGAATTCCTAATATTTGAAAGCAAATTCAAGTCAAAACGCTCGCTAAAGTGGCCGGAGTTGTAAATATTATCAGTTTTCTGGTCATTTCCCTGCTTTTCACGGGTAATGTCCGTGATTGAAAACAGCAGGAAATGTAGTAAGAATCTACAAACTTTTATTTCAAGGGTTTCTTATAAGTTTTTAATCATTTCTGGATACTCTAATTGTGTATTTAAAAAGTTTTACCACAATTAGACAGTTTTCTTACAAGTATGTAATGGAACCGGCAGGATAGTAACTGATTCACCAAAAAGACGCTAGAGAAATTCGGCCTCAATTGTAAACATTAGCAGTATAGTCCTCACTTACAGTCTTTGTACACTAATGGTGAGCTGTGTAAACATGAATTCCTAATATTTGAAAGCAAATTCAAGTCAAAACGCTCGCTAAAGTGGCCGGAGTTGTAAATATTATCAGTTTTCTAGTCATTTCCCTGCTTTAAACGGGTCATGTCCGTGATTGAATACAGCAGGAAATGTAGTAAGAATCTACAAACTTTTATTTCAAGGGTTTCTTATAAGTTTTTAATCATTTCTGGATACTCTAATTGTGTATTTAAAAAGTTTTACCACAATTAGACAGTTTTCTTACAAGTATGTAATGGAACCGGCAGGATAGTAACTGATTCACCAAAAAGACGCTAGAGAAATTCGGCCTCAATTGTAAACATTAGCAGTATAGTCCTCACTTACAGTCTTTCTACACTAATGGTGAGCTGTATAAACATGAATTCCTAATATTTGAAAGCAAATTCAAGTCAAAACGCTCGCTAAAGTGGCCGGAGTTGTAAATATTATCAGTTTTCTGGTCATTTCCCTGCTTTTCACGGGTCATGTCCGTGATTGAAAACAGCAGGAAATGTAGTAAGAATCTACAAACTTTTATTTCAAGGGTTTCTTATAAGTTTTTAATCATTTCTGGAAACTCTAATTGTGTATTTAAAAAGTTTTACTACAATTAGACAGTTTTCTTACAAGTATGTAATGGAACCGGCAGGATAGTAACTGATTCACCAAAAAGACGCTAGAGAAATTCGGCCTCAATTGTAAACATTAGCAGTATAGTCCTCACTTACAGTCTTTCTAAACTAATGGTGAGCTGTGTAAACATGAATTCCTAATATTTGAAAACAAATTCAACTCAAAACGCTCGCCAAAGTCGCCGGAGTTGTAAATATTATCAGTTTTCAGGTCATTTTTCTGCTTTCCACGGGTAATGTGCGTGATTGAAAACAGCAGGAAATGTAGTAAGAATCTACTAACTTTTATTTCAATGGTTTCTTATAAGTTTTTAATCATTTCTGGAAACTCTAATTGCGTATTTTAAGAGTTTTACCACAATTAGACAGTTTTCTTACAAGTATGTAATGGAACCGGCAGGATAGTAACTGATTCACCAAAAAGACGCTAGAGAAATTCAGCCTCAATTGTAAACATTAGCAGTATAGTCCTCACTTACAGTCTTTCTACACTAATGGTGAGCTGTATAAACATGAATTCCTAATATTTGAAAGCAAATTCAAGTCAAAACGCTCGCTAAAGTGGCCGGAGTTGTAAATATTATCAGTTTTCTGGTCATTTCCCTGCTTTTCACGGGTCATGTCCGTGATTGAAAACAGCAGGAAATGTAGTAAGAATCTACAAACTTTTATTTCAAGGGTTTCTTATAAGTTTTTAATCATTTCTGGAAACTCTAATTGCGTATTTTAAGAGTTTTACCACAATTAGACAGTTTTCTTACAAGTATGTAATGGAACCGGCAGGATAGTAACTGATTCACCAAAAAGACGCTAGAGAAATTCGGCCTCAATTGTAAACATTAGCAGTATAGTCCTCACTTACAGTCTTTCTAAACTAATGGTGAGCTGTATAAACATGAATTCCTAATATTTGAAAACAAATTCAAGTCAAAACGCTCGCCAAAGTCGCCGGAGTTGTAAATATTATCAGTTTTCAGGTCATTTTTCTGCTTTCCACGGGTAATGTGCGTGATTGAAAACAGCAGGAAATGTAGTAAGAATCTACTAACTTTTATTTCAAGGGTTTCTTATAAGTTTTTAATCATTTCTGGAAACTCTAATTGCGTATTTTAAGAGTTTTACCACAATTAGACAGTTTTCTTACAAGTATGTAATGGAACCGGCAGGATAGTAACTGATTCACCAAAAAGACGCTAGAGAAATTCGGCCTCAATTGTAAACATTAGCAGTATAGTCCTCACTTACAGTCTTTCTACACTAATGGTGAGCTGTATAAACATGAATTCCTAATATTTGAAAGCAAATTCAAGTCAAAACGCTAAAGTGGCCTGAGTTGTAAATATTATCAGTTTTCTGGTCATTTCCCTGCTTTTCACGGGTCATGTCCGTGATTGAAAACAGCAGGAAATGTAGTAAGAATCTACAAACTTTTATTTCAAGGGTTTCTTATAAGTTTTTAATCATTTCTGGAAACTCTAATTGCGTATTTTAAGAGTTTTACCACAATTAGACAGTTTTCTTACAAGTATGTAATGGAACCGGCAGGATAGTAACTGATTCACCAAAAAGACGCTAGAGAAATTCGGCCTCAATTGTAAACATTAGCAGTATAGTCCTCACTTACAGTCTTTCTACACTAATTGTGAGCTGTGTAAACATGAATTCCTAATATTTGAAAGCAAATTCAAGTCAAAACGCTCGCTAAAGTGGCCGGAGTTGTAAATATTATCAGTTTTCTAGTCATTTCCCTGCTTTAAACGGGTCATGTCCGTGATTGAATACAGCAGGAAATGTAGTAAGAATCTACAAACTTTTATTTCAAGGGTTTCTTATAAGTTTTTAATCATTTCTGGAAACTCTAATTGCGTATTTTAAAAGATTTACCACAATTAGACAGTTTTCTTACAAGTATGAAATGGAACCGGCAGGATATTAACTCATTCACCAAAAAGACGCTAGAGAAATTCGGCCTCAATTGTAAACATTAGCAGTATAGTCCTCACTTACAGTCTTTCTACACTAATGGTGAGCTGTGTAAACATGAATTCCTAATATTTGAAAGCAAATTCAAGTCAAAACGCTCGCTAAAGTGGCCGGAGTTGTAAATATTATCAGTTTTCTGGTCATTTCCCTGCTTTTCACGGGTCATGTCCGTGATTGAAAACAGCAGGAAATGTAGTAAGAATCTACAAACTTTTATTTCAAGGGTTTCTTATAAGTTTTTAATCATTTCTGGAAACTCTAATTGGGTATTTTAAGAGTTTTACCACAATTAGACAGTTTTCTTACAAGTATGTAATGGAACCGGCAGGATAGTAACTGATTCACCAAAAAGACGCTAGAGAAATTCGGCCTCAATTGTAAACATTAGCAGTATAGTCCTCACTTACAGTCTTTCTACACTAATGGTGAGCTGTATAAACATGAATTCCTAATATTTGAAAGCAAATTCAAGTCAAAACGCTAAAGTGGCCGGAGTTGTAAATATTATCAGTTTTCTGGTCATTTCCCTGCTTTTCACGGGTCATGTCCGTGATTGAAAACAGCAGGAAATGTAGTAAGAATCTACAAACTTTTATTTCAAGGGTTTCTTATAAGTTTTTAATCATTTCTGGAAACTCTAATTGCGTATTTTAAGAGTTTTACCACAATTAGACAGTTTTCTTACAAGTATGTAATGGAACCGGCAGGATAGTAACTGATTCACCAAAAAGACGCTAGAGAAATTCGGCCTCAATTGTAAACATTAGCAGTATAGTCCTCACTTACAGTCTTTCTACACTAATTGTGAGCTGTGTAAACATGAATTCCTAATATTTGAAAGCAAATTCAAGTCAAAACGCTCGCTAAAGTGGCCGGAGTTGTAAATATTATCAGTTTTCTAGTCATTTCCCTGCTTTAAACGGGTCATGTCCGTGATTGAATACAGCAGGAAATGTAGTAAGAATCTACAAACTTTTATTTCAAGGGTTTCTTATAAGTTTTTAATCATTTCTGGAAACTCTAATTGCGTATTTTAAAAGATTTACCACAATTAGACAGTTTTCTTACAAGTATGAAATGGAACCGGCAGGATATTAACTCATTCACCAAAAAGACGCTAGAGAAATTCGGCCTCAATTGTAAACATTAGCAGTATAGTCCTCACTTACAGTCTTTCTACACTAATGGTGAGCTGTGTAAACATGAATTCCTAATATTTGAAAGCAAATTCAAGTCAAAACGCTCGCTAAAGTGGCCGGAGTTGTAAATATTATCAGTTTTCTGGTCATTTCCCTGCTTTTCACGGGTCATGTCCGTGATTGAAAACAGCAGGAAATGTAGTAAGAATCTACAAACTTTTATTTCAAGGGTTTCTTATAAGTTTTTAATCATTTCTGGAAACTCTAATTGCGTATTTTAAGAGTTTTACCACAATTAGACAGTTTTCTTACAAGTATGTAATGGAACCGGCAGGATAGTAACTGATTCACCAAAAAGACGCTAGAGAAATTCGGCCTCAATTGTAAACATTAGCAGTATAGTCCTCACTTACAGTCTTTCTACACTAATGGTGAGCTGTATAAACATGAATTCCTAATATTTGAAAGCAAATTCAAGTCAAAACGCTAAAGTGGCCGGAGTTGTAAATATTATCAGTTTTCTGGTCATTTCCCTGCTTTTCACGGGTCATGTCCGTGATTGAAAACAGCAGGAAATGTAGTAAGAATCTACAAACTTTTATTTCAAGGGTTTCTTATAAGTTTTTAATCATTTCTGGAAACTCTAATTGCGTATTTTAAGAGTTTTACCACAATTAGACAGTTTTCTTACAAGTATGTAATGGAACCGGCAGGATAGTAACTGATTCACCAAAAAGACGCTAGAGAAATTCGGCCTCAATTGTAAACATTAGCAGTATAGTCCTCACTTACAGTCTTTCTACACTAATTGTGAGCTGTGTAAACATGAATTCCTAATATTTGAAAGCAAATTCAAGTCAAAACGCTCGCTAAAGTGGCCGGAGTTGTAAATATTATCAGTTTTCTAGTCATTTCCCTGCTTTAAACGGGTCATGTCCGTGATTGAATACAGCAGGAAATGTAGTAAGAATCTACAAACTTTTATTTCAAGGGTTTCTTATAAGTTTTTAATCATTTCTGGATACTCTAATTGTGTATTTAAAAAGTTTTACCACAATTAGACAGTTTTCTTACAAGTATGTAATGGAACCGGCAGGATAGTAACTGATTCACCAAAAAGACGCTAGAGAAATTCGGCCTCAATTGTAAACATTAGCAGTATAGTCCTCACTTACAGTCTTTCTACACTAATGGTGAGCTGTGTAAACATGAATTCCTAATATTTGAAAACAAATTCAAGTCAAAATGCTCGCTAAAGTGGCCGGAGTTGTAAATATTATCAGTTTTCTGGTCATTACCCTGCTTTTCACGGGTAATGTCCGTGATTGAAAACAGCAGGAAATGTAGTAAGAATCTACAAACTTTTATTTCAAGGGTTTCTTATAAGTTTTTAATCATTTCTGGAAACTCTAATTGCGTATTTTAAAAGATTTACCACAATTAGACAGTTTTCTTACAAGTATGAAATGGAACCGGCAGGATATTAACTCATTCACCAAAAAGACGCTAGAGAAATTCGGCCTCAATTGTAAACATTAGCAGTATAGTCCTCACTTACAGTCTTTCTACACTAATGGTGAGCTGTGTAAACATGAATTCCTAATATTTGAAAGCAAATTCAAGTCAAAACGCTCGCTAAAGTGGCCGGAGTTGTAAATATTATCAGTTTTCTGGTCATTTCCCTGCTTTTCACGGGTCATGTCCGTGATTGAAAACAGCAGGAAATGTAGTAAGAATCTACAAACTTTTATTTCAAGGGTTTCTTATAAGTTTTTAATCATTTCTGGAAACTCTAATTGCGTATTTTAAGAGTTTTACCACAATTAGACAGTTTTCTTACAAGTATGTAATGGAACCGGCAGGATAGTAACTGATTCACCAAAAAGACGCTAGAGAAATTCGGCCTCAATTGTAAACATTAGCAGTATAGTCCTCACTTACAGTCTTTCTACACTAATTGTGAGCTGTGTAAACATGAATTCCTAATATTTGAAAGCAAATTCAAGTCAAAACGCTCGCTAAAGTGGCCGGAGTTGTAAATATTATCAGTTTTCTAGTCATTTCCCTGCTTTAAACGGGTCATGTCCGTGATTGAATACAGCAGGAAATGTAGTAAGAATCTACAATCTTTTATTTCAAGGGTTTCTTATAAGTTTTTAATCATTTCTGGATACTCTAATTGTGTATTTAAAAAGTTTTACCACAATTAGACAGTTTTCTTACAAGTATGTAATGGAACCGGCAGGATAGTAACTGATTCACCAAAAAGACGCTAGAGAAATTCGGCCTCAATTGTAAACATTAGCAGTATAGTCCTCACTTACAGTCTTTCTACACTAATGGTGAGCTGTGTAAACATGAATTCCTAATATTTGAAAACAAATTCAAGTCAAAATGCTCGCTAAAGTGGCCGGAGTTGTAAATATTATCAGTTTTCTGGTCATTACCCTGCTTTTCACGGGTAATGTCCGTGATTGAAAACAGCAGGAAATGTAGTAAGAATCTACAAACTTTTATTTCAAGGGTTTCTTATAAGTTTTTAATCATTTCTGGAAACTCTAATTGCGTATTTTAAGAATTTTACCACAGTTAGACAGTTTTCTTACAAGTATGTAATGGAACCGGCTGGATATTAACTGATTCTCCAAAAAGACGCTAGAGAAATTCGGCCTCAATTGTAAACATTAGCAGTATAGTCCTCACTTACAGTCTTTCTACACTAATGGTGAGCTGTGTAAACATGAATTCCTAATATTTGAAAGCAAATTCAAGTCAAAACGCTCGCTAATGTGGCCGGAGTTGTAAATATTATCAGTTTTCTGGTCATTTCCCTGCTTTTCACGGGTAATGTCCGTGATTGAAAAAAGCAGGAAATGTAGTAAGAATCTATAAACTTTTATTTCAAGGGTTTCTTATAAGTTTTTAATCATTTCTGGAAACTCTAATTGCGTATTTTAAAAGTTTTACCACAATTAGACAGTTTTCATACAAGTATGTAATGGAACCGGCAGGATATTAACTGATTCTCCAAAAAGACGCTAGAGAAATTCGGCCTCAATTGTAAACATTAGCAGTATAGTCCTCACTTACAGTCTTTGTACACTAATGGTGAGCTGTATAAACATGAATTCCTAATATTTGAAAGCAAATTCAAGTCAAAACGCTCGCTAAAGTGGCCGGAGTTGTAAATATTATCAGTTTTCTGGTCATTACCCTGCTTTTCACGGGTAATGTCCGTGATTGAAAACAGCAGGAAATGTAGTAAGAATCTACTAACTTTTATTTCAAGGGTTTCTTATAAGTTTTTAATCATTTCTGGAAACTCTAATTGCGTATTTTAAGAGTTTTACCACAATTAGACAGTTTTCTTACAAGTATTTAATGGAACCGGCAGGATATTAACTGATTCTCCAAAAAGACGCTAGAGAAATTCGGCCTCAATTGTAAACATTAGCAGTATAGTCCTCACTTACAGTCTTTCTACACTAATTGTGAGCTGTGTAAACATGAATTCCTAATATTTGAAAGCAAATTCAAGTCAAAACGCTCGCTAAAGTGGCCGGAGTTGTAAATATTATCAGTTTTCTGGTCATTTCCCTGCTTTAAACGGGTCATGTCCATGATTGAATACAGCAGGAAATGTAGTAAGAATCTACAAACTTTTATTTCAAGGGTTTCTTATAAGTTTTTAATCATTTCTGGAAACTCTAATTGTGTATTTAAAAAGTTTTACCACAATTAGACAGTTTTCTTACAAGTATGTAATGGAACCGGCAGGATAGTAACTGATTCACCAAAAAGACGCTAGAGAAATTCGGCCTCAATTGTAAACATTAGCAGTATAGTCCTCACTTACAGTCTTTCTACACTAATGGTGAGCTGTGTAAACATGAATTCCTAATATTTGAAAACAAATTCAAGTCAAAATGCTCGCTAAAGTGGCCGGAGTTGTAAATATTATCAGTTTTCTGGTCATTACCCTGCTTTTCACGGGTAATGTCCGTGATTGAAAACAGCAGGAAATGTAGTAAGAATCTACAAACTTTTATTTCAAGGGTTTCTTATAAGTTTTTAATCATTTCTGGAAACTCTAATTGCGTATTTTAAAAGATTTACCACAATTAGACAGTTTTCTTACAAGTATGAAATGGAACCGGCAGGATATTAACTCATTCACCAAAAAGACGCTAGAGAAATTCGGCCTCAATTGTAAACATTAGCAGTATAGTCCTCACTTACAGTCTTTCTACACTAATGGTGAGCTGTGTAAACATGAATTCCTAATATTTGAAAGCAAATTCAAGTCAAAACGCTCGCTAAAGTGGCCGGAGTTGTAAATATTATCAGTTTTCTGGTCATTTCCCTGCTTTTCACGGGTCATGTCCGTGATTGAAAACAGCAGGAAATGTAGTAAGAATCTACAAACTTTTATTTCAAGGGTTTCTTATAAGTTTTTAATCATTTCTGGAAACTCTAATTGCGTATTTTAAGAGTTTTACCACAATTAGACAGTTTTCTTACAAGTATGTAATGGAACCGGCAGGATAGTAACTGATTCACCAAAAAGACGCTAGAGAAATTCGGCCTCAATTGTAAACATTAGCAGTATAGTCCTCACTTACAGTCTTTCTACACTAATTGTGAGCTGTGTAAACATGAATTCCTAATATTTGAAAGCAAATTCAAGTCAAAACGCTCGCTAAAGTGGCCGGAGTTGTAAATATTATCAGTTTTCTAGTCATTTCCCTGCTTTAAACGGGTCATGTCCGTGATTGAATACAGCAGGAAATGTAGTAAGAATCTACAAACTTTTATTTCAAGGGTTTCTTATAAGTTTTTAATCATTTCTGGATACTCTAATTGTGTATTTAAAAAGTTTTACCACAATTAGACAGTTTTCTTACAAGTATGTAATGGAACCGGCAGGATAGTAACTGATTCACCAAAAAGACGCTAGAGAAATTCGGCCTCAATTGTAAACATTAGCAGTATAGTCCTCACTTACAGTCTTTCTACACTAATGGTGAGCTGTGTAAACATGAATTCCTAATATTTGAAAACAAATTCAAGTCAAAATGCTCGCTAAAGTGGCCGGAGTTGTAAATATTATCAGTTTTCTGGTCATTACCCTGCTTTTCACGGGTAATGTCCGTGATTGAAAACAGCAGGAAATGTAGTAAGAATCTACAAACTTTTATTTCAAGGGTTTCTTATAAGTTTTTAATCATTTCTGGAAACTCTAATTGCGTATTTTAAGAATTTTACCACAGTTAGACAGTTTTCTTACAAGTATGTAATGGAACCGGCTGGATATTAACTGATTCTCCAAAAAGACGCTAGAGAAATTCGGCCTCAATTGTAAACATTAGCAGTATAGTCCTCACTTACAGTCTTTCTACACTAATGGTGAGCTGTGTAAACATGAATTCCTAATATTTGAAAGCAAATTCAAGTCAAAACGCTCGCTAATGTGGCCGGAGTTGTAAATATTATCAGTTTTCTGGTCATTTCCCTGCTTTTCACGGGTAATGTCCGTGATTGAAAAAAGCAGGAAATGTAGTAAGAATCTATAAACTTTTATTTCAAGGGTTTCTTATAAGTTTTTAATCATTTCTGGAAACTCTAATTGCGTATTTTAAAAGTTTTACCACAATTAGACAGTTTTCATACAAGTATGTAATGGAACCGGCAGGATATTAACTGATTCTCCAAAAAGACGCTAGAGAAATTCGGCCTCAATTGTAAACATTAGCAGTATAGTCCTCACTTACAGTCTTTGTACACTAATGGTGAGCTGTATAAACATGAATTCCTAATATTTGAAAGCAAATTCAAGTCAAAACGCTCGCTAAAGTGGCCGGAGTTGTAAATATTATCAGTTTTCTGGTCATTACCCTGCTTTTCACGGGTAATGTCCGTGATTGAAAACAGCAGGAAATGTAGTAAGAATCTACTAACTTTTATTTCAAGGGTTTCTTATAAGTTTTTAATCATTTCTGGAAACTCTAATTGCGTATTTTAAGAGTTTTACCACAATTAGACAGTTTTCTTACAAGTATTTAATGGAACCGGCAGGATATTAACTGATTCTCCAAAAAGACGCTAGAGAAATTCGGCCTCAATTGTAAACATTAGCAGTATAGTCCTCACTTACAGTCTTTCTACACTAATTGTGAGCTGTGTAAACATGAATTCCTAATATTTGAAAGCAAATTCAAGTCAAAACGCTCGCTAAAGTGGCCGGAGTTGTAAATATTATCAGTTTTCTGGTCATTTCCCTGCTTTAAACGGGTCATGTCCATGATTGAATACAGCAGGAAATGTAGTAAGAATCTACAAACTTTTATTTCAAGGGTTTCTTATAAGTTTTTAATCATTTCTGGAAACTCTAATTGTGTATTTAAAAAGTTTTACCACAATTAGACAGTTTTCTTACAAGTATGTAATGGAACCGGCAGGATAGTAACTGATTCACCAAAAAGACGCTAGAGAAATTCGGCCTCAATTGTAAACATTAGCAGTATAGTCCTCACTTACAGTCTTTCTACACTAATGGTGAGCTGTGTAAACATGAATTCCTAATATTTGAAAACAAATTCAAGTCAAAACGCTCGCTAAAGTGGCCGGAGTTGTAAATATTATCAGTTTTCTGGTCATTACCCTGCTTTTCACGGGTAATGTCCGTGATTGAAAACAGCAGGAAATGTAGTAAGAATCTACAAACTTTTATTTCAAGGGTTTCTTATAAGTTTTTAATCATTTCTGGAAACTCTAATTGCGTATTTTAAAAGATTTACCACAATTAGACAGTTTTCTTACAAGTATGAAATGGAACCGGCAGGATATTAACTGATTCACCAAAAAGACGCTAGAGAAATTCGGCCTCAATTGTAAACATTAGCAGTATAGTCCTCACTTACAGTCTTTCTACACTAATGGTGAGCTGTGTAAACATGAATTCCTAATATTTGAAAGCAAATTCAAGTCAAAACGCTCGCTAAAGTGGCCGGAGTTGTAAATATTATCAGTTTTCTGGTCATTTCCCTGCTTTTCACGGGTAATGTCCGTGATTGAAAAAAGCAGGAAATGTAGTAAGAATCTATAAACTTTTATTTCAAGGGTTTCTTATAAGTTTTTAATCATTTCTGGAAACTCTAATTGCGTATTTTAAAAGTTTTACCACAATTAGACAGTTTTCATACAAGTATGTAATGGAACCGGCAGGATATTAACTGATTCTCCAAAAAGACGCTAGAGAAATTCGGCCTCAATTGTAAACATTAGCAGTATAGTCCTCACTTACAGTCTTTGTACACTAATGGTGAGCTGTGTAAACATGAATTCCTAATATTTGAAAGCAAATTCAAGTCAAAACGCTCGCTAAAGTGGCCGGAGTTGTAAATATTATCAGTTTTCTAGTCATTTCCCTGCTTTAAACGGGTCATGTCCGTGATTGAATACAGCAGGAAATGTAGTAAGAATCTACAAACTTTTATTTCAAGGGTTTCTTATAAGTTTTTAATCATTTCTGGATACTCTAATTGTGTATTTAAAAAGTTTTACCACAATTAGACAGTTTTCTTACAAGTATGTAATGGAACCGGCAGGATAGTAACTGATTCACCAAAAAGACGCTAGAGAAATTCGGCCTCAATTGTAAACATTAGCAGTATAGTCCTCACTTACAGTCTTTCTACACTAATGGTGAGCTGTATAAACATGAATTCCTAATATTTGAAAGCAAATTCAAGTCAAAACGCTCGCTAAAGTGGCCGGAGTTGTAAATATTATCAGTTTTCTGGTCATTTCCCTGCTTTTCACGGGTCATGTCCGTGATTGAAAACAGCAGGAAATGTAGTAAGAATCTACAAACTTTTATTTCAAGGGTTTCTTATAAGTTTTTAATCATTTCTGGAAACTCTAATTGTGTATTTAAAAAGTTTTACTACAATTAGACAGTTTTCTTACAAGTATGTAATGGAACCGGCAGGATAGTAACTGATTCACCAAAAAGACGCTAGAGAAATTCGGCCTCAATTGTAAACATTAGCAGTATAGTCCTCACTTACAGTCTTTCTAAACTAATGGTGAGCTGTGTAAACATGAATTCCTAATATTTGAAAACAAATTCAAGTCAAAACGCTCGCCAAAGTCGCCGGAGTTGTAAATATTATCAGTTTTCAGGTCATTTTTCTGCTTTCCACGGGTAATGTGCGTGATTGAAAACAGCAGGAAATGTAGTAAGAATCTACTAACTTTTATTTCAAGGGTTTCTTATAAGTTTTTAATCATTTCTGGAAACTCTAATTGCGTATTTTAAGAGTTTTACCACAATTAGACAGTTTTCTTACAAGTATGTAATGGAACCGGCAGGATAGTAACTGATTCACCAAAAAGACGCTAGAGAAATTCAGCCTCAATTGTAAACATTAGCAGTATAGTCCTCACTTACAGTCTTTCTACACTAATGGTGAGCTGTATAAACATGAATTCCTAATATTTGAAAGCAAATTCAAGTCAAAACGCTCGCTAAAGTGGCCGGAGTTGTAAATATTATCAGTTTTCTGGTCATTTCCCTGCTTTTCACGGGTCATGTCCGTGATTGAAAACAGCAGGAAATGTAGTAAGAATCTACAAACTTTTATTTCAAGGGTTTCTTATAAGTTTTTAATCATTTCTGGAAACTCTAATTGCGTATTTTAAGAGTTTTACCACAATTAGACAGTTTTCTTACAAGTATGTAATGGAACCGGCAGGATAGTAACTGATTCACCAAAAAGACGCTAGAGAAATTCGGCCTCAATTGTAAACATTAGCAGTATAGTCCTCACTTACAGTCTTTCTAAACTAATGGTGAGCTGTGTAAACATGAATTCCTAATATTTGAAAACAAATTCAAGTCAAAACGCTCGCCAAAGTCGCCGGAGTTGTAAATATTATCAGTTTTCAGGTCATTTTTCTGCTTTCCACGGGTAATGACCGTGATTGAAAACAGCAGGAAATGTAGTAAGAATCTACTAACTTTTATTTCAAGGGTTTCTTATAAGTTTTTAATCATTTCTGGAAACTCTAATTGCGTGTTTTAAGAGTTTTACCACAATTAGACAGTTTTCTTACAAGTATGTAATGGAACCGGCAGGATAGTAACTGATTCACCAAAACGACGCTAGAGAAATTCGGCCTCAATTGTAAACATTAGCAGTATAGTCCTCACTTACAGTCTTTCTACACTAATGGTGAGCTGTATAAACATGAATTCCTAATATTTGAAAGCAAATTCAAGTCAAAACGCTCGCTAAAGTGGCCGGAGTTGTAAATATTATCAGTTTTCTGGTCATTTCCCTGCTTTTCACGGGTCATGTCCGTGATTGAAAACAGCAGGAAATGTAGTAAGAATCTACAAACTTTTATTTCAAGGGTTTCTTATAAGTTTTTAATCATTTCTGGAAACTCTAATTGCGTATTTTAAGAGTTTTACCACAATTAGACAGTTTTCTTACAAGTATGTAATGGAACCGGCAGGATAGTAACTGATTCACCAAAAAGACGCTAGAGAAATTCGGCCTCAATTGTAAACATTAGCAGTATAGTCCTCACTTACAGTCTTTCTACACTAATTGTGAGCTGTGTAAACATGCATTCCTAATATTTGAAAGCAAATTCAAGTCAAAACGCTCGCTAAAGTGGCCGGAGTTGTAAATATTATCAGTTTTCTAGTCATTTCCCTGCTTTAAACGGGTCATGTCCGTGATTGAATACAGCAGGAAATGTAGTAAGAATCTACAAACTTTTATTTCAAGGGTTTCTTATAAGTTTTTAATCATTTCTGGATACTCTAATTGTGTATTTAAAAAGTTTTACCACAATTAGACAGTTTTCTTACAAGTATGTAATGGAACCGGCAGGATAGTAACTGATTCACCAAAAAGACGCTAGAGAAATTCGGCCTCAATTGTAAACATTAGCAGTATAGTCCTCACTTACAGTCTTTCTACACTAATGGTGAGCTGTGTAAACATGAATTCCTAATATTTGAAAACAAATTCAAGTCAAAATGCTCGCTAAAGTGGCCGGAGTTGTAAATATTATCAGTTTTCTGGTCATTACCCTGCTTTTCACGGGTAATGTCCGTGATTGAAAACAGCAGGAAATGTAGTAAGAATCTACAAACTTTTATTTCAAGGGTTTCTTATAAGTTTTTAATCATTTCTGGAAACTCTAATTGCGTATTTTAAGAATTTTACCACAGTTAGACAGTTTTCTTACAAGTATGTAATGGAACCGGCTGGATATTAACTGATTCTCCAAAAAGACGCTAGAGAAATTCGGCCTCAATTGTAAACATTAGCAGTATAGTCCTCACTTACAGTCTTTCTACACTAATGGTGAGCTGTGTAAACATGAATTCCTAATATTTGAAAGCAAATTCAAGTCAAAACGCTCGCTAATGTGGCCGGAGTTGTAAATATTATCAGTTTTCTGGTCATTTCCCTGCTTTTCACGGGTAATGTCCGTGATTGAAAAAAGCAGGAAATGTAGTAAGAATCTATAAACTTTTATTTCAAGGGTTTCTTATAAGTTTTTAATCATTTCTGGAAACTCTAATTGCGTATTTTAAAAGTTTTACCACAATTAGACAGTTTTCATACAAGTATGTAATGGAACCGGCAGGATATTAACTGATTCTCCAAAAAGACGCTAGAGAAATTCGGCCTCAATTGTAAACATTAGCAGTATAGTCCTCACTTACAGTCTTTGTACACTAATGGTGAGCTGTATAAACATGAATTCCTAATATTTGAAAGCAAATTCAAGTCAAAACGCTCGCTAAAGTGGCCGGAGTTGTAAATATTATCAGTTTTCTGGTCATTACCCTGCTTTTCACGGGCAATGTCCGTGATTGAAAACAGCAGGAAATGTAGTAAGAATCTACTAACTTTTATTTCAAGGGTTTCTTATAAGTTTTTAATCATTTCTGGAAACTCTAATTGCGTATTTTAAGAGTTTTACCACAATTAGACAGTTTTCTTACAAGTATTTAATGGAACCGGCAGGATATTAACTGATTCACCAAAAAGACGCTAGAGAAATTCGGCCTCAATTGTAAACATTAGCAGTATAGTCCTCACTTACAGTCTTTCTACACTAATTGTGAGCTGTGTAAACATGAATTCCTAATATTTGAAAGCAAATTCAAGTCAAAACGCTCGCTAAAGTGGCCGGAGTTGTAAATATTATCAGTTTTCTGGTCATTTCCCTGCTTTAAACGGGTCATGTCCATGATTGAATACAGCAGGAAATGTAGTAAGAATCTACAAACTTTTATTTCAAGGGTTTCTTATAAGTTTTTAATCATTTCTGGAAACTCTAATTGTGTATTTAAAAAGTTTTACCACAATTAGACAGTTTTCTTACAAGTATGTAATGGAACCGGCAGGATAGTAACTGATTCACCAAAAAGACGCTAGAGAAATTCGGCCTCAATTGTAAACATTAGCAGTATAGTCCTCACTTACAGTCTTTCTACACTAATGGTGAGCTGTGTAAACATGAATTCCTAATATTTGAAAACAAATTCAAGTCAAAATGCTCGCTAAAGTGGCCGGAGTTGTAAATATTATCAGTTTTCTGGTCATTACCCTGCTTTTCACGGGTAATGTCCGTGATTGAAAACAGCAGGAAATGTAGTAAGAATCTACAAACTTTTATTTCAAGGGTTTCTTATAAGTTTTTAATCATTTCTGGAAACTCTAATTGCGTATTTTAAAAGATTTACCACAATTAGACAGTTTTCTTACAAGTATGAAATGGAACCGGCAGGATATTAACTGATTCACCAAAAAGACGCTAGAGAAATTCGGCCTCAATTGTAAACATTAGCAGTATAGTCCTCACTTACAGTCTTTCTACACTAATGGTGAGCTGTGTAAACATGAATTCCTAATATTTGAAAGCAAATTCAAGTCAAAACGCTCGCTAAAGTGGCCGGAGTTGTAAATATTATCAGTTTTCTGGTCATTTCCCTGCTTTTCACGGGTAATGTCCGTGATTGAAAACAGCAGGAAATGTAGTAAGAATCTACAAACTTTTATTTCAAGGGTTTCTTATAAGTTTTTAATCATTTCTGGAAACTCTAATTGCGTATTTTAAGAGTTTTACCACAATTAGACAGTTTTCTTACAAGTATGTAATGGAACCGGCAGGATAGTAACTGATTCACCAAAAAGACGCTAGAGAAATTCGGCCTCAATTGTAAACATTAGCAGTATAGTCCTCACTTACAGTCTTTCTACACTAATTGTGAGCTGTGTAAACATGCATTCCTAATATTTGAAAGCAAATTCAAGTCAAAACGCTCGCTAAAGTGGCCGGAGTTGTAAATATTATCAGTTTTCTAGTCATTTCCCTGCTTTAAACGGGTCATGTCCGTGATTGAATACAGCAGGAAATGTAGTAAGAATCTACAAACTTTTATTTCAAGGGTTTCTTATAAGTTTTTAATCATTTCTGGATACTCTAATTGTGTATTTAAAAAGTTTTACCACAATTAGACAGTTTTCTTACAAGTATGTAATGGAACCGGCAGGATAGTAACTGATTCACCAAAAAGACGCTAGAGAAATTCGGCCTCAATTGTAAACATTAGCAGTATAGTCCTCACTTACAGTCTTTCTACACTAATGGTGAGCTGTGTAAACATGAATTCCTAATATTTGAAAACAAATTCAAGTCAAAATGCTCGCTAAAGTGGCCGGAGTTGTAAATATTATCAGTTTTCTGGTCATTACCCTGCTTTTCACGGGTAATGTCCGTGATTGAAAACAGCAGGAAATGTAGTAAGAATCTACAAACTTTTATTTCAAGGGTTTCTTATAAGTTTTTAATCATTTCTGGAAACTCTAATTGCGTATTTTAAGAATTTTACCACAGTTAGACAGTTTTCTTACAAGTATGTAATGGAACCGGCTGGATATTAACTGATTCTCCAAAAAGACGCTAGAGAAATTCGGCCTCAATTGTAAACATTAGCAGTATAGTCCTCACTTACAGTCTTTCTACACTAATGGTGAGCTGTGTAAACATGAATTCCTAATATTTGAAAGCAAATTCAAGTCAAAACGCTCGCTAATGTGGCCGGAGTTGTAAATATTATCAGTTTTCTGGTCATTACCCTGCTTTTCACGGGTAATGTCCGTGATTGAAAACAGCAGGAAATGTAGTAAGAATCTACAAACTTTTATTTCAAGGGTTTCTTATAAGTTTTTAATCATTTCTGGAAACTCTAATTGCGTATTTTAAAAGATTTACCACAATTAGACAGTTTTCTTACAAGTATGAAATGGAACCGGCAGGATATTAACTGATTCACCAAAAAGACGCTAGAGAAATTCGGCCTCAATTGTAAACATTAGCAGTATAGTCCTCACTTACAGTCTTTCTACACTAATGGTGAGCTGTGTAAACATGAATTCCTAATATTTGAAAGCAAATTCAAGTCAAAACGCTCGCTAAAGTGGCCGGAGTTGTAAATATTATCAGTTTTCTGGTCATTTCCCTGCTTTTCACGGGTAATGTCCGTGATTGAAAACAGCAGGAAATGTAGTAAGAATCTACAAACTTTTATTTCAAGGGTTTCTTATAAGTTTTTAATCATTTCTGGAAACTCTAATTGCGTATTTTAAGAGTTTTACCACAATTAGACAGTTTTCTTACAAGTATGTAATGGAACCGGCAGGATAGTAACTGATTCACCAAAAAGACGCTAGAGAAATTCGGCCTCAATTGTAAACATTAGCAGTATAGTCCTCACTTACAGTCTTTCTACACTAATTGTGAGCTGTGTAAACATGCATTCCTAATATTTGAAAGCAAATTCAAGTCAAATTGCTCGCTAAAGTGGCCGGAGTTGTAAATATTATCAGTTTTCTAGTCATTTCCCTGCTTTAAACGGATCATGTCCGTGATTGAATACAGCAGGAAATGTAGTAAGAATCTACAAACTTTTATTTCAAGGGTTTCTTATAAGTTTTTAATCATTTCTGGATACTCTAATTGTGTATTTAAAAAGTTTTACCACAATTAGACAGTTTTCTTACAAGTATGTAATGGAACCGGCAGGATAGTAACTGATTCACCAAAAAGACGCTAGAGAAATTCGGCCTCAATTGTAAACATTAGCAGTATAGTCCTCACTTACAGTCTTTCTACACTAATGGTGAGCTGTGTAAACATGAATTCCTAATATTTGAAAACAAATTCAAGTCAAAATGCTCGCTAAAGTGGCCGGAGTTGTAAATATTATCAGTTTTCTGGTCATTACCCTGCTTTTCACGGGTAATGTCCGTGATTGAAAACAGCAGGAAATGTAGTAAGAATCTACAAACTTTTATTTCAAGGGTTTCTTATAAGTTTTTAATCATTTCTGGAAACTCTAATTGCGTATTTTAAGAATTTTACCACAGTTAGACAGTTTTCTTACAAGTATGTAATGGAACCGGCTGGATATTAACTGATTCTCCAAAAAGACGCTAGAGAAATTCGGCCTCAATTGTAAACATTAGCAGTATAGTCCTCACTTACAGTCTTTCTACACTAATGGTGAGCTGTGTAAACATGAATTCCTAATATTTGAAAGCAAATTCAAGTCAAAACGCTCGCTAATGTGGCCGGAGTTGTAAATATTATCAGTTTTCTGGTCATTTCCCTGCTTTTCACGGGTAATGTCCGTGATTGAAAAAAGCAGGAAATGTAGTAAGAATCTATAAACTTTTATTTCAAGGGTTTCTTATAAGTTTTTAATCATTTCTGGAAAGTCTAATTGCGTATTTTAAAAGTTTTACCACAATTAGACAGTTTTCATACAAGTATGTAATGGAACCGGCAGGATATTAACTGATTCTCCAAAAAGACGCTAGAGAAATTCGGCCTCAATTGTAAACATTAGCAGTATAGTCCTCACTTACAGTCTTTGTACACTAATGGTGAGCTGTATAAACATGAATTCCTAATATTTGAAAGCAAATTCAAGTCAAAACGCTCGCTAAAGTGGCCGGAGTTGTAAATATTATCAGTTTTCTGGTCATTACCCTGCTTTTCACGGGTAATGTCCGTGATTGAAAACAGCAGGAAATGTAGTAAGAATCTACTAACTTTTATTTCAAGGGTTTCTTATAAGTTTTTAATCATTTCTGGAAACTCTAATTGCGTATTTTAAGAGTTTTACCACAATTAGACAGTTTTCTTACAAGTATTTAATGGAACCGGCAGGATATTAACTGATTCACCAAAAAGACGCTAGAGAAATTCGGCCTCAATTGTAAACATTAGCAGTATAGTCCTCACTTACAGTCTTTCTACACTAATTGTGAGCTGTGTAAACATGAATTCCTAATATTTGAAAGCAAATTCAAGTCAAAACGCTCGCTAAAGTGGCCGGAGTTGTAAATATTATCAGTTTCTGGTCATTTCCCTGCTTTTCACGGGTAATGTCCGTGATTGAAAACAGCAGGAAATGTAGTAAGAATCTACTAACTTTTATTTCAAGGGTTTCTTATAAGTTTTTAATCATTTCTGGAAACTCTAATTGCGTATTTTAGGAATTTTACCACAGTTAGACAGTTTTCTTACAAGTATGTAATGGAACCGGCTGGATATTAACTGATTCTCCAAAAAGACGCTAGAGAAATTCGGCCTCAATTGTAAACATTAGCAGTATAGTCCTCACTTACAGTCTTTCTACACTAATGGTGAGCTGTGTAAACATGAATTCCTAATATTTGAAAGCAAATTCAAGTCAAAACGCTCGCTAAAGTGGCCGGAGTTGTAAATATTATCAGTTTTCTGGTCATTTCCCTGCTTTTCACGGGTAATGTCCGTGATTGAAAAAAGCAGGAAATGTAGTAAGAATCTATAAACTTTTATTTCAAGGGTTTCTTATAAGTTTTTAATCATTTCTGGAAACTCTAATTGCGTATTTTAAAAGTTTTACCACAATTAGACAGTTTTCATACAAGTATGTAATGGAACCGGCAGGATATTAACTGATTCTCCAAAAAGACGCTAGAGAAATTCGGCCTCAATTGTAAACATTAGCAGTATAGTCCTCACTTACAGTCTTTGTACACTAATGGTGAGCTGTATAAACATGAATTCCTAATATTTGAAAGCAAATTCAAGTCAAAACGCTCGCTAAAGTGGCCGGAGTTGTAAATATTATCAGTTTTCTGGTCATTACCCTGCTTTTCACGGGTATTGTCCGTGATTGAAAACAGCAGGAAATGTAGTAAGAATCTACTAACTTTTATTTCAAGGGTTTCTTATAAGTTTTTAATCATTTCTGGAAACTCTAATTGCGTATTTTAAGAGTTTTACCACAATTAGACAGTTTTCTTACAAGTATTTAATGGAACCGGCAGGATATTAACTGAATCACCAAAAAGACGCTAGAGAAATTCGGCCTCAATTGTAAACATTAGCAGTATAGTCCTCACTTACAGTCTTTCTAAACTAATGGTGAGCTGTGTAAACATGAATTCCTAATATTTGAAAACAAATTCAAGTCAAAACGCTCGCCAAAGTCGCCGGAGTTGTAAATGTTATCAGTTTTCAGGTCATTTTTCTGCTTTCCACGGGTAATGTCCGTGATTGAAAACAGCAGGAAATGTAGTAAGAATCTACTAACTTTTATTTCAAGGGTTTCTTATAAGTTTTTAATCATTTCTGGAAACTCTAATTGCGTATTTTAAGAGTTTTACCACAATTAGACAGTTTTCTTACAAGTATGTAATGGAACCGGCAGGATAGTAACTGATTCACCAAAACGACGCTAGAGAAATTCGGCCTCAATTGTAAACATTAGCAGTATAGTCCTCACTTACAGTCTTTCTACACTAATGGTGAGCTGTATAAACATGAATTCCTAATATTTGAAAGCAAATTCAAGTCAAAACGCTCGCTAAAGTGGCCGGAGTTGTAAATATTATCAGTTTTCTGGTCATTTCCCTGCTTTTCACGGGTCATGTCCGTGATTGAAAACAGCAGGAAATGTAGTAAGAATCTACAAACTTTTATTTCAAGGGTTTCTTATAAGTTTTTAATCATTTCTGGAAACTCTAATTGCGTATTTTAAGAGTTTTACCACAATTAGACAGTTTTCTTACAAGTATGTAATGGAACCGGGAGGATATTAACTGATTCACCAAAAAGACGCTAGAGAAATTCGGCCTCAATTGTAAACATTAGCAGTATAGTCCTCACTTACAGTCTTTCTACACTAATTGTGAGCTGTGTAAACATGAATTCCTAATATTTGAAAGCAAATTCAAGTCAAAACGCTCGCTAAAGTGGCCGGAGTTGTAAATATTATCAGTTTTCTGGTCATTTCCCTGCATTAAACGGGTCATGTCCGTGATTGAATACAGCAGGAAATGTAGTAAGAATCTACAAACTTTTATTTCAAGGGTTTCTTATAAGTTTTTAATCATTTCTGGAAACTCTAATTGTGTATTTAAAAAGTTTTACCACAATTAGACAGTTTTCTTACAAGTATGTAATGGAACCGGCAGGATAGTAACTGATTCACCAAAAAGACGCTAGAGAAATTCGGCCTCAATTGTAAACATTAGCAGTATAGTCCTCACTTACAGTCTTTCTACACTAATGGTGAGCTGTGTAAACATGAATTCCTAATATTTGAAAACAAATTCAAGTCAAAATGCTCGCTAAAGTGGCCGGAGTTGTAAATATTATCAGTTTTCTGGTCATTACCCTGCTTTTCACGGGTAATGTCCGTGATTGAAAACAGCAGGAAATGTAGTAAGAATCTACAAACTTTTATTTCAAGGGTTTCTTATAAGTTTTTAATCATTTCTGGAAACTCTAATTGCGTATTTTAAAAGATTTACCACAATTAGACAGTTTTCTTACAAGTATGAAATGGAACCGGCAGGATATTAACTGATTCACCAAAAAGACGCTAGAGAAATTCGGCCTCAATTGTAAACATTAGCAGTATAGTCCTCACTTACAGTCTTTCTACACTAATGGTGAGCTGTATAAACATGAATTCCTAAAATTTGAAAGCAAATTCAAGTCAAAACGCTCGCTAAAGTGGCCGGAGTTGTAAATATTATCAGTTTTCTGGTCATTTCCCTGCTTTTCACGGGTCATGTCCGTGATTGAAAACAGCAGGAAATGTAGTAAGAATCTACTAACTTTTATTTCAAGGGTTTCTTATAAGTTTTTAATCATTTCTGGAAACTCTAATTGCGTATTTTAAGAATTTTACCACAGTTAGACAGTTTTCTTACAAGTATGTAATGGAACCGGCTGGATATTAACTGATTCTCCAAAAAGACGCTAGAGAAATTCGGCCTCAATTGTAAACATTAGCAGTATAGTCCTCACTTACAGTCTTTCTACACTAATGGTGAGCTGTGTAAACATGAATTCCTAATATTTGAAAGCAAATTCAAGTCAAAACGCTCGCTAAAGTGGCCGGAGTTGTAAATATTATCAGTTTTCTAGTCATTTCCCTGCTTTTCACGGGTAATGTCCGTGATTGAAAAAAGCAGGAAATGTAGTAAGAATCTATAAACTTTTATTTCAAGGGTTTCTTATAAGTTTTTAATCATTTCTGGAAACTCTAATTGCGTATTTTAAAAGTTTTACCACAATTAGACAGTTTTCATACAAGTATGTAATGGAACCGGCAGGATATTAACTGATTCTCCAAAAAGACGCTAGAGAAATTCGGCCTCAATTGTAAACATTAGCAGTATAGTCCTCACTTACAGTCTTTGTACACTAATGGTGAGCTGTATAAACATGAATTCCTAATATTTGAAAGCAAATTCAAGTCAAAACGCTCGCTAAAGTGGCCGGAGTTGTAAATATTATCAGTTTTCTGGTCATTTCCCTGCTTTAAACGGGTAATGTCCGTGATTGAAAACAGCAGGAAATGTAGTAAGAATCTACTAACTTTTATTTCAAGGGTTTCTTATAAGTTTTTAATCATTTCTGGAAACTCTAATTGCGTATTTTAAGAGTTTTACCACAATTAGACAGTTTTCTTACAAGTATTTAATGGAACCGGCAGGATATTAACTGATTCACCAAAAAGACGCTAGAGAAATTCGGCCTCAATTGTAAACATTAGCAGTGTAGTCCTCACTTACAGTCTTTCTACACTAATTGTGAGCTGTGTAAACATGAATTCCTAATATTTGAAAGCAAATTCAAGTCAAAACGCTCGCTAAAGTGGCCGGAGTTGTAAATATTATCAGTTTTCTGGTCATTTCCCTGCTTTAAACGGGTCATGTCCGTGATTGAATACAGCAGGAAATGTAGTAAGAATCTACAAACTTTTATTTCAAGGGTTTCTTATAAGTTTTTAATCATTTCTGGAAACTCTAATTGTGTATTTAAAAAGTTTTACCACAATTAGACAGTTTTCTTACAAGTATGTAATGGAACCGGCAGGATAGTAACTGATTCACCAAAAAGACGCTAGAGAAATTCGGCCTCAATTGTAAACATTAGCAGTATAGTCCTCACTTACAGTCTTTCTACACTAATGGTGAGCTGTGTAAACATGAATTCCTAATATTTGAAAACAAATTCAAGTCAAAATGCTCGCTAAAGTGGCCGGAGTTGTAAATACTATCAGTTTTCTGGTCATTTTTCTGCTTTCCACGGGTAATGTCCGTGATTGAAAAGAGCAGGAAATGTAGTAAGAATCTACTAACTTTTATTTCAAGGGTTTCTTATAAGTTTTTAATCATTTCTGGAAACTCTAATTGCGTATTTTAAGAGTTTTACCACAATTAGACAGTTTTCTTACAAGTATGTAATGGAACCGGCAGGATAGTAACTGATTCACCAAAAAGACGCTAGAGAAATTCGGCCTCAATTGTAAACATTAGCAGTATAGTCCTCACTTACAGTCTTTCTAAACTAATGGTGAGCTGTGTAAACATGAATTCCTAATATTTGAAAACAAATTCAAGTCAAAACGCTCGCCAAAGTGGCAGGAGTTGTAAATATTATCAGTTTTCAGGTCATTTTTCTGCTTTCCACGGGTAATGTCCGTGATTGAAAACAGCAGGAAATGTAGTAAGAATCTACTAACTTTTATTTCAAGGGTTTCTTATAAGTTTTTAATCATTTCTGGAAACTCTAATTGCGTATTTTAAGAGTTTTACCACAATTAGACAGTTTTCTTACAAGTATGTAATGGAACCGGCAGGATAGTAACTGATTCACCAAAAAGACGCTAGAGAAATTCGGCCTCAATTGTAAACATTAGCAGTATAGTCCTCACTTACAGTCTTTCTACACTAATGGTGAGCTGTATAAACATGAATTCCTAATATTTGAAAGCAAATTCAAGTCAAAACGCTCGCTAAAGTGGCCGGAGTTGTAAATATTATCAGTTTTCTGGTCATTTCCCTGCTTTTCACGGGTCATGTCCGTGATTGAAAACAGCAGGAAATGTAGTAAGAATCTACAAACTTTTATTTCAAGGGTTTCTTATAAGTTTTTAATCATTTCTGGAAACTCTAATTGCGTATTTTAAGAGTTTTACCACAATTAGACAGTTTTCTTACAAGTATGTAATGGAACCGGCAGGATAGTAACTGATTCACCAAAAAGACGCTAGAGAAATTCGGCCTCAATTGTAAACATTAGCAGTATAGTCCTCACTTACAGTCTTTCTACACTAATTGTGAGCTGTGTAAACATGAATTCCTAATATTTGAAAGCAAATTCAAGTCAAAACGCTCGCTAAAGTGGCCGGAGTTGTAAATATTATCAGTTTTCTAGTCATTTCCCTGCTTTAAACGGGTCATGTCCGTGATTGAATACAGCAGGAAATGTAGTAAGAATCTACAAACTTTTATTTCAAGGGTTTCTTATAAGTTTTTAATCATTTCTGGAAACTCTAATTGTGTATTTAAAAAGTTTTACCACAATTAGACAGTTTTCTTACAAGTATGTAATGGAACCGGCAGGATAGTAACTGATTCACCAAAAAGACGCTAGAGAAATTCGGCCTCAATTGTAAACATTAGCAGTATAGTCCTCACTTACAGTCTTTCTACACTAATGGTGAGCTGTGTAAACATGAATTCCTAATATTTGAAAACAAATTCAAGTCAAAATGCTCGCTAAAGTGGCCGGAGTTGTAAATACTATCAGTTTTCTGGTCATTTTTCTGCTTTCCACGGGTAATGTCCGTGATTGAAAAGAGCAGGAAATGTAGTAAGAATCTACTAACTTTTATTTCAAGGGTTTCTTATAAGTTTTTAATCATTTCTGGAAACTCTAATTGCGTATTTTAAGAGTTTTACCACAATTAGACAGTTTTCTTACAAGTATGTAATGGAACCGGCAGGATAGTAACTGATTCACCAAAAAGACGCTAGAGAAATTCGGCCTCAATTGTAAACATTAGCAGTATAGTCCTCACTTACAGTCTTTCTAAACTAATGGTGAGCTGTGTAAACATGAATTCCTAATATTTGAAAACAAATTCAAGTCAAAACGCTCGCCAAAGTCGCCGGAGTTGTAAATATTATCAGTTTTCAGGTCATTTTTCTGCTTTCCACGGGTAATGTCCGTGATTGAAAACAGCAGGAAATGTAGTAAGAATCTACTAACTTTTATTTCAAGGGTTTCTTATAAGTTTTTAATCATTTCTGGAAACTCTAATTGCGTATTTTAAGAGTTTTACCACAATTAGACAGTTTTCTTACAAGTATGTAATGGAACCGGCAGGATAGTAACTGATTCACCAAAAAGACGCTAGAGAAATTCGGCCTCAATTGTAAACATTAGCAGTATAGTCCTCACTTACAGTCTTTCTACACTAATGGTGAGCTGTATAAACATGAATTCCTAATATTTGAAAGCAAATTCAAGTCAAAACGCTCGCTAAAGTGGCCGGAGTTGTAAATATTATCAGTTTTCTGGTCATTACCCTGCTTTTCACGGGTAATGTCCGTGATTGAAAACAGCAGGAAATGTAGTAAGAATCTACAAACTTTTATTTCAAGGGTTTCTTATAAGTTTTTAATCATTTCTGGAAACTCTAATTGTGTATTTAAAAAGTTTTACCACAATTAGACAGTTTTCTTACAAGTATGTAATGGAACCGGCAGGATAGTAACTGATTCACCAAAAAGACGCTAGAGAAATTCGGCCTCAATTGTAAACATTAGCAGTATAGTCCTCACTTACAGTCTTTCTACACTAATGGTGAGCTGTGTAAACATGAATTCCTAATATTTGAAAACAAATTCAAGTCAAAATGCTCGCTAAAGTGGCCGGAGTTGTAAATACTATCAGTTTTCTGGTCATTTTTCTGCTTTCCACGGGTAATGTCCGTGATTGAAAAGAGCAGGAAATGTAGTAAGAATCTACTAACTTTTATTTCAAGGGTTTCTTATAAGTTTTTAATCATTTCTGGAAACTCTAATTTATTTTAAGAGTTTTACCACAATTAGACAGTTTTCTTACAAGTATGTAATGGAACCGGCAGGATAGTAACTGATTCACCAAAAAGACGCTAGAGAAATTCGGCCTCAATTGTAAACATTAGCAGTATAGTCCTCACTTACAGTCTTTCTAAACTAATGGTGAGCTGTGTAAACATGAATTCCTAATATTTGAAAACAAATTCAAGTCAAAACGCTCGCCAAAGTCGCCGGAGTTGTAAATATTATCAGTTTTCAGGTCATTTTTCTGCTTTCCACGGGTAATGTCCGTGATTGAAAACAGCAGGAAATGTAGTAAGAATCTACTAACTTTTATTTCAAGGGTTTCTTATAAGTTTTTAATCATTTCTGGAAACTCTAATTGCGTATTTTAAGAGTTTTACCACAATTAGACAGTTTTCTTACAAGTATGTAATGGAACCGGCAGGATAGTAACTGATTCACCAAAAAGACGCTAGAGAAATTCGGCCTCAATTGTAAACATTAGCAGTATAGTCCTCACTTACAGTCTTTCTACACTAATGGTGAGCTGTATAAACATGAATTCCTAATATTTGAAAGCAAATTCAAGTCAAAACGCTCGCTAAAGTGGCCGGAGTTGTAAATATTATCAGTTTTCTGGTCATTTCCCTGCTTTTCACGGGTCATGTCCGTGATTGAAAACAGCAGGAAATGTAGTAAGAATCTACAAACTTTTATTTCAAGGGTTTCTTATAAGTTTTTAATCATTTCTGGAAACTCTAATTGCGTATTTTAAGAGTTTTACCACAATTAGACAGTTTTCTTACAAGTATGTAATGGAACCGGCAGGATAGTAACTGATTCACCAAAAAGACGCTAGAGAAATTCGGCCTCAATTGTAAACATTAGCAGTATAGTCCTCACTTACAGTCTTTCTACACTAATTGTGAGCTGTGTAAACATGAATTCCTAATATTTGAAAGCAAATTCAAGTCAAAACGCTCGCTAAAGTGGCCGGAGTTGTAAATATTATCAGTTTTCTGGTCATTACCCTGCTTTTCACGGGTAATGTCCGTGATTGAAAACAGCAGGAAATGTAGTAAGAATCTACAAACTTTTATTTCAAGGGTTTCTTATAAGTTTTTAATCATTTCTGGAAACTCTAATTGCGTATTTTAAAAGATTTACCACAATTAGACAGTTTTCTTACAAGTATGAAATGGAACCGGCAGGATATTAACTGATTCACCAAAAAGACGCTAGAGAAATTCGGCCTCAATTGTAAACATTAGCAGTATAGTCCTCACTTACAGTCTTTCTACACTAATGGTGAGCTGTATAAACATGAATTCCTAAAATTTGAAAGCAAATTCAAGTCAAAACGCTCGCTAAAGTGGCCGGAGTTGTAAATATTATCAGTTTTCTGGTCATTTCCCTGCTTTTCACGGGTCATGTCCGTGATTGAAAACAGCAGGAAATGTAGTAAGAATCTACTAACTTTTATTTCAAGGGTTTCTTATAAGTTTTTAATCATTTCTGGAAACTCTAATTGCGTATTTTAAGAATTTTACCACAGTTAGACAGTTTTCTTACAAGTATGTAATGGAACCGGCTGGATATTAACTGATTCTCCAAAAAGACGCTAGAGAAATTCGGCCTCAATTGTAAACATTAGCAGTATAGTCCTCACTTACAGTCTTTCTACACTAATGGTGAGCTGTGTAAACATGAATTCCTAATATTTGAAAGCAAATTCAAGTCAAAACGCTCGCTAAAGTGGCCGGAGTTGTAAATATTATCAGTTTTCTGGTCATTTCCCTGCTTTAAACGGGTAATGTCCGTGATTGAAAACAGCAGGAAATGTAGTAAGAATCTACTAACTTTTATTTCAAGGGTTTCTTATAAGTTTTTAATCATTTCTGGA
This sequence comes from Myotis nattereri, assembly GCF_964212035.1. Lineage (NCBI taxonomy): Eukaryota > Metazoa > Chordata > Mammalia > Chiroptera > Vespertilionidae > Myotis > Myotis nattereri. The sequence continues at coordinate 2,397,202 of NC_138087.1, forward strand.
AACTCTAATTGCGTATTTTAAGAGTTTTACCACAATTAGACAGTTTTCTTACAAGTATGTAATGGAACCGGCAGGATAGTAACTGATTCACCAAAAAGACGCTAGAGAAATTCGGCCTCAATTGTAAACATTAGCAGTATAGTCCTCACTTACAGTCTTTCTAAACTAATGGTGAGCTGTGTAAACATGAATTCCTAATATTTGAAAACAAATTCAAGTCAAAACGCTCGCCAAAGTCGCCGGAGTTGTAAATATTATCAGTTTTCAGGTCATTTTTCTGCTTTCCACGGGTAATGTCCGTGATTGAAAACAGCAGGAAATGTAGTAAGAATCTACTAACTTTTATTTCAAGGGTTTCTTATAAGTTTTTAATCATTTCTGGAAACTATAATTGCGTATTTTAAGAGTTTTACCACAATTAGACAGTTTTCTTACAAGTATGTAATGGAACCGGCAGGATAGTAACTGATTCACCAAAAAGACGCTAGAGAAATTCGGCCTCAATTGTAAACATTAGCAGTATAGTCCTCACTTACAGTCTTTCTACACTAATGGTGAGCTGTATAAACATGAATTCCTAATATTTGAAAGCAAATTCAAGTCAAAACGCTCGCTAAAGTGGCCGGAGTTGTAAATATTATCAGTTTTCTGGTCATTTCCCTGCTTTTCACGGGTCATGTCCGTGATTGAAAACAGCAGGAAATGTAGTAAGAATCTACAAACTTTTATTTCAAGGGTTTCTTATAAGTTTTTAATCATTTCTGGAAACTCTAATTGCGTATTTTAAGAGTTTTACCACAATTAGACAGTTTTCTTACAAGTATGTAATGGAACCGGCAGGATAGTAACTGATTCACCAAAAAGACGCTAGAGAAATTCGGCCTCAATTGTAAACATTAGCAGTATAGTCCTCACTTACAGTCTTTCTACACTAATGGTGAGCTGTATAAACATGAATTCCTAATATTTGAAAGCAAATTCAAGTCAAAACGCTCGCTAAAGTGGCCGGAGTTGTAAATATTATCAGTTTTCTGGTCATTTCCCTGCTTTTCACGGGTCATGTCCGTGATTGAAAACAGCAGGAAATGTAGTAAGAATCTACAAACTTTTATTTCAAGGGTTTCTTATAAGTTTTTAATCATTTCTGGAAACTCTAATTGCGTATTTTAAGAGTTTTACCACAATTAGACAGTTTTCTTACAAGTATGTAATGGAACCGGCAGGATAGTAACTGATTCACCAAAAAGACGCTAGAGAAATTCGGCCTCAATTGTAAACATTAGCAGTATAGTCCTCACTTACAGTCTTTCTACACTAATTGTGAGCTGTGTAAACATGAATTCCTAATATTTGAAAGCAAATTCAAGTCAAAACGCTCGCTAAAGTGGCCGGAGTTGTAAATATTATCAGTTTTCTAGTCATTTCCCTGCTTTAAACGGGTCATGTCCGTGATTGAATACAGCAGGAAATGTAGTAAGAATCTACAAACTTTTATTTCAAGGGTTTCTTATAAGTTTTTAATCATTTCTGGAAACTCTAATTGTGTATTTAAAAAGTTTTACCACAATTAGACAGTTTTCTTACAAGTATGTAATGGAACCGGCAGGATAGTAACTGATTCACCAAAAAGACGCTAGAGAAATTCGGCCTCAATTGTAAACATTAGCAGTATAGTCCTCACTTACAGTCTTTCTACACTAATGGTGAGCTGTGTAAACATGAATTCCTAATATTTGAAAACAAATTCAAGTCAAAATGCTCGCTAAAGTGGCCGGAGTTGTAAATATTATCAGTTTTCTGGTCATTTTTCTGCTTTCCACGGGTAATGTCCGTGATTGAAAAGAGCAGGAAATGTAGTAAGAATCTACTAACTTTTATTTCAAGGGTTTCTTATAAGTTTTTAATCATTTCTGGAAACTCTAATTGCGTATTTTAAGAGTTTTACCACAATTAGACAGTTTTCTTACAAGTATGTAATGGAACCGGCAGGATAGTAACTGATTCACCAAAAAGACGCTAGAGAAATTCGGCCTCAATTGTAAACATTAGCAGTATAGTCCTCACTTACAGTCTTTCTAAACTAATGGTGAGCTGTGTAAACATGAATTCCTAATATTTGAAAACAAATTCAAGTCAAAACGCTCGCCAAAGTCGCCGGAGTTGTAAATATTATCAGTTTTCAGGTCATTTTTCTGCTTTCCACGGGTAATGTCCGTGATTGAAAACAGCAGGAAATGTAGTAAGAATCTACTAACTTTTATTTAAAGGGTTTCTTATAAGTTTTTAATCATTTCTGGAAACTCTAATTGCGTATTTTAAGAGTTTTACCACAATTAGACAGTTTTCTTACAAGTATGTAATGGAACCGGCAGGATAGTAACTGATTCACCAAAACGACGCTAGAGAAATTCGGCCTCAATTGTAAACATTAGCAGTATAGTCCTCACTTACAGTCTTTCTACACTAATGGTGAGCTGTATAAACATGAATTCCTAATATTTGAAAGCAAATTCAAGTCAAAACGCTCGCTAAAGTGGCCGGAGTTGTAAATATTATCAGTTTTCTGGTCATTACCCTGCTTTTCACGGGTAATGTCCGTGATTGAAAACAGCAGGAAATGTAGTAAGAATCTACAAACTTTTATTTCAAGGGTTTCTTATAAGTTTTTAATCATTTCTGGAAACTCTAATTGTGTATTTAAAAAGTTTTACCACAATTAGACAGTTTTCTTACAAGTATGTAATGGAACCGGCAGGATAGTAACTGATTCACCAAAAAGACGCTAGAGAAATTCGGCCTCAATTGTAAACATTAGCAGTATAGTCCTCACTTACAGTCTTTCTACACTAATGGTGAGCTGTGTAAACATGAATTCCTAATATTTGAAAACAAATTCAAGTCAAAATGCTCGCTAAAGTGGCCGGAGTTGTAAATACTATCAGTTTTCTGGTCATTTTTCTGCTTTCCACGGGTAATGTCCGTGATTGAAAAGAGCAGGAAATGTAGTAAGAATCTACTAACTTTTATTTCAAGGGTTTCTTATAAGTTTTTAATCATTTCTGGAAACTCTAATTGCGTATTTTAAGAGTTTTACCACAATTAGACAGTTTTCTTACAAGTATGTAATGGAACCGGCAGGATAGTAACTGATTCACCAAAAAGACGCTAGAGAAATTCGGCCTCAATTGTAAACATTAGCAGTATAGTCCTCACTTACAGTCTTTCTAAACTAATGGTGAGCTGTGTAAACATGAATTCCTAATATTTGAAAACAAATTCAAGTCAAAACGCTCGCCAAAGTCGCCGGAGTTGTAAATATTATCAGTTTTCAGGTCATTTTTCTGCTTTCCACGGGTAATGTCCGTGATTGAAAACAGCAGGAAATGTAGTAAGAATCTACTAACTTTTATTTCAAGGGTTTCTTATAAGTTTTTAATCATTTCTGGAAACTCTAATTGCGTATTTTAAGAGTTTTACCACAATTAGACAGTTTTCTTACAAGTATGTAATGGAACCGGCAGGATAGTAACTGATTCACCAAAAAGACGCTAGAGAAATTCGGCCTCAATTGTAAACATTAGCAGTATAGTCCTCACTTACAGTCTTTCTACACTAATGGTGAGCTGTATAAACATGAATTCCTAATATTTGAAAGCAAATTCAAGTCAAAACGCTCGCTAAAGTGGCCGGAGTTGTAAATATTATCAGTTTTCTGGTCATTTCCCTGCTTTTCACGGGTCATGTCCGTGATTGAAAACAGCAGGAAATGTAGTAAGAATCTACAAACTTTTATTTCAAGGGTTTCTTATAAGTTTTTAATCATTTCTGGAAACTCTAATTGCGTATTTTAAGAGTTTTACCACAATTAGACAGTTTTCTTACAAGTATGTAATGGAACCGGCAGGATAGTAACTGATTCACCAAAAAGACGCTAGAGAAATTCGGCCTCAATTGTAAACATTAGCAGTATAGTCCTCACTTACAGTCTTTCTACACTAATTGTGAGCTGTGTAAACATGAATTCCTAATATTTGAAAGCAAATTCAAGTCAAAACGCTCGCTAAAGTGGCCGGAGTTGTAAATATTATCAGTTTTCTGGTCATTACCCTGCTTTTCACGGGTAATGTCCGTGATTGAAAACAGCAGGAAATGTAGTAAGAATCTACAAACTTTTATTTCAAGGGTTTCTTATAAGTTTTTAATCATTTCTGGAAACTCTAATTGCGTATTTTAAAAGATTTACCACAATTAGACAGTTTTCTTACAAGTATGAAATGGAACCGGCAGGATATTAACTGATTCACCAAAAAGACGCTAGAGAAATTCGGCCTCAATTGTAAACATTAGCAGTATAGTCCTCACTTACAGTCTTTCTACACTAATGGTGAGCTGTATAAACATGAATTCCTAAAATTTGAAAGCAAATTCAAGTCAAAACGCTCGCTAAAGTGGCCGGAGTTGTAAATATTATCAGTTTTCTGGTCATTTTTCTGCTTTCCACGGGTAATGTCCGTGATTGAAAACAGCAGGAAATGTAGTAAGAATCTACTAACTTTTATTTCAAGGGTTTCTTATAAGTTTTTAATCATTTCTGGAAACTCTAATTGCGTATTTTAAGAATTTTACCACAGTTAGACAGTTTTCTTACAAGTATGTAATGGAACCGGCTGGATATTAACTGATTCTCCAAAAAGACACTAGAGAAATTCGGCCTCAATTGTAAACATTAGCAGTATAGTCCTCACTTACAGTCTTTCTACACTAATGGTGAGCTGTGTAAACATGAATTCCTAATATTTGAAAGCAAATTCAAGTCAAAACGCTCGCTAAAGTGGCCGGAGTTGTAAATATTATCAGTTTTCTGGTCATTTCCCTGCTTTAAACGGGTAATGTCCGTGATTGAAAACAGCAGGAAATGTAGTAAGAATCTACTAACTTTTATTTCAAGGGTTTCTTATAAGTTTTTAATCATTTCTGGAAACTCTAATTGCGTATTTTAAGAGTTTTACCACAATTAGACAGTTTTCTTACAAGTATGTAATGGAACCGGCAGGATAGTAACTGATTCACCAAAAAGACGCTAGAGAAATTCGGCCTCAATTGTAAACATTAGCAGTATAGTCCTCACTTACAGTCTTTCTAAACTAATGGTGAGCTGTGTAAACATGAATTCCTAATATTTGAAAACAAATTCAAGTCAAAACGCTCGCCATAGTCGCCGGAGTTGTAAATATTATCAGTTTTCAGGTCATTTTTCTGCTTTCCACGGGTAATGTCCGTGATTGAAAACAGCAGGAAATGTAGTAAGAATCTACTAACTTTTATTTCAAGGGTTTCTTATAAGTTTTTAATCATTTCTGGAAACTCTAATTGCGTATTTTAAGAGTTTTACCACAATTAGACAGTTTTCTTACAAGTATGTAATGGAACCGGCAGGATAGTAACTGATTCACCAAAAAGACGCTAGAGAAATTCGGCCTCAATTGTAAACATTAGCAGTATAGTCCTCACTTACAGTCTTTCTACACTAATGGTGAGCTGTATAAACATGAATTCCTAATATTTGAAAGCAAATTCAAGTCAAAACGCTCGCTAAAGTGGCTGGAGTTGTAAATATTATCAGTTTTCTGGTCATTTCCCTGCTTTTCACGGGTCATGTCCGTGATTGAAAACAGCAGGAAATGTAGTAAGAATCTACAAACTTTTATTTCAAGGGTTTCTTATAAGTTTTTAATCATTTCTGGAAACTCTAATTGCGTATTTTAAGAGTTTTACCACAATTAGACAGTTTTCTTACAAGTATGTAATGGAACCGGCAGGATAGTAACTGATTCACCAAAAAGACGCTAGAGAAATTCGGCCTCAATTGTAAACATTAGCAGTATAGTCCTCACTTACAGTCTTTCTACACTAATTGTGAGCTGTGTAAACATGAATTCCTAATATTTGAAAGCAAATTCAAGTCAAAACGCTCGCTAAAGTGGCCGGAGTTGTAAATATTATCAGTTTTCTTGTCATTTCCCTGCTTTAAACGGGTCATGTCCGTGATTGAATACAGCAGGAAATGTAGTAAGAATCTACAAACTTTTATTTCAAGGGTTTCTTATAAGTTTTTAATCATTTCTGGAAACTCTAATTGTGTATTTAAAAAGTTTTACCACAATTAGACAGTTTTCTTACAAGTATGTAATGGAACCGGCAGGATAGTAACTGATTCACCAAAAAGACGCTAGAGAAATTCGGCCTCAATTGTAAACATTAGCAGTATAGTCCTCACTTACAGTCTTTCTACACTAATGGTGAGCTGTGTAAACATGAATTCCTAATATTTGAAAACAAATTCAAGTCAAAATGCTCGCTAAAGTGGCCGGAGTTGTAAATATTATCAGTTTTCTGGTCATTACCCTGCTTTTCACGGGTAATGTCCGTGATTGAAAACAGCAGGAAATGTAGTAAGAATCTACTAACTTTTATTTCAAGGGTTTCTTATAAGTTTTTAATCATTTCTGGAAACTCTAATTGCGTATTTTAAGAGTTTTACCACAATTAGACAGTTTTCTTACAAGTATTTAATGGAACCGGCAGGATATTAACTGATTCACCAAAAAGACGCTAGAGAAATTCGGCCTCAATTGTAAACATTAGCAGTATAGTCCTCACTTACAGTCTTTCTAAACTAATGGTGAGCTGTGTAAACATGAATTCCTAATATTTGAAAACAAATTCAAGTCAAAACGCTCGCCAAAGTCGCCGGTGTTGTAAATGTTATCAGTTTTCAGGTCATTTTTCTGCTTTCCACGGGTAATGTCCGTGATTGAAAACAGCAGGAAATGTAGTAAGAATCTACTAACTTTTATTTCAAGGGTTTCTTATAAGTTTTTAATCATTTCTGGAAACTCTAATTGCGTATTTTAAGAGTTTTACCACAATTAGACAGTTTTCTTACAAGTATGTAATGGAACCGGCAGGATAGTAACTGATTCACCAAAACGACGCTAGAGAAATTCGGCCTCAATTGTAAACATTAGCAGTATAGTCCTCACTTACAGTCTTTCTACACTAATGGTGAGCTGTATAAACATGAATTCCTAATATTTGAAAGCAAATTCAAGTCAAAACGCTCGCTAAAGTGGCCGGAGTTGTAAATATTATCAGTTTTCTGGTCATTTCCCTGCTTTTCACGGGTCATGTCCGTGATTGAAAACAGCAGGAAATGTAGTAAGAATCTACAAACTTTTATTTCAAGGGTTTCTTATAAGTTTTTAATCATTTCTGGAAACTCTAATTGCGTATTTTAAGAGTTTTACCACAATTAGACAGTTTTCTTACAAGTATGTAATGGAACCGGCAGGATAGTAACTGATTCACCAAAAAGACGCTAGAGAAATTCGGCCTCAATTGTAAACATTAGCAGTATAGTCCTCACTTACAGTCTTTCTACACTAATTGTGAGCTGTGTAAACATGAATTCCTAATATTTGAAAGCAAATTCAAGTCAAAACGCTCGCTAAAGTGGCCGGAGTTGTAAATATTATCAGTTTTCTGGTCATTTCCCTGCTTTAAACGGGTCATGTCCGTGATTGAATACAGCAGGAAATGTAGTAAGAATCTACAAACTTTTATTTCAAGGGTTTCTTATAAGTTTTTAATCATTTCTGGAAACTCTAATTGTGTATTTAAAAAGTTTTACCACAATTAGACAGTTTTCTTACAAGTATGTAATGGAACCGGCAGGATAGTAACTGATTCACCAAAAAGACGCTAGAGAAATTCGGCCTCAATTGTAAACATTAGCAGTATAGTCCTCACTTACAGTCTTTCTACACTAATGGTGAGCTGTGTAAACATGAATTCCTAATATTTGAAAACAAATTCAAGTCAAAATGCTCGCTAAAGTGGCCGGAGTTGTAAATATTATCAGTTTTCTGGTCATTACCCTGCTTTTCACGGGTAATGTCCGTGATTGAAAACAGCAGGAAATGTAGTAAGAATCTACAAACTTTTATTTCAAGGGTTTCTTATAAGTTTTTAATCATTTCTGGAAACTCTAATTGCGTATTTTAAAAGATTTACCACAATTAGACAGTTTTCTTACAAGTATGAAATGGAACCGGCAGGATATTAACTGATTCACCAAAAAGACGCTAGAGAAATTCGGCCTCAATTGTAAACATTAGCAGTATAGTCCTCACTTACAGTCTTTCTACACTAATGGTGAGCTGTATAAACATGAATTCCTAAAATTTGAAAGCAAATTCAAGTCAAAACGCTCGCTAAAGTGGCCGGAGTTGTAAATATTATCAGTTTTCTGGTCATTTCCCTGCTTTTCACGGGTCATGTCCGTGATTGAAAACAGCAGGAAATGTAGTAAGAATCTACTAACTTTTATTTCAAGGGTTTCTTATAAGTTTTTAATCATTTCTGGAAACTCTAATTGCGTATTTTAAGAATTTTACCACAGTTAGACAGTTTTCTTACAAGTATGTAATGGAACCGGCTGGATATTAACTGATTCTCCAAAAAGACGCTAGAGAAATTCGGCCTCAATTGTAAACATTAGCAGTATAGTCCTCACTTACAGTCTTTCTACACTAATGGTGAGCTGTGTAAACATGAATTCCTAATATTTGAAAGCAAATTCAAGTCAAAACGCTCGCTAAAGTGGCCGGAGTTGTAAATATTATCAGTTTTCTAGTCATTTCCCTGCTTTTCACGGGTAATGTCCGTGATTGAAAAAAGCAGGAAATGTAGTAAGAATCTATAAACTTTTATTTCAAGGGTTTCTTATAAGTTTTTAATCATTTCTGGAAACTCTAATTGCGTATTTTAAAAGTTTTACCACAATTAGACAGTTTTCATACAAGTATGTAATGGAACCGGCAGGATATTAACTGATTCTCCAAAAAGACGCTAGAGAAATTCGGCCTCAATTGTAAACATTAGCAGTATAGTCCTCACTTACAGTCTTTGTACACTAATGGTGAGCTGTATAAACATGAATTCCTAATATTTGAAAGCAAATTCAAGTCAAAACGCTCGCTAAAGTGGCCGGAGTTGTAAATATTATCAGTTTTCTGGTCATTACCCTGCTTTTCACGGGTAATGTCCGTGATTGAAAACAGCAGGAAATGTAGTAAGAATCTACTAACTTTTATTTCAAGGGTTTCTTATAAGTTTTTAATCATTTCTGGAAACTCTAATTGCGTATTTTAAGAGTTTTACCACAATTAGACAGTTTTCTTACAAGTATTTAATGGAACCGGCAGGATATTAACTGATTCACCAAAAAGACGCTAGAGAAATTCGGCCTCAATTGTAAACATTAGCAGTATAGTCCTCACTTACAGTCTTTCTACACTAATGGTGAGCTGTGTAAACATGAATTCCTAATATTTGAAAACAAATTCAAGTCAAAATGCTCGCTAAAGTGGCCGGAGTTGTAAATACTATCAGTTTTCTGGTCATTTTTCTGCTTTCCACGGGTAATGTCCGTGATTGAAAAGAGCAGGAAATGTAGTAAGAATCTACTAACTTTTATTTCAAGGGTTTCTTATAAGTTTTTAATCATTTCTGGAAACTCTAATTGCGTATTTTAAGAGTTTTACCACAATTAGACAGTTTTCTTACAAGTATGTAATGGAACCGGCAGGATAGTAACTGATTCACCAAAAAGACGCTAGAGAAATTCGGCCTCAATTGTAAACATTAGCAGTATAGTCCTCACTTACAGAGTTTCTAAACTAATGGTGAGCTGTGTAAACATGAATTCCTAATATTTGAAAACAAATTCAAGTCAAAACGCTCGCCAAAGTCGCCGGAGTTGTAAATATTATCAGTTTTCAGGTCATTTTTCTGCTTTCCACGGGTAATGTCCGTGATTGAAAACAGCAGGAAATGTAGTAAGAATCTACTAACTTTTATTTCAAGGGTTTCTTATAAGTTTTTAATCATTTCTGGAAACTCTAATTGTGTATTTAAAAAGTTTTACCACAATTAGACAGTTTTCTTACAAGTATGTAATGGAACCGGCAGGATAGTAACTGATTCACCAAAAAGACGCTAGAGAAATTCGGCCTCAATTGTAAACATTAGCAGTATAGTCCTCACTTACAGTCTTTCTACACTAATGGTGAGCTGTGTAAACATGAATTCCTAATATTTGAAAACAAATTCAAGTCAAAATGCTCGCTAAAGTGGCCGGAGTTGTAAATACTATCAGTTTTCTGGTCATTTTTCTGCTTTCCACGGGTAATGTCCGTGATTGAAAAGAGCAGGAAATGTAGTAAGAATCTACTAACTTTTATTTCAAGGGTTTCTTATAAGTTTTTAATCATTTCTGGAAACTCTAATTGCGTATTTTAAGAGTTTTACCACAATTAGACAGTTTTCTTACAAGTATGTAATGGAACCGGCAGGATAGTAACTGATTCACCAAAAAGACGCTAGAGAAATTCGGCCTCAATTGTAAACATTAGCAGTATAGTCCTCACTTACAGTCTTTCTAAACTAATGGTGAGCTGTGTAAACATGAATTCCTAATATTTGAAAACAAATTCAAGTCAAAACGCTCGCCAAAGTCGCCGGAGTTGTAAATATTATCAGTTTTCAGGTCATTTTTCTGCTTTCCACGGGTAATGTCCGTGATTGAAAACAGCAGGAAATGTAGTAAGAATCTACTAACTTTTATTTCAAGGGTTTCTTATAAGTTTTTAATCATTTCTGGAAACTCTAATTGCGTATTTTAAGAGTTTTACCACAATTAGACAGTTTTCTTACAAGTATGTAATGGAACCGGCAGGATAGTAACTGATTCACCAAAACGACGCTAGAGAAATTCGGCCTCAATTGTAAACATTAGCAGTATAGTCCTCACTTACAGTCTTTCTACACTAATGGTGAGCTGTATAAACATGAATTCCTAATATTTGAAAGCAAATTCAAGTCAAAACGCTCGCTAAAGTGGCCGGAGTTGTAAATATTATCAGTTTTCTGGTCATTTCCCTGCTTTTCACGGGTCATGTCCGTGATTGAAAACAGCAGGAAATGTAGTAAGAATCTACAAACTTTTATTTCAAGGGTTTCTTATAAGTTTTTAATCATTTCTGGAAACTCTAATTGTGTATTTAAAAAGTTTTACCACAATTAGACAGTTTTCTTACAAGTATGTAATGGAACCGGCAGGATAGTAACTGATTCACCAAAAAGACGCTAGAGAAATTCGGCCTCAATTGTAAACATTAGCAGTATAGTCCTCACTTACAGTCTTTCTACACTAATGGTGAGCTGTGTAAACATGAATTCCTAATATTTGAAAACAAATTCAAGTCAAAATGCTCGCTAAAGTGGCCGGAGTTGTAAATACTATCAGTTTTCTGGTCATTTTTCTGCTTTCCACGGGTAATGTCCGTGATTGAAAAGAGCAGGAAATGTAGTAAGAATCTACTAACTTTTATTTCAAGGGTTTCTTATAAGTTTTTAATCATTTCTGGAAACTCTAATTGCGTATTTTAAGAGTTTTACCACAATTAGACAGTTTTCTTACAAGTATGTAATGGAACCGGCAGGATAGTAACTGATTCACCAAAAAGACGCTAGAGAAATTCGGCCTCAATTGTAAACATTAGCAGAATAGTCCTCACTTACAGTCTTTCTAAACTAATGGTGAGCTGTGTAAACATGAATTCCTAATATTTGAAAACAAATTCAAGTCAAAACGCTCGCCAAAGTCGCCGGAGTTGTAAATATTATCAGTTTTCATGTCATTTTTCTGCTTTCCACGGGTAATGTCCGTGATTGAAAACAGCAGGAAATGTAGTAAGAATCTACTAACTTTTATTTCAAGGGTTTCTTATAAGTTTTTAATCATTTCTGGAAACTCTAATTGCGTATTTTAAGAGTTTTACCACAATTAGACAGTTTTCTTACAAGTATGTAATGGAACCGGCAGGATAGTAACTGATTCACCAAAACGACCCTAGAGAAATTCGGCCTCAATTGTAAACATTAGCAGTATAGTCCTCACTTACAGTCTTTCTACACTAATGGTGAGCTGTATAAACATGAATTCCTAATATTTGAAAGCAAATTCAAGTCAAAACGCTCGCTAAAGTGGCCGGAGTTGTAAATATTATCAGTTTTCTGGTCATTTCCCTGCTTTTCACGGGTCATGTCCGTGATTGAAAACAGCAGGAAATGTAGTAAGAATCTACAAACTTTTATTTCAAGGGTTTCTTATAAGTTTTTAATCATTTCTGGAAACTCTAATTGCGTATTTTAAGAGTTTTACCACAATTAGACAGTTTTCTTACAAGTATGTAATGGAACCGGCAGGATAGTAACTGATTCACCAAAAAGACGCTAGAGAAATTCGGCCTCAATTGTAAACATTAGCAGTATAGTCCTCACTTACAGTCTTTCTACACTAATTGTGAGCTGTGTAAACATGAATTCCTAATATTTGAAAGCAAATTCAAGTCAAAACGCTCGCTAAAGTGGCCGGAGTTGTAAATATTATCAGTTTTCTGGTCATTACCCTGCTTTTCACGGGTAATGTCCGTGATTGAAAACAGCAGGAAATGTAGTAAGAATCTACAAACTTTTATTTCAAGGGTTTCTTATAAGTTTTTAATCATTTCTGGAAACTCTAATTGCGTATTTTAAAAGATTTACCACAATTAGACAGTTTTCTTACAAGTATGAAATGGAACCGGCAGGATATTAACTGATTCACCAAAAAGACGCTAGAGAAATTCGGCCTCAATTGTAAACATTAGCAGTATAGTCCTCACTTACAGTCTTTCTACACTAATGGTGAGCTGTATAAACATGAATTCCTAAAATTTGAAAGCAAATTCAAGTCAAAACGCTCGCTAAAGTGGCCGGAGTTGTAAATATTATCAGTTTTCTGGTCATTTCCCTGCTTTTCACGGGTCATGTCCGTGATTGAAAACAGCAGGAAATGTAGTAAGAATCTACTAACTTTTATTTCATGGGTTTCTTATAAGTTTTTAATCATTTCTGGAAACTCTAATTGCGTATTTTAAGAGTTTTACCACAATTAGACAGTTTTCTTACAAGTATGTAATGGAACCGGCAGGATAGTAACTGATTCACCAAAAAGACGCTAGAGAAATTCGGCCTCAATTGTAAACATTAGCAGTATAGTCCTCACTTACAGTCTTTCTACACTAATGGTGAGCTGTGTAAACATGAATTCCTAATATTTGAAAACAAATTCAAGTCAAAACGCTCGCCAAAGTCGCCGGAGTTGTAAATATTATCAGTTTTCAGGTCATTTTTCTGCTTTCCACGGGTAATGTCCGTGATTGAAAACAGCAGGAAATGTAGTAAGAATCTACTAACTTTTATTTCAAGGGTTTCTTATAAGTTTTTAATCATTTCTGGAAACTCTAATTGCGTATTTTAAGAGTTTTACCACAATTAGACAGTTTTCTTACAAGTATGTAATGGAACCGGCAGGATAGTAACTGATTCACCAAAAAGACGCTAGAGAAATTCGGCCTCAATTGTAAACATTAGCAGTATAGTCCTCACTTACAGTCTTTCTACACTAATGGTGAGCTGTATAAACATGAATTCCTAATATTTGAAAGCAAATTCAAGTCAAAACGCTCGCTAAAGTGGCCGGAGTTGTAAATATTATCAGTTTTCTGGTCATTTCCCTGCTTTTCACGGGTCATGTCCGTGATTGAAAACAGCAGGAAATGTAGTAAGAATCTACAAACTTTTATTTCAAGGGTTTCTTATAACTTTTTAATCATTTCTGGAAACTCTAATTGCGTATTTTAAGAGTTTTACCACAATTAGACAGTTTTCTTACAAGTATGTAATGGAACCGGCAGGATAGTAACTGATTCACCAAAAAGACGCTAGAGAAATTCGGCCTCAATTGTAAACATTAGCAGTATAGTCCTCACTTACAGTCTTTCTACACTAATTGTGAGCTGTGTAAACATGAATTCCTAATATTTGAAAGCAAATTCAAGTCAAAACGCTCGCTAAAGTGGCCGGAGTTGTAAATATTATCAGTTTTCTAGTCATTTCCCTGCTTTAAACGGGTCATGTCCGTGATTGAATACAGCAGGAAATGTAGTAAGAATCTACAAACTTTTATTTCAAGGGTTTCTTATAAGTTTTTAATCATTTCTGGAAACTCTAATTGTGTATTTAAAAAGTTTTACCACAATTAGACAGTTTTCTTACAAGTATGTAATGGAACCGGCAGGATAGTAACTGATTCACCAAAAAGACGCTAGAGAAATTCGGCCTCAATTGTAAACATTAGCAGTATAGTCCTCACTTACAGTCTTTCTACACTAATGGTGAGCTGTGTAAACATGAATTCCTAATATTTGAATACAAATTCAAGTCAAAATGCTCGCTAAAGTGGCCGGAGTTGTAAATACTATCAGTTTTCTGGTCATTTTTCTGCTTTCCACGGGTAATGTCCGTGATTGAAAAGAGCAGGAAATGTAGTAAGAATCTACTAACTTTTATTTCAAGGGTTTCTTATAAGTTTTTAATCATTTCTGGAAACTCTAATTGCGTATTTTAAGAGTTTTACCACAATTAGACAGTTTTCTTACAAGTATGTAATGGAACCGGCAGGATAGTAACTGATTCACCAAAAAGACGCTAGAGAAATTCGGCCTCAATTGTAAACATTAGCAGTATAGTCCTCACTTACAGTCTTTCTAAACTAATGGTGAGCTGTGTAAACATGAATTCCTAATATTTGAAAACAAATTCAAGTCAAAACGCTCGCCAAAGTCGCCGGAGTTGTAAATATTATCAGTTTTCAGGTCATTTTTCTGCTTTCCACGGGTAATGTCCGTGATTGAAAACAGCAGGAAATGTAGTAAGAATCTACTAACTTTTATTTCAAGGGTTTCTTATAAGTTTTTAATCATTTCTGGAAACTCTAATTGCGTATTTTAAGAGTTTTACCACAATTAGACAGTTTTCTTACAAGTATGTAATGGAACCGGCAGGATAGTAACTGATTCACCAAAACGACGCTAGAGAAATTCGGCCTCAATTGTAAACATTAGCAGTATAGTCCTCACTTACAGTCTTTCTACACTAATGGTGAGCTGTATAAACATGAATTCCTAATATTTGAAAGCAAATTCAAGTCAAAACGCTCGCTAAAGTGGCCGGAGTTGTAAATATTATCAGTTTTCTGGTCATTTCCCTGCTTTTCACGGGTCATGTCCGTGATTGAAAACAGCAGGAAATGTAGTAAGAATCTACAAACTTTTATTTCAAGGGTTTCTTATAAGTTTTTAATCATTTCTGGAAACTCTAATTGCGTATTTTAAGAGTTTTACCACAATTAGACAGTTTTCTTACAAGTATGTAATGGAACCGGCAGGATAGTAACTGATTCACCAAAAAGACGCTAGAGAAATTCGGCCTCAATTGTAAACATTAGCAGTATAGTCCTCACTTACAGTCTTTCTACACTAATGGTGAGCTGTATAAACATGAATTCCTAATATTTGAAAGCAAATTCAAGTCAAAACGCTCGCTAAAGTGGCCGGAGTTGTAAATATTATCAGTTTTCTGGTCATTTCCCTGCTTTTCACGGGTCATGTCCGTGATTGAAAACAGCAGGAAATGTAGTAAGAATCTACAAACTTTTATTTCAAGGGTTTCTTATAAGTTTTTAATCATTTCTGGAAACTCTAATTGCGTATTTTAAGAGTTTTACCACAATTAGACTGTTTTCTTACAAGTATGTAATGGAACCGGCAGGATAGTAACTGATTCACCAAAAAGACGCTAGAGAAATTCGGCCTCAATTGTAAACATTAGCAGTATAGTCCTCACTTACAGTCTTTCTACACTAATTGTGAGCTGTGTAAACATGAATTCCTAATATTTGAAAGCAAATTCAAGTCAAAACGCTCGCTAAAGTGGCCGGAGTTGTAAATATTATCAGTTTTCTAGTCATTTCCCTGCTTTAAACGGGTCATGTCCGTGATTGAATACAGCAGGAAATGTAGTAAGAATCTACAAACTTTTATTTCAAGGGTTTCTTATAAGTTTTTAATCATTTCTGGAAACTCTAATTGTGTATTTAAAAAGTTTTACCACAATTAGACAGTTTTCTTACAAGTATGTAATGGAACCGGCAGGATAGTAACTGATTCACCAAAAAGACGCTAGAGAAATTCGGCCTCAATTGTAAACATTAGCAGTATAGTCCTCACTTACAGTCTTTCTACACTAATGGTGAGCTGTGTAAACATGAATTCCTAATATTTGAAAACAAATTCAAGTCAAAATGCTCGCTAAAGTGGCCGGAGTTGTAAATACTATCAGTTTTCTGGTCATTTTTCTGCTTTCCACGGGTAATGTCCGTGATTGAAAAGAGCAGGAAATGTAGTAAGAATCTACTAACTTTTATTTCAAGGGTTTCTTATAAGTTTTTAATCATTTCTGGAAACTCTAATTGCGTATTTTAAGAGTTTTACCACAATTAGACAGTTTTCTTACAAGTATGTAATGGAACCGGCAGGATAGTAACTGATTCACCAAAAAGACGCTAGAGAAATTCGGCCTCAATTGTAAACATTAGCAGTATAGTCCTCACTTACAGTCTTTCTAAACTAATGGTGAGCTGTGTAAACATGAATTCCTAATATTTGAAAACAAATTCAAGTCAAAACGCTCGCCAAAGTCGCCGGAGTTGTAAATATTATCAGTTTTCAGGTCATTTTTCTGCTTTTCACGGGTAATGTCCGTGATTGAAAACAGCAGGAAATGTAGTAAGAATCTACTAACTTTTATTTCAAGGGTTTCTTATAAGTTTTTAATCATTTCTGGAAACTCTAATTGCGTATTTTAAGAGTTTTACCACAATTAGACAGTTTTCTTACAAGTATGTAATGGAACCGGCAGGATAGTAACTGATTCACCAAAAAGACGCTAGAGAAATTCGGCCTCAATTGTAAACATTAGCAGTATAGTCCTCACTTACAGTCTTTCTACACTAATGGTGAGCTGTATAAACATGAATTCCTAATATTTGAAAGCAAATTCAAGTCAAAACGCTCGCTAAAGTGGCCGGAGTTGTAAATATTATCAGTTTTCTGGTCATTTCCCTGCTTTTCACGGGTCATGTCCGTGATTGAAAACAGCAGGAAATGTAGTAAGAATCTACAAACTTTTATTTCAAGGGTTTCTTATAAGTTTTTAATCATTTCTGGAAACTCTAATTGCGTATTTTAAGAGTTTTACCACAATTAGACAGTTTTCTTACAAGTATGTAATGGAACCGGCAGGATAGTAACTGATTCACCAAAAAGACGCTAGAGAAATTCGGCCTCAATTGTAAACATTAGCAGTAGAGTCCTCACTTACAGTCTTTCTACACTAATTGTGAGCTGTGTAAACATGAATTCCTAATATTTGAAAGCAAATTCAAGTCAAAACGCTCGCTAAAGTGGCCGGAGTTGTAAATATTATCAGTTTTCTGGTCATTACCCTGCTTTTCACGGGTAATGTCCGTGATTGAAAACAGCAGGAAATGTAGTAAGAATCTACAAACTTTTATTTCAAGGGTTTCTTATAAGTTTTTAATCATTTCTGGAAACTCTAATTGCGTATTTTAAAAGATTTACCACAATTAGACAGTTTTCTTACAAGTATGAAATGGAACCGGCAGGATATTAACTGATTCACCAAAAAGACGCTAGAGAAATTCGGCCTCAATTGTAAACATTAGCAGTATAGTCCTCACTTACAGTCTTTCTACACTAATGGTGAGCTGTATAAACATGAATTCCTAAAATTTGAAAGCAAATTCAAGTCAAAACGCTCGCTAAAGTGGCCGGAGTTGTAAATATTATCAGTTTTCTGGTCATTTCCCTGCTTTTCACGGGTCATGTCCGTGATTGAAAACAGCAGGAAATGTAGTAAGAATCCACTAACTTTTATTTCAAGGGTTTCTTATAAGTTTTTAATCATTTCTGGAAACTCTAATTGCGTATTTTAAGAATTTTACCACAGTTAGACAGTTTTCTTACAAGTATGTAATGGAACCGGCTGGATATTAACTGATTCTCCAAAAAGACGCTAGAGAAATTCGGCCTCAATTGTAAACATTAGCAGTATAGTCCTCACTTACAGTCTTTCTACACTAATGGTGAGCTGTGTAAACATGAATTCCTAATATTTGAAAGCAAATTCAAGTCAAAACGCTCGCTAAAGTGGCCGGAGTTGTAAATATTATCAGTTTTCTGGTCATTTCCCTGCTTTAAACGGGTAATGTCCGTGATTGAAAACAGCAGGAAATGTAGTAAGAATCTACAAACTTTTATTTCAAGGGTTTCTTATAAGTTTTTAATCATTTCTGGAAACTCTAATTGCGTATTTTAAGAGTTTTACCACAATTAGACAGTTTTCTTACAAGTATTTAATGGAACCGGCAGGATATTAACTGATTCACCAAAAAGACGCTAGAGAAATTCGGCCTCAATTGTAAACATTAGCAGTATAGTCCTCACTTACAGTCTTTCTACACTAATTGTGAGCTGTGTAAACATGAATTCCTAATATTTGAAAGCAAATTCAAGTCAAAACGCTCGCTAAAGTGGCCGGAGTTGTAAATATTATCAGTTTTCTGGTCATTTCCCTGCTTTAAACGGGTCATGTCCGTGATTGAATACAGCAGGAAATGTAGTAAGAATCTACAAACTTTTATTTCAAGGGTTTCTTATAAGTTTTTAATCATTTCTGGAAACTCTAATTGTGTATTTAAAAAGTTTTACCACAATTAGACAGTTTTCTTACAAGTATGTAATGGAACCGGCAGGATAGTAACTGATTCACCAAAAAGACGCTAGAGAAATTCGGCCTCAATTGTAAACATTAGCAGTATAGTCCTCACTTACAGTCTTTCTACACTAATGGTGAGCTGTGTAAACATGAATTCCTAATATTTGAAAACAAATTCAAGTCAAAATGCTCGCTAAAGTGGCCGGAGTTGTAAATACTATCAGTTTTCTGGTCATTTTTCTGCTTTCCACGGGTAATGTCCGTGATTGAAAAGAGCAGGAAATGTAGTAAGAATCTACTAACTTTTATTTCAAGGGTTTCTTATAAGTTTTTAATCATTTCTGGAAACTCTAATTGCGTATTTTAAGAGTTTTACCACAATTAGACAGTTTTCTTACAAGTATGTAATGGGACCGGCAGGATAGTAACTGATTCACCAAAAAGACGCTAGAGAAATTCGGCCTCAATTGTAAACATTAGCAGTATAGTCCTCACTTACAGTCTTTCTAAACTAATGGTGAGCTGTGTAAACATGAATTCCTAATATTTGAAAACAAATTCAAGTCAAAACGCTCGCCAAAGTCGCCGGAGTTGTAAATATTATCAGTTTTCAGGTCATTTTTCTGCTTTCCACGGGTAATGTCCGTGATTGAAAACAGCAGGAAATGTAGTAAGAATCTACTAACTTTTATTTCAAGGGTTTCTTATAAGTTTTTAATCATTTCTGGAAACTCTAATTGCGTATTTTAAGAGTTTTACCACAATTAGACAGTTTTCTTACAAGTATGTAATGGAACCGGCAGGATAGTAACTGATTCACCAAAACGACGCTAGAGAAATTCGGCCTCAATTGTAAACATTAGCAGTATAGTCCTCACTTACAGTCTTTCTACACTAATGGTGAGCTGTATAAACATGAATTCCTAATATTTGAAAGCAAATTCAAGTCAAAACGCTCGCTAAAGTGGCCGGAGTTGTAAATATTATCAGTTTTCTGGTCATTTCCCTGCTTTTCACGGGTCATGTCCGTGATTGAAAACAGCAGGAAATGTAGTAAGAATCTACAAACTTTTATTTCAAGGGTTTCTTATAAGTTTTTAATCATTTCTGGAAACTCTAATTGCGTATTTTAAGAGTTTTACCACAATTAGACAGTTTTCTTACAAGTATGTAATGGAACCGGCAGGATAGTAACTGATTCACCAAAAAGACGCTAGAGAAATTCGGCCTCAATTGTAAACATTAGCAGTAGAGTCCTCACTTACAGTCTTTCTACACTAATTGTGAGCTGTGTAAACATGAATTCCTAATATTTGAAAGCAAATTCAAGTCAAAACGCTCGCTAAAGTGGCCGGAGTTGTAAATATTATCAGTTTTCTGGTCATTACCCTGCTTTTCACGGGTAATGTCCGTGATTGAAAACAGCAGGAAATGTAGTAAGAATCTACAAACTTTTATTTCAAGGGTTTCTTATAAGTTTTTAATCATTTCTGGAAACTCTAATTGCGTATTTTAAAAGATTTACCACAATTAGACAGTTTTCTTACAAGTATGAAATGGAACCGGCAGGATATTAACTGATTCACCAAAAAGACGCTAGAGAAATTCGGCCTCAATTGTAAACATTAGCAGTATAGTCCTCACTTACAGTCTTTCTACACTAATGGTGAGCTGTATAAACATGAATTCCTAAAATTTGAAAGCAAATTCAAGTCAAAACGCTCGCTAAAGTGGCCGGAGTTGTAAATATTATCAGTTTTCTGGTCATTTCCCTGCTTTTCACGGGTCATGTCCGTGATTGAAAACAGCAGGAAATGTAGTAAGAATCCACTAACTTTTATTTCAAGGGTTTCTTATAAGTTTTTAATCATTTCTGGAAACTCTAATTGCGTATTTTAAGAATTTTACCACAGTTAGACAGTTTTCTTACAAGTATGTAATGGAACCGGCTGGATATTAACTGATTCTCCAAAAAGACGCTAGAGAAATTCGGCCTCAATTGTAAACATTAGCAGTATAGTCCTCACTTACAGTCTTTCTACACTAATGGTGAGCTGTGTAAACATGAATTCCTAATATTTGAAAGCAAATTCAAGTCAAAACGCTCGCTAAAGTGGCCGGAGTTGTAAATATTATCAGTTTTCTGGTCATTTCCCTGCTTTAAACGGGTAATGTCCGTGATTGAAAACAGCAGGAAATGTAGTAAGAATCTACTAACTTTTATTTCAAGGGTTTCTTATAAGTTTTTAATCATTTCTGGAAACTCTAATTGCGTATTTTAAGAGTTTTACCACAATTAGACAGTTTTCTTACAAGTATTTAATGGAACCGGCAGGATATTAACTGATTCACCAAAAAGACGCTAGAGAAATTCGGCCTCAATTGTAAACATTAGCAGTATAGTCCTCACTTACAGTCTTTCTACACTAATTGTGAGCTGTGTAAACATGAATTCCTAATATTTGAAAGCAAATTCAAGTCAAAACGCTCGCTAAAGTGGCCGGAGTTGTAAATATTATCAGTTTTCTGGTCATTTCCCTGCTTTAAACGGGTCATGTCCGTGATTGAATACAGCAGGAAATGTAGTAAGAATCTACAAACTTTTATTTCAAGGGTTTCTTATAAGTTTTTAATCATTTCTGGAAACTCTAATTGTGTATTTAAAAAGTTTTACCACAATTAGACAGTTTTCTTACAAGTATGTAATGGAACCGGCAGGATAGTAACTGATTCACCAAAAAGACGCTAGAGAAATTCGGCCTCAATTGTAAACATTAGCAGTATAGTCCTCACTTACAGTCTTTCTACACTAATGGTGAGCTGTGTAAACATGAATTCCTAATATTTGAAAACAAATTCAAGTCAAAATGCTCGCTAAAGTGGCCGGAGTTGTAAATACTATCAGTTTTCTGGTCATTTTTCTGCTTTCCACGGGTAATGTCCGTGATTGAAAAGAGCAGGAAATGTAGTAAGAATCTACTAACTTTTATTTCAAGGGTTTCTTATAAGTTTTTAATCATTTCTGGAAACTCTAATTGCGTATTTTAAGAGTTTTACCACAATTAGACAGTTTTCTTACAAGTATGTAATGGAACCGGCAGGATAGTAACTGATTCACCAAAAAGACGCTAGAGAAATTCGGCCTCAATTGTAAACATTAGCAGTATAGTCCTCACTTACAGTCTTTCTAAACTAATGGTGAGCTGTGTAAACATGAATTCCTAATATTTGAAAACAAATTCAAGTCAAAACGCTCGCCAAAGTCGCCGGAGTTGTAAATATTATCAGTTTTCAGGTCATTTTTCTGCTTTCCACGGGTAATGTCCGTGATTGAAAACAGCAGGAAATGTAGTAAGAATCTACTAACTTTTATTTCAAGGGTTTCTTATAAGTTTTTAATCATTTCTGGAAACTCTAATTGCGTATTTTAAGAGTTTTACCACAATTAGACAGTTTTCTTACAAGTATGTAATGGAACCGGCAGGATAGTAACTGATTCACCAAAACGACGCTAGAGAAATTCGGCCTCAATTGTAAACATTAGCAGTATAGTCCTCACTTACAGTCTTTCTACACTAATGGTGAGCTGTATAAACATGAATTCCTAATATTTGAAAGCAAATTCAAGTCAAAACGCTCGCTAAAGTGGCCGGAGTTGTAAATATTATCAGTTTTCTGGTCATTTCCCTGCTTTTCACGGGTCATGTCCGTGATTGAAAACAGCAGGAAATGTAGTAAGAATCTACAAACTTTTATTTCAAGGGTTTCTTATAAGTTTTTAATCATTTCTGGAAACTCTAATTGCGTATTTTAAGAGTTTTACCACAATTAGACAGTTTTCTTACAAGTATGTAATGGAACCGGCAGGATAGTAACTGATTCACCAAAAAGACGCTAGAGAAATTCGGCCTCAATTGTAAACATTAGCAGTAGAGTCCTCACTTACAGTCTTTCTACACTAATTGTGAGCTGTGTAAACATGAATTCCTAATATTTGAAAGCAAATTCAAGTCAAAACGCTCGCTAAAGTGGCCGGAGTTGTAAATATTATCAGTTTTCTGGTCATTACCCTGCTTTTCACGGGTAATGTCCGTGATTGAAAACAGCAGGAAATGTAGTAAGAATCTACAAACTTTTATTTCAAGGGTTTCTTATAAGTTTTTAATCATTTCTGGAAACTCTAATTGCGTATTTTAAAAGATTTACCACAATTAGACAGTTTTCTTACAAGTATGAAATGGAACCGGCAGGATATTAACTGATTCACCAAAAAGACGCTAGAGAAATTCGGCCTCAATTGTAAACATTAGCAGTATAGTCCTCACTTACAGTCTTTCTACACTAATGGTGAGCTGTATAAACATGAATTCCTAAAATTTGAAAGCAAATTCAAGTCAAAACGCTCGCTAAAGTGGCCGGAGTTGTAAATATTATCAGTTTTCTGGTCATTTCCCTGCTTTTCACGGGTCATGTCCGTGATTGAAAACAGCAGGAAATGTAGTAAGAATCTACTAACTTTTATTTCAAGGGTTTCTTATAAGTTTTTAATCATTTCTGGAAACTCTAATTGCGTATTTTAAGAATTTTACCACAGTTAGACAGTTTTCTTACAAGTATGTAATGGAACCGGCTGGATATTAACTGATTCTCCAAAAAGACGCTAGAGAAATTCGGCCTCAATTGTAAACATTAGCAGTATAGTCCTCACTTACAGTCTTTCTACACTAATGGTGAGCTGTGTAAACATGAATTCCTAATATTTGAAAGCAAATTCAAGTCAAAACGCTCGCTAAAGTGGCCGGAGTTGTAAATATTATCAGTTTTCTGGTCATTTCCCTGCTTTAAACGGGTAATGTCCGTGATTGAAAACAGCAGGAAATGTAGTAAGAATCTACTAACTTTTATTTCAAGGGTTTCTTATAAGTTTTTAATCATTTCTGGAAACTCTAATTGCGTATTTTAAGAGTTTTACCACAATTAGACAGTTTTCTTACAAGTATTTAATGGAACCGGCAGGATATTAACTGATTCACCAAAAAGACGCTAGAGAAATTCGGCCTCAATTGTAAACATTAGCAGTATAGTCCTCACTTACAGTCTTTCTACACTAATTGTGAGCTGTGTAAACATGAATTCCTAATATTTGAAAGCAAATTCAAGTCAAAACGCTCGCTAAAGTGGCCGGAGTTGTAAATATTATCAGTTTTCTGGTCATTTCCCTGCTTTAAACGGGTCATGTCCGTGATTGAATACAGCAGGAAATGTAGTAAGAATCTACAAACTTTTATTTCAAGGGTTTCTTATAAGTTTTTAATCATTTCTGGAAACTCTAATTGTGTATTTAAAAAGTTTTACCACAATTAGACAGTTTTCTTACAAGTATGTAATGGAACCGGCAGGATAGTAACTGATTCACCAAAAAGACGCTAGAGAAATTCGGCCTCAATTGTAAACATTAGCAGTATAGTCCTCACTTACAGTCTTTCTACACTAATGGTGAGCTGTGTAAACATGAATTCCTAATATTTGAAAACAAATTCAAGTCAAAATGCTCGCTAAAGTGGCCGGAGTTGTAAATACTATCAGTTTTCTGGTCATTTTTCTGCTTTCCACGGGTAAAGTCCGTGATTGAAAAGAGCAGGAAATGTAGTAAGAATCTACTAACTTTTATTTCAAGGGTTTCTTATAAGTTTTTAATCATTTCTGGAAACTCTAATTGCGTATTTTAAGAGTTTTACCACAATTAGACAGTTTTCTTACAAGTATGTAATGGAACCGGCAGGATAGTAACTGATTCACCAAAAAGACGCTAGAGAAATTCGGCCTCAATTGTAAACATTAGCAGTATAGTCCTCACTTACAGTCTTTCTAAACTAATGGTGAGCTGTGTAAACATGAATTCCTAATATTTGAAAACAAATTCAAGTCAAAACGCTCGCCAAAGTCGCCGGAGTTGTAAATATTATCAGTTTTCAGGTCATTTTTCTGCTTTCCACGGGTAATGTCCGTGATTGAAAACAGCAGGAAATGTAGTAAGAATCTACTAACTTTTATTTCAAGGGTTTCTTATAAGTTTTTAATCATTTCTGGAAACTCTAATTGCGTATTTTAAGAGTTTTACCACAATTAGACAGTTTTCTTACAAGTATGTAATGGAACCGGCAGGATATTAACTGATTCACCAAAAAGACGCTAGAGAAATTCGGCCTCAATTGTAAACATTAGCAGTATAGTCCTCACTTACAGTCTTTCTACACTAATGGTGAGCTGTATAAACATGAATTCCTAATATTTGAAAGCAAATTCAAGTCAAAACGCTCGCTAAAGTGGCCGGAGTTGTAAATATTATCAGTTTTCTGGTCATTTCCCTGCTTTTCACGGGTCATGTCCGTGATTGAAAACAGCAGGAAATGTAGTAAGAATCTACAAACTTTTATTTCAAGGGTTTCTTATAAGTTTTTAATCATTTCTGGAAACTCTAATTGCGTATTTTAAGAGTTTTACCACAATTAGACAGTTTTCTTACAAGTATTTAATGGAACCGGCAGGATAGTAACTGATTCACCAAAAAGACGCTAGAGAAATTCGGCCTCAATTGTAAACATTAGCAGTAGAGTCCTCACTTACAGTCTTTCTACACTAATTGTGAGCTGTGTAAACATGAATTCCTAATATTTGAAAGCAAATTCAAGTCAAAACGCTCGCTAAAGTGGCCGGAGTTGTAAATATTATCAGTTTTCTGGTCATTACCCTGCTTTTCACGGGTAATGTCCGTGATTGAAAACAGCAGGAAATGTAGTAAGAATCTACAAACTTTTATTTCAAGGGTTTCTTATAAGTTTTTAATCATTTCTGGAAACTCTAATTGCGTATTTTAAAAGATTTACCACAATTAGACAGTTTTCTTACAAGAATGAAATGGAACCGGCAGGATATTAACTGATTCACCAAAAAGACGCTAGAGAAATTCGGCCTCAATTGTAAACATTAGCAGTATAGTCCTCACTTACAGTCTTTCTACACTAATGGTGAGCTGTATAAACATGAATTCCTAAAATTTGAAAGCAAATTCAAGTCAAAACGCTCGCTAAAGTGGCCGGAGTTGTAAATATTATCAGTTTTCTGGTCATTTCCCTGCTTTTCACGGGTCATGTCCGTGATTGAAAACAGCAGGAAATGTAGTAAGAATCTACAAACTTTTATTTCAAGGGTTTCTTATAAGTTTTTAATCATTTCTGGAAACTCTAATTGCGTATTTTAAAAGATTTACCACAATTAGACAGTTTTCTTACAAGTATGAAATGGAACCGGCAGGATATTAACTGATTCACCAAAAAGACGCTAGAGAAATTCGGCCTCAATTGTAAACATTAGCAGTATAGTCCTCACTTACAGTCTTTCTACACTAATGGTGAGCTGTATAAACATGAATTCCTAAAATTTGAAAGCAAATTCAAGTCAAAACGCTCGCTAAAGTGGCCGGAGTTGTAAATATTATCAGTTTTCTGGTCATTTCCCTGCTTTTCACGGGTCATGTCCGTGATTGAAAACAGCAGGAAATGTAGTAAGAATCTACTAACTTTTATTTCAAGGGTTTCTTATAAGTTTTTAATCATTTCTGGAAACTCTAATTGCGTATTTTAAGAATTTTACCACAGTTAGACAGTTTTCTTACAAGTATGTAATGGAACCGGCTGGATATTAACTGATTCTCCAAAAAGACGCTAGAGAAATTCGGCCTCAATTGTAAACATTAGCAGTATAGTCCTCACTTACAGTCTTTCTACACTAATGGTGAGCTGTGTAAACATGAATTCCTAATATTTGAAAGCAAATTCAAGTCAAAACGCTCGCTAAAGTGGCCGGAGTTGTAAATATTATCAGTTTTCTGGTCATTTCCCTGCTTTAAACGGGTAATGTCCGTGATTGAAAACAGCAGGAAATGTAGTAAGAATCTACTAACTTTTATTTCAAGGGTTTCTTATAAGTTTTTAATCATTTCTGGAAACTCTAATTGCGTATTTTAAGAGTTTTACCACAATTAGACAGTTTTCTTACAAGTATTTAATGGAACCGGCAGGATATTAACTGATTCACCAAAAAGACGCTAGAGAAATTCGGCCTCAATTGTAAACATTAGCAGTATAGTCCTCACTTACAGTCTTTCTACACTAATTGTGAGCTGTGTAAACATGAATTCCTAATATTTGAAAGCAAATTCAAGTCAAAACGCTCGCTAAAGTGGCCGGAGTTGTAAATATTATCAGTTTTCTGGTCATTTCCCTGCTTTAAACGGGTCATGTCCGTGATTGAATACAGCAGGAAATGTAGTAAGAATCTACAAACTTTTATTTCAAGGGTTTCTTATAAGTTTTTAATCATTTCTGGAAACTCTAATTGTGTATTTAAAAAGTTTTACCACAATTAGACAGTTTTCTTACAAGTATGTAATGGAACCGGCAGGATAGTAACTGATTCACCAAAAAGACGCTAGAGAAATTCGGCCTCAATTGTAAACATTAGCAGTATAGTCCTCACTTACAGTCTTTCTACACTAATGGTGAGCTGTGTAAACATGAATTCCTAATATTTGAAAACAAATTCAAGTCAAAATGCTCGCTAAAGTGGCCGGAGTTGTAAATACTATCAGTTTTCTGGTCATTTTTCTGCTTTCCACGGGTAAAGTCCGTGATTGAAAAGAGCAGGAAATGTAGTAAGAATCTACTAACTTTTATTTCAAGGGTTTCTTATAAGTTTTTAATCATTTCTGGAAACTCTAATTGCGTATTTTAAGAGTTTTACCACAATTAGACAGTTTTCTTACAAGTATGTAATGGAACCGGCAGGATAGTAACTGATTCACCAAAAAGACGCTAGAGAAATTCGGCCTCAATTGTAAACATTAGCAGTATAGTCCTCACTTACAGTCTTTCTAAACTAATGGTGAGCTGTGTAAACATGAATTCCTAATATTTGAAAACAAATTCAAGTCAAAACGCTCGCCAAAGTCGCCGGAGTTGTAAATATTATCAGTTTTCAGGTCATTTTTCTGCTTTCCACGGGTAATGTCCGTGATTGAAAACAGCAGGAAATGTAGTAAGAATCTACTAACTTTTATTTCAAGGGTTTCTTATAAGTTTTTAATCATTTCTGGAAACTCTAATTGCGTATTTTAAGAGTTTTACCACAATTAGACAGTTTTCTTACAAGTATGTAATGGAACCGGCAGGATATTAACTGATTCACCAAAAAGACGCTAGAGAAATTCGGCCTCAATTGTAAACATTAGCAGTATAGTCCTCACTTACAGTCTTTCTACACTAATGGTGAGCTGTATAAACATGAATTCCTAATATTTGAAAGCAAATTCAAGTCAAAACGCTCGCTAAAGTGGCCGGAGTTGTAAATATTATCAGTTTTCTGGTCATTTCCCTGCTTTTCACGGGTCATGTCCGTGATTGAAAACAGCAGGAAATGTAGTAAGAATCTACAAACTTTTATTTCAAGGGTTTCTTATAAGTTTTTAATCATTTCTGGAAACTCTAATTGCGTATTTTAAGAGTTTTACCACAATTAGACAGTTTTCTTACAAGTATTTAATGGAACCGGCAGGATAGTAACTGATTCACCAAAAAGACGCTAGAGAAATTCGGCCTCAATTGTAAACATTAGCAGTAGAGTCCTCACTTACAGTCTTTCTACACTAATTGTGAGCTGTGTAAACATGAATTCCTAATATTTGAAAGCAAATTCAAGTCAAAACGCTCGCTAAAGTGGCCGGAGTTGTAAATATTATCAGTTTTCTGGTCATTACCCTGCTTTTCACGGGTAATGTCCGTGATTGAAAACAGCAGGAAATGTAGTAAGAATCTACAAACTTTTATTTCAAGGGTTTCTTATAAGTTTTTAATCATTTCTGGAAACTCTAATTGCGTATTTTAAAAGATTTACCACAATTAGACAGTTTTCTTACAAGAATGAAATGGAACCGGCAGGATATTAACTGATTCACCAAAAAGACGCTAGAGAAATTCGGCCTCAATTGTAAACATTAGCAGTATAGTCCTCACTTACAGTCTTTCTACACTAATGGTGAGCTGTATAAACATGAATTCCTAAAATTTGAAAGCAAATTCAAGTCAAAACGCTCGCTAAAGTGGCCGGAGTTGTAAATATTATCAGTTTTCTGGTCATTTCCCTGCTTTTCACGGGTCATGTCCGTGATTGAAAACAGCAGGAAATGTAGTAAGAATCTACTAACTTTTATTTCAAGGGTTTCTTATAAGTTTTTAATCATTTCTGGAAACTCTAATTGCGTATTTTAAGAATTTTACCACAGTTAGACAGTTTTCTTACAAGTATGTAATGGAACCGGCTGGATATTAACTGATTCTCCAAAAAGACGCTAGAGAAATTCGGCCTCAATTGTAAACATTAGCAGTATAGTCCTCACTTACAGTCTTTCTACACTAATGGTGAGCTGTATAAACATGAATTCCTAATATTTGAAAGCAAATTCAAGTCAAAACGCTCGCTAAAGTGGCCGGAGTTGTAAATATTATCAGTTTTCTGGTCATTTCCCTGCTTTAAACGGGTAATGTCCGTGATTGAAAACAGCAGGAAATGTAGTAAGAATCTACTAACTTTTATTTCAAGGGTTTCTTATAAGTTTTTAATCATTTCTGGAAACTCTAATTGCGTATTTTAAGAGTTTTACCACAATTAGACAGTTTTCTTACAAGTATTTAATGGAACCGGCAGGATATTAACTGATTCACCAAAAAGACGCTAGAGAAATTCGGCCTCAATTGTAAACATTAGCAGTATAGTCCTCACTTACAGTCTTTCTACACTAATTGTGAGCTGTGTAAACATGAATTCCTAATATTTGAAAGCAAATTCAAGTCAAAACGCTCGCTAAAGTGGCCGGAGTTGTAAATATTATCAGTTTTCTGGTCATTTCCCTGCTTTAAACGGGTCATGTCCGTGATTGAATACAGCAGGAAATGTAGTAAGAATCTACAAACTTTTATTTCAAGGGTTTCTTATAAGTTTTTAATCATTTCTGGAAACTCTAATTGTGTATTTAAAAAGTTTTACCACAATTAGACAGTTTTCTTACAAGTATGTAATGGAACCGGCAGGATAGTAACTGATTCACCAAAAAGACGCTAGAGAAATTCGGACTCAATTGTAAACATTAGCAGTATAGTCCTCACTTACAGTCTTTCTACACTAATGGTGAGCTGTGTAAACATGAATTCCTAATATTTGAAAACAAATTCAAGTCAAAATGCTCGCTAAAGTGGCCGGAGTTGTAAATACTATCAGTTTTCTGGTCATTTTTCTGCTTTCCACGGGTAATGTCCGTGATTGAAAAGAGCAGGAAATGTAGTAAGAATCTACTAACTTTTATTTCAAGGGTTTCTTATAAGTTTTTAATCATTTCTGGAAACTCTAATTGCGTATTGTAAGAGTTTTACCACAATTAGACAGTTTTCTTACAAGTATGTAATGGAACCGGCAGGATAGTAACTGATTCACCAAAAAGACGCTAGAGAAATTCGGCCTCAATTGTAAACATTAGCAGTATAGTCCTCACTTACAGTCTTTCTAAACTAATGGTGAGCTGTGTAAACATGAATTCCTAATATTTGAAAACAAATTCAAGTCAAAACGCTCGCCAAAGTCGCCGGAGTTGTAAATATTATCAGTTTTCAGGTCATTTTTCTGCTTTCCACGGGTAATGTCCGTGATTGAAAACAGCAGGAAATGTAGTAAGAATCTACTAACTTTTATTTCAAGGGTTTCTTATAAGTTTTTAATCATTTCTGGAAACTCTAATTGCGTATTTTAAGAGTTTTACCACAATTAGACAGTTTTCTTACAAGTATGTAATGGAACCGGCAGGATAGTAACTGATTCACCAAAACGACGCTAGAGAAATTCGGCCTCAATTGTAAACATTAGCAGTATAGTCCTCACTTACAGTCTTTCTACACTAATGGTGAGCTGTATAAACATGAATTCCTAATATTTGAAAGCAAATTCAAGTCAAAACGCTCGCTAAAGTGGCCGGAGTTGTAAATATTATCAGTTTTCTGGTCATTTCCCTGCTTTTCACGGGTCATGTCCGTGATTGAAAACAGCAGGAAATGTAGTAAGAATCTACAAACTTTTATTTCAAGGGTTTCTTATAAGTTTTTAATCATTTCTGGAAACTCTAATTGCGTATTTTAAGAGTTTTACCACAATTAGACAGTTTTCTTACAAGTATGTAATGGAACCGGCAGGATAGTAACTGATTCACCAAAAAGACACTAGAGAAATTCGGCCTCAATTGTAAACATTAGCAGTAGAGTCCTCACTTACAGTCTTTCTACACTAATTGTGAGCTGTGTAAACATGAATTCCTAATATTTGAAAGCAAATTCAAGTCAAAACGCTCGCTAAAGTGGCCGGAGTTGTAAAT
This sequence comes from Myotis nattereri, assembly GCF_964212035.1. NCBI lineage: Eukaryota > Metazoa > Chordata > Mammalia > Chiroptera > Vespertilionidae > Myotis > Myotis nattereri. The sequence continues at coordinate 2,428,478 of NC_138087.1, forward strand.
ATTATCAGTTTTCTGGTCATTACCCTGCTTTTCACGGGTAATGTCCGTGATTGAAAACAGCAGGAAATGTAGTAAGAATCTACAAACTTTTATTTCAAGGGTTTCTTATAAGTTTTTAATCATTTCTGGAAACTCTAATTGCGTATTTTAAAAGATTTACCACAATTAGACAGTTTTCTTACAAGTATGAAATGGAACCGGCAGGATATTAACTGATTCACCAAAAAGACGCTAGAGAAATTCGGCCTCAATTGTAAACATTAGCAGTATAGTCCTCACTTACAGTCTTTCTACACTAATGGTGAGCTGTATAAACATGAATTCCTAAAATTTGAAAGCAAATTCAAGTCAAAACGCTCGCTAAAGTGGCCGGAGTTGTAAATATTATCAGTTTTCTGGTCATTTCCCTGTTTTTCACGGGTCATGTCCGTGATTGAAAACAGCAGGAAATGTAGTAAGAACCTACTAACTTTTATTTCAAGGGTTTCTTATAAGTTTTTAATCATTTCTGGAAACTCTAATTGCGTATTTTAAGAATTTTACCACAGTTAGACAGTTTTCTTACAAGTATGTAATGGAACCGGCTGGATATTAACTGATTCTCCAAAAAGACGCTAGAGAAATTCGGCCTCAATTGTAAACATTAGCAGTATAGTCCTCACTTACAGTCTTTCTACACTAATGGTGAGCTGTGTAAACATGAATTCCTAATATTTGAAAGCAAATTCAAGTCAAAACGCTCGCTAAAGTGGCCGGAGTTGTAAATATTATCAGTTTTCTGGTCATTTCCCTGCTTTAAACGGGTAATGTCCGTGATTGAAAACAGCAGGAAATGTAGTAAGAATCTACTAACTTTTATTTCAAGGGTTTCTTATAAGTTTTTAATCATTTCTGGAAACTCTAATTGCGTATTTTAAGAGTTTTACCACAATTAGACAGTTTTCTTACAAGTATTTAATGGAACCGGCAGGATATTAACTGATTCACCAAAAAGACGCTAGAGAAATTCGGCCTCAATTGTAAACATTAGCAGTATAGTCCTCACTTACAGTCTTTCTACACTAATGGTGAGCTGTGTAAACATGAATTCCTAATATTTGAAAACAAATTCAAGTCAAAATGCTCGCTAAAGTGGCCGGAGTTGTAAATACTATCAGTTTTCTGGTCATTTTTCTGCTTTCCACGGGTAATGTCCGTGATTGAAAAGAGCAGGAAATGTAGTAAGAATCTACTAACTTTTATTTCAAGGGTTTCTTATAAGTTTTTAATCATTTCTGGAAACTCTAATTGCGTATTTTAAGAGTTTTACCACAATTAGACAGTTTTCTTACAAGTATGTAATGGAACCGGCAGGATAGTAACTGATTCACCAAAAAGACGCTAGAGAAATTCGGCCTCAATTGTAAACATTAGCAGTAGAGTCCTCACTTACAGTCTTTCTACACTAATTGTGAGCTGTGTAAACATGAATTCCTAATATTTGAAAGCAAATTCAAGTCAAAACGCTCGCTAAAGTGGCCGGAGTTGTAAATATTATCAGTTTTCTGGTCATTACCCTGCTTTTCACGGGTAATGTCCGTGATTGAAAACAGCAGGAAATGTAGTAAGAATCTACAAACTTTTATTTCAAGGGTTTCTTATAAGTTTTTAATCATTTCTGGAAACTCTAATTGCGTATTTTAAAAGATTTACCACAATTAGACAGTTTTCTTACAAGAATGAAATGGAACCGGCAGGATATTAACTGATTCACCAAAAAGACGCTAGAGAAATTCGGCCTCAATTGTAAACATTAGCAGTATAGTCCTCACTTACAGTCTTTCTACACTAATGGTGAGCTGTATAAACATGAATTCCTAAAATTTGAAAGCAAATTCAAGTCAAAACGCTCGCTAAAGTGGCCGGAGTTGTAAATATTATCAGTTTTCTGGTCATTTCCCTGCTTTTCACGGGTCATGTCCGTGATTGAAAACAGCAGGAAATGTAGTAAGAATCTACTAACTTTTATTTCAAGGGTTTCTTATAAGTTTTTAATCATTTCTGGAAACTCTAATTGCGTATTTTAAGAATTTTACCACAGTTAGACAGTTTTCTTACAAGTATGTAATGGAACCGGCTGGATATTAACTGATTCTCCAAAAAGACGCTAGAGAAATTCGGCCTCAATTGTAAACATTAGCAGTATAGTCCTCACTTACAGTCTTTCTACACTAATGGTGAGCTGTATAAACATGAATTCCTAATATTTGAAAGCAAATTCAAGTCAAAACGCTCGCTAAAGTGGCCGGAGTTGTAAATATAATCAGTTTTCTGGTCATTTCCCTGCTTTAAACGGGTAATGTCCGTGATTGAAAACAGCAGGAAATGTAGTAAGAATCTACTAACTTTTATTTCAAGGGTTTCTTATAAGTTTTTAATCATTTCTGGAAACTCTAATTGCGTATTTTAAGAGTTTTACCACAATTAGACAGTTTTCTTACAAGTATTTAATGGAACCGGCAGGATATTAACTGATTCACCAAAAAGACGCTAGAGAAATTCGGCCTCAATTGTAAACATTAGCAGTATAGTCCTCACTTACAGTCTTTCTACACTAATTGTGAGCTGTGTAAACATGAATTCCTAATATTTGAAAGCAAATTCAAGTCAAAACGCTCGCTAAAGTGGCCGGAGTTGTAAATATTATCAGTTTTCTGGTCATTTCCCTGCTTTAAACGGGTCATGTCCGTGATTGAATACAGCAGGAAATGTAGTAAGAATCTACAAACTTTTATTTCAAGGGTTTCTTATAAGTTTTTAATCATTTCTGGAAACTCTAATTGTGTATTTAAAAAGTTTTACCACAATTAGACAGTTTTCTTACAAGTATGTAATGGAACCGGCAGGATAGTAACTGATTCACCAAAAAGACGCTAGAGAAATTCGGCCTCAATTGTAAACATTAGCAGTATAGTCCTCACTTACAGTCTTTCTACACTAATGGTGAGCTGTGTAAACATGAATTCCTAATATTTGAAAACAAATTCAAGTCAAAATGCTCGCTAAAGTGGCCGGAGTTGTAAATACTATCAGTTTTCTGGTCATTTTTCTGCTTTCCACGGGTAATGTCCGTGATTGAAAAGAGCAGGAAATGTAGTAAGAATCTACTAACTTTTATTTCAAGGGTTTCTTATAAGTTTTTAATCATTTCTGGAAACTCTAATTGCGTATTTTAAGAGTTTTACCACAATTAGACAGTTTTCTTACAAGTATGTAATGGAACCGGCAGGATAGTAACTGATTCACCAAAAAGACGCTAGAGAAATTCGGCCTCAATTGTAAACATTAGCAGTATAGTCCTCACTTACAGTCTTTCTAAACTAATGGTGAGCTGTGTAAACATGAATTCCTAATATTTGAAAACAAATTCAAGTCAAAACGCTCGCCAAAGTCGCCGGAGTTGTAAATATTATCAGTTTTCAGGTCATTTTTCTGCTTTCCACGGGTAATGTCCGTGATTGAAAACAGCAGGAAATGTAGTAAGAATCTACTAACTTTTATTTCAAGGGTTTCTTATAAGTTTTTAATCATTTCTGGAAACTCTAATTGCGTATTTTAAGAGTTTTACCACAATTAGACAGTTTTCTTACAAGTATGTAATGGAACCGGCAGGATAGTAACTGATTCACCAAAACGACGCTAGAGAAATTCGGCCTCAATTGTAAACATTAGCAGTATAGTCCTCACTTACAGTCTTTCTACACTAATGGTGAGCTGTATAAACATGAATTCCTAATATTTGAAAGCAAATTCAAGTCAAAACGCTCGCTAAAGTGGCCGGAGTTGTAAATATTATCAGTTTTCTGGTCATTTCCCTGCTTTTCACGGGTCATGTCCGTGATTGAAAACAGCAGGAAATGTAGTAAGAATCTACAAACTTTTATTTCAAGGGTTTCTTATAAGTTTTTAATCATTTCTGGAAACTCTAATTGCGTATTTTAAGAGTTTTACCACAATTAGACAGTTTTCTTACAAGTATGTAATGGAACCGGCAGGATAGTAACTGATTCACCAAAAAGACGCTAGAGAAATTCGGCCTCAATTGTAAACATTAGCAGTAGAGTCCTCACTTACAGTCTTTCTACACTAATTGTGAGCTGTGTAAACATGAATTCCTAATATTTGAAAGCAAATTCAAGTCAAAACGCTCGCTAAAGTGGCCGGAGTTGTAAATATTATCAGTTTTCTGGTCATTACCCTGCTTTTCACGGGTAATGTCCGTGATTGAAAACAGCAGGAAATGTAGTAAGAATCTACAAACTTTTATTTCAAGGGTTTCTTATAAGTTTTTAATCATTTCTGGAAACTCTAATTGCGTATTTTAAAAGATTTACCACAATTAGACAGTTTTCTTACAAGTATGAAATGGAACCGGCAGGATATTAACTGATTCACCAAAAAGACGCTAGAGAAATTCGGCCTCAATTGTAAACATTAGCAGTATAGTCCTCACTTACAGTCTTTCTACACTAATGGTGAGCTGTATAAACATGAATTCCTAAAATTTGAAAGCAAATTCAAGTCAAAACGCTCGCTAAAGTGGCCGGAGTTGTAAATATTATCAGTTTTCTGGTCATTTCCCTGCTTTTCACGGGTCATGTCCGTGATTGAAAACAGCAGGAAATGTAGTAAGAATCTACTAACTTTTATTTCAAGGGTTTCTTATAAGTTTTTAATCATTTCTGGAAACTCTAATTGCGTATTTTAAGAATTTTACCACAGTTAGACAGTTTTCTTACAAGTATGTAATGGAACCGGCTGGATATTAACTGATTCTCCAAAAAGACGCTAGAGAAATTCGGCCTCAATTGTAAACATTAGCAGTATAGTCCTCACTTACAGTCTTTCTACACTAATGGTGAGCTGTGTAAACATGAATTCCTAATATTTGAAAGCAAATTCAAGTCAAAACGCTCGCTAAAGTGGCCGGAGTTGTAAATATTATCAGTTTTCTGGTCATTTCCCTGCTTTAAACGGGTAATGTCCGTGATTGAAAACAGCAGGAAATGTAGTAAGAATCTACTAACTTTTATTTCAAGGGTTTCTTATAAGTTTTTAATCATTTCTGGAAACTCTAATTGCGTATTTTAAGAGTTTTACCACAATTAGACAGTTTTCTTACAAGTATTTAATGGAACCGGCAGGATATTAACTGATTCACCAAAAAGACGCTAGAGAAATTCGGCCTCAATTGTAAACATTAGCAGTATAGTCCTCACTTACAGTCTTTCTACACTAATGGTGAGCTGTGTAAACATGAATTCCTAATATTTGAAAACAAATTCAAGTCAAAATGCTCGCTAAAGTGGCCGGAGTTGTAAATACTATCAGTTTTCTGGTCATTTTTCTGCTTTCCACGGGTAATGTCCGTGATTGAAAAGAGCAGGAAATGTAGTAAGAATCTACTAACTTTTATTTCAAGGGTTTCTTATAAGTTTTTAATCATTTCTGGAAACTCTAATTGCGTATTTTAAGAGTTTTACCACAATTAGACAGTTTTCTTACAAGTATGTAATGGAACCGGCAGGATAGTAACTGATTCACCAAAAAGACGCTAGAGAAATTCGGCCTCAATTGTAAACATTAGCAGTATAGTCCTCACTTACAGTCTTTCTAAACTAATGGTGAGCTGTGTAAACATGAATTCCTAATATTTGAAAACAAATTCAAGTCAAAACGCTCGCCAAAGTTGCCGGAGTTGTAAATATTATCAGTTTTCAGGTCATTTTTCTGCTTTCCACGGGTAATGTCCGTGATTGAAAACAGCAGGAAATGTAGTAAGAATCTACTAACTTTTATTTCAAGGGTTTCTTATAAGTTTTTAATCATTTCTGGAAACTCTAATTGCGTATTTTAAGAGTTTTACCACAATTAGACAGTTTTCTTACAAGTATGTAATGGAACCGGCAGGATAGTAACTGATTCACCAAAACGACGCTAGAGAAATTCGGCCTCAATTGTAAACATTAGCAGTATAGTCCTCACTTACAGTCTTTCTACACTAATGGTGAGCTGTATAAACATGAATTCCTAATATTTGAAAGCAAATTCAAGTCAAAACGCTCGCTAAAGTGGCCGGAGTTGTAAATATTATCAGTTTTCTGGTCATTTCCCTGCTTTTCACGGGTCATGTCCGTGATTGAAAACAGCAGGAAATGTAGTAAGAATCTACAAACTTTTATTTCAAGGGTTTCTTATAAGTTTTTAATCATTTCTGGAAACTCTAATTGCGTATTTTAAGAGTTTTACCACAATTAGACAGTTTTCTTACAAGTATGTAATGGAACCGGCAGGATAGTAACTGATTCACCAAAAAGACGCTAGAGAAATTCGGCCTCAATTGTAAACATTAGCAGTAGAGTCCTCACTTACAGTCTTTCTACACTAATTGTGAGCTGTGTAAACATGAATTCCTAATATTTGAAAGCAAATTCAAGTCAAAACGCTCGCTAAAGTGGCCGGAGTTGTAAATATTATCAGTTTTCTGGTCATTACCCTGCTTTTCACGGGTAATGTCCGTGATTGAAAACAGCAGGAAATGTAGTAAGAATCTACAAACTTTTATTTCAAGGGTTTCTTATAAGGTTTTAATCATTTCTGGAAACTCTAATTGCGTATTTTAAAAGATTTACCACAATTAGACAGTTTTCTTACAAGTATGAAATGGAACCGGCAGGATATTAACTGATTCACCAAAAAGACGCTAGAGAAATTCGGCCTCAATTGTAAACATTAGCAGTATAGTCCTCACTTACAGTCTTTCTACACTAATGGTGAGCTGTATAAACATGAATTCCTAAAATTTGAAAGCAAATTCAAGTCAAAACGCTCGCTAAAGTGGCCGGAGTTGTAAATATTATCAGTTTTCTGGTCATTTCCCTGCTTTTCACGGGTCATGTCCGTGATTGAAAACAGCAGGAAATGTAGTAAGAATCTACTAACTTTTATTTCAAGGGTTTCTTATAAGTTTTTAATCATTTCTGGAAACTCTAATTGCGTATTTTAAGAATTTTACCACAGTTAGACAGTTTTCTTACAAGTATGTAATGGAACCGGCTGGATATTAACTGATTCTCCAAAAAGACGCTAGAGAAATTCGGCCTCAATTGTAAACATTAGCAGTATAGTCCTCACTTACAGTCTTTCTACACTAATGGTGAGCTGTGTAAACATGAATTCCTAATATTTGAAAGCAAATTCAAGTCAAAACGCTCGCTAAAGTGGCCGGAGTTGTAAATATTATCAGTTTTCTGGTCATTTCCCTGCTTTAAACGGGTAATGTCCGTGATTGAAAACAGCAGGAAATGTAGTAAGAATCTACTAACTTTTATTTCAAGGGTTTCTTATAAGTTTTTAATCATTTCTGGAAACTCTAATTGCGTATTTTAAGAGTTTTACCACAATTAGACAGTTTTCTTACAAGTATTTAATGGAACCGGCAGGATATTAACTGATTCACCAAAAAGACGCTAGAGAAATTCGGCCTCAATTGTAAACATTAGCAGTATAGTCCTCACTTACAGTCTTTCTACACTAATTGTGAGCTGTGTAAACATGAATTCCTAATATTTGAAAGCAAATTCAAGTCAAAACGCTCGCTAAAGTGGCCGGAGTTGTAAATATTATCAGTTTTCTGGTCATTTCCCTGCTTTAAACGGGTCATGTCCGTGATTGAATACAGCAGGAAATGTAGTAAGAATCTACAAACTTTTATTTCAAGGGTTTCTTATAAGTTTTTAATCATTTCTGGAAACTCTAATTGCGTATTTAAAAAGTTTTACCACAATTAGACAGTTTTCTTACAAGTATGTAATGGAACCGGCAGGATAGTAACTGATTCACCAAAAAGACGCTAGAGAAATTCGGCCTCAATTGTAAACATTAGCAGTATAGTCCTCACTTACAGTCTTTCTACACTAATGGTGAGCTGTGTAAACATGAATTCCTAATATTTGAAAACAAATTCAAGTCAAAATGCTCGCTAAAGTGGCCGGAGTTGTAAATACTATCAGTTTTCAGGTCATTTTTCTGCTTTCCACGGGTAATGTCCGTGATTGAAAAGAGCAGGAAATGTAGTAAGAATCTACTAACTTTTATTTCAAGGGTTTCTTATAAGTTTTTAATCATTTCTGGAAACTCTAATTGCGTATTTTAAGAGTTTTACCACAATTAGACAGTTTTCTTACAAGTATGTAATGGAACCGGCAGGATAGTAACTGATTCACCAAAAAGACGCTAGAGAAATTCGGCCTCAATTGTAAACATTAGCAGTATAGTCCTCACTTACAGTCTTTCTAAACTAATGGTGAGCTGTGTAAACATGAATTCCTAATATTTGAAAACAAATTCAAGTCAAAACGCTCGCCAAAGTCGCCGGAGTTGTAAATATTATCAGTTTTCAGGTCATTTTTCTGCTTTCCACGGGTAATGTCCGTGATTGAAAACAGCAGGAAATGTAGTAAGAATCTACTAACTTTTATTTCAAGGGTTTCTTATAAGTTTTTAATCATTTCTGGAAACTCTAATTGCGTATTTTAAGAGTTTTACCACAATTAGACAGTTTTCTTACAAGTATGTAATGGAACCGGCAGGATAGTAACTGATTCACCAAAACGACGCTAGAGAAATTCGGCCTCAATTGTAAACATTAGCAGTATAGTCCTCACTTACAGTCTTTCTACACTAATGGTGAGCTGTATAAACATGAATTCCTAATATTTGAAAGCAAATTCAAGTCAAAACGCTCGCTAAAGTGGCCGGAGTTGTAAATATTATCAGTTTTCTGGTCATTTCCCTGCTTTTCACGGGTCATGTCCGTGATTGAAAACAGCAGGAAATGTAGTAAGAATCTACAAACTTTTATTTCAAGGGTTTCTTATAAGTTTTTAATCATTTCTGGAAACTCTAATTGCGTATTTTAAGAGTTTTACCACAATTAGACAGTTTTCTTACAAGTATGTAATGGAACCGGCAGGATAGTAACTGATTCACCAAAAAGACGCTAGAGAAATTCGGCCTCAATTGTAAACATTAGCAGTAGAGTCCTCACTTACAGTCTTTCTACACTAATTGTGAGCTGTGTAAACATGAATTCCTAATATTTGAAAGCAAATTCAAGTCAAAACGCTCGCTAAAGTGGCCGGAGTTGTAAATATTATCAGTTTTCTGGTCATTACCCTGCTTTTCACGGGTAATGTCCGTGATTGAAAACAGCAGGAAATGTAGTAAGAATCTACAAACTTTTATTTCAAGGGTTTCTTATAAGTTTTTAATCATTTCTGGAAACTCTAATTGCGTATTTTAAAAGATTTACCACAATTAGACAGTTTTCTTACAAGTATGAAATGGAACCGGCAGGATATTAACTGATTCACCAAAAAGACGCTAGAGAAATTCGGCCTCAATTGTAAACATTAGCAGTATAGTCCTCACTTACAGTCTTTCTACACTAATGGTGAGCTGTATAAACATGAATTCCTAAAATTTGAAAGCAAATTCAAGTCAAAACGCTCGCTAAAGTGGCCGGAGTTGTAAATATTATCAGTTTTCTGGTCATTTCCCTGCTTTTCACGGGTCATGTCCGTGATTGAAAACAGCAGGAAATGTAGTAAGAATCTACTAACTTTTATTTCAAGGGTTTCTTATAAGTTTTTAATCATTTCTGGAAACTCTAATTGCGTATTTTAAGAATTTTACCACAGTTAGACAGTTTTCTTACAAGTATGTAATGGAACCGGCTGGATATTAACTGATTCTCCAAAAAGACGCTAGAGAAATTCGGCCTCAATTGTAAACATTAGCAGTATAGTCCTCACTTACAGTCTTTCTACACTAATGGTGAGCTGTGTAAACATGAATTCCTAATATTTGAAAGCAAATTCAAGTCAAAACGCTCGCTAAAGTGGCCGGAGTTGTAAATATTATCAGTTTTCTGGTCATTTCCCTGCTTTAAACGGGTAATGTCCGTGATTGAAAACAGCAGGAAATGTAGTAAGAATCTACTAACTTTTATTTCAAGGGTTTCTTATAAGTTTTTAATCATTTCTGGAAACTCTAATTGCGTATTTTAAGAGTTTTACCACAATTAGACAGTTTTCTTACAAGTATTTAATGGAACCGGCAGGATATTAACTGATTCACCAAAAAGACGCTAGAGAAATTCGGCCTCAATTGTAAACATTAGCAGTATAGTCCTCACTTACAGTCTTTCTACACTAATTGTGAGCTGTGTAAACATGAATTCCTAATATTTGAAAGCAAATTCAAGTCAAAACGCTCGCTAAAGTGGCCGGAGTTGTAAATATTATCAGTTTTCTGGTCATTTCCCTGCTTTAAACGGGTCATGTCCGTGATTGAATACAGCAGGAAATGTAGTAAGAATCTACAAACTTTTATTTCAAGGGTTTCTTATAAGTTTTTAATCATTTCTGGAAACTCTAATTGTGTATTTAAAAAGTTTTACCACAATTAGACAGTTTTCTTACAAGTATGTAATGGAACCGGCAGGATAGTAACTGATTCACCAAAAAGACGCTAGAGAAATTCGGCCTCAATTGTAAACATTAGCAGTATAGTCCTCACTTACAGTCTTTCTACACTAATGGTGAGCTGTGTAAACATGAATTCCTAATATTTGAAAACAAATTCAAGTCAAAATGCTCGCTAAAGTGGCCGGAGTTGTAAATACTATCAGTTTTCTGGTCATTTTTCTGCTTTCCACGGGTAATGTCCGTGATTGAAAAGAGCAGGAAATGTAGTAAGAATCTACTAACTTTTATTTCAAGGGTTTCTTATAAGTTTTTAATCATTTCTGGAAACTCTAATTGCGTATTTTAAGAGTTTTACCACAATTAGACAGTTTTCTTACAAGTATGTAATGGAACCGGCAGGATAGTAACTGATTCACCAAAAAGACGCTAGAGAAATTCGGCCTCAATTGTAAACATTAGCAGTATAGTCCTCACTTACAGTCTTTCTAAACTAATGGTGAGCTGTGTAAACATGAATTCCTAATATTTGAAAACAAATTCAAGTCAAAACGCTCGCCAAAGTCGCCGGAGTTGTAAATATTATCAGTTTTCAGGTCATTTTTCTGCTTTCCACGGGTAATGTCCGTGATTGAAAACAGCAGGAAATGTAGTAAGAATCTACTAACTTTTATTTCAAGGGTTTCTTATAAGTTTTTAATCATTTCTGGAAACTCTAATTGCGTATTTTAAGAGTTTTACCACAATTAGACAGTTTTCTTACAAGTATGTAATGGAACCGGCAGGATAGTAACTGATTCACCAAAACGACGCTAGAGAAATTCGGCCTCAATTGTAAACATTAGCAGTATAGTCCTCACTTACAGTCTTTCTACACTAATGGTGAGCTGTATAAACATGAATTCCTAATATTTGAAAGCAAATTCAAGTCAAAACGCTCGCTAAAGTGGCCGGAGTTGTAAATATTATCAGTTTTCTGGTCATTTCCCTGCTTTTCACGGGTCATGTCCGTGATTGAAAACAGCAGGAAATGTAGTAAGAATCTACTAACTTTTATTTCAAGGGTTTCTTATAAGTTTTTAATCATTTCTGGAAACTCTAATTGCGTATTTTAAGAGTTTTACCACAATTAGACAGTTTTCTTACAAGTATGTAATGGAACCGGCAGGATAGTAACTGATTCACCAAAAAGACGCTAGAGAAATTCGGCCTCAATTGTAAACATTAGCAGTAGAGTCCTCACTTACAGTCTTTCTACACTAATTGTGAGCTGTGTAAACATGAATTCCTAATATTTGAAAGCAAATTCAAGTCAAAACGCTCGCTAAAGTGGCCGGAGTTGTAAATATTATCAGTTTTCTGGTCATTACCCTGCTTTTCACGGGTAATGTCCGTGATTGAAAACAGCAGGAAATGTAGTAAGAATCTACAAACTTTTATTTCAAGGGTTTCTTATAAGTTTTTAATCATTTCTGGAAACTCTAATTGCGTATTTTAAAAGATTTACCACAATTAGACAGTTTTCTTACAAGTATGAAGTGGAACCGGCAGGATATTAACTGATTCACCAAAAAGACGCTAGAGAAATTCGGCCTCAATTGTAAACATTAGCAGTATAGTCCTCACTTACAGTCTTTCTACACTAATGGTGAGCTGTATAAACATGAATTCCTAAAATTTGAAAGCAAATTCAAGTCAAAACGCTCGCTAAAGTGGCCGGAGTTGTAAATATTATCAGTTTTCTGGTCATTTCCCTGCTTTTCACGGGTCATGTCCGTGATTGAAAACAGCAGGAAATGTAGTAAGAATCTACTAACTTTTATTTCAAGGGTTTCTTATAAGTTTTTAATCATTTCTGGAAACTCTAATTGCGTATTTTAAGAATTTTACCACAGTTAGACAGTTTTCTTACAAGTATGTAATGGAACCGGCTGGATATTAACTGATTCTCCAAAAAGACGCTAGAGAAATTCGGCCTCAATTGTAAACATTAGCAGTATAGTCCTCACTTACAGTCTTTCTACACTAATGGTGAGCTGTGTAAACATGAATTCCTAATATTTGAAAGCAAATTCAAGTCAAAACGCTCGCTAAAGTGGCCGGAGTTGTAAATATTATCAGTTTTCTGGTCATTTCCCTGCTTTAAACGGGTAATGTCCGTGATTGAAAACAGCAGGAAATGTAGTAAGAATCTACTAACTTTTATTTCAAGGGTTTCTTATAAGTTTTTAATCATTTCTGGAAACTCTAATTGCGTATTTTAAGAGTTTTACCACAATTAGACAGTTTTCTTACAAGTATTTAATGGAACCGGCAGGATATTAACTGATTCACCAAAAAGACGCTAGAGAAATTCGGCCTCAATTGTAAACATTAGCAGTATAGTCCTCACTTACAGTCTTTCTACACTAATTGTGAGCTGTGTAAACATGAATTCCTAATATTTGAAAGCAAATTCAAGTCAAAACGCTCGCTAAAGTGGCCGGAGTTGTAAATATTATCAGTTTTCTGGTCATTTCCCTGCTTTAAACAGGTCATGTCCGTGATTGAATACAGCAGGAAATGTAGTAAGAATCTACAAACTTTTATTTCAAGGGTTTCTTATAAGTTTTTAATCATTTCTGGAAACTCTAATTGTGTATTTAAAAAGTTTTACCACAATTAGACAGTTTTCTTACAAGTATGTAATGGAACCGGCAGGATAGTAACTGATTCACCAAAAAGACGCTAGAGAAATTCGGCCTCAATTGTAAACATTAGCAGTATAGTCCTCACTTACAGTCTTTCTAAACTAATGGTGAGCTGTGTAAACATGAATTCCTAATATTTGAAAACAAATTCAAGTCAAAACGCTCGCCAAAGTCGCCGGAGTTGTAAATATTATCAGTTTTCAGGTCATTTTTCTGCTTTCCACGGGTAATGTCCGTGATTGAAAACAGCAGGAAATGTAGTAAGAATCTACTAACTTTTATTTCAAGGGTTTCTTATAAGTTTTTAATCATTTCTGGAAACTCTAATTGCGTATTTTAAGAGTTTTACCACAATTAGACAGTTTTCTTACAAGTATGTAATGGAACCGGCAGGATAGTAACTGATTCACCAAAACGACGCTAGAGAAATTCGGCCTCAATTGTAAACATTAGCAGTATAGTCCTCACTTACAGTCTTTCTACACTAATGGTGAGCTGTATAAACATGAATTCCTAATATTTGAAAGCAAATTCAAGTCAAAACGCTCGCTAAAGTGGCCGGAGTTGTAAATATTATCAGTTTTCTGGTCATTTCCCTGCTTTTCACGGGTCATGTCCGTGATTGAAAACAGCAGGAAATGTAGTAAGAATCTACAAACTTTTATTTCAAGGGTTTCTTATAAGTTTTTAATCATTTCTGGAAACTCTAATTGCGTATTTTAAGAGTTTTACCACAATTAGACAGTTTTCTTACAAGTATGTAATGGAACCGGCAGGATAGTAACTGATTCACCAAAAAGACGCTAGAGAAATTCGGCCTCAATTGTAAACATTAGCAGTAGAGTCCTCACTTACAGTCTTTCTACACTAATTGTGAGCTGTGTAAACATGAATTCCTAATATTTGAAAGCAAATTCAAGTCAAAACGCTCGCTAAAGTGGCCGGAGTTGTAAATATTATCAGTTTTCTGGTCATTACCCTGCTTTTCACGGGTAATGTCCGTGATTGAAAACAGCAGGAAATGTAGTAAGAATCTACTAACTTTTATTTCAAGGGTTTCTTATAAGTTTTTAATCATTTCTGGAAACTCTAATTGCGTATTTTAAAAGATTTACCACAATTAGACAGTTTTCTTACAAGTATGAAATGGAACCGGCAGGATATTAACTGATTCACCAAAAAGACGCTAGAGAAATTCGGCCTCAATTGTAAACATTAGCAGTATAGTCCTCACTTACAGTCTTTCTACACTAATGGTGAGCTGTATAAACATGAATTCCTAAAATTTGAAAGCAAATTCAAGTCAAAACGCTCGCTAAAGTGGCCGGAGTTGTAAATATTATCAGTTTTCTGGTCATTTCCCTGCTTTTCACGGGTCATGTCCGTGATTGAAAACAGCAGGAAATGTAGTAAGAATCTACTAACTTTTATTTCAAGGGTTTCTTATAAGTTTTTAATCATTTCTGGAAACTCTAATTGCGTATTTTAAGAATTTTACCACAGTTAGACAGTTTTCTTACAAGTATGTAATGGAACCGGCTGGATATTAACTGATTCTCCAAAAAGACGCTAGAGAAATTCGGCCTCAATTGTAAACATTAGCAGTATAGTCCTCACTTACAGTCTTTCTACACTAATGGTGAGCTGTGTAAACATGAATTCTTAATATTTGAAAGCAAATTCAAGTCAAAACGCTCGCTAAAGTGGCCGGAGTTGTAAATATTATCAGTTTTCTGGTCATTTCCCTGCTTTAAACGGGTAATGTCCGTGATTGAAAACAGCAGGAAATGTAGTAAGAATCTACTAACTTTTATTTCAAGGGTTTCTTATAAGTTTTTAATCATTTCTGGAAACTCTAATTGCGTATTTTAAGAGTTTTACCACAATTAGACAGTTTTCTTACAAGTATTTAATGGAACCGGCAGGATATTAACTGATTCACCAAAAAGACGCTAGAGAAATTCGGCCTCAATTGTAAACATTAGCAGTATAGTCCTCACTTACAGTCTTTCTACACTAATTGTGAGCTGTGTAAACATGAATTCCTAATATTTGAAAGCAAATTCAAGTCAAAACGCTCGCTAAAGTGGCCGGAGTTGTAAATATTATCAGTTTTCTGGTCATTTCCCTGCTTTAAACGGGTCATGTCCGTGATTGAATACAGCAGGAAATGTAGTAAGAATCTACAAACTTTTATTTCAAGGGTTTCTTATAAGTTTTTAATCATTTCTGGAAACTCTAATTGTGCATTTAAAAAGTTTTACCACAATTAGACAGTTTTCTTACAAGTATGTAATGGAACCGGCAGGATAGTAACTGATTCACCAAAAAGACGCTAGAGAAATTCGGCCTCAATTGTAAACATTAGCAGTATAGTCCTCACTTACAGTCTTTCTACACTAATGGTGAGCTGTGTAAACATGAATTCCTAATATTTGAAAACAAATTCAAGTCAAAATGCTCGCTAAAGTGGCCGGAGTTGTAAATACTATCAGTTTTCTGGTCATTTTTCTGCTTTCCACGGGTAATGTCCGTGATTGAAAAGAGCAGGAAATGTAGTAAGAATCTACTAACTTTTATTTCAAGGGTTTCTTATAAGTTTTTAATCATTTCTGGAAACTCTAATTGCGTATTTTAAGAGTTTTACCACAATTAGACAGTTTTCTTACAAGTATGTAATGGAACCGGCAGGATAGTAACTGATTCACCAAAAAGACGCTAGAGAAATTCGGCCTCAATTGTAAACATTAGCAGTATAGTCCTCACTTACAGTCTTTCTAAACTAATGGTGAGCTGTGTAAACATGAATTCCTAATATTTGAAAACAAATTCAAGTCAAAACGCTCGCCAAAGTCGCCGGAGTTGTAAATATTATCAGTTTTCAGGTCATTTTTCTGCTTTCCACGGGTAATGTCCGTGATTGAAAACAGCAGGAAATGTAGTAAGAATCTACTAACTTTTATTTCAAGGGTTTCTTATAAGTTTTTAATCATTTCTGGAAACTCTAATTGCGTATTTTAAGAGTTTTACCACAATTAGACAGTTTTCTTACAAGTATGTAATGGAACCGGCAGGATAGTAACTGATTCACCAAAACGACGCTAGAGAAATTCGGCCTCAATTGTAAACATTAGCAGTATAGTCCTCACTTACAGTCTTTCTACACTAATGGTGAGCTGTATAAACATGAATTCCTAATATTTGAAAGCAAATTCAAGTCAAAACGCTCGCTAAAGTGGCCGGAGTTGTAAATATTATCAGTTTTCTGGTCATTTCCCTGCTTTTCACGGGTCATGTCCGTGATTGAAAACAGCAGGAAATGTAGTAAGAATCTACAAACTTTTATTTCAAGGGTTTCTTATAAGTTTTTAATCATTTCTGGAAACTCTAATTGCGTATTTTAAGAGTTTTACCACAATTAGACAGTTTTCTTACAAGTATGTAATGGAACCGGCAGGATAGTAACTGATTCACCAAAAAGACGCTAGAGAAATTCGGCCTCAATTGTAAACATTAGCAGTAGAGTCCTCACTTACAGTCTTTCTACACTAATTGTGAGCTGTGTAAACATGAATTCCTAATATTTGAAAGCAAATTCAAGTCAAAACGCTCGCTAAAGTGGCCGGAGTTGTAAATATTATCAGTTTTCTGGTCATTTCCCTGCTTTTCACGGGTAATGTCCGTGATTGAAAACAGCAGGAAATGTAGTAAGAATCTACAAACTTTTATTTCAAGGGTTTCTTATAAGTTTTTAATCATTTCTGGAAACTCTAATTGCGTATTTTAAAAGATTTACCACAATTAGACAGTTTTCTTACAAGTATGAAATGGAACCGGCAGGATATTAACTGATTCACCAAAAAGACGCTAGAGAAATTCGGCCTCAATTGTAAACATTAGCAGTATAGTCCTCACTTACAGTCTTTCTACACTAATGGTGAGCTGTATAAACATGAATTCCTAAAATTTGAAAGCAAATTCAAGTCAAAACGCTCGCTAAAGTGGCCGGAGTTGTAAATATTATCAGTTTTCTGGTCATTTCCCTGCTTTTCACGGGTCATGTCCGTGATTGAAAACAGCAGGAAATGTAGTAAGAATCTACTAACTTTTATTTCAAGGGTTTCTTATAAGTTTTTAATCATTTCTGGAAACTCTAATTGCGTATTTTAAGAATTTTACCACAGTTAGACAGTTTTCTTACAAGTATGTAATGGAACCGGCTGGATATTAACTGATTCTCCAAAAAGACGCTAGAGAAATTCGGCCTCAATTGTAAACATTAGCAGTATAGTCCTCACTTACAGTCTTTCTACACTAATGGTGAGCTGTGTAAACATGAATTCCTAATATTTGAAAGCAAATTCAAGTCAAAACGCTCGCTAAAGTGGCCGGATTTGTAAATATTATCAGTTTTCTGGTCATTTCCCTGCTTTAAACGGGTAATGTCCGTGATTGAAAACAGCAGGAAATGTAGTAAGAATCTACTAACTTTTATTTCAAGGGTTTCTTATAAGTTTTTAATCATTTCTGGAAACTCTAATTGCGTATTTTAAGAGTTTTACCACAATTAGACAGTTTTCTTACAAGTATTTAATGGAACCGGCAGGATATTAACTGATTCACCAAAAAGACGCTAGAGAAATTCGGCCTCAATTGTAAACATTAGCAGTATAGTCCTCACTTACAGTCTTTCTACACTAATTGTGAGCTGTGTAAACATGAATTCCTAATATTTGAAAGCAAATTCAAGTCAAAACGCTCGCTAAAGTGGCCGGAGTTGTAAATATTATCAGTTTTCTGGTCATTTCCCTGCTTTAAACGGGTCATGTCCGTGATTGAATACAGCAGGAAATGTAGTAAGAATCTACAAACTTTTATTTCAAGGGTTTCTTATAAGTTTTTAATCATTTCTGGAAACTCTAATTGTGTATTTAAAAAGTTTTACCACAATTAGACAGTTTTCTTACAAGTATGTAATGGAACCGGCAGGATAGTAACTGATTCACCAAAAAGACGCTAGAGAAATTCGGCCTCAATTGTAAACATTAGCAGTATAGTCCTCACTTACAGTCTTTCTACACTAATGGTGAGCTGTGTAAACATGAATTCCTAATATTTGAAAACAAATTCAAGTCAAAATGCTCGCTAAAGTGGCCGGAGTTGTAAATACTATCAGTTTTCTGGTCATTTCCCTGCTTTTCAAGGGTCATGTCCGTGATTGAAAACAGCAGGAAATGTAGTAAGAATCTACTAACTTTTATTTCAAGGGTTTCTTATAAGTTTTTAATCATTTCTGGAAACTCTAATTGCGTATTTTAAGAGTTTTACCACAATTAGACAGTTTTCTTACAAGTATGTAATGGAACCGGCAGGATAGTAACTGATTCACCAAAAAGACGCTAGAGAAATTCGGCCTCAATTGTAAACATTAGCAGTATAGTCCTCACTTACAGTCTTTCTAAACTAATGGTGAGCTGTGTAAACATGAATTCCTAATATTTGAAAACAAATTCAAGTCAAAACGCTCGCCAAAGTCGCCGGAGTTGTAAATATTATCAGTTTTCAGGTCATTTTTCTGCTTTCCACGGGTAATGTCCGTGATTGAAAACAGCAGGAAATGTAGTAAGAATCTACTAACTTTTATTTCAAGGGTTTCTTATAAGTTTTTAATCATTTCTGGAAACTCTAATTGCGTATTTTAAGAGTTTTACCACAATTAGACAGTTTTCTTACAAGTATGTAATGGAACCGGCAGGATAGTAACTGATTCACCAAAACGACGCTAGAGAAATTCGGCCTCAATTGTAAACATTAGCAGTATAGTCCTCACTTACAGTCTTTCTACACTAATGGTGAGCTGTATAAACATGAATTCCTAATATTTGAAAGCAAATTCAAGTCAAAACGCTCGCTAAAGTGGCCGGAGTTGTAAATATTATCAGTTTTCTGGTCATTTCCCTGCTTTTCACGGGTCATGTCCGTGATTGAAAACAGCAGGAAATGTAGTAAGAATCTACAAACTTTTATTTCAAGGGTTTCTTATAAGTTTTTAATCATTTCTGGAAACTCTAATTGCGTATTTTAAGAGTTTTACCACAATTAGACAGTTTTCTTACAAGTATGTAATGGAACCGGCAGGATAGTAACTGATTCACCAAAAAGACGCTAGAGAAATTCGGCCTCAATTGTAAACATTAGCAGTAGAGTCCTCACTTACAGTCTTTCTACACTAATTGTGAGCTGTGTAAACATGAATTCCTAATATTTGAAAGCAAATTCAAGTCAAAACGCTCGCTAAAGTGGCCGGAGTTGTAAATATTATCAGTTTTCTGGTCATTACCCTGCTTTTCACGGGTAATGTCCGTGATTGAAAACAGCAGGAAATGTAGTAAGAATCTACAAACTTTTATTTCAAGGGTTTCTTATAAGTTTTTAATCATTTCTGGAAACTCTAATTGCGTATTTTAAAAGATTTACCACAATTAGACAGTTTTCTTACAAGTATGAAATGGAACCGGCAGGATATTAACTGATTCACCAAAAAGACGCTAGAGAAATTCGGCCTCAATTGTAAACATTAGCAGTATAGTCCTCACTTACAGTCTTTCTACACTAATGGTGAGCTGTATAAACATGAATTCCTAAAATTTGAAAGGAAATTCAAGTCAAAACGCTCGCTAAAGTGGCCGGAGTTGTAAATATTATCAGTTTTCTGGTCATTTCCCTGCTTTTCACGGGTCATGTCCGTGATTGAAAACAGCAGGAAATGTAGTAAGAATCTACTAACTTTTATTTCAAGGGTTTCTTATAAGTTTTTAATCATTTCTGGAAACTCTAATTGCGTATTTTAAGAATTTTACCACAGTTAGACAGTTTTCTTACAAGTATGTAATGGAACCGGCTGGATATTAACTGATTCTCCAAAAAGACGCTAGAGAAATTCGGCCTCAATTGTAAACATTAGCAGTATAGTCCTCACTTACAGTCTTTCTACACTAATGGTGAGCTGTGTAAACATGAATTCCTAATATTTGAAAGCAAATTCAAGTCAAAACGCTCGCTAAAGTGGCCGGATTTGTAAATATTATCAGTTTTCTGGTCATTTCCCTGCTTTAAACGGGTAATGTCCGTGATTGAAAACAGCAGGAAATGTAGTAAGAATCTACTAACTTTTATTTCAAGGGTTTCTTATAAGTTTTTAATCATTTCTGGAAACTCTAATTGCGTATTTTAAGAGTTTTACCACAATTAGACAGTTTTCTTACAAGTATTTAATGGAACCGGCAGGATATTAACTGATTCACCAAAAAGACGCTAGAGAAATTCGGCCTCAATTGTAAACATTAGCAGTATAGTCCTCACTTACAGTCTTTCTACACTAATTGTGAGCTGTGTAAACATGAATTCCTAATATTTGAAAGCAAATTCAAGTCAAAACGCTCGCTAAAGTGGCCGGAGTTGTAAATATTATCAGTTTTCTGGTCATTTCCCTGCTTTAAACGGGTCATGTCCGTGATTGAATACAGCAGGAAATGTAGTAAGAATCTACAAACTTTTATTTCAAGGGTTTCTTATAAGTTTTTAATCATTTCTGGAAACTCTAATTGTGTATTTAAAAAGTTTTACCACAATTAGACAGTTTTCTTACAAGTATGTAATGGAACCGGCAGGATAGTAACTGATTCACCAAAAAGACGCTAGAGAAATTCGGCCTCAATTGTAAACATTAGCAGTATAGTCCTCACTTACAGTCTTTCTACACTAATGGTGAGCTGTGTAAACATGAATTCCTAATATTTGAAAACAAATTCAAGTCAAAATGCTCGCTAAAGTGGCCGGAGTTGTAAATACTATCAGTTTTCTGGTCATTTCCCTGCTTTTCAAGGGTCATGTCCGTGATTGAAAACAGCAGGAAATGTAGTAAGAATCTACTAACTTTTATTTCAAGGGTTTCTTATAAGTTTTTAATCATTTCTGGAAACTCTAATTGCGTATTTTAAGAGTTTTACCACAATTAGACAGTTTTCTTACAAGTATGTAATGGAACCGGCAGGATAGTAACTGATTCACCAAAAAGACGCTAGAGAAATTCGGCCTCAATTGTAAACATTAGCAGTATAGTCCTCACTTACAGTCTTTCTAAACTAATGGTGAGCTGTGTAAACATGAATTCCTAATATTTGAAAACAAATTCAAGTCAAAACGCTCGCCAAAGTCGCCGGAGTTGTAAATATTATCAGTTTTCAGGTCATTTTTCTGCTTTCCACGGGTAATGTCCGTGATTGAAAACAGCAGGAAATGTAGTAAGAATCTACTAACTTTTATTTCAAGGGTTTCTTATAAGTTTTTAGTCATTTCTGGAAACTCTAATTGCGTATTTTAAGAGTTTTACCACAATTAGACAGTTTTCTTACAAGTATGTAATGGAACCGGCAGGATAGTAACTGATTCACCAAAACGACGCTAGAGAAATTCGGCCTCAATTGTAAACATTAGCAGTATAGTCCTCACTTACAGTCTTTCTACACTAATGGTGAGCTGTATAAACATGAATTCCTAATATTTGAAAGCAAATTCAAGTCAAAACGCTCGCTAAAGTGGCCGGAGTTGTAAATATTATCAGTTTTCTGGTCATTTCCCTGCTTTTCACGGGTCATGTCCGTGATTGAAAACAGCAGGAAATGTAGTAAGAATCTACAAACTTTTATTTCAAGGGTTTCTTATAAGTTTTTAATCATTTCTGGAAACTCTAATTGCGTATTTTAAGAGTTTTACCACAATTAGACAGTTTTCTTACAAGTATGTAATGGAACCGGCAGGATAGTAACTGATTCACCAAAAAGACGCTAGAGAAATTCGGCCTCAATTGTAAACATTAGCAGTAGAGTCCTCACTTACAGTCTTTCTACACTAATTGTGAGCTGTGTAAACATGAATTCCTAATATTTGAAAGCAAATTCAAGTCAAAACGCTCGCTAAAGTGGCCGGAGTTGTAAATATTATCAGTTTTCTGGTCATTACCCTGCTTTTCACGGGTAATGTCCGTGATTGAAAACAGCAGGAAATGTAGTAAGAATCTACAAACTTTTATTTCAAGGGTTTCTTATAAGTTTTTAATCATTTCTGGAAACTCTAATTGCGTATTTTAAAAGATTTACCACAATTAGACAGTTTTCTTACAAGTATGAAATGGAACCGGCAGGATATTAACTGATTCACCAAAAAGACGCTAGAGAAATTCGGCCTCAATTGTAAACATTAGCAGTATAGTCCTCACTTACAGTCTTTCTACACTAATGGTGAGCTGTATAAACATGAATTCCTAAAATTTGAAAGCAAATTCAAGTCAAAACGCTCGCTAAAGTGGCCGGAGTTGTAAATATTATCAGTTTTCTGGTCATTTCCCTGCTTTTCACGGGTCATGTCCGTGATTGAAAACAGCAGGAAATGTAGTAAGAATCTACTAACTTTTATTTCAAGGGTTTCTTATAAGTTTTTAATCATTTCTGGAAACTCTAATTGCGTATTTTAAGAATTTTACCACAGTTAGACAGTTTTCTTACAAGTATGTAATGGAACCGGCTGGATATTAACTGATTCTCCAAAAAGACGCTAGAGAAATTCGGCCTCAATTGTAAACATTAGCAGTATAGTCCTCACTTACAGTCTTTCTACACTAATGGTGAGCTGTGTAAACATGAATTCCTAATATTTGAAAGCAAATTCAAGTCAAAACGCTCGCTAAAGTGGCCGGAGTTGTAAATATTATCAGTTTTCTGGTCATTTCCCTGCTTTAAACGGGTAATGTCCGTGATTGAAAACAGCAGGAAATGTAGTAAGAATCTACTAACTTTTATTTCAAGGGTTTCTTATAAGTTTTTAATCATTTCTGGAAACTCTAATTGCGTATTTTAAGAGTTTTACCACAATTAGACAGTTTTCTTACAAGTATGTAATGGAACCGGCAGGATAGTAACTGATTCACCAAAAAGACGCTAGAGAAATTCGGCCTCAATTGTAAACATTAGCAGTATAGTCCTCACTTACAGTCTTTCTACACTAATGGTGAGCTGTGTAAACATGAATTCCTAATATTTGAAAACAAATTCAAGTCAAAACGCTCGCCAAAGTCGCCGGAGTTGTAAATATTATCAGTTTTCAGGTCATTTTTCTGCTTTCCACGGGTAATGTCCGTGATTGAAAACAGCAGGAAATGTAGTAAGAATCTACTAACTTTTATTTCAAGGGTTTCTTATAAGTTTTTAATCATTTCTGGAAACTCTAATTGCGTATTTTAAGAGTTTTACCACAATTAGACAGTTTTCTTACAAGTATGTAATGGAACCGGCAGGATAGTAACTGATTCACCAAAACGACGCTAGAGAAATTCGGCCTCAATTGTAAACATTAGCAGTATAGTCCTCACTTACAGTCTTTCTACACTAATGGTGAGCTGTGTAAACATGAATTCCTAATATTTGAAAACAAATTCAAGTCAAAACGCTCGCCAAAGTCGCCGGAGTTGTAAATATTATCAGTTTTCAGGTCATTTTTCTGCTTTCCACGGGTAATGTCCGTGATTGAAAACAGCAGGAAATGTAGTAAGAATCTACTAACTTTTATTTCAAGGGTTTCTTATAAGTTTTTAATCATTTCTGGAAACTCTAATTGCGTATTTTAAGAGTTTTACCACAATTAGACAGTTTTCTTACAAGTATGTAATGGAACCGGCAGGATAGTAACTGATTCACCAAAACGACGCTAGAGAAATTCGGCCTCAATTGTAAACATTAGCAGTATAGTCCTCACTTACAGTCTTTCTACACTAATGGTGAGCTGTATAAACATGAATTCCTAATATTTGAAAGCAAATTCAAGTCAAAACGCTCGCTAAAGTGGCCGGAGTTGTAAATATTATCAGTTTTCTGGTCATTTCCCTGCTTTTCACGGGTCATGTCCGTGATTGAAAACAGCAGGAAATGTAGTAAGAATCTACAAACTTTTATTTCAAGGGTTTCTTATAAGTTTTTAATCATTTCTGGAAACTCTAATTGCGTATTTTAAGAGTTTTACCACAATTAGACAGTTTTCTTACAAGTATGTAATGGAACCGGCAGGATAGTAACTGATTCACCAAAAAGACGCTAGAGAAATTCGGCCTCAATTGTAAACATTAGCAGTAGAGTCCTCACTTACAGTCTTTCTACACTAATTGTGAGCTGTGTAAACATGAATTCCTAATATTTGAAAGCAAATTCAAGTCAAAACGCTCGCTAAAGTGGCCGGAGTTGTAAATATTATCAGTTTTCTGGTCATTACCCTGCTTTTCACGGGTAATGTCCGTGATTGAAAACAGCAGGAAATGTAGTAAGAATCTACAAACTTTTATTTCAAGGGTTTCTTATAAGTTTTTAATCATTTCTGGAAACTCTAATTGCGTATTTTAAAAGATTTACCACAATTAGACAGTTTTCTTACAAGTATGAAATGGAACCGGCAGGATATTAACTGATTCACCAAAAAGACGCTAGAGAAATTCGGCCTCAATTGTAAACATTAGCAGTATAGTCCTCACTTACAGTCTTTCTACACTAATGGTGAGCTGTATAAACATGAATTCCTAAAATTTGAAAGCAAATTCAAGTCAAAACGCTCGCTAAAGTGGCCGGAGTTGTAAATATTATCAGTTTTCTGGTCATTTCCCTGCTTTTCACGGGTCATGTCCGTGATTGAAAACAGCAGGAAATGTAGTAAGAATCTACTAACTTTTATTTCAAGGGTTTCTTATAAGTTTTTAATCATTTCTGGAAACTCTAATTGCGTATTTTAAGAATTTTACCACAGTTAGACAGTTTTCTTACAAGTATGTAATGGAACCGGCTGGATATTAACTGATTCTCCAAAAAGACGCTAGAGAAATTCGGCCTCAATTGTAAACATTAGCAGTATAGTCCTCACTTACAGTCTTTCTACACTAATGGTGAGCTGTGTAAACATGAATTCCTAATATTTGAAAGCAAATTCAAGTCAAAACGCTCGCTAAAGTGGCCGGAGTTGTAAATATTATCAGTTTTCTGGTCATTTCCCTGCTTTAAACGGGTAATGTCCGTGATTGAAAACAGCAGGAAATGTAGTAAGAATCTACTAACTTTTATTTCAAGGGTTTCTTATAAGTTTTTAATCATTTCTGGAAACTCTAATTGCGTATTTTAAGAGTTTTACCACAATTAGACAGTTTTCTTACAAGTATGTAATGGAACCGGCAGGATAGTAACTGATTCACCAAAAAGACGCTAGAGAAATTCGGCCTCAATTGTAAACATTAGCAGTATAGTCCTCACTTACAGTCTTTCTACACTAATGGTGAGCTGTGTAAACATGAATTCCTAATATTTGAAAACAAATTCAAGTCAAAACGCTCGCCAAAGTCGCCGGAGTTGTAAATATTATCAGTTTTCAGGTCATTTTTCTGCTTTCCACGGGTAATGTCCGTGATTGAAAACAGCAGGAAATGTAGTAAGAATCTACTAACTTTTATTTCAAGGGTTTCTTATAAGTTTTTAATCATTTCTGGAAACTCTAATTGCGTATTTTAAGAGTTTTACCACAATTAGACAGTTTTCTTACAAGTATGTAATGGAACCGGCAGGATAGTAACTGATTCACCAAAACGACGCTAGAGAAATTCGGCCTCAATTGTAAACATTAGCAGTATAGTCCTCACTTACAGTCTTTCTACACTAATGGTGAGCTGTATAAACATGAATTCCTAATATTTGAAAGCAAATTCAAGTCAAAACGCTCGCTAAAGTGGCCGGAGTTGTAAATATTATCAGTTTTCTGGTCATTTCCCTGCTTTTCACGGGTCATGTCCGTGATTGAAAACAGCAGGAAATGTAGTAAGAATCTACAAACTTTTATTTCAAGGGTTTCTTATAAGTTTTTAATCATTTCTGGAAACTCTAATTGCGTATTTTAAGAGTTTTACCACAATTAGACAGTTTTCTTACAAGTATGTAATGGAACCGGCAGGATAGTAACTGATTCACCAAAAAGACGCTAGAGAAATTCGGCCTCAATTGTAAACATTAGCAGTAGAGTCCTCACTTACAGTCTTTCTACACTAATTGTGAGCTGTGTAAACATGAATTCCTAATATTTGAAAGCAAATTCAAGTCAAAACGCTCGCTAAAGTGGCCGGAGTTGTAAATATTATCAGTTTTCTGGTCATTACCCTGCTTTTCACGGGTAATGTCCGTGATTGAAAACAGCAGGAAATGTAGTAAGAATCTACAAACTTTTATTTCAAGGGTTTCTTATAAGTTTTTAATCATTTCTGGAAACTCTAATTGCGTATTTTAAAAGATTTACCACAATTAGACAGTTTTCTTACAAGTATGAAATGGAACCGGCAGGATATTAACTGATTCACCAAAAAGACGCTAGAGAAATTCGGCCTCAATTGTAAACATTAGCAGTATAGTCCTCACTTACAGTCTTTCTACACTAATGGTGAGCTGTATAAACATGAATTCCTAAAATTTGAAAGCAAATTCAAGTCAAAACGCTCGCTAAAATGGCCGGAGTTGTAAATATTATCAGTTTTCTGGTCATTTCCCTGCTTTTCACGGGTCATGTCCGTGATTGAAAACAGCAGGAAATGTAGTAAGAATCTACTAACTTTTATTTCAAGGGTTTCTTATAAGTTTTTAATCATTTCTGGAAACTCTAATTGCGTATTTTAAGAATTTTACCACAGTTAGACAGTTTTCTTACAAGTATGTAATGGAACCGGCTGGATATTAACTGATTCTCCAAAAAGACGCTAGAGAAATTCGGCCTCAATTGTAAACATTAGCAGTATAGTCCTCACTTACAGTCTTTCTACACTAATGGTGAGCTGTGTAAACATGAATTCCTAATATTTGAAAGCAAATTCAAGTCAAAACGCTCGCTAAAGTGGCCGGAGTTGTAAATATTATCAGTTTTCTGGTCATTTCCCTGCTTTCCACGGGTAATGTCATTGATTTTAAACTGCAGGAAATGTAGTAAGAATCTACTTACTTTTATTTCAAGGGTTTCTCATAAGTTTTTAATCATTTCTGGAAACTTTAATTGCGTATTTAAAGAGTTTTACCACAATTAGACAGTTTTCTTAGAGGTATGTAATGGAACCGGCAGGATATTAACTGATTCTCCAAAAAGACACTAGAGAAATTCGGCCTCAATTGTAAACATTAGCAGTATAGTCCTCACTTACAGTCTTTCTACACTAATGGTGAGCTGTGTAAACATGAATTCCTAATATTTGAAAACAAATTCAAGTCAAAATGCTAGCTAAAGTGGCCGGAGTTGTAAATATTATCAGTTTTCTGGTCATTACCCTGCTTTTCACGGGTAATGTCCGTGATTGAAAACAGCAGGAAATGTAGTAAGAATCTACAAACTTTTATTTCAAGGGTTTCTTATAAGTTTTTAATCATTTCTGGAAACTCTAATTGCGTATTTTAAAAGATTTACCACAATTAGACAGTTTTCTTACAAGTATGAAATGGAACCGGCAGGATATTAACTGATTCACCAAAAAGACGCTAGAGAAATTCGGCCTCAATTGTAAACATTAGCAGTATAGTCCTCACTTACAGTCTTTCTACACTAATTGTGAGCTGTATAAACATGAATTCCTAAAATTTGAAAGCAAATTCAAGTCAAAACGCTCGCTAAAGTGGCAGGAGTTGTAAATATTATCAGTTTCTGGTCATTTCCCTGCTTTTCAAGGGTAATGTCCGTGATTGAAAACAGCAGGAAATGTAGTAAGAATCTACTAACTTTTATTTCAAGGGTTTCTTATAAGTTTTTAATCATTTCTGGAAACTCTAATTGCGTATTTTAGGAATTTTACCACAGTTAGACAGTTTTCTTACAAGTATGTAATGGAACCGGCTGGATATTAACTGATTCTCCAAAAAGACGCTAGAGAAATTCGGCCTCAATTGTAAACATTAGCAGTATAGTCCTCACTTACAGTCTTTCTACACTAATGGTGAGCTGTGTAAACATGAATTCCTAATATTTGAAAGCAAATTCAAGTCAAAACGCTCGCTAAAGTGGCCGGAGTTGTAAATATTATCAGTTTTCTGGTCATTTCCCTGCTTTTCACGGGTAATGTCCGTGATTGAAAAAAGCAGGAAATGTAGTAAGAATCTATAAACTTTTATTTCAAGGGTTTCTTATAAGTTTTTAATCATTTCTGGAAACTCTAATTGCGTATTTTAAAAGTTTTACCACAATTAGACAGTTTTCATACAAGTATGTAATGGAACCGGCAGGATATTAACTGATTCTCCAAAAAGACGCTAGAGAAATTCGGCCTCAATTGTAAACATTAGCAGTATAGTCCTCACTTACAGTCTTTGTACACTAATGGTGAGCTGTATAAACATGAATTCCTAATATTTGAAAGCAAATTCAAGTCAAAACGCTCGCTAAAGTGGCCGGAGTTGTAAATATTATCAGTTTTCTGGTCATTACCCTGCTTTTCACGGGTAATGTCCGTGATTGAAAACAGCAGGAAATGTAGTAAGAATCTACTAACTTTTATTTCAAGGGTTTCTTATAAGTTTTTAATCATTTCTGGAAACTCTAATTGCGTATTTTAAGAGTTTTACCACAATTAGACAGTTTTCTTACAAGTATTTAATGGAACCGGCAGGATATTAACTGATTCACCAAAAAGACGCTAGAGAAATTCGGCCTCAATTGTAAACATTAGCAGTATAGTCCTCACTTACAGTCTTTCTACACTAATTGTGAGCTGTGTAAACATGAATTCCTAATATTTGAAAGCAAATTCAAGTCAAAACGCTCGCTAAAGTGGCCGGAGTTGTAAATATTATCAGTTTTCTGGTCATTTCCCTGCTTTAAACGGGTCATGTCCGTGATTGAAAACAGCAGGAAATGTAGTAAGAATCTACAAACTTTTATTTCAAGGGTTTCTTATAAGTTTTTAATCATTTCTGGAAACTCTAATTGCGTATTTTAAGAGTTTTACCACAATTAGACAGTTTTCTTACAAGTATTTAATGGAACCGGCAGGATATTAACTGATTCACCAAAAAGACGCTAGAGAAATTCGGCCTCAATTGTAAACATTAGCAGTATAGTCCTCACTTACAGTCTTTCTACACTAATTGTGAGCTGTGTAAACATGAATTCCTAATATTTGAAAGCAAATTCAAGTCAAAACGCTCGCTAAAGTGGCCGGAGTTGTAAATATTATCAGTTTTCTGGTCATTTCCCTGCTTTAAACGGGTCATGTCCGTGATTGAAAAGAGCAGGAAATGTAGTAAGAATCTACTAACTTTTATTTCAAGGGTTTCTTATAAGTTTTTAATCATTTCTGGAAACTCTAATTGCGTATTTTAAGAGTTTTACCACAATTAGACAGTTTTCTTACAAGTATGTAATGGAACCGGCAGGATAGTAACTGATTCACCAAAACGACGCTAGAGAAATTCGGCCTCAATTGTAAACATTAGCAGTATAGTCCTCACTTACAGTCTTTCTACACTAATGGTGAGCTGTATAAACATGAATTCCTAATATTTGAAAGCAAATTCAAGTCAAAACGCTCGCTAAAGTGGCCAGAGTTGTAAATATTATCAGTTTTCTGGTCATTTCCCTGCTTTTCACGGGTCATGTCCGTGATTGAAAACAGCAGGAAATGTAGTAAGAATCTACAAACTTTTATTTCAAGGGTTTCTTATAAGTTTTTAATCATTTCTGGAAACTCTAATTGCGTATTTTAAGAGTTTTACCACAATTAGACAGTTTTCTTACAAGTATGTAATGGAACCGGCAGGATAGTAACTGATTCACCAAAAAGACGCTAGAGAAATTCGGCCTCAATTGTAAACATTAGCAGTAGAGTCCTCACTTACAGTCTTTCTACACTAATTGTGAGCTGTGTAAACATGAATTCCTAATATTTGAAAGCAAATTCAAGTCAAAACGCTCGCTAAAGTGGCCGGAGTTGTAAATATTATCAGTTTTCTGGTCATTACCCTGCTTTTCACGGGTAATGTCCGTGATTGAAAACAGCAGGAAATGTAGTAAGAATCTACAAACTTTTATTTCAAGGGTTTCTTATAAGTTTTTAATCATTTCTGGAAACTCTAATTGCGTATTTTAAAAGATTTACCACAATTAGACAGTTTTCTTACAAGTATGAAATGGAACCGGCAGGATATTAACTGATTCACCAAAAAGACGCTAGAGAAATTCGGCCTCAATTGTGAACATTAGCAGTACAGTCCTCACTTACAGTCTTTCTACACTAATGGTGAGCTGTATAAACATGAATTCCTAAAATTTGAAAGCAAATTCAAGTCAAAACGCTCGCTAAAGTGGCCGGAGTTGTAAATATTATCAGTTTTCTGGTCATTTCCCTGCTTTTCACGGGTCATGTCCGTGATTGAAAACAGCAGGAAATGTAGTAAGAATCTACTAACTTTTATTTCAAGGGTTTCTTATAAGTTTTTAATCATTTCTGGAAACTCTAATTGCGTATTTTAAGAATTTTACCACAGTTAGACAGTTTTCTTACAAGTATGTAATGGAACCGGCTGGATATTAACTGATTCTCCAAAAAGACGCTAGAGAAATTCGGCCTCAATTGTAAACATTAGCAGTATAGTCCTCACTTACAGTCTTTCTACACTAATGGTGAGCTGTGTAAACATGAATTCCTAATATTTGAAAGCAAATTCAAGTCAAAACGCTCGCTAAAGTGGCCGGAGTTGTAAATATTATCAGTTTTCTGGTCATTTCCCTGCTTTAAACGGGTAATGTCCGTGATTGAAAACAGCAGGAAATGTAGTAAGAATCTACTAACTTTTATTTCAAGGGTTTCTTATAAGTTTTTAATCATTTCTGGAAACTCTAATTGCGTATTTTAAGAGTTTTACCACAATTAGACAGTTTTCTTAGAGGTATGTAATGGAACCGGCAGGATATTAACTGATTCACCAAAAAGACGCTAGAGAAATTCGGCCTCAATTGTAAACATTAGCAGTATAGTCCTCACTTACAGTCTTTCTACACTAATTGTGAGCTGTGTAAACATGAATTCCTAATATTTGAAAGCAAATTCAAGTCAAAACGCTCGCTAAAGTGGCCGGAGTTGTAAATATTATCAGTTTTCTGGTCATTTCCCTGCTTTAAACGGGTCATGTCCGTGATTGAATACAGCAGGAAATGTAGTAAGAATCTACAAACTTTTATTTCAAGGGTTTCTTATAAGTTTTTAATCATTTCTGGAAACTCTAATTGTGTATTTAAAAAGTTTTACCACAATTAGACAGTTTTCTTACAAGTATGTAATGGAACCGGCAGGATAGTAACTGATTCACCAAAAAGACGCTAGAGAAATTCGGCCTCAATTGTAAACATTAGCAGTATAGTCCTCACTTACAGTCTTTCTACACTAATGGTGAGCTGTGTAAACATGAATTCCTAATATTTGAAAACAAATTCAAGTCAAAATGCTCGCTAAAGTGGCCGGAGTTGTAAATACTATCAGTTTTCTGGTCATTTTTCTGCTTTCCACGGGTAATGTCCGTGATTGAAAAGAGCAGGAAATGTAGTAAGAATCTACTAACTTTTATTTCAAGGGTTTCTTATAAGTTTTTAATCATTTCTGGAAACTCTAATTGCGTATTTTAAGAGTTTTACCACAATTAGACAGTTTTCTTACAAGTATGTAATGGAACCGGCAGGATAGTAACTGATTCACCAAAAAGACGCTAGAGAAATTCGGCCTCAATTGTAAACATTAGCAGTATAGTCCTCACTTACAGTCTTTCTAAACTAATGGTGAGCTGTGTAAACATGAATTCCTAATATTTGAAAACAAATTCAAGTCAAAACGCTCGCCAAAGTCGCCGGAGTTGTAAATATTATCAGTTTTCAGGTCATTTTTCTGCTTTCCACGGGTAATGTCCGTGATTGAAAACAGCAGGAAATGTAGTAAGAATCTACTAACTTTTATTTCAAGGGTTTCTTATAAGTTTTTAATCATTTCTGGATACTCTAATTGCGTATTTTAAGAGTTTTACCACAATTAGACAGTTTTCTTACAAGTATGTAATGGAACCGGCAGGATAGTAACTGATTCACCAAAACGACGCTAGAGAAATTCGGCCTCAATTGTAAACATTAGCAGTATAGTCCTCACTTACAGTCTTTCTACACTAATGGTGAGCTGTATAAACATGAATTCCTAATATTTGAAAGCAAATTCAAGTCAAAACGCTCGCTAAAGTGGCCGGAGTTGTAAATATTATCAGTTTTCTGGTCATTTCCCTGCTTTTCACGGGTCATGTCCGTGATTGAAAACAGCAGGAAATGTAGTAAGAATCTACAAACTTTTATTTCAAGGGTTTCTTATAAGTTTTTAATCATTTCTGGAAACTCTAATTGCGTATTTTAAGAGTTTTACCACAATTAGACAGTTTTCTTACAAGTATGTAATGGAACCGGCAGGATAGTAACTGATTCACCAAAAAGACGCTAGAGAAATTCAGCCTCAATTGTAAACATTAGCAGTAGAGTCCTCACTTACAGTCTTTCTACACTAATTGTGAGCTGTGTAAACATGAATTCCTAATATTTGAAAGCAAATTCAAGTCAAAACGCTCGCTAAAGTGGCCGGAGTTGTAAATATTATCAGTTTTCTGGTCATTACCCTGCTTTTCACGGGTAATGTCCGTGATTGAAAACAGCAGGAAATGTAGTAAGAATCTACAAACTTTTATTTCAAGGGTTTCTTATAAGTTTTTAATCATTTCTGGAAACTCTAATTGCGTATTTTAAAAGATTTACCACAATTAGACAGTTTTCTTACAAGTATGAAATGGAACCGGCAGGATATTAACTGATTCACCAAAAAGACGCTAGAGAAATTCGGCCTCAATTGTAAACATTAGCAGTATAGTCCTCACTTACAGTCTTTCTACACTAATGGTGAGCTGTATAAACATGAATTCCTAAAATTTGAAAGCAAATTCAAGTCAAAACGCTCGCTAAAGTGGCCGGAGTTGTAAATATTATCAGTTTTCTGGTCATTTCCCTGCTTTTCACGGGTCATGTCCGTGATTGAAAACAGCAGGAAATGTAGTAAGAATCTACTAACTTTTATTTCAAGGGTTTCTTATAAGTTTTTAATCATTTCTGGAAACTCTAATTGCGTATTTTAAGAATTTTACCACAGTTAGACAGTTTTCTTACAAGTATGTAATGGAACCGGCTGGATATTAACTGATTCTCCAAAAAGACGCTAGAGAAATTCGGCCTCAATTGTAAACATTAGCAGTATAGTCCTCACTTACAGTCTTTCTACACTAATGGTGAGCTGTGTAAACATGAATTCCTAATATTTGAAAGCAAATTCAAGTCAAAACGCTCGCTAAAGTGGCCGGAGTTGTAAATATTATCAGTTTTCTGGTCATTTCCCTGCTTTAAACGGGTAATGTCCGTGATTGAAAACAGCAGGAAATGTAGTAAGAATCTACTAACTTTTATTTCAAGGGTTTCTTATAAGTTTTTAATCATTTCTGGAAACTCTAATTGCGTATTTTAAGAGTTTTACCACAATTAGACAGTTTTCTTACAAGTATTTAATGGAACCGGCAGGATATTAACTGATTCACCAAAAAGACGCTAGAGAAATTCGGCCTCAATTGTAAACATTAGCAGTATAGTCCTCACTTACAGTCTTTCTACACTAATTGTGAGCTGTGTAAACATGAATTCCTAATATTTGAAAGCAAATTCAAGTCAAAACGCTCGCTAAAGTGGCCGGAGTTGTAAATATTATCAGTTTTCTGGTCATTTCCCTGCTTTAAACGGGTCATGTCCGTGATTGAATACAGCAGGAAATGTAGTAAGAATCTACAAACTTTTATTTCAAGGGTTTCTTATAAGTTTTTAATCATTTCTGGAAACTCTAATTGCGTATTTTAAGAATTTTACCACAGTTAGACAGTTTTCTTACAAGTATGTAATGGAACCGGCTGGATATTAACTGATTCTCCAAAAAGACGCTAGAGAAATTCGGCCTCAATTGTAAACATTAGCAGTATAGTCCTCACTTACAGTCTTTCTACACTAATGGTGAGCTGTGTAAACATGAATTCCTAATATTTGAAAGCAAATTCAAGTCAAAACGCTCGCTAAAGTGGCCGGAGTTGTAAATATTATCAGTTTTCTGGTCATTTCCCTGCTTTTCACGGGTCATGTCCGTGATTGAAAACAGCAGGAAATGTAGTAAGAATCTACAAACTTTTATTTCAAGGGTTTCTTATAAGTTTTTAATCATTTCTGGAAACTCTAATTGCGTATTTTAAGAGTTTTACCACAATTAGACAGTTTTCTTACAAGTATGTAATGGAACCGGCAGGATAGTAACTGATTCACCAAAAAGACGCTAGAGAAATTCGGCCTCAATTGTAAACATTAGCAGTATAGTCCTCACTTACAGTCTTTCTACACTAATGGTGAGCTGTGTAAACATGAATTCCTAATATTTGAAAACAAATTCAAGTCAAAACGCTCGCCAAAGTCGCCAGAGTTGTAAATATTATCAGTTTTCAGGTCATTTTTCTGCTTTCCACGGGTAATGTCCGTGATTGAAAACAGCAGGAAATGTAGTAAGAATCTACTAACTTTTATTTCAAGGGTTTCTTATAAGTTTT
This sequence comes from Myotis nattereri, assembly GCF_964212035.1. Classification (NCBI taxonomy): domain Eukaryota; kingdom Metazoa; phylum Chordata; class Mammalia; order Chiroptera; family Vespertilionidae; genus Myotis; species Myotis nattereri. The sequence goes on from NC_138087.1 coordinate 2,463,446, forward strand.
TAATCATTTCTGGAAACTCTAATTGCGTATTTTAAGAGTTTTACCACAATTAGACAGTTTTCTTACAAGTATGTAATGGAACCGGCAGGATAGTAACTGATTCACCAAAACGACGCTAGAGAAATTCGGCCTCAATTGTAAACATTAGCAGTATAGTCCTCACTTACAGTCTTTCTACACTAATGGTGAGCTGTGTAAACATGAATTCCTAATATTTGAAAACAAATTCAAGTCAAAACGCTCGCCAAAGTCGCCGGAGTTGTAAATATTATCAGTTTTCAGGTCATTTTTCTGCTTTCCACGGGTAATGTCCGTGATTGAAAACAGCAGGAAATGTAGTAAGAATCTACTAACTTTTATTTCAAGGGTTTCTTATAAGTTTTTAATCATTTATGGAAACTCTAATTGCGTATTTTAAGAGTTTTACCACAATTAGACAGTTTTCTTACAAGTATGTAATGGAACCGGCAGGATAGTAACTGATTCACCAAAACGACGCTAGAGAAATTCGGCCTCAATTGTAAACATTAGCAGTATAGTCCTCACTTACAGTCTTTCTACACTAATGGTGAGCTGTATAAACATGAATTCCTAATATTTGAAAGCAAATTCAAGTCAAAACGCTCGCTAAAGTGGCCGGAGTTGTAAATATTATCAGTTTTCTGGTCATTTCCCTGCTTTTCACGGGTCATGTCCGTGATTGAAAACAGCAGGAAATGTAGTAAGAATCTACAAACTTTTATTTCAAGGGTTTCTTATAAGTTTTTAATCATTTCTGGAAACTCTAATTGCGTATTTTAAGAGTTTTACCACAATTAGACAGTTTTCTTACAAGTATGTAATGGAACCGGCAGGATAGTAACTGATTCACCAAAAAGACGCTAGAGAAATTCGGCCTCAATTGTAAACATTAGCAGTAGAGTCCTCACTTACAGTCTTTCTACACTAATTGTGAGCTGTGTAAACATGAATTCCTAATATTTGAAAGCAAATTCAAGTCAAAACGCTCGCTAAAGTGGCCGGAGTTGTAAATATTATCAGTTTTCTGGTCATTACCCTGCTTTTCACGGGTAATGTCCGTGATTGAAAACAGCAGGAAATGTAGTAAGAATCTACAAACTTTTATTTCAAGGGTTTCTTATAAGTTTTTAATCATTTCTGGAAACTCTAATTGCGTATTTTAAAAGATTTACCACAATTAGACAGTTTTCTTACAAGTATGAAATGGAACCGGCAGGATATTAACTGATTCACCAAAAAGACGCTAGAGAAATTCGGCCTCAATTGTAAACATTAGCAGTATAGTCCTCACTTACAGTCTTTCTACACTAATGGTGAGCTGTATAAACATGAATTCCTAAAATTTGAAAGCAAATTCAAGTCAAAACGCTCGCTAAAGTGGCCGGAGTTGTAAATATTATCAGTTTTCTGGTCATTTCCCTGCTTTTCACGGGTCATGTCCGTGATTGAAAACAGCAGGAAATGTAGTAAGAATCTACTAACTTTTATTTCAAGGGTTTCTTATAAGTTTTTAATCATTTCTGGAAACTCTAATTGCGTATTTTAAGAATTTTACCACAGTTAGACAGTTTTCTTACAAGTATGTAATGGAACCGGCTGGATATTAACTGATTCTCCAAAAAGACGCTAGAGAAATTCGGCCTCAATTGTAAACATTAGCAGTATAGTCCTCACTTACAGTCTTTCTACACTAATGGTGAGCTGTGTAAACATGAATTCCTAATATTTGAAAGCAAATTCAAGTCAAAACGCTCGCTAAAGTGGCCGGAGTTGTAAATATTATCAGTTTTCTGGTCATTTCCCTGCTTTAAACGGGTAATGTCCGTGATTGAAAAGAGCAGGAAATGTAGTAAGAATCTACTAACTTTTATTTCAAGGGTTTCTTATAATTTTTTAATCATTTCTGGAAACTCTAATTGCGTATTTTAAGAGTTTTACCACAATTAGACAGTTTTCTTACAAGTATGTAATGGAACCGGCAGGATAGTAACTGATTCACCAAAAAGACGCTAGAGAAATTCGGCCTCAATTGTAAACATTAGCAGTATAGTCCTCACTTACAGTCTTTCTACACTAATGGTGAGCTGTGTAAACATGAATTCCTAATATTTGAAAACAAATTCAAGTCAAAACGCTCGCCAAAGTCGCCGGAGTTGTAAATATTATCAGTTTTCAGGTCATTTTTCTGCTTTCCACGGGTAATGTCCGTGATTGAAAACAGCAGGAAATGTAGTAAGAATCTACTAACTTTTATTTCAAGGGTTTCTTATAAGTTTTTAATCATTTCTGGAAACTCTAATTGCGTATTTTAAGAGTTTTACCACAATTAGACAGTTTTCTTACAAGTATGTAATGGAACCGGCAGGATAGTAACTGATTCACCAAAACGACGCTAGAGAAATTCGGCCTCAATTGTAAACATTAGCAGTATAGTCCTCACTTACAGTCTTTCTACACTAATGGTGAGCTGTATAAACATGAATTCCTAATATTTGAAAGCAAATTCAAGTCAAAACGCTCGCTAAAGTGGCCGGAGTTGTAAATATTATCAGTTTTCTGGTCATTTCCCTGCTTTTCACGGGTCATGTCCGTGATTGAAAACAGCAGGAAATGTAGTAAGAATCTACAAACTTTTATTTCAAGGGTTTCTTATAAGTTTTTAATCATTTCTGGAAACTCTAATTGCGTATTTTAAGAGTTTTACCACAATTAGACAGTTTTCTTACAAGTATGTAATGGAACCGGCAGGATAGTAACTGATTCACCAAAAAGACGCTAGAGAAATTCGGCCTCAATTGTAAACATTAGCAGTAGAGTCCTCACTTACAGTCTTTCTACACTAATTGTGAGCTGTGTAAACATGAATTCCTAATATTTGAAAGCAAATTCAAGTCAAAACGCTCGCTAAAGTGGCCGGAGTTGTAAATATTATCAGTTTTCTGGTCATTACCCTGCTTTTCACGGGTAATGTCCGTGATTGAAAACAGCAGGAAATGTAGTAAGAATCTACAAACTTTTATTTCAAGGGTTTCTTATAAGTTTTTAATCATTTCTGGAAACTCTAATTGCGTATTTTAAAAGATTTACCACAATTAGACAGTTTTCTTACAAGTATGAAATGGAACCGGCAGGATATTAACTGATTCACCAAAAAGACGCTAGAGAAATTCGGCCTCAATTGTAAACATTAGCAGTATAGTCCTCACTTACAGTCTTTCTACACTAATGGTGAGCTGTATAAACATGAATTCCTAAAATTTGAAAGCAAATTCAAGTCAAAACGCTCGCTAAAGTGGCCGGAGTTGTAAATATTATCAGTTTTCTGGTCATTTCCCTGCTTTTCACGGGTCATGTCCGTGATTGAAAACAGCAGGAAATGTAGTAAGAATCTACTAACTTTTATTTCAAGGGTTTCTTATAAGTTTTTAATCATTTCTGGAAACTCTAATTGCGTATTTTAAGAATTTTACCACAGTTAGACAGTTTTCTTACAAGTATGTAATGGAACCGGCTGGATATTAACTGATTCTCCAAAAAGACGCTAGAGAAATTCGGCCTCAATTGTAAACATTAGCAGTATAGTCCTCACTTACAGTCTTTCTACACTAATGGTGAGCTGTGTAAACATGAATTCCTAATATTTGAAAGCAAATTCAAGTCAAAACGCTCGCTAAAGTGGCCGGAGTTGTAAATATTATCAGTTTTCTGGTCATTTCCCTGCTTTAAACGGGTAATGTCCGTGATTGAAAACAGCAGGAAATGTAGTAAGAATCTACTAACTTTTATTTCAAGGGTTTCTTATAAGTTTTTAATCATTTCTGGAAACTCTAATTGCGTATTTTAAAAGATTTACCACAATTAGACAGTTTTCTTACAAGTATGAAATGGAACCGGCAGGATATTAACTGATTCACCAAAAAGACGCTAGAGAAATTCGGCCTCAATTGTAAACATTAGCAGTATAGTCCTCACTTACAGTCTTTCTACACTAAAGGTGAGCTGTATAAACATGAATTCCTAAAATTTGAAAGCAAATTCAAGTCAAAACGCTCGCTAAAGTGGCCGGAGTTGTAAATATTATCAGTTTTCTGGTCATTTCCCTGCTTTCCACGGGTAATGTCATTGATTTTAAACTGCAGGAAATGTAGTAAGAATCTACTTACTTTTATTTCAAGGGTTTCTCATAAGTTTTTAATCATTTCTGGAAACTTTAATTGCGTATTTAAAGAGTTTTACCACAATTAGACAGTTTTCTTAGAGGTATGTAATGGAACCGGCAGGATATTAACTGATTCTCCAAAAAGACACTAGAGAAATTCGGCCTCAATTGTAAACATTAGCAGTATAGTCCTCACTTACAGTCTTTCTACACTAATGGTGAGCTGTATAAACATGAATTCCTAATATTTGAAAGCAAATTCAAGTCAAAACGCTCGCTAAAGTGGCCGGAGTTGTAAATATTATCAGTTTTCTGGTCATTTCCCTGCTTTTCACGGGTAATGTCCGTGATTGAAAACAGCAGGAAATGTAGTAAGAATCTACAAACTTTTATTTCAAGGGTTTCTTATAAGTTTTTAATCATTTCTGGAAACTCTAATTGCGTATTTTAAAAGATTTACCACAATTAGACAGTTTTCTTACAAGTATGAAATGGAACCGGCAGGATATTAACTGATTCACCAAAAAGACGCTAGAGAAATTCGGCCTCAATTGTAAACATTTGCAGTATAGTCCTCACTTACAGTCTTTCTACACTAATGGTGAGCTGTATAAACATGAATTCCTAAAATTTGAAAGCAAATTCAAGTCAAAACGCTCGCTAAAGTGGCCGGAGTTGTAAATATTATCAGTTTTCTGGTCATTTCCCTGCTTTTCACGGGTAATGTCCGTGATTGAAAACAGCAGGAAATGTAGTAAGAATCTACTAACTTTTATTTCAAGGGTTTCTTATAAGTTTTTAATCATTTCTGGAAACTCTAATTGCGTATTTTAAGAATTTTACCACAGTTAGACAGTTTTCTTACATGTATGTAATGGAACCGGCTGGATATTAACTGATTCTCCAAAAAGACGCTAGAGAAATTCGGCCTCAATTGTAAACATTAGCAGTATAGTCCTCACTTACAGTCTTTCTACACTAATGGTGAGCTGTGTAAACATGAATTCCTAATATTTGAAAGCAAATTCAAGTCAAAACGCTCGCTAAAGTGGCCGGAGTTGTAAATATTATCAGTTTTCTGGTCATTTCCCTGCTTTAAACGGGTCATGTCCGTGATTGAATACAGCAGGAAATGTAGTAAGAATCTACAAACTTTTATTTCAAGGGTTTCTTATAAGTTTTTAATCATTTCTGGAAACTCTAATTGCGTATTTTAAGAGTTTTACCACAATTAGACAGTTTTCTTACAAGTATGTAATGGAACCGGCAGGATAGTAACTGATTCACCAAAAAGACGCTAGAGAAATTCGGCCTCAATTGTAAACATTAGCAGTATAGTCCTCACTTACAGTCTTTCTACACTAATGGTGAGCTGTGTAAACATGAATTCCTAATATTTGAAAACAAATTCAAGTCAAAATGCTCGCTAAAGTGGCCGGAGTTGTAAATATTATCAGTTTTCTGGTCATTACCCTGCTTTTCACGGGTAATGTCCGTGATTGAAAACAGCAGGAAATGTAGTAAGAATCTACAAACTTTTATTTCAAGGGTTTCTTATAAGTTTTTAATCATTTCTGGAAACTCTAATTGCGTATTTTAAAAGATTTACCACAATTAGACAGTTTTCTTACAAGTATGAAATGGAACCGGCAGGATATTAACTGATTCACCAAAAAGACGCTAGAGAAATTCGGCCTCAATTGTAAACATTAGCAGTATAGTCCTCACTTACAGTCTTTCTACACTAATTGTGAGCTGTATAAACATGAATTCCTAAAATTTGAAAGCAAATTCAAGTCAAAACGCTCGCTAAAGTGGCCGGAGTTGTAAATATTATCAGTTTCTGGTCATTTCCCTGCTTTTCACGGGTAATGTCCGTGATTGAAAACAGCAGGAAATGTAGTAAGAATCTACTAACTTTTATTTCAAGGGTTTCTTATAAGTTTTTAATCATTTCTGGAAACTCTAATTGCGTATTTTAGGAATTTTACCACAGTTAGACAGTTTTCTTACAAGTATGTAATGGAACCGGCTGGATATTAACTGATTCTCCAAAAAGACGCTAGAGAAATTCGGCCTCAATTGTAAACATTAGCAGTATAGTCCTCACTTACAGTCTTTCTACACTAATGGTGAGCTGTGTAAACATGAATTCCTAATATTTGAAAGCAAATTCAAGTCAAAACGCTCGCTAAACTGGCCGGAGTTGTAAATATCATCAGTTTTCTGGTCATTTCCCTGCTTTTCACGGGTAATGTCCGTGATTGAAAAAAGCAGGAAATGTAGTAAGAATCTATAAACTTTTATTTCAAGGGTTTCTTATAAGTTTTTAATCATTTCTGGAAACTCTAATTGCGTATTTTAAAAGTTTTACCACAATTAGACAGTTTTCATACAAGTATGTAATGGAACCGGCAGGATATTAACTGATTCTCCAAAAAGACGCTAGAGAAATTCGGCCTCAATTGTAAACATTAGCAGTATAGTCCTCACTTACAGTCTTTGTACACTAATGGTGAGCTGTATAAACATGAATTCCTAATATTTGAAAGCAAATTCAAGTCAAAACGCTCGCTAAAGTGGCCGGAGTTGTAAATATTATCAGTTTTCTGGTCATTACCCTGCTTTTCACGGGTAATGTCCGTGATTGAAAACAGCAGGAAATGTAGTAAGAATCTACTAACTTTTATTTCAAGGGTTTCTTATAAGTTTTTAATCATTTCTGGAAACTCTAATTGCGTATTTTAAGAGTTTTACCACAATTAGACAGTTTTCTTACAAGTATTTAATGGAACCGGCAGGATATTAACTGATTCACCAAAAAGACGCTAGAGAAATTCGGCCTCAATTGTAAACATTAGCAGTATAGTCCTCACTTACAGTCTTTCTACACTAATTGTGAGCTGTGTAAACATGAATTCCTAATATTTGAAAGCAAATTCAAGTCAAAACGCTCGCTAAAGTGGCCGGAGTTGTAAATATTATCAGTTTTCTGGTCATTTCCCTGCTTTAAACGGGTCATGTCCGTGATTGAAAAGAGCAGGAAATGTAGTAAGAATCTACTAACTTTTATTTCAAGGGTTTCTTATAAGTTTTTAATCATTTCTGGAAACTCTAATTGCGTATTTTAAGAGTTTTACCACAATTAGACAGTTTTCTTACAAGTATGTAATGGAACCGGCAGGATAGTAACTGATTCACCAAAACGACGCTAGAGAAATTCGGCCTCAATTGTAAACATTAGCAGTATAGTCCTCACTTACAGTCTTTCTACACTAATGGTGAGCTGTATAAACATGAATTCCTAATATTTGAAAGCAAATTCAAGTCAAAACGCTCGCTAAAGTGGCCGGAGTTGTAAATATTATCAGTTTTCTGGTCATTTCCCTGCTTTTCACGGGTCATGTCCGTGATTGAAAACAGCAGGAAATGTAGTAAGAATCTACAAACTTTTATTTCAAGGGTTTCTTATAAGTTTTTAATCATTTCTGGAAACTCTAATTGCGTATTTTAAGAGTTTTACCACAATTAGACAGTTTTCTTACAAGTATGTAATGGAACCGGCAGGATAGTAACTGATTCACCAAAAAGACGCTAGAGAAATTCGGCCTCAATTGTAAACATTAGCAGTATAGTCCTCACTTACAGTCTTTCTACACTAATTGTGAGCTGTGTAAACATGAATTCCTAATATTTGAAAGCAAATTCAAGTCAAAACGCTCGCTAAAGTGGCCGGAGTTGTAAATATTATCAGTTTTCTGGTCATTTCCCTGCTTTAAACGGGTCATGTCCGTGATTGAATACAGCAGGAAATGTAGTAAGAATCTACAAACTTTTATTTCAAGGGTTTCTTATAAGTTTTTAATCATTTCTGGAAACTCTAATTGTGTATTTAAAAAGTTTTACCACAATTAGACAGTTTTCTTACAAGTATGTAATGGAACCGGCAGGATAGTAACTGATTCACCAAAAAGACGCTAGAGAAATTCGGCCTCAATTGTAAACATTAGCAGTATAGTCCTCACTTACAGTCTTTCTACACTAATGGTGAGTTGTGTAAACATGAATTCCTAATATTTGAAAACAAATTCAAGTCAAAATGCTCGCCAAAGTGGCCGGAGTTGTAAATATTATCAGTTTTCTGGTCATTACCCTGCTTTTCACGGGTAATGTCCGTGATTGAAAACAGCAGGAAATGTAGTAAGAATCTACAAACTTTTATTTCAAGGGTTTCTTATAAGTTTTTAATCATTTCTGGAAACTCTAATTGCGTATTTTAAAAGATTTACCACAATTAGACAGTTTTCTTACAAGTATGAAATGGAACCGGCAGGATATTAACTGATTCACCAAAAAGACGCTAGAGAAATTCGGCCTCAATTGTAAACATTAGCAGTATAGTCCTCACTTACAGTCTTTCTACACTAAAGGTGAGCTGTATAAACATGAATTCCTAAAATTTGAAAGCAAATTCAAGTCAAAACGCTCGCTAAAGTGGCCGGAGTTGTAAATATTATCAGTTTTCTGGTCATTTCCCTGCTTTCCACGGGTAATGTCATTGATTTTAAACTGCAGGAAATGTAGTAAGAATCTACTTACTTTTATTTCAAGGGTTTCTCATAAGTTTTTAATCATTTCTGGAAACTTTAATTGCGTATTTAAAGAGTTTTACCACAATTAGACAGTTTTCTTAGAGGTATGTAATGGAACCGGCAGGATATTAACTGATTCTCCAAAAAGACACTAGAGAAATTCGGCCTCAATTGTAAACATTAGCAGTATAGTCCTCACTTACAGTCTTTCTACACTAATGGTGAGCTGTATAAACATGAATTCCTAATATTTGAAAGCAAATTCAAGTCAAAACGCTCGCTAAAGTGGCCGGAGTTGTAAATATTATCAGTTTTCTGGTCATTTCCCTGCTTTTCACGGGTAATGTCCGTGATTGAAAACAGCAGGAAATGTAGTAAGAATCTACAAACTTTTATTTCAAGGGTTTCTTATAAGTTTTTAATCATTTCTGGAAACTCTAATTGCGTATTTTAAAAGATTTACCACAATTAGACAGTTTTCTTACAAGTATGAAATGGAACCGGCAGGATATTAACTGATTCACCAAAAAGACGCTAGAGAAATTCGGCCTCAATTGTAAACATTAGCAGTATAGTCCTCACTTACAGTCTTTCTACACTAATGGTGAGCTGTATAAACATGAATTCCTAAAATTTGAAAGCAAATTCAAGTCAAAACGCTCGCTAAAGTGGCCGGAGTTGTAAATATTATCAGTTTTCTGGTCATTTCCCTGCTTTTCACGGGTAATGTCCGTGATTGAAAACAGCAGGAAATGTAGTAAGAATCTACTAACTTTTATTTCAAGGGTTTCTTATAAGTTTTTAATCATTTCTGGAAACTCTAATTGCGTATTTTAAGAATTTTACCACAGTTAGACAGTTTTCTTACAAGTATGTAATGGAACCGGCTGGATATTAACTGATTCTCCAAAAAGACGCTAGAGAAATTCGGCCTCAATTGTAAACATTAGCAGTATAGTCCTCACTTACAGTCTTTCTACACTAATGGTGAGCTGTGTAAACATGAATTCCTAATATTTGAAAGCAAATTCAAGTCAAAACGCTCGCTAAAGTGGCCGGAGTTGTAAATATTATCAGTTTTCTGGTCATTTCCCTGCTTTTCACGGGTAATGTCCGTGATTGAAAAAAGCAGGAAATGTAGTAAGAATCTATAAACTTTTATTTCAAGGGTTTCTTATAAGTTTTTAATCATTTCTGGAAACTCTAATTGCGTATTTTAAGAGTTTTACCACAATTAGACAGTTTTCTTACAAGTATTTAATGGAACCGGCAGGATATTAACTGATTCACCAAAAAGACGCTAGAGAAATTCGGCCTCAATTGTAAACATTAGCAGTATAGTCCTCACTTACAGTCTTTCTACACTAATTGTGAGCTGTGTAAACATGAATTCCTAATATTTGAAAGCAAATTCAAGTCAAAACGCTCGCTAAAGTGGCCGGAGTTGTAAATATTATCAGTTTTCTGGTCATTTCCCTGCTTTAAACGGGTCATGTCCGTGATTGAAAACAGCAGGAAATGTAGTAAGAATCTACAAACTTTTATTTCAAGGGTTTCTTATAAGTTTTTAATCATTTCTGGAAACTCTAATTGTGTATTTAAAAAGTTTTACCACAATTAGACAGTTTTCTTACAAGTATGTAATGGAACCGGCAGGATAGTAACTGATTCACCAAAAAGACGCTAGAGAAATTCGGCCTCAATTGTAAACATTAGCAGTATAGTCCTCACTTACAGTCTTTCTACACTAATGGTGAGCTGTGTAAACATGAATTCCTAATATTTGAAAACAAATTCAAGTCAAAATGCTCGCTAAAGTCGCCCGAGTTGTAAATATTATCAGTTTTCTGGTCATTACCCTGCTTTTCACGGGTAATGTCCGTGATTGAAAACAGCAGGAAATGTAGTAAGAATCTACAAACTTTTATTTCAAGGGTTTCTTATAAGTTTTTAATCATTTCTGGAAACTCTAATTGCGTATTTTAAAAGATTTACCACAATTAGACAGTTTTCTTACAAGTATGAAATGGAACCGGCAGGATATTAACTGATTCACCAAAAAGACGCTAGAGAAATTCGGCCTCAATTGTAAACATTAGCAGTATAGTCCTCACTTACAGTCTTTCTACACTAATGGTGAGCTGTGTAAACATGAATTCCTAATATTTGAAAGCAAATTCAAGTCAAAACGCTCGCTAAAGTGGCCGGAGTTGTAAATATTATCAGTTTTCTGGTCATTTCCCTGCTTTTCACGGGTAATGTCCGTGATTGAAAAAAGCAGGAAATGTAGTAAGAATCTATAAACTTTTATTTCAAGGGTTTCTTATAAGTTTTTAATCATTTCTGGAAACTCTAATTGCGTATTTTAAAAGTTTTACCACAATTAGACAGTTTTCATACAAGTATGTAATGGAACCGGCAGGATATTAACTGATTCTCCAAAAAGACGCTAGAGAAATTCGGCCTCAATTGTAAACATTAGCAGTATAGTCCTCACTTACAGTCTTTGTACACTAATGGTGAGCTGTATAAACATGAATTCCTAATATTTGAAAGCAAATTCAAGTCAAAACGCTCGCTAAAGTGGCCGGAGTTGTAAATATTATCAGTTTTCTGGTCATTACCCTGCTTTTCACGGGTAATGTCCGTGATTGAAAACAGCAGGAAATGTAGTAAGAATCTACTAACTTTTATTTCAAGGGTTTCTTATAAGTTTTTAATCATTTCTGGAAACTCTAATTGCGTATTTTAAGAGTTTTACCACAATTAGACAGTTTTCTTACAAGTATTTAATGGAACCGGCAGGATATTAACTGATTCACCAAAAAGACGCTAGAGAAATTCGGCCTCAATTGTAAACATTAGCAGTATAGTCCTCACTTACAGTCTTTCTACACTAATTGTGAGCTGTGTAAACATGAATTCCTAATATTTGAAAGCAAATTCAAGTCAAAACGCTCGCTAAAGTGGCCGGAGTTGTAAATATTATCAGTTTTCTGGTCATTTCCCTGCTTTAAACGGGTCATGTCCGTGATTGAAAAGAGCAGGAAATGTAGTAAGAATCTACTAACTTTTATTTCAAGGGTTTCTTATAAGTTTTTAATCATTTCTGGAAACTCTAATTGCGTATTTTAAGAGTTTTACCACAATTAGACAGTTTTCTTACAAGTATGTAATGGAACCGGCAGGATAGTAACTGATTCACCAAAACGACGCTAGAGAAATTCGGCCTCAATTGTAAACATTAGCAGTATAGTCCTCACTTACAGTCTTTCTACACTAATGGTGAGCTGTATAAACATGAATTCCTAATATTTGAAAGCAAATTCAAGTCAAAACGCTCGCTAAAGTGGCCGGAGTTGTAAATATTATCAGTTTTCTGGTCATTTCCCTGCTTTTCACGGGTCATGTCCGTGATTGAAAACAGCAGGAAATGTAGTAAGAATCTACAAACTTTTATTTCAAGGGTTTCTTATAAGTTTTTAATCATTTCTGGAAACTCTAATTGCGTATTTTAAGAGTTTTACCACAATTAGACAGTTTTCTTACAAGTATGTAATGGAACCGGCAGGATAGTAACTGATTCACCAAAAAGACGCTAGAGAAATTCGGCCTCAATTGTAAACATTAGCAGTATAGTCCTCACTTACAGTCTTTCTACACTAATTGTGAGCTGTGTAAACATGAATTCCTAATATTTGAAAGCAAATTCAAGTCAAAACGCTCGCTAAAGTGGCCGGAGTTGTAAATATTATCAGTTTTCTGGTCATTTCCCTGCTTTAAACGGGTCATGTCCGTGATTGAATACAGCAGGAAATGTAGTAAGAATCTACAAACTTTTATTTCAAGGGTTTCTTATAAGTTTTTAATCATTTCTGGAAACTCTAATTGTGTATTTAAAAAGTTTTACCACAATTAGACAGTTTTCTTACAAGTATGTAATGGAACCGGCAGGATAGTAACTGATTCACCAAAAAGACGCTAGAGAAATTCGGCCTCAATTGTAAACATTAGCAGTATAGTCCTCACTTACAGTCTTTCTACACTAATGGTGAGTTGTGTAAACATGAATTCCTAATATTTGAAAACAAATTCAAGTCAAAATGCTCGCCAAAGTGGCCGGAGTTGTAAATATTATCAGTTTTCTGGTCATTACCCTGCTTTTCACGGGTAATGTCCGTGATTGAAAACAGCAGGAAATGTAGTAAGAATCTACAAACTTTTATTTCAAGGGTTTCTTATAAGTTTTTAATCATTTCTGGAAACTCTAATTGCGTATTTTAAAAGATTTACCACAATTAGACAGTTTTCTTACAAGTATGAAATGGAACCGGCAGGATATTAACTGATTCACCAAAAAGACGCTAGAGAAATTCGGCCTCAATTGTAAACATTAGCAGTATAGTCCTCACTTACAGTCTTTCTACACTAAAGGTGAGCTGTATAAACATGAATTCCTAAAATTTGAAAGCAAATTCAAGTCAAAACGCTCGCTAAAGTGGCCGGAGTTGTAAATATTATCAGTTTTCTGGTCATTTCCCTGCTTTCCACGGGTAATGTCATTGATTTTAAACTGCAGGAAATGTAGTAAGAATCTACTTACTTTTATTTCAAGGGTTTCTCATAAGTTTTTAATCATTTCTGGAAACTTTAATTGCGTATTTAAAGAGTTTTACCACAATTAGACAGTTTTCTTAGAGGTATGTAATGGAACCGGCAGGATATTAACTGATTCTCCAAAAAGACACTAGAGAAATTCGGCCTCAATTGTAAACATTAGCAGTATAGTCCTCACTTACAGTCTTTCTACACTAATGGTGAGCTGTATAAACATGAATTCCTAATATTTGAAAGCAAATTCAAGTCAAAACGCTCGCTAAAGTGGCCGGAGTTGTAAATATTATCAGTTTTCTGGTCATTTCCCTGCTTTTCACGGGTAATGTCCGTGATTGAAAACAGCAGGAAATGTAGTAAGAATCTACAAACTTTTATTTCAAGGGTTTCTTATAAGTTTTTAATCATTTCTGGAAACTCTAATTGCGTATTTTAAAAGATTTACCACAATTAGACAGTTTTCTTACAAGTATGAAATGGAACCGGCAGGATATTAACTGATTCACCAAAAAGACGCTAGAGAAATTCGGCCTCAATTGTAAACATTAGCAGTATAGTCCTCACTTACAGTCTTTCTACACTAATGGTGAGCTGTATAAACATGAATTCCTAAAATTTGAAAGCAAATTCAAGTCAAAACGCTCGCTAAAGTGGCCGGAGTTGTAAATATTATCAGTTTTCTGGTCATTTCCCTGCTTTTCACGGGTAATGTCCGTGATTGAAAACAGCAGGAAATGTAGTAAGAATTTACTAACTTTTATTTCAAGGGTTTCTTATAAGTTTTTAATCATTTCTGGAAACTCTAATTGCGTATTTTAAGAATTTTACCACAGTTAGACAGTTTTCTTACAAGTATGTAATGGAACCGGCTGGATATTAACTGATTCTCCAAAAAGACGCTAGAGAAATTCGGCCTCAATTGTAAACATTAGCAGTATAGTCCTCACTTACAGTCTTTCTACACTAATGGTGAGCTGTGTAAACATGAATTCCTAATATTTGAAAGCAAATTCAAGTCAAAACGCTCGCTAAAGTGGCCGGAGTTGTAAATATTATCAGTTTTCTGGTCATTTCCCTGCTTTTCACGGGTAATGTCCGTGATTGAAAAAACAGGAAATGTAGTAAGAATCTATAAACTTTTATTTCAAGGGTTTCTTATAAGTTTTTAATCATTTCTGGAAACTCTAATTGCGTATTTTAAGAGTTTTACCACAATTAGACAGTTTTCTTACAAGTATTTAATGGAACCGGCAGGATATTAACTGATTCACCAAAAAGACGCTAGAGAAATTCGGCCTCAATTGTAAACATTAGCAGTATAGTCCTCACTTACAGTCTTTCTACACTAATTGTGAGCTGTGTAAACATGAATTCCTAATATTTGAAAGCAAATTCAAGTCAAAACGCTCGCTAAAGTGGCCGGAGTTGTAAATATTATCAGTTTTCTGGTCATTTCCCTGCTTTAAACGGGTCATGTCCGTGATTGAATACAGCAGGAAATGTAGTAAGAATCTACAAACTTTTATTTCAAGGGTTTCTTATAAGTTTTTAATCATTTCTGGAAACTCTAATTGTGTATTTAAAAAGTTTTACCACAATTAGACAGTTTTCTTACAAGTATGTAATGGAACCGGCAGGATAGTAACTGATTCACCAAAAAGACGCTAGAGAAATTCGGCCTCAATTGTAAACATTAGCAGTATAGTCCTCACTTACAGTCTTTCTACACTAATGGTGAGCTGTGTAAACATGAATTCCTAATATTTGAAAACAAATTCAAGTCAAAATGCTCGCTAAAGTCGCCCGAGTTGTAAATATTATCAGTTTTCTGGTCATTACCCTGCTTTTCACGGGTAATGTCCGTGATTGAAAACAGCAGGAAATGTAGTAAGAATCTACAAACTTTTATTTCAAGGGTTTCTTATAAGTTTTTAATCATTTCTGGAAACTCTAATTGCGTATTTTAAAAGATTTACCACAATTAGACAGTTTTCTTACAAGTATGAAATGGAACCGGCAGGATATTAACTGATTCACCAAAAAGACGCTAGAGAAATTCGGCCTCAATTGTAAACATTAGCAGTATAGTCCTCACTTACAGTCTTTCTACACTAATGGTGAGCTGTGTAAACATGAATTCCTAATATTTGAAAGCAAATTCAAGTCAAAACGCTCGCTAAAGTGGCCGGAGTTGTAAATATTATCAGTTTTCTGGTCATTTCCCTGCTTTTCACGGGTAATGTCCGTGATTGAAAAAAGCAGGAAATGTAGTAAGAATCTATAAACTTTTATTTCAAGGGTTTCTTATAAGTTTTTAATCATTTCTGGAAACTCTAATTGCGTATTTTAAAAGTTTTACCACAATTAGACAGTTTTCATACAAGTATGTAATGGAACCGGCAGGATATTAACTGATTCTCCAAAAAGACGCTAGAGAAATTCGGCCTCAATTGTAAACATTAGCAGTATAGTCCTCACTTACAGTCTTTGTACACTAATGGTGAGCTGTATAAACATGAATTCCTAATATTTGAAAGCAAATTCAAGTCAAAACGCTCGCTAAAGTGGCCGGAGTTGTAAATATTATCAGTTTTCTGGTCATTACCCTGCTTTTCACGGGTAATGTCCGTGATTGAAAACAGCAGGAATTGTAGTAAGAAGCTACTAACTTTTATTTCAAGGGTTTCTTATAAGTTTTTAATCATTTCTGGAAACTCTAATTGCGTATTTTAAGAGTTTTACCACAATTAGACAGTTTTCTTACAAGTATGTAATGGAACCGGCAGGATAGTAACTGATTCACCAAAAAGACGCTAGAGAAATTCGGCCTCAATTGTAAACATTAGCAGTATAGTCCTCACTTACAGTCTTTCTACACTAATGGTGAGCTGTGTAAACATGAATTCCTAATATTTGAAAGCAAATTCAAGTCAAAACGCTCGCTAAAGTGGCCGGAGTTGTAAATATTATCAGTTTTCTGGTCATTTCCCTGCTTTAAACGGGTAATGTCCGTGATTGAAAACAGCAGGAAATGTAGTAAGAATCTACTAACTTTTATTTCAAGGGTTTCTTATAAGTTTTTAATCATTTCTGGAAACTCTAATTGCGTATTTTAAGAGTTTTACCACAATTAGACAGTTTTCTTACAAGTATTTAATGGAACCGGCAGGATATTAACTGATTCACCAAAAAGACGCTAGAGAAATTCGGCCTCAATTGTAAACATTAGCAGTATAGTCCTCACTTACAGTCTTTCTACACTAATTGTGAGCTGTGTAAACATGAATTCCTAATATTTGAAAGCAAATTCAAGTCAAAACGCTCGCTAAAGTGGCCGGAGTTGTAAATATTATCAGTTTTCCTGTCATTTCCCTGCTTTAAACGGGTCATGTCCGTGATTGAATACAGCAGGAAATGTAGTAAGAATCTACAAACTTTTATTTCAAGGGTTTCTTATAAGTTTTTAATCATTTCTGGAAACTCTAATTGTGTATTTAAAAAGTTTTACCACAATTAGACAGTTTTCTTACAAGTATGTAATGGAACCGGCAGGATAGTAACTGATTCACCAAAAAGACGCTAGAGAAATTCGGCCTCAATTGTAAACATTAGCAGTATAGTCCTCACTTACAGTCTTTCTACACTAATGGTGAGCTGTGTAAACATGAATTCCTAATATTTGAAAACAAATTCAAGTCAAAATGCTCGCTAAAGTGGCCGGAGTTGTAAATACTATCAGTTTTCTGGTCATTTTTCTGCTTTCCACGGGTAATGTCCGTGATTGAAAAGAGCAGGAAATGTAGTAAGAATCTACTAACTTTTATTTCAAGGGTTTCTTATAAGTTTTTAATCATTTCTGGAAACTCTAATTGCGTATTTTAAGAGTTTTACCACAATTAGACAGTTTTCTTACAAGTATGTAATGGAACCGGCAGGATAGTAACTGATTCACCAAAAAGACGCTAGAGAAATTCGGCCTCAATTGTAAACATTAGCAGTATAGTCCTCACTTACAGTCTTTCTACACTAATGGTGAGCTGTGTAAACATGAATTCCTAATATTTGAAAACAAATTCAAGTCAAAACGCTCGCCAAAGTCGCCGGAGTTGTAAATATTATCAGTTTTCTGGTCATTTCCCTGCTTTTCACGGGTCATGTCCGTGATTGAAAACAGCAGGAAATGTAGTAAGAATCTACTAACTTTTATTTCAAGGGTTTCTTATAAGTTTTTAATCATTTCTGGAAACTCTAATTGCGTATTTTAAGAGTTTTACCACAATTAGACAGTTTTCTTACAAGTATGTAATGGAACCGGCAGGATAGTAACTGATTCACCAAAACGACGCTAGAGAAATTCGGCCTCAATTGTAAACATTAGCAGTATAGTCCTCACTTACAGTCTTTCTACACTAATGGTGAGCTGTATAAACATGAATTCCTAATATTTGAAAGCAAATTCAAGTCAAAACGCTCGCTAAAGTGGCCGGAGTTGTAAATATTATCAGTTTTCTGGTCATTTCCCTGCTTTTCACGGGTCATGTCCGTGATTGAAAACAGCAGGAAATGTAGTAAGAATCTACAAACTTTTATTTCAAGGGTTTCTTATAAGTTTTTAATCATTTCTGGAAACTCTAATTGCGTATTTTAAGAGTTTTACCACAATTAGACAGTTTTCTTACAAGTATGTAATGGAACCGGCAGGATAGTAACTGATTCACCAAAAAGACGCTAGAGAAATTCGGCCTCAATTGTAAACATTAGCAGTAGAGTCCTCACTTACAGTCTTTCTACACTAATTGTGAGCTGTGTAAACATGAATTCCTAATATTTGAAAGCAAATTCAAGTCAAAACGCTCGCTAAAGTGGCCGGAGTTGTAAATATTATCAGTTTTCTGGTCATTACCCTGCTTTTCACGGGTAATGTCCGTGATTGAAAACAGCAGGAAATGTAGTAAGAATCTACAAACTTTTATTTCAAGGGTTTCTTATAAGTTTTTAATCATTTCTGGAAACTCTAATTGCGTATTTTAAAAGATTTACCACAATTAGACAGTTTTCTTACAAGTATGAAATGGAACCGGCAGGATATTAACTGATTCACCAAAAAGACGCTAGAGAAATTCGGCCTCAATTGTAAACATTAGCAGTATAGTCCTCACTTACAGTCTTTCTACACTAATGGTGAGCTGTATAAACATGAATTCCTAAAATTTGAAAGCAAATTCAAGTCAAAACGCTCGCTAAAGTGGCCGGAGTTGTAAATATTATCAGTTTTCTGGTCATTTCCCTGCTTTTCACGGGTCATGTCCGTGATTGAAAACAGCAGGAAATGTAGTAAGAATCTACTAACTTTTATTTCAAGGGTTTCTTATAAGTTTTTAATCATTTCTGGAAACTCTAATTGCGTATTTTAAGAATTTTACCACAGTTAGACAGTTTTCTTACAAGTATGTAATGGAACCGGCTGGATATTAACTGATTCTCCAAAAAGACGCTAGAGAAATTCGGCCTCAATTGTAAACATTAGCAGTATAGTCCTCACTTACAGTCTTTCTACACTAATGGTGAGCTGTGTAAACATGAATTCCTAATATTTGAAAGCAAATTCAAGTCAAAACGCTCGCTAAAGTGGCCGGAGATGTAAATATTATCAGTTTTCTGGTCATTTCCCTGCTTTAAACGGGTAATGTCCGTGATTGAAAACAGCAGGAAATGTAGTAAGAATCTACTAACTTTTATTTCAAGGGTTTCTTATAAGTTTTTAATCATTTCTGGAAACTCTAATTGCGTATTTTAAGAGTTTTACCACAATTAGACAGTTTTCTTACAAGTATGTAATGGAACCGGCAGGATATTAACTGATTCACCAAAAAGACGCTAGAGAAATTCGGCCTCAATTGTAAACATTAGCAGTATAGTCCTCACTTACAGTCTTTCTACACTAATTGTGAGCTGTGTAAACATGAAT
Source organism: Myotis nattereri (assembly GCF_964212035.1). NCBI lineage: Eukaryota > Metazoa > Chordata > Mammalia > Chiroptera > Vespertilionidae > Myotis > Myotis nattereri. Next base: position 2,482,800 of record NC_138087.1, read on the forward strand.
TCCTAATATTTGAAAGCAAATTCAAGTCAAAACGCTCGCTAAAGTGGCCGGAGTTGTAAATATTATCAGTTTTCTGGTCATTTCCCTGCTTTAAACGGGTCATGTCCGTGATTGAATACAGCAGGAAATGTAGTAAGAATCTACAAACTTTTATTTCAAGGGTTTCTTATAAGTTTTTAATCATTTCTGGAAACTCTAATTGTGTATTTAAAAAGTTTTACCACAATTAGACAGTTTTCTTACAAGTATGTAATGGAACCGGCAGGATAGTAACTGATTCACCAAAAAGACGCTAGAGAAATTCGGCCTCAATTGTAAACATTAGCAGTATAGTCCTCACTTACAGTCTTTCTACACTAATGGTGAGCTGTGTAAACATGAATTCCTAATATTTGAAAACAAATTCAAGTCAAAATGCTCGCTAAAGTGGCCGGAGTTGTAAATACTATCAGTTTTCTGGTCATTTTTCTGCTTTCCACGGGTAATGTCCGTGATTGAAAAGAGCAGGAAATGTAGTAAGAATCTACAAACTTTTATTTCAAGGGTTTCTTATAAGTTTTTAATCATTTCTGGAAACTCTAATTGCGTATTTTAAGAGTTTTACCACAATTAGACAGTTTTCTTACAAGTATGTAATGGAACCGGCAGGATAGTAACTGATTCACCAAAAAGACGCTAGAGAAATTCGGCCTCAATTGTAAACATTAGCAGTATAGTCCTCACTTACAGTCTTTCTAAACTAATGGTGAGCTGTGTAAACATGAATTCCTAATATTTGAAAACAAATTCAAGTCAAAACGCTCGCCAAAGTCGCCGGAGTTGTAAATATTATCAGTTTTCAGGTCATTTTTCTGCTTTCCACGGGTAATGTCCGTGATTGAAAACAGCAGGAAATGTAGTAAGAATCTACTAACTTTTATTTCAAGGGTTTCTTATAAGTTTTTAATCATTTCTGGAAACTCTAATTGCGTATTTTAAGAGTTTTACCACAATTAGACAGTTTTCTTACAAGTATGTAATGGAACCGGCAGGATAGTAACTGATTCACCAAAACGACGCTAGAGAAATTCGGCCTCAATTGTAAACATTAGCAGTATAGTCCTCACTTACAGTCTTTCTACACTAATGGTGAGCTGTATAAACATGAATTCCTAATATTTGAAAGCAAATTCAAGTCAAAACGCTCGCTAAAGTGGCCGGAGTTGTAAATATTATCAGTTTTCTGGTCATTTCCCTGCTTTTCACGGGTCATGTCCGTGATTGAAAACAGCAGGAAATGTAGTAAGAATCTACAAACTTTTATTTCAAGGGTTTCTTATAAGTTTTTAATCATTTCTGGAAACTCTAATTGCGTATTTTAAGAGTTTTACCACAATTAGACAGTTTTCTTACAAGTATGTAATGGAACCGGCAGGATAGTAACTGATTCACCAAAAAGACGCTAGAGAAATTCGGCCTCAATTGTAAACATTAGCAGTAGAGTCCTCACTTACAGTCTTTCTACACTAATTGTGAGCTGTGTAAACATGAATTCCTAATATTTGAAAGCAAATTCAAGTCAAAACGCTCGCTAAAGTGGCCGGAGTTGTAAATATTATCAGTTTTCTGGTCATTACCCTGCTTTTCACGGGTAATGTCCGTGATTGAAAACAGCAGGAAATGTAGTAAGAATCTACAAACTTTTATTTCAAGGGTTTCTTATAAGTTTTTAATCATTTCTGGAAACTCTAATTGCGTATTTTAAAAGATTTACCACAATTAGACAGTTTTCTTACAAGTATGAAATGGAACCGGCAGGATATTAACTGATTCACCAAAAAGACGCTAGAGAAATTCGGCCTCAATTGTAAACATTAGCAGTATAGTCCTCACTTACAGTCTTTCTACACTAATGGTGAGCTGTATAAACATGAATTCCTAAAATTTGAAAGCAAATTCAAGTCAAAACGCTCGCTAAAGTGGCCGGAGTTGTAAATATTATCAGTTTTCTGGTCATTTCCCTGCTTTTCACGGGTCATGTCCGTGATTGAAAACAGCAGGAAATGTAGTAAGAATCTACTAACTTTTATTTCAAGGGTTTCTTATAAGTTTTTAATCATTTCTGGAAACTCTAATTGCGTATTTTAAGAATTTTACCACAGTTAGACAGTTTTCTTACAAGTATGTAATGGAACCGGCTGGATATTAACTGATTCTCCAAAAAGACGCTAGAGAAATTCGGCCTCAATTGTAAACATTAGCAGTATAGTCCTCACTTACAGTCTTTCTACACTAATGGTGAGCTGTGTAAACATGAATTCCTAATATTTGAAAGCAAATTCAAGTCAAAACGCTCGCTAAAGTGGCCGGAGTTGTAAATATTATCAGTTTTCTGGTCATTTCCCTGCTTTAAACGGGTAATGTCCGTGATTGAAAACAGCAGGAAATGTAGTAAGAATCTACTAACTTTTATTTCAAGGGTTTCTTATAAGTTTTTAATCATTTCTGGAAACTCTAATTGCGTATTTTAAGAGTTTTACCACAATTAGACAGTTTTCTTACAAGTATGTAATGGAACCGGCAGGATAGTAACTGATTCACCAAAAAGACGCTAGAGAAATTCGGCCTCAATTGTAAACATTAGCAGTATAGTCCTCACTTACAGTCTTTCTACACTAATGGTGAGCTGTGTAAACATGAATTCCTAATATTTGAAAACAAATTCAAGTCAAAACGCTCGCTAAAGTGGCCGGAATTGTAAATATTATCAGTTTTCAGGTCATTTTTCTGCTTTCCACGGGTAATGTCCGTGATTGAAAACAGCAGGAAATGTAGTAAGAATCTACTAACTTTTATTTCAAGGGTTTCTTATAAGTTTTTAATCATTTCTGGAAACTCTAATTGCGTATTTTAAGAGTTTTACCACAATTAGACAGTTTTCTTACAAGTATGTAATGGAACCGGCAGGATAGTAACTGATTCACCAAAACGACGCTAGAGAAATTCGGCCTCAATTGTAAACATTAGCAGTATAGTCCTCACTTACAGTCTTTCTACACTAATGGTGAGCTGTGTAAACATGAATTCCTAATATTTGAAAACAAATTCAAGTCAAAACGCTCGCCAAAGTCGCCGGAGTTGTAAATATTATCAGTTTTCAGGTCATTTTTCTGCTTTCCACGGGTAATGTCCATGATTGAAAACAGCAGGAAATGTAGTAAGAATCTACTAACTTTTATTTCAAGGGTTTCTTATAAGTTTTTAATCATTTCTGGAAACTCTAATTGCGTATTTTAAGAGTTTTACCACAATTAGACAGTTTTCTTACAAGTATGTAATGGAACCGGCAGGATAGTAACTGATTCACCAAAACGACGCTAGAGAAATTCGGCCTCAATTGTAAACATTAGCAGTATAGTCCTCACTTACAGTCTTTCTACACTAATGGTGAGCTGTATAAACATGAATTCCTAATATTTGAAAGCAAATTCAAGTCAAAACGCTCGCTAAAGTGGCCGGAGTTGTAAATATTATCAGTTTTCTGGTCATTTCCCTGCTTTTCACGGGTAATGTCCGTGATTGAAAACAGCAGGAAATGTAGTAAGAATCTACAAACTTTTATTTCAAGGGTTTCTTATAAGTTTTTAATCATTTCTGGAAACTCTAATTGCGTATTTTAAGAGTTTTACCACAATTAGACAGTTTTCTTACAAGTATGTAATGGAACCGGCAGGATAGTAACTGATTCACCAAAAAGACGCTAGAGAAATTCGGCCTCAATTGTAAACATTAGCAGTAGAGTCCTCACTTACAGTCTTTCTACACTAATTGTGAGCTGTGTAAACATGAATTCCTAATATTTGAAAGCAAATTCAAGTCAAAACGCTCGCTAAAGTGGCCGGAGTTGTAAATATTATCAGTTTTCTGGTCATTACCCTGCTTTTCACGGGTCATGTCCGTGATTGAAAACAGCAGGAAATGTAGTAAGAATCTACAAACTTTTATTTCAAGGGTTTCTTATAAGTTTTTAATCATTTCTGGAAACTCTAATTGCGTATTTTAAAAGATTTACCACAATTAGACAGTTTTCTTACAAGTATGTAATGGAACCGGCAGGATAGTAACTGATTCACCAAAAAGACGCTAGAGAAATTCGGCCTCAATTGTAAACATTAGCAGTATAGTCCTCACTTACAGTCTTTCTACACTAATGGTGAGCTGTATAAACATGAATTCCTAAAATTTGAAAGCAAATTCAAGTCAAAACGCTCGCTAAAGTGGCCGGAGTTGTAAATATTATCAGTTTTCTGGTCATTTCCCTGCTTTTCACGGGTCATGTCCGTGATTGAAAACAGCAGGAAATGTAGTAAGAATCTACTAACTTTTATTTCAAGGGTTTCTTATAAGTTTTTAATCATTTCTGGAAACTCTAATTGCGTATTTTAAGAATTTTACCACAGTTAGACAGTTTTCTTACAAGTATGTAATGGAACCGGCTGGATATTAACTGATTCTCCAAAAAGACGCTAGAGAAATTCGGCCTCAATTGTAAACATTAGCAGTATAGTCCTCACTTACAGTCTTTCTACACTAATGGTGAGCTGTGTAAACATGAATTCCTAATATTTGAAAGCAAATTCAAGTCAAAACGCTCGCTAAAGTGGCCGGAGTTGTAAATATTATCAGTTTTCTGGTCATTTCCCTGCTTTAAACGGGTAATGTCCGTGATTGAAAACAGCAGGAAATGTAGTAAGAATCTACTAACTTTTATTTCAAGGGTTTCTTATAAGTTTTTAATCATTTCTGGAAACTCTAATTGCGTATTTTAAGAGTTTTACCACAATTAGACAGTTTTCTTACAAGTATGTAATGGAACCGGCAGGATAGTAACTGATTCACCAAAAAGACGCTAGAGAAATTCGGCCTCAATTGTAAACATTAGCAGTATAGTCCTCACTTACAGTCTTTCTACACTAATGGTGAGCTGTGTAAACATGAATTCCTAATATTTGAAAACAAATTCAAGTCAAAACGCTCGCCAAAGTCGCCGGAGTTGTAAATATTATCAGTTTTCAGGTCATTTTTCTGCTTTCCACGGGTAATGTCCGTGATTGAAAACAGCAGGAAATGTAGTAAGAATCTACTAACTTTTATTTCAAGGGTTTCTTATAAGTTTTTAATCATTTCTGGAAACTCTAATTGCGTATTTTAAGAGTTTTACCACAATTAGACAGTTTTCTTACAAGTATGTAATGGAACCGGCAGTATAGTAACTGATTCACCAAAACGACGCTAGAGAAATTCGGCCTCAATTGTAAACATTAGCAGTATAGTCCTCACTTACAGTCTTTCTACACTAATGGTGAGCTGTATAAACATGAATTCCTAATATTTGAAAGCAAATTCAAGTCAAAACGCTCGCTAAAGTGGCCGGAGTTGTAAATATTATCAGTTTTCTGGTCATTTCCCTGCTTTTCACGGGTCATGTCCGTGATTGAAAACAGCAGGAAATGTAGTAAGAATCTACAAACTTTTATTTCAAGGGTTTCTTATAAGTTTTTAATCATTTCTGGAAACTCTAATTGCGTATTTTAAGAGTTTTACCACAATTAGACAGTTTTCTTACAAGTATGTAATGGAACCGGCAGGATAGTAACTGATTCACCAAAAAGACGCTAGAGAAATTCGGCCTCAATTGTAAACATTAGCAGTAGAGTCCTCACTTACAGTCTTTCTACACTAATTGTGAGCTGTGTAAACATGAATTCCTAATATTTGAAAGCAAATTCAAGTCAAAACGCTCGCTAAAGTGGCCGGAGTTGTAAATATTATCAGTTTTCTGGTCATTACCCTGCTTTTCACGGGTAATGTCCGTGATTGAAAACAGCAGGAAATGTAGTAAGAATCTACAAACTTTTATTTCAAGGGTTTCTTATAAGTTTTTAATCATTTCTGGAAACTCTAATTGCGTATTTTAAAAGATTTACCACAATTAGACAGTTTTCTTACAAGTATGAAATGGAACCGGCAGGATATTAACTGATTCACCAAAAAGACGCTAGAGAAATTCGGCCTCAATTGTAAACATTAGCAGTATAGTCCTCACTTACAGTCTTTCTACACTAATGGTGAGCTGTATAAACATGAATTCCTAAAATTTGAAAGCAAATTCAAGTCAAAACGCTCGCTAAAGTGGCCGGAGTTGTAAATATTATCAGTTTTCTGGTCATTTCCCTGCTTTTCACGGGTCATGTCCGTGATTGAAAACAGCAGGAAATGTAGTAAGAATCTACTAACTTTTATTTCAAGGGTTTCTTATAAGTTTTTAATCATTTCTGGAAACTCTAATTGCGTATTTTAAGAGTTTTACCACAATTAGACAGTTTTCTTACAAGTATGTAATGGAACCGGCAGGATAGTAACTGATTCACCAAAAAGACGCTAGAGAAATTCGGCCTCAATTGTAAACATTAGCAGTATAGTCCTCACTTACAGTCTTTCTACACTAATTGTGAGCTGTATAAACATGAATTCCTAAAATTTGAAAGCAAATTCAAGTCAAAACGCTCGCTAAAGTGGCCGGAGTTGTAAATATTATCAGTTTCTGGTCATTTCCCTGCTTTTCACGGGTAATGTCCGTGATTGAAAACAGCAGGAAATGTAGTAAGAATCTACTAACTTTTATTTCAAGGGTTTCTTATAAGTTTTTAATCATTTCTGGAAACTCTAATTGCGTATTTTAGGAATTTTACCACAGTTAGACAGTTTTCTTACAAGTATGTAATGGAACCGGCTGGATATTAACTGATTCTCCAAAAAGACGCTAGAGAAATTCGGCCTCAATTGTAAACATTAGCAGTATAGTCCTCACTTACAGTCTTTCTACACTAATGGTGAGCTGTGTAAACATGAATTCCTAATATTTGAAAGCAAATTCAAGTCAAAACGCTCGCTAAAGTGGCCGGAGTTGTAAATATTATCAGTTTTCTGGTCATTTCCCTGCTTTTCACGGGTAATGTCCGTGATTGAAAAAAGCAGGAAATGTAGTAAGAATCTATAAACTTTTATTTCAAGGGTTTCTTATAAGTTTTTAATCATTTCTGGAAACTCTAATTGCGTATTTTAAAAGTTTTACCACAATTAGACAGTTTTCATACAAGTATGTAATGGAACCGGCAGGATATTAACTGATTCTCCAAAAAGACGCTAGAGAAATTCGGCCTCAATTGTAAACATTAGCAGTATAGTCCTCACTTACAGTCTTTGTACACTAATGGTGAGCTGTATAAACATGAATTCCTAATATTTGAAAGCAAATTCAAGTCAAAACGCTCGCTAAAGTGGCCGGAGTTGTAAATATTATCAGTTTTCTGGTCATTACCCTGCTTTTCACGGGTAATGTCCGTGATTGAAAACAGCAGGAAATGTAGTAAGAATCTACTAACTTTTATTTCAAGGGTTTCTTATAAGTTTTTAATCATTTCTGGAAACTCTAATTGCGTATTTTAAGAGTTTTACCACAATTAGACAGTTTTCTTACAAGTATTTAATGGAACCGGCAGGATATTAACTGATTCACCAAAAAGACGCTAGAGAAATTCGGCCTCAATTGTAAACATTAGCAGTATAGTCCTCACTTACAGTCTTTCTACACTAATTGTGAGCTGTGTAAACATGAATTCCTAATATTTGAAAGCAAATTCAAGTCAAAACGCTCGCTAAAGTGGCCGGAGTTGTAAATATTATCAGTTTTCTGGTCATTTCCCTGCTTTAAACGGGTCATGTCCGTGATTGAAAAGAGCAGGAAATGTAGTAAGAATCTACTAACTTTTATTTCAAGGGTTTCTTATAAGTTTTTAATCATTTCTGGAAACTCTAATTGCGTATTTTAAGAGTTTTACCACAATTAGACAGTTTTCTTACAAGTATGTAATGGAACCGGCAGGATAGTAACTGATTCACCAAAACGACGCTAGAGAAATTCGGCCTCAATTGTAAACATTAGCAGTATAGTCCTCACTTACAGTCTTTCTACACTAATGGTGAGCTGTATAAACATGAATTCCTAATATTTGAAAGCAAATTCAAGTCAAAACGCTCGCTAAAGTGGCCGGAGTTGTAAATATTATCAGTTTTCTGGTCATTTCCCTGCTTTTCACGGGTCATGTCCGTGATTGAAAACAGCAGGAAATGTAGTAAGAATCTACAAACTTTTATTTCAAGGGTTTCTTATAAGTTTTTAATCATTTCTGGAAACTCTAATTGCGTATTTTAAGAGTTTTACCACAATTAGACAGTTTTCTTACAAGTATGTAATGGAACCGGCAGGATAGTAACTGATTCACCAAAAAGACGCTAGAGAAATTCGGCCTCAATTGTAAACATTAGCAGTATAGTCCTCACTTACAGTCTTTCTACACTAATTGTGAGCTGTGTAAACATGAATTCCTAATATTTGAAAGCAAATTCAAGTCAAAACGCTCGCTAAAGTGGCCGGAGTTGTAAATATTATCAGTTTTCTGGTCATTTCCCTGCTTTAAACGGGTCATGTCCGTGATTGAATACAGCAGGAAATGTAGTAAGAATCTACAAACTTTTATTTCAAGGGTTTCTTATAAGTTTTTAATCATTTCTGGAAACTCTAATTGTGTATTTAAAAAGTTTTACCACAATTAGACAGTTTTCTTACAAGTATGTAATGGAACCGGCAGGATAGTAACTGATTCACCAAAAAGACGCTAGAGAAATTCGGCCTCAATTGTAAACATTAGCAGTATAGTCCTCACTTACAGTCTTTCTACACTAATGGTGAGTTGTGTAAACATGAATTCCTAATATTTGAAAACAAATTCAAGTCAAAATGCTCGCCAAAGTGGCCGGAGTTGTAAATATTATCAGTTTTCTGGTCATTACCCTGCTTTTCACGGGTAATGTCCGTGATTGAAAACAGCAGGAAATGTAGTAAGAATCTACAAACTTTTATTTCAAGGGTTTCTTATAAGTTTTTAATCATTTCTGGAAACTCTAATTGCGTATTTTAAAAGATTTACCACAATTAGACAGTTTTCTTACAAGTATGAAATGGAACCGGCAGGATATTAACTGATTCACCAAAAAGACGCTAGAGAAATTCGGCCTCAATTGTAAACATTAGCAGTATAGTCCTCACTTACAGTCTTTCTACACTAATGGTGAGCTGTATAAACATGAATTCCTAAAATTTGAAAGCAAATTCAAGTCAAAACGCTCGCTAAAGTGGCCGGAGTTGTAAATATTATCAGTTTTCTGGTCATTTCCCTGCTTTTCACGGGTCATGTCCGTGATTGAAAACAGCAGGAAATGTAGTAAGAATCTACTAACTTTTATTTCAAGGGTTTCTTATAAGTTTTTAATCATTTCTGGAAACTCTAATTGCGTATTTTAAGAATTTTACCACAGTTAGACAGTTTTCTTACAAGTATGTAATGGAACCGGCTGGATATTAACTGATTCTCCAAAAAGACGCTAGAGAAATTCGGCCTCAATTGTAAACATTAGCAGTATAGTCCTCACTTACAGTCTTTCTACACTAATGGTGAGCTGTGTAAACATGAATTCCTAATATTTGAAAGCAAATTCAAGTCAAAACGCTCGCTAAAGTGGCCGGAGTTGTAAATATTATCAGTTTTCTGGTCATTTCCCTGCTTTAAACGGGTAATGTCCGTGATTGAAAACAGCAGGAAATGTAGTAAGAATCTACTAACTTTTATTTCAAGGGTTTCTTATAAGTTTTTAATCATTTCTGGAAACTCTAATTGCGTATTTTAAGAGTTTTACCACAATTAGACAGTTTTCTTACAAGTATGTAATGGAACCGGCAGGATAGTAACTGATTCACCAAAAAGACGCTAGAGAAATTCGGCCTCAATTGTAAACATTAGCAGTATAGTCCTCACTTACAGTCTTTCTACACTAATGGTGAGCTGTGTAAACATGAATTCCTAATATTTGAAAACAAATTCAAGTCAAAACGCTCGCCAAAGTCGCCGGAGTTGTAAATATTATCAGTTTTCAGGTCATTTTTCTGCTTTCCACGGGTAATGTCCGTGATTGAAAACAGCAGGAAATGTAGTAAGAATCTACTAACTTTTATTTCAAGGGTTTCTTATAAGTTTTTAATCATTTCTGGAAACTCTAATTGCGTATTTTAAGAGTTTTACCACAATTAGACAGTTTTCTTACAAGTATGTAATGGAACCGGCAGTATAGTAACTGATTCACCAAAACGACGCTAGAGAAATTCGGCCTCAATTGTAAACATTAGCAGTATAGTCCTCACTTACAGTCTTTCTACACTAATGGTGAGCTGTATAAACATGAATTCCTAATATTTGAAAGCAAATTCAAGTCAAAACGCTCGCTAAAGTGGCCGGAGTTGTAAATATTATCAGTTTTCTGGTCATTTCCCTGCTTTTCACGGGTCATGTCCGTGATTGAAAACAGCAGGAAATGTAGTAAGAATCTACAAACTTTTATTTCAAGGGTTTCTTATAAGTTTTTAATCATTTCTGGAAACTCTAATTGCGTATTTTAAGAGTTTTACCACAATTAGACAGTTTTCTTACAAGTATGTAATGGAACCGGCAGGATAGTAACTGATTCACCAAAAAGACGCTAGAGAAATTCGGCCTCAATTGTAAACATTAGCAGTAGAGTCCTCACTTACAGTCTTTCTACACTAATTGTGAGCTGTGTAAACATGAATTCCTAATATTTGAAAGCAAATTCAAGTCAAAACGCTCGCTAAAGTGGCCGGAGTTGTAAATATTATCAGTTTTCTGGTCATTACCCTGCTTTTCACGGGTAATGTCCGTGATTGAAAACAGCAGGAAATGTAGTAAGAATCTACAAACTTTTATTTCAAGGGTTTCTTATAAGTTTTTAATCATTTCTGGAAACTCTAATTGCGTATTTTAAAAGATTTACCACAATTAGACAGTTTTCTTACAAGTATGAAATGGAACCGGCAGGATATTAACTGATTCACCAAAAAGACGCTAGAGAAATTCGGCCTCAATTGTAAACATTAGCAGTATAGTCCTCACTTACAGTCTTTCTACACTAATGGTGAGCTGTATAAACATGAATTCCTAAAATTTGAAAGCAAATTCAAGTCAAAACGCTCGCTAAAGTGGCCGGAGTTGTAAATATTATCAGTTTTCTGGTCATTTCCCTGCTTTTCACGGGTCATGTCCGTGATTGAAAACAGCAGGAAATGTAGTAAGAATCTACTAACTTTTATTTCAAGGGTTTCTTATAAGTTTTTAATCATTTCTGGAAACTCTAATTGCGTATTTTAAGAGTTTTACCACAATTAGACAGTTTTCTTACAAGTATGTAATGGAACCGGCAGGATAGTAACTGATTCACCAAAAAGACGCTAGAGAAATTCGGCCTCAATTGTAAACATTAGCAGTATAGTCCTCACTTACAGTCTTTCTACACTAATTGTGAGCTGTATAAACATGAATTCCTAAAATTTGAAAGCAAATTCAAGTCAAAACGCTCGCTAAAGTGGCCGGAGTTGTAAATATTATCAGTTTCTGGTCATTTCCCTGCTTTTCACGGGTAATGTCCGTGATTGAAAACAGCAGGAAATGTAGTAAGAATCTACTAACTTTTATTTCAAGGGTTTCTTATAAGTTTTTAATCATTTCTGGAAACTCTAATTGCGTATTTTAGGAATTTTACCACAGTTAGACAGTTTTCTTACAAGTATGTAATGGAACCGGCTGGATATTAACTGATTCTCCAAAAAGACGCTAGAGAAATTCGGCCTCAATTGTAAACATTAGCAGTATAGTCCTCACTTACAGTCTTTCTACACTAATGGTGAGCTGTGTAAACATGAATTCCTAATATTTGAAAGCAAATTCAAGTCAAAACGCTCGCTAAAGTGGCCGGAGTTGTAAATATTATCAGTTTTCTGGTCATTTCCCTGCTTTTCACGGGTAATGTCCGTGATTGAAAAAAGCAGGAAATGTAGTAAGAATCTATAAACTTTTATTTCAAGGGTTTCTTATAAGTTTTTAATCATTTCTGGAAACTCTAATTGCGTATTTTAAAAGTTTTACCACAATTAGACAGTTTTCATACAAGTATGTAATGGAACCGGCAGGATATTAACTGATTCTCCAAAAAGACGCTAGAGAAATTCGGCCTCAATTGTAAACATTAGCAGTATAGTCCTCACTTACAGTCTTTGTACACTAATGGTGAGCTGTATAAACATGAATTCCTAATATTTGAAAGCAAATTCAAGTCAAAACGCTCGCTAAAGTGGCCGGAGTTGTAAATATTATCAGTTTTCTGGTCATTACCCTGCTTTTCACGGGTAATGTCCGTGATTGAAAACAGCAGGAAATGTAGTAAGAATCTACTAACTTTTATTTCAAGGGTTTCTTATAAGTTTTTAATCATTTCTGGAAACTCTAATTGCGTATTTTAAGAGTTTTACCACAATTAGACAGTTTTCTTACAAGTATTTAATGGAACCGGCAGGATATTAACTGATTCACCAAAAAGACGCTAGAGAAATTCGGCCTCAATTGTAAACATTAGCAGTATAGTCCTCACTTACAGTCTTTCTACACTAATTGTGAGCTGTGTAAACATGAATTCCTAATATTTGAAAGCAAATTCAAGTCAAAACGCTCGCTAAAGTGGCCGGAGTTGTAAATATTATCAGTTTTCTGGTCATTTCCCTGCTTTAAACGGGTCATGTCCGTGATTGAAAAGAGCAGGAAATGTAGTAAGAATCTACTAACTTTTATTTCAAGGGTTTCTTATAAGTTTTTAATCATTTCTGGAAACTCTAATTGCGTATTTTAAGAGTTTTACCACAATTAGACAGTTTTCTTACAAGTATGTAATGGAACCGGCAGGATAGTAACTGATTCACCAAAACGACGCTAGAGAAATTCGGCCTCAATTGTAAACATTAGCAGTATAGTCCTCACTTACAGTCTTTCTACACTAATGGTGAGCTGTATAAACATGAATTCCTAATATTTGAAAGCAAATTCAAGTCAAAACGCTCGCTAAAGTGGCCGGAGTTGTAAATATTATCAGTTTTCTGGTCATTTCCCTGCTTTTCACGGGTCATGTCCGTGATTGAAAACAGCAGGAAATGTAGTAAGAATCTACAAACTTTTATTTCAAGGGTTTCTTATAAGTTTTTAATCATTTCTGGAAACTCTAATTGCGTATTTTAAGAGTTTTACCACAATTAGACAGTTTTCTTACAAGTATGTAATGGAACCGGCAGGATAGTAACTGATTCACCAAAAAGACGCTAGAGAAATTCGGCCTCAATTGTAAACATTAGCAGTATAGTCCTCACTTACAGTCTTTCTACACTAATTGTGAGCTGTGTAAACATGAATTCCTAATATTTGAAAGCAAATTCAAGTCAAAACGCTCGCTAAAGTGGCCGGAGTTGTAAATATTATCAGTTTTCTGGTCATTTCCCTGCTTTAAACGGGTCATGTCCGTGATTGAATACAGCAGGAAATGTAGTAAGAATCTACAAACTTTTATTTCAAGGGTTTCTTATAAGTTTTTAATCATTTCTGGAAACTCTAATTGTGTATTTAAAAAGTTTTACCACAATTAGACAGTTTTCTTACAAGTATGTAATGGAACCGGCAGGATAGTAACTGATTCACCAAAAAGACGCTAGAGAAATTCGGCCTCAATTGTAAACATTAGCAGTATAGTCCTCACTTACAGTCTTTCTACACTAATGGTGAGTTGTGTAAACATGAATTCCTAATATTTGAAAACAAATTCAAGTCAAAATGCTCGCCAAAGTGGCCGGAGTTGTAAATATTATCAGTTTTCTGGTCATTACCCTGCTTTTCACGGGTAATGTCCGTGATTGAAAACAGCAGGAAATGTAGTAAGAATCTACAAACTTTTATTTCAAGGGTTTCTTATAAGTTTTTAATCATTTCTGGAAACTCTAATTGCGTATTTTAAAAGATTTACCACAATTAGACAGTTTTCTTACAAGTATGAAATGGAACCGGCAGGATATTAACTGATTCACCAAAAAGACGCTAGAGAAATTCGGCCTCAATTGTAAACATTAGCAGTATAGTCCTCACTTACAGTCTTTCTACACTAATTGTGAGCTGTGTAAACATGAATTCCTAATATTTGAAAGCAAATTCAAGTCAAAACGCTCGCTAAAGTGGCCGGAGTTGTAAATATTATCAGTTTTCTGGTCATTTCCCTGCTTTAAACGGGTCATGTCCGTGATTGAATACAGCAGGAAATGTAGTAAGAATCTACAAACTTTTATTTCAAGGGTTTCTTATAAGTTTTTAATCATTTCTGGAAACTCTAATTGTGTATTTAAAAAGTTTTACCACAATTAGACAGTTTTCTTACAAGTATGTAATGGAACCGGCAGGATAGTAACTGATTCACCAAAAAGACGCTAGAGAAATTCGGCCTCAATTGTAAACATTAGCAGTATAGTCCTCACTTACAGTCTTTCTACACTAATGGTGAGCTGTGTAAACATGAATTCCTAATATTTGAAAACAAATTCAAGTCAAAATGCTCGCTAAAGTCGCCCGAGTTGTAAATATTATCAGTTTTCTGGTCATTACCCTGCTTTTCACGGGTAATGTCCGTGATTGAAAACAGCAGGAAATGTAGTAAGAATCTACAAACTTTTATTTCAAGGGTTTCTTATAAGTTTTTAATCATTTCTGGAAACTCTAATTGCGTATTTTAAAAGATTTACCACAATTAGACAGTTTTCTTACAAGTATGAAATGGAACCGGCAGGATATTAACTGATTCACCAAAAAGACGCTAGAGAAATTCGGCCTCAATTGTAAACATTAGCAGTATAGTCCTCACTTACAGTCTTTCTACACTAATGGTGAGCTGTGTAAACATGAATTCCTAATATTTGAAAGCAAATTCAAGTCAAAACGCTCGCTAAAGTGGCCGGAGTTGTAAATATTATCAGTTTTCTGGTCATTTCCCTGCTTTTCACGGGTAATGTCCGTGATTGAAAAAAGCAGGAAATGTAGTAAGAATCTATAAACTTTTATTTCAAGGGTTTCTTATAAGTTTTTAATCATTTCTGGAAACTCTAATTGCGTATTTTAAAAGTTTTACCACAATTAGACAGTTTTCATACAAGTATGTAATGGAACCGGCAGGATATTAACTGATTCTCCAAAAAGACGCTAGAGAAATTCGGCCTCAATTGTAAACATTAGCAGTATAGTCCTCACTTACAGTCTTTGTACACTAATGGTGAGCTGTATAAACATGAATTCCTAATATTTGAAAGCAAATTCAAGTCAAAACGCTCGCTAAAGTGGCCGGAGTTGTAAATATTATCAGTTTTCTGGTCATTACCCTGCTTTTCACGGGTAATGTCCGTGATTGAAAACAGCAGGAATTGTAGTAAGAAGCTACTAACTTTTATTTCAAGGGTTTCTTATAAGTTTTTAATCATTTCTGGAAACTCTAATTGCGTATTTTAAGAGTTTTACCACAATTAGACAGTTTTCTTACAAGTATGTAATGGAACCGGCAGGATAGTAACTGATTCACCAAAAAGACGCTAGAGAAATTCGGCCTCAATTTTAAACATTAGCAGTATAGTCCTCACTTACAGTCTTTCTACACTAATGGTGAGCTGTATAAACATGAATTCCTAATATTTGAAAGCAAATTCAAGTCAAAACGCTCGCTAAAGTGGCCGGAGTTGTAAATATTATCAGTTTTCTGGTCATTTCCCTGCTTTTCACGGGTAATGTCCGTGATTGAAAACAGCAGGAAATGTAGTAAGAATCTACAAACTTTTATTTCAAGGGTTTCTTATAAGTTTTTAATCATTTCTGGAAACTCTAATTGCGTATTTTAAAAGATTTACCACAATTAGACAGTTTTCTTACAAGTATGAAATGGAACCGGCAGGATATTAACTGATTCACCAAAAAGACGCTAGAGAAATTCGGCCTCAATTGTAAACATTAGCAGTATAGTCCTCACTTACAGTCTTTCTACACTAATGGTGAGCTGTATAAACATGAATTCCTAAAATTTGAAAGCAAATTCAAGTCAAAACGCTCGCTAAAGTGGCCGGAGTTGTAAATATTATCAGTTTTCTGGTCATTTCCCTGCTTTTCACGGGTAATGTCCGTGATTGAAAACAGCAGGAAATGTAGTAAGAATCTACTAACTTTTATTTCAAGGGTTTCTTATAAGTTTTTAATCATTTCTGGAAACTCTAATTGCGTATTTTAAGAATTTTACCACAGTTAGACAGTTTTCTTACAAGTATGTAATGGAACCGGCTGGATATTAACTGATTCTCCAAAAAGACGCTAGAGAAATTCGGCCTCAATTGTAAACATTAGCAGTATAGTCCTCACTTACAGTCTTTCTACACTAATGGTGAGCTGTGTAAACATGAATTCCTAATATTTGAAAGCAAATTCAAGTCAAAACGCTCGCTAAAGTGGCCGGAGTTGTAAATATTATCAGTTTTCTGGTCATTTCCCTGCTTTTCACGGGTAATGTCCGTGATTGAAAAAAGCAGGAAATGTAGTAAGAATCTATAAACTTTTATTTCAAGGGTTTCTTATAAGTTTTTAATCATTTCTGGAAACTCTAATTGCGTATTTTAAGAGTTTTACCACAATTAGACAGTTTTCTTACAAGTATTTAATGGAACCGGCAGGATATTAACTGATTCACCAAAAAGACGCTAGAGAAATTCGGCCTCAATTGTAAACATTAGCAGTATAGTCCTCACTTACAGTCTTTCTACACTAATTGTGAGCTGTGTAAACATGAATTCCTAATATTTGAAAGCAAATTCAAGTCAAAACGCTCGCTAAAGTGGCCGGAGTTGTAAATATTATCAGTTTTCTGGTCATTTCCCTGCTTTAAACGGGTCATGTCCGTGATTGAATACAGCAGGAAATGTAGTAAGAATCTACAAACTTTTATTTCAAGGGTTTCTTATAAGTTTTTAATCATTTCTGGAAACTCTAATTGTGTATTTAAAAAGTTTTACCACAATTAGACAGTTTTCTTACAAGTATGTAATGGAACCGGCAGGATAGTAACTGATTCACCAAAAAGACGCTAGAGAAATTCGGCCTCAATTGTAAACATTAGCAGTATAGTCCTCACTTACAGTCTTTCTACACTAATGGTGAGCTGTGTAAACATGAATTCCTAATATTTGAAAACAAATTCAAGTCAAAATGCTCGCTAAAGTCGCCCGAGTTGTAAATATTATCAGTTTTCTGGTCATTACCCTGCTTTTCACGGGTAATGTCCGTGATTGAAAACAGCAGGAAATGTAGTAAGAATCTACAAACTTTTATTTCAAGGGTTTCTTATAAGTTTTTAATCATTTCTGGAAACTCTAATTGCGTATTTTAAAAGATTTACCACAATTAGACAGTTTTCTTACAAGTATGAAATGGAACCGGCAGGATATTAACTGATTCACCAAAAAGACGCTAGAGAAATTCGGCCTCAATTGTAAACATTAGCAGTATAGTCCTCACTTACAGTCTTTCTACACTAATGGTGAGCTGTGTAAACATGAATTCCTAATATTTGAAAGCAAATTCAAGTCAAAACGCTCGCTAAAGTGGCCGGAGTTGTAAATATTATCAGTTTTCTGGTCATTTCCCTGCTTTTCACGGGTAATGTCCGTGATTGAAAAAAGCAGGAAATGTAGTAAGAATCTATAAACTTTTATTTCAAGGGTTTCTTATAAGTTTTTAATCATTTCTGGAAACTCTAATTGCGTATTTTAAAAGTTTTACCACAATTAGACAGTTTTCATACAAGTATGTAATGGAACCGGCAGGATATTAACTGATTCTCCAAAAAGACGCTAGAGAAATTCGGCCTCAATTGTAAACATTAGCAGTATAGTCCTCACTTACAGTCTTTGTACACTAATGGTGAGCTGTATAAACATGAATTCCTAATATTTGAAAGCAAATTCAAGTCAAAACGCTCGCTAAAGTGGCCGGAGTTGTAAATATTATCAGTTTTCTGGTCATTACCCTGCTTTTCACGGGTAATGTCCGTGATTGAAAACAGCAGGAATTGTAGTAAGAAGCTACTAACTTTTATTTCAAGGGTTTCTTATAAGTTTTTAATCATTTCTGGAAACTCTAATTGCGTATTTTAAGAGTTTTACCACAATTAGACAGTTTTCTTACAAGTATGTAATGGAACCGGCAGGATAGTAACTGATTCACCAAAAAGACGCTAGAGAAATTCGGCCTCAATTGTAAACATTAGCAGTATAGTCCTCACTTACAGTCTTTCTACACTAATGGTGAGCTGTATAAACATGAATTCCTAATATTTGAAAGCAAATTCAAGTCAAAACGCTCGCTAAAGTGGCCGGAGTTGTAAATATTATCAGTTTTCTGGTCATTTCCCTGCTTTTCACGGGTCATGTCCGTGATTGAAAACAGCAGGAAATGTAGTAAGAATCTACAAACTTTTATTTCAAGGGTTTCTTATAAGTTTTTAATCATTTCTGGAAACTCTAATTGCGTATTTTAAGAGTTTTACCACAATTAGACAGTTTTCTTACAAGTATGTAATGGAACCGGCAGGATAGTAACTGATTCACCAAAAAGACGCTAGAGAAATTCGGCCTCAATTGTAAACATTAGCAGTATAGTCCTCACTTACAGTCTTTCTAAACCAATGGTGAGCTGTGTAAACATGAATTCCTAATATTTGAAAACAAATTCAAGTCAAAACGTTCGCCAAAGTGGCAGGAGTTGTAAATATTATCAGTTTTCAGGTCATTTTTCTGCTTTCCACGGGTAATGTCCGTGATTGAAAAGAGCAGGAAATGTAGTAAGAATCTACTAACTTTTATTTCAAGGGTTTCTTATAAGTTTTTAATCATTTCTGGAAACTCTAATTGCGTATTTTAAGAGTTTTACCACAATTAGACAGTTTTCTTACAAGTATGTAATGGAACCTGCAGGATATTAACTGATTCACCAAAAAGACGCTAGAGAAATTCGGCCTCAATTGTAAACATTAGCAGTATAGTCCTCACTTACAGTCTTTCTACACTAATGGTGAGCTGTATAAACATGAATTCCTAATATTTGAAAGCAAATTCAAGTCAAAACGCTCGCTAAAGTGGCCGGAGTTGTAAATATTATCAGTTTTCTGGTCATTTCCCTGCTTTTCACGGGTCATGTCCGTGATTGAAAACAGCAGGAAATGTAGTAAGAATCTACAAACTTTTATTTCAAGGGTTTCTTATAAGTTTTTAATCATTTCTGGAAACTCTAATTGTGTATTTAAAAAGTTTTACTACAATTAGACAGTTTTCTTACAAGTATGTAATGGAACCGGCAGGATAGTAACTGATTCACCAAAAAGACGCTAGAGAAATTCGGCCTCAATTGTAAACATTAGCAGTATAGTCCTCACTTACAGTCTTTCTAAACTAATGGTGAGCTGTGTAAACATGAATTCCTAATATTTGAAAACAAATTCAAGTCAAAACGCTCGCTAAAGTGGCCGGAGTTGTAAATATTATCAGTTTTCAGGTCATTTTTCTGCTTTCCACGGGTAATGTGCGTGATTGAAAACAGCAGGAAATGTAGTAAGAATCTACTAACTTTTATTTCAAGGGTTTCTTATAAGTTTTTAATCATTTCTGGAAACTCTAATTGCGTATTTTAAGAGTTTTACCACAATTAGACAGTTTTCTTACAAGTATGTAATGGAACCGGCAGGATAGTAACTGATTCAACAAAACGACGCTAGAGAAATTCGGCCTCAATTGTAAACATTAGCAGTATAGTCCTCACTTACAGTCTTTCTACACTAATGGTGAGCTGTATAAACATGAATTCCTAATATTTGAAAGCAAATTCAAGTCAAAACGCTCGCTAAAGTGGCCGGAGTTGTAAATATTATCAGTTTTCTGGTCATTTCCCTGCTTTTCACGGGTCATGTCCGTGATTGAAAACAGCAGGAAATGTAGTAAGAATCTACAAACTTTTATTTCAAGGGTTTCTTATAAGTTTTTAATCATTTCTGGAAACTCTAATTGCGTATTTTAAGAGTTTTACCACAATTAGACAGTTTTCTTACAAGTATGTAATGGAACCGGCAGGATAGTAACTGATTCACCAAAAAGACGCTAGAGAAATTCGGCCTCAATTGTAAACATTAGCAGTATAGTCCTCACTTACAGTCTTTCTAAACTAATGGTGAGCTGTGTAAACATGAATTCCTAATATTTGAAAACAAATTCAAGTCAAAACGCTCGCCAAAGTCGCCGGAGTTGTAAATATTATCAGTTTTCAGGTCATTTTTCTGCTTTCCACGGGTAATGTGCGTGATTGAAAACAGCAGGAAATGTAGTAAGAATCTACTAACTTTTATTTCAAGGGTTTCTTATAAGTTTTTAATCATTTCTGGAAACTCTAATTGCGTATTTTAAGAGTTTTACCACAATTAGACAGTTTTCTTACAAGTATGTAAGGGAACCGGCAGGATAGTAACTGATTCACCAAAAAGACGCTAGAGAAATTCGGCCTCAATTGTAAACATTAGCAGTATAGTCCTCACTTACAGTCTTTCTACACTAATGGTGAGCTGTATAAACATGAATTCCTAATATTTGAAAGCAAATTCAAGTCAAAACGCTCGCTAAAGTGGCCGGAGTTGTAAATATTATCAGTTTTCTGGTCATTTCCCTGCTTTTCACGGGTCATGTCCGTGATTGAAAACAGCAGGAAATGTAGTAAGAATCTACAAACTTTTATTTCAAGGGTTTCTTATAAGTTTTTAATCATTTCTGGAAACTCTAATTGCGTATTTTAAGAGTTTTACCACAATTAGACAGTTTTCTTACAAGTATGTAATGGAACCGGCAGGATAGTAACTGATTCACCAAAAAGACGCTAGAGAAATTCGGCCTCAATTGTAAACATTAGCAGTATAGTCCTCACTTACAGTCTTTCTACACTAATGGTGAGCTGTATAAACATGAATTCCTAAAATTTGAAAGCAAATTCAAGTCAAAACGCTCGCTAAAGTGGCCGGAGTTGTAAATATTATCAGTTTTCTGGTCATTTCCCTGCTTTTCACGGGTCATGTCCGTGATTGAAAACAGCAGGAAATGTAGTAAGAATCTACTAACTTTTATTTCAAGGGTTTCTTATAAGTTTTTAATCATTTCTGGAAACTCTAATTGCGTATTTTAAGAGTTTTACCACAATTAGACAGTTTTCTTACAAGTATGTAATGGAACCGGCAGGATAGTAACTGATTCACCAAAAAGACGCTAGAGAAATTCGGCCTCAATTGTAAACATTAGCAGTATAGTCCTCACTTACAGTCTTTCTACACTAATGGTGAGCTGTATAAACATGAATTCCTAAAATTTAAGCAAATTCAAGTCAAAACGCTCGCTAAAGTGGCCGGAGTTGTAAATATTATCAGTTTTCTGGTCATTTCCCTGCTTTTCACGGGTAATGTCCGTGATTGAAAACAGCAGGAAATGTAGTAAGAATCTACTAACTTTTATTTCAAGGGTTTCTTATAAGTTTTTAATCATTTCTGGAAACTCTAATTGCGTATTTTAAGAATTTTACCACAGTTAGACAGTTTTCTTACAAGTATGTAATGGAACCGGCTGGATATTAACTGATTCTCCAAAAAGACGCTAGAGAAATTCGGCCTCAATTGTAAACATTAGCAGTATAGTCCTCACTTACAGTCTTTCTACACTAATGGTGAGCTGTGTAAACATGAATTCCTAATATTTGAAAGCAAATTCAAGTCAAAACGCTAGCTAATGTGGCCGGAGTTGTAAATATTATCAGTTTTCTGGTCATTTCCCTGCTTTTCACGAGTAATGTCCGTGATTGAAAAAAGCAGGAAATGTAGTAAGAATCTATAAACTTTTATTTCAAGGTTTTCTTATAAGTTTTTAATCATTTCTGGAAACTCTAATTGCGTATTTTAAAAGTTTTACCACAATTAGACAGTTTTCATACAAGTATGTAATGGAACCGGCAGAATAGTAACTGATTCACCAAAAAGACGCTAGAGAAATTCGGCCTCAATTGTAAACATTAGCAGTATAGTCCTCACTTACAGTCTTTCTACACTAATGGTGAGCTGTGTAAACATGAATTCCTAATATTTGAAAACAAATTCAAGTCAAAATGCTCGCTAAAGTCGCCCGAGTTGTAAATATTATCAGTTTTCTGGTCATTACCCTGCTTTTCACGGGTAATGTCCGTGATTGAAAACAGCAGGAAATGTAGTAAGAATCTACAAACTTTTATTTCAAGGGTTTCTTATAAGTTTTTAATCATTTCTGGAAACTCTAATTGCGTATTTTAAAAGATTTACCACAATTAGACAGTTTTCTTACAAGTATGAAATGGAACCGGCAGGATATTAACTGATTCACCAAAAAGACGCTAGAGAAATTCGGCCTCAATTGTAAACATTAGCAGTATAGTCCTCACTTACAGTCTTTCTACACTAATGGTGAGCTGTGTAAACATGAATTCCTAATATTTGAAAGCAAATTCAAGTCAAAACGCTCGCTAAAGTGGCCGGAGTTGTAAATATTATCAGTTTTCTGGTCATTTCCCTGCTTTTCACGGGTCATGTCCGTGATTGAAAACAGCAGGAAATGTAGTAAGAATCTACAAACTTTTATTTCAAGGGTTTCTTATAAGTTTTTAATCATTTCTGGAAACTCTAATTGTGTATTTAAAAAGTTTTACTACAATTAGACAGTTTTCTTACAAGTATGTAATGGAACCGGCAGGATAGTAACTGATTCACCAAAAAGACGCTAGAGAAATTCGGCCTCAATTGTAAACATTAGCAGTATAGTCCTCACTTACAGTCTTTCTAAACTAATGGTGAGCTGTGTAAACATGAATTCCTAATATTTGAAAACAAATTCAAGTCAAAACGCTCGCTAAAGTGGCCGGAGTTGTAAATATTATCAGTTTTCAGGTCATTTTTCTGCTTTCCACGGGTAATGTGCGTGATTGAAAACAGCAGGAAATGTAGTAAGAATCTACTAACTTTTATTTCAAGGGTTTCTTATAAGTTTTTAATCATTTCTGGAAACTCTAATTGCGTATTTTAAGAGTTTTACCACAATTAGACAGTTTTCTTACAAGTATGTAATGGAACCGGCAGGATAGTAACTGATTCAACAAAACGACGCTAGAGAAATTCGGCCTCAATTGTAAACATTAGCAGTATAGTCCTCACTTACAGTCTTTCTACACTAATGGTGAGCTGTATAAACATGAATTCCTAATATTTGAAAGCAAATTCAAGTCAAAACGCTCGCTAAAGTGGCCGGAGTTGTAAATATTATCAGTTTTCTGGTCATTTCCCTGCTTTTCACGGGTCATGTCCGTGATTGAAAACAGCAGGAAATGTAGTAAGAATCTACAAACTTTTATTTCAAGGGTTTCTTATAAGTTTTTAATCATTTCTGGAAACTCTAATTGCGTATTTTAAGAGTTTTACCACAATTAGACAGTTTTCTTACAAGTATGTAATGGAACCGGCAGGATAGTAACTGATTCACCAAAAAGACGCTAGAGAAATTCGGCCTCAATTGTAAACATTAGCAGTATAGTCCTCACTTACAGTCTTTCTAAACTAATGGTGAGCTGTGTAAACATGAATTCCTAATATTTGAAAACAAATTCAAGTCAAAACGCTCGCCAAAGTCGCCGGAGTTGTAAATATTATCAGTTTTCAGGTCATTTTTCTGCTTTCCACGGGTAATGTGCGTGATTGAAAACAGCAGGAAATGTAGTAAGAATCTACTAACTTTTATTTCAAGGGTTTCTTATAAGTTTTTAATCATTTCTGGAAACTCTAATTGCGTATTTTAAGAGTTTTACCACAATTAGACAGTTTTCTTACAAGTATGTAAGGGAACCGGCAGGATAGTAACTGATTCACCAAAAAGACGCTAGAGAAATTCGGCCTCAATTGTAAACATTAGCAGTATAGTCCTCACTTACAGTCTTTCTACACTAATGGTGAGCTGTATAAACATGAATTCCTAATATTTGAAAGCAAATTCAAGTCAAAACGCTCGCTAAAGTGGCCGGAGTTGTAAATATTATCAGTTTTCTGGTCATTTCCCTGCTTTTCACGGGTCATGTCCGTGATTGAAAACAGCAGGAAATGTAGTAAGAATCTACAAACTTTTATTTCAAGGGTTTCTTATAAGTTTTTAATCATTTCTGGAAACTCTAATTGCGTATTTTAAGAGTTTTACCACAATTAGACAGTTTTCTTACAAGTATGTAATGGAACCGGCAGGATAGTAACTGATTCACCAAAAAGACGCTAGAGAAATTCGGCCTCAATTGTAAACATTAGCAGTATAGTCCTCACTTACAGTCTTTCTACACTAATGGTGAGCTGTATAAACATGAATTCCTAAAATTTGAAAGCAAATTCAAGTCAAAACGCTCGCTAAAGTGGCCGGAGTTGTAAATATTATCAGTTTTCTGGTCATTTCCCTGCTTTTCACGGGTCATGTCCGTGATTGAAAACAGCAGGAAATGTAGTAAGAATCTACTAACTTTTATTTCAAGGGTTTCTTATAAGTTTTTAATCATTTCTGGAAACTCTAATTGCGTATTTTAAGAGTTTTACCACAATTAGACAGTTTTCTTACAAGTATGTAATGGAACCGGCAGGATAGTAACTGATTCACCAAAAAGACGCTAGAGAAATTCGGCCTCAATTGTAAACATTAGCAGTATAGTCCTCACTTACAGTCTTTCTACACTAATGGTGAGCTGTATAAACATGAATTCCTAAAATTTAAGCAAATTCAAGTCAAAACGCTCGCTAAAGTGGCCGGAGTTGTAAATATTATCAGTTTTCTGGTCATTTCCCTGCTTTTCACGGGTAATGTCCGTGATTGAAAACAGCAGGAAATGTAGTAAGAATCTACTAACTTTTATTTCAAGGGTTTCTTATAAGTTTTTAATCATTTCTGGAAACTCTAATTGCGTATTTTAAGAATTTTACCACAGTTAGACAGTTTTCTTACAAGTATGTAATGGAACCGGCTGGATATTAACTGATTCTCCAAAAAGACGCTAGAGAAATTCGGCCTCAATTGTAAACATTAGCAGTATAGTCCTCACTTACAGTCTTTCTACACTAATGGTGAGCTGTGTAAACATGAATTCCTAATATTTGAAAGCAAATTCAAGTCAAAACGCTAGCTAATGTGGCCGGAGTTGTAAATATTATCAGTTTTCTGGTCATTTCCCTGCTTTTCACGAGTAATGTCCGTGATTGAAAAAAGCAGGAAATGTAGTAAGAATCTATAAACTTTTATTTCAAGGTTTTCTTATAAGTTTTTAATCATTTCTGGAAACTCTAATTGCGTATTTTAAAAGTTTTACCACAATTAGACAGTTTTCATACAAGTATGTAATGGAACCGGCAGAATAGTAACTGATTCACCAAAAAGACGCTAGAGAAATTCGGCCTCAATTGTAAACATTAGCAGTATAGTCCTCACTTACAGTCTTTCTACACTAATGGTGAGCTGTGTAAACATGAATTCCTAATATTTGAAAACAAATTCAAGTCAAAATGCTCGCTAAAGTCGCCCGAGTTGTAAATATTATCAGTTTTCTGGTCATTACCCTGCTTTTCACGGGTAATGTCCGTGATTGAAAACAGCAGGAAATGTAGTAAGAATCTACAAACTTTTATTTCAAGGGTTTCTTATAAGTTTTTAATCATTTCTGGAAACTCTAATTGCGTATTTTAAAAGATTTACCACAATTAGACAGTTTTCTTACAAGTATGAAATGGAACCGGCAGGATATTAACTGATTCACCAAAAAGACGCTAGAGAAATTCGGCCTCAATTGTAAACATTAGCAGTATAGTCCTCACTTACAGTCTTTCTACACTAATGGTGAGCTGTGTAAACATGAATTCCTAATATTTGAAAGCAAATTCAAGTCAAAACGCTCGCTAAAGTGGCCGGAGTTGTAAATATTATCAGTTTTCTGGTCATTTCCCTGCTTTTCACGGGTAATGTCCGTGATTGAAAAAAGCAGGAAATGTAGTAAGAATCTATAAACTTTTATTTCAAGGGTTTCTTATAAGTTTTTAATCATTTCTGGAAACTCTAATTGCGTATTTTAAAAGTTTTACCACAATTAGACAGTTTTCATACAAGTATGTAATGGAACCGGCAGGATATTAACTGATTCTCCAAAAAGACGCTAGAGAAATTCGGCCTCAATTGTAAACATTAGCAGTATAGTCCTCACTTACAGTCTTTGTACACTAATGGTGAGCTGTATAAACATGAATTCCTAATATTTGAAAGCAAATTCAAGTCAAAACGCTCGCTAAAGTGGCCGGAGTTGTAAATATTATCAGTTTTCTGGTCATTACCCTGCTTTTCACGGGTAATGTCCGTGATTGAAAACAGCAGGAATTGTAGTAAGAAGCTACTAACTTTTATTTCAAGGGTTTCTTATAAGTTTTTAATCATTTCTGGAAACTCTAATTGCGTATTTTAAGAGTTTTACCACAATTAGACAGTTTTCTTACAAGTATGTAATGGAACCGGCAGGATAGTAACTGATTCACCAAAAAGACGCTAGAGAAATTCGGCCTCAATTGTAAACATTAGCAGTATAGTCCTCACTTACAGTCTTTCTACACTAATGGTGAGCTGTATAAACATGAATTCCTAATATTTGAAAGCAAATTCAAGTCAAAACGCTCGCTAAAGTGGCCGGAGTTGTAAATATTATCAGTTTTCTGGTCATTTCCCTGCTTTTCACGGGTCATGTCCGTGATTTAAAACAGCAGGAAATGTAGTAAGAATCTACAAACTTTTATTTCAAGGGTTTCTTATAAGTTTTTAATCATTTCTGGAAACTCTAATTGCGTATTTTAAGAGTTTTACCACAATTAGACAGTTTTCTTACAAGTATGTAATGGAACCGGCAGGATAGTAACTGATTCACCAAAAAGACGCTAGAGAAATTCGGCCTCAATTGTAAACATTAGCAGTATAGTCCTCACTTACAGTCTTTCTAAACCAATGGTGAGCTGTGTAAACATGAATTCCTAATATTTGAAAACAAATTCAAGTCAAAACGTTCGCCAAAGTGGCAGGAGTTGTAAATATTATCAGTTTTCAGGTCATTTTTCTGCTTTCCACGGATAATGTCCGTGATTGAAAAGAGCAGGAAATGTAGTAAGAATCTACTAACTTTTATTTCAAGGGTTTCTTATAAGTTTTTAATCATTTCTGGAAACTCTAATTGCGTATTTTAAGAGTTTTACCACAATTAGACAGTTTTCTTACAAGTATGTAATGGAACCGGCAGGATATTAACTGATTCACCAAAAAGACGCTAGAGAAATTCGGCCTCAATTGTAAACATTAGCAGTATAGTCCTCACTTACAGTCTTTCTACACTAATGGTGAGCTGTATAAACATGAATTCCTAATATTTGAAAGCAAATTCAAGTCAAAACGCTCGCTAAAGTGGCCGGAGTTGTAAATATTATCAGTTTTCTGGTCATTTCCCTGCTTTTCACGGGTCATGTCCGTGATTGAAAACAGCAGGAAATGTAGTAAGAATCTACAAACTTTTATTTCAAGGGTTTCTTATAAGTTTTTAATCATTTCTGGAAACTCTAATTGTGTATTTAAAAAGTTTTACTACAATTAGACAGTTTTCTTACAAGTATGTAATGGAACCGGCAGGATAGTAACTGATTCACCAAAAAGACGCTAGAGAAATTCGGCCTCAATTGTAAACATTAGCAGTATAGTCCTCACTTACAGTCTTTCTAAACTAATGGTGAGCTGTGTAAACATGAATTCCTAATATTTGAAAACAAATTCAAGTCAAAACGCTCGCTAAAGTGGCCGGAGTTGTAAATATTATCAGTTTTCAGGTCATTTTTCTGCTTTCCACGGGTAATGTGCGTGATTGAAAACAGCAGGAAATGTAGTAAGAATCTACTAACTTTTATTTCAAGGGTTTCTTATAAGTTTTTAATCATTTCTGGAAACTCTAATTGCGTATTTTAAGAGTTTTACCACAATTAGACAGTTTTCTTACAAGTATGTAATGGAACCGGCAGGATAGTAACTGATTCACCAAAACGACGCTAGAGAAATTCGGCCTCAATTGTAAACATTAGCAGTATAGTCCTCACTTACAGTCTTTCTACACTAATGGTGAGCTGTATAAACATGAATTCCTAATATTTGAAAGCAAATTCAAGTCAAAACGCTCGCTAAAGTGGCCGGAGTTGTAAATATTATCAGTTTTCTGGTCATTTCCCTGCTTTTCACGGGTCATGTCCGTGATTGAAAACAGCAGGAAATGTAGTAAGAATCTACAAACTTTTATTTCAAGGGTTTCTTATAAGTTTTTAATCATTTCTGGAAACTCTAATTGTGTATTTAAAAAGTTTTACTACAATTAGACAGTTTTCTTACAAGTATGTAATGGAACCGGCAGGATAGTAACTGATTCACCAAAAAGACGCTAGAGAAATTCGGCCTCAATTGTAAACATTAGCAGTATAGTCCTCACTTACAGTCTTTCTAAACTAATGGTGAGCTGTGTAAACATGAATTCCTAATATTTGAAAACAAATTCAAGTCAAAACGCTCGCTAAAGTGGCCGGAGTTGTAAATATTATCAGTTTTCAGGTCATTTTTCTGCTTTCCACGGGTAATGTGCGTGATTGAAAACAGCAGGAAATGTAGTAAGAATCTACTAACTTTTATTTCAAGGGTTTCTTATAAGTTTTTAATCATTTCTGGAAACTCTAATTGCGTATTTTAAGAGTTTTACCACAATTAGACAGTTTTCTTACAAGTATGTAATGGAACCGGCAGGATAGTAACTGATTCACCAAAACGACGCTAGAGAAATTCGGCCTCAATTGTAAACATTAGCAGTATAGTCCTCACTTACAGTCTTTCTACACTAATGGTGAGCTGTATAAACATGAATTCCTAATATTTGAAAGCAAATTCAAGTCAAAACGCTCGCTAAAGTGGCCGGAGTTGTAAATATTATCAGTTTTCTGGTCATTTCCCTGCTTTTCACGGGTCATGTCCGTGATTGAAAACAGCAGGAAATGTAGTAAGAATCTACAAACTTTTATTTCAAGGGTTTCTTATAAGTTTTTAATCATTTCTGGAAACTCTAATTGCGTATTTTAAGAGTTTTACCACAATTAGACAGTTTTCTTACAAGTATGTAATGGAACCGGCAGGATAGTAACTGATTCACCAAAAAGACGCTAGAGAAATTCGGCCTCAATTGTAAACATTAGCAGTATAGTCCTCACTTACAGTCTTTCTAAACTAATGGTGAGCTGTGTAAACATGAATTCCTAATATTTGAAAACAAATTCAAGTCAAAACGCTCGCCAAAGTCGCCGGAGTTGTAAATATTATCAGTTTTCAGGTCATTTTTCTGCTTTCCACGGGTAATGTGCGTGATTGAAAACAGCAGGAAATGTAGTAAGAATCTACTAACTTTTATTTCAAGGGTTTCTTATAAGTTTTTAATCATTTCTGGAAACTCTAATTGCGTATTTTAAGAGTTTTACCACAATTAGACAGTTTTCTTACAAGTATGTAAGGGAACCGGCAGGATAGTAACTGATTCACCAAAAAGACGCTAGAGAAATTCGGCCTCAATTGTAAACATTAGCAGTATAGTCCTCACTTACAGTCTTTCTACACTAATGGTGAGCTGTATAAACATGAATTCCTAATATTTGAAAGCAAATTCAAGTCAAAACGCTCGCTAAAGTGGCCGGAGTTGTAAATATTATCAGTTTTCTGGTCATTTCCCTGCTTTTCACGGGTCATGTCCGTGATTGAAAACAGCAGGAAATGTAGTAAGAATCTACTAACTTTTATTTCAAGGGTTTCTTATAAGTTTTTAATCATTTCTGGAAACTCTAATTGCGTATTTTAAGAGTTTTACCACAATTAGACAGTTTTCTTACAAGTATGTAATGGAACCGGCAGGATAGTAACTGATTCACCAAAAAGACGCTAGAGAAATTCGGCCTCAATTGTAAACATTAGCAGTATAGTCCTCACTTACAGTCTTTCTACACTAATGGTGAGCTGTATAAACATGAATTCCTAAAATTTGAAAGCAAATTCAAGTCAAAACGCTCGCTAAAGTGGCCGGAGTTGTAAATATTATCAGTTTTCTGGTCATTTCCCTGCTTTTCACGGGTCATGTCCGTGATTGAAAACAGCAGGAAATGTAGTAAGAATCTACTAACTTTTATTTCAAGGGTTTCTTATAAGTTTTTAATCATTTCTGGAAACTCTAATTGCGTATTTTAAGAGTTTTACCACAATTAGACAGTTTTCTTACAAGTATGTAATGGAACCGGCAGGATAGTAACTGATTCACCAAAAAGACGCTAGAGAAATTCGGCCTCAATTGTAAACATTAGCAGTATAGTCCTCACTTACAGTCTTTCTACACTAATGGTGAGCTGTATAAACATGAATTCCTAAAATTTAAGCAAATTCAAGTCAAAACGCTCGCTAAAGTGGCCGGAGTTGTAAATATTATCAGTTTTCTGGTCATTTCCCTGCTTTTCACGGGTAATGTCCGTGATTGAAAACAGCAGGAAATGTAGTAAGAATCTACTAACTTTTATTTCAAGGGTTTCTTATAAGTTTTTAATCATTTCTGGAAACTCTAATTGCGTATTTTAAGAATTTTACCACAGTTAGACAGTTTTCTTACAAGTATGTAATGGAACCGGCTGGATATTAACTGATTCTCCAAAAAGACGCTAGAGAAATTCGGCCTCAATTGTAAACATTAGCAGTATAGTCCTCACTTACAGTCTTTCTACACTAATGGTGAGCTGTATAAACATGAATTCCTAATATTTGAAAGCAAATTCAAGTCAAAACGCTCGCTAAAGTGGCCGGAGTTGTAAATATTATCAGTTTTCTGGTCATTTCCCTGCTTTTCACGGGTCATGTCCGTGATTGAAAACAGCAGGAAATGTAGTAAGAATCTACTAACTTTTATTTCAAGGGTTTCTTATAAGTTTTTAATCATTTCTGGAAACTCTAATTGCGTATTTTAAGAGTTTTACCACAATTAGACAGTTTTCTTACAAGTATGTAATGGAACCGGCAGGATAGTAACTGATTCACCAAAAAGACGCTAGAGAAATTCGGCCTCAATTGTAAACATTAGCAGTATAGTCCTCACTTACAGTCTTTCTACACTAATGGTGAGCTGTATAAACATGAATTCCTAAAATTTGAAAGCAAATTCAAGTCAAAACGCTCGCTAAAGTGGCCGGAGTTGTAAATATTATCAGTTTTCTGGTCATTTCCCTGCTTTTCACGGGTCATGTCCGTGATTGAAAACAGCAGGAAATGTAGTAAGAATCTACTAACTTTTATTTCAAGGGTTTCTTATAAGTTTTTAATCATTTCTGGAAACTCTAATTGCGTATTTTAAGAGTTTTACCACAATTAGACAGTTTTCTTACAAGTATGTAATGGAACCGGCAGGATAGTAACTGATTCACCAAAAAGACGCTAGAGAAATTCGGCCTCAATTGTAAACATTAGCAGTATAGTCCTCACTTACAGTCTTTCTACACTAATGGTGAGCTGTATAAACATGAATTCCTAAAATTTAAGCAAATTCAAGTCAAAACGCTCGCTAAAGTGGCCGGAGTTGTAAATATTATCAGTTTTCTGGTCATTTCCCTGCTTTTCACGGGTAATGTCCGTGATTGAAAACAGCAGGAAATGTAGTAAGAATCTACTAACTTTTATTTCAAGGGTTTCTTATAAGTTTTTAATCATTTCTGGAAACTCTAATTGCGTATTTTAAGAATTTTACCACAGTTAGACAGTTTTCTTACAAGTATGTAATGGAACCGGCTGGATATTAACTGATTCTCCAAAAAGACGCTAGAGAAATTCGGCCTCAATTGTAAACATTAGCAGTATAGTCCTCACTTACAGTCTTTCTACACTAATGGTGAGCTGTGTAAACATGAATTCCTAATATTTGAAAGCAAATTCAAGTCAAAACGCTAGCTAATGTGGCCGGAGTTGTAAATATTATCAGTTTTCTGGTCATTTCCCTGCTTTTCACGAGTAATGTCCGTGATTGAAAAAAGCAGGAAATGTAGTAAGAATCTATAAACTTTTATTTCAAGGGTTTCTTATAAGTTTTTAATCATTTCTGGAAACTCTAATTGCGTATTTTAAAAGTTTTACCACAATTAGACAGTTTTCATACAAGTATGTAATGGAACCGGCAGGATAGTAACTGATTCACCAAAAAGACGCTAGAGAAATTCGGCCTCAATTGTAAACATTAGCAGTATAGTCCTCACTTACAGTCTTTCTACACTAATGGTGAGCTGTGTAAACATGAATTCCTAATATTTGAAAACAAATTCAAGTCAAAATGCTCGCTAAAGTCGCCCGAGTTGTAAATATTATCAGTTTTCTGGTCATTACCCTGCTTTTCACGGGTAATGTCCGTGATTGAAAACAGCAGGAAATGTAGTAAGAATCTACAAACTTTTATTTCAAGGGTTTCTTATAAGTTTTTAATCATTTCTGGAAACTCTAATTGCGTATTTTAAAAGATTTACCACAATTAGACAGTTTTCTTACAAGTATGAAATGGAACCGGCAGGATATTAACTGATTCACCAAAAAGACGCTAGAGAAATTCGGCCTCAATTGTAAACATTAGCAGTATAGTCCTCACTTACAGTCTTTCTACACTAATGGTGAGCTGTGTAAACATGAATTCCTAATATTTGAAAGCAAATTCAAGTCAAAACGCTCGCTAAAGTGGCCGGAGTTGTAAATATTATCAGTTTTCTGGTCATTTCCCTGCTTTTCACGGGTAATGTCCGTGATTGAAAAAAGCAGGAAATGTAGTAAGAATCTATAAACTTTTATTTCAAGGGTTTCTTATAAGTTTTTAATCATTTCTGGAAACTCTAATTGCGTATTTTAAAAGTTTTACCACAATTAGACAGTTTTCATACAAGTATGTAATGGAACCGGCAGGATATTAACTGATTCTCCAAAAAGACGCTAGAGAAATTCGGCCTCAATTGTAAACATTAGCAGTATAGTCCTCACTTACAGTCTTTGTACACTAATGGTGAGCTGTATAAACATGAATTCCTAATATTTGAAAGCAAATTCAAGTCAAAACGCTCGCTAAAGTGGCCGGAGTTGTAAATATTATCAGTTTTCTGGTCATTACCCTGCTTTTCACGGGTAATGTCCGTGATTTAAAACAGCAGGAAATGTAGTAAGAATCTACAAACTTTTATTTCAAGGGTTTCTTATAAGTTTTTAATCATTTCTGGAAACTCTAATTGCGTATTTTAAGAGTTTTACCACAATTAGACAGTTTTCTTACAAGTATGTAATGGAACCGGCAGGATAGTAACTGATTCACCAAAAAGACGCTAGAGAAATTCGGCCTCAATTGTAAACATTAGCAGTATAGTCCTCACTTACAGTCTTTCTAAACCAATGGTGAGCTGTGTAAACATGAATTCCTAATATTTGAAAACAAATTCAAGTCAAAACGTTCGCCAAAGTGGCAGGAGTTGTAAATATTATCAGTTTTCAGGTCATTTTTCTGCTTTCCACGGATAATGTCCGTGATTGAAAAGAGCAGGAAATGTAGTAAGAATCTACTAACTTTTATTTCAAGGGTTTCTTATAAGTTTTTAATCATTTCTGGAAACTCTAATTGCGTATTTTAAGAGTTTTACCACAATTAGACAGTTTTCTTACAAGTATGTAATGGAACCGGCAGGATATTAACTGATTCACCAAAAAGACGCTAGAGAAATTCGGCCTCAATTGTAAACATTAGCAGTATAGTCCTCACTTACAGTCTTTCTACACTAATGGTGAGCTGTATAAACATGAATTCCTAATATTTGAAAGCAAATTCAAGTCAAAACGCTCGCTAAAGTGGCCGGAGTTGTAAATATTATCAGTTTTCTGGTCATTTCCCTGCTTTTCACGGGTCATGTCCGTGATTGAAAACAGCAGGAAATGTAGTAAGAATCTACAAACTTTTATTTCAAGGGTTTCTTATAAGTTTTTAATCATTTCTGGAATCTCTAATTGTGTATTTAAAAAGTTTTACTACAATTAGACAGTTTTCTTACAAGTATGTAATGGAACCGGCAGGATAGTAACTGATTCACCAAAAAGACGCTAGAGAAATTCGGCCTCAATTGTAAACATTAGCAGTATAGTCCTCACTTACAGTCTTTCTAAACTAATGGTGAGCTGTGTAAACATGAATTCCTAATATTTGAAAACAAATTCAAGTCAAAACGCTCGCTAAAGTGGCCGGAGTTGTAAATATTATCAGTTTTCAGGTCATTTTTCTGCTTTCCACGGGTAATGTGCGTGATTGAAAACAGCAGGAAATGTAGTAAGAATCTACTAACTTTTATTTCAAGGGTTTCTTATAAGTTTTTAATCATTTCTGGAAACTCTAATTGCGTATTTTAAGAGTTTTACCACAATTAGACAGTTTTCTTACAAGTATGTAATGGAACCGGCAGGATAGTAACTGATTCACCAAAACGACGCTAGAGAAATTCGGCCTCAATTGTAAACATTAGCAGTATAGTCCTCACTTACAGTCTTTCTACACTAATGGTGAGCTGTATAAACATGAATTCCTAATATTTGAAAGCAAATTCAAGTCAAAACGCTCGCTAAAGTGGCCGGAGTTGTAAATATTATCAGTTTTCTGGTCATTTCCCTGCTTTTCACGGGTCATGTCCGTGATTGAAAACAGCAGGAAATGTAGTAAGAATCTACTAACTTTTATTTCAAGGGTTTCTTATAAGTTTTTAATCATTTCTGGAAACTCTAATTGCGTATTTTAAGAGTTTTACCACAATTAGACAGTTTTCTTACAAGTATGTAATGGAACCGGCAGGATAGTAACTGATTCACCAAAAAGACGCTAGAGAAATTCGGCCTCAATTGTAAACATTAGCAGTATAGTCCTCACTTACAGTCTTTCTACACTAATGGTGAGCTGTATAAACATGAATTCCTAAAATTTAAGCAAATTCAAGTCAAAACGCTCGCTAAAGTGGCCGGAGTTGTAAATATTATCAGTTTTCTGGTCATTTCCCTGCTTTTCACGGGTAATGTCCGTGATTGAAAACAGCAGGAAATGTAGTAAGAATCTACTAACTTTTATTTCAAGGGTTTCTTATAAGTTTTTAATCATTTCTGGAAACTCTAATTGCGTATTTTAAGAATTTTACCACAGTTAGACAGTTTTCTTACAAGTATGTAATGGAACCGGCTGGATATTAACTGATTCTCCAAAAAGACGCTAGAGAAATTCGGCCTCAATTGTAAACATTAGCAGTATAGTCCTCACTTACAGTCTTTCTACACTAATGGTGAGCTGTGTAAACATGAATTCCTAATATTTGAAAGCAAATTCAAGTCAAAACGCTAGCTAATGTGGCCGGAGTTGTAAATATTATCAGTTTTCTGGTCATTTCCCTGCTTTTCACGAGTAATG
The DNA here is from genome assembly GCF_964212035.1 of Myotis nattereri. Classification (NCBI taxonomy): domain Eukaryota; kingdom Metazoa; phylum Chordata; class Mammalia; order Chiroptera; family Vespertilionidae; genus Myotis; species Myotis nattereri. The sequence goes on from NC_138087.1 coordinate 2,518,511, forward strand.
TCCGTGATTGAAAAAAGCAGGAAATGTAGTAAGAATCTATAAACTTTTATTTCAAGGGTTTCTTATAAGTTTTTAATCATTTCTGGAAACTCTAATTGCGTATTTTAAAAGTTTTACCACAATTAGACAGTTTTCATACAAGTATGTAATGGAACCGGCAGGATAGTAACTGATTCACCAAAAAGACGCTAGAGAAATTCGGCCTCAATTGTAAACATTAGCAGTATAGTCCTCACTTACAGTCTTTCTACACTAATGGTGAGCTGTGTAAACATGAATTCCTAATATTTGAAAACAAATTCAAGTCAAAATGCTCGCTAAAGTCGCCCGAGTTGTAAATATTATCAGTTTTCTGGTCATTACCCTGCTTTTCACGGGTAATGTCCGTGATTGAAAACAGCAGGAAATGTAGTAAGAATCTACAAACTTTTATTTCAAGGGTTTCTTATAAGTTTTTAATCATTTCTGGAAACTCTAATTGCGTATTTTAAAAGATTTACCACAATTAGACAGTTTTCTTACAAGTATGAAATGGAACCGGCAGGATATTAACTGATTCACCAAAAAGACGCTAGAGAAATTCGGCCTCAATTGTAAACATTAGCAGTATAGTCCTCACTTACAGTCTTTCTACACTAATGGTGAGCTGTGTAAACATGAATTCCTAATATTTGAAAGCAAATTCAAGTCAAAACGCTCGCTAAAGTGGCCGGAGTTGTAAATATTATCAGTTTTCTGGTCATTTCCCTGCTTTTCACGGGTAATGTCCGTGATTGAAAAAAGCAGGAAATGTAGTAAGAATCTATAAACTTTTATTTCAAGGGTTTCTTATAAGTTTTTAATCATTTCTGGAAACTCTAATTGCGTATTTTAAAAGTTTTACCACAATTAGACAGTTTTCATACAAGTATGTAATGGAACCGGCAGGATATTAACTGATTCTCCAAAAAGACGCTAGAGAAATTCGGCCTCAATTGTAAACATTAGCAGTATAGTCCTCACTTACAGTCTTTGTACACTAATGGTGAGCTGTATAAACATGAATTCCTAATATTTGAAAGCAAATTCAAGTCAAAACGCTCGCTAAAGTGGCCGGAGTTGTAAATATTATCAGTTTTCTGGTCATTACCCTGCTTTTCACGGGTAATGTCCGTGATTTAAAACAGCAGGAAATGTAGTAAGAATCTACAAACTTTTATTTCAAGGGTTTCTTATAAGTTTTTAATCATTTCTGGAAACTCTAATTGCGTATTTTAAGAGTTTTACCACAATTAGACAGTTTTCTTACAAGTATGTAATGGAACCGGCAGGATAGTAACTGATTCACCAAAAAGACGCTAGAGAAATTCGGCCTCAATTGTAAACATTAGCAGTATAGTCCTCACTTACAGTCTTTCTACACTAATGGTGAGCTGTATAAACATGAATTCCTAATATTTGAAAGCAAATTCAAGTCAAAACGCTCGCTAAAGTGGCCGGAGTTGTAAATATTATCAGTTTTCTGGTCATTTCCCTGCTTTTCACGGGTCATGTCCGTGATTTAAAACAGCAGGAAATGTAGTAAGAATCTACAAACTTTTATTTCAAGGGTTTCTTATAAGTTTTTAATCATTTCTGGAAACTCTAATTGCGTATTTTAAGAGTTTTACCACAATTAGACAGTTTTCTTACAAGTATGTAATGGAACCGGCAGGATAGTAACTGATTCACCAAAAAGACGCTAGAGAAATTCGGCCTCAATTGTAAACATTAGCAGTATAGTCCTCACTTACAGTCTTTCTAAACCAATGGTGAGCTGTGTAAACATGAATTCCTAATATTTGAAAACAAATTCAAGTCAAAACGTTCGCCAAAGTGGCAGGAGTTGTAAATATTATCAGTTTTCAGGTCATTTTTCTGCTTTCCACGGATAATGTCCGTGATTGAAAAGAGCAGGAAATGTAGTAAGAATCTACTAACTTTTATTTCAAGGGTTTCTTATAAGTTTTTAATCATTTCTGGAAACTCTAATTGCGTATTTTAAGAGTTTTACCACAATTAGACAGTTTTCTTACAAGTATGTAATGGAACCGGCAGGATATTAACTGATTCACCAAAAAGACGCTAGAGAAATTCGGCCTCAATTGTAAACATTAGCAGTATAGTCCTCACTTACAGTCTTTCTACACTAATGGTGAGCTGTATAAACATGAATTCCTAATATTTGAAAGCAAATTCAAGTCAAAACGCTCGCTAAAGTGGCCGGAGTTGTAAATATTATCAGTTTTCTGGTCATTTCCCTGCTTTTCACGGGTCATGTCCGTGATTGAAAACAGCAGGAAATGTAGTAAGAATCTACAAACTTTTATTTCAAGGGTTTCTTATAAGTTTTTAATCATTTCTGGAAACTCTAATTGTGTATTTAAAAAGTTTTACTACAATTAGACAGTTTTCTTACAAGTATGTAATGGAACCGGCAGGATAGTAACTGATTCACCAAAAAGACGCTAGAGAAATTCGGCCTCAATTGTAAACATTAGCAGTATAGTCCTCACTTACAGTCTTTCTAAACTAATGGTGAGCTGTGTAAACATGAATTCCTAATATTTGAAAACAAATTCAAGTCAAAACGCTCGCTAAAGTGGCCGGAGTTGTAAATATTATCAGTTTTCAGGTCATTTTTCTGCTTTCCACGGGTCATGTCCGTGATTGAAAACAGCAGGAAATGTAGTAAGAATCTACTAACTTTTATTTCAAGGGTTTCTTATAAGTTTTTAATCATTTCTGGAAACTCTAATTGCGTATTTTAAGAGTTTTACCACAATTAGACAGTTTTCTTACAAGTATGTAATGGAACCGGCAGGATAGTAACTGATTCACCAAAAAGACGCTAGAGAAATTCGGCCTCAATTGTAAACATTAGCAGTATAGTCCTCACTTACAGTCTTTCTACACTAATGGTGAGCTGTATAAACATGAATTCCTAAAATTTGAAAGCAAATTCAAGTCAAAACGCTCGCTAAAGTGGCCGGAGTTGTAAATATTATCAGTTTTCTGGTCATTTCCCTGCTTTTCACGGGTCATGTCCGTGATTGAAAACAGCAGGAAATGTAGTAAGAATCTACTAACTTTTATTTCAAGGGTTTCTTATAAGTTTTTAATCATTTCTGGAAACTCTAATTGCGTATTTTAAGAGTTTTACCACAATTAGACAGTTTTCTTACAAGTATGTAATGGAACCGGCAGGATAGTAACTGATTCACCAAAAAGACGCTAGAGAAATTCGGCCTCAATTGTAAACATTAGCAGTATAGTCCTCACTTACAGTCTTTCTACACTAATGGTGAGCTGTATAAACATGAATTCCTAAAATTTAAGCAAATTCAAGTCAAAACGCTCGCTAAAGTGGCCGGAGTTGTAAATATTATCAGTTTTCTGGTCATTTCCCTGCTTTTCACGGGTAATGTCCGTGATTGAAAACAGCAGGAAATGTAGTAAGAATCTACTAACTTTTATTTCAAGGGTTTCTTATAAGTTTTTAATCATTTCTGGAAACTCTAATTGCGTATTTTAAGAATTTTACCACAGTTAGACAGTTTTCTTACAAGTATGTAATGGAACCGGCTGGATATTAACTGATTCTCCAAAAAGACGCTAGAGAAATTCGGCCTCAATTGTAAACATTAGCAGTATAGTCCTCACTTACAGTCTTTCTACACTAATGGTGAGCTGTGTAAACATGAATTCCTAATATTTGAAAGCAAATTCAAGTCAAAACGCTAGCTAATGTGGCCGGAGTTGTAAATATTATCAGTTTTCTGGTCATTTCCCTGCTTTTCACGAGTAATGTCCGTGATTGAAAAAAGCAGGAAATGTAGTAAGAATCTATAAACTTTTATTTCAAGGGTTTCTTATAAGTTTTTAATCATTTCTGGAAACTCTAATTGCGTATTTTAAAAGTTTTACCACAATTAGACAGTTTTCATACAAGTATGTAATGGAACCGGCAGGATAGTAACTGATTCACCAAAAAGACGCTAGAGAAATTCGGCCTCAATTGTAAACATTAGCAGTATAGTCCTCACTTACAGTCTTTCTACACTAATGGTGAGCTGTGTAAACATGAATTCCTAATATTTGAAAACAAATTCAAGTCAAAATGCTCGCTAAAGTCGCCCGAGTTGTAAATATTATCAGTTTTCTGGTCATTACCCTGCTTTTCACGGGTAATGTCCGTGATTGAAAACAGCAGGAAATGTAGTAAGAATCTACAAACTTTTATTTCAAGGGTTTCTTATAAGTTTTTAATCATTTCTGGAAACTCTAATTGCGTATTTTAAGAGTTTTACCACAATTAGACAGTTTTCTTACAAGTATGTAATGGAACCGGCAGGATAGTAACTGATTCACCAAAAAGACGCTAGAGAAATTCGGCCTCAATTGTAAACATTAGCAGTATAGTCCTCACTTACAGTCTTTCTAAACCAATGGTGAGCTGTGTAAACATGAATTCCTAATATTTGAAAACAAATTCAAGTCAAAACGTTCGCCAAAGTGGCAGGAGTTGTAAATATTATCAGTTTTCAGGTCATTTTTCTGCTTTCCACGGATAATGTCCGTGATTGAAAAGAGCAGGAAATGTAGTAAGAATCTACTAACTTTTATTTCAAGGGTTTCTTATAAGTTTTTAATCATTTCTGGAAACTCTAATTGCGTATTTTAAGAGTTTTACCACAATTAGACAGTTTTCTTACAAGTATGTAATGGAACCGGCAGGATATTAACTGATTCACCAAAAAGACGCTATGAAATTCGGCCTCAATTGTAAACATTAGCAGTATAGTCCTCACTTACAGTCTTTCTACACTAATGGTGAGCTGTATAAACATGAATTCCTAATATTTGAAAGCAAATTCAAGTCAAAACGCTCGCTAAAGTGGCCGGAGTTGTAAATATTATCAGTTTTCTGGTCATTTCCCTGCTTTTCACGGGTCATGTCCGTGATTGAAAACAGCAGGAAATGTAGTAAGAATCTACAAACTTTTATTTCAAGGGTTTCTTATAAGTTTTTAATCATTTCTGGAAACTCTAATTGTGTATTTAAAAAGTTTTACTACAATTAGACAGTTTTCTTACAAGTATGTAATGGAACCGGCAGGATAGTAACTGATTCACCAAAAAGACGCTAGAGAAATTCGGCCTCAATTGTAAACATTAGCAGTATAGTCCTCACTTACAGTCTTTCTAAACTAATGGTGAGCTGTGTAAACATGAATTCCTAATATTTGAAAACAAATTCAAGTCAAAACGCTCGCTAAAGTGGCCGGAGTTGTAAATATTATCAGTTTTCAGGTCATTTTTCTGCTTTCCACGGGTAATGTGCGTGATTGAAAACAGCAGGAAATGTAGTAAGAATCTACTAACTTTTATTTCAAGGGTTTCTTATAAGTTTTTAATCATTTCTGGAAACTCTAATTGCGTATTTTAAGAGTTTTACCACAATTAGACAGTTTTCTTACAAGTATGTAATGGAACCGGCAGGATAGTAACTGATTCACCAAAACGACGCTAGAGAAATTCGGCCTCAATTGTAAACATTAGCAGTATAGTCCTCACTTACAGTCTTTCTACACTAATGGTGAGCTGTATAAACATGAATTCCTAATATTTGAAAGCAAATTCAAGTCAAAACGCTCGCTAAAGTGGCCGGAGTTGTAAATATTATCAGTTTTCTGGTCATTTCCCTGCTTTTCACGGGTCATGTCCGTGATTGAAAACAGCAGGAAATGTAGTAAGAATCTACTAACTTTTATTTCAAGGGTTTCTTATAAGTTTTTAATCATTTCTGGAAACTCTAATTGCGTATTTTAAGAGTTTTACCACAATTAGACAGTTTTCTTACAAGTATGTAATGGAACCGGCAGGATAGTAACTGATTCACCAAAAAGACGCTAGAGAAATTCGGCCTCAATTGTAAACATTAGCAGTATAGTCCTCACTTACAGTCTTTCTACACTAATGGTGAGCTGTATAAACATGAATTCCTAAAATTTAAGCAAATTCAAGTCAAAACGCTCGCTAAAGTGGCCGGAGTTGTAAATATTATCAGTTTTCTGGTCATTTCCCTGCTTTTCACGGGTAATGTCCGTGATTGAAAACAGCAGGAAATGTAGTAAGAATCTACTAACTTTTATTTCAAGGGTTTCTTATAAGTTTTTAATCATTTCTGGAAACTCTAATTGCGTATTTTAAGAATTTTACCACAGTTAGACAGTTTTCTTACAAGTATGTAATGGAACCGGCTGGATATTAACTGATTCTCCAAAAAGACGCTAGAGAAATTCGGCCTCAATTGTAAACATTAGCAGTATAGTCCTCACTTACAGTCTTTCTACACTAATGGTGAGCTGTGTAAACATGAATTCCTAATATTTGAAAGCAAATTCAAGTCAAAACGCTAGCTAATGTGGCCGGAGTTGTAAATATTATCAGTTTTCTGGTCATTTCCCTGCTTTTCACGAGTAATGTCCGTGATTGAAAAAAGCAGGAAATGTAGTAAGAATCTATAAACTTTTATTTCAAGGGTTTCTTATAAGTTTTTAATCATTTCTGGAAACTCTAATTGCGTATTTTAAAAGTTTTACCACAATTAGACAGTTTTCATACAAGTATGTAATGGAACCGGCAGGATAGTAACTGATTCACCAAAAAGACGCTAGAGAAATTCGGCCTCAATTGTAAACATTAGCAGTATAGTCCTCACTTACAGTCTTTCTACACTAATGGTGAGCTGTGTAAACATGAATTCCTAATATTTGAAAACAAATTCAAGTCAAAATGCTCGCTAAAGTCGCCCGAGTTGTAAATATTATCAGTTTTCTGGTCATTACCCTGCTTTTCACGGGTAATGTCCGTGATTGAAAACAGCAGGAAATGTAGTAAGAATCTACAAACTTTTATTTCAAGGGTTTCTTATAAGTTTTTAATCATTTCTGGAAACTCTAATTGCGTATTTTAAAAGATTTACCACAATTAGACAGTTTTCTTACAAGTATGAAATGGAACCGGCAGGATATTAACTGATTCACCAAAAAGACGCTAGAGAAATTCGGCCTCAATTGTAAACATTAGCAGTATAGTCCTCACTTACAGTCTTTCTACACTAATGGTGAGCTGTGTAAACATGAATTCCTAATATTTGAAAGCAAATTCAAGTCAAAACGCTCGCTAAAGTGGCCGGAGTTGTAAATATTATCAGTTTTCTGGTCATTTCCCTGCTTTTCACGGGTAATGTCCGTGATTGAAAAAAGCAGGAAATGTAGTAAGAATCTATAAACTTTTATTTCAAGGGTTTCTTATAAGTTTTTAATCATTTCTGGAAACTCTAATTGCGTATTTTAAAAGTTTTACCACAATTAGACAGTTTTCATACAAGTATGTAATGGAACCGGCAGGATATTAACTGATTCTCCAAAAAGACGCTAGAGAAATTCGGCCTCAATTGTAAACATTAGCAGTATAGTCCTCACTTACAGTCTTTGTACACTAATGGTGAGCTGTATAAACATGAATTCCTAATATTTGAAAGCAAATTCAAGTCAAAACGCTCGCTAAAGTGGCCGGAGTTGTAAATATTATCAGTTTTCTGGTCATTACCCTGCTTTTCACGGGTAATGTCCGTGATTTAAAACAGCAGGAAATGTAGTAAGAATCTACAAACTTTTATTTCAAGGGTTTCTTATAAGTTTTTAATCATTTCTGGAAACTCTAATTGCGTATTTTAAGAGTTTTACCACAATTAGACAGTTTTCTTACAAGTATGTAATGGAACCGGCAGGATAGTAACTGATTCACCAAAAAGACGCTAGAGAAATTCGGCCTCAATTGTAAACATTAGCAGTATAGTCCTCACTTACAGTCTTTCTAAACCAATGGTGAGCTGTGTAAACATGAATTCCTAATATTTGAAAACAAATTCAAGTCAAAACGTTCGCCAAAGTGGCAGGAGTTGTAAATATTATCAGTTTTCAGGTCATTTTTCTGCTTTCCACGGATAATGTCCGTGATTGAAAAGAGCAGGAAATGTAGTAAGAATCTACTAACTTTTATTTCAAGGGTTTCTTATAAGTTTTTAATCATTTCTGGAAACTCTAATTGCGTATTTTAAGAGTTTTACCACAATTAGACAGTTTTCTTACAAGTATGTAATGGAACCGGCAGGATATTAACTGATTCACCAAAAAGACGCTAGAGAAATTCGGCCTCAATTGTAAACATTAGCAGTATAGTCCTCACTTACAGTCTTTCTACACTAATGGTGAGCTGTATAAACATGAATTCCTAATATTTGAAAGCAAATTCAAGTCAAAACGCTCGCTAAAGTGGCCGGAGTTGTAAATATTATCAGTTTTCTGGTCATTTCCCTGCTTTTCACGGGTCATGTCCGTGATTGAAAACAGCAGGAAATGTAGTAAGAATCTACAAACTTTTATTTCAAGGGTTTCTTATAAGTTTTTAATCATTTCTGGAAACTCTAATTGTGTATTTAAAAAGTTTTACTACAATTAGACAGTTTTCTTACAAGTATGTAATGGAACCGGCAGGATAGTAACTGATTCACCAAAAAGACGCTAGAGAAATTCGGCCTCAATTGTAAACATTAGCAGTATAGTCCTCACTTACAGTCTTTCTAAACTAATGGTGAGCTGTGTAAACATGAATTCCTAATATTTGAAAACAAATTCAAGTCAAAACGCTCGCTAAAGTGGCCGGAGTTGTAAATATTATCAGTTTTCAGGTCATTTTTCTGCTTTCCACGGGTAATGTGCGTGATTGAAAACAGCAGGAAATGTAGTAAGAATCTACTAACTTTTATTTCAAGGGTTTCTTATAAGTTTTTAATCATTTCTGGAAACTCTAATTGCGTATTTTAAGAGTTTTACCACAATTAGACAGTTTTCTTACAAGTATGTAATGGAACCGGCAGGATAGTAACTGATTCACCAAAACGACGCTAGAGAAATTCGGCCTCAATTGTAAACATTAGCAGTATAGTCCTCACTTACAGTCTTTCTACACTAATGGTGAGCTGTATAAACATGAATTCCTAATATTTGAAAGCAAATTCAAGTCAAAACGCTCGCTAAAGTGGCCGGAGTTGTAAATATTATCAGTTTTCTGGTCATTTCCCTGCTTTTCACGGGTCATGTCCGTGATTGAAAACAGCAGGAAATGTAGTAAGAATCTACTAACTTTTATTTCAAGGGTTTCTTATAAGTTTTTAATCATTTCTGGAAACTCTAATTGCGTATTTTAAGAGTTTTACCACAATTAGACAGTTTTCTTACAAGTATGTAATGGAACCGGCAGGATAGTAACTGATTCACCAAAAAGACGCTAGAGAAATTCGGCCTCAATTGTAAACATTAGCAGTATAGTCCTCACTTACAGTCTTTCTACACTAATGGTGAGCTGTATAAACATGAATTCCTAAAATTTAAGCAAATTCAAGTCAAAACGCTCGCTAAAGTGGCCGGAGTTGTAAATATTATCAGTTTTCTGGTCATTTCCCTGCTTTTCACGGGTAATGTCCGTGATTGAAAACAGCAGGAAATGTAGTAAGAATCTACTAACTTTTATTTCAAGGGTTTCTTATAAGTTTTTAATCATTTCTGGAAACTCTAATTGCGTATTTTAAGAATTTTACCACAGTTAGACAGTTTTCTTACAAGTATGTAATGGAACCGGCTGGATATTAACTGATTCTCCAAAAAGACGCTAGAGAAATTCGGCCTCAATTGTAAACATTAGCAGTATAGTCCTCACTTACAGTCTTTCTACACTAATGGTGAGCTGTGTAAACATGAATTCCTAATATTTGAAAGCAAATTCAAGTCAAAACGCTAGCTAATGTGGCCGGAGTTGTAAATATTATCAGTTTTCTGGTCATTTCCCTGCTTTTCACGAGTAATGTCCGTGATTGAAAAAAGCAGGAAATGTAGTAAGAATCTATAAACTTTTATTTCAAGGGTTTCTTATAAGTTTTTAATCATTTCTGGAAACTCTAATTGCGTATTTTAAAAGTTTTACCACAATTAGACAGTTTTCATACAAGTATGTAATGGAACCGGCAGGATAGTAACTGATTCACCAAAAAGACGCTAGAGAAATTCGGCCTCAATTGTAAACATTAGCAGTATAGTCCTCACTTACAGTCTTTCTACACTAATGGTGAGCTGTGTAAACATGAATTCCTAATATTTGAAAACAAATTCAAGTCAAAATGCTCGCTAAAGTCGCCCGAGTTGTAAATATTATCAGTTTTCTGGTCATTACCCTGCTTTTCACGGGTAATGTCCGTGATTGAAAACAGCAGGAAATGTAGTAAGAATCTACAAACTTTTATTTCAAGGGTTTCTTATAAGTTTTTAATCATTTCTGGAAACTCTAATTGCGTATTTTAAAAGATTTACCACAATTAGACAGTTTTCTTACAAGTATGAAATGGAACCGGCAGGATATTAACTGATTCACCAAAAAGACGCTAGAGAAATTCGGCCTCAATTGTAAACATTAGCAGTATAGTCCTCACTTACAGTCTTTCTACACTAATGGTGAGCTGTGTAAACATGAATTCCTAATATTTGAAAGCAAATTCAAGTCAAAACGCTCGCTAAAGTGGCCGGAGTTGTAAATATTATCAGTTTTCTGGTCATTTCCCTGCTTTTCACGGGTAATGTCCGTGATTGAAAAAAGCAGGAAATGTAGTAAGAATCTATAAACTTTTATTTCAAGGGTTTCTTATAAGTTTTTAATCATTTCTGGAAACTCTAATTGCGTATTTTAAAAGTTTTACCACAATTAGACAGTTTTCATACAAGTATGTAATGGAACCGGCAGGATATTAACTGATTCTCCAAAAAGACGCTAGAGAAATTCGGCCTCAATTGTAAACATTAGCAGTATAGTCCTCACTTACAGTCTTTGTACACTAATGGTGAGCTGTATAAACATGAATTCCTAATATTTGAAAGCAAATTCAAGTCAAAACGCTCGCTAAAGTGGCCGGAGTTGTAAATATTATCAGTTTTCTGGTCATTACCCTGCTTTTCACGGGTAATGTCCGTGATTTAAAACAGCAGGAAATGTAGTAAGAATCTACAAACTTTTATTTCAAGGGTTTCTTATAAGTTTTTAATCATTTCTGGAAACTCTAATTGCGTATTTTAAGAGTTTTACCACAATTAGACAGTTTTCTTACAAGTATGTAATGGAACCGGCAGGATAGTAACTGATTCACCAAAAAGACGCTAGAGAAATTCGGCCTCAATTGTAAACATTAGCAGTATAGTCCTCACTTACAGTCTTTCTAAACCAATGGTGAGCTGTGTAAACATGAATTCCTAATATTTGAAAACAAATTCAAGTCAAAACGTTCGCCAAAGTGGCAGGAGTTGTAAATATTATCAGTTTTCAGGTCATTTTTCTGCTTTCCACGGATAATGTCCGTGATTGAAAAGAGCAGGAAATGTAGTAAGAATCTACTAACTTTTATTTCAAGGGTTTCTTATAAGTTTTTAATCATTTCTGGAAACTCTAATTGCGTATTTTAAGAGTTTTACCACAATTAGACAGTATTCTTACAAGTATGTAATGGAACCGGCAGGATATTAACTGATTCACCAAAAAGACGCTAGAGAAATTCGGCCTCAATTGTAAACATTAGCAGTATAGTCCTCACTTACAGTCTTTCTACACTAATGGTGAGCTGTATAAACATGAATTCCTAATATTTGAAAGCAAATTCAAGTCAAAACGCTCGCTAAAGTGGCCGGAGTTGTAAATATTATCAGTTTTCTGGTCATTTCCCTGCTTTTCACGGGTCATGTCCGTGATTGAAAACAGCAGGAAATGTAGTAAGAATCTACAAACTTTTATTTCAAGGGTTTCTTATAAGTTTTTAATCATTTCTGGAAACTCTAATTGTGTATTTAAAAAGTTTTACTACAATTAGACAGTTTTCTTACAAGTATGTAATGGAACCGGCAGGATAGTAACTGATTCACCAAAAAGACGCTAGAGAAATTCGGCCTCAATTGTAAACATTAGCAGTATAGTCCTCACTTACAGTCTTTCTAAACTAATGGTGAGCTGTGTAAACATGAATTCCTAATATTTGAAAACAAATTCAAGTCAAAACGCTCGCTAAAGTGGCCGGAGTTGTAAATATTATCAGTTTTCAGGTCATTTTTCTGCTTTCCACGGGTAATGTGCGTGATTGAAAACAGCAGGAAATGTAGTAAGAATCTACTAACTTTTATTTCAAGGGTTTCTTATAAGTTTTTAATCATTTCTGGAAACTCTAATTGCGTATTTTAAGAGTTTTACCACAATTAGACAGTTTTCTTACAAGTATGTAATGGAACCGGCAGGATAGTAACTGATTCACCAAAACGACGCTAGAGAAATTCGGCCTCAATTGTAAACATTAGCAGTATAGTCCTCACTTACAGTCTTTCTACACTAATGGTGAGCTGTATAAACATGAATTCCTAATATTTGAAAGCAAATTCAAGTCAAAACGCTCGCTAAAGTGGCCGGAGTTGTAAATATTATCAGTTTTCTGGTCATTTCCCTGCTTTTCACGGGTCATGTCCGTGATTGAAAACAGCAGGAAATGTAGTAAGAATCTACTAACTTTTATTTCAAGGGTTTCTTATAAGTTTTTAATCATTTCTGGAAACTCTAATTGCGTATTTTAAGAGTTTTACCACAATTAGACAGTTTTCTTACAAGTATGTAATGGAACCGGCAGGATAGTAACTGATTCACCAAAAAGACGCTAGAGAAATTCGGCCTCAATTGTAAACATTAGCAGTATAGTCCTCACTTACAGTCTTTCTAAACTAATGGTGAGCTGTGTAAACATGAATTCCTAATATTTGAAAACAAATTCAAGTCAAAACGCTCGCCAAAGTCGCCGGAGTTGTAAATATTATCAGTTTTCAGGTCATTTTTCTGCTTTCCACGGGTAATGTGCGTGATTGAAAACAGCAGGAAATGTAGTAAGAATCTACTAACTTTTATTTCAAGGGTTTCTTATAAGTTTTTAATCATTTCTGGAAACTCTAATTGCGTATTTTAAGAGTTTTACCACAATTAGACAGTTTTCTTACAAGTATGTAAGGGAACCGGCAGGATAGTAACTGATTCACCAAAAAGACGCTAGAGAAATTCGGCCTCAATTGTAAACATTAGCAGTATAGTCCTCACTTACAGTCTTTCTACACTAATGGTGAGCTGTATAAACATGAATTCCTAATATTTGAAAGCAAATTCAAGTCAAAACGCTCGCTAAAGTGGCCGGAGTTGTAAATATTATCAGTTTTCTGGTCATTTCCCTGCTTTTCACGGGTCATGTCCGTGATTGAAAACAGCAGGAAATGTAGTAAGAATCTACAAACTTTTATTTCAAGGGTTTCTTATAAGTTTTTAATCATTTCTGGAAACTCTAATTGCGTATTTTAAGAGTTTTACCACAATTAGACAGTTTTCTTACAAGTATGTAATGGAACCGGCAGGATAGTAACTGATTCACCAAAAAGACGCTAGAGAAATTCGGCCTCAATTGTAAACATTAGCAGTATAGTCCTCACTTACAGTCTTTCTACACTAATGGTGAGCTGTATAAACATGAATTCCTAAAATTTGAAAGCAAATTCAAGTCAAAACGCTCGCTAAAGTGGCCGGAGTTGTAAATATTATCAGTTTTCTGGTCATTTCCCTGCTTTTCACGGGTCATGTCCGTGATTGAAAACAGCAGGAAATGTAGTAAGAATCTACTAACTTTTATTTCAAGGGTTTCTTATAAGTTTTTAATCATTTCTGGAAACTCTAATTGCGTATTTTAAGAGTTTTACCACAATTAGACAGTTTTCTTACAAGTATGTAATGGAACCGGCAGGATAGTAACTGATTCACCAAAAAGACGCTAGAGAAATTCGGCCTCAATTGTAAACATTAGCAGTATAGTCCTCACTTACAGTCTTTCTACACTAATGGTGAGCTGTATAAACATGAATTCCTAAAATTTAAGCAAATTCAAGTCAAAACGCTCGCTAAAGTGGCCGGAGTTGTAAATATTATCAGTTTTCTGGTCATTTCCCTGCTTTTCACGGGTAATGTCCGTGATTGAAAACAGCAGGAAATGTAGTAAGAATCTACTAACTTTTATTTCAAGGGTTTCTTATAAGTTTTTAATCATTTCTGGAAACTCTAATTGCGTATTTTAAGAATTTTACCACAGTTAGACAGTTTTCTTACAAGTATGTAATGGAACCGGCTGGATATTAACTGATTCTCCAAAAAGACGCTAGAGAAATTCGGCCTCAATTGTAAACATTAGCAGTATAGTCCTCACTTACAGTCTTTCTACACTAATGGTGAGCTGTGTAAACATGAATTCCTAATATTTGAAAGCAAATTCAAGTCAAAACGCTAGCTAATGTGGCCGGAGTTGTAAATATTATCAGTTTTCTGGTCATTTCCCTGCTTTTCACGGGTAATGTCCGTGATTGAAAAAAGCAGGAAATGTAGTAAGAATCTATAAACTTTTATTTCAAGGGTTTCTTATAAGTTTTTAATCATTTCTGGAAACTCTAATTGCGTATTTTAAAAGTTTTACCACAATTAGACAGTTTTCATACAAGTATGTAATGGAACCGGCAGGATAGTAACTGATTCACCAAAAAGACGCTAGAGAAATTCGGCCTCAATTGTAAACATTAGCAGTATAGTCCTCACTTACAGTCTTTCTACACTAATGGTGAGCTGTGTAAACATGAATTCCTAATATTTGAAAACAAATTCAAGTCAAAATGCTCGCTAAAGTCGCCCGAGTTGTAAATATTATCAGTTTTCTGGTCATTACCCTGCTTTTCACGGGTAATGTCCGTGATTGAAAACAGCAGGAAATGTAGTAAGAATCTACAAACTTTTATTTCAAGGGTTTCTTATAAGTTTTTAATCATTTCTGGAAACTCTAATTGCGTATTTTAAAAGATTTACCACAATTAGACAGTTTTCTTACAAGTATGAAATGGAACCGGCAGGATATTAACTGATTCACCAAAAAGACGCTAGAGAAATTCGGCCTCAATTGTAAACATTAGCAGTATAGTCCTCACTTACAGTCTTTCTACACTAATGGTGAGCTGTGTAAACATGAATTCCTAATATTTGAAAGCAAATTCAAGTCAAAACGCTCGCTAAAGTGGCCGGAGTTGTAAATATTATCAGTTTTCTGGTCATTTCCCTGCTTTTCACGGGTAATGTCCGTGATTGAAAAAAGCAGGAAATGTAGTAAGAATCTATAAACTTTTATTTCAAGGGTTTCTTATAAGTTTTTAATCATTTCTGGAAACTCTAATTGCGTATTTTAAAAGTTTTACCACAATTAGACAGTTTTCATACAAGTATGTAATGGAACCGGCAGGATATTAACTGATTCTCCAAAAAGACGCTAGAGAAATTCGGCCTCAATTGTAAACATTAGCAGTATAGTCCTCACTTACAGTCTTTGTACACTAATGGTGAGCTGTATAAACATGAATTCCTAATATTTGAAAGCAAATTCAAGTCAAAACGCTCGCTAAAGTGGCCGGAGTTGTAAATATTATCAGTTTTCTGGTCATTACCCTGCTTTTCACGGGTAATGTCCGTGATTTAAAACAGCAGGAAATGTAGTAAGAATCTACAAACTTTTATTTCAAGGGTTTCTTATAAGTTTTTAATCATTTCTGGAAACTCTAATTGCGTATTTTAAGAGTTTTACCACAATTAGACAGTTTTCTTACAAGTATGTAATGGAACCGGCAGGATAGTAACTGATTCACCAAAAAGACGCTAGAGAAATTCGGCCTCAATTGTAAACATTAGCAGTATAGTCCTCACTTACAGTCTTTCTAAACCAATGGTGAGCTGTGTAAACATGAATTCCTAATATTTGAAAACAAATTCAAGTCAAAACGTTCGCCAAAGTGGCAGGAGTTGTAAATATTATCAGTTTTCAGGTCATTTTTCTGCTTTCCACGGATAATGTCCGTGATTGAAAAGAGCAGGAAATGTAGTAAGAATCTACTAACTTTTATTTCAAGGGTTTCTTATAAGTTTTTAATCATTTCTGGAAACTCTAATTGCGTATTTTAAGAGTTTTACCACAATTAGACAGTTTTCTTACAAGTATGTAATGGAACCGGCAGGATATTAACTGATTCACCAAAAAGACGCTAGAGAAATTCGGCCTCAATTGTAAACATTAGCAGTATAGTCCTCACTTACAGTCTTTCTACACTAATGGTGAGCTGTATAAACATGAATTCCTAATATTTGAAAGCAAATTCAAGTCAAAACGCTCGCTAAAGTGGCCGGAGTTGTAAATATTATCAGTTTTCTGGTCATTTCCCTGCTTTTCACGGGTCATGTCCGTGATTGAAAACAGCAGGAAATGTAGTAAGAATCTACAAACTTTTATTTCAAGGGTTTCTTATAAGTTTTTAATCATTTCTGGAAACTCTAATTGTGTATTTAAAAAGTTTTACTACAATTAGACAGTTTTCTTACAAGTATGTAATGGAACCGGCAGGATAGTAACTGATTCACCAAAAAGACGCTAGAGAAATTCGGCCTCAATTGTAAACATTAGCAGTATAGTCCTCACTTACAGTCTTTCTAAACTAATGGTGAGCTGTGTAAACATGAATTCCTAATATTTGAAAACAAATTCAAGTCAAAACGCTCGCTAAAGTGGCCGGAGTTGTAAATATTATCAGTTTTCAGGTCATTTTTCTGCTTTCCACGGGTAATGTGCGTGATTGAAAACAGCAGGAAATGTAGTAAGAATCTACTAACTTTTATTTCAAGGGTTTCTTATAAGTTTTTAATCATTTCTGGAAACTCTAATTGCGTATTTTAAGAGTTTTACCACAATTAGACAGTTTTCTTACAAGTATGTAATGGAACCGGCAGGATAGTAACTGATTCACCAAAACGACGCTAGAGAAATTCGGCCTCAATTGTAAACATTAGCAGTATAGTCCTCACTTACAGTCTTTCTACACTAATGGTGAGCTGTATAAACATGAATTCCTAATATTTGAAAGCAAATTCAAGTCAAAACGCTCGCTAAAGTGGCCGGAGTTGTAAATATTATCAGTTTTCTGGTCATTTCCCTGCTTTTCACGGGTCATGTCCGTGATTGAAAACAGCAGGAAATGTAGTAAGAATCTACTAACTTTTATTTCAAGGGTTTCTTATAAGTTTTTAATCATTTCTGGAAACTCTAATTGCGTATTTTAAGAGTTTTACCACAATTAGACAGTTTTCTTACAAGTATGTAATGGAACCGGCAGGATAGTAACTGATTCACCAAAAAGACGCTAGAGAAATTCGGCCTCAATTGTAAACATTAGCAGTATAGTCCTCACTTACAGTCTTTCTAAACTAATGGTGAGCTGTGTAAACATGAATTCCTAATATTTGAAAACAAATTCAAGTCAAAACGCTCGCCAAAGTCGCCGGAGTTGTAAATATTATCAGTTTTCAGGTCATTTTTCTGCTTTCCACGGGTAATGTGCGTGATTGAAAACAGCAGGAAATGTAGTAAGAATCTACTAACTTTTATTTCAAGGGTTTCTTATAAGTTTTTAATCATTTCTGGAAACTCTAATTGCGTATTTTAAGAGTTTTACCACAATTAGACAGTTTTCTTACAAGTATGTAAGGGAACCGGCAGGATAGTAACTGATTCACCAAAAAGACGCTAGAGAAATTCGGCCTCAATTGTAAACATTAGCAGTATAGTCCTCACTTACAGTCTTTCTACACTAATGGTGAGCTGTATAAACATGAATTCCTAATATTTGAAAGCAAATTCAAGTCAAAACGCTCGCTAAAGTGGCCGGAGTTGTAAATATTATCAGTTTTCTGGTCATTTCCCTGCTTTTCACGGGTCATGTCCGTGATTGAAAACAGCAGGAAATGTAGTAAGAATCTACAAACTTTTATTTCAAGGGTTTCTTATAAGTTTTTAATCATTTCTGGAAACTCTAATTGCGTATTTTAAGAGTTTTACCACAATTAGACAGTTTTCTTACAAGTATGTAATGGAACCGGCAGGATAGTAACTGATTCACCAAAAAGACGCTAGAGAAATTCGGCCTCAATTGTAAACATTAGCAGTATAGTCCTCACTTACAGTCTTTCTACACTAATGGTGAGCTGTATAAACATGAATTCCTAAAATTTGAAAGCAAATTCAAGTCAAAACGCTCGCTAAAGTGGCCGGAGTTGTAAATATTATCAGTTTTCTGGTCATTTCCCTGCTTTTCACGGGTCATGTCCGTGATTGAAAAAAGCAGGAAATGTAGTAAGAATCTACTAACTTTTATTTCAAGGGTTTCTTATAAGTTTTTAATCATTTCTGGAAACTCTAATTGCGTATTTTAAGAGTTTTACCACAATTAGACAGTTTTCTTACAAGTATGTAATGGAACCGGCAGGATAGTAACTGATTCACCAAAAAGACGCTAGAGAAATTCGGCCTCAATTGTAAACATTAGCAGTATAGTCCTCACTTACAGTCTTTCTACACTAATGGTGAGCTGTATAAACATGAATTCCTAAAATTTAAGCAAATTCAAGTCAAAACGCTCGCTAAAGTGGCCGGAGTTGTAAATATTATCAGTTTTCTGGTCATTTCCCTGCTTTTCACGGGTAATGTCCGTGATTGAAAACAGCAGGAAATGTAGTAAGAATCTACTAACTTTTATTTCAAGGGTTTCTTATAAGTTTTTAATCATTTCTGGAAACTCTAATTTCGTATTTTAAGAATTTTACCACAGTTAGACAGTTTTCTTACAAGTATGTAATGGAACCGGCTGGATATTAACTGATTCACCAAAAAGACGCTAGAGAAATTCGGCCTCAATTGTAAACATTAGCAGTATAGTCCTCACTTACAGTCTTTCTAAACTAATGGTGAGCTGTGTAAACATGAATTCCTAATATTTGAAAACAAATTCAAGTCAAAACGCTCGCTAAAGTGGCCGGAGTTGTAAATATTATCAGTTTTCAGGTCATTTTTCTGCTTTCCACGGGTAATGTGCGTGATTGAAAACAGCAGGAAATGTAGTAAGAATCTACTAACTTTTATTTCAAGGGTTTCTTATAAGTTTTTAATCATTTCTGGAAACTCTAATTGCGTATTTTAAGAGTTTTACCACAATTAGACAGTTTTCTTACAAGTATGTAATGGAACCGGCAGGATAGTAACTGATTCACCAAAACGACGCTAGAGAAATTCGGCCTCAATTGTAAACATTAGCAGTATAGTCCTCACTTACAGTCTTTCTACACTAATGGTGAGCTGTATAAACATGAATTCCTAATATTTGAAAGCAAATTCAAGTCAAAACGCTCGCTAAAGTGGCCGGAGTTGTAAATATTATCAGTTTTCTGGTCATTTCCCTGCTTTTCACGGGTCATGTCCGTGATTGAAAACAGCAGGAAATGTAGTAAGAATCTACTAACTTTTATTTCAAGGGTTTCTTATAAGTTTTTAATCATTTCTGGAAACTCTAATTGCGTATTTTAAGAGTTTTACCACAATTAGACAGTTTTCTTACAAGTATGTAATGGAACCGGCAGGATAGTAACTGATTCACCAAAAAGACGCTAGAGAAATTCGGCCTCAATTGTAAACATTAGCAGTATAGTCCTCACTTACAGTCTTTCTAAACTAATGGTGAGCTGTGTAAACATGAATTCCTAATATTTGAAAACAAATTCAAGTCAAAACGCTCGCCAAAGTCGCCGGAGTTGTAAATATTATCAGTTTTCAGGTCATTTTTCTGCTTTCCACGGGTAATGTGCGTGATTGAAAACAGCAGGAAATGTAGTAAGAATCTACTAACTTTTATTTCAAGGGTTTCTTATAAGTTTTTAATCATTTCTGGAAACTCTAATTGCGTATTTTAAGAGTTTTACCACAATTAGACAGTTTTCTTACAAGTATGTAAGGGAACCGGCAGGATAGTAACTGATTCACCAAAAAGACGCTAGAGAAATTCGGCCTCAATTGTAAACATTAGCAGTATAGTCCTCACTTACAGTCTTTCTACACTAATGGTGAGCTGTATAAACATGAATTCCTAATATTTGAAAGCAAATTCAAGTCAAAACGCTCGCTAAAGTGGCCGGAGTTGTAAATATTATCAGTTTTCTGGTCATTTCCCTGCTTTTCACGGGTCATGTCCGTGATTGAAAACAGCAGGAAATGTAGTAAGAATCTACAAACTTTTATTTCAAGGGTTTCTTATAAGTTTTTAATCATTTCTGGAAACTCTAATTGCGTATTTTAAGAGTTTTACCACAATTAGACAGTTTTCTTACAAGTATGTAATGGAACCGGCAGGATAGTAACTGATTCACCAAAAAGACGCTAGAGAAATTCGGCCTCAATTGTAAACATTAGCAGTATAGTCCTCACTTACAGTCTTTCTACACTAATGGTGAGCTGTATAAACATGAATTCCTAAAATTTGAAAGCAAATTCAAGTCAAAACGCTCGCTAAAGTGGCCGGAGTTGTAAATATTATCAGTTTTCTGGTCATTTCCCTGCTTTTCACGGGTCATGTCCGTGATTGAAAACAGCAGGAAATGTAGTAAGAATCTACTAACTTTTATTTCAAGGGTTTCTTATAAGTTTTTAATCATTTCTGGAAACTCTAATTGCGTATTTTAAGAGTTTTACCACAATTAGACAGTTTTCTTACAAGTATGTAATGGAACCGGCAGGATAGTAACTGATTCACCAAAAAGACGCTAGAGAAATTCGGCCTCAATTGTAAACATTAGCAGTATAGTCCTCACTTACAGTCTTTCTACACTAATGGTGAGCTGTATAAACATGAATTCCTAAAATTTAAGCAAATTCAAGTCAAAACGCTCGCTAAAGTGGCCGGAGTTGTAAATATTATCAGTTTTCTGGTCATTTCCCTGCTTTTCACGGGTAATGTCCGTGATTGAAAACAGCAGGAAATGTAGTAAGAATCTACTAACTTTTATTTCAAGGGTTTCTTATAAGTTTTTAATCATTTCTGGAAACTCTAATTGCGTATTTTAAGAATTTTACCACAGTTAGACAGTTTTCTTACAAGTATGTAATGGAACCGGCTGGATATTAACTGATTCTCCAAAAAGACGCTAGAGAAATTCGGCCTCAATTGTAAACATTAGCAGTATAGTCCTCACTTACAGTCTTTCTACACTAATGGTGAGCTGTGTAAACATGAATTCCTAATATTTGAAAGCAAATTCAAGTCAAAACGCTAGCTAATGTGGCCGGAGTTGTAAATATTATCAGTTTTCTGGTCATTTCCCTGCTTTTCACGGGTAATGTCCGTGATTGAAAAAAGCAGGAAATGTAGTAAGAATCTATAAACTTTTATTTCAAGGGTTTCTTATAAGTTTTTAATCATTTCTGGAAACTCTAATTGCGTATTTTAAAAGTTTTACCACAATTAGACAGTTTTCATACAAGTATGTAATGGAACCGGCAGGATAGTAACTGATTCACCAAAAAGACGCTAGAGAAATTCGGCCTCAATTGTAAACATTAGCAGTATAGTCCTCACTTACAGTCTTTCTACACTAATGGTGAGCTGTGTAAACATGAATTCCTAATATTTGAAAACAAATTCAAGTCAAAATGCTCGCTAAAGTCGCCCGAGTTGTAAATATTATCAGTTTTCTGGTCATTACCCTGCTTTTCACGGGTAATGTCCGTGATTGAAAACAGCAGGAAATGTAGTAAGAATCTACAAACTTTTATTTCAAGGGTTTCTTATAAGTTTTTAATCATTTCTGGAAACTCTAATTGCGTATTTTAAAAGATTTACCACAATTAGACAGTTTTCTTACAAGTATGAAATGGAACCGGCAGGATATTAACTGATTCACCAAAAAGACGCTAGAGAAATTCGGCCTCAATTGTAAACATTAGCAGTATAGTCCTCACTTACAGTCTTTCTACACTAATGGTGAGCTGTGTAAACATGAATTCCTAATATTTGAAAGCAAATTCAAGTCAAAACGCTCGCTAAAGTGGCCGGAGTTGTAAATATTATCAGTTTTCTGGTCATTTCCCTGCTTTTCACGGGTAATGTCCGTGATTGAAAAAAGCAGGAAATGTAGTAAGAATCTATAAACTTTTATTTCAAGGGTTTCTTATAAGTTTTTAATCATTTCTGGAAACTCTAATTGCGTATTTTAAAAGTTTTACCACAATTAGACAGTTTTCATACAAGTATGTAATGGAACCGGCAGGATATTAACTGATTCTCCAAAAAGACGCTAGAGAAATTCGGCCTCAATTGTAAACATTAGCAGTATAGTCCTCACTTACAGTCTTTGTACACTAATGGTGAGCTGTATAAACATGAATTCCTAATATTTGAAAGCAAATTCAAGTCAAAACGCTCGCTAAAGTGGCCGGAGTTGTAAATATTATCAGTTTTCTGGTCATTACCCTGCTTTTCACGGGTAATGTCCGTGATTTAAAACAGCAGGAAATGTAGTAAGAATCTACAAACTTTTATTTCAAGGGTTTCTTATAAGTTTTTAATCATTTCTGGAAACTCTAATTGCGTATTTTAAGAGTTTTACCACAATTAGACAGTTTTCTTACAAGTATGTAATGGAACCGGCAGGATAGTAACTGATTCACCAAAAAGACGCTAGAGAAATTCGGCCTCAATTGTAAACATTAGCAGTATAGTCCTCACTTACAGTCTTTCTAAACCAATGGTGAGCTGTGTAAACATGAATTCCTAATATTTGAAAACAAATTCAAGTCAAAACGTTCGCCAAAGTGGCAGGAGTTGTAAATATTATCAGTTTTCAGGTCATTTTTCTGCTTTCCACGGATAATGTCCGTGATTGAAAAGAGCAGGAAATGTAGTAAGAATCTACTAACTTTTATTTCAAGGGTTTCTTATAAGTTTTTAATCATTTCTGGAAACTCTAATTGCGTATTTTAAGAGTTTTACCACAATTAGACAGTTTTCTTACAAGTATGTAATGGAACCGGCAGGATATTAACTGATTCACCAAAAAGACGCTAGAGAAATTCGGCCTCAATTGTAAACATTAGCAGTATAGTCCTCACTTACAGTCTTTCTACACTAATGGTGAGCTGTATAAACATGAATTCCTAATATTTGAAAGCAAATTCAAGTCAAAACGCTCGCTAAAGTGGCCGGAGTTGTAAATATTATCAGTTTTCTGGTCATTTCCCTGCTTTTCACGGGTCATGTCCGTGATTGAAAACAGCAGGAAATGTAGTAAGAATCTACAAACTTTTATTTCAAGGGTTTCTTATAAGTTTTTAATCATTTCTGGAAACTCTAATTGTGTATTTAAAAAGTTTTACTACAATTAGACAGTTTTCTTACAAGTATGTAATGGAACCGGCAGGATAGTAACTGATTCACCAAAAAGACGCTAGAGAAATTCGGCCTCAATTGTAAACATTAGCAGTATAGTCCTCACTTACAGTCTTTCTAAACTAATGGTGAGCTGTGTAAACATGAATTCCTAATATTTGAAAACAAATTCAAGTCAAAACGCTCGCTAAAGTGGCCGGAGTTGTAAATATTATCAGTTTTCAGGTCATTTTTCTGCTTTCCACGGGTAATGTGCGTGATTGAAAACAGCAGGAAATGTAGTAAGAATCTACTAACTTTTATTTCAAGGGTTTCTTATAAGTTTTTAATCATTTCTGGAAACTCTAATTGCGTATTTTAAGAGTTTTACCACAATTAGACAGTTTTCTTACAAGTATGTAATGGAACCGGCAGGATAGTAACTGATTCACCAAAACGACGCTAGAGAAATTCGGCCTCAATTGTAAACATTAGCAGTATAGTCCTCACTTACAGTCTTTCTACACTAATGGTGAGCTGTATAAACATGAATTCCTAATATTTGAAAGCAAATTCAAGTCAAAACGCTCGCTAAAGTGGCCGGAGTTGTAAATATTATCAGTTTTCTGGTCATTTCCCTGCTTTTCACGGGTCATGTCCGTGATTGAAAACAGCAGGAAATGTAGTAAGAATCTACTAACTTTTATTTCAAGGGTTTCTTATAAGTTTTTAATCATTTCTGGAAACTCTAATTGCGTATTTTAAGAGTTTTACCACAATTAGACAGTTTTCTTACAAGTATGTAATGGAACCGGCAGGATAGTAACTGATTCACCAAAAAGACGCTAGAGAAATTCGGCCTCAATTGTAAACATTAGCAGTATAGTCCTCACTTACAGTCTTTCTAAACTAATGGTGAGCTGTGTAAACATGAATTCCTAATATTTGAAAACAAATTCAAGTCAAAACGCTCGCCAAAGTCGCCGGAGTTGTAAATATTATCAGTTTTCAGGTCATTTTTCTGCTTTCCACGGGTAATGTGCGTGATTGAAAACAGCAGGAAATGTAGTAAGAATCTACTAACTTTTATTTCAAGGGTTTCTTATAAGTTTTTAATCATTTCTGGAAACTCTAATTGCGTATTTTAAGAGTTTTACCACAATTAGACAGTTTTCTTACAAGTATGTAAGGGAACCGGCAGGATAGTAACTGATTCACCAAAAAGACGCTAGAGAAATTCGGCCTCAATTGTAAACATTAGCAGTATAGTCCTCACTTACAGTCTTTCTACACTAATGGTGAGCTGTATAAACATGAATTCCTAATATTTGAAAGCAAATTCAAGTCAAAACGCTCGCTAAAGTGGCCGGAGTTGTAAATATTATCAGTTTTCTGGTCATTTCCCTGCTTTTCACGGGTCATGTCCGTGATTGAAAACAGCAGGAAATGTAGTAAGAATCTACAAACTTTTATTTCAAGGGTTTCTTATAAGTTTTTAATCATTTCTGGAAACTCTAATTGCGTATTTTAAGAGTTTTACCACAATTAGACAGTTTTCTTACAAGTATGTAATGGAACCGGCAGGATAGTAACTGATTCACCAAAAAGACGCTAGAGAAATTCGGCCTCAATTGTAAACATTAGCAGTATAGTCCTCACTTACAGTCTTTCTACACTAATGGTGAGCTGTATAAACATGAATTCCTAAAATTTGAAAGCAAATTCAAGTCAAAACGCTCGCTAAAGTGGCCGGAGTTGTAAATATTATCAGTTTTCTGGTCATTTCCCTGCTTTTCACGGGTCATGTCCGTGATTGAAAAAAGCAGGAAATGTAGTAAGAATCTACTAACTTTTATTTCAAGGGTTTCTTATAAGTTTTTAATCATTTCTGGAAACTCTAATTGCGTATTTTAAGAGTTTTACCACAATTAGACAGTTTTCTTACAAGTATGTAATGGAACCGGCAGGATAGTAACTGATTCACCAAAAAGACGCTAGAGAAATTCGGCCTCAATTGTAAACATTAGCAGTATAGTCCTCACTTACAGTCTTTCTACACTAATGGTGAGCTGTATAAACATGAATTCCTAAAATTTAAGCAAATTCAAGTCAAAACGCTCGCTAAAGTGGCCGGAGTTGTAAATATTATCAGTTTTCTGGTCATTTCCCTGCTTTTCACGGGTAATGTCCGTGATTGAAAACAGCAGGAAATGTAGTAAGAATCTACTAACTTTTATTTCAAGGGTTTCTTATAAGTTTTTAATCATTTCTGGAAACTCTAATTTCGTATTTTAAGAATTTTACCACAGTTAGACAGTTTTCTTACAAGTATGTAATGGAACCGGCTGGATATTAACTGATTCTCCAAAAAGACGCTAGAGAAATTCGGCCTCAATTGTAAACATTAGCAGTATAGTCCTCACTTACAGTCTTTCTACACTAATGGTGAGCTGTGTAAACATGAATTCCTAATATTTGAAAGCAAATTCAAGTCAAAACGCTAGCTAATGTGGCCGGAGTTGTAAATATTATCAGTTTTCTGGTCATTTCCCTGCTTTTCACGGGTAATGTCCGTGATTGAAAAAAGCAGGAAATGTAGTAAGAATCTATAAACTTTTATTTCAAGGGTTTCTTATAAGTTTTTAATCATTTCTGGAAACTCTAATTGCGTATTTTAAAAGTTTTACCACAATTAGACAGTTTTCATACAAGTATGTAATGGAACCGGCAGGATATTAACTGATTCTCCAAAAAGACGCTAGAGAAATTCGGCCTCAATTGTAAACATTAGCAGTATAGTCCTCACTTACAGTCTTTGTACACTAATGGTGAGCTGTATAAACATGAATTCCTAATATTTGAAAGCAAATTCAAGTCAAAACGCTCGCTAAAGTGGCCGGAGTTGTAAATATTATCAGTTTTCTGGTCATTTCCCTGCTTTTCACGGGTAATGTCCGTGATTGAAAACAGCAGGAAATGTAGTAAGAATCTACTAACTTTTATTTCAAGGGTTTCTTATAAGTTTTTAATCATTTCTGGAAACTCTAATTGCGTATTTTAAGAGTTTTACCACAATTAGACAGTTTTCTTACAAGTATTTAATGGAACCGGCAGGATATTAACTGATTCACCAAAAAGACGCTAGAGAAATTCGGCCTCAATTGTAAACATTAGCAGTATAGTCCTCACTTACAGTCTTTCTACACTAATTGTGAGCTGTGTAAACATGAATTCCTAATATTTGAAAGCAAATTCAAGTCAAAACGCTCGCTAAAGTGGCCGGAGTTGTAAATATTATCAGTTTTCTGGTCATTTCCCTGCTTTAAACGGGTCATGTCCGTGATTGAATACAGCAGGAAATGTAGTAAGAATCTACAAACTTTTATTTCAAGGGTTTCTTATAAGTTTTTAATCATTTCTGGAAACTCTAATTGTGTATTTTAAAAGTTTTACCACAATTAGACAGTTTTCATACAAGTATGTAATGGAACCGGCAGGATATTAACTGATTCTCCAAAAAGACGCTAGAGAAATTCGGCCTCAATTGTAAACATTAGCAGTATAGTCCTCACTTACAGTCTTTGTACACTAATGGTGAGCTGTATAAACATGAATTCCTAATATTTGAAAGCAAATTCAAGTCAAAACGCTCGCTAAAGTGGCCGGAGTTGTAAATATTATCAGTTTTCTGGTCATTACCCTGCTTTTCACGGGTAATGTCCGTGATTGAAAACAGCAGGAAATGTAGTAAGAATCTACAAACTTTTATTTCAAGGGTTTCTTATAAGTTTTTAATCATTTCTGGAAACTCTAATTGCGTATTTTAAAAGATTTACCACAATTCGTCAGTTTTCTTACAAGTATGTAATGGAATCGGCAGGATAGTAACTGATTCACCAAAAAGACGCTAGAGAAATTCGGCCTCAATTGTAAACATTAGCAGTATAGTCCTCACTTACAGTCTTTCTACACTAATGGTGAGCTGTATAAACATGAATTCCTAATATTTGAAAGCAAATTCAAGTCAAAACGCTCGCTAAAGTGGCCGGAGTTGTAAATATTATCAGTTTTCTGGTCATTACCCTGCTTTTCACGGGTAATGTCCGTGATTGAAAACAGCAGGAAATGTAGTAAGAATCTACAAACTTTTATTTCAAGGGTTTCTTATAAGTTTTTAATCATTTCTGGAAACTCTAATTGCGTATTTTAAAAGTTTTACCACAATTAGACAGTTTTCTTACAAGTATGTAATGGAACCGGCAGGATATTAACTGATTCTCCAAAAAGACGCTAGAGAAATTCGGCCTCAATTGTAAACATTAGCAGTATAGTCCTCACTTACAGTCTTTCTACACTAATGGTGAGGTGTATAAACATGAATTCCTAATATTTGAAAGCAAATTCAAGTCAAAACGCTCGCTAAAGTGGCCGGAGTTGTAAATATTATCAGTTTTCTGGTCATTTCCCTGCTTTTCACGGGTAATGTCCGTGATTGAAAAAAGCAGGAAATGTAGTAAGAATCTACAAACTTTTATTTCAAGGGTTTCTTATAAGTTTTTAATCATTTCTGGAAACTCTAATTGCGTATTTTAAAAGATTTACCACAATTAGACAGTTTTCTTACAAGTATGAAATGGAACCGGCAGGATATTAACTGATTCACCAAAAAGACGCTAGAGAAATTCGGCCTCAAATGTAAACATTAGCAGTATAGTCCTCACTTACAGTCTTTCTACACTAATGGTGAGCTGTATAAACATGAATTCCTAATATTTGAAAGCAAATTCAAGTCAAAACGCTCGCTAAAGTGGCCGGAGTTGTAAATATTATCAGTTTTCTGGTCATTACCCTGCTTTCCACGGGTAATGTCATTGATTTTCAACTGCAGGAAATGTAGTAAGAATCTACTTACTTTTATTTCAAGGGTTTCTCATAAGTTTTTAATCATTTCTGGAAACTTTAATTGCGTATTTAAAGAGTTTCACCACAATTAGACAGTTTTCTTAGAGGTATGTAATGGAACCGGCAGGATATTAACTGATTCTCCAAAAAGACGCTAGAGAAATTCGCCCTCATTGTAAACATTAGCAGTATAGTCCTCACTTACAGTCTTTCTACACTAATGGTGAGCTGTATAAACATGAATTCCTAATATTTGAAAGCAAATTCAAGTCAAAACGCTCGCTAAAGTGGCCGGAGTTGTAAATATTATCAGTTTTCTGGTCATTTCCCTGCTTTTCACGGGTAATGTCCGTGATTGAAAACAGCAGGAAATGTAGTAAGAATCTACAAACTTTTATTTCAAGGGTTTCTTATAAGTTTTTAATCATTTCTGGAAATTCTAATTGCGTATTTTAAAAGTTTTACCACAATTAGACAGTTTTCTTACAAGTATGTAATGGAAGGGGCAGGATAGTAACTGATTCACCAAAAAGACGCTAGAGAAATTCGGCCTCAATTGTAAACATTAGCAGTATAGTCCTCACTTACAGTCTTTCTACACTAATGGTGAGCTGTATAAACATGAATTCCTAATATTTGAAAGCAAATTCAAGTCAAAACGCTCGCTAAAGTGGCCGGAGTTGTAAATATTATCAGTTTTCTGGTCATTTCCCTGCTTTCCACGGGTAATGTCATTGATTTTAAACTGCAGGAAATGTAGTAAGAATCTACTAACTTTTATTTCAAGGGTTTCTCATAAGTTTTTAATCATTTCTGGAAACTTTAATTGCGTATTTTAAGAGTTTTACCACAATTAGACAGTTTTCTTAGAGGTATGTAATGGAACCGGCAGGATATTAACTGATTCTCCAAAAAGACGCTAGAGAAATTCGCCCTCATTGTAAACATTAGCAGTATAGTCCTCACAGTCTTTCTACACTAATGGTGAGCTGTATAAACATGAATTCCTTATATTTGAAAGCAAATTCAAGTCAAAACGCTCGCTAAAGTGGCCGCAGTTGTAAATATTATCAGTTTTCTGGTCATTTCCCTGCTTTTCACGGGTAATGTACGTGATTGAAAAAAGCAGGAAATGTAGTAAGAATCTACAAACTTTTATTTCAAGGGTTTCTTATAAGTTTTTAATCATTTCTGGAAACTCTAATTGCGTATTTTAAAAGTTTTACCACAATTAGACAGTTTTCTTACAAGTATGTAATGGAACCGGCAGGATATTAACTGATTCTCCAAAAAGACGCTAGAGAAATTCGGCCTCAATTGTAAACATTAGCAGTATAGTCCTCACTTACAGTCTTTGTACACTAATGGTGAGCTGTATAAACATGAATTCCTAATATTTGAAAGCAAATTCAAGTCAAAACGCTCGCTAAAGTGGCCGGAGTTGTAAATATTATCAGTTTTCTGGTCATTTCCCTGCTTTTCACGGGTAATGTCCGTGATTGAAAAAAGCAGGAAATGTAGTAAGAATCTACAAACTTTTATTTCAAGGGTTTCTTATAAGTTTTTAATCATTTCTGGAAACTCTAATTGCGTATTTTAAAAGATTTACCACAATTAGACAGTTTTCTTACAAGTATGAAATGGAACCGGCAGGATATTAACTGATTCACCAAAAAGACGCTAGAGAAATTCGGCCTCAATTGTAAACATTAGCAGTATAGTCCTCACTTACAGTCTTTCTACACTAATGGTGAGCTGTATAAACATGAATTCCTAATATTTGAAAGCAAATTCAAGTCAAAACGCTCGCTAAAGTGGCCGGAGTTGTAAATATTATCAGTTTTCTGGTCATTACCCTGCTTTCCACGGGTAATGTCATTGATTTTAAACTGCAGGAAATGTAGTAAGAATCTACTTACTTTTATTTCAAGGGTTTCTCATAAGTTTTTAATCATTTCTGGAAACTTTAATTGCGTATTTTAAAAGATTTACCACAATTCGTCAGTTTTCTTACAAGTATGTAATGGAACCGGCAGGATATTAACTGATTCACAAAAAAGACGCTAGAGAAATTCGGCCTCAATTGTAAACATTAGCAGTATAGTCCTCACTTACAGTCTTTCTACACTAATGGTGAGCTGTATAAACATGAATTCCTAATATTTGAAAGCAAATTCAAGTCAAAACGCTCGCTAAAGTGGCCGGAGTTGTAAATATTATCAGTTTTCTGGTCATTTCCCTGCTTTTCACTGGTAATGTCCGTGATTGAAAACAGCAGGAAATGTAGTAAGAATCTACAAACTTTTATTTCAAGGGTTTCTTATAAGTTTTTAATCATTTCTGGAAACTCTAATTGCGTATTTTAAAAGATTTACCACAATTAGACAGTTTTCTTACAAGTATGAAATGGAACCGGCAGGATATTAACTGATTCACCAAAAAGACGCTAGAGAAATTCGGCCTCAATTGTAAACATTAGCAGTATAGTCCTCACTTACAGTCTTTCTACACTAATGGTGAGCTGTATAAACATGAATTCCTAATATTTGAAAGCAAATTCAAGTCAAAACGCTCGCTAACGTGGCCGGAGTTGTAAATATTATCAGTTTTCTGGTCATAACCCTGCTTTTCACGGGTAATGTCCGTGATTGAAAACAGCAGGAAATGTAGTAAGAATCTACTAACTTTTATTTCAAGGGTTTCTTATAAGTTTTTAATCATTTCTGGAAACTCTAATTGCGTATTTTAAAAGATTTACCACAATTCGTCAGTTTTCTTATAAGTATGTAATGGAACCGGCAGGATATTAACTGATTCACCAAAAAGACGCTAGAGAAATTCGGCCTCAATTGTAAACATTAGCAGTATAGTCCTCACTTACAGTCTTTCTACACTAATGGTGAGCTGTATAAACATGAATTCCTAATATTTGAAAGCAAATTCAAGTCAAAACGCTCGCTAAAGTGGCCGGAGTTGTAAATATTATCAGTTTTCTGGTCATTTCCCTGCTTTTCACTGGTAATGTCCGTGATTGAAAACAGCAGGAAATGTAGTAAGAATCTACAAACTTTTATTTCAAGGGTTTCTTATAAGTTTTTAATCATTTCTGGAAACTCTAATTGCGTATTTTAAAAGTTTTACCACAATTAGACAGTTTTCTTACAAGTATGAAATGGAACCGGCAGGATATTAACTGATTCACCAAAAAGACGCTAGAGAAATTCGGCCTCAATTGTAAACATTAGCAGTATAGTCCTCACTTACAGTCTTTCTACACTAATGGTGAGCTGTATAAACATGAATTCCTAATATTTGAAAGCAAATTCAAGTCAAACGCTCGCTAAAGTGGCCGGAGTTGTAAATATTATCAGTTTTCTGGTCATTTCCCTGCTTTCCACGGGTAATGTCATTGATTTTAAACTGCAGGAAATGTAGTAAGAATCTACTTACTTTTATTTCAAGGGTTTCTCATAAGTTTTTAATCATTTCTGGAAACTTTAATGGCGTATTTTAAGAGTTTTACCACAATTAGACAGTTTTCTTAGAGGTATGTAATGGAACCGGCAGGATATTAACTGATTCTCCAAAAAGACGCTAGAGAAATTCGCCCTCATTGTAAACATTAGCAGTATAGTCCTCACTTACAGTCTTTCTACACTAATGGTGAGCTGTATAAACATGAATTCCTTATATTTGAAAGCAAATTCAAGTCAAAACGCTCGCTAAAGTGGCCGCAGTTGTAAATATTATCAGTTTTCTGGTCATTTCCCTGCTTTTCACGGGTAATGTCCGTGATTGAAAAAAGCAGGAAATGTAGTAAGAATCTACAAACTTTTATTTCAAGGGTTTCTTATAAGTTTTTAATCATTTCTGGAAACTCTAATTGCGTATTTTAAAAGTTTTACCACAATTAGACAGTTTTCTTACAAGTATGTAATGGAACCGGCAGGATATTAACTGATTCTCCAAAAAGACGCTAGAGAAATTCGGCCTCAATTGTAAACATTAGCAGTATAGTCCTCACTTACAGTCTTTCTACACTAATGGTGAGGTGTATAAACATGAATTCCTAATATTTGAAAGCAAATTCAAGTCAAAACGCTCGCTAAAGTGGCCGGAGTTGTAAATATTATCAGTTTTCTGGTCATTTCCCTGCTTTTCACGGGTAATGTCCGTGATTGAAAAAAGCAGGAAATGTAGTAAGAATCTACAAACTTTTATTTCAAGGGTTTCTTATAAGTTTTTAATCATTTCTGGAAACTCTAATTGCGTATTTTAAAAGATTTACCACAATTAGACAGTTTTCTTACAAGTATGAAATGGAACCGGCAGGATATTAACTGATTCACCAAAAAGACGCTAGAGAAATTCGGCCTCAATTGTAAACATTAGCAGTATAGTCCTCACTTACAGTCTTTCTACACTAATGGTGAGCTGTATAAACATGAATTCCTAATATTTGAAAGCAAATTCAAGTCAAAACGCTCGCTAAAGTGGCCGGAGTTGTAAATATTATCAGTTTTCTGGTCATTACCCTGCTTTCCACGGGTAATGTCATTGATTTTAAACTGCAGGAAATGTAGTAAGAATCTACTTACTTTTATTTCAAGGGTTTCTCATAAGTTTTTAATCATTTCTGGAAACTTTAATTGCGTATTTAAAGAGTTTTACCACAATTAGACAGTTTTCTTAGAGGTATGTAATGGAACCGGCAGGATATTAACTGATTCTCCAAAAAGACGCTAGAGAAATTCGCCCTCATTGTAAACATTAGCAGTATAGTCCTCACTTACAGTCTTTGTACACTAATGGTGAGCTGTATAAACATGAATTCCTAATATTTGAAAGCAAATTCAAGTCAAAACGCTCGCTAAAGTGGCCGGAGTTGTAAATATTATCAGTTTTCTGGTCATTTCCCTGCTTTTCACGGGTAATGTCCGTGATTGAAAAAAGCAGGAAATGTAGTAAGAATCTACAAACTTTTATTTCAAGGGTTTCTTATAAGTTTTTAATCATTTCTGGAAACTCTAATTGCGTATTTTAAAAGATTTACCACAATTAGACAGTTTTCTTACAAGTATGAAATGGAACCGGCAGGATATTAACTGATTCACCAAAAAGACGCTAGAGAAATTCGGCCTCAATTGTAAACATTAGCAGTATAGTCCTCACTTACAGTCTTTCTACACTAATGGTGAGCTGTATAAACATGAATTCCTAATATTTGAAAGCAAATTCAAGTCAAAACGCTCGCTAAAGTGGCCGGAGTTGTAAATATTATCAGTTTTCTGGTCATTACCCTGCTTTCCACGGGTAATGTCATTGATTTTAAACTGCAGGAAATGTAGTAAGAATCTACTTACTTTTATTTCAAGGGTTTCTCATAAGTTTTTAATCATTTCTGGAAACTTTAATTGCGTATTTTAAAAGATTTACCACAATTCGTCAGTTTTCTTACAAGTATTTAATGGAACCGGCAGGATATTAACTGATTCACAAAAAAGACGCTAGAGAAATTCGGCCTCAATTGTAAACATTAGCAGTATAGTCCTCACTTACAGTCTTTCTACACTAATGGTGAGCTGTATAAACATGAATTCCTAATATTTGAAAGCAAATTCAAGTCAAAACGCTCGCTAAAGTGGCCGGAGTTGTAAATATTATCAGTTTTCTGGTCATTTCCCTGCTTTTCACTGGTAATGTCCGTGATTGAAAACAGCAGGAAATGTAGTAAGAATCTACAAACTTTTATTTCAAGGGTTTCTTATAAGTTTTTAATCATTTCTGGAAACTCTAATTGCGTATTTTAAAAGATTTACCACAATTAGACAGTTTTCTTACAAGTATGAAATGGAACCGGCAGGATATTAACTGATTCACCAAAAAGACGCTAGAGAAATTCGGCCTCAATTGTAAACATTAGCAGTATAGTCCTCACTTACAGTCTTTCTACACTAATGGTGAGCTGTATAAACATGAATTCCTAATATTTGAAAGCAAATTCAAGTCAAAACGCTCGCTAACGTGGCCGGAGTTGTAAATATTATCAGTTTTCTGGTCATAACCCTGCTTTTCACGGGTAATGTCCGTGATTGAAAACAGCAGGAAATGTAGTAAGAATCTACTAACTTTTATTTCAAGGGTTTCTTATAAGTTTTTAATCATTTCTGGAAACTCTAATTGCGTATTTTAAAAGATTTACCACAATTCGTCAGTTTTCTTATAAGTATGTAATGGAACCGGCAGGATATTAACTGATTCACCAAAAAGACGCTAGAGAAATTCGGCCTCAATTGTAAACATTAGCAGTATAGTCCTCACTTACAGTCTTTCTACACTAATGGTGAGCTGTATAAACATGAATTCCTAATATTTGAAAGCAAATTCAAGTCAAAACGCTCGCTAAAGTGGCCGGAGTTGTAAATATTATCAGTTTTCTGGTCATTTCCCTGCTTTTTACTGGTAATGTCCGTGATTGAAAACAGCAGGAAATGTAGTAAGAATCTACAAACTTTTATTTCAAGGGTTTCTTATAAGTTTTTAATCATTTCTGGAAACTCTAATTGCGTATTTTAAAAGTTTTACCACAATTAGACAGTTTTCTTACAAGTATGAAATGGAACCGGCAGGATATTAACTGATTCACCAAAAAGACGCTAGAGAAATTCGGCCTCAATTGTAAACATTAGCAGTATAGTCCTCACTTACAGTCTTTCTACACTAATGGTGAGCTGTATAAACATGAATTCCTAATATTTGAAAGCAAATTCAAGTCAAACGCTCGCTAAAGTGGCCGGAGTTGTAAATATTATCAGTTTTCTGGTCATTTCCCTGCTTTCCACGGGTAATGTCAGTGATTTTAAACTGCAGGAAATGTAGTAAGAATCTACTTACTTTTATTTCAAGGGTTTCTCATAAGTTTTTAATCATTTCTGGAAACTTTAATGGCGTATTTTAAGAGTTTTACCACAATTAGACAGTTTTCTTAGAGGTATGTAATGGAACCGGCAGGATATTAACTGATTCTCCAAAAAGACGCTAGAGAAATTCGCCCTCATTGTAAACATTAGCAGTATAGTCCTCACTTACAGTCTTTCTACACTAATGGTGAGCTGTATAAACATGAATTCCTTATATTTGAAAGCAAATTCAAGTCAAAACGCTCGCTAAAGTGGCCGCAGTTGTAAATATTATCAGTTTTCTGGTCATTTCCCTGCTTTTCACGGGTAATGTCCGTGATTGAAAAAAGCAGGAAATGTAGTAAGAATCTACAAACTTTTATTTCAAGGGTTTCTTATAAGTTTTTAATCATTTCTGGAAACTCTAATTGCGTATTTTAAAAGTTTTACCACAATTAGACAGTTTTCTTACAAGTATGTAATGGAACCGGCAGGATATTAACTGATTCTCCAAAAAGACGCTAGAGAAATTCGGCCTCAATTGTAAACATTAGCAGTATAGTCCTCACTTACAGTCTTTCTACACTAATGGTGAGGTGTATAAACATGAATTCCTAATATTTGAAAGCAAATTCAAGTCAAAACGCTCGCTAAAGTGGCCGGAGTTGTAAATATTATCAGTTTTCTGGTCATTTCCCTGCTTTTCACGGGTAATGTCCGTGATTGAAAAAAGCAGGAAATGTAGTAAGAATCTACAAACTTTTATTTCAAGGGTTTCTTATAAGTTTTTAATCATTTCTGGAAACTCTAATTGCGTATTTTAAAAGATTTACCACAATTATACAGTTTTCTTACAAGTATGAAATGGAACCGGCAGGATATTAACTGATTCACCAAAAAGACGCTAGAGAAATTCGGCCTCAATTGTAAACATTAGCAGTATAGTCCTCACTTACAGTCTTTCTACACTAATGGTGAGCTGTATAAACATGAATTCCTAATATTTGAAAGCAAATTCAAGTCAAAACGCTCGCTAAAGTGGCCGGAGTTGTAAATATTATCAGTTTTCTGGTCATTACCCTGCTTTCCACGGGTAATGTCATTGATTTTAAACTGCAGGAAATGTAGTAAGAATCTACTTACTTTTATTTCAAGGGTTTCTCATAAGTTTTTAATCATTTCTGGAAACTTTAATTGCGTATTTAAAGAGTTTTACCACAATTAGACAGTTTTCTTAGAGGTATGTAATGGAACCGGCAGGATATTAACTGATTCTCCAAAAAGACGCTAGAGAAATTCGCCCTCATTGTAAACATTAGCAGTAT
Organism: Myotis nattereri; assembly: GCF_964212035.1. Lineage (NCBI taxonomy): Eukaryota > Metazoa > Chordata > Mammalia > Chiroptera > Vespertilionidae > Myotis > Myotis nattereri. The sequence goes on from NC_138087.1 coordinate 2,555,096, forward strand.
AGTCCTCACTTACAGTCTTTCTACACTAATGGTGAGCTGTATAAACATGAATTCCTAATATTTGAAAGCAAATTCAAGTCAAAACGCTCGCTAAAGTGGCCGGAGTTGTAAATATTATCAGTTTTCTGGTCATTTCCCTGCTTTTCACGGGTAATGTCCGTGATTGAAAACAGCAGGAAATGTAGTAAGAATCTACAAACTTTTATTTCAAGGGTTTCTTATAAGTTTTTAATCATTTCTGGAAATTCTAATTGCGTATTTTAAAAGTTTTACCACAATTAGACAGTTTTCTTACAAGTATGTAATGGAACCGGCAGGATATTAACTGATTCACCAAAAAGACGCTAGAGAAATTCGGCCTCAATTGTAAACATTAGCAGTATAGTCCTCACTTACAGTCTTTCTACACTATTGGTGAGCTGTATAAACATGAATTCCTAATATTTGAAAGCAAATTCAAGTCAAAACGCTCGCTAAAGTGGCCGGAGTTGTAAATATTATCAGTTTTCTGGTCATTTCCCTGCTTTTCACGGGTAATGTCCTTGATTGAAAAAAGCAGGAAATGTAGTAAGAATCTACAAACTTTTATTTCAAGGGTTTCTTATAAGTTTTTAATCATTTCTGGAAACTCTAATTGCGTATTTTAAAAGTTTTACCACAATTAGACAGTTTTCTTACAAGTATGTAATGGAACCGGCAGGATATTAACTGATTCTCCAAAAAGACGCTAGAGAAATTCGGCCTCAATTGTAAACATTAGCAGTATAGTCCTCACTTACAGTCTTTCTACACTAATGGTGAGCTGTATAAACATGAATTCCTAATATTTGAAAGCAAATTCAAGTCAAAACGCTCGCTAAAGTGGCCGGAGTTGTAAATATTATCAGTTTTCTGGTCATTTCCCTGCTTTTCACGGGTAATGTCCGTGATTGAAAAAAGCAGGAAATGTAGTAAGAATCTACAAACTTTTATTTCAAGGGTTTCTTATAAGTTTTTAATAATTTCTGGAAACTCTAATTGCGTATTTTAAAAGATTTACCACAATTAGACAGTTTTCTTACAAGTATGAAATGGAACCGGCAGGATATTAACTGATTCACCAAAAAGACGCTAGAGAAATTCGGCCTCAATTGTAAACATTAGCAGTATAGTCCTCACTTACAGTCTTTCTACACTAATGGTGAGCTGTATAAACATGAATTCCTAATATTTGAAAGCAAATTCAAGTCAAAACGCTCGCTAAAGTGGCCGGAGTTGTAAATATTATCAGTTTTCTGGTCATTACCCTGCTTTCCACGGGTAATGTCATTGATTTTAAACTGCAGGAAATGTAGTAAGAATCTACTTACTTTTATTTCAAGGGTTTCTCATAAGTTTTTAATCATTTCTGGAAACTTTAATTGCGTATTTAAAGAGTTTTACCACAATTAGACAGTTTTCTTAGAGGTATGTAATGGAACCGGCAGGATATTAACTGATTCTCCAAAAAGACGCTAGAGAAATTCGCCCTCATTGTAAACATTAGCAGTATAGTCCTCACTTACAGTCTTTCTACACTAATGGTGAGCTGTATAAACATGAATTCCTAATATTTGAAAGCAAATTCAAGTCAAAACGCTCGCTAAAGTGGCCGGAGTTGTAAATATTATCAGTTTTCTGGTCATTTCCCTGCTTTTCACGGGTAATGTCCATGATTGAAAACAGCAGGAAATGTAGTAAGAATCTACAGACTTTTATTTCAAGGGTTTCTTATAAGTTTTTAATCATTTCTGGAAATTCTAATTGCGTATTTTAAAAGTTTTACCACAATTAGACAGTTTTCTTACAAGTATGTAATGGAACCGGCAGGATATTAACTGATTCTCCAAAAAGACGCTAGAGAAATTCGGCCTCAATTGTAAACATTAGCAGTATAGTCCTCACTTACAGTCTTTCTACACTAATGGTGAGCTGTATAAACATGAATTCCTAATATTTGAAAGCAAATTCAAGTCAAAACGCTCGCTAAAGTGGCCGGAGTTGTAAATATTATCAGTTTTCTGGTCATTACCCTGCTTTTCACGGGTAATGTCCGTGATTGAAAACAGCAGGAAATGTAGTAAGAATCTACTAACTTTTATTTCAAGGGTTTCTTATAAGTTTTTAATCATTTCTGGAAACTCTAATTGCGTATTTTAAAAGATTTACCACAATTCGTCAGTTTTCTTACAAGTATGTAATGGAACCGGCAGGATATTAACTGATTCACCAAAAAGACGCTAGAGAAATTCGGCCTCAATTGTAAACATTAGCAGTATAGTCCTCACTTACAGTCTTTCTACACTATTGGTGAGCTGTATAAACATGAATTCCTAATATTTGAAAGCAAATTCAAGTCAAAACGCTAGCTAAAGTGGCCGGAGTTGTAAATATTATCAGTTTTCTGGTCATTTCCCTGCTTTTCACGGGTAATGTCCTTGATTGAAAAAAGCAGGAAATGTAGTAAGAATCTACAAACTTTTATTTCAAGGGTTTCTTATAAGTTTTTAATCATTTCTGGAAACTCTAATTGCGTATTTTAAAAGTTTTACCACAATTAGACAGTTTTCTTACAAGTATGTAATGGAACCGGCAGGATATTAACTGATTCTCCAAAAAGACGCTAGAGAAATTCGGCCTCAATTGTAAACATTAGCAGTATAGTCCTCACTTACAGTCTTTCTACACTAATGGTGAGCTGTATAAACATGAATTCCTAATATTTGAAAGCAAATTCAAGTCAAAACGCTCGCTAAAGTGGCCGGAGTTGTAAATATTATCAGTTTTCTGGTCATTTCCCTGCTTTTCACGGGTAATGTCCGTGATTGAAAAAAGCAGGAAATGTAGTAAGAATCTACAAACTTTTATTTCAAGGGTTTCTTATAAGTTTTTAATAATTTCTGGAAACTCTAATTGCGTATTTTAAAAGATTTACCACAATTAGACAGTTTTCTTACAAGTATGAAATGGAACCGGCAGGATATTAACTGATTCACCAAAAAGACGCTAGAGAAATTCGGCCTCAATTGTAAACATTAGCAGTATAGTCCTCACTTACAGTCTTTCTACACTAATGGTGAGCTGTATAAACATGAATTCCTAATATTTGAAAGCAAATTCAAGTCAAAACGCTCGCTAAAGTGGCCGGAGTTGTAAATATTATCAGTTTTCTGGTCATTACCCTGCTTTCCACGGGTAATGTCATTGATTTTAAACTGCAGGAAATGTAGTAAGAATCTACTTACTTTTATTTCAAGGGTTTCTCATAAGTTTTTAATCATTTCTGGAAACTTTAATTGCGTATTTAAAGAGTTTTACCACAATTAGACAGTTTTCTTAGAGGTATGTAATGGAACCGGCAGGATATTAACTGATTCTCCAAAAAGACGCTAGAGAAATTCGCCCTCATTGTAAACATTAGCAGTATAGTCCTCACTTACAGTCTTTCTACACTAATGGTGAGCTGTATAAACATGAATTCCTAATATTTGAAAGCAAATTCAAGTCAAAACGCTCGCTAAAGTGGCCGGAGTTGTAAATATTATCAGTTTTCTGGTCATTTCCCTGCTTTTCACGGGTAATGTCCATGATTGAAAACAGCAGGAAATGTAGTAAGAATCTACAGACTTTTATTTCAAGGGTTTCTTATAAGTTTTTAATCATTTCTGGAAATTCTAATTGCGTATTTTAAAAGTTTTACCACAATTAGACAGTTTTCTTACAAGTATGTAATGGAACCGGCAGGATATTAACTGATTCACCAAAAAGACGCTAGAGAAATTCGGCCTCAATTGTAAACATTAGCAGTATAGTCCTCACTTACAGTCTTTCTACACTAATGGTGAGCTGTATAAACATGAATTCCTAATATTTGAAAGCAAATTCAAGTCAAAACGCTCGCTAAAGTGGCCGGAGTTGTAAATATTATCAGTTTTCTGGTCATTACCCTGCTTTTCACGGGTAATGTCCGTGATTGAAAACAGCAGGAAATGTAGTAAGAATCTACTAACTTTTATTTCAAGGGTTTCTTATAAGTTTTTAATCATTTCTGGAAACTCTAATTGCGTATTTTAAAAGATTTACCACAATTCGTCAGTTTTCTTACAAGTATGTAATGGAACCGGCAGGATATTAACTGATTCACCAAAAAGACGCTAGAGAAATTCGGCCTCAATTGTAAACATTAGCAGTATAGTCCTCACTTACAGTCTTTCTACACTAATGGTGAGCTGTATAAACATGAATTCCTAATATTTGAAAGCAAATTCAAGTCAAAACGCTCGCTAAAGTGGCCGGAGTTGTAAATATTATCAGTTTTCTGGTCATTTCCCTGCTTTTCACGGGTAATGTCCGGGATTGAAAACAGCAGGAAATGTAGTAAGAATCTACAAACTTTTATTTCAAGGGTTTCTTATAAGTTTTTAATCATTTCTGGAAACTCTAATTGCGTATTTTAAAAGATTTACCACAATTAGACAGTTTTCTTACAAGTATGTAATGGAACCGGCAGGATATTAACTGATTCACCAAAAAGACGCTAGAGAAATTCGGCCTCAATTGTAAACATTAGCAGTATAGTCCTCACTTACAGTCTTTCTACACTACTGGTGAGCTGTATAAACATGAATTCCTAATATTTGAAAGCAAATTCAAGTCAAAACGCTCGCTAAAGTGGCCGGAGTTGTAAATATTATCAGTTTTCTGGTCATTTCCCTGCTTTCCACGGGTAATGTCATTGATTTTAAACTGCAGGAAATGTAGTAAGAATCTACTTACTTTTATTTCAAGGGTTTCTCATAAGTTTTTAATCATTTCTGGAAACTTTAATTGCGTATTTAAAGAGTTTTACCACAATTAGACAGTTTTCTTAGAGGTACGTAATGGAACCGGCAGGATATTAACTGATTCTCCAAAAAGACGCTAGAGAAATTCGCCCTCATTGTAAACATTAGCAGTATAGTCCTCACTTACAGTCTTTCTACACTATTGGTGAGCTGTATAAACATGAATTCCTAATATTTGAAAGCAAATTCAAGTCAAAACGCTCGCTAAAGTGGCCGGAGTTGTAAATATTATCAGTTTTCTGGTCATTTCCCTGCTTTTCACGGGTCATGTCCGTGATTGAATACAGCAGGAAATGTAGTAAGAATCTACAAACTTTTATTTCAAGGGTTTCTTATAAGTTTTTAATCATTTCTGGAAACTCTAATTGCGTATTTTAAAAGATTTACCACAATTAGACAGTTTTCTTACAAGTATGAAATGGAACCTGCAGGATATTAACTGATTCACCAAAAAGACGCTAGAGAAATTCGGCCTCAATTGTAAACATTAGCAGTATAGTCCTCACTTACAGTCTTTCTACACTAATGGTGAGCTGTATAAACATGAATTCCTAATATTTGAAAGCAAATTCAAGTCAAAACGCTCGCTAAAGTGGCCGGAGTTGTAAATATTATCAGTTTTCTGGTCATTTCCCTGCTTTCCACGGGTAATGTCATTGATTTTAAACTGCAGGAAATGTAGTAAGAATCTACTTACTTTTATTTCAAGGGTTTCTCATAAGTTTTTAATCATTTCTGGAAACTTTAATTGCGTATTTTAAGAGTTTTACCACAATTAGACAGTTTTCTTAGAGGTATGTAATGGAACCGGCAGGATATTAACTGATTCTCCAAAAAGACGCTAGAGAAATTCGCCCTCATTGTAAACATTAGCAGTATAGTCCTCACTTACAGTCTTTCTACACTAATGGTGAGCTGTATAAACATGAATTCCTAATATTTGAAAGCAAATTCAAGTCAAAACGCTCGCTAAAGTGGCCGGAGTTGTAAATATTATCAGTTTTCTGGTCATTTCCCTGCTTTTCACGGGTAATGTCCGTGATTGAAAACCGCAGGAAATGTAGTAAGAATCTACAAACTTTTATTTCAAGGGTTTCTTATAAGTTTTTAATCATTTCTGGAAATTCTAATTGCGTATTTTAAAAGTTTTACCACAATTAGATAGTTTTCTTACAAGTATGTAATGGAACCGGCAGGATAGTAACTGATTCACCAAAAAGACGCTAGAGAAATTCGGCCTCAATTGTAAACATTAGCAGTATAGTCCTCACTTACAGTCTTTCTACACTAATGGTGAGCTGTATAAACATGAATTCCTAATATTTGAAAGCAAATTCAAGTCAAAACGCTCGCTAAAGTGGCCGGAGTTGTAAATATTATCAGTTTTCTGGTCATTTCCCTGCTTTTCACGGGTAATGTCCGTGATTGAAAACAGCAGGAAATGTAGTAAGAATCTACAAACTTTTATTTCAAGGGTTTCTTATAAGTTTTTAATCATTTCTGGAAATTCTAATTGCGTATTTTAAAAGATTTACCACAATTAGACAGTTTTCTTACAAGTATGTAATGGAACCGGCAGGATATTAACTGATTCACCAAAAAGACGCTAGAGAAATTCGGCCTCAATTGTAAACATTAGCAGTATAGTCCTCACTTACAGTCTTTCTACACTAATGGTGAGCTGTATAAACATGAATTCTTATATTTGAAAGCAAATTCAAGTCAAAACGCTCGCTAAAGTGGCCGGAGTTGTAAATATTATCAGTTTTCTGGTCATTTCCCTGCTTTAAACGGGTCATGTCCGTGATTGAATACAGCAGGAAATGTAGTAAGAATCTACAAACTTTTATTTCAAGGGTTTCTTATAAGTTTTTAATCATTTCTGGAAACTCTAATTGCGTATTTTAAAAGATTTACCACAATTAGACAGTTTTCTTACAAGTATGAAATGGAACCGGCAGGATATTAACTGATTCACCAAAAAGACGCTAGAGAAATTCGGCATCAATTGTAAACATTAGCAGTATAGTCCTCACTTACAGTCTTTCTACACTAATGGTGAGCTGTATAAACATGAATTCCTAATATTTGAAAGCAAATTCAAGTCAAAACGCTCGCTATAGTGGCCGGAGTTGTAAATATTATCAGTTTTCTGGTCATTTCCCTGCTTTTCACGGGTAATGTCATTGATTTTAAACTGCAGGAAATGTAGTAAGAATCTACTTACTTTTATTTCAAGGGTTTCTCATAAGTTTTTAATCATTTCTGGAAACTTTAATTGCGTATTTTAAGAGTTTTACCACAATTAGACAGTTTTCTTAGAGGTATGTAATGGAACCGGCAGGATATTAACTGATTCTCCAAAAAGACGCTAGAGAAATTCGCCCTCATTGTAAACATTAGCAGTATAGTCCTCACTTACAGTCTTTCTACACTAATGGTGAGCTGTATAAACATGAATTCCTAATATTTGAAAGCAAATTCAAGTCAAAACGCTCGCTAAAGTGGCCGGAGTTGTAAATATTATCAGTTTTCTGGTCATTTCCCTGCTTTTCACGGGTAATGTCCGTGATTGAAAACCGCAGGAAATGTAGTAAGAATCTACAAACTTTTATTTCAAGGGTTTCTTATAAGTTTTTAATCATTATTGGAAATTCTAATTGCGTATTTTAAAAGTTTTACCACAATTAGATAGTTTTCTTACAAGTATGTAATGGAACCGGCAGGATAGTAACTGATTCACCAAAAAGACGCTAGAGAAATTCGGCCTCAATTGTAAACATTAGCAGTATAGTCCTCACTTACAGTGTTTCTACACTAATGGTGAGCTGTATAAACATGAATTCCTAATATTTGAAAGCAAATTCAAGTCAAAACGCTCGCTAAAGTGGCCGGAGTTGTAAATATTATCAGTTTTCTGGTCATTTCCCTGCTTTTCACTGGTAATGTCCGTGATTGAAAACAGCAGGAAATGTAGTAAGAATCTACAAACTTTTATTTCAAGGGTTTCTTATAAGTTTTTAATCATTTCTGGAAACTCTAATTGCGTATTTTAAAAGATTTACCACAATTAGACAGTTTTCTTACAAGTATTTAATGGAACCGGCAGGATATTAACTGATTCACCAAAAAGACGCTAGAGAAATTCGGCCTCAATTGTAAACATTAGCAGTATAGTCCTCACTTACAGTCTTTCTACACTAATTGTGAGCTGTGTAAACATGAATTCCTAATATTTGAAAGCAAATTCAAGTCAAAACGCTCGCTAAAGTGGCCGGAGTTGTAAATATTATCAGTTTTCTGGTCATTTCCCTGCTTTCCACGGGTAATGTCATTGATTTTAAACTGCAGGAAATGTAGTAAGAATCTACTTACTTTTATTTCAAGGGTTTCTCATAAGTTTTTAATCATTTCTGGAAACTTTAATTGCGTATTTAAAGAGTTTTACCACAATTAGACAGTTTTCTTAGAGGTATGTAATGGAACCGGCAGGATATTAACTGATTCTCCAAAAAGACGCTAGAGAAATTCGCCCTCATTGTAAACATTAGCAGTATAGTCCTCACTTACAGTCTTTCTACACTAATGGTGAGCTGTATAAACATGAATTCCTAATATTTGAAAGCAAATTCAAGTCAAAACGCTCGCTAAAGTGGCCGGAGTTGTAAATATTATCAGTTTTCTGGTCATTTCCCTGCTTTTCACGGGTAATGTCCGTGATTGAAAACAGCAGGAAATGTAGTAAGAATCTACAAACTTTTATTTCAAGGGTTTCTTATAAGTTTTTAATCATTTCTGGAAATTCTAATTGCGTATTTTAAAAGTTTTACCACAATTAGACAGTTTTCTTACAAGTATGTAATGGAACCGGCAGGATAGTAACTGATTCACCAAAAAGACGCTAGAGAAATTCGGCCTCAATTGTAAACATTAGCAGTATAGTCCTCACTTACAGTCTTTCTACACTAATGGTGAGCTGTATAAACATGAATTCCTAATATTTGAAAGCAAATTCAAGTCAAAACGCTCGCTAAAGTGGCCGGAGTTGTAAATATTAGCAGTTTTCTGTTCATTTCCCTGCTTTTCACGGGTAATGTCCGTGATTGAAAACAGCAGGAAATGTAGTAAGAATCTACTAACTTTTATTTCAAGATTTTCTTATAAGTTTTTAATTATTTCTGGAAACTCTAATTGCGTATTTTAAGAGTTTTACCACAATTAGACAGTTTTCTTACAAGTATGTAATGGAACCGGCTGGATATTAACTGATTCTCCAAAAAGACGCTAGAGAAATTCGGCCTCAATTGTAAACATTAGCAGTATAGTCCTCACTTACAGTCTTTCTACACTAATGGTGAGCTGTATAAACATGAATTCCTTATATTTGAAAGCAAATTCAAGTCAAAACGCTCGCTAAAGTGGCCACAAATGTAAATATTATCAGTTTTCTGGTCATTTCCCTGCTTTTCACGGGTAATGTCCGTGATTGAAAAAAGCAGGAAATGTAGTAAGAATCTACAAACTTTTATTTCAAGGGTTTCTTATAAGTTTTTAATCATTTCTGGAAACTCTAATTGCGTATTTTAAAACTTTTACCACAATTAGACAGTTTTCTTACAAGTATGTAATGGAACCGGCAGGATATTAACTGATTCTCCAAAAAGACGCTAGAGAAATTCGGCCTCAATTGTAAACATTAGCAGTATAGTCCTCACTTACAGTCTTTCTACACTAATGGTGAGCTGTATAAACATGAATTCCTAATATTTGAAAGCAAATTCAAGTCAAAACGCTCGCTAAAGTGGCCGGAGTTGTAAATATTATCAGTTTTCTGGTCATTTCCCTGCTTTTCACGGGTAATGTCCGTGATTGAAAACAGCAGGAAATGTAGTAAGAATCTACAAACTTTTATTTCAAGGGTTTCTTATAAGTTTTTAATCATTTCTGGAAACTCTAATTGCGTATTTTAAAAGATTTACCACAATTAGACAGTTTTCTTACAAGTATGAAATGGAACCGGCAGGATATTAACTGATTCACCAAAAAGACGCTAGAGAAATTCGGCCTCAATTGTAAACATTAGCAGTATAGTCCTCACTTACAGTCTTTCTACACTAATGGTGAGCTGTATAAACATGAATTCCTAATATTTGAAAGCAAATTCAAGTCAAAACGCTCGCTAAAGTGGCCGGAGTTGTAAATATTATCAGTTTTCTGGTCATTACCCTGCTTTCCACGGGTAATGTCATTGATTTTAAACTGCAGGAAATGTAGTAAGAATCTACTTACTTTTATTTCAAGGGTTTCTCATAAGTTTTTAATCATTTCTGGAAACTTTAATTGCGTATTTAAAGAGTTTTACCACAATTAGACAGTTTTCTTAGAGGTATGTAATGGAACCGGCAGGATATTAACTGATTCTCCAAAAAGACGCTAGAGAAATTCGCCCTCATTGTAAACATTAGCAGTATAGTCCTCACTTACAGTCTTTCTACACTAATGGTGAGCTGTATAAACATGAATTCCTAATATTTGAAAGCAAATTCAAGTCAAAACGCTCGCTAAAGTGGCCGGAGTTGTAAATATTATCAGTTTTCTGGTCATTTCCCTGCTTTTCACGGGTAATGTCCGTGATTGAAAACAGCAGGAAATGTAGTAAGAATCTACAAACTTTTATTTCAAGGGTTTCTTATAAGTTTTTAATCATTTCTGGAAATTCTAATTGCGTATTTTAAAAGTTTTACCACAATTAGACAGTTTTCTTACAAGTATGTAATGGAACCGGCAGGATATTAACTGATTCACCAAAAAGACGCTAGAGAAATTCGGCCTCAATTGTAAACATTAGCAGTATAGTCCTCACTTACAGTCTTTCTACACTATTGGTGAGCTGTATAAACATGAATTCCTAATATTTGAAAGCAAATTCAAGTCAAAACGCTCGCTAAAGTGGCCGGAGTTGTAAATATTATCAGTTTTCTGGTCATTTCCCTGCTTTTCACGGGTAATGTCCTTGATTGAAAAAAGCAGGAAATGTAGTAAGAATCTACAAACTTTTATTTCAAGGGTTTCTTATAAGTTTTTAATCATTTCTGGAAACTCTAATTGCGTATTTTAAAAGTTTTACCACAATTAGACAGTTTTCTTACAAGTATGTAATGGAACCGGCAGGATATTAACTGATTCTCCAAAAAGACGCTAGAGAAATTCGGCCTCAATTGTAAACATTAGCAGTATAGTCCTCACTTACAGTCTTTCTACACTAATGGTGAGCTGTATAAACATGAATTCCTAATATTTGAAAGCAAATTCAAGTCAAAACGCTCGCTAAAGTGGCCGGAGTTGTAAATATTATCAGTTTTCTGGTCATTTCCCTGCTTTTCACGGGTAATGTCCGTGATTGAAAAAAGCAGGAAATGTAGTAAGAATCTACAAACTTTTATTTCAAGGGTTTCTTATAAGTTTTTAATCATTTCTGGAAACTCTAATTGCGTATTTTAAAAGATTTACCACAATTAGACAGTTTTCTTACAAGTATGAAATGGAACCGGCAGGATATTAACTGATTCACCAAAAAGACGCTAGAGAAATTCGGCCTCAATTGTAAACATTAGCATTAGAGTCCTCACTTACAGTCTTTCTACACTAATGGTGAGCTGTATAAACATGAATTCCTAATATTTGAAAGCAAATTCAAGTCAAAACGCTCGCTAAAGTGGCCGGAGTTGTAAATATTATCAGTATTCTGGTCATTACCCTGCTTTTCACGGGTAATGTCCGTGATTGAAAACAGCAGGAAATGTAGTAAGAATCTACTAACTTTTATTTCAAGGGTTTCTTATAAGTTTTTAATCATTTCTGGAAACTCTAATTGCGTATTTTAAAAGATATACCACAATTCGTCAGTTTTCTTCAAGTATGTAATGGAACCGGCAGGATATTAACTGATTCACCAAAAAGACGCTAGAGAAATTCGGCCTCAATTGTAAACATTAGCAGTATAGTCCTCACTTACAGTCTTTCTACACTAATGGTGAGCTGTATAAACATGAATTCCTAATATTTGAAAGCAAATTCAAGTCAAAACGCTCGCTAAAGTGGCCGGAGTTGTAAATATAATCAGTTTTCTGGTCATTTCCCTGCTTTTCACGGGTAATGTCCGTGATTGAAAAAAGCAGGAAATGTAGTAAGAATCTACAAACTTTTATTTCAAGGGTTTCTTATAAGTTTTTAATCATTTCTGGAAACTCTAATTGCGTATTTTAAAAGATTTACCACAATTAGACAGTTTTCTTACAAGTATGAAATGGAACCGGCAGGATATTAACTGATTCACCAAAAAGACGCTAGAGAAATTCGGCCTCAATTGTAAACATTAGCAGTATAGTCCTCACTTACAGTCTTTCTACACTAATGGTGAGCTGTATAAACATGAATTCCTTATATTTGAAAGCAAATTCAAGTCAAAACGCTCGCTAAAGTGGCCACAAATGTAAATATTATCAGTTTTCTGGTCATTTCCCTGCTTTTCACGGGTAATGTCCGTGATTGAAAAAAGCAGGAAATGTAGTAAGAATCTACAAACTTTTATTTCAAGGGTTTCTTATAAGTTTTTAATCATTTCTGGAAACTCTAATAGCGTATTTTAAGAATTTTACCACAGTTAGACAGTTTTCTTACAAGTTTGTAATTGAACCGGCAGGATATTAACTGATTCACCAAAAAGACGCTAGAGAAATTCGGCCTCATTGTAAACATTAGCAGTATAGTCCTCACTTACAGCCTTTCTACACTAATTGTGAGCTGTGTAAACATGAATTCCTAATATTTGAAAGCAAATTCAAGTCAAAACGCTCGCTAAAGTGGCCGGAGTTGTAAATATTAGCAGTTTTCTGTTCATTTCCCTGCTTTTCACTGGTAATGTCCGTGATTGAAAACAGCAGGAAATGTAGTAAGAATCTACTAACTTTTATTTCAAGATTTTCTTATAAGTTTTAATTATTTCTGGAAACTCTAATTGCGTATTTTAAAAGTTTTACCACAATTAGACAGTTTTCTTACAAGTATGTAATGGAACCGGCTGGATATTAACTGATTCTCCAAAAAGACGCTAGAGAAATTCGGCCTCAATTGTAAACATTAGCAGTATAGTCCTCACTTACAGTCTTTCTACACTAATGGTGAGCTGTATAAACATGAATTCCTAATATTTGAAAGCAAATTCAAGTCAAAACGCTCGCTAAAGTGGCCGGAGTTGTAAATATTATCAGTTTTCTGGTCATTTCCCTGCTTTTCACGGGTAATGTCATTGATTTTAAACTGCAGGAAATGTAGTAAGAATCTACTTACTTTTATTTCAAGAGTTTCTCATAAGTTTTTAATCATTTCTGGAAACTTTAATTGCGTATTTAAAGAGTTTTACCACAATTAGACAGTTTTCTTAGAGGTATGTAATGGAACCGGCAGGATATTAACTGATTCTCCAAAAAGACGCTAGAGAAATTCGCCCTCATTGTAAACATTAGCAGTATAGTCCTCACTTACAGTCTTTCTACACTAATGGTGAGCTGGATAAACATGAATTCCTAATATTTGAAAGCAAATTCAAGTCAAAACGCTCGCTAAAGTGGCCGGAGTTGTAAATATTATCAGTTTTCTGGTCATTTCCCTGCTTTTCACGGGTAATGTCCGTGATTGAAAACAGCAGGAAATGTAGTAAGAATCTACAAACTTTTATTTCAAGGGTTTCTTATAAGTTTTTAATCATTTCTGGAAATTCTAATTGCGTATTTTAAAAGTTTTACCACAATTAGACAGTTTTCTTACAAGTATGTAATGGAACCGGCAGGATATTAACTGATTCACCAAAAAGACGCTAGAGAAATTCGGCCTCAATTGTAAACATTAGCAGGATAGTCCTCACTTACAGTCTTTCTACACTAATGGTGAGCTGTATAAACATGAATTCCTAATATTTGAAAGCAAATTCAAGTCAAAACGCTCGCTAAAGTGGCCGGAGTTGTAAATATTATCAGTTTTCTGGTCATTACCCTGCTTTTCACGGGTAATGTCCGTGATTGAAAACAGCAGGAAATGTAGTAAGAATCTACTAACTTTTATTTCAAGGGTTTCTTATAAGTTTTTAATCATTTCTGGAAATTCTAATTGCGTATTTTAAAAGATTTACCACAATTCGTCAGTTTTCTTACAAGTATGTAATGGAACCGGCAGGATATTAACTGATTCACCAAAAAGACGCTAGAGAAATTCGGCCTCAATTGTAAACATTAGCAGTATAGTCCTCACTTACAGTCTTTCTACACTAATGGTGAGCTGTATAAACATGAATTCCTAATATTTGAAAGCAAATTCAAGTCAAAACGCTCGCTAAAGTGGCCGGAGTTGTAAATATTATCAGTTTTCTGGTCATTTCCCTGCTTTTCACTGGTAATGTCCGTGATTGAAAACAGCAGGAAATGTAGTAAGAATCTACAAACTTTTATTTCAAGGGTTTCTTATAAGTTTTTAATCATTTCTGGAAACTCTAATTGCGTATTTTAAAAGATTTACCACAATTAGACAGTTTTCTTACAAGTATTTAATGGAAACGGCAGGATATTAACTGATTCACCAAAAAGACGCTAGAGAAATTCGGCCTCAATTGTAAACATTAGCAGTATAGTCCTCACTTACAGTCTTTCTACACTAATGGTGAGCTGTATAAACATGAATTCCTAATATTTGAAAGCAAATTCAAGTCAAAACGCTCGCTAAAGTGGCCGGAGTTGTAAATATTATCAGTTTTCTGGTCATTTTTCTGCTTTCCACGGGTAATGTCCGTGATTGAAAACAGCAGGAAATGTAGTAAGAATCTACTAACTTTTATTTCAAGGGTTTCTTATAAGTTTTTAATCATTTCTGGAAACTCTAATTGCGTATTTTAAGAATTTTACCACAGTTAGACAGTTTTCTTACAAGTTTGTAATTGAACCGGCAGGATATTAACTGATTCACCAAAAAGACGCTAGAGAAATTCGGCCTCATTGTAAACATTAGCAGTATAGTCCTCACTTACAGCCTTTCTACACTAATTGTGAGCTGTGTAAACATGAATTCCTAATATTTGAAAGCAAATTCAAGTCAAAACGCTCGCTAAAGTGGCCGGAGTTGTAAATATTAGCAGTTTTCTGTTCATTTCCCTGCTTTTCACTGGTAATGTCCGTGATTGAAAACAGCAGGAAATGTAGTAAGAATCTACTAACTTTTATTTCAAGATTTTCTTATAAGTTTTAATTATTTCTGGAAACTCTAATTGCGTATTTTAAAAGTTTTACCACAATTAGACAGTTTTCTTACAAGTATGTAATGGAACCGGCTGGATATTAACTGATTCTCCAAAAAGACGCTAGAGAAATTCGGCCTCAATTGTAAACATTAGCAGTATAGTCCTCACTTACAGTCTTTCTACACTAATGGTGAGCTGTATAAACATGAATTCCTAATATTTGAAAGCAAATTCAAGTCAAAACGCTCGCTAAAGTGGCCGGAGTTGTAAATATTATCAGTTTTCTGGTCATTTCCCTGCTTTTCACGGGTAATGTCATTGATTTTAAACTGCAGGAAATGTAGTAAGAATCTACTTACTTTTATTTCAAGAGTTTCTCATAAGTTTTTAATCATTTCTGGAAACTTTAATTGCGTATTTAAAGAGTTTTACCACAATTAGACAGTTTTCTTAGAGGTATGTAATGGAACCGGAAGGATATTAACTGATTCTCCAAAAAGACGCTAGAGAAATTCGCCCTCATTGTAAACATTAGCAGTATAGTCCTCACTTACAGTCTTTCTACACTAATGGTGAGCTGGATAAACATGAATTCCTAATATTTGAAAGCAAATTCAAGTCAAAACGCTCGCTAAAGTGGCCGGAGTTGTAAATATTATCAGTTTTCTGGTCATTTCCCTGCTTTTCACGGGTAATGTCCGTGATTGAAAACAGCAGGAAATGTAGTAAGAATCTACAAACTTTTATTTCAAGGGTTTCTTATAAGTTTTTAATCATTTCTGGAAATTCTAATTGCGTATTTTAAAAGTTTAACCACAATTAGACAGTTTTCTTACAAGTATGTAATGGAACCGGCAGGATATTAACTGATTCACCAAAAAGACGCTAGAGAAATTCGGCCTCAATTGTAAACATTAGCAGTATAGTCCTCACTTACAGTCTTTCTACACTAATGGTGAGCTGTATAAACATGAATTCCTAATATTTGAAAGCAAATTCAAGTCAAAACGCTCGCTAAAGTGGCCGGAGTTGTAAATATTATCAGTTTTCTGGTCATTACCCTGCTTTTCACGGGTAATGTCCGTGATTGAAAACAGCAGGAAATGTAGTAAGAATCTACTAACTTTTATTTCAAGGGTTTCTTATAAGTTTTTAATCATTTCTGGAAATTCTAATTGCGTATTTTAAAAGATTTACCACAATTCGTCAGTTTTCTTACAAGTATGTAATGGAACCGGCAGGATATTAACTGATTCACCAAAAAGACGCTAGAGAAATTCGGCCTCAATTGTAAACATTAGCAGTATAGTCCTCACTTACAGTCTTTCTACACTAATGGTGAGCTGTATAAACATGAATTCCTAATATTTGAAAGCAAATTCAAGTCAAAACGCTCGCTAAAGTGGCCGGAGTTGTAAATATTATCAGTTTTCTGGTCATTTCCCTGCTTTTCACTGGTAATGTCCGTGATTGAAAACAGCAGGAAATGTAGTAAGAATCTACAAACTTTTATTTCAAGGGTTTCTTATAAGTTTTTAATCATTTCTGGAAACTTTAATTGCGTATTTTAAAAGATTTACCACAATTAGACAGTTTTCTTACAAGTATGAAATGGAACCGGCAGGATATTAACTGATTCACCAAAAAGACGCTAGAGAAATTCGGCCTCAATTGTAAACATTAGCAGTATAGTCCTCACTTACAGTCTTTCTACACTAATGGTGAGCTGTATAAACATGAATTCCTAATATTTGAAAGCAAATTCAAGTCAAAACGCTCGCTAAAGTGGCCGGAGTTGTAAATATTATCAGTTTTCTGGTCATTTTTCTGCTTTCCACGGGTAATGTCCGTGATTGAAAACAGCAGGAAATGTAGTAAGAATCTACTAACTTTTATTTCAAGGGTTTCTTATAAGTTTTTAATCATTTCTGGAAACTCTAATTGCGTATTTTAAGAATTTTACCACAGTTAGACAGTTTTCTTACAAGTTTGTAATTGAACCGGCAGGATATTAACTGATTCACCAAAAAGACGCTAGAGAAATTCGGCCTCATTGTAAACATTAGCAGTATAGTCCTCACTTACAGCCTTTCTACACTAATTGTGAGCTGTGTAAACATGAATTCCTAATATTTGAAAGCAAATTCAAGTCAAAACGCTCGCTAAAGTGGCCGGAGTTGTAAATATTAGCAGTTTTCTGTTCATTTCCCTGCTTTTCACGGGTAATGTCCGTGATTGAAAACAGCAGGAAATGTAGTAAGAATCTACTAACTTTTATTTCAAGATTTTCTTATAAGTTTTAATTATTTCTGGAAACTCTAATTGCGTATTTTAAGAGTTTTACCACAATTAGACAGTTTTCTTACAAGTATGTAATGGAACCGGCAGGATATTAACTGATTCTCCAAAAAGACGCTAGAGAAATTCGGCCTCATTGTAAACATTAGCAGTATAGTCCTCACTTACAGTCTTTCTACACTAATGGTGAGCTGGATAAACATGAATTCCTAATATTTGAAAGCAAATTCAAGTCAAAACGCTCACTAAAGTGGCCGGAGTTGTAAATATTATCAGTTTTCTGGTCATTTCCCTGCTTTTCACGGGTAATGTCCGTGATTGAAAACAGCAGGAAATGTAGTAAGAATCTACAAACTTTTATTTCAAGGGTTTCTTATAAGTTTTTAATCATTTCTGGAAATTCTAATTGCGTATTTTAAAAGTTTTACCACAATTAGACAGTTTTCTTACAAGTATGTAATGGAACCGGCAGGATATTAACTGATTCACCAAAAAGACGCTAGAGAAATTCGGCCTCAATTGTAAACATTAGCAGTATAGTCCTCACTTACAGTCTTTCTACACTAATGGTGAGCTGTATAAACATGAATTCCTAATATTTGAAAGCAAATTCAAGTCAAAACGCTCGCTAAAGTGGCCGGAGTTGTAAATATTATCAGTTTTCTGGTCATTACCCTGCTTTTCACGGGTAATGTCCGTGATTGAAAACAGCAGGAAATGTAGTAAGAATCTACTAACTTTTATTTCAAGGGTTTCTTATAAGTTTTTAATCATTTCTGGAAATTCTAATTGCGTATTTTAAAAGATTTACCACAATTCGTCAGTTTTCTTACAAGTATGTAATGGAACCGGCAGGATATTAACTGATTCACCAAAAAGACGCTAGAGAAATTCGGCCTCAATTGTAAACATTAGCAGTATAGTCCTCACTTACAGTCTTTCTACACTAATGGTGAGCTGTATAAACATGAATTCCTAATATTTGAAAGCAAATTCAAGTCAAAACGCTCGCTAAAGTGGCCGGAGTTGTAAATATTATCAGTTTTCTGGTCATTTCCCTGCTTTTCACTGGTAATGTCCGTGATTGAAAACAGCAGGAAATGTAGTAAGAATCTACAAACTTTTATTTCAAGGGTTTCTTATAAGTTTTTAATCATTTCTGGAAACTCTAATTGCGTATTTTAAAAGATTTACCACAATTAGACAGTTTTCTTACAAGTATGAAATGGAACCGGCAGGATATTAACTGATTCACCAAAAAGACGCTAGAGAAATTCGGCCTCAATTGTAAACATTAGCAGTATAGTCCTCACTTACAGTCTTTCTACACTAATGGTGAGCTGTATAAACATGAATTCCTAATATTTGAAAGCAAATTCAAGTCAAAACGCTCGCTAAAGTGGCCGGAGTTGTAAATATTATCAGTTTTCTGGTCATTTTTCTGCTTTCCACGGGTAATGTCCGTGATTGAAAACAGCAGGAAATGTAGTAAGAATCTACTAACTTTTATTTCAAGGGTTTCTTATAAGTTTTTAATCATTTCTGGAAACTCTAATTGCGTATTTTAAAAGATTTACCACAATTAGACAGTTTTCTTACAAGTATGAAATGGAACCGGCAGGATATTAACTGATTCACCAAAAAGACGCTAGAGAAATTCGGCCTCAATTGTAAACATTAGCAGTATAGTCCTCACTTACAGTCTTTCTACACTAATGGTGAGCTGTATAAACATGAATTCCTAATATTTGAAAGCAAATTCAAGTCAAAACGCTCGCTAAAGTGGCCGGAGTTGTAAATATTATCAGTTTTCTGGTCATTTTTCTGCTTTCCACGGGTAATGTCCGTGATTGAAAACAGCAGGAAATGTAGTAAGAATCTACTAACTTTTATTTCAAGGGTTTCTTATAAGTTTTTAATCATTTCTGGAAACTCTAATTGCGTATTTTAAAAGATTTACCACAATTCGTCAGTTTTCTTACAAGTATGTAATGGAACCGGCAGGATATTAACTGATTCACCAAAAAGACGCTAGAGAAATTCGGCCTCAATTGTAAACATTAGCAGTATAGTCCTCACTTACAGTCTTTCTACACTAATGGTGAGCTGTATAAACATGAATTCCTAATATTTGAAAGCAAATTCAAGTCAAAACGCTCGCTAAAGTGGCCGGAGTTGTAAATATTATCAGTTTTCTGGTCATTTCCCTGCTTTTCACGGGTAATGTCCGTGATTGAAAACAGCAGGAAATGTAGTAAGAATCTACTAACTTTTATTTCAAGGGTTTCTTATAAGTTTTTAATCATTTCTGGAAATTCTAATTGCGTATTTTAAAAGATTTACCACAATTCGTCAGTTTTCTTACAAGTATGTAATGGAACCGGCAGGATATTAACTGATTCACCAAAAAGACGCTAGAGAAATTCGGCCTCAATTGTAAACATTAGCAGTATAGTCCTCACTTACAGTCTTTCTACACTAATGGTGAGCTGTATAAACATGAATTCCTAATATTTGAAAGCAAATTCAAGTCAAAACGCTCGCTAAAGTGGCCGGAGTTGTAAATATTATCAGTTTTCTGGTCATTTCCCTGCTTTTCACTGGTAATGTCCGTGATTGAAAACAGCAGGAAATGTAGTAAGAATCTACAAACTTTTATTTCAAGGGTTTCTTATAAGTTTTTAATCATTTCTGGAAACTCTAATTGCGTATTTTAAAAGATTTACCACAATTAGACAGTTTTCTTACAAGTATGAAATGGAACCGGCAGGATATTAACTGATTCACCAAAAAGACGCTAGAGAAATTCGGCCTCAATTGTAAACATTAGCAGTATAGTCCTCACTTACAGTCTTTCTACACTAATGGTGAGCTGTATAAACATGAATTCCTAATATTTGAAAGCAAATTCAAGTCAAAACGCTCGCTAAAGTGGCCGGAGTTGTAAATATTATCAGTTTTCTGGTCATTTTTCTGCTTTCCACGGGTAATGTCCGTGATTGAAAACAGCAGGAAATGTAGTAAGAATCTACTAACTTTTATTTCAAGGGTTTCTTATAAGTTTTTAATCATTTCTGGAAACTCTAATTGCGTATTTTAAAAGATTTACCACAATTAGACAGTTTTCTTACAAGTATGAAATGGAACCGGCAGGATATTAACTGATTCACCAAAAAGACGCTAGAGAAATTCGGCCTCAATTGTAAACATTAGCAGTATAGTCCTCACTTACAGTCTTTCTACACTAATGGTGAGCTGTATAAACATGAATTCCTAATATTTGAAAGCAAATTCAAGTCAAAACGCTCGCTAAAGTGGCCGGAGTTGTAAATATTATCAGTTTTCTGGTCATTTTTCTGCTTTCCACGGGTAATGTCCGTGATTGAAAACAGCAGGAAATGTAGTAAGAATCTACTAACTTTTATTTCAAGGGTTTCTTATAAGTTTTTAATCATTTCTGGAAACTCTAATTGCGTATTTTAAAAGATTTACCACAATTCGTCAGTTTTCTTACAAGTATGTAATGGAACCGGCAGGATATTAACTGATTCACCAAAAAGACGCTAGAGAAATTCGGCCTCAATTGTAAACATTAGCAGTATAGTCCTCACTTACAGTCTTTCTACACTAATGGTGAGCTGTATAAACATGAATTCCTAATATTTGAAAGCAAATTCAAGTCAAAACGCTCGCTAAAGTGGCCGGAGTTGTAAATATTATCAGTTTTCTGGTCATTTCCCTGCTTTTCACTGGTAATGTCCGTGATTGAAAACAGCAGGAAATGTAGTAAGAATCTACAAACTTTTATTTCAAGGGTTTCTTATAAGTTTTTAATCATTTCTGGAAACTCTAATTGCGTATTTTAAAAGATTTACCACAATTAGACAGTTTTCTTACAAGTATTTAATGGAAACGGCAGGATATTAACTGATTCACCAAAAAGACGCTAGAGAAATTCGGCCTCAATTGTAAACATTAGCAGTATAGTCCTCACTTACAGTCTTTCTACACTAATGGTGAGCTGTATAAACATGAATTCCTAATATTTGAAAGCAAATTCAAGTCAAAACGCTCGCTAAAGTGGCCGGAGTTGTAAATATTATCAGTTTTCTGGTCATTTTTCTGCTTTCCACGGGTAATGTCCGTGATTGAAAACAGCAGGAAATGTAGTAAGAATCTACTAACTTTTATTTCAAGGGTTTCTTATAAGTTTTTAATCATTTCTGGAAACTCTAATTGCGTATTTTAAGAATTTTACCACAGTTAGACAGTTTTCTTACAAGTTTGTAATTGAACCGGCAGGATATTAACTGATTCACCAAAAAGACGCTAGAGAAATTCGGCCTCATTGTAAACATTAGCAGTATAGTCCTCACTTACAGCCTTTCTACACTAATTGTGAGCTGTGTAAACATGAATTCCTAATATTTGAAAGCAAATTCAAGTCAAAACGCTCGCTAAAGTGGCCGGAGTTGTAAATATTAGCAGTTTTCTGTTCATTTCCCTGCTTTTCACTGGTAATGTCCGTGATTGAAAACAGCAGGAAATGTAGTAAGAATCTACTAACTTTTATTTCAAGATTTTCTTATAAGTTTTAATTATTTCTGGAAACTCTAATTGCGTATTTTAAAAGTTTTACCACAATTAGACAGTTTTCTTACAAGTATGTAATGGAACCGGCTGGATATTAACTGATTCTCCAAAAAGACGCTAGAGAAATTCGGCCTCAATTGTAAACATTAGCAGTATAGTCCTCACTTACAGTCTTTCTACACTAATGGTGAGCTGTATAAACATGAATTCCTAATATTTGAAAGCAAATTCAAGTCAAAACGCTCGCTAAAGTGGCCGGAGTTGTAAATATTATCAGTTTTCTGGTCATTTCCCTGCTTTTCACGGGTAATGTCATTGATTTTAAACTGCAGGAAATGTAGTAAGAATCTACTTACTTTTATTTCAAGAGTTTCTCATAAGTTTTTAATCATTTCTGGAAACTTTAATTGCGTATTTAAAGAGTTTTACCACAATTAGACAGTTTTCTTAGAGGTATGTAATGGAACCGGCAGGATATTAACTGATTCTCCAAAAAGACGCTAGAGAAATTCGCCCTCATTGTAAACATTAGCAGTATAGTCCTCACTTACAGTCTTTCTACACTAATGGTGAGCTGGATAAACATGAATTCCTAATATTTGAAAGCAAATTCAAGTCAAAACGCTCGCTAAAGTGGCCGGAGTTGTAAATATTATCAGTTTTCTGGTCATTTCCCTGCTTTTCACGGGTAATGTCCGTGATTGAAAACAGCAGGAAATGTAGTAAGAATCTACAAACTTTTATTTCAAGGGTTTCTTATAAGTTTTTAATCATTTCTGGAAATTCTAATTGCGTATTTTAAAAGATTTACCACAATTCGTCAGTTTTCTTACAAGTATGTAATGGAACCGGCAGGATATTAACTGATTCACCAAAAAGACGCTAGAGAAATTCGGCCTCAATTGTAAACATTAGCAGTATAGTCCTCACTTACAGTCTTTCTACACTAATGGTGAGCTGTATAAACATGAATTCCTAATATTTGAAAGCAAATTCAAGTCAAAACGCTCGCTAAAGTGGCCGGAGTTGTAAATATTATCAGTTTTCTGGTCATTACCCTGCTTTTCACGGGTAATGTCCGTGATTGAAAACAGCAGGAAATGTAGTAAGAATCTACTAACTTTTATTTCAAGGGTTTCTTATAAGTTTTTAATCATTTCTGGAAATTCTAATTGCGTATTTTAAAAGATTTACCACAATTCGTCAGTTTTCTTACAAGTATGTAATGGAACCGGCAGGATATTAACTGATTCACCAAAAAGACGCTAGAGAAATTCGGCCTCAATTGTAAACATTAGCAGTATAGTCCTCACTTACAGTCTTTCTACACTAATGGTGAGCTGTATAAACATGAATTCCTAATATTTGAAAGCAAATTCAAGTCAAAACGCTCGCTAAAGTGGCCGGAGTTGTAAATATTATCAGTTTTCTGGTCATTTCCCTGCTTTTCACTGGTAATGTCCGTGATTGAAAACAGCAGGAAATGTAGTAAGAATCTACAAACTTTTATTTCAAGGGTTTCTTATAAGTTTTTAATCATTTCTGGAAACTCTAATTGCGTATTTTAAAAGATTTACCACAATTAGACAGTTTTCTTACAAGTATGAAATGGAACCGGCAGGATATTAACTGATTCACCAAAAAGACGCTAGAGAAATTCGGCCTCAATTGTAAACATTAGCAGTATAGTCCTCACTTACAGTCTTTCTACACTAATGGTGAGCTGTATAAACATGAATTCCTAATATTTGAAAGCAAATTCAAGTCAAAACGCTCGCTAAAGTGGCCGGAGTTGTAAATATTATCAGTTTTCTGGTCATTTTTCTGCTTTCCACGGGTAATGTCCGTGATTGAAAACAGCAGGAAATGTAGTAAGAATCTACTAACTTTTATTTCAAGGGTTTCTTATAAGTTTTTAATCATTTCTGGAAACTCTAATTGCGTATTTTAAAAGATTTACCACAATTAGACAGTTTTCTTACAAGTATGAAATGGAACCGGCAGGATATTAACTGATTCACCAAAAAGACGCTAGAGAAATTCGGCCTCAATTGTAAACATTAGCAGTATAGTCCTCACTTACAGTCTTTCTACACTAATGGTGAGCTGTATAAACATGAATTCCTAATATTTGAAAGCAAATTCAAGTCAAAACGCTCGCTAAAGTGGCCGGAGTTGTAAATATTATCAGTTTTCTGGTCATTTTTCTGCTTTCCACGGGTAATGTCCGTGATTGAAAACAGCAGGAAATGTAGTAAGAATCTACTAACTTTTATTTCAAGGGTTTCTTATAAGTTTTTAATCATTTCTGGAAACTCTAATTGCGTATTTTAAAAGATTTACCACAATTCGTCAGTTTTCTTACAAGTATGTAATGGAACCGGCAGGATATTAACTGATTCACCAAAAAGACGCTAGAGAAATTCGGCCTCAATTGTAAACATTAGCAGTATAGTCCTCACTTACAGTCTTTCTACACTAATGGTGAGCTGTATAAACATGAATTCCTAATATTTGAAAGCAAATTCAAGTCAAAACGCTCGCTAAAGTGGCCGGAGTTGTAAATATTATCAGTTTTCTGGTCATTTCCCTGCTTTTCACGGGTAATGTCATTGATTTTAAACTGCAGGAAATGTAGTAAGAATCTACTTACTTTTATTTCAAGAGTTTCTCATAAGTTTTTAATCATTTCTGGAAACTTTAATTGCGTATTTAAAGAGTTTTACCACAATTAGACAGTTTTCTTAGAGGTATGTAATGGAACCGGCAGGATATTAACTGATTCTCCAAAAAGACGCTAGAGAAATTCGCCCTCATTGTAAACATTAGCAGTATAGTCCTCACTTACAGTCTTTCTACACTAATGGTGAGCTGGATAAACATGAATTCCTAATATTTGAAAGCAAATTCAAGTCAAAACGCTCGCTAAAGTGGCCGGAGTTGTAAATATTATCAGTTTTCTGGTCATTTCCCTGCTTTTCACGGGTAATGTCCGTGATTGAAAACAGCAGGAAATGTAGTAAGAATCTACAAACTTTTATTTCAAGGGTTTCTTATAAGTTTTTAATCATTTCTGGAAATTCTAATTGCGTATTTTAAAAGATTTACCACAATTCGTCAGTTTTCTTACAAGTATGTAATGGAACCGGCAGGATATTAACTGATTCACCAAAAAGACGCTAGAGAAATTCGGCCTCAATTGTAAACATTAGCAGTATAGTCCTCACTTACAGTCTTTCTACACTAATGGTGAGCTGTATAAACATGAATTCCTAATATTTGAAAGCAAATTCAAGTCAAAACGCTCGCTAAAGTGGCCGGAGTTGTAAATATTATCAGTTTTCTGGTCATTACCCTGCTTTTCACGGGTAATGTCCGTGATTGAAAACAGCAGGAAATGTAGTAAGAATCTACTAACTTTTATTTCAAGGGTTTCTTATAAGTTTTTAATCATTTCTGGAAATTCTAATTGCGTATTTTAAAAGATTTACCACAATTCGTCAGTTTTCTTACAAGTATGTAATGGAACCGGCAGGATATTAACTGATTCACCAAAAAGACGCTAGAGAAATTCGGCCTCAATTGTAAACATTAGCAGTATAGTCCTCACTTACAGTCTTTCTACACTAATGGTGAGCTGTATAAACATGAATTCCTAATATTTGAAAGCAAATTCAAGTCAAAACGCTCGCTAAAGTGGCCGGAGTTGTAAATATTATCAGTTTTCTGGTCATTTCCCTGCTTTTCACTGGTAATGTCCGTGATTGAAAACAGCAGGAAATGTAGTAAGAATCTACAAACTTTTATTTCAAGGGTTTCTTATAAGTTTTTAATCATTTCTGGAAACTCTAATTGCGTATTTTAAAAGATTTACCACAATTAGACAGTTTTCTTACAAGTATGAAATGGAACCGGCAGGATATTAACTGATTCACCAAAAAGACGCTAGAGAAATTCGGCCTCAATTGTAAACATTAGCAGTATAGTCCTCACTTACAGTCTTTCTACACTAATGGTGAGCTGTATAAACATGAATTCCTAATATTTGAAAGCAAATTCAAGTCAAAACGCTCGCTAAAGTGGCCGGAGTTGTAAATATTATCAGTTTTCTGGTCATTTTTCTGCTTTCCACGGGTAATGTCCGTGATTGAAAACAGCAGGAAATGTAGTAAGAATCTACTAACTTTTATTTCAAGGGTTTCTTATAAGTTTTTAATCATTTCTGGAAACTCTAATTGCGTATTTTAAAAGATTTACCACAATTAGACAGTTTTCTTACAAGTATGAAATGGAACCGGCAGGATATTAACTGATTCACCAAAAAGACGCTAGAGAAATTCGGCCTCAATTGTAAACATTAGCAGTATAGTCCTCACTTACAGTCTTTCTACACTAATGGTGAGCTGTATAAACATGAATTCCTAATATTTGAAAGCAAATTCAAGTCAAAACGCTCGCTAAAGTGGCCGGAGTTGTAAATATTATCAGTTTTCTGGTCATTTTTCTGCTTTCCACGGGTAATGTCCGTGATTGAAAACAGCAGGAAATGTAGTAAGAATCTACTAACTTTTATTTCAAGGGTTTCTTATAAGTTTTTAATCATTTCTGGAAACTCTAATTGCGTATTTTAAAAGATTTACCACAATTCGTCAGTTTTCTTACAAGTATGTAATGGAACCGGCAGGATATTAACTGATTCACCAAAAAGACGCTAGAGAAATTCGGCCTCAATTGTAAACATTAGCAGTATAGTCCTCACTTACAGTCTTTCTACACTAATGGTGAGCTGTATAAACATGAATTCCTAATATTTGAAAGCAAATTCAAGTCAAAACGCTCGCTAAAGTGGCCGGAGTTGTAAATATTATCAGTTTTCTGGTCATTTCCCTGCTTTTCACTGGTAATGTCCGTGATTGAAAACAGCAGGAAATGTAGTAAGAATCTACAAACTTTTATTTCAAGGGTTTCTTATAAGTTTTTAATCATTTCTGGAAACTCTAATTGCGTATTTTAAAAGATTTACCACAATTAGACAGTTTTCTTACAAGTATTTAATGGAAACGGCAGGATATTAACTGATTCACCAAAAAGACGCTAGAGAAATTCGGCCTCAATTGTAAACATTAGCAGTATAGTCCTCACTTACAGTCTTTCTACACTAATGGTGAGCTGTATAAACATGAATTCCTAATATTTGAAAGCAAATTCAAGTCAAAACGCTCGCTAAAGTGGCCGGAGTTGTAAATATTATCAGTTTTCTGGTCATTTTTCTGCTTTCCACGGGTAATGTCCGTGATTGAAAACAGCAGGAAATGTAGTAAGAATCTACTAACTTTTATTTCAAGGGTTTCTTATAAGTTTTTAATCATTTCTGGAAACTCTAATTGCGTATTTTAAGAATTTTACCACAGTTAGACAGTTTTCTTACAAGTTTGTAATTGAACCGGCAGGATATTAACTGATTCACCAAAAAGACGCTAGAGAAATTCGGCCTCATTGTAAACATTAGCAGTATAGTCCTCACTTACAGCCTTTCTACACTAATTGTGAGCTGTGTAAACATGAATTCCTAATATTTGAAAGCAAATTCAAGTCAAAACGCTCGCTAAAGTGGCCGGAGTTGTAAATATTAGCAGTTTTCTGTTCATTTCCCTGCTTTTCACTGGTAATGTCCGTGATTGAAAACAGCAGGAAATGTAGTAAGAATCTACTAACTTTTATTTCAAGATTTTCTTATAAGTTTTAATTATTTCTGGAAACTCTAATTGCGTATTTTAAAAGTTTTACCACAATTAGACAGTTTTCTTACAAGTATGTAATGGAACCGGCTGGATATTAACTGATTCTCCAAAAAGACGCTAGAGAAATTCGGCCTCAATTGTAAACATTAGCAGTATAGTCCTCACTTACAGTCTTTCTACACTAATGGTGAGCTGTATAAACATGAATTCCTAATATTTGAAAGCAAATTCAAGTCAAAACGCTCGCTAAAGTGGCCGGAGTTGTAAATATTATTAGTTTTCTGGTCATTTCCCTGCTTTTCACGGGTAATGTCATTGATTTTAAACTGCAGGAAATGTAGTAAGAATCTACTTACTTTTATTTCAAGAGTTTCTCATAAGTTTTTAATCATTTCTGGAAACTTTAATTGCGTATTTAAAGAGTTTTACCACAATTAGACAGTTTTCTTAGAGGTATGTAATGGAACCGGCAGGATATTAACTGATTCTCCAAAAAGACGCTAGAGAAATTCGCCCTCATTGTAAACATTAGCAGTATAGTCCTCACTTACAGTCTTTCTACACTAATGGTGAGCTGGATAAACATGAATTCCTAATATTTGAAAGCAAATTCAAGTCAAAACGCTCGCTAAAGTGGCCGGAGTTGTAAATATTATCAGTTTTCTGGTCATTTCCCTGCTTTTCACGGGTAATGTCCGTGATTGAAAACAGCAGGAAATGTAGTAAGAATCTACAAACTTTTATTTCAAGGGTTTCTTATAAGTTTTTAATCATTTCTGGAAATTCTAATTGCGTATTTTAAAAGATTTACCACAATTCGTCAGTTTTCTTACAAGTATGTAATGGAACCGGCAGGATATTAACTGATTCACCAAAAAGACGCTAGAGAAATTCGGCCTCAATTGTAAACATTAGCAGTATAGTCCTCACTTACAGTCTTTCTACACTAATGGTGAGCTGTATAAACATGAATTCCTAATATTTGAAAGCAAATTCAAGTGAAAACGCTCGCTAAAGTGGCCGGAGTTGTAAATATTATCAGTTTTCTGGTCATTACCCTGCTTTTCACGGGTAATGTCCGTGATTGAAAACAGCAGGAAATGTAGTAAGAATCTACTAACTTTTATTTCAAGGGTTTCTTATAAGTTTTTAATCATTTCTGGAAATTCTAATTGCGTATTTTAAAAGATTTACCACAATTCGTCAGTTTTCTTACAAGTATGTAATGGAACCGGCAGGATATTAACTGATTCACCAAAAAGACGCTAGAGAAATTCGGCCTCAATTGTAAACATTAGCAGTATAGTCCTCACTTACAGTCTTTCTACACTAATGGTGAGCTGTATAAACATGAATTCCTAATATTTGAAAGCAAATTCAAGTCAAAACGCTCGCTAAAGTGGCCGGAGTTGTAAATATTATCAGTTTTCTGGTCATTTCCCTGCTTTTCACTGGTAATGTCCGTGATTGAAAACAGCAGGAAATGTAGTAAGAATCTACAAACTTTTATTTCAAGGGTTTCTTATAAGTTTTTAATCATTTCTGGAAACTTTAATTGCGTATTTTAAAAGATTTACCACAATTAGACAGTTTTCTTACAAGTATGAAATGGAACCGGCAGGATATTAACTGATTCACCAAAAAGACGCTAGAGAAATTCGGCCTCAATTGTAAACATTAGCAGTATAGTCCTCACTTACAGTCTTTCTACACTAATGGTGAGCTGTATAAACATGAATTCCTAATATTTGAAAGCAAATTCAAGTCAAAACGCTCGCTAAAGTGGCCGGAGTTGTAAATATTATCAGTTTTCTGGTCATTTTTCTGCTTTCCACGGGTAATGTCCGTGATTGAAAACAGCAGGAAATGTAGTAAGAATCTACTAACTTTTATTTCAAGGGTTTCTTATAAGTTTTTAATCATTTCTGGAAACTCTAATTGCGTATTTTAAGAATTTTACCACAGTTAGACAGTTTTCTTACAAGTTTGTAATTGAACCGGCAGGATATTAACTGATTCACCAAAAAGACGCTAGAGAAATTCGGCCTCATTGTAAACATTAGCAGTATAGTCCTCACTTACAGCCTTTCTACACTAATTGTGAGCTGTGTAAACATGAATTCCTAATATTTGAAAGCAAATTCAAGTCAAAACGCTCGCTAAAGTGGCCGGAGTTGTAAATATTAGCAGTTTTCTGTTCATTTCCCTGCTTTTCACGGGTAATGTCCGTGATTGAAAACAGCAGGAAATGTAGTAAGAATCTACTAACTTTTATTTCAAGATTTTCTTATAAGTTTTAATTATTTCTGGAAACTCTAATTGCGTATTTTAAGAGTTTTACCACAATTAGACAGTTTTCTTACAAGTATGTAATGGAACCGGCAGGATATTAACTGATTCTCCAAAAAGACGCTAGAGAAATTCGGCCTCATTGTAAACATTAGCAGTATAGTCCTCACTTACAGTCTTTCTACACTAATGGTGAGCTGGATAAACATGAATTCCTAATATTTGAAAGCAAATTCAAGTCAAAACGCTCGCTAAAGTGGCCGGAGTTGTAAATATTATCAGTTTTCTGGTCATTTCCCTGCTTTTCACGGGTAATGTCCGTGATTGAAAACAGCAGGAAATGTAGTAAGAATCTACAAACTTTTATTTCAAGGGTTTCTTATAAGTTTTTAATCATTTCTGGAAATTCTAATTGCGTATTTTAAAAGTTTTACCACAATTAGACAGTTTTCTTACAAGTATGTAATGGAACCGGCAGGATATTAACTGATTCACCAAAAAGACGCTAGAGAAATTCGGCCTCAATTGTAAACATTAGCCGTATAGTCCTCACTTACAGTCTTTCTACACTAATGGTGAGCTGTATAAACATGAATTCCTAATATTTGAAAGCAAATTCAAGTCAAAACGCTCGCTAAAGTGGCCGGAGTTGTAAATATTATCAGTTTTCTGGTCATTACCCTGCTTTTCACGGGTAATGTCCGTGATTGAAAACAGCAGGAAATGTAGTAAGAATCTACTAACTTTTATTTCAAGGGTTTCTTATAAGTTTTTAATCATTTCTGGAAATTCTAATTGCGTATTTTAAAAGATTTACCACAATTCATCAGTTTTCTTACAAGTATGTAATGGAACCGGCAGGATATTAACTGATTCACCAAAAAGACGCTAGAGAAATTCGGCCTCAATTGTAAACATTAGCAGTATAGTCCTCACTTACAGTCTTTCTACACTAATGGTGAGCTGTATAAACATGAATTCCTAATATTTGAAAGCAAATTCAAGTCAAAACGCTCGCTAAAGTGGCCGGAGTTGTAAATATTATCAGTTTTCTGGTCATTTCCCTGCTTTTCACTGGTAATGTCCGTGATTGAAAACAGCAGGAAATGTAGTAAGAATCTACAAACTTTTATTTCAAGGGTTTCTTATAAGTTTTTAATCATTTCTGGAAACTCTAATTGCGTATTTTAAAAGATTTACCACAATTAGACAGTTTTCTTACAAGTATGAAATGGAACCGGCAGGATATTAACTGATTCACCAAAAAGACGCTAGAGAAATTCGGCCTCAATTGTAAACATTAGCAGTATAGTCCTCACTTACAGTCTTTCTACACTAATGGTGAGCTGTATAAACATGAATTCCTAATATTTGAAAGCAAATTCAAGTCAAAACGCTCGCTAAAGTGGCCGGAGTTGTAAATATTATCAGTTTTCTGGTCATTTTTCTGCTTTCCACGGGTAATGTCCGTGATTGAAAACAGCAGGAAATGTAGTAAGAATCTACTAACTTTTATTTCAAGGGTTTCTTATAAGTTTTTAATCATTTCTGGAAACTCTAATTGCGTATTTTAAAAGATTTACCACAATTAGACAGTTTTCTTACAAGTATGAAATGGAACCGGCAGGATATTAACTGATTCACCAAAAAGACGCTAGAGAAATTCGGCCTCAATTGTAAACATTAGCAGTATAGTCCTCACTTACAGTCTTTCTACACTAATGGTGAGCTGTATAAACATGAATTCCTAATATTTGAAAGCAAATTCAAGTCAAAACGCTCGCTAAAGTGGCCGGAGTTGTAAATATTATCAGTTTTCTGGTCATTTTTCTGCTTTCCACGGGTAATGTCCGTGATTGAAAACAGCAGGAAATGTAGTAAGAATCTACTAACTTTTATTTCAAGGGTTTCTTATAAGTTTTTAATCATTTCTGGAAACTCTAATTGCGTATTTTAAAAGATTTACCACAATTCGTCAGTTTTCTTACAAGTATGTAATGGAACCGGCAGGATATTAACTGATTCACCAAAAAGACGCTAGAGAAATTCGGCCTCAATTGTAAACATTAGCAGTATAGTCCTCACTTACAGTCTTTCTACACTAATGGTGAGCTGTATAAACATGAATTCCTAATATTTGAAAGCAAATTCAAGTCAAAACGCTCGCTAAAGTGGCCGGAGTTGTAAATATTATCAGTTTTCTGGTCATTTCCCTGCTTTTCACTGGTAATGTCCGTGATTGAAAACAGCAGGAAATGTAGTAAGAATCTACAAACTTTTATTTCAAGGGTTTCTTATAAGTTTTTTATCATTTCTGGAAACTCTAATTGCGTATTTTAAAAGATTTACCACAATTAGACAGTTTTCTTACAAGTATTTAATGGAAACGGCAGGATATTAACTGATTCACCAAAAAGACGCTAGAGAAATTCGGCCTCAATTGTAAACATTAGCAGTATAGTCCTCACTTACAGTCTTTCTACACTAATTGTGAGCTGTGTAAACATGAATTCCTAATATTTGAAAGCAAATTCAAGTCAAAACGCTCGCTAAAGTGGCCGGAGTTGTAAATATTATCAGTTTTCTGGTCATTTCCCTGCTTTCCACGGGTAATGTCATTGATTTTAAACTGCAGGAAATGTAGTAAGAATCTACTTACTTTTATTTCAAGGGTTTCTCATAAGTTTTTAATCATTTCTGGAAACTTTAATTGCGTATTTAAAGAGTTTTACCACAATTAGACAGTTTTCTTAGAGGTATGTAATGGAACCGGCAGGATATTAACTGATTCTCCAAAAAGACGCTAGAGAAATTCGGCCTCAATTGTAAACATTAGCAGTATAGTCCTCACTTACAGTCTTTCTACACTAATGGTGAGCTGTATAAACATGAATTCCTAATATTTGAAAGCAAATTCAAGTCAAAACGCTCGCTAAAGTGGCCGGAGTTGTAAATATTAGCAGTTTTCTGTTCATTTCCCTGCTTTTCACGGGTAATGTCCGTGATTGAAAACAGCAGGAAATGTAGTAAGAATCTACTAACTTTTATTTCAAGATTTTCTTATAAGTTTTTAATAATTTCTGGAAACTCTAATTGCGTATTTTAAGAGTTTTACCACAATTAGACAGTTTTCTTACAAGTATGTAATGGAACCGGCTCGATATTAACTGATTCTCCAAAAAGACGCTAGAGAAATTCGGCCTCAATTGTAAACATTAGCAGTATAGTCCTCACTTACAGTCTTTCTACACTAATGGTGAGCTGTATAAACATGAATTCCTTATATTTGAAAGCAAATTCAAGTCAAAACGCTCGCTAAAGTGGCCGCAGTTGTAAATATTATCAGTTTTCTGGTCATTTCCCTGCTTTTCACGGGTAATGTCCGTGATTGAAAAAAGCAGGAAATGTAGTAAGAATCTACAAACTTTTATTTCAAGGGTTTCTTATAAGTTTTTAATCATTTCTGGAAACTCTAATTGCGTATTTTAAAAGTTTTACCACAATTAGACAGTTTTCTTACAAGTATGTAATGGATCCGGCAGGATATTAACTGATTCTCCAAAAAGACGCTAGAGAAATTTGGCCTCAATTGTAAACATTAGCAGTATAGTCCTCACTTACAGTCTTTCTACACTAATGGTGAGCTGTATAAACATGAATTCCTAATATTTGAAAGCAAATTCAAGTCAAAACGCTCGCTAAAGTGGCCGGAGTTGTAAATATTATCAGTTTTCTGGTCATTTCCCTGCTTTTCACGGGTAATGTCCGTGATTGAAAAAAGCAGGAAATGTAGTAAGAATCTACAAACTTTTATTTCAAGGGTTTCTTATAAGTTTTTAATCATTTCTGGAAACTCTAATTGCGTATTTTAAAAGATTTACCACAATTAGACAGTTTTCTTACAAGTATGAAATGGAACCGGCAGGATATTAACTGATTCACCAAAAAGACGCTAGAGAAATTCGGCCTCAATTGTAAACATTAGCAGTATAGTCCTCACTTACAGTCTTTCTACACTAATGGTGAGCTGTATAAACATGAATTCCTAATATTTGAAAGCAAATTCAAGTCAAAACGCTCGCTAAAGTGGCCGGAGTTGTAAATATTATCAGTTTTCTGGTCATTACCCTGCTTTTCACGGGTAATGTCCGTGATTGAAAACAGCAGGAAATGTAGTAAGAATCTACTAACTTTTATTTCAAGGGTTTCTTATAAGTTTTTAATCATTTCTGGAAACTCTAATTGCGTATTTTAAAAGATTTACCACAATTCGTCAGTTTTCTTCAAGTATGTAATGGAACCGGCAGGATATTAACTGATTCACCAAAAAGACGCTAGAGAAATTCGGCCTCAATTGTAAACATTAGCAGTATAGTCCTCACTTACAGTCTTTCTACACTAATGGTGAGCTGTATAAACATGAATTCCTAATATTTGAAAGCAAATTCAAGTCAAAACGCTCGCTAAAGTGGCCGGAGTTGTAAATATTATCAGTTTTCTGGTCATTTCCCTGCTTTTCACGGGTAATGTCCGTGATTGAAAACAGCAGGAAATGTAGTAAGAATCTACAAACTTTTATTTCAAGGGTTTCTTATAAGTTTTTAATCATTTCTGGAAACTCTAATTGCGTATTTTAAAAGATTTACCACAATTAGACAGTTTTCTTACAAGTATGAAATGGAACCGGCAGGATATTAACTGATTCACCAAAAAGACGCTAGAGAAATTCGGCCTCAATTGTAAACATTAGCAGTATAGTCCTCACTTACAGTCTTTCTACACTAATGGTGAGCTGTATAAACATGAATTCCTAATATTTGAAAGCAAATTCAAGTCAAAACGCTCGCTAAAGTGGCCGGAGTTGTAAATATTATCAGTATTCTGGTCATTACCCTGCTTTTCACGGGTAATGTCCGTGATTGAAAACAGCAGGAAATGTAGTAAGAATCTACTAACTTTTATTTCAAGGGTTTCTTATAAGTTTTTAATCATTTCTGGAAACTCTAATTGCGTATTTTAAAAGATTTACCACAATTAGACAGTTTTCTTACAAGTATTTAATGGAAACGGCAGGATATTAACTGATTCACCAAAAAGACGCTAGAGAAATTCGGCCTCAATTGTAAACATTAGCAGTATAGTCCTCACTTACAGTCTTTCTACACTAATTGTGAGCTGTGTAAACATGAATTCCTAATATTTGAAAGCAAATTCAAGTCAAAACGCTCGCTAAAGTGGCCGGAGTTGTAAATATTATCAGTTTTCTGGTCATTTCCCTGCTTTCCACGGGTAATGTCATTGATTTTAAACTGCAGGAAATGTAGTAAGAATCTACTTACTTTTATTTCAAGGGTTTCTCATAAGTTTTTAATCATTTCTGGAAACTTTAATTGCGTATTTAAAGAGTTTTACCACAATTAGACAGTTTTCTTAGAGGTATGTAATGGAACCGGCAGGATATTAACTGATTCTCCAAAAAGACGCTAGAGAAATTCGGCCTCAATTGTAAACATTAGCAGTATAGTCCTCACTTACAGTCTTTCTACACTAATGGTGAGCTGTATAAACATGAATTCCTAATATTTGAAAGCAAATTCAAGTCAAAACGCTCGCTAAAGTGGCCGGAGTTGTAAATATTAGCAGTTTTCTGTTCATTTCCCTGCTTTTCACGGGTAATGTCCGTGATTGAAAACAGCAGGAAATGTAGTAAGAATCTACTAACTTTTATTTCAAGATTTTCTTATAAGTTTTTAATAATTTCTGGAAACTCTAATTGCGTATTTTAAGAGTTTTACCACAATTAGACAGTTTTCTTACAAGTATGTAATGGAACCGGCTCGATATTAACTGATTCTCCAAAAAGACGCTAGAGAAATTCGGCCTCAATTGTAAACATTAGCAGTATAGTCCTCACTTACAGTCTTTCTACACTAATGGTGAGCTGTATAAACATGAATTCCTTATATTTATAGCAAATTCAAGTCAAAACGCTCGCTAAAGTGGCCGGAGTTGTAAATATTATCAGTTTTCTGGTCATTTCCCTGCTTTTCACGGGTAATGTCCGTGATTGAAAAAAGCAGGAAATGTAGTAAGAATCTACAAACTTTTATTTCAAGGGTTTCTTATAAGTTTTTAATCATTTCTGGAAACTCTAATTGCGTATTTTAAAAGTTTTACCACAATTAGACAGTTTTCTTACAAGTATGTAATGGAACCGGCAGGATATTAACTGATTCTCCAAAAAGACGCTAGAGAAATTTGGCCTCAATTGTAAACATTAGCAGTATAGTCCTCACTTACAGTCTTTCTACACTAATGGTGAGCTGTATAAACATGAATTCCTAATATTTGAAAGCAAATTCAAGTCAAAACGCTCGCTAAAGTGGCCGGAGTTGTAAATATTATCAGTTTTCTGGTCATTTCCCTGCTTTTCACGGGTAATGTCCGTGATTGAAAAAAGCAGGAAATGTAGTAAGAATCTACAAACTTTTATTTCAAGGGTTTCTTATAAGTTTTTAATCATTTCTGGAAACTCTAATTGCGTATTTTAAAAGATTTACCACAATTAGACAGTTTTCTTACAAGTATGAAATGGAACCGGCAGGATATTAACTGATTCACCAAAAAGACGCTAGAGAAATTCGGCCTCAATTGTAAACATTAGCAGTATAGTCCTCACTTACAGTCTTTCTACACTAATGGTGAGCTGTATAAACATGAATTCCTAATATTTGAAAGCAAATTCAAGTCAAAACGCTCGCTAAAGTGGCCGGAGTTGTAAATATTATCAGTTTTCTGGTCATTACCCTGCTTTTCACGGGTAATGTCCGTGATTGAAAACAGCAGGAAATGTAGTAAGAATCTACTAACTTTTATTTCAAGGGTTTCTTATAAGTTTTTAATCATTTCTGGAAACTCTAATTGCGTATTTTAAAAGATTTACCACAATTCGTCAGTTTTCTTCAAGTATGTAATGGAACCGGCAGGATATTAACTGATTCACCAAAAAGACGCTCGAGAAATTCGGCCTCAATTGTAAACATTAGCAGTATAGTCCTCACTTACAGTCTTTCTACACTAATGGTGAGCTGTATAAACATGAATTCCTAATATTTGAAAGCAAATTAAAGTCAAAACGCTCGCTAAAGTGGCCGGAGTTGTAAATATTATCAGTTTTCTGGTCATTTCCCTGCTTTTCACTGGTAATGTCCGTGATTGAAAACAGCAGGAAATGTAGTAAGAATCTACAAACTTTTATTTCAAGGGTTTCTTATAAGTTTTTAATCATTTCTGGAAACTCTAATTGCGTATTTTAAAAGATTTACCACAATTAGACAGTTTTCTTACAAGTATGAAATGGAACCGGCAGGATATTAACTGATTCACCAAAAAGACGCTAGAGAAATTCGGCCTCAATTGTAAACATTAGCATTATAGTCCTCACTTACAGTCTTTCTACACTAATGGTGAGCTGTATAAACATGAATTCCTAATATTTGAAAGCAAATTCAAGTCAAAACGCTCGCTAAAGTGGCCGGAGTTGTAAATATTATCAGTTTTCTGGTCATTACCCTGCTTTTCACGGGTAATGTCCGTGATTGAAAACAGCAGGAAATGTAGTAAGAATCTACTAACTTTTATTTCAAGGGTTTCTTATAAGTTTTTAATCATTTCTGGAAACTCTAATTGCGTATTTTAAGAGTTTTACCACAATTAGACAGTTTTCTTACAAGTATTTAATGGAACCGGCAGGATATTAACTGATTCACCAAAAAGACGCTAGAGAAATTCGGCCTCAATTGTAAACATTAGCAGTATAGTCCTCACTTACAGTCTTTCTACACTAATTGTGAGCTGTGTAAACATGAATTCCTAATATTTGAAAGCAAATTCAAGTCAAAACGCTCGCTAAAGTGGCCGGAGTTGTAAATATTATCAGTTTTCTGGTCATTTCCCTGCTTTCCACGGGTAATGTCATTGATTTTAAATGGCAGGAAATGTAGTAAGAATCTACTTACTTTTATTTCAAGGGTTTCTCATAAGTTTTTAATCATTTCTGGAAACTTTAATTGCGTATTTAAAGAGTTTTACCACAATTAGACAGTTTTCTTAGAGGTATGTAATGTAACCGCCAGGATATTAACTGATTCTCCAAAAAGACGCTAGAGAAATTCGCCCTCATTGTAAACATTAGCAGTATAGTCCTCACTTACAGTCTTTCTACACTAATGGTGAGCTGTATAAACATGAATTCCTAATATTTGAAAGCAAATTCAAGTCAAAACGCTCGCTAAAGTGGCCGGAGTTGTAAATATTATCAGTTTTCTGGTCATTTCCCTGCTTTTCACGGGTAATGTCCGTGATTGAAAAAAGCAGGAAATGTAGTAAGAATCTACAAACTTTTATTTCAAGGGTTTCTTATAAGTTTTTAATCATTTCTGGAAACTCTAATTGCGTATTTTAAAAGTTTTACCACAATTAGACAGTTTTCTTACAAGTATGTAATGGAACCGGCAGGATATTAACTGATTCTCCAAAAAGACGCTAGAGAAATTCGGCCTCAATTGTAAACATTAGCAGTATAGTCCTCACTTACAGTCTTTCTACACTAATGGTGAGCTGTATAAACATGAATTCCTAATATTTGAAAGCAAATTCAAGTCAAAACGCTCGCTAAAGTGGCCGGAGTTGTAAATATTAGCAGTTTTCTGTTCATTTCCCTGCTTTTCACGGGTAATGTCCGTGATTGAAAACAGCAGGAAATGTAGTAAGAATCTACTAACTTTTATTTCAAGATTTTCTTATAAGTTTTTAATAATTTCTGGAAACTCTAATTGCGTATTTTAAGAGTTTTACCACAATTAGACAGTTTTCTTACAAGTATGTAATGGAAACGGCTCGATATTAACTGATTCTCCAAAAAGACGCTAGAGAAATTCGGCCTCAATTGTAAACATTAGCAGTATAGTCCTCACTTACAGTCTTTCTACACTAATGGTGAGCTGTATAAACATGAATTCCTTATATTTGAAAGCAAATTCAAGTCAAAACGCTCGCTAAAGTGGCCGGAGTTGTAAATATTATCAGTTTTCTGGTCATTTTTCTGCTTTCCACGGGTAATGTCCGTGATTGAAAACAGCAGGAAATGTAGTAAGAATCTACTAACTTTTATTTCAAGGGTTTCTTATAAGTTTTTAATCATTTCTGGAAACTCTAATTGCGTATTTTAAAAGATTTACCACAATTAGACAGTTTTCTTACAAGTATGAAATGGAACCGGCAGGATATTAACTGATTCACCAAAAAGACGCTAGAGAAATTCGGCCTCAATTGTAAACATTAGCAGTATAGTCCTCACTTACAGTCTTTCTACACTAATGGTGAGCTGTATAAACATGAATTCCTAATATTTGAAAGCAAATTCAAGTCAAAACGCTCGCTAAAGTGGCCGGAGTTGTAAATATTATCAGTTTTCTGGTCATTTTTCTGCTTTCCACGGGTAATGTCCGTGATTGAAAACAGCAGGAAATGTAGTAAGAATCTACTAACTTTTATTTCAAGGGTTTCTTATAAGTTTTTAATCATTTCTGGAAACTCTAATTGCGTATTTTAAAAGATTTACCACAATTCGTCAGTTTTCTTACAAGTATGTAATGGAACCGGCAGGATATTAACTGATTCACCAAAAAGACGCTAGAGAAATTCGGCCTCAATTGTAAACATTAGCAGTATAGTCCTCACTTACAGTCTTTCTACACTAATGGTGAGCTGTATAAACATGAATTCCTAATATTTGAAAGCAAATTCAAGTCAAAACGCTCGCTAAAGTGGCCGGAGTTGTAAATATTATCAGTTTTCTGGTCATTTCCCTGCTTTTCACTGGTAATGTCCGTGATTGAAAACAGCAGGAAATGTAGTAAGAATCTACTAACTTTTATTTCAAGGGTTTCTTATAAGTTTTTAATCATTTCTGGAAACTCTAATTGCGTATTTTAAAAGATTTACCACAATTAGACAGTTTTCTTACAAGTATTTAATGGAAACGGCAGGATATTAACTGATTCACCAAAAAGACGCTAGAGAAATTCGGCCTCAATTGTAAACATTAGCAGTATAGTCCTCACTTACAGTCTTTCTACACTAATTGTGAGCTGTGTAAACATGAATTCCTAATATTTGAAAGCAAATTCAAGTCAAAACGCTCGCTAAAGTGGCCGGAGTTGTAAATATTATCAGTTTTCTGGTCATTTCCCTGCTTTCCACGGGTAATGTCATTGATTTTAAACTGCAGGAAATGTAGTAAGAATCTACTTACTTTTATTTCAAGGGTTTCTCATAAGTTTTTAATCATTTCTGGAAACTTTAATTGCGTATTTAAAGAGTTTTACCACAATTAGACAGTTTTCTTAGAGGTATGTAATGGAACCGGCAGGATATTAACTGATTCTCCAAAAAGACGCTAGAGAAATTCGGCCTCAATTGTAAACATTAGCAGTATAGTCCTCACTTACAGTCTTTCTACACTAATGGTGAGCTGTATAAACATGAATTCCTAATATTTGAAAGCAAATTCAAGTCAAAACGCTCGCTAAAGTGGCCGGAGTTGTAAATATTAGCAGTTTTCTGTTCATTTCCCTGCTTTTCACGGGTAATGTCCGTGATTGAAAACAGCAGGAAATGTAGTAAGAATCTACTAACTTTTATTTCAAGATTTTCTTATAAGTTTTTAATAATTTCTGGAAACTCTAATTGCGTATTTTAAGAGTTTTACCACAATTAGACAGTTTTCTTACAAGTATGTAATGGAACCGGCTCGATATTAACTGATTCTCCAAAAAGACGCTAGAGAAATTCGGCCTCAATTGTAAACATTAGCAGTATAGTCCTCACTTACAGTCTTTCTACACTAATGGTGAGCTGTATAAACATGAATTCCTTATATTTGAAAGCAAATTCAAGTCAAAACGCTCGCTAAAGTGGCCGGAGTTGTAAATATTATCAGTTTTCTGGTCATTTCCCTGCTTTTCACGGGTAATGTCCGTGATTGAAAAAAGCAGGAAATGTAGTAAGAATCTACAAACTTTTATTTCAAGGGTTTCTTATAAGTTTTTAATCATTTCTGGAAACTCTAATTGCGTATTTTAAAAGATTTACCACAATTAGACAGTTTTCTTACAAGTATGAAATGGAACCGGCAGGATATTAACTGATTCACCAAAAAGACGCTAGAGAAATTCGGCCTCAATTGTAAACATTAGCAGTATAGTCCTCACTTACAGTCTTTCTACACTAATGGTGAGCTGTATAAACATGAATTCCTAATATTTGAAAGCAAATTCAAGTCAAAACGCTCGCTAAAGTGGCCGGAGTTGTAAATATTATCAGTTTTCTGGTCATTACCCTGCTTTTCACGGGTAATGTCCGTGATTGAAAACAGCAGGAAATGTAGTAAGAATCTACTAACTTTTATTTCAAGGGTTTCTTATAAGTTTTTAATCATTTCTGGAAACTCTAATTGCGTATTTTAAAAGATTTACCACAATTCGTCAGTTTTCTTCAAGTATGTAATGGAACCGGCAGGATATTAACTGATTCACCAAAAAGACGCTCGAGAAATTCGGCCTCAATTGTAAACATTAGCAGTATAGTCCTCACTTACAGTCTTTCTACACTAATGGTGAGCTGTATAAACATGAATTCCTAATATTTGAAAGCAAATTAAAGTCAAAACGCTCGCTAAAGTGGCCGGAGTTGTAAATATTATCAGTTTTCTGGTCATTTCCCTGCTTTTCACTGGTAATGTCCGTGATTGAAAACAGCAGGAAATGTAGTAAGAATCTACAAACTTTTATTTCAAGGGTTTCTTATAAGTTTTTAATCATTTCTGGAAACTCTAATTGCGTATTTTAAAAGATTTACCACAATTAGACAGTTTTCTTACAAGTATGAAATGGAACCGGCAGGATATTAACTGATTCACCAAAAAGACGCTAGAGAAATTCGGCCTCAATTGTAAACATTAGCATTATAGTCCTCACTTACAGTCTTTCTACACTAATGGTGAGCTGTATAAACATGAATTCCTAATATTTGAAAGCAAATTCAAGTCAAAACGCTCGCTAAAGTGGCCGGAGTTGTAAATATTATCAGTTTTCTGGTCATTACCCTGCTTTTCACGGGTAATGTCCGTGATTGAAAACAGCAGGAAATGTAGTAAGAATCTACTAACTTTTATTTCAAGGGTTTCTTATAAGTTTTTAATCATTTCTGGAAACTCTAATTGCGTATTTTAAGAGTTTTACCACAATTAGACAGTTTTCTTACAAGTATTTAATGGAACCGGCAGGATATTAACTGATTCACCAAAAAGACGCTAGAGAAATTCGGCCTCAATTGTAAACATTAGCAGTATAGTCCTCACTTACAGTCTTTCTACACTAATTGTGAGCTGTGTAAACATGAATTCCTAATATTTGAAAGCAAATTCAAGTCAAAACGCTCGCTAAAGTGGCCGGAGTTGTAAATATTATCAGTTTTCTGGTCATTTCCCTGCTTTCCACGGGTAATGTCATTGATTTTAAATGGCAGGAAATGTAGTAAGAATCTACTTACTTTTATTTCAAGGGTTTCTCATAAGTTTTTAATCATTTCTGGAAACTTTAATTGCGTATTTAAAGAGTTTTACCACAATTAGACAGTTTTCTTAGAGGTATGTAATGTAACCGCCAGGATATTAACTGATTCTCCAAAAAGACGCTAGAGAAATTCGCCCTCATTGTAAACATTAGCAGTATAGTCCTCACTTACAGTCTTTCTACACTAATGGTGAGCTGTATAAACATGAATTCCTAATATTTGAAAGCAAATTCAAGTCAAAACGCTCGCTAAAGTGGCCGGAGTTGTAAATATTATCAGTTTTCTGGTCATTTCCCTGCTTTTCACGGGTAATGTCCGTGATTGAAAAAAGCAGGAAATGTAGTAAGAATCTACAAACTTTTATTTCAAGGGTTTCTTATAAGTTTTTAATCATTTCTGGAAACTCTAATTGCGTATTTTAAAAGTTTTACCACAATTAGACAGTTTTCTTACAAGTATGTAATGGAACCGGCAGGATATTAACTGATTCTCCAAAAAGACGCTAGAGAAATTCGGCCTCAATTGTAAACATTAGCAGTATAGTCCTCACTTACAGTCTTTCTACACTAATGGTGAGCTGTATAAACATGAATTCCTAATATTTGAAAGCAAATTCAAGTCAAAACGCTCGCTAAAGTGGCCGGAGTTGTAAATATTAGCAGTTTTCTGTTCATTTCCCTGCTTTTCACGGGTAATGTCCGTGATTGAAAACAGCAGGAAATGTAGTAAGAATCTACTAACTTTTATTTCAAGATTTTCTTATAAGTTTTTAATAATTTCTGGAAACTCTAATTGCGTATTTTAAGAGTTTTACCACAATTAGACAGTTTTCTTACAAGTATGTAATGGAACCGGCTCGATATTAACTGATTCTCCAAAAAGACGCTAGAGAAATTCGGCCTCAATTGTAAACATTAGCAGTATAGTCCTCACTTACAGTCTTTCTACACTAATGGTGAGCTGTATAAACATGAATTCCTAATATTTGAAAGCAAATTCAAGTCAAAACGCTCGCTAAAGTGGCCGGAGTTGTAAATATTATCAGTTTTCTGGTCATTACCCTGCTTTTTACGGGTAATGTCCGTGATTGAAAACAGCAGGAAATGTAGTAAGAATCTACTAACTTTTATTTCAAGGGTTTCTTATAAGTTTTTAATCATTTCTGGAAACTCTAATTGCGTATTTTAAAAGATTTACCACAATTCGTCAGTTTTCTTCAAGTATGTAATGGAACCGGCAGGATATTAACTGATTCACCAAAAAGACGCTCGAGAAATTCGGCCTCAATTGTAAACATTAGCAGTATAGTCCTCACTTACAGTCTTTCTACACTAATGGTGAGCTGTATAAACATGAATTCCTAATATTTGAAAGCAAATTAAAGTCAAAACGCTCGCTAAAGTGGCCGGAGTTGTAAATATTATCAGTTTTCTGGTCATTTCCCTGCTTTTCACTGGTAATGTCCGTGATTGAAAACAGCAGGAAATGTAGTAAGAATCTACAAACTTTTATTTCAAGGGTTTCTTATAAGTTTTTAATCATTTCTGGAAACTCTAATTGCGTATTTTAAAAGATTTACCACAATTAGACAGTTTTCTTACAAGTATGAAATGGAACCGGCAGGATATTAACTGATTCACCAAAAAGACGCTAGAGAAATTCGGCCTCAATTGTAAACATTAGCATTATAGTCCTCACTTACAGTCTTTCTACACTAATGGTGAGCTGTATAAACATGAATTCCTAATATTTGAAAGCAAATTCAAGTCAAAACGCTCGCTAAAGTGGCCGGAGTTGTAAATATTATCAGTTTTCTGGTCATTACCCTGCTTTTCACGGGTAATGTCCGTGATTGAAAACAGCAGG
Source organism: Myotis nattereri (assembly GCF_964212035.1). NCBI lineage: Eukaryota > Metazoa > Chordata > Mammalia > Chiroptera > Vespertilionidae > Myotis > Myotis nattereri. The sequence continues at coordinate 2,599,666 of NC_138087.1, forward strand.
AAATGTAGTAAGAATCTACTAACTTTTATTTCAAGGGTTTCTTATAAGTTTTTAATCATTTCTGGAAACTCTAATTGCGTATTTTAAGAGTTTTACCACAATTAGACAGTTTTCTTACAAGTATTTAATGGAACCGGCAGGATATTAACTGATTCACCAAAAAGACGCTAGAGAAATTCGGCCTCAATTGTAAACATTAGCAGTATAGTCCTCACTTACAGTCTTTCTACACTAATTGTGAGCTGTGTAAACATGAATTCCTAATATTTGAAAGCAAATTCAAGTCAAAACGCTCGCTAAAGTGGCCGGAGTTGTAAATATTATCAGTTTTCTGGTCATTTCCCTGCTTTCCACGGGTAATGTCATTGATTTTAAATGGCAGGAAATGTAGTAAGAATCTACTTACTTTTATTTCAAGGGTTTCTCATAAGTTTTTAATCATTTCTGGAAACTTTAATTGCGTATTTAAAGAGTTTTACCACAATTAGACAGTTTTCTTAGAGGTATGTAATGTAACCGCCAGGATATTAACTGATTCTCCAAAAAGACGCTAGAGAAATTCGGCCTCAATTGTAAACATTAGCAGTATAGTCCTCACTTACAGTCTTTCTACACTAATGGTGAGCTGTATAAACATGAATTCCTTATATTTGAAAGCAAATTCAAGTCAAAACGCTCGCTAAAGTGGCCGGAGTTGTAAATATTATCAGTTTTCTGGTCTCTTCCCTGCTTTTCACGGGTAATGTCCGTGATTGAAAAAAGCAGGAAATGTAGTAAGAATCTACAAACTTTTATTTCAAGGGTTTCTTATAAGTTTTTAATCATTTCTGGAAACTCTAATTGCGTATTTTAAAAGTTTTACCACAATTAGACAGTTTTCTTACAAGTATGTAATGGAACCGGCAGGATATTAACTGATTCACCAAAAAGACGCTAGAGAAATTCGGCCTCAATTGTAAACATTAGCAGTATAGTCCTCACTTACAGTCTTTCTACACTAATGGTGAGCTGTATAAACATGAATTCCTAATATTTGAAAGCAAATTCAAGTCAAAACGCTCGCTAAAGTGGCCGGAGTTGTAAATATTATCAGTTTTAGGTCATTACCCTGCTTTTCACTGGTAATGTCCGTGATTGAAAACAGCAGGAAATGTAGTAAGAATCTACTAACTTTTATTTCAAGGGTTTCTTATAAGTTTTTAATCATTTCTGGAAACTCTAATTGCGTATTTTAAAAGATTTACCACAATTCGTCAGTTTTCTTCAAGTATGTAATGGAACCGGCAGGATATTAACTGATTCACCAAAAAGACGCTAGAGTAATTCGGCCTCATTGTAAACATTAGCAGTATAGTCTTCACTTACAGTCTTTCTACACTAATTGTGAGCTGTATAAACATGAATTCCTAGTATTTGAAAGCAAATTCAAGTGAAAACGCTCGCTAAAGTGTCCGGAGTTGTAAATATTATCAGTTTTCTGGTCATTTCCCTGCTTTCCACGGGTAATGTCAGTGATTGAAAACGGCAGGATAAGTAGTAAGATCTACTAACTTTTATTTCAAGGCTTTCTTACAAGTATTTAATCATTACTGGAAACTCTGATTGCGTATTTTAAGAGTTTTACCACAATTACTGATTTATCATACAAGTATGTACTGGAACCGTCAGGATATTAACTGATACAAGAAAAAGACGCTAGAGAAATTCGGCCTCAATTGTAAACATAAGCAGTATAGTCCTCACAGACTTTCTACACTCATTTTGAGCTGTATAAACATGAATTCCTAATTTTTGAAAGCAAATTCAAGTGAAAACGCTAGCTGAAGTGGCCGTAGTTGTAAATACTATCAGTTTTCTGATCATTTCCCTGCTCTCCACGGGTAATGTCTGTGATTGAAAACGGCAGGAAATGTAGGATGAATCTACTTACTTTTATTTCAAGGTTTTCTTATAAGTTTTTAATCATTTCTGGAAACTCTAATTGTGTATTTTAAGTGTTTTACCAAAATTAGACAGTTTTCTTACAAGTATGTACTGGAACCGTCAGTATATTAACTGATTCACCAAAAAGACGCTAGAGAAATTGGGCCTCCATTGTAAACATTAGCATCATAGTCCTCACTTACAGTCTTTCTACACTAATTTTGAGCTGTATAAACATGAATTCCTAGTATTTGAAAGCAAATTCAAGTGAAAACGCTCGCTAAAGTGGCCGGAGTTGTAAATATTATTAGTTTCCTGGTCATTTCCCTGCTTTCCACCGGTAATGTCCGTGATTGAAAACGGCAGGAAATGTACTAAGAATCTACCTACTTTTATTTCAAGGGTTTCTTATAAGTTTTTAATCATTTCTGGAAACTCTAATTGCGTATTTTAAGAGTTTTACCACAATTAGACAGTTTTCTTACAAGTATGTACTGGAACCGTCTGGATATTAACTGATTCACCAAAAAGACGCTAGAGAAATTGGCCTCAATTGTAAACAGAAGCAGTATAATCTTCACTTACAGTCTTTCTACACTAATTTTGAGCTGTATAAACATGAATTCCTAGTATTTGAAAGCAAATTTAAGTGAAAACGCTCGCTAAAGTGTCCGGAGTTGTAAATATTATCAGTTTTCTGGTAATTTCCCTGCTTTCCACGGTTAACGTCCGTGATTGAAAACGGCAGGAAATGTGGTAAGAATCTACTAACTTTTATTTGAAGGGTTTCTTATAAGTTTTTAATCATTTCTGGAAACTCTAATTGCGTATTTTAAGAGTTTTACCACAATTAGACAGTTTTCTTACAAGTATGTACTGGAACCGGCAGGATATTAACTGATTCACAAAAAAGACGCTAGAGAAATTGGGACTCAATTGTAAACATTAGCACTATAGTCCTCACAGTATTGGTACACTAATTTTGAGCTTTATAAACATGAATTCCTAATATTTGAAAGCAAATTCAAGTGAAAACCCTCGCTAATGTGCCCGAAGTTGTAAATATTATCAGTTTTCTGGTCATTTCCCTGCTTTCCACGGTTAATGTCCGTGATTGAAAACGGCAGGATATGTAGTAAGATGAACTTACTTTCATTTCAAGGTTTCTAACAAGTTTTTAATCATTACTGGAAACTCTAATTGCGTATTTTAAGAGTTTTACCACAATTACTGAGTTTTCTTTCAGGTATGTACTGGAACCGTCAGGATATTAACTCATTCACCAAAAAGACGCTAGAGAAATTCGGCTTCAACTGTAAACATAAGCAGTATAGTCCTCACTTGCAGTCTTTCTACACTAATTTTGAGCTGTATAAACATGAATTCCTAGTATTTGAAAGCAAATTCAAGTGAAAATGCTCGCTAAAGTGGCCCGAGGTATAAATATAATCAGTTTCCTGGTCATTTCCCTGCTTCCGAAGGGTTATGTCCCTGATTGAAAACGACTGGAAATGTAGTAAGACTCTACTAACTTTTATTTAAAGGGTTTCTTATAAGTTTTTAATCATTTCTGGAAACTCTAATTGCGTATTTTAAGAGTTTTACATCAATTACTGAGTTTTCTTTCAGGTATGTACTGGAACCATAAGGATATTAACTCATTCACCAAAAAGACGCTAGAGAAATTCGGCCTCAATTGTAAACATAAGCAGTATAGTCCTCACTTAGTCTTTCTACACTAATTTTGAGCTGTATAAACATGAATTCCTAATTATTGAAAGCAAATTCAAGTGAAAATGCTCCCTAAAGTGCCCGGAGTTGTAAATATTATCAGTTTTCTGGTCATTTACCTGCTTTTCATGGGTAATGTCCAGGATTGAAAACAGCAGGAAATGTAGTAAGACTCTACTAACTTTTATTTAAAGGGTTTCTTATAAGATTTAATCATTACTGGAAACTCTAATTGCGTATTTTAAGAGTTTTACCACAATTACTGAGTTTTCTTTCAGGTATGTACTGGAACCGGCAGGATATTAACTGATTCACCAAAAAGACGCTAGAGAAATTCGGCCTCAATTGTAAACATAAGCAGTATAATCTTCACTTACAGTCTTTCTACACTAATTTTGAGCTGTATAAACATGAATTCCTAATTATTGAAAGCAATTTCAAGTGAAAATGCTCCCTAAAGTGTCCGGAGTTGTAAATATTAGCAGTTTTCTGGTCTTTATCCCTGCTTTCCACGGGTAATGTCAGTGATTGAAAACGGCAGGATATGTAGTAAGATCTACTAACTTTTATTTCAAGGGTTTCTTACAAGTTTTTAATCATTACTGGAAACTCTAATTGCGTATTTTAAATGTTTTACCACAATTTCTGAGTTATTGTACAAGTATGTACTGGAACCGTCAGGATATTAACTGATTCAAGAAAAAGACGCTAGAGAAATTCGGCCTCAATTGTAAACATAAGCAGTATAGTACTCACTTACAGTCTTTCTACACTAATTTTGAGCTGTATAAACATGAATTCCTAATTTTTGAAAGCAAATTCAAGTGAAAACGCTAGCTGAAGTGGCCGTAGTTGTAAATATTATCAGTTTTCTGATCATTTCCCTGCTTTCCACGGGTAATGTCTGTGATTGAAAACGGCAGGAAATGTAGGACGAATCTACTTACTTTTATTTCAAGGGTTTCTTATAAGTTTTTAATCATTTCTGGAAACTCTAATTCTGTATTTTAAGAGTTTTACCAAAATTAAACAGTTTTCTTACAAGTATGTACTGGAACCGTCAGTATATTAACTGATTCACCAAAAAGACGCTAGAGAAATTGGGCCTCAATTGTAAACATTAGCACTATAGTCCTCACTTACAGTCTTTCTACACTAATTTTGAGCTGTATAAACATGAATTCCTAGTATTTGAAAGCAAATTCAAGTGAAAACGCTCGCTAAAGTGTCCTGAGTTGTAAATATTATCAGTTTTCTGGTCATTTCCCTGCTTTCCACCGGTAATGTCCGTGATTGAAAATGGCACGAAATGAACTAAGAATCTACCTACTTTTATTTCAAGGGTTTCTTATAAGTTTTTAATCATTTCTGGAAACTCTAATTGCGTATTTTAAGAGTTTTACCACAATTAGACAGTTTTCTTACAAGTATGTACTGGAACCGTCTGGATATTAACTGATTCACCAAAAAGACGCTAGAGAAATTGGCCTCAATTGTAAACAGAAGCAGTATAATCTTCACTTACAGTCTTTATACACTAATTTTGAGCTGTATAAACATGAATTCCTAGTATTTGAAAGCAAATTCAAGTGAAAACGCTCGCTAAAGTGTCCGCAGTTGTAAATATTATCCGTTTTCTGGTCATTTCCCTGCTTTCCACGGTTAACGTCCGTGATTGAAAACGGCAGGAAATGTGGTAAGAATCTACTAACTTTTATTTGAAGGGTTTCTTATAAGTTTTTAATTATTTCTGGAAACTCTAATTGCGTATTTTAAGAGTTTTACCACAATTAGACAGTTTTCTTACAAGTATGTACTGGAACCGGCAGGATATTAACTGATTCACAAAAAAGACGCTAGAGAAATTGGGACTCAATTGTAAACATTAGCACTATAGTCCTCACTTACAGTATTGGAACACTAATTTTGAGCTTTATAAACATGAATTCCTAATATTTGAAAGCAAATTCAAGTGAAAACCCTCGCTAATGTGCCCGAAGTTGTAAATATTATCAGTTTTCTGGTCATTTCCCTGCTTTCCACGGTTAATGTCCGTGATTGAAAACGGCAGGATATGTAGTAAGATGAACTTACTTTCATTTCAAGGTTTCTTACAAGTTTTTAATCATTACTGGAAACTCTAATTGCGTATTTTAAGAGTTTTACCACAATTACTGAGTTTTCTTTCAGGTATGTACTGGAACCGTCAGGATATTAACTCATTCGCCAAAAAGACGCTAGAGAAATTCGGCCTCAATTGTAACCATAAGCAGTATAGTCCTCACTTACAGTCTTTCTACACTAATTTTGAGCTGTATAAACATGAATTCCTAGTATTTGAAAGCAAATTCAAGTGAAAATGCTCGCTAAAGTGGCCCGAGGTGTAAATATAAAAAGTTTCCTGGTCATTTCCCTGCTTCCGAAGGGTTATGTCCCTGATTGAAAACGACGGGAAATGTAGTAAGACTCTACTAACTTTTATTTAAAGGGTTTCTTATAAGTTTTTAATCATTTCTGGAAACTCTAATTGCGTATTTTAAGAGTTTTACAACAATTACTGAGTTTTCTTTCAGGTATGTACTGGAACCATAAGGATATTAACTCATTCACCAAAAAGACGCTAGAGAAATTCGGCCTCAATTGTAAACATAAGCAGTATAGTCCTCACTTAGTCTTTCTACACTAATTTTGAGCTGTATAAACATGAATTCCTAATTATTGAAAGCAAATTCAAGTGAAAATGCTCCCTAAAGTGCCCGGAGTTGTAAATATTATCAGTTTTCTGGTCATTTACCTGCTTTTCATGGGTAATGTCCAGGATTGAAAACAGCAGGAAATGTAGTAAGACTCTACTAACTTTTATTTAAAGGGTTTCTTATAAGATTTAATCATTACTGGAAACTCTAATTGCGTATTTTATGAGTTTTACCACAATTACTGAGTTTTCTTTCAGGTATGTACTGGAACCGGCAGGATATTAACTGATTCACCAAAAAGACGCTAGAGAAATTCGGCCTCAATTGTAAACATAAGCAGTATAATCTTCACTTACAGTCTTTCTACACTAATTTTCAGCTGTATAAACATGAATTCCTAATTATTGAAAGCAAATTCAAGTGAAAATGCTTCCTAAAGTGCCCGGAGTTTTAAATATTATCAGTTTTCTGGTCATTTCCCTGCTTTCCACGGGTAATGTCAGTGATTGAAAACCGCAGGATATGTAGTAAGATCTACTAACTTTTATTTCAATGGTTTCTTACAAGTTTTTAATCATTTCTGGAAACTCTAATTGCGTATTTTAAGAGTTTTACCACAATTACTGAGTTATCGTACAAATATGTACTGAAACCGTCAGGATATTAACTGAATCAAGGAAAAGACGCTAGAGAAATTCGGCCTCAATTGTAAACATAAGCAGTATATTCCTCACTTACAGTCTTTCTACACTAATTTTGAGCTGTATAAACATGAATTCCTAGTATTTGAAAGCAAATTCAAATGAAAACGATCGCTAAAGTGTCCGGAGTTGTAAATATTATCAGTTTTCTGATCATTTCCCTGCTTTCCACGGGTAATGTCATTGATTGAAAACTGCAGGAAATGTGGTAAGAATCTACTAACTTTTATTTCAAGGGTTTCTTATAAGTTTTTAATCATTTCTGGAAACTCTAATTGCGTATTTTAAGAGTTTTACCACAATTAGACAGTTTTCTTACAAGTATGTACTGGAACCGGCAGGATATTAACTGATTCACAAAAAAGACGCTAGAGAAATGGGCCTCAATTGTAAACATTAGCACTATAGTCCTCACTTACAGTCTTGCTACACTAATTTTGAACTTTATAAACATGAATTCATAATATTTGAAAGCAAATTCAAGTGAAAACCCTCGCTAAAGTGTCCGAAGTTGTAAATATTATCAGTTTTCTGGTCATTTCCCTGCTTTCCACGGTTAATGTCCGTGATTGAAAACGGCAGGATATGTAGTAAGATCTACTTACTTTCATTTCAAGGTTTCTTACAAGTTTTTAATCATTACTGGAAACTCTAACTACGTATTTTAATAGGTTTACCACAATTACTGAGTTATCGTACAAGTATGTACTTGAACCGTCAGGATATTAACTGATTCAAGAAAAAGACGCTAGAGAAATTCGGCCTCAATTGTAAACATAAGCAGTATAGTCCTCACTGACAATCTTTCTACACTAATTTTGAGCTGTATAAACATGAATTCCTAATATTTGAAAGCAAATTCAAGTCAAAACGCTCGCTAAAGTGTCCGAAGTTGTAAATATAATCAGTTTCCTGGTCATTTCCCTGCTTCCCACTGGTAATGTCCGTGATTGAAAATGGTTGGAAATGTAGTAAGAAACTACTAGCTTTTATTTCAAGGGTTCTTATAAGTTTTTAATCATTTCTGGAAACTCTAATTGCGTATTTTAAGAGTTTTACCACAATTAGACAGTTTTCTTACAAGTATGTACTGGAACTGGCAGGATATTAACTGATTCACCAAAAAGACGCTAGAGTAATTTGGCCTCAATTGTAAACATAAGCAGTATAATTTTCACTAACAGTCTTTCTACACTAATTTTGAGCTGTATAAACATGAATTCCTAATTATTGAAAGCAAATTCAAGTGAAAATGCTCCCTAAAGTGCCCGGAGTTGTAAATATTATCAGTTTTCTGGTCATTTACCTGCTTTTCATGGGTAATGTCGATGATTGAAAACAGCAGGAAATGTAGTAAGACTCTACTAACTTTTATTTAAAGGGTTTCTTATAAGATTTAATCATTTCTGGAAACTCTAATTGCGTATTTTAAGAGTTTTACCACAATTACTGAGTTTTCTTTCAGGTATGTACTGGAACCGTCAGGATATTAACTCATTCACCAAAAAGACGCTAGAGAAATTAGGCCTCAATTGTAAACATAAGCAGTATAGTTCGCACTTACAGTCTTTCTACACTAATTTTGAGCTGTATAAACATGAATTCCTAATTTTCGAAAGCAAATTCAAGTGAAAACGCTAGCTGAAGTGGCCGGAGTTGTAAGTATTATCAGTTTTCTTGTCATTTCCCTACTTTTCATGGGTAATGTCCATGATTGAAAACAGCAGGAAATGTAGTAAGACTCTACTAACTTTTATTTAAAGGGTTTCTTATAAGTTTTTAATCATTTCTGGAAACTCTAATTGCGTATTTTAAGAGTTTTACCACAATTACTGAGTTTTCTTTCAGGTATGTACTGGAACCGTCAGGATATTAACTCATTCACCAAAAAGACGCTAGAGAAATTCGGCCTCAATTGTAAACATAAGCAGTATATTCCTCACAGTCTTTCTACACTAATTTTGAGCAGTATAAACATGATTTCCTAGTATTTGAAAGCAAATTCAAGTGAAAACGCTCGCTAAAGTGTCCGGAGTTGTAAATATTATCAGTTTCCTGGTCATTTCCCTGCATTCCACGGGGAATATCATTGATTTAAAATGGCAGGAAATGTGGTAAGAATCTACTTACTTTTATTTCAAGGCTTTCTTATAAGTTTTTAATCATTTCTGGAAACTCTGATTGCGTATTTTAAGAGTTTTACCACAATTAGACAGTTTTCTTACAAGTATGTACTGGAACCATCAGGATATTAACTGATTCACGAATAAGACGCTAGAGAAATTCGGCCTCAATTGTAAACAGAAGCAGTATAGTTCTCACTTACAGTCTTTCTACACTAATTTTGAGCTGTATAAACATGAATTCCTATTATTTGAAAGCAAATTCAAGTGAAAACGCTCGCTAAAGTGGCCGGAGTTGTAAATATTATCAGTTTTCTGGTCATTTCCCTGCATTCCCCGGGGAATATCATTGATTTAAAATGGCAGGAAATGTGGTAAGAATCTACTTACTTTTATTTCAAGGGTTTCTTATAAGTTTTTAATCATTTCTGGAAACTCTGATTGCGTATTTTAAGAGTTTTACCACAATTAGACAGTTTTCTTACAAGTATGTACAGGAACCGTCAGAATATTAACTGATTCACGAATAAGACGCTAGAGAAATTCGGCCTCAATTGTAAACATAAGCAGTATAATCTTCACTTACAGTCTTTCTACACTAATTTTGAGCTGTATAAACATGAATTCCTAATTATTGAAAGCAAATTCAAGTGAAAATGCTTCCTAAAGTGCCCGGAGTTTTAAATATTATCAGTTTTCTGGTCATTTCCCTGCTTTCCACGGGTAATGTCAGTGATTGAAAACCGCAGGATATGTAGTAAGATGAACTTACTTTCATTTCAAGGTTTCTTACAAGTTTTTAATCATTACTGGAAACTCTAATTGCGTATTTTAAGAGTTTTACCACAATTACTGAGTTTTCTTTCAGGTATGTACTGGAACCGTCAGGATATTAACTCATTCACCAAAAAGACACTAGAGAAATTCGGCTTCATTTGTAAACATAAGCAGTATATTCCTCACTTACAGTCTTTCTACACTAATTTTGAGCTGTATAAACATGAATTCCTAGTATTTGAAAGCAAATTCAAATGAAAACGATCGCTAAAATGTCCGGAGTTGTAAATATTATCAGTTTTCTGATCATTTCCCTGCTTTCCACGGGTAATGTCATTGATTGAAAACGGCAGGAAATGTAGTAAGAATCTACTTACTTTTATTTCAAGGGTTTCTCATAAGTTTTTAATCATTTCTAGAAACTCTAATTGCCTATTTTAAGAGTTTTACCACAATTAGACAGTTTTCTTACAAGTATGTACTGGAACCGTCCGGATATTAACTGATTCACCAAAAAGACGCTAGAGAAATTCAGCCTCAATTGTAAACAGAAGCAGTATAATCTTCACTTACAGTCTTTCTACACTAATTTTGAGCTCTATAAACATGAATTCCTAGTATTTGAAAGCAAATTCAAGTGAAAATGCTCGCTAAAGTGGCCCGAGTTGTAAATATAATCAGTTTTCTGGTGATTCCCCAGCTTTCCACTGGTAATCTCCCCGGTTGAAAACGAAAGGAAATATAGTAAGAATCTATTTTCTTCTATTTCAAGTGTTTCTTACAAGTTTTTAATCATTTCTGGAAAATATTATAACGTCAAGGGAGAGATATCCTGGCCAAGGAACATGAGAAATGTTTAAATAAATAATAGTTGTATAAATATATATATATATATATATATATATATATATATATATATATATATAAAGAATAAAGAAATAAATTAGAAATAAATGCAGGTGGAACCACTAAACACTCTCGGGGGAATCTGATATGTGGCTCTCCTGGATCCTCTTCATCCCGTGGGGACAGCGCCCTCTGTACCCACCCTCAATCCTGGGCCCACTCCGACTGCCGGTGCTCTGGTCTCTAGCTCCCGGACAAGGATTGGAAGGAGTTGTACTAGTGCAACTGAGTCTCCATGACCACCTGGGTGGAGCTCTGATAAGGCAACGCCTGGTGTCCGGGCCATTGGAAGATTGCCTGGGTCTCACCACAGTAGGAAAACCCACCATGAAGTCATTTTCCCTGATCAGGTGCACAGGGTTGTCTGAATAGACTTCCAGCCATGGAGGAATAAAATGAGCCCTCAACCCCTAGGATTTCCAGAGGGTACGGGACCTTGGTCCCCAGCACTCACTTCCTCTTATGCCCCCCATGACCTGAGGTAGGCACTTGACCCAGCAAACCACCCCTCCTGCAGTTTCTTCCGCTGCAGCACAAACACACACACACACACACACACACACACATACACACACACAAACACACGCAACGCACACACCCACACAGGCACGCACGCACGCACGCACGCACGCACGCACGCACAGTGGCAAGGACGGATATGACGCCCTCAAGTGCCCCCAGTTGTGGCCTCCCTGGGATTGGCCAACGCTAGGCTGTCCTAAGTTACCTGAGGCTACACACCGCTCAAGGTCAGCAGGCGTCAGAAGGGAGACTAGAGCCACTGTCTGCGTGAGTGAAACAGTTTTGCTGTAAGCTTTTCCAAAGGCACACCCCAAGGACATCTGGAGACCAGTGGAGAGCATCCTGCTCTCTCCCAGGTCTCCAGTCAAGTGAGGTGATAGGGGCCTGTCTCAGGAATGTGGTGCCAGGTGACCAGAGTTCCAGCTTCTGTATTGTCCTGTCACTGAGGAAGTGACCTAAAGTTTGCAGGGTCCCATTACCTGTATGTGTTCCTTTAAGCACACTTGCCCGGAAAGCCCTGTGGGCTTTTGAGTGACTGGCACCCCCAGAAATACTCCAAGTTCTCCAACTCAGCTTACCCCTCCCCCAGCTCCCCGTTCTTGCCACCAGGGGCCTAGCGTTCAGGAGAGCCCAGTGAGACCTGTGTTGTCTGATCGGTTTAGTGTCCTGGCAAAGCCACTGTGTCCTCCTGGGCCTTCCCAGGGACCCTGCTGACACACACGCGAGGGATGATGCAGGAAACAATCTTCTAGAGACCCGGACCGCTGCATGTGACATCACACCTGCCACACCTGTGGGCCTTGTGACCTGCGCCGGATGCTGAAACTCCGAGAGGGCCAGGTCATTAGACGGGGTGGGATGTGGCCTGGACGGCCGCTTCCAACAGGCCCGGGCTTCAGCACTGCGGTCCTGGTAGAGGCACACCGCCCTGGGCCGCCTGGCTAGGTCTCCACCTGGAAGAGGGTGAAATGGAGGAAACGAAGGGGGGACCACCCAGGCCATATCCCCTCCGAGGGTCTCCCAGGACACGGCGCATCAGACCTGGGGCTGGCTGTGGGCCTACATGGTGGGCGGCCTCCACCTCCACTCCCCCTGGGCCCTGCCTAGGCACGTGCACATTTTTGGTCCCAACTACGTGTTTAGCCATTGGATTCTCCCCAACACAATGCGGCCATGGGGATGTGAAGTGGACTCCCTAGCGGAGCCCAGATGGAGAGGGCGCCCCCTTCCGGGATCACCGGGACATCGCCCCCCCTCCGCCGCCCCCCCACCCCACCCCATCCCCCCCCCTCCACACACACACACACACACACACACACACACACACCAACCCGGGAGCGGCTCTCCCGAGTCTCGCATCACCTGGAAGCTCAGAAGGTGGATGAGAGGCAGCTGGTGGCTCAGCAGGGACAGACCTAGTCCCGGCTAGAGGGCGGGGCGGAGGGTGGGGGCAGCTGAGCACCAGGTCAGCCAGGGGGCCCAGGGCTCAGCCGGCCTGGAGCCCCGGCGCCGCCGCCGCGGGCTCTTGAGGCTCCCGGAGGCCGGCTCCAGCGTCTACGGCCATACCACCCTGAACGCGCCCGATCTCGTCTGATCTCGGAAGCTAAGCAGGGTCGGGCCTGGTTAGTACTTGGATGGGAGACCGCCTGGGAATACCGGGTGCTGTAGGCTTTTGATGGCCATTTTTGGAGCCCGCCCCATCCGCCCTTTGGCGCTGTGGGGGGAACCTCCCATCGCCCCCGCGGGGCGACTCTCAGAACTGAACCCCCACCCCCGCCCCCGCCCCCGCCCACCCTCGTTCGCCCTCAAGACTGAGGAAATGGTGTCTCGCGCCTCACAGACAGCAGCGCTGCCTGGCAGGGGCGTGTCTCTGCCCTTCTCCCGCACCCGTGCAAGCCCCACGCGCTCTGTGCTCTGCGGGGGCAACAGGGGACCCACACCCGGGGGAACCCATCGAACCCCCGGGGCTGCGGACGGAGGTCGCTCCCCAACTAACTGCTAAGGGAACCCCGCGGGCCCCACCAAAGGCCCAGGCCGCCCCTCGCTTTGTGCCATCCCTCGGGGGGCTTCGTCCTACCCGGTGGCGGTGGACACCCCCTTCCGCCTTTCAGGCAATCGCACCCCCAAAGGAAGGCGCCCTCCCGCGTCTTTTCGAAGCTCAGGAGATGGGCGGGCCAGAGACAGCTGATGGCTCTGCGAGAAGAGATCTGGTCCGGGCCGGGGCGGGGCGGGGCGGCGGGTGTGCGGAGTCGGGTGGCGGAGCACCAGGTCGGGGGGGGGTCGGGGAGCGGGGAGCGGGGTGCGGGGTGCGGGGACAGGGCTTTTTTCTGTTTTCCTTGCCCAAGCTCCGCCCCGTGGCCAAGGCAGGGCCGGCCCTGAGGTCCACTAGGACGCCCGCCCCCCTTCCTGCCACTCTGCAGCACTCCACCTCCCCACGCCCAAACACCCACCCTGGGCCCAGGAGAGCGGCTCGGCCACTCCCCTCCTCGCCTTGGCGGTGTTGAGGGTTTGGTGGGGGGACCCCTGGGGCTACTCTTGGATCCCCCACCCCCGGCCACCACGACCTCCACCCCCAATCAGGGAGAGGGGTCTCCCGCCTGACAGAGGGCACCCCTGGATGGGAGGGATGTGTCTGTGACGCTAGTGGAGGAGGCTCCAGCGGGTTGGGCTCAGTGGACAGAGCGCAGGCCTGTGGATGGAAGGGTCTCGGGTTCGATTGGGGTCAAGGGCACTTACCTGCCTTGCAGGCTGGATCCCTGGCCCCTCGGGGCGCCTGCCGGAGGCAACCGATCCAGGTGTCTGCCTCACATCCATGTTTCTCTCTGCCTCTCCCGGTTTTTTCCAGGCTCCCTAAAAGTCAAGGGAGAGATATCCTGGCCGAGGATTACGAGAAATAATTAAATTAATAAATAAATAAATCAATCAGTTCATTAATCAATTAATTATAAATAAATGCAGGTGGAACCGCTGAACACTCTCGGGGGAATCTGATATGTGGCTCTCCTGGGTCCTCTTCATCCCGTGGGGACAGCGCCCTCTGTACCCACCCTCAATCCTGGGCCCACTCCGACTGCCGGTGCTCTGGTCTCTAGCTCCCGGACAAGGATTGGAAGGAGTTGTACTAGTGCAACTGAGTCTCCATGACCACCTGGGTGGAGCTCTGATAAGGCAACGCCTGGTGTCCGGGCCATTGGAAGATTGCCTGGGTCTCACCACAGTAGGAAAACCCAGCATGAAGTCATTTTCCCTGATCAGGTGCACAGGGTTGTCTGAATAGACTTCCAGCCATGGAGGAATAAAATGAGCCCTCAACCCCTAGGATTTCCAGAGGGTACGGGACCTTGGTCCCCAGCACTCACTTCCTCTTATGCCCCCCATGACCTGAGGTAGGCACTTGACCCAGCAAACCACCCCTCCTGCAGTTTCTTCCGCTGCAGCACAAACACACACACACACACACACACACACACACATACACACACACAAACACACGCAACGCACACACCCACACAGGCACGCACGCACGCACGCACGCACGCACGCACGCACACACAGTGGCAAGGACGGATATGACGCCCTCAAGTGCCCCCAGTTGTGGCCTCCCTGGGATTGGCCAACGCTAGGCTGTCCTAAGTTACCTGAGGCTACACACCGCTCAAGGTCAGCAGGCGTCAGAAGGGAGACTAGAGCCACTGTCTGCGTGAGTGAAACAGTTTTGCTGTAAGCTTTTCCAAAGGCACACCCCAAGGACATCTGGAGACCAGTGGAGAGCATCCTGCTCTCTCCCAGGTCTCCAGTCAAGTGAGGTGATAGGGGCCTGTCTCAGGAATGTGGTGCCAGGTGACCAGAGTTCCAGCTTCTGTATTGTCCTGTCACTGAGGAAGTGACCTAAAGTTTGCAGGGTTCCATTACCTGTATGTGTTCCTTTAAGCACACTTGCCCGGAAAGCCCTGTGGGCTTTTGAGTGACTGGCACCCCCAGAAATACTCCAAGTTCTCCAACTCAGCTTACCCCTCCCCCAGCTCCCCGTTCTTGCCACCAGGGGCCTAGCGTTCAGGAGAGCCCAGTGAGACCTGTGTTGTCTGATCGGTTTAGTGTCCTGGCAAAGCCACTGTGTCCTCCTGGGCCTTCCCAGGGACCCTGCTGACACACACGCGAGGGATGATGCAGGAAACAATCTTCTAGAGACCCGGACCGCTGCATGTGACATCACACCTGCCACACCTGTGGGCCTTGTGACCTGCGCCGGATGCTGAAACTCCGAGAGGGTCAGGTCATTAGACGGGGTGGGATGTGGCCTGGACGGCCGCTTCCAACAGGCCCGGGCTTCAGCACTGCGGTCCTGGTAGAGGCACACCGCCCTGGGCCGCCTGGCTAGGTCTCCACCTGGAAGAGGGTGAAATGGAGGAAACGAAGGGGGGACCACCCAGGCCATATCCCCTCCGAGGGTCTCCCAGGACACGGCGCATCAGACCTGGGGCTGGCTGTGGGCCTACATGGTGGGCGGCCTCCACCTCCACTCCCCCTGGGCCCTGCCTAGGCACGTGCACATTTTTGGTCCCAACTACGTGTTTAGCCATTGGATTCTCCCCAACACAATGCGGCCATGGGGATGTGAAGTGGACTCCCTAGCGGAGCCCAGATGGAGAGGGCGCCCCCTTCCGGGATCACCGGGACATCGCCCCCCCTCCGCCGCCCCCCCACCCCACCCCATCCCCCCCCTCCACACACACACACACACACACACACACACACACACACACACACACCAACCCGGGAGCGGCTCTCCCGAGTCTCGCATCACCTGGAAGCTCAGAAGGTGGATGAGAGGCAGCTGGTGGCTCAGCAGGGACAGACCTAGTCCCGGCTAGAGGGCGGGGCGGAGGGTGGGGGGAGCTGAGCACCAGGTCAGCCAGGGGGCCCAGGGCTCAGCCGGCCTGGAGCCCCGGCGCCGCCGCCGCGGGCTCTTGAGGCTCCCGGAGGCCGGCTCCAGCGTCTACGGCCATACCACCCTGAACGCGCCCGATCTCGTCTGATCTCGGAAGCTAAGCAGGGTCGGGCCTGGTTAGTACTTGGATGGGAGACCGCCTGGGAATACCGGGTGCTGTAGGCTTTTGATGGCCATTTTTGGAGCCCGCCCCATCCGCCCTTTGGCGCTGTGGGGGGAACCTCCCATCGCCCCCGCGGGGCGACTCTCAGAACTGAACCCCCACCCCCGCCCCCGCCCCCGCCCACCCTCGTTCGCCCTCAAGACTGAGGAAATGGTGTCTCGCGCCTCACAGACAGCAGCGCTGCCTGGCAGGGGCGTGTCTCTGCCCTTCTCCCGCACCCGTGCAAGCCCCACGCGCTCTGTGCTCTGCGGGGGCAACAGGGGACCCACACCCGGGGGAACCCATCGAACCCCCGGGGCTGCGGACGGAGGTAGCTCCCCAACTAACTGCTAAGGGAACCCCGCGGGCCCCACCAAAGGCCCAGGCCGCCCCTCGCTTTGTGCCATCCCTCGGGGGGCTTCGTCCTACCCGGTGGCGGTGGACACCCCCTTCCGCCTTTCAGGCAATCGCACCCCCAAAGGAAGGCGCCCTCCCGCGTCTTTTCGAAGCTCAGGAGATGGGCGGGCCAGAGACAGCTGATGGCTCTGCGAGAAGAGATCTGGTCCGGGCCGGGCCGGGGCGGGGCGGCGGGTGTGCGGAGTCGGGTGGCGGAGCACCAGGTCGGGGGTCGGGGAGCGGGGAGCGGGGCGCGGGGTGCGGGGTGCGGGGACAGGGCTTTTTTCTGTTTTCCTTGCCCAAGCTCCGCCCCGTGGCCAAGGCAGGGCCGGCCCTGAGGTCCACTAGGACGCCCGCCCCCCTTCCTGCCACTCTGCAGCACTCCACCTCCCCACGCCCAAACACCCACCCTGGGCCCAGGAGAGCGGCTCGGCCACTCCCCTCCTCGCCTTGGCGGTGTTGAGGGTTTGGTGGGGGGACCCCTGGGGCTACTCTTGGATCCCCCACCCCCGGCCACCACGACCTCCACCCCCAATCAGGGAGAGGGGTCTCCCGCCTGACAGAGGGCACCCCTGGATGGGAGGGATGTGTCTGTGACGCTAGTGGAGGAGGCTCCAGCGGGTTGGGCTCAGTGGACAGAGCGCAGGCCTGTGGATGGAAGGGTCTCGGGTTCGATTGGGGTCAAGGGCACTTACCTGCCTTGCAGGCTGGATCCCTGGCCCCTCGGGGCGCCTGCCGGAGGCAACCGATCCAGGTGTCTGCCTCACATCCATGTTTCTCTCTGCCTCTCCCGGTTTTTTCCAGGCTCCCTAAAAGTCAAGGGAGAGATATCCTGGCCGAGGATTACGAGAAATAATTAAATTAATAAATAAATAAATCAATCAGTTCATTAATCAATTAATTATAAATAAATGCAGGTGGAACCGCTGAACACTCTCGGGGGAATCTGATATGTGGCTCTCCTGGGTCCTCTTCATCCCGTGGGGACAGCGCCCTCTGTACCCACCCTCAATCCTGGGCCCACTCCGACTGCCGGTGCTCTGGTCTCTAGCTCCCGGACAAGGATTGGAAGGAGTTGTACTAGTGCAACTGAGTCTCCATGACCACCTGGGTGGAGCTCTGATAAGGCAACGCCTGGTGTCCGGGCCATTGGAAGATTGCCTGGGTCTCACCACAGTAGGAAAACCCAGCATGAAGTCATTTTCCCTGATCAGGTGCACAGGGTTGTCTGAATAGACTTCCAGCCATGGAGGAATAAAATGAGCCCTCAACCCCTAGGATTTCCAGAGGGTACGGGACCTTGGTCCCCAGCACTCACTTCCTCTTATGCCCCCCATGACCTGAGGTAGGCACTTGACCCAGCAAACCACCCCTCCTGCAGTTTCTTCCGCTGCAGCACAAACACACACACACACACACACACACACACACACATACACACACACAAACACACGCAACGCACACACCCACACAGGCACGCACGCACGCACGCACGCACGCACGCACACACAGTGGCAAGGACGGATATGACGCCCTCAAGTGCCCCCAGTTGTGGCCTCCCTGGGATTGGCCAACGCTAGGCTGTCCTAAGTTACCTGAGGCTACACACCGCTCAAGGTCAGCAGGCGTCAGAAGGGAGACTAGAGCCACTGTCTGCGTGAGTGAAACAGTTTTGCTGTAAGCTTTTCCAAAGGCACACCCCAAGGACATCTGGAGACCAGTGGAGAGCATCCTGCTCTCTCCCAGGTCTCCAGTCAAGTGAGGTGATAGGGGCCTGTCTCAGGAATGTGGTGCCAGGTGACCAGAGTTCCAGCTTCTGTATTGTCCTGTCACTGAGGAAGTGACCTAAAGTTTGCAGGGTTCCATTACCTGTATGTGTTCCTTTAAGCACACTTGCCCGGAAAGCCCTGTGGGCTTTTGAGTGACTGGCACCCCCAGAAATACTCCAAGTTCTCCAACTCAGCTTACCCCTCCCCCAGCTCCCCGTTCTTGCCACCAGGGGCCTAGCGTTCAGGAGAGCCCAGTGAGACCTGTGTTGTCTGATCGGTTTAGTGTCCTGGCAAAGCCACTGTGTCCTCCTGGGCCTTCCCAGGGACCCTGCTGACACACACGCGAGGGATGATGCAGGAAACAATCTTCTAGAGACCCGGACCGCTGCATGTGACATCACACCTGCCACACCTGTGGGCCTTGTGACCTGCGCCGGATGCTGAAACTCCGAGAGGGCCAGGTCATTAGACGGGGTGGGATGTGGCCTGGACGGCCGCTTCCAACAGGCCCGGGCTTCAGCACTGCGGTCCTGGTAGAGGCACACCGCCCTGGGCCGCCTGGCTAGGTCTCCACCTGGAAGAGGGTGAAATGGAGGAAACGAAGGGGGGACCACCCAGGCCATATCCCCTCCGAGGGTCTCCCAGGACACGGCGCATCAGACCTGGGGCTGGCTGTGGGCCTACATGGTGGGCGGCCTCCACCTCCACTCCCCCTGGGCCCTGCCTAGGCACGTGCACATTTTTGGTCCCAACTACGTGTTTAGCCATTGGATTCTCCCCAACACAATGCGGCCATGGGGATGTGAAGTGGACTCCCTAGCGGAGCCCAGATGGAGAGGGCGCCCCCTTCCGGGATCACCGGGACATCGCCCCCCCTCCGCCGCCCCCCCACCCCACCCCTTCCCCCCCCCTCCCCCCCCCCCCCCCACACACACACACCAACCCGGGAGCGGCTCTCCCGAGTCTCGCATCACCTGGAAGCTCAGAAGGTGGATGAGAGGCAGCTGGTGGCTCAGCAGGGACAGACCTAGTCCCGGCTAGAGGGCGGGGCGGAGGGTGGGGGCAGCTGAGCACCAGGTCAGCCAGGGGGCCCAGGGCTCAGCCGGCCTGGAGCCCCGGCGCCGCCGCCGCGGGCTCTTGAGGCTCCCGGAGGCCGGCTCCAGCGTCTACGGCCATACCACCCTGAACGCGCCCGATCTCGTCTGATCTCGGAAGCTAAGCAGGGTCGGGCCTGGTTAGTACTTGGATGGGAGACCGCCTGGGAATACCGGGTGCTGTAGGCTTTTGATGGCCATTTTTGGAGCCCGCCCCATCCGCCCTTTGGCGCTGTGGGGGGAACCTCCCATCGCCCCCGCGGGGCGACTCTCAGAACTGAACCCCCACCCCCGCCCCCGCCCCCGCCCACCCTCGTTCGCCCTCAAGACTGAGGAAATGGTGTCTCGCGCCTCACAGACAGCAGCGCTGCCTGGCAGGGGCGTGTCTCTGCCCTTCTCCCGCACCCGTGCAAGCCCCACGCGCTCTGTGCTCTGCGGGGGCAACAGGGGACCCACACCCGGGGGAACCCATCGAACCCCCGGGGCTGCGGACGGAGGTCGCTCCCCAACTAACTGCTAAGGGAACCCCGCGGGCCCCACCAAAGGCCCAGGCCGCCCCTCGCTTTGTGCCATCCCTCGGGGGGGCTTCGTCCTACCCGGTGGCGGTGGACACCCCCTTCCGCCTTTCAGGCAATCGCACCCCCAAAGGAAGGCGCCCTCCCGCGTCTTTTCGAAGCTCAGGAGATGGGCGGGCCAGAGACAGCTGATGGCTCTGCGAGAAGAGATCTGGTCCGGGCCGGGGCGGGGCGGGGCGGCGGGTGTGCGGAGTCGGGTGGCGGAGCACCAGGTCGGGGGGGGGGTCGGGGAGCGGGGTGCGGGGTGCGGGGACAGGGCTTTTTTCTGTTTTCCTTGCCCAAGCTCCGCCCCGTGGCCAAGGCAGGGCCGGCCCTGAGGTCCACTAGGACGCCCGCCCCCCTTCCTGCCACTCTGCAGCACTCCACCTCCCCACGCCCAAACACCCACCCTGGGCCCAGGAGAGCGGCTCGGCCACTCCCCTCCTCGCCTTGGCGGTGTTGAGGGTTTGGTGGGGGGACCCCTGGGGCTACTCTTGGATCCCCCACCCCCGGCCACCACGACCTCCACCCCCAATCAGGGAGAGGGGTCTCCCGCCTGACAGAGGGCACCCCTGGATGGGAGGGATGTGTCTGTGACGCTAGTGGAGGAGGCTCCAGCGGGTTGGGCTCAGTGGACAGAGCGCAGGCCTGTGGATGGAAGGGTCTCGGGTTCGATTGGGGTCAAGGGCACTTACCTGCCTTGCAGGCTGGATCCCTGGCCCCTCGGGGCGCCTGCCGGAGGCAACCGATCCAGGTGTCTCCCTCACATCCATGTTTCTCTCTGCCTCTCCCGGTTTTTTCCAGGCTCCCTAAAAGTCAAGGGAGAGATATCCTGGCCGAGGATTACGAGAAATAATTAAATTAATAAATAAATAAATCAATCAGTTCATTAATCAATTAATTATAAATAAATGCAGGTGGAACCGCTGAACACTCTCGGGGGAATCTGATATGTGGCTCTCCTGGGTCCTCTTCATCCCGTGGGGACAGCGCCCTCTGTACCCACCCTCAATCCTGGGCCCACTCCGACTGCCGGTGCTCTGGTCTCTAGCTCCCGGACAAGGATTGGAAGGAGTTGTACGAGTGCAACTGAGTCTCCATGACCACCTGGGTGGAGCTCTGATAAGGCAACGCCTGGTGTCCGGGCCATTGGAAGATTGCCTGGGTCTCACCACAGTAGGAAAACCCAGCATGAAGTCATTTTCCCTGATCAGGTGCACAGGGTTGTCTGAATAGACTTCCAGCCATGGAGGAATAAAATGAGCCCTCAACCCCTAGGATTTCCAGAGGGTACGGGACCTTGGTCCCCAGCACTCACTTCCTCTTATGCCCCCCATGACCTGAGGTAGGCACTTGACCCAGCAAACCACCCCTCCTGCAGTTTCTTCCGCTGCAGCACAAACACACACACACACACACACACACACACATACACACACACAAACACACGCAACGCACACACCCACACAGGCACGCACGCACGCACGCACGCACGCACGCACGCACGCACACACAGTGGCAAGGACGGATATGACGCCCTCAAGTGCCCCCAGTTGTGGCCTCCCTGGGATTGGCCAACGCTAGGCTGTCCTAAGTTACCTGAGGCTACACACCGCTCAAGGTCAGCAGGCGTCAGAAGGGAGACTAGAGCCACTGTCTGCGTGAGTGAAACAGTTTTGCTGTAAGCTTTTCCAAAGGCACACCCCAAGGACATCTGGAGACCAGTGGAGAGCATCCTGCTCTCTCCCAGGTCTCCAGTCAAGTGAGGTGATAGGGGCCTGTCTCAGGAATGTGGTGCCAGGTGACCAGAGTTCCAGCTTCTGTATTGTCCTGTCACTGAGGAAGTGACCTAAAGTTTGCAGGGTTCCATTACCTGTATGTGTTCCTTTAAGCACACTTGCCCGGAAAGCCCTGTGGGCTTTTGAGTGACTGGCACCCCCAGAAATACTCCAAGTTCTCCAACTCAGCTTACCCCTCCCCCAGCTCCCCGTTCTTGCCACCAGGGGCCTAGCGTTCAGGAGAGCCCAGTGAGACCTGTGTTGTCTGATCGGTTTAGTGTCCTGGCAAAGCCACTGTGTCCTCCTGGGCCTTCCCAGGGACCCTGCTGACACACACGCGAGGGATGATGCAGGAAACAATCTTCTAGAGACCCGGACCGCTGCATGTGACATCACACCTGCCACACCTGTGGGCCTTGTGACCTGCGCCGGATGCTGAAACTCCGAGAGGGCCAGGTCATTAGACGGGGTGGGATGTGGCCTGGACGGCCGCTTCCAACAGGCCCGGGCTTCAGCACTGCGGTCCTGGTAGAGGCACACCGCCCTGGGCCGCCTGGCTAGGTCTCCACCTGGAAGAGGGTGAAATGGAGGAAACGAAGGGGGGACCACCCAGGCCATATCCCCTCCGAGGGTCTCCCAGGACACGGCGCATCAGACCTGGGGCTGGCTGTGGGCCTACATGGTGGGCGGCCTCCACCTCCACTCCCCCTGGGCCCTGCCTAGGCACGTGCACATTTTTGGTCCCAACTACGTGTTTAGCCATTGGATTCTCCCCAACACAATGCGGCCATGGGGATGTGAAGTGGACTCCCTAGCGGAGCCCAGATGGAGAGGGCGCCCCCTTCCGGGATCACCGGGACATCGCCCCCCCTCCGCCGCCCCCCCACCCCACCCCATCCCCCCCCCTCCACACACACACACACACACACACACACACACACACACACACACCAACCCGGGAGCGGCTCTCCCGAGTCTCGCATCACCTGGAAGCTCAGAAGGTGGATGAGAGGCAGCTGGTGGCTCAGCAGGGACAGACCTAGTCCCGGCTAGAGGGCGGGGCGGAGGGTGGGGGCAGCTGAGCACCAGGTCAGCCAGGGGGCCCAGGGCTCAGCCGGCCTGGAGCCCCGGCGCCGCCGCCGCGGGCTCTTGAGGCTCCCGGAGGCCGGCTCCAGCGTCTAGGGCCATACCACCCTGAACGGGCCCGATCTCGTCTGATCTCGGAAGCTAAGCAGGGTCGGGCCTGGTTAGGGTGTGGTAGGTTTTTTTTGTTTTTTATTTCTTTTTAGCCTGCCCCATCTTCCCTTTGGCAGTGTGAGGGGAGACCATCCATCCTCAGAGCTACTCTTGGAACTGAGCCCACCCCCCGTAGTGTGCCCCTGCCCTGGTTTGCCTCCAAAAATCAGAAAATGGGGTCTGGTGCCTTACTGACAGCACCTCTTGATTGGAGGGGCGTGTTTAATATATTCTCACAACCGGTGGAAGCCCCCAATGCTCTTCAGGCGCCCCACAACCTGGGGAAAGGATGGAACCCCTGATGGTGAAGAGGGAGGTAGCTTCCCAAACTGCTAAGGGAACCCCGCAGTCCCCCACCTAAGGCCCCACACCACCCCTCACTTTTTGCTGACCTTAGGGGGCTTTTTCCTGCCCATTGGGGTGGACACCCCCTTCCCAGCTTTTCTGGCAACCGCACCCCCAATGGGAGGCACCCTCCCACATCTTTTGGAAACTCAGAAGATGGGCGGGGAGAGATAGCAGATGGCTCAGCAAGAAGAGATCTGGTCCCCACTGGGAGACTGTGGGGCTGGTGTGGGGAGTGGGGGGCTGAGCACCAGGTCAGTGTGGGGCCCGGGGGTGAACGGACCTGGAGGCCTGGCAGGGACTCTTGGGGCTCCCAGAGGCCTGCCCCAGTGTCCACAGCCATCCCACCCTGAACGCGCCCCACCTCCTCTGATCTTGGACGCTAAGCAGGGTAGACATGGTTGGCACTTGGATGGGAGACCTCCTGGGAATACAGGGTGCTTGTAGGCTTTTTCGTGTTTTGTTTTGTTTTTCCTGGCCCAAACCACGTCTCCTGGCCAATGCAAGGCCCAGTTATGGTAAGGTTAGGGGTAGGGTTAGATTAAGGTTAGGGATAGGAGATTTAGGGTCAGGGTTGTGTTAAGGTTAGAGTTAGGTATTGCGTTAGGGTTAGTGTTAGGAGTTAGGGGTAGGGTTAGAATTAGGGTTAGCATTTAGTGTTAGGGTTAGGAAATGTGTAGGAGAGTGTTTGAAACACTTGCAGTTCATGCTGAAAGTGCTAGAATATATGTAAGAAAGTGGTTTAAACACTTAGAATTCTCATTTAAAGAGCTTAAAAAGCTGTATGAAAATCTATAAAACACTTGGAACTCATATTGACAGAGCTGGGAAACGTTTAGGAATGTGTTTGAAACTCTTAGAATACATGTTGATAGAGTTGTGACATCTGTTGGGAAATGTGAAACACCAAGAATTAATGTTCAAAGGGCTGTGAAGTGTGTACCACAATGTTCAAAAAACTGATAATTCATGCTAATTAAGCTGCGATTGATGTAATAAAGTGGTTTAAACCCTCAGAATTCAGTTTCAAGAAGCTAGAAAACTGTACAAAAATGTATAAAACAGTTAGAATTGACATTGATAGAGCCAAGAAATGTTATGAAAAGTGTTTGAAACACATGGACTGTGGGAAACTGTTTATTGCCTTCACTATCTGATAAGCATAGACAGAGAACCCCCCCCCCCCCGCCCCCCCAAGGCTGGGTGCCTTTGAAGCCCTAGCAAAGCTTGGAGCTAGGCGCCACCTCTGTTTGTCCAGACCGTGGTAGCTGAAACTACTCCCCCATTTATTATTATGTAAATCCTTGCTGATGGGCTAGTCTGCCTGTTGCAGGGGGTCACCTGCCTAGGGCTATGCTATGGGTGCATCCCAGATCAATAAAAGCTTGGTGAGGCTTGAGCACAGAGGAAGTCCTTCGGGACTTGCCGCCTGGTCCCCCAATATTGCAAAATTATCTCGTGTCTTTTTCTCTCATTTGCTGTGCGGCTCCTCTTTCAGATACCGAACCCTACTCCACGCGAGTCGTGGAAAGAAACACACTCAACATCTGGCGCCCGACGGGTAATCTGGAAGTGCAGGTCTCGCTGGAGCGAGAAAAGGAAGTTTTCACCGAAAAGGTGTGGAAAACTCACCGAAAAAAGGTGAGGGGGATTCCACCGCACGCAATGCCCAGGATCAACTACAGAAGCCCGGGTCTGTAAGTAACTGGGAACGTTTTCTTAACCAGGCTAACAAACGGGGCAGGATTTGGCTTTAAAAAAGTAGATTCGGCTTTAAAAAGGTATATTTGGCTTTTTAAAAAGTAAGAAACTTTATTATAGACTTTTGATTTGCATGTTTAAAGTATTAAAATTTTAGAAGGTAATATCTTTTACAGTTTTTGCATGTTATTATAGAACATAACCCTTGGTTTCTTGAAAAAGGTACATTAGATCTTAAAAGTTTGCCAAAAAGTTAATCAGAACTTGCCAAAAATTGTTTCCCCTTGTGGAACACGGCATTTCATTTCCTAGAGGCTTAAGAGAGGTCAAGGAGGATAAATCTCCTCCTCTTGCACCCTCCACTCCTTAAGAGGAACAGAAAGAAAAAAAAGAAAAAATGGGAGGAATGGCCTTCATGGCTCCCTCCACCTCCATGTCCTAATCCTGATATGTTTAATTTGCCGTTAATAGAATCACCTGTGCAAAAAGGCCAACTTATAAAGAAATTGGAATATTAAAAGGTACTCCTTAAAATCAGGCTTAAAAAAGAGTGCCATGGTCACATCAATGTGGTTTCTTGTTCAAATTAAAATCTTAATTTGTATTTGCAATCAATCTGTAATAAGAAATGAAACCCCACTGCCGAATCTCTCTCTGGTGCGGAGAGATTCAAAGGTGGCAGGAAAGGGCAGAGCTATAAGCCCTCTCACAATGAGATTATTTAATGTTTTGTTTAAAAATTACCGGAGAACATCTTATGACAACCAAACTTTGGCTAAGATAACCTTGGGTGCTAGCCATGACTTTAGAAAGCGAAATAGGGAAAAACTTAAAATGTCTTTTTCAATTAAGCATGACTTTGGGAACAAATACACCATCTTTATCCTTTTTTTCCAGCTAATGACTTAAAGCTTTTACAAATTTATAAATGCATCCGGGATTTCTGTGCACATGTAAAGGGAAAAGGCCAGTTTAAAAACGAGTGCGCATAGTTTTGAGCTGAACTTGACCTTTTGCTGTGTACGGAATAAAAACCCAAGACTGTTTTGGCCTCAAAAATGGCGGAGATGGACCTGAGAAAGAAATGCAGGCTGGTTTCCCAAGGCGATTTAAAGTAGCTCTTTTGAAATTTCCCGCACTGAGGCAAGTACCACCAGGAAGTTGATAGTCAAGTTTACATGTGAATAGCTATGGTTTTGTTTCTTGACTTCCCCAACAGGAAAATTGTGACCATTTTAGCAGCTATGCCAGGCTTATTGGCTGGAAACTTTAAGCTTTTAAGTTCAAATCATCTAAAAGTATTGAAATTTATAATACTGAAATGTTGATCTGAGTATGCCTATTATGAAGTCTAGAAGATACAAGTTAATCTATTAATTGAAAATGCCTTATATTTTATTTGAAATGTCTAAGATTTAAAGCTCTGAAAGTTTAAAGTGCAAATTGAATCGGGAGAAATTAATTAAATATCTAATGTATAACTTGTTTTTGAAAAAATAGAATGTGTGTTCTCTTAAATAATTAGGAATTCAAAATATGTTACTTCTTGGTCTGATTTTAAAAAGAGGATTAATTTTTAAGATCTCAACTGAAAATTTTTAATACAAAAACCAGTTTAAATGTAATTAATATTAAGATAATTATAAAGGGTATAAACAGCTAATGGGATTTCTGTTTGTCTACAATATAATGTTGGCCATCTACCTTTTAGGGATTTTGGTTTGCTCTGTCAAAGAACAGTGTAGACAGCCGCCACTTAGAGCTGCCTGACTTGGCAGCCGCCATGTTGGCCGCATGGCATGCCGCGCCCCTGGGGGCCGCCATCTTGGAACAGCCCCTCCCTCTGACTTAGCCAATCACAGAAGGAGTGTCTTCTCACTGAGGCAGGATGGAATTTCAGGGGTGGAGTTTTTTTTTGTTTGTTTTTTTTTTAAATATATTTTATTGATTCTCCACAGAGAAGAAGGGAGAGAGATAGAGAGTTAGAAACATCGATGAGAGAGAAACATCGATCAGCTGCCTCCTGCACATCTCCCACTGGGGATGTGCCCGCAACCCAGGTACATGCCCTTGACCGGAATCGAACCTGGGACCCCTCAGTCCGCAGGCCGATGCTCTATCCACTGAGCCAAACCGGTTCCGGCCAGGGGTGGAGTTTTAAGGCGGAGTTTTACTGCAGAAATGCGGATGAGGCAGAAAGTGTGCTTGCCTCTCGGATTTATTTAATACTATTTTTAAGAAGATATTTTTAATGCTAAATAAATTAGCAATCATGGACTTAATATAATGTCAGTGGTATGATAGACCAATGTTTTAAGCAGTTGGCTTTATAAGGGCCGACAATAGAGCTCGTATTTCTTAAAAGGCTTGTAGATAGAGACATTTTTAAAAGATATCTAAAATTCTCAGTAGAACCACAGTTATACATATATCATACACAAATTAATAGTAATTGATTCCATGGTCAAGACTAGATCCTATTATGTTGAAAACTGTTTTTAAGTGTTGAAAATGTTTTAATTAGATATGTATTTGGAAGTTTTTCCCGAGTGCAATATTTCAAAATATAATATACTTGGTTGCATAAGGAATTTCTGCCAAATAAAAGAAAAAATTGATTTATTAGTAGCAATGTCTTTACTTAAACTAACAAAAGCTCCCCGCTGCTGTATTTTAAATTAGGCTGGAAGTGAAGCAGCGTTTGCACCTTATCAGACATAAAACTTTACTGAATTTACTAATCTTTGTAAGCAACTGAATCCTAGTAAAGTAAAATTCTTCTAAAAAGTTACTGAAGGCTTTCCATGATCCCTCTGTATATGCAAATAAGCCAAAAGGGAATGCTGTTTAAAAATATTATTTTAAATTTAATAAATAGGAGGAAGTTTAATATTTTGAAATATCTTCCACTAATATTTACAGGATAATCTAATGATTTGCTGTTAAAATACCAAATCTGAAAATAAGTACAGTCACCATAAATGTTTAATGACTTGGAATACATGGCCTTGTGGCACTATCAGTCAACATCCAAGAAGTAGCCCTATAAGTTACTTGGTGTAAAAAAGAAAGGTTTTTCTTTTTTAAGTTAAAGTTCTCCAAGTGTAATCCAGCAGGAGGAAGACAAACCAGACAACCAACAGCCCAGAGACCACCTGGGGCATTGTAAAGTGAAGTATGGTAACAATTAATTCAGGTAAAAACTGTAGTTCAGATAACATGCCTAAGTTTTACCTAGGTTACCCAAGGACTCTAGATAATGTGTTTACCCAAAACTGTAATTTAGATAGCATACTGTCTCTGCTTCTGTAAATTTCTTCTTTTTTTTGAAAACTAGGTTCCTCATTCCAAACCTTGAGTTTAAAATTAAGTTGTCATGACCTAGAGCAAAGAATATTCCTACATGGTATTATTCTACAAGTTTCATTAATAATTTTTGATGCTTTATAACAGTATATTGTGCATTTATCCCAAACAAATTTACAAATGAATTTGAATGCTTTACATGAAGGGATTTATTCCTTTCCACTGTGTGGAGGGCCTCCTGGGGAAGGCACTTAAGCATTCTGTATTGACCTATCTTGACTTTTTTTGTCAAGAGGAATCCAATTGCCTACAGCTGTTATCTGAGCTCTCTGTTCAAGCTGGGATCATGAAAAGCTGGTACCGTGGATCTGTCTCTTGCCCAATGGCGTAAGCTGGGCCCTCTCTGGAGAAGAAACCTGGGTTCCCTATGATCAATGCCGGGGCCCCGCCAGCAGGCGAGGGGATCCAAAGGCAGTTGCTGGGCATGGAGGCCAGAGGGACATAGGCTATCAAGGAGACAGAACTGAACCTCACATCACCCTACTTGGCCCAGAGATAGCTGGTAGTCAACAACGGGTAAGATCCCACAGGGTGGGACGACCTAAGACAGGCACAGCTGGGGGCCAGTAGGAGAAAACTTGGGGTGCAACAAAGGTGGGGCACAGATCCTCACGCCCCCCCCAATGGTGCACGGGCTTGAACACTCGGCCCTTCTGAGGAAGGTCTCCTGTCCCCATGGCTGCTTCTTGCTTCCCATACCCAGCCCAGATCAGGAACCAAATAGAAGAGATTTGGTCCAGCTGAAATCAGTACCCAGATAAACAGAGGCTTGGCTAACAGACCCTATGTCTAAATCTAACCTAACAACAGGAATGCTCAGAGCCTTCACAAGGATGTAAAGTGATCCTTTCAATTAATATTTACAGTGTAAATTAAGATTATTGTTAAAATATTAAATTTGACAGCAAAATAGTTTTCAAATTAATTAAATTTGGCTAATTTGAAATAAGTAATTATTCATATAGTATTAACCAAAATTTTCATTTCATGGTAAAATTGCTTAACATGCAATGAACCTAAAGCAGTCATATTTCTGTACAAAAAATTAATATTTAAAGCTATCTAGACTGCATTATAAAATTTCCAAGAAGTCTCCTAATTAAATAAAAAAAAAAGGGGGGGGATAGTGGAAGAATACCATGTAAGGAAAAATATCCTGTAACTAAATTACATCTAGAAAAATTTTTTTTTCATTTTGTAATGCTAACAGCAAGACACCCATGAAAAACATACGTGGTGTCAAAATAAGCCAAAGGAAAATCATTTGGGCAAATATAAAAAGGATTCCCCAAGTAAAATTTCAATTATTAACCTTTGGTCGAGAATATGTTTGTATATTTTCAGAGAACAGCTCCAAGACCATGTAGATTCCTGCAACAAGGGATACCAGAGAGAAACTGACCGGACCTGCATTTTCCACCACCCAGAACCAACATTTCATTGCTGGCGTGTACACATGAACTTTTGGACATTGAAACATGGACTCAGAACTTTTGGACATTGAAATTGGGACTTGATTATTTTTTAAAGAAAAAATAAGGGGGAGATGTGGGAAACTGTTTATTGCCTTCACTATCTGATAAGCATAGACAGAGAACCCCCCCCCCCCCCGGCCCCCCAAGGCTGGGTGCCTTTGAAGCCCTAGCAAAGCTCGGAGCTAGGCGCCACCTCTGTTTGTCCAGACCGTGGTAGCTGAAACTACTCCCCCATTTATTATTATGTAAATCCTTGCTGATGGGCTAGTCTGCCTGTTGCAGGGGGTCACCTGCCTAGGGCTATGCTATGGGTGCATCCCAGATCAATAAAAGCTTGGTGAGGCCTGAGCACAGAGAGAAGTCCTTCGGGACTTGCCGCCTGGTCCCCCAATATTGCAAAATTATCTCGTGTCTTTTTCTCTCATTTGCTGTGCGGCTCCTCTTTCAGATACCGAACCCTACTCCACGCGAGTCGTGGAAGGAAAAACACTTAACAATGGACTACTTGTTGATAGAGCTGTGATATCTGTAGGGAAGTGTTGAAACAGTGAGAATTTGAGTTCAAAGGGCTGTGAAATGTGTAGGATTTTGTTTCAAATACTTAGAATTCATGTTGAAAGAGCTTAGAAAACTGTAGGAAAGTGTATAAAACACTTAGAATTCACATTGATAGAGTGAGGAAATGTTTCGGAGAGTTTTTGAAACACTTGGAATACATGATTACAGAGCTCTGATTATCTGTACGAAATTGTTGAAACACTGAGAATTCGCATCCAATAAACTGTGAAATGCGTAGGATGGTGTATAAAATACTTAAAACTCATGTTGAAAGCCCTGGAAAATATGCACGAAAGTGTTTGAAAGAGTTATAATTCACGCTGCAAGTGCTGGGATATCTGTAGGTAAGTCGTTGAAGTCCTTAGAATTCCTGCTTACAGAGCTGTGAAATATGTAAAGAGTTGAAACACTGACAATTCGCGTTTAAAGAGGTGTGAAGTCTGAAGGTGGCAGAGCCAGGGCTGACCAGGCAGGACCCCAAGCTAAGACAGGAGTGTCAGGACACTCAGTGATAAAGAATCGCTATCTTGTCATACACCATGACCAAGTAGGATTTATCCCAGGGATGCAAGGATGGTACAATATCCGCAAATCAATAAACGTGATACATCACATAAACAAATTGAAAGAAAAAAACCACATAGTCATATCAATTAATGCAGAAAAAGCCTTTGACAAAATCCAACACCCATTTTTGATAAAAACTCTCAGTAAGGTGGGACTAGAAGGATCATACTTCAACATAATAAAAGCCATGTATGACAGGCCCACAGCCAACATCATACTCAATGGACAAAAACTAACACCATTTCCCCTAAGAACAGGAACAAGATAGGGATGCCCACTCTCACCAGTTCTGTTAAACATAGTACTGGAGGTATTAGCCATTGCAATTAGACAAGAAAAAGAAATAAAAAGCATCCAAATTGGAAAAGAGGAAGTAAAACTGTCCTTATTTGCAGACGACATGATATTATACATACAAAACCCTAGAGACTCCATCAAAAAACTACTAGACTTAATACATGAATTTGGCAATGTAGCAGGATACAAAATTAACCTCAAGAAATCTGAGGCGAAGACACACACTGGAGAGAACCAAGATGGCGGCATAGGTTAACGCCGGAGTTTGCTGCCTTGAACAACTACTTCAAAAGTGAAACTAAAAAACGGAAGGGACATCACCCAGAACCACAGGAACGCTGGCTGAGTGGAAGTCCTACAACTAGGAGGAAAGAGAAACGCATACGGACACTCAGAGGAGGCGCAGTGCTGAAGTCAAATTCTGAGGTGCGGAGTGTGCGGAGCGGGCTGGCGGCAGAGGGCGCGGTTGGGGGAGGGAGTCCCAGACTCTGAGCTCCAGATACAGGCGAGTCTTTAGGGACCCAGACTCAAACGGGAGAAGCAGGACTATCTGGCTTCGGTCAGAGCGAGTGCAGCTTTCTCTCCGAGGTTTGCAGCGGGTCCTGGGACTCAGAGAGGCAGAGCCCCTGGGGACAGGACTGAGAGCCGCCATAACTGCTCTCTCCGGCCTACCCTGTTGATCCTGTGTGACCCGCCCTGCCCAAGCCCTGCACAGAGGCATTTGCCGGATAGCCTCAGGCAAAGGCTAGATTAGCACCTCCCTAGAGGACAGAAGTTCTCTCACTGCAGACACAGCTGATTCTCATAGCCACTTGGCCTGGAGGTCAAACCCTCCCTGGTATTAGCTACAACAATCAAGGTTTAACTATAAGACTGCGCACAAAGACCACTAGGGGGTGCACCAAGGAAGCATAACAAATTGCGGAGACAAAGAAACAGGACAAAATTGTCAATGGAAGATATAGAGTTCAGAACCACACTTTTAAGGTCTCTCAAGAACTGTTTAGAAGCCGCCGATAAACTTAATGAGATCTACAAGAAAACTAATGAGACCCTCGATGTTATATTGGGGAACCAACTAGAAATTAAGCATACACTGACTGAAATAACGAATATTATACAGACTCCCGACAGCAGACCAGAGGAGCGCAAGAATCAAGTCAATGATTTGAAATGCGAGGAAGCAAAAAACACCCAACTGGAAAAGCAAAATGAAAAAAGAATCCAAAAATGCGAGGATAGTGTAAGGAGCCTCTGGGACAGCTTCAAGCGTACCAACATCAGAATTATAGGGGTGCCAGAAGATGAGAGAGAGCAAGATATTGAAAACCTATTTGAAGAAATAATGACAGAAAACTTCCCCCACCTGGTGAAAGAAATGGACTTACAGGTCCAAGAAGCGCAGAGAACCCCAAACAAAAGGAATCCAAAGAGGACCACACCAAGACACATCATAATTAAAATGCCAAGAGCAAAAGATAAAGAGAGAATCTTAAAAACAGCAAGAGAAAGAAACTCAGTTACCTACAAGGGAATACCCATACGACTGTCAGCTGATTTCTCAACAGAAACTTTGCAGGCCAGAAGGGAGTGGCAAGAAATATTCAAAGTGTTGAATACCAAGAACCTACAACCAAGATTACTTTATCCAGCAAAGCTATCATTCAGAATTGAAGGTCAGATAAAGTGCTTCACAGATAAGGAAAAGCTAAAGGAGTTCATCACCACCAAACCAGGATTATATGAAATGCTGAAAGGTATCCTTTAAGAAGAGGAAGAGGAAGAAAAAGGTAAAGATACAAATTATGAACAACAAATATGCATCTATCAACAAGTGAACCTAAGAATCAAGTGAATAAATAATCTGATGAACAGAATGAACTGGTGATTATAATAGAATCAGGGACATAGAAAGGGAATGGACTGACTATTCTTGGGGGGGGGGGGGAAAGGGGTGGGGGAGATGCGGGAAGAGACTGGACAAAAATTGTGCACCTATGGATGAGGACAGTGGGTGGGGAGTGAGGGCGGAGGGTGGGGCGGGAACTGGGAGGAGGGGAGTTATGGGGGGAAAAAAGAGGAACAAATGTAATAATCTGAACAATAAAGATTTAATTATAAAAAAAAAAAATAAGACACACAGAATAAAAAAAAAAAAAAAAGAAATCTGAGGCATTTCTATACACCAGTAGTGAACTTTCAGAAAGAGAGACCAAAAAAACCAATCCCATTTACCATCGCACCAAAAAAATTAAGATACCTAGGAATAAACTTAACTAAAGAGGTAAAAGACCTCTACTCAGAAAACAACAGGATGTTGAAAAAAGAGATAGAGGAAGACATAAACAGATGGAAGAACATAACATGTTCATGGATTGGTAGAATCAACATCATTAAAATGTCCATACTACCCAAAGCAATCTATAAATTCAACGCACTTCCCATTAAAATACCAATGGCATTCTTCACAGATCTAGAATGAACTCTCCAAAAATTCATCTGGAATAAAAAAAGACACCGAATAGCTGCAGCGATCCTGAGAAAGAAGAACAAAGTAGGTGGGATCTCAATACCAGATATCAAGCTGTATTACAAAGCCACTGTTCTCAAAACTGCCTGGTACTGGCACAAGAACGGACATTGGTACGGCCCGAACCAATATGCTCAATTAATATTTGACAAAGGAGGCAAGAACATACAATAGAGTCAAGATAGTCTCTTCAATAAATGGTGTTGGGAAAATTGGACGGATATATGCAAGAAAATGAACCTAGACCACCAACTTACACCATACACAAAAATAAACTCAAAATGGATAAAGGACTTAAATGTACAGCGGGAAATCATAAAAGTTCTAGAAGAATCCAAAGGCAACAAAATCTCAGACATATGCCGAAGCAATTTCTTCACTGATACAGCTCCTTGGGCACTTGAAACTAAAGAGAAAATGAACAATGGGACTACATCAAAATAAAAAGCTTCTGCACAGCAAAAGAAACCATCAACAAAACAATAAGAAAACCCATTGCATGGGAAGACATATTTGCCAATGTCATATCTGATAAGGGCCTAATCTCCAAAATTTATAGGGAACTCATACAACTTAACAAAAGGAAGATAAACAATCCAGTCAAAAAATGGGCAAAGGACCTAAATAGACACCTTTCAAAAGAGGACATTCAGAAAGCCAAGAGACATATGAAAACATGCTCAAAGTCACTAATCATCCGAGAGATGCAAATCAAAACAACAATGAGGTACCATCTCACACCTGTCAGACTGGCTATCATCAACAAATCAACAAACGACAAGTGCTGGAGAGGATGTGGAGAAAAGGAACACTTGTGCACTGCTGGTGGGAATGCAGACTGCTGCAGCCACTATGGAAGACAGTATGGAGTTTCCTCAAAAAACTAAAAATGGAACTCCCATTTGACCCAGTGATCCCACTTCTAGGAATATAACCCAAGAAACTAGAAACACCAACCAGAAAGGATATATGGACCCCTATGTTCACAGCAGCACAATTCACCATAGCTAAGATCTGGAAACAGCCTAAGTGCCCATCAGCAGATGAATGGATTAGAAATCTGTGGTACATCTACACGATGGAACACTACGCTGCTGTAAAAAAGAAGGAATTCTTACCATTTGCAACAGCATGGATGGAACTGGAGAGCATTATGCCAAGAGCATTATGTGAAATAAGCCAGTCAATGAAGGAAAAATACCACATGATCTCACTCATTTAAGGATAATAAAGATCATTATAAACTTATGAACAAAAATACAGAGGCAGAGCAGCCTCGAACAGACTGTCAAACTACAGTGGGAAGGCCGGGGTGGGTTGGGGGGCAGGTGTGGTGGGTAAGAGATCAACGGAAGGACTTGTATGCATGCATATAAGCATAACCAATGGACATAAGACACTGGCGGGTAGGGGAGGCCAGGGGATTTTCAAGGGCGGGAAAAACAAAGGAGACATATATAATACTCTCCGTAATACTTTAAGCAATAAAAAAATTAAAAAAATAAAATAACCGTAAAAGACTTATTATGGGTGAAGAGAATAAACATGGAAAATGTGATGACACCTATCAAAAAATTATCAATTTCATAAGATCTCGAAATTTAAATCGGCGACAGTTCCCTGCTTTCTTTTTTTATTTTTTTAATATATTTTACTGATTTTTTACAGAGAGGTAGGGAGAGAGATAGAGAGTTAGACACATCGATGAGAGAGAAACATCGATCAGCCGCTTCCTGCACATCTCCTACTGGGGATGTGCCCACAACCCAGGTACATGCCCTTGACCGGAATCGAACCTGGGACCTTTCAGTCCGCAGGCCGATGCTCTATCCACTGAGCCAAACCGGTTTCAGTGTTCTCCGCTTTCTTAAGCAAATTAGTGAATATTCGGCTTGTCCTACTATGCTGAGGTTGGTGGTTATCCTGCTCCAAGGTTCTTATGCAATTCTGGGACTTTTAAGAAGAAATATATCAGTCCTTAATAACTAAAAATCAAGACACAAGCCTGTTTTTTGACACTATATGGTCGCAAGATTTATCCTTCATGGATGATATAAAACACAGAAATTAAACTTAAAACTGCAAGGAAAAGATCAGATTATTACAAATATGTGTGACCAAGTCAAAGCATACAGATGTAAGCTAGTTTTTGGGGGAAAGCAGTTGAAAAAGGAAGATTTAACACACTTTCTGACCTGCAACCTGAACAAATTAAGTTTAGGTGAAACCACATCGTATCAAAAATACGAAGAAAAAAATTTTTGTCCTAGAACTGAATTTGAAACAAGATTCGCAAATTTTAAATGTTTGGAAGACAAGTTTTCTTCAATTTTTTCAATATAGAATCAGTACCTAATCAAATGCAAATGGAGGTAATTGAAATCCAGTGCGATTCAGATTTGAAGGCAAAATTCAGTGAAGTTGGTATGCCTGAATTTTACAAATATTTACCTGCCAGGTGTGAAAATACTCGAAAATTCGCATATGAAATTATTTGCATGTTTGGAACTACTTATCGG
Source organism: Myotis nattereri (assembly GCF_964212035.1). Classification (NCBI taxonomy): domain Eukaryota; kingdom Metazoa; phylum Chordata; class Mammalia; order Chiroptera; family Vespertilionidae; genus Myotis; species Myotis nattereri. The sequence goes on from NC_138087.1 coordinate 2,636,320, forward strand.
TGTGAGCAGTTATTACAATTATGAAAAGAAATACGTCTCCTGTCAGATCCAGAATTACTGACGCTCACCTGGGGTCAGTTTTGAAAGTGATCACTGCGAACAAGATTTCTCCGAAGTAGGAAAGAGAGTAGCAGAGAAGGGATGCCAAGTGTCAGCAAGAAAACATTAATTTTATCATTGCTCTTGTGCTTTTCGTTTGTACAGCATACTTTTCGAATTAAACCTATGTTTCTATGAAAAATGAAGCTTTTGTTTTTTTGCAGCCCACATAAACTTAAACCTTATTTGGCCAGTTAGCCTTTAAGTTTTCCATGCTTGGTTTTTAGATTGTCTTGGGATTTTTATCTTGTCACATAACTACAGGAATGCAGTGTAATAAACCACACGAAAACCTAGTTCCCTAAAAGAAAAAATAAAGGTCAATGTAATAGGTTTCAGAACGGTTATGCGCAATAATTAACAAAATTTAAAGGTACAGTTATAATTGCGAACAGCAAAGAGGACAGCTTTGGCTCAGGGTGAATAAGACCCTCTCTGGCCACCAGGAGGCGCAGCGCTTGGCGCCGCCACGCTGGCTGCGGTGCCGCGATCCCGCGGAGGGAACGTCCCCTCCAGGGGAAAACGCTGGGAGAGGGCACCTCGCAAATTGGCCTTTTATTATGTAGGAATATTATATAGGACCCCATGCTGTACTTTACATCCCGGTGACTATTCCATAGCTGCACGCCAAGGCGCCTGAGGAGGCGGGTGGCGGACACTGAATGACAACGAACCAGCGGCTCTCAAAGCAGCAGCAGTGAAACCAACCACGGTCACCCAGGGGCTGGCTTCATCCGACGGACAAAAGCGGCGACCTCCCCGCGGACGCTCCTAACTGGACGCGGGGAGACTGGAACACACACCCTGCAGCCGCCAGCGGGGACCCGCCCGCCTATCGCGAGAGCAACCTCAGCCTTTCCCACACCACACGCCGTGGGGCACGAACTCTCGCGAGAGCAGCCTCTAACGCGGAATGCGGTGGCGGAGAGAACTCTCGCGAGAACGAATGCCACCCCGGAGGGTACTTGGCGCCGGGGAGCCGAGAAACATGGCGCGGCCAGAGCCGTCCAGGCGCCGGCTCAACCCGCAGCTGGAGCGCGACGTGCGGGAGCTCGTGCGCCACGTGGCGGGCCTCCGGGACGACGTGGACCCCAACTTCCAGCTCTGCCTGCACTTCGCCTGGTCCAACTTCAGGTGTGGGGCGCGGGCCGGGGAAGGAGGGCGGGCGGTTTTGTCCGTGTCTCGTCCCAGCATCCGGAACGGTTCCCGCGCACCGGAACGGCGCCGCCTCCCGGGCTTCCGATACCGGTTCAGATGCGCCCAGTTTACACACCTCGTCAGCGCTCCTATTTCCTTTATGGAAGATGTACATTAGACAGTACTGTTGGGATTATTATCTGTAATGGAATTTTATTACTAAAAGAATGTTAGTCGGTATTAATATTATACCAGTTTAATTTAAATAGAAATCTTGAATACTAAACAGTTTTTCAAAATCAGTGATCTAGAGTTTCAACCTTAATGATCATACATGAAGTTCCTACTTAGTTTACAATGAGAATAGACAACGAGGTAAAAGCCCGCCAAGTTTCTAAAATAATAAACTCAGTTCTTAGATGTAACTTAACAGAATGTTTTTCTTACAGATTGAATGAATTATTTTTTGCTTTTCGTTTTTTATTTTTATTGAGCTTATTGGGGTGACATTAGTTAGTAAAATAATGTAGGTTTCAGGTGTACAATTCTATAATACACCACCTCAAGTCAAGTCTCCTTCCGTCAACATTTATTCCCTCTTCTTCCTCCCCCCACTTATTTTTATTTTTCAATTACAGGTGACATTCAATATTGTTAGTTTCAAGTGTACAGCATACTAGAAGTGGTTAGGTATTTGTGTAATTTCCAAAGTGATCTCCCCGTCAGTTTAGTGCTCACCTGGCACCATGCATAGTTATTACAATGGTGTTGACTAGACTAGAGGCCGACTCCCGGGTCTGCAGCCGACCTGTGCCCTCTCGCAGTCCGGGGGCCTCAGGGGCTGCGGGGAGGCAGAGAGGCTCCCGCCACCGCCACTAAGCCTGGAGCCATGAGCCCGGCTTCTGCATTGAGCATCTGCCCCCTGGTGGACAGTGCACGTAATAGCAACCGGTCATTCAGTTGATTTGCGTATTGACCTTTTATTATATAGGCTAGAGGCCTGGTGCACAAAAATTTGTGCACTGCGGGTGGGGGGGGGGTGGTGTGTGGGTCCTCAGCCCGGCCTGTTCCCTCTCGCAGTCTGGGACCCCTCGGGAGATAACGACCTGCTGGCTTAGGCCTGCTCCCGGGTGGCAGAGGGCAGGCCCAATCCCTAGGTGCAGCCCCTGGTCGGGCTTAGAGCAGGGCCGATTGGGGAGTTGGGGCGCCGCCTCCTGTCATGCACAGAGCAGGGTGGATCCTGAGATTGCGATGCCACCCTCAGTCACGCTCAGGGTAGGGCCAATTGGGGGGTTGGGGCACCGCCCCCTGACACACTCAAGGCAGGGTCGATGGGGAGGTTGCGGTGCCACCCCCTGTCACGCACAGAGCAGGGCCAATCCGGGGGTTGGGGCGCTGCCCCCTGTCACGGACAGAGCAGGGCCCATCAGGGGGGTTGGGGCTCTGTACCCTGTCACGCACAGAGCAGGGTCGATCAGGGGGTTGGGGAGCTCCGCCCTGTCACGCACAGAGCAGGGCCGATCAGGGGGTTGAGGAGCTCCCCCTATCACGCACAGAGTAGGGCCGATAGGGGAGTTGGGGCACCGCCCCCTGTCACACACAGAGCAGAGCCGATCAGGGAGTTGGGGCGCCACACCCTGTCACACTCAGGGCAGGGCCGATGGGGAGGTTATGGCTCTACCCCGTCACACACTGAGCAGGGCCCGTGGGGGGGGAGGGGGGCGGGCATTGGGACGCCGCCCTCTATCACCCACAGAGCAGCGCCGATCGGGGGGTTGGGGTGCCGCCACTGTCACACTCAGGGCAGGGCCGATGGGGAGGTTATGGCTCTACCCTGTCACACACAGAGCAGGGCCTGTGGGGGGGTGGGTTGGGGCGCCGCACCCCGTCACACACAGAGCCGCAGGGCGATCAGGGTGTTGGGGCGCCGCACCCTGTCACACACAGAGCCGCAAGGCGATCAGGGGGTTGGGGAGCTCCCCCCTATCAGGCACAGAGCAGGGCATATCAGGGGGTTGGGGCGCCTTCCCCTGTCACGAAGAGAGCAGGGTGGATAGAGAGGTTGTAGCCCTGCCTCCTGTCACACACAGAGCCGCAGGGCGATCAGGGCGTTTGGGTGCTGCCCCCTGTCATGCTGATCCCGGTGCCGGGAGACCTCGCTGCTCCGCTGATCCCGGTGCTGGGAGGCATATTACCCTTTTACTATATAGGATAGAGGCCTGGTGCATGGGTGGGGGCCGGCTGGTTTGCCCTGAAGGGTGTCCTGGATCAGGGTGGGGGTCCCCGCAGGGGTGCCTGGCCAGCCTGGATGAGGGGGTGATGGCTGTTTGCAGCTGGTCACACACCCTTCAGGGTGGGGGTCCCCACTGGGGTGCCTAGCCAGCCTGGGTGAGGGGATGATGGCTGTTTTCAGGCTGGCGTGTGACTGAAGCTCTCATCCGCTCCTTTTTTTTCTTTATTTTTTTTATTCTGGGCCAGCTTTAGCTCTGAGGCTTGGCTTCAGCTCTTAGGCCTCGGCTGCTGAAAGCAGGTATCTGGTTTGTTTGGGTTCTATAATCGAAACACTGTTTCAACTCCAGCTCTGAGATCCCAGCTGGCTGAAAGCAGGTTTCTGGGGTTTTGTTGAGCTTCTATATTTGTAACAATGTTTCAAACTGCAAGCTCAGAGGCCGGCAGCGGCAGGTGTGGAACGTTGGAGTCCTCCGTCACTGAAGCAAGCAAGCCTCATGTTCGCTTCAAGCTGCCTGGCTGCCGGCTGCCATCTTGGCTTGCAGTTAATTTGCATATCACCCTGATTAGCCAATGGGAAGGGTAGCGGAGGTTCAGCTAATTACCATGTTTCTCTTTTATTAGATTAGATTGGATTCCTATGCTGTACTTTACATCCCTGTGACTATTTCATAGCTGCCAATTTGTGCTTCTTAATCCCTTTCATCTTTTTCACCCAATCCCCCTCTGGCAAACATCAGTTTGTTCTCTGTCTCAGTTTGTTTCTATTTTATTTGTTCATTTTGCTCTTTAGATTCCAAATATAATGGTATTTGTCTTTCTCTGTCTGACTTTTTCACTTTGCATAATACATTCTAGGTCCATCGCTATTGTTACAAATGGTAAAATTTCATTATTTTATTTTATTGATTTCTTTCTAACAGAGAGAGAGAAACATTGATTTGTTGACCCACTTGTTTATGCATTTACTGGTTGCTTCTTATATGTGATCAGAGATTGAACTCATTACCTTACTCTAACTAACCTAGCTACCTGGACAGGGCAAGATTTCATTCTTTTTTACTGCCGAGTAATATTCCATTGTATATATGTGCTACATCTTTCTCTAATCATCTATCCATGGGCACTTGGGTTGCTTCCATATCTTTGCTACTGTAAATAACACTGCAAGGACAGAAACTAAAATGTGTATTTAAAATAATTTTTCTATTTATCTTTCTAAATGGCAGTAAGTAGATGGACGACGTCATTTTAGAGTTGGGAAAGGACTAAGAAGTTACTACCTCCTTTTATACAGTAAGCAACTAAATTATTAAAGGTGAATTAGTGTTCCAGTCAGCCATTTAGGGGATAGAACTAATGTTATTTAGTAGTACAATTTACTTCAAAGTTCAGATTGTTGGCTTTGATACTAAAAGAATGGAAAACAAGAGCCAGTGAGCTACACTGTCTATATATATAAAAGGCTAAGCGACTGGCCAACTAGCTGGCAGGTATGATGCACACTGACCACCAGGGAGCAGATGCTCAACGCAGGAGCTGCCAAGCGACAGCAACTTTGCAGAGTGCCATCTTACACTCCAGGACCCCTCAGGGGATGTCTGACTGCCAGTTTTGGCCCGATCCCCACAGGCCAGGCCAAGGGACCCCACCTGCCAAAGGGACCCTGCTCACTCTGCAGACGCCCTTTGAGCCATGGCCCCAGGTGTGGCCAGCTGGAAAGGGACCACGGGAGATTGGCTCCAGGGCGTGTCCAACCCTTCTCACCCCTCCAGTCACCTTCTAATTTATTTCCTTTCAATGTGCATGAATCTGTGCACTGGGCCTCTAGTAATTTTATGATGCTTTAATCCATCAGAAATATGAACAATTTGCATTTGGTTTTTTAAAATTGTGGCCATGTTGTAGGCCCTAGAACTTCAGAGAGAGGTGAAATGTAGTGCCTGTCCTTAAGGAAGAAAGAAATGAAAGTTAATTATATATGATGAGGATAGGGGTTCTTAACATGAGGGCCTGAGGATAGAATTCAGGTTCTAAATTTGAACAAGAAAAAGTTCACACTAACCTTTAACTAAAAAGTAGCATTTCTTTCAATTATGAATGAAAGCAACAAACAATATTAGCTTACCTATGAGTGTGTCACTATTAGAAATCACATTTCACATCCTATTATAGTTGCAGATATTTCTAATATTATTTATGTCTCACTTTAATGGTAGTTATGGACCCACTGCTAGATCTTACTTAATGCTTTAAAAAGGAATGTTTCTTACTTATCACAAACTTTTAAAAATACTTCACAACTGTATTTCAGTGTACTTGGTTTCCTTTGTATTTCATTTTATGATTTAAGAGAGGGGATCCCGATTCTTCCCTGGGCTTCATTATAGCATAAAAAAATTCGGAACAGTATAGGATGTGCTATGCTGGGCTTAAATACAGGGCATTATGGGAAGACAGAGGATCCAGAGGACAGGGTGGGGGTGGCTTGGGATGGCCTGCATTCTGAAAGTCTACTTGAGCACTCACTCTCTGAGATGTGTGGCTGTTTGCTCGGATGGCGGAGGTGAAAAAGCGAGAGAGGTGCACTGCTGAGTATAGCTGAGTGCAGGGTGTTCGGAGACATGGAGGGCAGTGATACCGGTCTGCTTAGCTAGATGACACAAGATTGATGTAAGAATTGCATTTTGTCTTCTAGATTTCATCGTTTCTTGGATGTCAACAGTCACAAAGTAGAAAAGACAATAGAAGGGTAAGTCAGTTTTATATGTATGTGTATATGTACATATTCAAAATATATGTATTTTTATAGATCTTTTTATTAATTTAACTTTCTAACTATCAGTACATTTTTTAAAATATGTTTTAGAATTTATGAAAAATTCATCATTCATTCTGATCTTGGTAAAGCTGCCAGTTGGAAGAGATTAACTGAGGAATTTCTAAATGCATCACTTCCGAACATAAAGGAAATAAAGGTGGGCATTATATTGTGAGATCTCCGTTGTGTATTTTACCATTTCCAATCTGATTACTGTCAGCTATTGTCTGTTAAATAGACCTTCATTCTCTTAGTCTTGTTCACTGGCTAGAGCAGAACACGCTAGGAACTGACGCAAGCATTGCCCTGAAGCCCAGTGTGCTTCAGGCTCAAGGTGAAAGAACAAGCACACGCTTGTTTATCATCTCAGCCCCAACCTGCTGTGAAAATTGAGATAAGAGCCCTGGCCAGTTTGGCTCAGTGGATAGAGCATCAGCCTGAGGACTAATGGGTCCCAGGTTCGATTCCAGCCAGGGGCACATGCCTGGGTTGCAGGCTTGATCCCCCCTCCCCTTCCCATAGGGGATGTGCAGGAGGCAGCCAATGATTCTCTGTCATCATTGATGTTTCTATCTCTCCATCTCTCTTCCTTCCTCTCTGAAATCAATAAAAAATATGTTTTAGAAAATGAAAAGAAAATTAAGAGATTGACACAAATAATAGCACTGTCTAGCTATCTCAGGTCTTTTAAATGGCTTCTCTGCACTTGGCAATAGGAACTCCCTGTAGAATGCTCATTAGATGCCAGGTGCTATTGTGAGCACTTTCCCTCATGGGTCCCCAAGATCACCTTCAGGCTTGATGATGCCCTAGAGATATTCACAAAACTTTAAAAAAGCTGCCCTCTCACGGGTACGGTGAGGATACGGTCAACGATGAGCAAAGGGAAAGATGCCTAAGGTGAGGCCCAGGAGAAACCAGCCACAAACTGTAACATATTCCTTTCCAGTTGAGTTGCATGGGAATGCCCTTAATTCACCCAGTGACAGTGTGTGACCACACATGCAAAGTGTTGCAAACCATGGAAGCTCACCTGAGCCTTGGTGTCCAGGGTTTATATTGGGGTGTCTTATTGCATGGATGTGCAGTGCCCATGAGGCTGACCTTAGCAACTCAATCTCCAGCCCCACAGCGATCAAACCGAGACCTCTGGCATAGGAAAACAGGCATGCGCCATGACTCACATTGCTGGCGTGCATGGTCTGGTGCATGGCCCAGAGCCTCTAGCAGACAAATCCCTCTTCTCCGCAGGATAGTCCAAGGGCTCAGGTTCTCTCTCAGGAGCCAGTCGAAAGCCAGTCCTGCAGACCTTTGAGGTGTTCACAGTTTGGGCAGTCTATACCTTCTGAGTTAACTTGTTTAATCTTCATGGAAACCCCTGTAATTATTGTTTTTAATACATTTTTATTGACTTCAGAGAGGAAGGGAAAGAGAGAGAAACATCAATGATGAGAGAGAATCATGGGGATTGAGCCCGCAATCCAGACATGTGCCCTTGACTGGAATCAAACCTGGGACCCTACAGTCCCCAGGCTGACGCTCTATGTACTGAGCCAAACCAGCTAGGGCAGTCCCCCCTTTGTCTGCACTGTGAAATTGGTGTCCTAAGGAAGAGAGCTTTAGACAGTTTAAGGAAGGGCTATAAAGGTATTTCTGGAAAAGAGAGAGCTGCAGTGTCTGAGTCCATGCCGTGAGGGTGAGCAACACACCCCATGTATTGTTCCTGCAAAAGAAGAAGGCACATCTTTTTTATATCTCTTGATTCATTGTGGATAGCTTTCTGGGTAGTCTGTAAAATTTAATAAACAGACCCTATGACACCATCATAGTAATAATAAAAATAATGGAAATGTTTTTACAGCACTTAGTACATGCCAGGCACTGTGACTCCCATAACCACCACAATCAGTAGATACTGTTACAGGACTCATTTTGGGAAGGCAAATGCTTTATATAACCTCAGTTTCATCTATACCAATGAAAATACCTATGTTTTACAAATAATTAAATGAAACAGTGAATGTCACTTGTGATTTTTCACCTTGACCTTTTCATGGCCATCCCCGGTCATCCTTCTGTGTACCCCCAGCAGTAGGGCTCCCTGAACACTGGGACCACATCCCTATCCCTGTGGTGGCACATCCTGGGTACTGCGCGTCAGTGCCCTTCCCTCCTCTCCTGGTGAACCACCCCATGCTTTAATATTAATTTTAGGCACCTAGAACAAAGTAGACAATAAATATTTGCTGAAGAAATAAATCTGTGTGATCCTTTCTGCCTCACTGTCCCTCTCTGCCCCAGTTACACAGGCAGAATTGATTCCCTTTTTCCCTTACTCTGACACCTTTGACACGTCTGTGGTAGTATAGCAATAACGTACAGTACCTGCCATAAATCCACCCACTGTGAATATACAGGTTACCAATTCTCAATAAATATGTCATTTCACAGCAGCAGTCGAGTTTTAGAACGTTTTCTATTACCCAAAAGTTTCCCTCACGCCCATGTGAAGCCAGTGCATGCTTCCATGGAAACACCAGACAACTACTGATGTGCTTGCTGTGTTTATGAATTTGCCTTTCTGGACATTTCATAAAAGAGATCATATAATATGCAGTTTTTGTGTCTGCTTTGTCCATGATGTTTTTGAAATTCATCCATATTCTATTTCTTTTAAAAGCTGAATAGTGTGGCATTTTATGAATATGCCACATTTTTCTTATTCACCTGTGGATGATATTTGGATTGTTGCCAGGTTTTGGTTAGTGTGACAAATGAACTTGCTCATCCAAGCAAACTTGTGTGGACATAAGTTTTCACTCTTCTTGGATAGGTTTCTTATATGGTCAGCTTATGTTTAACCTTTAAAACATAGCCAATTTATTTCCCAAAGTGGCTGTATCATTTTATATTCCCACTAGCAATGTATAAGGATTCTAATTTCTCCACATTCTTGCCAACACTTCTTATTGTTACATGTCTTTGTTATTATAGACATCCTAGAGAGTATCTCATTGTGGTTTTGATTTATATTTCCGTAATGACTGATGATGTTGGGTGTTTCTTTCATGTGTTTTTTTTTTTCTGTTTTATAATTTTTTTTAAATTATATATTTATTGTTCAGATTATTACATTTGTTCCTCTTTTTTCCCCCCATAACTCCCCTCCTCCCAGTTCCCGCCCCACCCTCCGCCCTCACTCCCCACCCACTGTCCTCATCCATAGGTGCACAATTTTTGTCCAATCTCTTCCCGCATCTCCCACACCCCCCCCCCCCCAAGAATAGTCAGTTCATTCCCTTTCTATGTCCCTGATTCTATTATAATCACCAGTTCATTCTGTTCATCAGATTATTTATTCACTTGATTCTTAGATTTACTTGTTGATAGATGCATATTTGTTGTTCATAATTTGTATCTTTACCTTTTTCTTCTTCTTCTTCCTCTTCTTAAAGGATACCTTTCAGCATTTCATATAATACTGGTTTGGTGGTGATGAACTCCTTTAGCTTTTCCTTATCTGTGAAGCTCTTTATCTGACCTTCAATTCTGAATGATAGCTTTGCTGGATAAAGTAATCTTGGTTGTAGGTTCTTGGTATTCATCACTTTGAATATTTCTTGCCACTCCCTTCTGGCCTGCAAAGTTTCTGTTGAGAAATCAGCTGACAGTCGTATGGGTATTCCCTTGTAGGTAACTGAGTTTCTTTCTCTTGCTGCTTTTAAGATTCTCTCTTTGTCTTTTGCTCTTGGCATTTTAATTATGATGTGTCTTGGTGTGGTCCTCTTTGGATTCCTTTTGTTTGGGGTTCTCTGCGCTTCCTGGATCTGCAAGTCTATTTCTTTCACCAGGTGGGGGAAGTTTTCTGTCATTATTTCTTCAAATAGGTTTTCAATATCTTGCTCTCTCTCATCTTCTGGCACCCCTGTAATTCTGATGTTGGTACGCTTGAAGCTGTCCCCGAGGCTCCTTACACTATCTTCGTATTTTCGGATGCTTCTTTCATTTTGCTTTTCTGCTTGGGTGTTTTTGCTTCTTTGCATTTCAAATCTTTGACTTGATTCTTGCGCTCCTCTGGTCTGCTGTTGGGTGTCTGTATAATATTCTTTATTTCAGTCAGTGTATGCTTAATTTCTAGTTGGTGCTTTATCACAACATCGAGGGTCTCATTAGATTTCTTGTAGATCTCATTAAGTTTATCGGCAGTTTCTCGAAAATTATTGAAAGACCTTAAAAGTGCGGTTTTGAGCTCTATATCCTCCATTTCTGTCATGTTTCTTTGTCTCCGCATTTTTTTGGTGCACCCCCTTGTGGTCTTTGTGCGCAGTCTTGTTGTAGTTAAGCCTTGATTGTTGTCGGTAATACTGGGGGTGATTTGACCTCCAGGCCAACTGGCTATGAGAATCAGCTGTGTCTGCAGTGGGAGAACTTCTGTGCTGGATCTCTAGGGCGGTGCTAATCTAGCCTTTGCCTGAGGCTATCCGGCAAATGCCTCTGTGCAGGGCTTGGGCAGGGCGGGTCCCAGGGGATCAACAGGGCGGGTGGAGCAAGCAATTATGGCTGCTCTCAGTCCCGTCCCCAGGGGCTCTGCTTCTCAGAGTCCCAGCAACCGCTGCAAACCTTGGAGAGAAAGCTGCCTTTGAGTTCCGACTGAAGCCAGACAGTCCCGCTTCTCCTGTTTGAGTCTGGGTCCCTAGAGACTTGCCCGGATCTGGAGCTCAGAATCTGAGACTCCCTCCCAATTGAAACAGACAACCGCGCCCTCAGCGGCCAGCCTGCTCCGCATGCACTCCGCACCTTAGTATTTGACTTCAGCACTGCACCTCCTCTGAGTCTTGGTATGCTATTCTCTTTCCTCCTAGTTGTAGAACTTCCACTCAGCCAGCCTTCCTGTGGTTCTGGATGATGTCCGTTCCGTCTTTTAGTTGTATTTTTGAAGTGGTTGTTCGAGGCAGCAAACTCCGGCTTTAAACTATGCCGCCATCTTGGTTTCCCCTCTTTCATGTGTTTTTTAGCCACTGGTATGTCTTTTATGATGTCCATTCAAGTCTTTTATCTATCTAGGGATTTCTTTTTTTGTTTTTTTAAGTACAGACTACGTTTTTTGTTTTGTTTTTTAAACATATTTTATTGATTTTTTACAGAGAGGAAGGGAGAGAGATAGAGAGCTAGAAACATCAATGAAAGAGAAACATCGATCAGCCGCCTCCTGCACCTCTCCTACTGGGGATATGCCCGCAACCCAGGCACATGCCCTTGACCGGAATCGAACCTGGGACCCTTCAGTCCGCAGGCCAATGCTCTATGCACTGAGCCAAACCAGTTTCGGCCAGACTACGTTTTTAATTCATATACTTAAATACCAATCTGGGCAACAGCAAAATGAGAAGCCTACATACTCAAAAAATATTTTTTTAGACAACCTAGACATTTTTAATACACGAACGAAAAGCTAGTCATCATATCCTTAGCTGCTAGACCTTAAATTTAAAAACTCTTCATTGTTTCCTCGCCGGAACCGGTTTGGCTCAGTGGATAGAGCGTCGGCCTGCGGACTGAAGGGTCCCAGGTTCGATTCCGGTCAAGGGCATGTACCTGGGTTGCGGGCACATCCCCAGTGGGAGATGTGCAGGAGGCGGCTGATCGATGTTTCTCTCTCATCGATGTTTCTAACTCTGTCTCTCTCCCTTCCTCTCTGTAAAAGGTCAATAAAATATATTAAAAATTAAAATAAAATAAAATAAAAACTCGTCATTGTTTCCTGTTTGCTCTGTTCATGACTTTCCTTTATCGTAATGTTATTTCTTCTTTTCGGCCAGTCTACAGCTAAATTAAAATTTACAGTCAGATTTACTGAGCCTATCAGTCTAAGAAAATTTAGCTGTCCCCACCCACACTATATACACATCACAGAGATTTACCATTGTGATTCAAAATAACTGAATATTCTAAAGTTTCTTTATTCTAAAAGTATAAATTATATAGCTCTTTTAGGCATAGGTATTTTCAGTACAAAATGGTAACATCACCCGTCCTGTCCACCATAGGACTGCTCTGAAGAGGAAATAAAACGAGAGAGCAACCTGAAGGGGGCACCCACGTTCTCTGTGCACCCGTGTGGACACCAACACTCATGCACGCACACACCTCTCATGATATTTCCAAGATTTGGGGGAAGTTGTGAGGGGCGCTCTAGAAAGTTCAATGACCCTACATTAAAATGAGCTCAGAAAAGGAAAGCAAAGGAAAGGAGAGGGGAGCAAAGGGGAAGGAAAAGAAGAGAAAAGGAAAGAAAAGAAAAGAAAAGAAAGAAAAGAAAAGAAAAGGCCAAACACGCGGATCATTAAGAACTTCAGTTGAAATCACAAAGTATATACATGATCGAAAATGTGAAGACTGACCAACCTATACATTCCTGTGTTTAATCAAAGAAGTTCTGCATTAGAAAACGAAACACACAGAATCCAGATCAGTGATATTTCCACTTCTGAGAAAGATTCATTCCAATTTAAGAATTTCATTATTTCTAGCAGTACGCTGTACAATCCAGCTTAGGACTTCACTCAGTACAGATGAGAATATACCTGCATTCTAGGCTTTTCCTACAGGCCACATGGAAGGAGATACTTATGGCTAAGTTGCCAAAGGATTCTTCTTGCAGTGTCTCAAATTTGTATTTTTATCTATAAGAAACATGTCCTATTAGTTAGCACCTTAGGCTCAAGTGAAGTTTTTTGGCACAGAATTCTAGAGTCTTCCTATATAATCTGACTAGAGGCCTGATGCACAAAATTTGTGCAAGGGGCTCGGCCCTTGCAGTCCGGCCTGTCCAGATGGTTGTCCGGATGGTTGTCCGGATGGTCGTTCTGCTGTTTGGTCTAATTAGCATATTAGCTTTTTCTTATATAGAACTCGAGGCCTGGTGCACAAAAATTTGTGCACTCAGCAGGGCGGGGGGGGGGGGGTGTCCCTCAGCCTGGCATGTGCCCTCTTACACTCTGGGACCCCTTGGGGATGACCCCCTGCTGGTTTAGGCCCACTCCCTGGGGAATTGGGCCTAAGCTGGCAGTCAAACATCACTCTGGTAACCTGGGAGCCCTCGGGAGATGTCCACTTGCCAGCGGGGAGTAGGCCTAAGCTGCAGTTGGACATCCTTAGCACTGCTGAGGAGGTGGGAGAGGCTCCTACCACCACCGCTGTACTGGCAGCCATCAGCCTGGCTTGTGACTGAGCAAAGCTCCCCCTGTGGGAGCACACTGACCACCAGGGGGCAGCTCATGCATTGAGCATCTTCCCCCTGATGGTCAGTGTGTGTCATACTGACCAGTCATTCCCAGTCTTTCTGCTATTAGGGTCAATTTGCATATTACCCTTTTACTATATAGGATAGAGGCCTGGTGCATGGGTGGGGGCTGGCTGGTTTGCCCTGAAGGGTGTCCCGGATCAGGGTGGGGGTCCCGCTGGGGTGCCTGGCTGGTCAGGGTGAGGGGCTGATGGGTGTTTGCAGTCTGGTCACACCCCCTTCAGGGTGGGGGTTCCCACTGGGGTGCCTGGCCAGTCTGGGTGAGGGGCTGAGGGCCGTTTTCAGGCTGGCTAAGCCCCCCTGCGACGGAAGATCCCAGCCTCTCCTTTTTTGTTTCTTTTGAATTCTGGGATTTATTTACCTTCTTTAATTGAAACTTTGTTGCCTTCAGTGGAGCTCAGAGTCAGCGGGAAGCTTAGCTTCCTCCATCACTGGAGCAACCAAGCCTCCTGCTCCCTTCAGCACAGTGGCTGCCAGCTGCCATCTTGGTTGGGTTAATTTGCATATAGTCGCCCTGATTGACTGGTGGGCGTGGCTTAAGGTGTAGCGAAGGTACAGTCAATTTGCATGTTTGTCTTTTATTAGATTAGACTAGAGGCCCGGTGCACAAAAATTTGTGCACTCGGGGGGGGAGGGGGGTCCCTCAGCCCGGCCTATGCCCTCTTGCAGTCTGGGACCCCTTGGGAGATAATTACCTGCTGGCTTAGGCCTGCTCCCGGGTGGCAGAGGGCAGGCCCAATCCCTAGGTGCAGCCCCTGGTCGGGCTCAGAGCAGGGTTGATTGGGGAATTGGGGCGCCGCCTCCTGTCATGCACAGAGCAGGGCAGATCGGGAGGTTGCGATGCCACCCTCAGTCAAGCTCAGGGTAGGGCCAATTGGGGGGTTGGGGCACCACCCCCTGTCACACTCAAGGCAGGGTCGATGGGGAGGTTGCGGTGCCACCCCCTGTCACGCACAGAGCAGGGCCAATCAGGGGGTTGGGGCACTGCCCCCTGTCACTCACAGAGCAGGGCCCATCAGGGGGGTTGGGGCTCTGTACCCTGTCACGCACAGAGCAGGGTCGATCAGGGGGTTAGGGAGCTCCCCCCGTCACGCACAGAGCAGGGCCCATCAGGGGGTTGCGGCGCTGCCCCCTGTCATGCACAGAGCAGGGCCCATCAAGGGGGTTGGGGCTCCGTACCCTGTCACGCACAGAGCAGGGCCAATCAGGGGGTTGGGGCGCTGCCCCCTGTCATGCACAGAGCAGGGCCCATCAGGGGGTTGGGGCTCCGTACCCTGTCACGCACAGAGCAGGGTGGATCAGAGGATTGGGGCGCTGCCACTGTCACACTCAGGGCAGGGCCGATGGGGAGGTTATGGCTCTACCCCATCACACACAGAGCAGGGCCCGTGGAGAGGGGGTTGGGGCACCGCCCTCTATCACCCACAGAGCAGGGCCAATCAAGGGGTTGGGGCGCCGCCATTCTCACACTCAGGGCAGGTCCGATGGGGATGTTATGGCTCTACCCCATCACACACAGAGCAGGGCCTGTGGAGGGGGGGTTGGGGCGCCGCTCTCTATCACCCACAGAGCAGCGCCTATCAGGGGGTTGGGGCGCTGCCACTGTCACACTCAGGGCAGGGCCGATGGGGAGGTTATGGCTCTATCCCGTCACACACACAGCAGGGCCCGTGGAGGGGGGGTTTGGGCGCCGCTCTCTATCACCCACAGAGCAGGGCCTATCTAGGGTTTGGGGCGCCGCCACTCTCACACGCAGGGCAGGGCCGATGGGGAGGTTATGGCTCTACCCCGTCACACACAGAGCAGGGCCCGTGGGGGGTGTGGTTGGGGCGCCACACCCTGTCACACACAGAGCAGGGTGGTGGGGGGGCCGCACCCTGTCACACACAGAGCCGCAGGGCGATCAGGGCATTTGGGCGCTGCCCCCTGTCACGCTGATCCCGGTGCCGGGAGGCCTTGCTGCTCCGCTGATCCCGGTGCTGGGAGGCATATTACCCTTTTACTATATAGGATAGAGGCCTGGTGCATGGGTGGGGGCCGGCTGGTTTGTCCTGAAGGGTGTCCTGGATCAGGGTGGGGGTCCCCCAGGGGTGCCTGGCCAGCCTGGGTGAGGGAATGATGGCTGTTTGCAGCTGGTCACACACCCTTCAGGGTGGGGGTCCCCACTGGGTTGCCTGGCCAACCTGGGTGAGGGGATGATGGCTGTTTTCAGGCTGGCGGGTGACTGAAGCTCCCAACTGCTCCTTTTTTTTTTTTTTTTTTTTTTTAATTCTGGGCCAGCTTTAGCTCTGGCTCCAGCTCTGAGGCCTCTGTTGCTGAAAGCAGGTATCTGGTTTGTTTAGGTTCTATAATCGAAACACTGTATCAACTCCAGCTCTGAGATCCCGGCTAGCTGAAAGCAGGTTTCTGGGGTTTTGTTTAGCTTCTATATTTGTAACAATGTTTCAAACTGCAAGCTCAGAGGCTGGCAAGGCAGGCGAGGAACGTTGCTTTCCTCCGTCACTGAAGCAAGCAAGCCTCATGTTAGCTTCAAGCTGCCTGGCTGCCGGCTGCCATCTTGGCTGGAAGTTAATTTGCATATCTCACTGATTAGCCAATTGGAAGGGTAGCAGATGTACGCTCATTACCAGGTTTCTCTTTTATTAGATAGGATAATTCTGGTCTCCTTGCCAGAAAATTATGCATTGAAGTACATTTTAAAAATCCTGACATCATTTACATCTTTGAACAAGTCCATTATTTGGAATGGTATATTTCCTATTGAGTCATCAGTTATTTATATATTCCTCATACAAGTTCTTCATTAGAATAATGATTGGCAAATATATTCCTCCAGTTTCTATTTTATCTTCTCAGTAAAATTGTCTTTTAATATTTATTGTGAATAATGTTACAGATGTCCCCCATTCCCCTCTTTAGCATCCTCCACCCAGCCCCTGACACACCCCAGGCCTTCCCCACACTATTGTTTATGTCCATGGGCTATGCATATTTGTGTATACTAATATGTTCTATGGTTAATCTCTTCCCTTCTACCTCCCACTCCTTTGAGTCATTCTGTTCCATGTTTCCATGCCGCTGGATATATATTATTCATCAGTTTACTTTGTTCATTAAATTCCATATATTAGTGAGATTGTATGGTATTTGTCTTTTTCTAACTGGCTTATTTCACTTAGCATAATATTCTCCAGGTCCATCCATTATGTCATTAAGGGTAAGAGTTCCTTTTGTACATTTGCATATTATTCCATTGTGTAAATGTACCACAGCTTTCTTACCCACTTATCTACTAACTAGAGGCCTGGTGCATGAAATTCATGCATGGGTAGGGTCCCTAGGCCTGGCCAGCGATCAGGGCCAATCAGGGCCTTCCGGCTGCTGGCCGGGGCCTTCCTTCCCCAGCTGCCGGCTGCCGGCAGGGGTCTTCCTTCATTCTGCACCACACCCTGGTGGTCAGCAAACGTCATAGCAAGCGATCAAATTCCCGGTCTCTCAGCTGAACTCCTGAGGGGACACTTTGCATATTAGCCTTTTATATATATAGATGTAGTTGGGCACTTGGGCTGTTTCTAGATCTTAGCTATTTTAATTAATGCTGCTATGAACATAAGGTTGCATTTGTCTTGAACATATTCTTTCTGATTGGTGTTTTGGGATTCTTAGGATATATTCATAGAAGTGGGATGGGATTTTAATTTTTAATTTTTAATTTTTTGAGTAAACTTAATACTTTTTCCCATAGTAGCTGCACCAGTCTGTATTCCCATCAGCAGTATACTAAGGCTCCCTTTTCTCCACATCCTCACCAACACTTGTGGCTTGTTAATTTATTGATGATATCCATTTTGGCAGGTGTGAGGTGATATATTATTGTAGTTTTAATTTACATCTCTCTGATGATTAATGACATTGAGCATCTTTTCATAATTCTATTGGCCATCTGTATGTTATCTTTGGAAAAGTGTCTATTCAGGTCTTTTGCCCATTTTTAAATTGGATTGTTTGTCTTCCTGGTGTTGAGTTGTGTGAGTTCTTTGTCTGTTTTGGAAATTAACCCCTTGTCATATGTATCATTGTCAAATATGTTCTCCCATACATTAAGTTCCCTTTTAATTTTGTTGCTGGTTTGTTTTGCTGTGTAGAAGCTTTTTAGTTTGATGTGGTCCCGTTTGCTTATTTTTTCCTTTGTTTCTCTAGACGTAGGAGATGTATCATGAAAATACCTCTACGTGAGATGTCTTAGATTTTTAAGGTTTTGTGACACATTTAAGTCTTTTATTCATTTTGAGTTTATTCTTGTGTATGGTGTAAGTTGTTGATCTAGTTTCATTTTTTTTTTTTTGCATGTGTCTGTCCAATGTTCCTAACACTATCTATTGAGAAGACTATCTTTACTCCATTGTATTCTCTTGACTCCATTGTCAAATACTAATTGATATTCGTCTGGGTTGATATCTGGGGTCTCTTTTCTGTCCCATTGGTCTACATGCCAGTTCTTGTGCCAGTACTGTTTTAATTACACTGGATTTGTAATATAGTTTGATATCCAGTATTGTGATCCTTCAACTTTGTTCTTCTTTCTCAAAATTGCTGTGACTATTTGGGGTCTTTTTTGGTTTCATATAAATTTTTGGAATACTTGTTCTAGATCTGTGAAACATGCCGTTGGTATTTTAATAGAGATTGCATTGAATCTGTAAGATTGCTTTGGTAATATGGACATTTTAATGATACTAATTCTTCCAATCCATGAACATAGTATTTGCTTCTACTTGTTTATATCTCCCTCTATTTCCTTTTTTCAACGTCCTATTGTTTTCCAAGTACAGGTCCTTTACCACCTTGTTTATTCCCATGTATCTTATTTTTTTGTTGCAATGGTATATATATATATATATATATATATATACACACACATAAGATTGTTTGTCTTAGTTTCTCTGAGAGTTCATTATGGTGTATAAAAATGACATGGATTTTTGGGTGTTAATTTTGTATTCATAGATTCTGAATTCATTTATTAAATCTGGTAGCTTTTATGGAGTCTTTTTTTTTTCTTCTTAATTTTTTTTAAAAATAATTTTTATTTCTTGAAGTATGACAAAGAGTATTACATATGTCTCCTCCCCCCCCCCCCCCCTTGACATTCCCCTGGCCTCCCCTACACCCTAGTGTTTTGTGTCCATTGGTTATTCTTATATGCATGCATATAAATCCTTCGGTTGATCTCTTAACGCCCCCCCCAAACCCCCCCCAGGCTTCCCACTGTAGTTTGACAGTCTGTTCAATGCTGCTATGCCTCTGCATCTACCCCTGTTCATCAGTCTGTACTGGTCCCCATTATCTGTCCCAACCTCACTGGAGCCGTTCCAACCTCACCAGGGCCATTTCATCCTCACCAGGGCCGTCTTGACCTCACCAGGCCATCCCGACCTCACCGGGGCTATCCCTACCTCACCGTGGCCATTTCAACCTCACCGGGCCTGTCCCGACCTCACTGGGGTCGTCTTGACCTTGCCGGTGCCGTCCCAACCTCACCGGAGCCATCCCGACCTCACCAGGGCCGTTTCGGCCTCACCAGGGCCGTTTCAACCTCACCGGGGCCGTCCCAACCTCACTGGGGCCGTCTCGGTCTCACCGGGGCTGTTTCAACCTCACCGGGGCCGTCCTGACCTCACCGAGGCCCTCTCGGCATCACTGGGGCTGTTTCAACCTCACCAGGGCCATCCCGACCTCACCGGGGCCGTCTCAACCTCCCCGGGGCCATTCTGACTTCACCGGGGCCGTTTCGGCCTCACCGGGGCAGTCTTGACCTTGCCGGGGCCATTCTGGCCCCGGATGCTGTCCCAACCTCACTGGGGCTGTCCCGAGCTCACCAGGGCCGCTTCAACCTCACCGGGGCCGTCCCGACCTCACTGGTGCTGTCTCGACCTCACCGGGGCCATTCCAGCCCCAGATGCCATCTCAACCTCACCGGGGCCGTCCCGAGCTCACCAGGGCCGCTTCAACCTCACCGGGGCCGTCTCAACCTCACCAGTGCCGTCTCGACCTCGCATGGCCCCGGATGCCGTCCCAACCTCACTGGGGCCGTCCCGACCTCACCGGGAATGTTTCAACCTCACCGGGGCCATCCCGACTTCACCTGGGCCATCTCGACCTCACTGGGACCATTCCGGCCCCGGATGCCGTCTCAACCTCACCGGGGCCATTCCGACCTCACCTGGCTGTTTCAACCTCACTGGGGCCATCCCAACCTTACTGGGGCCATCCCGACATCACTGGGGCAGTCTCGACTTCACCGGGGTTGTCCCAACCTTACCGGGGCCATCCCAACCTCACCTGGGCAGTCTCGACCTCACCGGGGCCATCTCGACCTATCCAGGGGCATCCTGACCTCACCGGGGCCGTTTCGGCCTCACCGGGGCCGTTCCAACCTCACTGGGGCCGTCCCAACCTTACTGGGGCCATCCCGACCTCACCTGGGCAGTCTCGACCTCACCAGGGCCATCTCGACCTATCCAGGGGCATCCTGACCTCACCGGGGCCGTTTCGGCCTCACCGGGGCCGTTCCAACCTCACTAGGGCCGTCCCAGCCTCACCGAGGAAACACGAAGTTTGGCACTCTGCCTCCTGCCAGGCGGCCCCTGCCAGACAAAATCTCCAGGCTTTCCTGGTGGCTGAACATCCAGTATGCCTGCTCGGACTTCGCCCTCCACCAAGTGCACAGACTGCCCGTCTGCCGTCCCCTAGCGTCCCACGCGAGACTGGAACCGGTGGGCGTGCTTGTGCGCCTGCTGGCACAGCAGTTCCACATCACCGGTCCAGCTGGGCTCGGCCCCGGCCTGCCCCGAACCCGACTCCGCCCCCCGAGTGCGTCCCTCCCAGATGCGAGGAGTCGAAATCTGCAGCCTGCTGGGTTGGACTCTGTACTTGGTGCTTCTGCACATCCTCCTCAGTCTCAATGCTCTTCTTTCTTTCCTTCCAGTTGTAGAGCTTCCACTGGGCCAGCTTTCCCATGGTTCCGTATGATAGCTCTTTGTCCTATAGTTGGTAGTTTCGATGTTGTTGTGGGAGGCAGCACGCACAGGTCTCTTCCTTACGCCGCCATCTTGGTTCTCCTGGGTCTGCTTCTTGAGTGTGTCTCCCATGGGTGCGAGGAGTTGAAGTCTGCAATTTGTTGGGTTAGGCTGCAAAAGCGCAGGTGGGTCTTTTTGTGCACCTGGCACAGCTTGGATGGGGATGTAAATTGATTAGGGCTGGGTCTCAGGGAGTTGCCAGGGCGGAGCAAATAGCAATGGCGGCGTCTCTGTGGCTCCTCGCCTCTCGGGGACACCGGGACTTCACTTCCCCCAGTGCCGGTGAGCAGCCGCGCGATAGAGCCTCCCTCGCTTGCTACAAGGCCGTGCCACCTCTCCCTGTAGGGTCTGGTGCCTCATGATCCCGCCCAAACCAGCTCAGTGGATTCGAGAGTTTGTAAAAGCGCAGGCGTTTCCTCTTGTGCCTCTGGCACAGCCTGGATGGGAATGTAAATTGAGTAGGGTAGGGTCTCAGGGAGCCGCCAGGGCGGGGCAAACAGCAATGGCGGCGTCTCCATGGCTCCTCGCCTCTTCGGGACTCTGGGACTTGGGACTTGGCGTCCCCCAGTGCCGGCGAGAGCTGCGCGCCAGAGCCTCCCTCGCTTTCCGACTGCTGCAAGGCTGTGCCGCTTCTTCCCGTGGGGTCTAGGGCCTCAGAGACCCACCCCAAGCAATCCAATTGAAAAAAAACCGCGCATCCAGTTGCAGCCTGCCTGGCGGGCGACTGTGTACCTCTGTTTTTGGTGGCTCTGTAGCTCCTACGCAGTCTCACTGCGCTTCTTTCTTTCCTTCCAGTTGTAGAACTTCCACTGGGCCAACTTCACCATGGTTCTGAGTGGTGGTTGTTTGTCTTATAGTTGGTAGTTTCAATGATGTTGTGGGAGGCAGCACGCACAGGTCTACTCCCTACGCTGCCATCTTGGTTCTCTGTAGTTGTGTCTTGAATGTTATTGTCCCATTCGTGGATGGAGTCTCCTTTCAGGGTGTCTGATTATGTGTCTCACTTCCTACCATGTCATGCCAGCCATTGAGGAGGTGCTGTCTGAACAGCACAAAATACAACAAGACAAGACACAACACAGAAGGAAGAGAACAAGAATGTATACAAGACGCCTATAGCCCCAGAAAAAAGAGAATTAAGAAAGAGAAAAGAGAGCAAGAATGATGGAACAAAAAGAAAAAATATGTGGAAGAACACAACAAAACAAAAACAAATAAAGCAAAAAGCACAAACAAAAACACCCAGAAAAGGTGGGTGGGGGGCACAATTTGTAGATACAGAGCTTAAATAAAGAAAATAAGGTTAAAGAATTAGAGGAATAGGGGGAGGACCATGGTTTTACAGGGGTCCTCAAACTTTTTAAACAGGGGGCCAGTTCACTGTCCCTCAGACGGTTGGAGGGCCGGACTATAGTTTAAAATAAAACTATGAACAAATTCCTGTGCACACTGCACATATCTTATTTTGAAGTAAAAAAACAAAACGGAAACAAATACAATATTTGTATTTGCATGTGGCCCGCGGGCCGTAGTTTGAGGACCCCTGGTTTAGAATAAAGGGGTGGGGGGCAGGAATGAGAAGACAAGGAAAAAAATTTGGATAGGAGAATAGAACAGATAGACCTAAATTTATGAAATGAAACAAGTTAAGAAATTAGAAGAAGAAAAGAAAAAGAAGAGAGAAAAATTTTAAAATTGAGTAGTGAAATAAAAAGAAAAGAGAAAGGGAAATTGAGTAGGAACAGGGAAGAGGAAATTAGATCTATGAGCCCAACAGAGACTAGAACAGGGGTGGGCAAACTTTTTGACTCGAGGGCCACAATGGGTTCTTAAACTGGACCGGAGGGCCGGAACAAAAGCATGGGTGGAGTGTTTGTGTGAACTAATATAAATTCAAAGTAAGCATCATTACATAAAAGGGTATGGTCCTTTTTTTTTTTAGTTTTATTCATTTCAAGCGGGCCGTAGTTTGCCCACGGCTGGACTAGAATAATAGCAAATCAATATAGCAGATAGGTAAAGATCAATTTTAAAAAGAGGAAAAAAGAAAGAAAAGAAGAAAGAATGGGAGGAAAACAGAAGAAGGGGGTGCAAAAAATAAGATAAATAAAGTGAAGTCTCATTCACTTCAGCCGAGCTTAGTGCCTCAAGGGAGCTGGTGTAGGACCCCACTCTTCTGTTCTGTCTGCCAATTCTGTGAGGACTTAACCACTGTTGGGCACCGTCTTCTGGCCTTTAGCACCTGCTTGAAGCTCCAAGCAATCCACCGCTCCACTGCTTGTGTCTGTTTCCACAGGCCTTGGCTGCAAGCAGGAGGGGCCAGTCTGCTCTCTTTGTCTACCAGCTGTCAGTCTTAATCTCTCAAGGGTCTGTTTCTCACAGGGCTGTAGACAGGGGAAGTGCTGTTTCACTTTCAGGGAATATGAAGGGTGTGTTTCCTGTGTCAGAGCTACTCCTCCATGAGTGGCCCAAAACGTTACTCTGTCCCCGACTGGACAGGTCTCCTTGTGTGGAGACCAGTGAGGTCAGCTATGACCCTGGAGGTTTAATCAGTCTGGTTCTCAGAGTAGTCGAGTGGACGGCTCCTCTTCCAGTCCGATCCCCGGGGGCTCCTTGAGACTGCTCAGGCCCTTGGCGTGGCCTCTGCCTTTGTTTCTCAATAACCCTCCAGAGACTTGGGAAGATGGCGGCATAGGTTAACACCGGAGTTTGCTGCTTTGAACAACTACTTCAAAAGTGAAACCAAAAAACGGAACGGACATCACCCAGAACCACAGGAACGCTGGCTGAGTGGAAGTCCTACAACTAGGAGGAAAGAGAAACACATACGGACACTCAGAGGAGGCGCAGTGCTGAAGTCAAATTCTGAGGTGCGGAGTGCGCGGAGGCGGAGGGCGCGGTTGGCGTTTTCAATCGGGAGGGAGTCGCAGACTCTGAGCTCCAGATACAGGCGAGTCTTTAGGGACCCAGACTCAAACGGGAGAAGCGGGACTGTCTGGCTTCGGTCAGAGCGAGTGCAGCTTTCTCTCCGAGGTTTGCAGCCGTTGCTGGGACTCAGAGAGGCAGAGCCCCTGGGGACAGGACTGAGAGCCGCCATAACTGCTCTCTCCGGCCCACCCTATTGATCCTGTTCGACCCGCCCCGCCCAAGCCCTGCACAGAGGCATTTGCCGGATAGCCTCAGGCCAAGGCTAGATTAGCACCTCCCTAGAGGACGGAAGTTCTCTCACTGCAGACACAGCTGATTCTCATAGCCACTTGGCCTGGAGGTCAAACCCTCCCTGGTATTAGCTACAACAATCAAGGTTTATAAGACTGCACACAAAGACCACTAGGGGGTGCACCAAGGAAGCATAACAAATTGCGGAGACAAAGAAACAGGACAAAATTGTCAATGGAAGATATAGAGTTCAGAACCACACTTTTAAGGTCTCTCAAGAACTGTTTAGAAGCCGCCGATAAACTTAATGAGATCTACAAGAAAACTAATGAGACCCTCGATGTTATATTGGGGAACCAACTAGAAATTAAGCATACACTGACTGAAATAACGAATATTATACAGACTCCCGACAGCAGACCAGAGGAGCGCAAGAATCAAGTCAATGATTTGAAATGCGAGGAAGCAAAAAACACCCAACTGGAAAAGCAAAATGAAAAAAGAATCCAAAAATGCGAGGATAGTGTAAGGAGCCTCTGGGACAGCTTCAAGCGTACCAACATCAGAATTATAGGGGTGCCAGAAGATGAGAGAGAGCAAGATATTGAAAACCTATTTGAAGAAATAATGACAGAAAACTTCCCCCACCTGGTGAAAGAAATGGACTTACAGGTCCAAGAAGCGCAGAGAACCCCAAACAAAAGGAATCCAAAGAGGACCACACCAAGACACATCATAATTAAAATGCCAAGAGCAAAAGATAAAGAGAGAATCTTAAAAACAGCAAGAGAAAGAAACTCAGTTACCTACAAGGGAATACCCATACGACTGTCAGCTGATTTCTCAACAGAAACTTTGCAGGCCAGAAGGGAGTGGCAAGAAATATTCAAAGTGTTGAATACCAAGAACCTACAACCAAGATTACTTTATCCAGCAAAGCTATCATTCAGAATTGAAGGTCAGATAAAGTGCTTCACAGATAAGGAAAAGCTAAAGGAGTTCATCACCACCAAACCAGGATTATATGAAATGCTGAAAGGTATCCTTTAAGAAGAGGAAGAGGAAGAAAAAGGTAAAGATACAAATTATGAACAACAAATATGCATCTATCAACAAGTGAATCTAAGAATCAAGTGAATAAATAATCTGATGAACAGAATGAACTGGTGATTATAGTAGAATCAGGGACATAGAAAGGGAATGGACTGACTATTCTTGGGGGGGAAAGGGGTGGGGGAGATGTGGGAAGAGACTGGACAAAAATCGTGCACCTATGGGTTGGGAGTAAGGGCCGAGGGTGGGGCGGGAACTGGGAGGAGGGAAGTTATGAGGGGGAAAAAAAGAGGAACAAATGTAATAATCTGAACAATAAAGATTTAATTAAAAGAAAAAAGAAAAATAAAAGAATAACCAATGGACACAAGACACTAGGGGGTAGGGGCCGGGGGAATGTCAAGGGCGGGGGAAAGGAGACATATGTAATACTTGTTGTGCCCAGATTTCAAGATCCCCAAGAAACCCACACCAGGGAGCCAGCCAGTAAAAAAAAAAAAAAAAAAAAAAAATAACCCTCCAAGTGCAGGTGTGGCAGGCTGGATGGGGGGCCCTTTACCTGCTCTCTGGGTGTTGGGAGCAGGGAGCTCCTCCCAGGGAAAATGGCCATTTTGGTTTGGAAGCCGATGAACAACCCATTGCAGCACTCCTGGCTCCTGCTTTTCCAGGTCACCCTGCCCTGCTTCCCTCTCGCCTCTCCTCAGTCACCTCACGTCCACACCTCCCTCCTGAGCCACTGCCTGGGTGTGTAGCTGCAAATGAAGACTCCTGTGCTCTGTGTTTAGAGAAAAAAAAGGGCAATCGAAACTGCTGCTCTCTCCCTCACTGGCTCTGGTCTGCTGGGTCTAGACGACTGCTGCCAGCAGTCCTGCTACCTCTCATAGCTGCTTGGATGATACGGATGCTTTGGGTCACACTGCCACAGGTTGGGAAGCCCCGCCTGTCAGGTCAGCAGCATTGCCACCGCAGGTGGTGTGTGGAGCCCTGCCTGTGCCCCGAAACAGTTCTCCCCATAGCTCAGCACCCTCCTCTCTGGGCTCCCCACCTCTCTAGATCTTGCCCTTTCTACAGATCTCCAAGTGCCTTCTTTCTTCCGTGTTATAAGTCACTCTTCAGCTGGACCACAGTTGGAAATCCCAGGTGTGTGTTCTCCAATTTAGTGGTATTTCCAGCCTGGCCCTGTGATGAGGTGCCCGACAGGTCTGCCTGTTCAGCTGCAATTTTCTCCTGCCATTATTTCTTGGAACAGGTTCTCTATTCCTTTCTCACATTCTGCTCCGTCTGGTACAGTATGATGCTAATGTGACATTTCATGTTGTTCCAAAGCTTAGACTCTCCTGCTTTCCACTTTTTTCTCCATGCACTGCTCTGAATGGCTGTTTTTTTCTACGTTATCTTGTAATTCACTGATACGGTCCTCAGCCTCTTCTAAGTCCACTGTTAAATCCTTCCAGGGTATTCTTTATTTCAGCTGTCATTCCTCACTTCCAATCTATTCTCATTTGTTGTTTCAACCTTTGTTTTCATGTTGGTGTAGCTCTCATTAAGACCTGAATAATACTCATTAAGTTGCTTGTAGTTCTCACTGAATTGTTTGACACCCTTGTTACCATTACTCTGAATTCTTTATCTGACAAATTGTTTACTTCCATTTCATTTAGTTCATTTTCTGGTGATTTCTCCTTTACTTTCATTTGGGGGTTGTTTTTTTATTTCCTTATTTTTGCTGTCCATTTGTTTTTGTTTCTGTATATTAGATGAGACTGCTGTGCCTCCCAGATTTTGTGGGGTGGCCTTATGTAGCAGGTGTTTCATGGAATCCAGTGGTGCAGTCTCAATTCTCCTGAATTGTGCGCTCTAGAAAGCCCCCCTACTTGAGTTATTTGGGTTCTCCTGTTGTAGTGGAGTCTTGAATGTTGTTGGCCTGTCATGGATAGAGTCTCCTCTCAGGCTAGCTGACTATGTGCTCACCCACAACCACATTGTGAGAGCTGTTGTGAAAGTGCTGCCCAAACAGAACAAAATACAACATGACAAAATATGAATCAGAAGAAATAAAACAAAAAAATACACAAGACCCCTACAGCACCAACATAAGCAACCACCAGAGAAGAGAGAATTAGGACAGAGGAAAGAGAGTAAGAATAATAGAAAAAAAGATGGAAAAAGCACGAGGAGAAAACAAAACAAACAACAAACAAAAGCACAAACACAAAACCACAAGAAAAGGAGGGGACAGAAATAAAGAAAATAAGAATAAAGAATTAAAGGATATGGGGGATGGAAAATGGTTTAAAATAAAGGAAGGAGAAAAGAAAAGAAAAAAATTTGAAAGGGAAAATAGTGTAAAAAGCAGATATCCCCAAAATAAGAAAAAGAAAAAAGATGAGAAAGCAGTAGAACGCCCTGACCGGTTTGGCTCAGTGGATAGAGTGTCGGCCTGCGGACTGAAGGGTCCCAGGTTCGATTCTGGTCAAGGGCATGCACCTTGGTTGTGGGCACATCCCCAGTAGGGGGTGTGCAGGAGGCAGCTGATCGATGTTTCTCTCTCATCAATGTTTCTAACTCTCTATCCCTCTCCCTTCCTCTCTGTAAAAAAAAATAAAATCAATAAAATATATATATTTTTTAAAAAAGAAAGCAGTAGAAAATGAATAGAGAAGGAAAAAATTGAGTAATGAAAAATGGGGGGGTAGGAAAAGGGAAGTGTAACATTAGATATATAAGTGAAACAACAGAGTAGAATATAATACTAATAAAAGCGTAATATGCTAATTAGACTGGACATCTTTCAGACGTCCACCCAGACAAACCACAGTGGCTGCGAGCCGGTGGCGCGGGAAGGGCACTGCCGTGGGAGAGGAGGCACCGCCGCCCCTTTCGCAGAGGCCTCAGCACAGGCCGATCCAGCACCATGGCCCCTTCCACAGAGGCAGCCGGAGAGGAGGCTGTGTGGTCCCGATCCCAGTGCTGCCCCTTCCACAGAGGCAGCCACAGAGGCATTGGGCCCACGCCGCCGCCTCCGCAGAGACTGGATGGGGTGTGACCTGCTGTGCCTCAACCTCCCACAGCCTCTCCCCCAGCCACTGGTGGGTGAGGGGCGGAGCCAGCACTAAGAAGCGAGGGCCGATGGATGGCAGCCATGGCAGCCAGCAGTGGCAGCAGCAGCAGCAGCAGCGGGGGTGATGGGGGCAGCGCCTTCCCATAATCGGCTGGTTGCCTCCTGCAGAGGGAGGCCAGTCTGCGGCTTAGGCCCGCTTCCCTCAGGGCTCCCAGACTGTGAGAGGGGGCAGGCTGGGCTGAGAGGGGGACCCCCACCCCTGCAGTGCACAAATTTTCATGCACCGGGCCTCTATAAATCAATAAAGCCGTTAGATAAAGAAAGGAAAGAGAAAAGGAAAAAAAGGGAGAGGAAAAAAGTAAAAGTGAAAAAAGTGAAGTGGCATTTGTTTTTGCCGAGTTTAGTGCCCCATGGGAGCTTGCTTTGGACCCCACTCTTCTGTCTGCTGATTCTGGGCTTCCTGTTAGTGCTTAGGTGCTGGCCACTGCCAAATGCTGACCTTTGGCCTTCAGCTCCTGCTTGAGGCTCCCAGCGATCCACTGATCCACTGTTTGTGTCTGTCTCCACAGGACTTGGCTGCCAGCAGGAGGGCCAATCTGCCCTCTGAAGCAGGTGGCTGGCCAGCACACTTCCCCTGGTTCCTCAGGTCCCGCCTCTGCCTTTCAGCCAGCTGTCAATCTTAACCACTCAGAAGTCTGTTTCTGAAGGGGCTTTAGGCAGGGAAGGTGCTGTTCAGCTGTCATGGAATGTGGTGGGTGTGTTTCCCTGTCCCAGAGCTGCTCCTCTGTGAGTGGCCCAAAGTATTACTCTGCCCTTGGCTGGACAGAGGTCCCTGTGTGGAGACCAGCGGGGCCAGCTGGGAGCCCGGAGTTTAGGTAAATTACCATCTGGTTCCCGGGATAGTGTGGCGGGCGGCCCCTCCCCCAGGCCAGTCACTGATGCTCTGGAGACTGCTCAGCCAGTAGGCTTGGCCTCTGCCTTTGTTTCCTCTGAAAAGCTCACCGTGCAGGGGTGGCAGGTGCAGGGGTGGCAGCAGGGCTCCCGAGGGGGGCGGCTGTGTCCTCAGAGCAGGGGTTTCCCTTTCCCTGCCCTATGGCTGCTGTGAGTGGCCAGCTCCTCTCGGGGAAAATGGCTGTTTCAGTTTGGGGGCCTACTGGGTCGCGCCAGCACAGCCAAGGGTGATCCTGAGTGGGGGTGATGAAAGGATTGAGAAAAGAGACAAGAGAATGAAAGCTGGGTCTCGGTGGGACGCTGCCTCCCTGATGAGGAGACAGCGACAGCGCCCACAAGCTGTGTCTTTATTTTATAGTAGATGCTACGAGGCAAAGTAGGGGTGTGATCAAGATGTTTACAGCATTCTCGTTGGTTTCAGTCCTACTCAACTACTTGCACCTGAACTCTATCACACAGGCACGTGGGGCCACGTGTTCGGACCACAGGTTCAAGCTTACCCTATAGCTGTTGGCTATAATTGTGCTGGGAAGGCTCTGCCCTCCAGCTGGGACTTGCACATGGCCACGAGAGGACTGTGCCCTCTCATTAGTCCGAGGCTTGAACCTGTCCAAAACACTGTAGCCGTACCCCATAGCCTACGACCGAATGCTCCCAGCTTCTGCTTTTCCAAGCCCTCCCCCTAGTGCTTCCCACCCCAGCCCCTCCTTAGGCACCTCCAGTCCATGTCTCCCAAAGCTCTGATGAGTAGCTGCAAATGAAAACTCCTGTGCTCTGGGTTAAAAAACCAAACAATGAAACCGCGGCTTTCTTTCTAACCCGCTCCAGCAGCCCCGCTGCCTATCAGGCTGGGTGTTGCCCGGGCTGCTGGTCTCGGCCCTGCTGCTCACGGCTTGCAGCCCATCCCGCCCCTGGTGCTCACAGCTTGCAGCCCATCCCAGGCTCCGGGCCTCTATCTTCTGAGGGAACAGCCCCTCCCGCAGCCCAGTTCTCCCTCCTCTCTCGGCCTGCCAGCCTGCCGCCCCTGGGAGCTGCCTCCGCTCCTCTCGAGACCTTGCCCTTCCTCCTGGTCTCTGGCCGGCAGCCAGGCAGCTGAAGTGAACAGGAGGCTTGCTTGCTCCAGTGAAGGAGGAAGCCAACGTTCCCCGCCTGCTGCTGCCGGCCTCTGAGCTTGCATTCTAAGAAACAATGTTGCAATTAGAGAAGCTAAACAAGCTCCAGAAAGCTTTCAGCTGTCAGAGCTGGAGTTGCAACAGAGTTTCAATTATAGAATCCAAACAAACCCAGATACCTGCTTCCAGCAGCGGAGGTCTCAGAGCTGGAGCCAAGCCTCGGAGCTAAAGCTGGCTCTCAGCTCCAGTGACAGCCATAGAAGGTAAATAAATCCCAGAATTAAAAGAAAAAAAGGAGAGATTGGGAGCTTCAGTCACCTGCCAACCTGAAAACGGCCCTCAGCCCCTCACCCAGACTGGCCAGGCACCCCAGTGGGGACCCCCACCCTGAAGGGGGTGTGACCAGCTGCAAACAGCCATCATCCCCTCATCCAGGCTGGCCAGGCACCCAAGCGGGACCCCCACCCTGATCTGGGACACCCTTCAGGGCAAACCAACCGGCCCCCACTGGTTCACCAGGCCTCTATCCTATATAGTAAAAGGGTAATATGCAAACTGACCCTAACAGCAGAAGGACTGGGAGTGACTGGTCACTATGACACACACTGACCACCAGTGGGCAGACGCTCAATGCATGAGCTTCCCCCTGGTGGCCAGGGCACTCTCACGGGGGAGCTCTGCTCAACCACAAGCCAGGCTGATGGCTGCCAGTACAGCGATGGTAGTGGGAGCCTCTCCTGCCTCCTCAGCAGCACTAAGGATGTCTGACTACAATTTAGGCCTGCTCCCCGCTGGCAAGTGGACATTCCCTGGGGGCTGCCAGGCTGCCAGAGGGATGTCTGATTGCCATCTCAGGCCCAATCCCCCAGGGAGCGGGCTTAGGCCATCAGGTGGTCATCCCCTGAGGGGTCCCAGACTGCGAGAGGGCACAGGCCAGGCTGAGGGACCCCCCCCCCCAAGTGCACAAATTTTTGTGCACCGGGCCTCTAGTATATATATAAAAGGCTAATATGCTAAGTGTCTGTCCAGGTAATGACATCACATAGCAACACCTGGCTTCCTCTCCCTAGCGACTAGCCTCCTTGCAGTTTCTTCAGCCCAGGAACAAGACTTCCTTTATGGCCAGATGGAAACACTTACACTTTAACCAATGTCTGTGAAGTGTTTTCCTGTGTTTCATCTCATTTGATCCTCACAAAAGTCCTGGAGTAGGTAGATAGGAGATTCAGTGGAATCCTTTTTTTTTTTTCATTAACCGGAAAACAGATTTAGAAAGCTTAGGAACTTGACTCGACAGAAAAGAAGTAGGAAGTGGTGAACCTTGAAAATGACTTCAGGTTTTTTGTCACTGCGCAGAATATAGTCAAACACTGCAGTTAAATATTTTACCCTTTGTTCTCCCTGCGTAATCTACAATAATAATCTGCTTCATGTTGATTTTTACTGCTGTGTTGCTGACAATTACCTGAAAGAAAAGTTGGGGTGCTTCACTGGGCTGGAAAAAGTTTAGCTAAATCAGAAAGCAGGTCTAATTAAGCAAGTTCATTCTATAAATATAAAAAGCTAAGTTGACTCGCACATGTGTGATACATATAAAGCTCTCGCTGCTGACAATCGCACACATGTGTTTTGATCTGTCATTGTTGATCATGAATTTGGTTGATACTTCTATTATAGAGAAAGGGTGAATAATGATATTAAAATATTTCTTCTAAGGAATTTCTTTTCAGTGTGCACAAATTCGTGCACCAGTCCACTAGTTTTCTATAAATAGGACCATGTCATCTCTGATTAAAGACACTCCTTCCTTTCTGATGTAGAGTGGTTTGTGTTTTTCAGCTTACCGTACTTGCTGGAAACTTCGAAAAAATGCTGAACAAAAGCCAGAGTGCACATCTGTGCCTTGTTACCAGCCTTAGAGGGAAAGCTTCAGTTCTGGCTGTTAATTATGGTGTTCATTGTAGGTTTCCACTGAATGCCATTCAGCGGGCTGTGCATGTTCCCTTTTATTCCCAGTGTGTTGAGAGGAAGTGTTTTATTTTTGTCAGATATCTTTCTGCATCTTTGAGATGATAATTTTTTTTTGCTTTTATTCTATTAATGTGATGTCTTGTTCAGCTGGGGCAGCCATAACAAAATACCACGGACTTAAAAAAAACAAATTTCCTTTCTCAAGGTGGGGAGGCTGGAAGGTCTAAGGCCAGTGTGCCGGCCAGTTTGGTTGCTGGTGAGGACTCCACCTGACTGGTAAAAGGCCACCTTCTCTCCAAGTCCTCACATGGCAGAGAGAACTCTCTGGTATCTCTTTTTGTTGTTGCTGTTAATTCTCACCTGAGGATATTTTTCCCAGTGATTTTTAGAAAGAATGGAGGGACGGAAGGAGGGGAGAGAGAGAAAAAAAAAACATCGAAGTTTCTTGATTGATTGCCTCCTGCACGTACCCTGACAGGGTCCAAGGATCAAACCTGCAACCCAGGCATGTGCCCTTGAACAGGAATCGAACCTGTGACCCTTTGGTGCATGGGCTTACTACTGAGCCACACTGGCCAGGGCTTTGGTATCTCTCTTTATTCCATCGGACCAGGGCTTCAACCTCATGACCTAATTACCTCCCAAAGACCCCATCTCCAAATACCATCAAATTGGGGGTTAAAGTTTTAACATGTGAATTTGACATTCAGTCCATGACATATGGTATATTACATCAAATGATTTTGGGGTATTCATCTGCTTTATATGTGTGTGGACTGAGATGTACGTTCATACTTAAGGCCCTCTCAAGACTGTCCTGGCTTGTACTCTGTTGGTTCTCGTCTCCTCTGAGCATGGACTCCACTCCCTTGGCCAACAATGTGTGAGTGGCATGGGTCCACTCCTCCTGCTGTGCATATCACAAGCCTCTAGTCAACCCAAGACATGTGGAGAGCTTAGCGATCCCCCTTTGGCTGTCTCGCAGCCAGGAGCTGCTTGGTGAACTCTCAGCTGTCCTACTGGGCACTACTTGTTCCACACGGGCTGGCAGTCGCTGGCTCCGCTGCTCACTTGCCACTTTAACTGACAGCTCTCAGGTTCGAGTGAACCTCCTTTGAGAACAGCAACAAGGCTGCTTGTTTTCATTGCCTGTCCAGTCCTGGTTGAACTGCCACTCTGATGGAGCTGGAGGGAGGCAGGGAGATGGCCCCAGGCAGATGTGCCACAAACTCACACTATTCTTACCTGAGGTTGTAACCAGACTCAGTGGCCCAATCAGATGTGATCAGGAGTTTCCATCCAAGAAAGAAAGGGTTTATTCAGGAAATGGTGCCAAGCCCAGAGTCAATGCTCAAAGACCTGGCTCCTCGATGGCTTCCAGGGAATGGGTTATATGGGGGGACAATCATTAATCATGGTATAGTGGCTAACAGAGTTGAGATCATGCACTCTGCTGATTGGTTGGGACCAGGAGAGGGAGTAGTTGATTCTTGTATCATGTCCTGATACAATCATGGCATCGTTCTGTCTGGTTTCTTGAGGATGTGTCCCATGGGGTTATTCAGGGTTTCATGGGTCTGGGACTGAAATACAACTGAAGTTGTATCTTTACCTTGTTAAAGGTGTTATCTTTACCTTGACAGAACTGTTTCTGAGGTCCACAGACCTGAGGCTTGTTCTTAAGACAGTTTGATATTGACCAGACTCTGATGTTCTAAGAGGGAGTGAACGGAACAGAAAAGAGAATGGGTCATGTTTAAGAAATGGAGTTTGAGTGGCCACAAGGTCATTTTTATGGATTAACTCTTCCTGTGCTTGAAGCAGAGCACTGAAATGGTTGTCTTGTCAATCTTGTGCAGCTTTATAATTAGTTTTTGGTGACAGGATTTTAAGACCACCTCCCTCCATTGTGCCATACTCCACACATCTTTCCTCTGGTAAGTTTCACCTCTTTCAGGTGCATAAAACCCTCCACACACACACCAAATCCAATCTGACAGCAATTGTTAATAATAGATTTATATAGTGGGAGTTATTTTCTTCAAGTCCAGTTGACTCTTGAACAATGTGGGTCCAGTTATGCAATCACCCACTTCAATTGAGCCATGCAGTTCAAACCCAAGTCATTCAAGGGTCTGCTGGCAGTTGGGAATCCGAATATGTACATTTCTCATTGTGTGCATGGTCAGCATCCCAAACCCCTGCATTGTTCAAGGGTCAACTGTATTTCCATTTTTCATGATTTTTCTCTGGGGAATAAAAAATTCTTTGTGAAGGAATCTCACACATTTCTAAGCAGATGAGAAATTATCAATAAAAAGGAAGCCCTTGCAGCCTTATTAGTGAGCTTTGTTTCCAGGAAAGTTTGCCAAGTGTGTATTCTATCTCTAGCATCATACTAAGTGGTAGATATACAAAGTAAAAAAAGACATGGTACCATCGAATAGTTATTTAATTATTATTATTACTAGAGGCCCAGTGCATGAAATTCGTGCACAGGTAGGGTGCCTAGGCCTGGCCAGTGATCAGGGCCAATCTGTGGGGCGATCAGGGGGTCCCCCCTCTGGCACCCACCTTGGTTGGCCTGGGGCCTGCGGACTGGGGACAGCTCCTGCATTGAGCATCTGCCCCCTGGTGGTCCATTCACATCATAGTGACTGGTCATTCTGCCATTTGGTCGATTTGCATATTAGGCTTTTATTATATAGGGTGATTAACACAATGGAGATGCACAGAGGTGCTCTGGACTACAGAATAGGGAGAGTTGGTCCCTATTCTATAGGTATCAGACACTCCCATGCCTTCCTTGAATTTAACCCACCTCTCCTTTCCATGCATAGTTTTGACTTTTAGCAAATTTGCAAGGTTTTTTTCTTGGTAACTTTCTAAATATAATTTTTTAAATATAATTTAAGTTTTAAAGAAATATAAGGAAAAGTTAAAGAATAGTAAAAGGGAGGAGAAACCAGAGACTCAGAGGAGGTGCGGAAGTAAAGTGCAGAGGTACGGAGGCACACGCGGAAAAGGGCTGGCAACTGAGGACACGGCTGTCTTTTTCAATCGGGAGGGAGACACAAGCTCCCGATGGCCCCAACTCCAGTTCTGGGCGAGTCTCCGGTGACCCAGACTCATAGGGGGAGAAACTGGACTGTCTGGCAGTGGGCGGAACTCGAGGGCGGCTTTCTCTCAAAGGTGTTTGCAGCAATTACCGTGGGACACTGAGACCCAGGGCCTCTTAGGGCAGGGCTGAGGATCAGCCATAGCTGTTTGCTCTGCCCTGTTGATTCCCTGAGACCCTGCCCCACCTAAGATGTGTGCAGAGGCTTTTGCATATGAATGACCTGGCCCTTTGCAATCTAAAATTTCCTAACAAACTGGAGCTGGGTCAGAGAGACCCAGAACTTCCAAAAGAAGGCCCAAGACCCCACAGCAGCTTGCATTGCTTCACAGCTGGGCCTCATCTGGGCACCTCCAAATCCCAAACAAAGAAGAGGAATCTGCAGATCTCTCCGTAGCTCCTGCTGGGTAGCCTCAGGCAGAGGCTAAATTGGTACCTCCTTAGAGATCCAAGAGCCAGTGTACCCAGTGGTCAGAGTGGGACCATCCAATTACAACTCCTCAGATCCATAAGGGACACACTCAGGGGGCAGACTCAGTGAGCACCAAAGCCCCACTGAAGCAAGCCTTGTCTCATAAGGGTGTTTTCAGCACAGAAGTTCTCCCACCGTAGACACAGCTGATTCTCACAGCCAATTGGCCTGGAGGTCAATTCCTCAATTTCTCACTGTCAGCCGAAATACAACTGTTAGGTGATTTCTCAACAGAAACTATGCAGGCCGGAAGGGAATGGCAAGAAATATTCAAAGTAATGAATAGCAAGAATCTACAGCCAAAATTACTTTACCCAGCAAAGCTTTCATTCAGAATTGAAGGTCAGATAAAGAGCTTCACAAATAAGAAAAAGCTAAAGGAGTTCATCACTACCAAACCAGTATTATATGAAATGCTGAAAGGTATTCTTTAAGAAGAGGAAGAAGAAGAAAAAGGTAAAGATAAAAATTATGAACAACAAATACATATCTATCAACAAGTGAATCTAAAAATCAAGTGAATAAAAAATCTGATGAACAGAATAAACTGGTGAATATAATAGAATCAGGGGCATAGAAAGGGAGTGGACTGACAGTTCTTGGGGGGAAAGGGGTGTGGGGGTGCGGGAAGAGACTGAACAAAAATCGTACACCTATGGATGAGGACAGTGGTGGTGGTGTGGGGGGTAAGGGCAGAAGGTGGAGTGGGAACCGAGTGGAGGGGAGCAAATGGGGGGGAAAAGAGGAACAACTGTAATAATCTGAACAATAAAGATTTAAATAAATAAATAATAAATTTAAAAAAAAAAGAATGGTAAAAGGAACTCGTATGCTCCCTTGCTCAGGTTCAGCAATTGATATCTAATCTGGATTTGTTCCCTAGCCTTTCTTTTTCTTGACCTGCACGGGCCAATTATTTGGTAACTTGTCTCTCAATTTAGGTGTGTCTGATGATTCCTCATTATGATTTAGGTAATGCATTTTTTTAAAAATATATTTTATTGATTTTTTACAGAGAAAAAGGGAGAGAGATAGTTAGAAACATCGATGAGAGAGAAACATCGATCAGCTGCATCCTGCACATCTCCTATTGGGGATATGCCCGCAACCCAGGTACATGCCCTTGACCGGAATCGAACCTGGGACCTTTCAGTCCGCAGGCCGACGCTCTATCCACTGAGCCAAACCGGTTTCGGCTAGGTAATGCATTTTTGACAGGTTCCCTACGTATGCACATTTGAAGTATAAAAAATAGAGCGGTACATATATAATGGACTATTCATTGGCCACTAAATAATGAACTCTTAACCATTCATAACCGCATGGACGGACCTAAATAAAAAGGTGTTATGCTGAGTGAAATAAGTCAGGCAGAGAAAGACAAATACCATCTTATTTCACTTATACGTGTAGTCTAAAGGACAAAATAAACAAAACAGAAACAAGGTCATAGATACAGAGAAGAGACTGGTGGTTGCCAGAGGAGATGGGGTTTGGAGGACTAGGTGAAAAAGGTGAAAGGATTAAGAAGTACACATTGGCAGTTACAAAATAGACATCCTGGGGATGTCTAAGGATAGGTGTTTTTCCTTTCTTCATCAGAATTGGACACCATTTGAGGGACAAGATCACAACAGAAAGTAAAGTATGGTGTAGGGAATATAGTCAGCAATATTGTGATAACTATGTGTGGTGCCAGGTGGGTGACTGAAATATCGGGGGAATCACTTTATACCTGAAACTAGTACAAAATATTATTGAATGTAAACTGTAATTGAAAAATAAAATTCCAAAGAATAGTTTAGAGGTTAGGTTTTATTTAGGCAACTAGTGGCCCGGTGCACTTATTCGTGCACACTGAAAGGAAAATAATTAGAAGAAATATTTTAAAATTGCAGTTTGCTGTTTCTCCCTCCGCACCTGGGTGCAGGGTGCTGCCTCCAGGGCCCCAATTGCCCTGCCAATCGTGTTGCTGCCTGGCTCCCAGGCACTGAGGGAGCCTGGCGGTGGCCCCACCCCCCACCACTGCCGCTGGTTGCCGCCTGTGGGGCCCAATCGCCTCGCTGATCTGATCGCAGGGTGACTAGCGGCGGTGGCGGCGGAGCATTTGGCCCCTGCCCGGTGACCAGTGGCTCGCACCCACCTTTGCCTGGTGCTACCCATTCACCTGCTCCACCATCCCGCCCCAGTCCCACTCTTGTCGGGGCCCACTGGGGCCTGCAGTGCCTCCACTGTTGCCCGCTGCCAGTGCCACGTCGCCAACGCCTGCCATGTGGTCAGCACACATCATAGCAAGCGATCAAACTCCCAGCAGAACTCCTGGTTGAGGGGACCATTTGCATATTAGGCTGTCTTTTATTATATAGGATAATTCATGTTTTCTCAATCTAGAAAAAAATTGGGTACATAACAGTCATGGGATTATCTTTTCTTTACTCAAACTGATTTTAAAAGCTCTTACCAACCTCAGTGGCTCATATTCTTTTTTCTTTTTCTTTTTGGTTTTAAAGACAGATGCGCATTATTCCATACTGTCACTTCTCCTATGTCTTTCTGACTCTCCTTCAAACAGCAATTACGTGGAAATGCCAAGAGATAAAGAAGTGGGTACGTTTTCAGATACTGTAATATATAGCAAAGAAATTATTTTTAATGTTTAATTGGTTTTTATAAACTTTGTAAAAATCTATGAAACTAAAATATTTCTGTTGCATTGTATACAATTGCAATTGCAAATTTTCATTTAAAATGTAAATTCTGACTTTGTAAGTTGAACTAATCTCAATTATATAAAGAGAAAAATTACTTTTTTCTTTTTTTAAAAAAATATATTTTATTGATTTTTCACAGAGAGGAAGGGAGAGAGATAGAGAGTCAGAAACATCGATGAGAGAGAAACATCGATCAGCTGCCTCTTGCACATCCCCCACCGGGGATGTGCCCGCAACCCAGGTACATGCCCTTGACCGGAATCGAACCCGGGACCTCTCAGTCCGCAGGCTGACGCTCTGTCCACTGAGCCAAACCGGTTTCGGCGAAAAATTACTTTTGATAAAAGAAATTTAAATGTATTAGAAACATTTCCAAGTTTTATTTTGAGTTTTGGTAGACTTTTTCCCTATAGTTTTGGGGTGGATTTTTTCCCCACACATATTTGATAAAACTGATGAGATTCTTCTGTTACATTTTAGAAAAGAAAGATGATTTTGACTGGGGGAAATACTTAATGGAAGGTGAAGAAATTGACCTTAGTCCAAATATAGACACACCGGTAAGTGTCAATAGTTTTCCTATTGAAAATACAAATACCTTCCAAGTGATAAAGATGACTTTTATGGGTTCTTCTGTCCTGCAGCAACTTAACTAAAACAGAAACTCTCTTCAGTGAACTAGAGTAGTTTATTGTGGGGAATTTATTAAGATTTTATATGAAATCATTAGTACTAGGAAATTGAATGGAAAGTATCCTTTAAAGAACTGTGAGGGGATTTTTGCCACCAAAAATAATTCCATCCATTCAAGACATTTAGAAAAAGTTCATTTGGTATAGTTGCTTCTTTTCCTCTGAAATTTTCCTAATCTTTTAATATAAGTTGCTTCTGTTGTTACACCTTCTAAGGATAGGTGTTTTTCCTTTCTTCATCAGAATTGGTCTGAAGAAAGCGAGGATGAAGATGATACACAGCCCTGGAGCAGAGAGGATTCTGGAATTCAGGTGGATAGGACACCATTAGAGGAACAAGATCACAACAGAAAGCCAGGGCCATGTGTCAGCTGGAAAGGTATTGTGTTCTTGGATGTTGGCATCCTTCTGTAATAGAAGAATTCTCAAGAAGGAAAGACCAGCTTTGAGACTCATACCCATGTCATTTAAAATATTGGCAAGCTCTGCCATCCTTATAAAACAGATCTTTTCATCATTAGGTCTATAATTGTCTAAGAAGTAGCACTATAGAATTAATGTTGAAAGGGGATTT
This sequence comes from Myotis nattereri, assembly GCF_964212035.1. NCBI lineage: Eukaryota > Metazoa > Chordata > Mammalia > Chiroptera > Vespertilionidae > Myotis > Myotis nattereri. The sequence continues at coordinate 2,675,862 of NC_138087.1, forward strand.
AGACTGCAATTTTTAAATTTTCTTACAGTTCTGAGAATTGTGTTGGTCCTAAATATTTTTAGTTTATTTTTTATTGGAGAAAGATTGCCTTTGCTAAAGTTGGTAATTAAAAGGAAAACATCTATACCATTTATTTTCAATTTGGGTGTCTGCTTTTTAATGTTTACTGAAGAACTATGAACTCATAGAATCTAGAAAGAGCTGGAAACAACCTTATAGATTAGGTCATTGAATCCTACTTCTCATTTTGTAGATAAGGAAGCAGAAGCCTGGTTACAATGGTTTTCCCATGGCTGCACTGCTGTGACACAAGCCCCAGAGGCTGGGGTCTGTGCCCAGGCCCTGTGCGCTGTACTTGAACCTTGCCCAATGGACACAATGGAGTTAAAGCTGATTTAGCTTCCTAATGATTTCCTGATTTTCTCTTTTCTTCCCTTACTTTCTAATTCTTGATTGGGATGTTCAGGGCAGAGTGCAGATTAAAGAGCTCAGAGCACGTCCTCACTGGTTTGTTCAGGCCCTCTGCATATTTCTTCTCTTTGGGTCTTTCATTCTCACCTTGTCCCCCAGTTACAGGCACCTGTTCTGATGGAGTGGGTATCTGTGTTCTCACATATGTTAACTTCTTAAAAAGTACATTGTGTTGGTGGGTGGGTTCTGATTTTAAACTATATACGGCTGTGATACCGTGTAAACTTTGTTCCTCTTTGCATTGAACTCTGGGTAAAATCTGCCCATATCACTCTGTGAACATTTCTTCTGTTGCTCCCAACAGCTCTGGGGGATTCTGTGCTTTGTGCCCCCACATTTTTGTTAGTGGTGTCCTGAGCTGCCTGACCTCCTCTGCCTAGTACCCCACCCATTATGGACCTGGCCCTACTTGATAAGATCCTCCCCTCTGTTTGGAGTCTGTTTGCATTTGTGTGATTATACAAGATGAGTGTTTTTGATTCCTAAGGTCCCTTAGTATAACCCCATCTATGATATCTTTTGCTTGTTTTTCTTTTTCAATTACAGTTTACATTCAGTATTATTTTGTATTCGTTTCAGGTGTACAGCATAACAGTTAGACAATCATATGCTTTACAAAATGGTTCCCTCCAATATTTCTAGTACCCACCTGGCACCATACACAGTTATTACAATATTATTGACTCCTTTGCTTGTTTTTTTGAGAGTGATGTCCTATCTGCCCAACCTAACCCTTCAGAACTTTTTGGATGTCTAGATATTAATTTCTAAGTTTTAGACATTACAAGGATCTTTTCTTAGTCACCTGACTATTAACATTTTGGATGGTAGCCTTCAAATAATGTCATTTTTAAAAATATTATATTGGTTTTAAACCTGTGACTTTTTCATGGTGTGATTAGTATTTGGGTCTTGATATTTTTCTCTGTATTCGCTCTCTGTTTGCTTCTTTTGTAGATTAGATTTAGGTCTCTAGTGACTGCCAGGCCCATTGTTACCTATGAAGTGAGTTTAAAGAGTCCAGCTGACTTTTCTTATGTCCTATGCCAGTTTTCCGTAGTCAGTAGTCCATCCTTTCCACATTGCTCTGTGGTTCTACCATTATCATATATCAATATGTGTATTTATTTGTGAACATTCCATTCTCATCTTTAATTCAAGTTGCTGAGGTACAAATGATTTCAGTTATATGGCTTGGTAATATGTCTGAACATATAGAAGATCAGCTTCCCCTAACCTCCTTTACTCTTTACCAAAATTGGCTTCACTTTCTCTGGACTTTTATTCTTCCATTGACATTTTAGAAGAAGTATAATAAGTTTCATTTTTTAAATCTAGCTGGAATTTTTATTGGGATTATATTGAATTTATAGGTTTACGTAGGGAAGATTTGAAATCTTTACTTTGAAAATATCTACATTTCTTCTAATTTTTTAATGCCTTACTAGAGTTTGGAAATTATCTTTATAAAAACCTTAAGTATCTGTTCATTTCTACAAGTGTTATCAGTTTTTGTTGTGAGGGGCATCTTTTTAGCAGTGTAGAACACTATTGGGTTTTTTTTGTTTGGTTTGGTGTTTTTTTAAAATATATTTTATTGATTTTTTACAAAGAGGAAGGGAGAGGGATAGAGAGTTAGAAACATCGATGAGAGAGAAACAGCGATCAGCTGCCTCCTGCACAACCCGCACTGGGGATGTGCCCGCACCAAGGTACATGCACTTGACTGGAATCGAACCTGGGACCCATCAGTCCGCAGGCTGATGCTCTATCCACTGAGCAAAACCGGTCAGGGCACACTATTGGGTTTCGTAAATTGTTCTTATATCCAACATTGCTGGATTCTCATCTATCATAATTATAGAAGGCCAGAGGCTTCACGACCGAAATGACCAACCAGCCAGTCATCATGAAGTTCATGGAGCACCTCTCGGGCCCTCCCCCCCCACCACGACTGGGGTGCCGGCAGCATCCGCGGAGCGTCAGAGCGCACCGGCAGCGGCTGTGGAGTGTGTGAGGCATTGTGGGGCGGCGGACATGGCCCTGATGGCAGCTAGGCCTATGGGACCCTACACACCCATGATTTAATCATGCACTGGGCCTCTAGTCCTATCTAATAAAAGAGAAACATGGAAATTAGCGTACGTCCGCTACCCTTCCCATTGGCTAATCAGTGAGATATGCAAATTAACTGCCAGCCAAGATGGCGGCCGGCAGCCAGGCAGCTTGAAGCTAACATGAGGCTAGCTTGCTTCAGTGACGGAGGAAACCAATGTTCCCCGCCTGCCTTGCCGGCCTCTGAGCTTGCAGTTTGAAACATTGTTACAAATATAGAAGCTAAACAAAACCCCAGAAACCTGCTTTCAGCTAGCCGGGATCTCAGAGCTGGAGTTGAAACAGTGTTTCGATTATAGAACCCAAACAAACCAGATACCTGCTTTCAGCAGCAGAGGCCTCAGAGCTGGAGCCTCAGAGCTAAAGCTGGCCCAGAATAAAAAAAGAAAAGAAAAAAAGGAGCAGTTGGGAGCTTCAGTCACCCGCCAGCCTGAAAACAGCCCTCAGCCCCTCACCCAGACTGGCCAGGCACCCCAGTGGGGACCCCCACCCTGAAGGGGGTGTGACCAGCTGCAAACAGCCATCATCCCCTCACCCAGGCTGGCCAGGCACCCCAGTGGGGACCCCCACCCTGATCCAGGACACCCTTCAGGGCAAACCAGCCGGCCCCCACCCATGCACCAGGCCTCTATCCTATATAGTAAAAGGGTAATATGCCTCCCAGCACCGGGATCAGCGGAGCCGAGAGGCCTCCCAGCACCAGGATCAGCGGAACCGAGAGGCCTCCCAGCACCAGGATCAGTGTGACAGGGTGCAGCGCCCAAGCCCCCTGATCGCCCTGCGGCTCTGTGTGTGACAGGGGGCGGTGCCCCAACCAACTGATGGGCCCTGCTCTGTGCGTGACAGGGGGCGGTGCCCCAACCCCCTGATGGGCCCTGCTCTGTGCATGACAGGGTGCGGAGCCACAACCCCCCTGATCGGCCCTGCTCTGTGAGTGACAGAGGGCAGCGCCCCAACACCCTGATTGGCCCTGCTCTGTGCGTGACAGGGGTTGGCGCCACAACCTCCCCATCGACCCTGCCTTGAGTGTGACAGGGCAGTGCCCCAACCCCCCAATCATCCCTACCCTGAGCGTGACTGAGGGTGGCATCGCAACCTCCCAATCCTCGCTGCTCTGTGCATGACAGGGGCGGCTACTTAAGTCCCCAATCAGCCCTGCTCTGACCTCGACCAGGGGCTGCACCTAGGGATTGGGCCTGCCCTCTGCCACCTGGGAGCAGGCCTAAGCCAACAGGTTGTTACCTCCTGAGGGGTCCCAGTGTCGAGTAAGACTCCCTCCACGTTCTGTGTGGAGTAGGGTTCGGTATCTGAAAGAGGAGCTGCACAGCAAATGAGAGAAAAAGACACGAGATAATTTTGCAATATTGGGGGACCAGGCGGCAAGTCCCGAAGGACTTCCTCCGTGCTCAGGCTGCTCCAATCTTTTATTGATCCGGAGTAGCCCTTAGGCAAGTGATCTGCCATTAACAGGCAGACTAGCCCATCAGCAAGGATTTACATAATAATAAATGGGGTGTAGTTTCAGCTACCACTGTCTGGACAAACAGAGGTGGCGCCTAGCTCCAAGCTTTGCCAGGGCTTCAAAGGCACCCAGCCTTCGGGGGGTTTCGGGGAGTTCTCTGTCTATGCTTATCAGATAGTGAAGGCAATAAACAGTTTCCCACACCCAGACTGGGAGAGGGCACAGGCAGGGCTGAGGGACCCCCCCACCCCCTTTTCACCAAGTGCACAAATTTTTGTGCACCGGGCCTCTAGTCCTATATAATAAAAGACAAACATGGTAATTGGCGTAGGACCGCTACCCTTCCCATTGGCTAATCAGGGCGATATGCAAATTAACTGCCAGCCAAGATGGCGGCCGGCAGCCAGGCAGCTTGAAACTAACATGAGACTTGCTTGCTTCAGTGACGGAGGAAACCAACATTCCCCGCCTGCCTTGCCAGCCTCTGAGCTTGCAGTTTAAGAAACATTGTAACAAATATAGAAGCTAAACAAAACCCCAGAAACCAGCTTTCAGCCGGCTGGGATCTCAGAGCTGGAGTTGATACAAAGTTTCGATTATAGAACCTCAACAAACCAGATACCTACTTTCAGCATCTGAAGCCTCAGAGCTGGAGCCAGAGCTAAAGCTGGCTCAGAATAAAAAAGAAAAAAAAAAGAAAAAAAGGAGCATTTGGGAGCTTCAGTCCCAGCCTCAAAACACCCCTCAGCCCCTCACCCAGACTGGTCAGGCACCCCAGTGGGGACCCCCACCCTGAAGGGTGTGTGACCAGCTGCAAACAACCATCATCCCCTCACCCAGGCTGGCCAGGCACCCCAGTGGGGACCCCCACCCTGATCCAGGACACCCTTCAGGCAAACCAGCCAGTCCCACCCATGCACCAGGCCTATATTCTATACAGTAAAAGGGTAATATGCCTCCCACGACCGGGATCAGCGGAGCTGAGAGGCCTCCTGGCACCGGGATCAGCGTGACAGGGGGCAGCGGCCAAACCCCCTGATCGCCCTGCGGCTCTGTGTGTGACAGGGGGCGGGGCCACAACCTCCCTATCTGCCCTGCTCTGTTCGTGACAAGGGAAGGCACCCCAACCCCCTGATCGGCCCTGCTGTGTGCCTGATAGGGGGGAGCTCCCCAACCCCCTGATCACTCTGCGGTTCTGTGGGTGATAGTGCGCGGCGCCCCAACCCCCCGCCCCCCACGGGCCCTGCTCTGTGTGTGATGGGGTAGAGCCATAACCTCCCCATCGGCCCTGCCCTGAGTGTGACAGTGGCGGCGCCCCAACCCCCTGATCGGCCCTGCCCTGAGTGTGACAGTGGCGGCGCCTGAACCCCCTGATCCCCCCTGCTCTCTGTGTGACTGGGCGGTTTGCCAACTCCCTATCGGCCCTACTCTGTGAGTGACGGGGGAGCTCCTCAACCCCCTGATGGGCCCTGCTCTGTGCGTGACAGGGGGCAGCGCCCCAACCCCCCTGATGGGCCCTGCTCTGTGCGTGACAGGGGACGGCACCCCAACCCCCCTGATGGGCCCTGCTCTGTGTGTGACAGGGGGTGGTGCCGCAACCTCCCCATCGACCCTGCCTTGAGTGTTACAGGGAGCGGTGCCCCAACCCCTCAATCAGCCCTACCCTGAGCGTGACTCGGGGTGGCATCGCAACCTCCCAATCTGCCCTGCTCTGTGCATGACAGGAAGCGGCGCCCCAACTCCCCAATCGGCCCTGCTCCTAGCCCGACCAGGGGCTGCACCTAGGGATTGGGCCTGCTCTCTGCCACCTGGGATCAGGCCTAAGCCAGCAGGTCGTTATCTCCCGAGGGGTCCCAGACTGCGAGAGGGCACAGGCTGGGCTGAGGGACCCCCTCTCCCCGCCGAGTGCACAAATTTTTGTGCACCTGGCCTCTAGTATATAAATAAAAGCCTAAGCAACCGAATGACCAGTTGCTAAGACACGCACTGTCCACCAGGGGGCAGATGCTCAATGCAGGAGCTGCTCCCTGTGCCATGCCAGCACAGCCAAGGGTTTGGTGAGCCTGAGGAGGGGCGGCGAACGATTTAGAAAAGATAGACAAAGAGAATAAGTTGGGTCTCGGTCGACCCCCTTGCCTGACTAAGGCCACAGAAAGGGATCCAGATGGCAAGGTGAGCCTTTATTTTATAGCCAGAGGTAAATAAGGTAGTGGTCACCATAGTTACAATGTTCTTGTGAGTTCCACTTGTTTTGGCAGCACTTGCTGCACCTCCTGCAGCCCATTAGCTACCAGATAGAATCTAGGGAGTGTCATAAGGTCAAGCTTAATTATGCTAAGAGGGCTGTACCCTCGAAGCTGGGACTTGTTTGTGGCTTTGCCAACAGGTCAGCCCAAGGCTGAACCCTATAGCTGCTTCCAACATCTCACCTGTTTTTTAGTTTTAAGCTACTGTAATGAAAGTAAAACTTAAACATCAAGAACAAAACTCTGGCTATTAAAACAATAACAAAACAATGCCAATGCAAAACCCAAACTACAGACATGTTAACATTTTAAAACTTAAACATCAAGAAAAAAGCTCTGGCTATTAACAAAACAATGCCAATGCAGCACAGCAATAAGAGAAATCAAACTACAGTAACATTTTTCTACTAAATGAAAATTTCTTTTCAATTTTTCCCTTACAGTACTTGCTGGCTATTGGCCTTGTGGTGGTATTTAGCCTTAGATGGAGTTTATCATCTGCTTTGGGCTGCATTCCCAAGCAACCCAACTCCGGGAAGACCTGTGCCCGGCTAGGTCAGTCAGTAGAGCATGAGATTCTTAATCTCAGGATCATGGGTCTGAGCCCCACGTTGGGTGCCACATGTGCCGGTCCAGAAGCCAAAGGTTTGATGAGCCTGAGGGGGGGTGGTGAAGGATTTAGAAAAGACAAAGAGAATAAGCTGGGTCTAAGTGAATCTCCTGTGCCTGGCTAAGGCCACAGAAAAGGATCCAGATGGCAAGCTGAGCCTTTATTTTATTTCATTTTTTTTCTGTTTCTTGTAGGTTCTTCTTCTTTTTTTTTTTATTGCTTAAAGTATTACAAAGGGTATTACATATGTGTCCTTTTTTTCCCCTACCCTTGAGAATCCCCTCGCCTCCCCTACCCCCAGTGTCTTATGTCCATTGGTTATGCTTATATGCATGCATACAAGTCCTTCAGTTGATCTCTTACCCCCCTCCCTCCTGCCCCACAACCCTCCCCAGCCTTCCCGCTGCAGTTTGACAATCTGTTTGAGGCAATTCTGCCTCTATCTATTTTTGTTCATAAGTTTATAATGGTCTTTATTATCCATGAATGAGTGAGATCATGTGGTATTTTTCCTTCATTGACTGGCTTATTTCACTTAGGATAATGCTCTCCAGTTCCATCCATGCCGTTGCAAATGGTAAGAATTCCTTCTTTTTTACAGCAGCATAGTATTCCATCGTGTAGATGTACCACAGATTTCTAATCCATTCATCTGCTGATGGGCACTGAGGCTGTTTCCAGATCTTAGCTATGGTGAATTGTGCTGCCATGAACATAGGGGTGCATATATCCTCTCTGATTGGTGTTTCTAGTTTCTTGGGTTATATTCCTAGAAGAGGGATCACAGGGTTAAATGGAAGTTCCATTTGTAGTTTTTTGAGGAAACTCCATACTGTCTTCCATAGTGGCTGCACCAGTCTGCATTCCCACCAGCAGTGCACGAGTGTTCCTTTTTCTCCACATCCTCTCCAGCACTTGTCGTTTGTTGATTTGTTGATGATAGCCATTCTGACAGGTGTGAGATGGTACCTCATTGTTGTTTTGATTTGCATCTCTCGGATGATTAGTGACTTTGAGCATGTTTTCATATGTCTCTTGGCTTTCTGAATGTCCTCTTTTGAAAGGTGTCTATTTAGACCCTTTGCCCATTTTTTGATTGGATTGTTTATCTTCCTTTTGTTAAGTTGTATGAGTTCTATATAAATTTTGGAGATTAGGCCCTTATCAGATATGACATTGGCAAATATGTTTTCCCACCCAGTGGGTTTTCTTGTTGATTTGTTGATGGTTTCTTTTCCTGTGCAGAAGCTTTTTGTTTTGATGTAGTCCCATTTGTTCATTTTTTCTTTAGTTTCAAGTGCCCTAGGAGCTGTATCAGTGAAGAAATTGCTTCGGCATATGTATGAGATTTTATTGCCTTTGGATTCTTCTAAAATTTTTATGGTTTCCCATTGTACATTTAAGTCCTTTATCCATTTTGAGTTTATTTTTGTTTATAGTGTAAGTTGGTGCTCTAGTTTCATTTTCTTGCATATATCTGTCCAGTATTTCCAACACCATTTATTGAAGAGACTGTCTTGACTCCATTGTATGTTCTTGCCTCCTTGGTCAAATATTAATTGAGCATATTGGTTTGGGCCGATTTCTGGGCTCTCTATTCTATTCCATTGATCTATATGTCTGTTTTTGTGCCAGTACCTGGCAGTTTTGAGAACAGTGGCTTTGTAATACAGCATGATATCTGGTATGGAGATCCCACCTACTTTGTTCTTTCTCTGGATTGCTGCAGCTATTCGGGGTCTTTTTTTATTCCAGATGAATTTTTGGAGAGTTTGTTCTAGATCTGTGAAGTGCATATTTTAATGGGAAGTGCGTTGAATTTATAGATTGCTTTGGGTAGTATGGGCATTTTAATGATGTTGATTCTACCAATCCATGAACACAGTATGTTCTTCCATTTGTTTATGTCTTCCTCTATCTCTTTTTTCAATGTCCTGTAGTTTTCTGAGTAGAGATCTTTTACCTCTTTAGTTAAGTTTATTCCTAGGTATCTTAATTTTTTTGGTGCGATGGTAAATGGGATTGTTTTTTTAGTCTCTCTTTCTGAAAGTTCACTATTGTATAGAAATGCCTCAGATTTCTTGGGGTTAATTTTGTATCCTGCTACATTGCCAAATTCGTGTATTAAGTCTAGTAGTTTTTTGATGGAGTCTCTAGGGTTTTGTATGTATAATATCATGTCGTCTGAAAATAAGGACAGTTTTACTTCCTCTTTTCCAATTTGGATGCCTTTTATTTCTTCTTCTTGTCTAATTGCAATGGCTAATACTTCCAGTACTATGTTGAACAGGAGTGGTGAGAGTGGACATCCCTGTCTTGTTCCTGTCCTTAGGCGAAATGGTGTTAGTTTTTGTCCATTGAGTATGATATTGCCTGTGGGCCTGTCATACATGGCTTTTATTATGTTGAGGTATGATCCTTCTATTCCCACCTTGCTGAGAGTTTTTTTCAAAAATGGGTGTTGGATTTTGTCAAATGCTTTTTCTGCATCAATTGATATGACCATGTGGTTTTTTTCTTTCAATTTTTTTATGTGATGTATCACGTTTATTGATTTGCGGATATTGTACCATCCTTGCATCCCTGGGATAAATCCTACTTGGTCATGGTGTATGATCTTTCTGATGTACTGCTGGATCCGATTTGCTAAGATTTTGTTGAGGATTTTGGCATCTATGCTCATGAAGGATATTGGCCTGTAATTCTCTTTCATTGTGTTGTCTTTACCTGGTTTTGGTATTAGGGTGATGCCCCGCTTCATAGAATGAGCTTGGAAGTGATCCTTCCTCTTGGAATTTTGGAGTAGTCTGAGGAGGATAGGTTTTAGTTGTTCCTTGAATGCTTGGTAATACTCCCCTGTGAAGCTGTCTGGTCCTGGGCTTTTGTTTGCTGGAAGCTTTTTGATGACTGCTTCAATTTCTTCCATAGTTATTGGCCTATTGAGATTTTTAGATTCTTCCTGATTGAGTGTTGGAATGTTGTATTTTTCTAGGAATTTGTCCATTTCCTCCAGGTTGTCTAGTTTGTTGGAGTAGAGCTGTCCATAGTATTTTTTAACAATCATTTGTATTTCTGTGGGGTCTGTTGTTATTTTGCCTCTATCGTTTCTGATTTTGTTTATTTGGGTCCTCTCTCTTTGCTGCTTGGTGAGCCTGGCTAGAGGTTTGTCAATGTTGTTTATCCTTTCAAAGAACCAGCTCTTGGTTTCATTGATATTCTGTATTGTTTTTTTGGTGTCTGTGTCATTTATTTCTGCTCTAATCTTTATTATCTCTTTTCTTCGGCTCACTCTGGGGTTTTCTTGTTGCTCTCTTTCTAATTCTTTGAGTTGTAGAGTTAGATGATTTACTACCATTTTTTCTTGTTTTTTGAGATAGGCTTGTAGAGCTATAAACTTCCCTCTCAGGACTGCTTTCATTGCGTCCCATAGGTTTTGGATTGTTGTGTTTTCATTGTCATTAGTTTCCAGGATGTTTTTAATTTCTTCTTTGATCTCAATGGTAACCCAATCAATATATAATACATGCTATTCAGCTTCCAAGTGTTTGAGTATTTTGGGTTGTTTTTATTGTAGTTTACTTCTAATATTAATGCTATCATCGTCTGAGATAATGCTTGGTATGATTTCAATCTTCTTGAATTTGGGGAGACTTTGTTTGTGACTCAATATGTGGTCTATTTTTGAATGTGTTTAATGAGCACTTGAGTAGAATGTATATTCCATGGCTTTGGGGTGAAGCGTTCTGAAGATATCAATTAAGTCCATCTGATCTAGTGAGTCATTTAGAATTGCTGTTTCTTTGCTGTTTGTCTAGAGAATTTATCCATTGATGTCAGTGGTGTATTAAAGTCCCCTACTATGATTGTATTGTTGTCGATCTCTCCTTTGATATCTTCCAGGAGATTTTTTATGTATTTGTGTGCTCCTGCATTTGGTGCATATATGTTTACCAGGGTTATAGCTTCTTGTTGTATTGATCCCTTTAGTATTATGAAGTGACCTTCCTTATCTCTTGTCATGGCCTTCACTTTGAGGTCTATTTTCTCCGATATAAGTATTGCTACCCCTGCTTTCTTTTCCTTTCCATTTGCCTGAAAGATATTTTTCCATCCCTTCACTTTCAGTCTGTTTGAGTCCCTTCTAATGAGGTGGGTCTCTTGTAGACAGGAAATGTATGGGTCATGTTTTTTTATCCATTCACCCACTCGATGTCTTTTGGTTGGAGCATTTAGTCCGTTTATGTTTAAAGTTATTATTGAAAGGTACTTGCTTGTGGCCATTTCTTTTTTTGTGTGTGGCTGTTTTCTTTCTGAGCTTTTTGTTTATTCTTTTTACACCAGTCCCTTTAGCATTTCTTGCATTGCTGGCTTGGTGGTGATAAATTCCCTTAGCCTTTTCTGTCTGTGAAGCTTCTTATTTCCCCCTCAATTTTGAATGATAGCCTTGCTGGATAGAGTATTCTTGGATTCAGTCCTTTGCTTTGCATCACTTTGTAAATTTCTGTCCATTCTTTCCTGGCCTGATGTGTTTCTGTTGAGAAATCATTTGATAATCTAATGGGAGATCCCTTGTATGTAACTTTCCGTCTCTCTCTTGCAGCCTGTAAGATTTTCTCTTTGTCCTGAGCATTTGCCATGGTAATTATGATGTGTCTTGGTGTGGGTCTTTTCGGGTTCACCTTGTTTGGGACTCTCTGTGCTTATGTGACATTTTTCCCCCCCACTTCATGGAAGTTTTCTGATATTATTTCTTCGAGTAGGTTTTCTAATCCTTGTTCCTTGTTCTGTTGTTCTGGCACCCCTATTATTCGTACGTTGTTTTGTTTAATGTTGTCCCAAAGCTCCCTTAGGTTCTCCTCCTGTCTTTTAATTTTTTTCTCCAATTGCAGTACAGTTTGGGTGTGTTTTGCTTCCCTGTCTTCTAATTTGCTAATTCGGTCCTCCGCTTCTCCTAGTCTACTGTTGATACTTTCAATGGTGTTTTGTTTTTTTGGTTTTTTTAAAATATATTTTATTGATATTTTACAGAGAGGAAGGGAGAGAGATAGTTAGAAACATCGATGAGAGAGAAACATCGATCAGCTGCCTCCTGCACATCTCCCACTGGGGATATGCCCGAAACCCAGGTACATGTCCTTGACCGGAATCGAACCTGGGACCTTTCAGTCCGCAGGCCGACGCTCTATCCACTGAGCCAAACCGGTTTCGGCTCAATAGTGTTTTTTATTGCAGCTATATCGCTCTTCATTTCTTCTTGGGTCTTACTTAAGTTGTTGGTTTTTTCATCTGTTTCCTCTTGCTTCTTGCATAAGTAGTTGATTTTTTCATGTGTTTCTTCTTGCTTCTTGTATATGTTGTTGATTTTTTCCTCCATCCGGTTTATGCACTCTAGGACCCTTATTCTGAATTCTTTTTCTGTCATGTTGCATGCCTCTGTATCACTTAGCTCCTGTTCTTGCGAGTCCTCCTTTTCTTTCCTTTGGGGGTTTCTTTGTCTACCCTTGTTTGATCTCACTGACATATCTAGATGTTGAGTCGTTCAGTGGCTGCTCCCTGGGTGGCTGTGGCTCGTTGGGCTGTGGTTGCTCTTCGGGCAGTTGTGGTAGCAGCTGCTCCTCAGTTGGCAGCAGCTCCTCTGGTCGGTGCTGTTCACAGTTGTGGTGGCTCTTCTGGCTCGTCGGGGGAGGCTTCACGTACCGCTACTGATCCTCAGAGGGTGTGGTGATCTGGAGGCTGCTGTTGCTTGGATCTGCTGCATTGATTTAAGGGCACATAATACAACACAACAAGGCACAATGTACCAGGCACTGAACACAAAAAAAATCTGCGCCTTTATTTTATAGCCAGAGGTAAACAAGGTAGTGGTCACCATAGTTGCAATGTTCTTGTGAGTTCCAGTTGTTTTGGCAGCACTTGCTGCACCTCCTGCAGCCCATTAGCTTCCCGGATAGGATCTAGGGAGAGACATGAGATCAAGCCTAATTATGCTAAGAGGGCTGTGCCCTCGAAGCTGGGATTTGTTTGTGGCTTTGCCAACAGGTCAGTCCAAGGATTAACCCTATAGCTAATCACTATAGCCCCCAGTGGTCAGTGCACTCCCACAGCGGGAGCACCACTCAGCTGACAGGTGCCGGATGCTGGGCTCACAGTTGGGAAGCACAGCTGCGGCAGCACGGGCCTCTCCTGCCTCCGCATTAGCACGCTACCCAGTGGCGGCAGCAGCAGCAGGCGCAGCAGGGCCAAGATGAGCAGGAGCAGCGCGGTGCCCATGCCCAGTACTACATTCCCTGAGGGGTCTGGATTGGGAGAGGGAGCAGGCCAGGCTGAGGGATCCCACCGGTGCAAACCACCTGCAAATATTGACAGTTTTATTTCCTGCTGATTCTTTTATGTTATGTCTTCTTCAAGACATCTTAACAGTGTCTTTTTTCTGGCCAGCCCTGTAGTCTGCAGAGGAAGCAGGGGCAGTGGAAGTGGGTGGGTTTCATCCTTAAGAGGGTTGCACCTGAAATTCCTTCATGAAGTGTAATGGGTTTGGCTTATATGTTCTGGGTGTGACCTTTATCAAATTGAGACAATTTTCTTCTATTTCTGTTTTTCTAGGCATCTTTAATCATGAACAGATATTGAACTCTATTAAATGCTATTCTTTATTTGAGAGAGAATACTATATTTTTTCTCTTTTACTTTACTATTGCATTGATAGATTTTTTGATAGTGAATCATCCTTGAATTCCTGAGCTATAATTTCGTGACCATGCTGTTTGTTTTTACTACATTATTAGATTGGGTTAGCTGTTCAAAATTTTGTTTTTCAATTTTTTAACTTACAGTTGGCATTCATTATTTTCAGATGTATGCATAGTGGTTGAACATGTATAGAACTTGTACAGAGACCCCCCTCATACGGGTTTTTTTAATCTTTATTGTTGAGAGTATTACAAGTGTCTCCCTTTTTCCCCATTGCTCCACTCCACCTGGTTCCCACCCTGTCCAAGGCCTTCATCACCCTTATTGTCTGTGTCCATAGGTAGTGCAAATCCTATCTAATAAAGCAGTAATATACAAATTGACCATCACTCCAACACACAAGATGCGGCCCCCATGTGGACACAAGATGGCCACCACAAGATGGCCAGCAAGGGAGGGCAGTTGGGGGCAACCAGGCCTGGAGGGGAGGGCATTTGGGGGTGACCAGGCCAACAGGGGAGAGCAGTTGGGGGGACCAGGCCTACAGGGAAAGGCAGTTGGGAGGAACCAGGCCTCCAGGGGAGGGCAATTGGGGGAGACCAGGTCTGCAGGGGAGGGCAGTGTGGGGCAATCAGGCAGGCATGGGAGCAGTTAGGCATCAATCAGGCTGGCAGGAGAGTGGTTAGGGGTGATCAGGCTAGCAGGCAGAAGCAGTTAGGGGCAATCAGGCAGGCAAGCAGGCGAGCGGTTGGGAGCCAGCAGTCCTGGATTGTGAGAGGGATGTCCCAGATTGGAGAGGGTACAGGCTGGTCTGAGGGACACACAACCCCCCCCCCATGCACAAATTTCGTGCACCAGGCCTCTAGTCCAGTGATGGCAAACTTATGACACACATGTCAGAGGTGACACACAAACTCATATTTTTGGTTGATTTTTCTTTGTTTAATGGCATTTAAATATATAAAATAAATATCAAAAATATAAATCTTTGTTTTACTATGGTTGCAAATATCGAAAAATTTCTATATGTGACACAGCACCAGAGTTAACTTAGGGTTTTTCAAAATGCTGACATGCTGAGCTCAAAAGGTTCGCCATTACTGCTCTAGTCCTATATAATAAAAGCCTAATATGCTGTGTACAGTCATCCGTTCAACCAATTAAAGCATAATATGCTAATGATATGCTAAGTTCGCTGAATCACTTGCTATGACATGCTTGCTATGAAGACCACCAGGGGGTAGTTGACTATTTGCTATGACATGCACTGACCACCAGGGGCAGACGCTCTGACCAGTTGGTTAGCTTGCTGCTGGGGTCCGGCTGATCAGTACTGAGCTAGACTGGCCAGACATGCCCTGGAACCCTCTCACAGTCTCTCCCCTGCTCGCCAACCTTCCACGTCCCTCCCCGGGCCCAATCGTGCACCAGTGCCCTCTCGCAATCCGGGCTTAGGGTCCCCCTCACCCTGAGTGCACGAATTTTGTGCACCGGGCCTCTAGTACGTATATAAGGTCTTGGTTAATCTCTCCCGAACTCCCCTAACCTCTTCCCTCTGAAATTTGTCATTCTATTCCATGTTTCCATGCCTCTGGTTCTATTTTATTCATTAGTTTATTTTTTTCATTAGATTCTTTGTTCATATATTTTGATTTTTAGATTCAATTGGTGATAGATATGTATTTATTGTCATCTTATTGTTCATATTTTAATTTTTCTGCTGCTTCTCCTTTTTTCTCTCTCCTTTCTTCTTCAGTTCCCTTCAACATTTCATGGAATACTGGTTTGGTGGTAATGGAGTCCTTTAACTTTTTCTCGTCTGTGAAGCTCTTTATCTGGTCTTCATCTAAATGATAGCTTTGCTGGGTAGAGTAATCTTGGTTGTAGGTCCTTGCTATTCATCACTTTGAATATTTCTTGCCATTCCCTTCTGGCCTGCAAAGATTCTGTTGAGAAATCAGCTGACAGTCATATGGGAGCTCCCTTGTAGGTAACTAACTGCTTCTCTCTTTGTCTTTTGCTCTTTGCATTTTAATTATGATGTGTCTTGGTGTGGTTCTCTTTTGGGTTCCTCTTGTTTGGGACTTTCTGTGCTTCCTGGACTTTTACCAGGTAGGGGAAGTTTTCTGTCATTATTTCTTCAAATATGTTTTCAGTATCTTTCTTTCTCTCTCTCTCTCTCTCTCTCTCTCTCTCCCCTCCTCCTCATCCTCTTCCTCCTCCTCCGCCACCTCTCTCTCCTCCTACTTCTGGCACCCCTATTAATGCAAATATTGATATGCTTGAAGTTGTCCCAGAGGCTCCTTATACTATCTTCATATTTTTTCTTTTTGATGTTCTGTTGGGTGTTTTTGGTTCCTCGTATTCCATATTATTGATTTGAATCTGAGAGTGCTCTACTGTTAAATCCTTGTAAATTATTCTTTTTCTAAAAATATATTTTATTGATTTTCTTACAGAGAGGAAGGGAGAGGGTTAGAGAGTTAGAAACATCAATGAGAGAGAAACATCGATCAGCTGCCTCCAGCACACTCCCCACTGGGCATGTACCTGCAACCAAGGTACATGCCCTTGACCGGAATCAAACCTGGGACCCTTGAGTCCGCAGGCCGATGCTCTATCCACTGAGCCAAACCGGATAGGGCTATAAATTATTCTTTATTAGTGCTATGTCATTCCTCATAGTTTCGATATCTTTTCTCATGCTGTTGAGCACCTTTGCCATCATTATTCTGAACTCCATGTCTGATACATTTCTTATCTCCGTTTCATTTAGCTCTTTTTCTGGAAGATTCTCTTGTTCTTTCATTTGGGGATTGCTTTTTTTTTTTAATGTATTTTATTGATTTTTTACAGAGAGGAAGGGAGAGGGACAGAGAGTCAGAAACATCGATGATAGAGAAACATGGATCAGCTGCCTCCTGCACACCCCCCACTGGGGATGTGCCCGCAACCAAGGCACATGCCCTTGACCGGAATCAAACCTGGGACCCTTGAGTCCGCAGGCCGACGCTCTATTCACTGAGCCAAACTGGTCAGGGCTGGGATTGTTTTTTATCTCCCCATTTTGGCTGCCTCTTTGGGTTAGTGTCTGTGTATTAGGTACATCTGCTACGCCTCCCAATCTTTAGTGCCAGAGTGTCAGATGCTGTTTCTGACTGGCCCTGAGTATACTGTTTGGAGCTATCAGCAATCCACAGCTTGTGGCTCCCTCTGTTGGGGCCGGGTGCCTTTGGAAAGGACCAAGATGTACATGAAGTTCTGGTTTCCCAAGCCCAGGTCCAGAAGCAGATCAGGTAAAAACTCAAATCCTTCAGACACCTGCCTCGGCCTGTAGTCTGGTTGTATTCAGTCTTGATTAACCTTAGGCTATCAATCACAGGGTGGGGCAATTGCTTCTGCCTGCATGCTGATTGTTACTCTCAATCTCATAATGGGCCTCAGAAACTCCACAGGAGGTAATTGGGACACTTAGCACAGAAAGCCACTCTGTCGACACAGCGAAGCATAAACAATGCCGAGACAAAGAAACAGGACACAAATGACAGAAATGGAGGAAAGCAGACTGCTGAATATAGAATTAAAAAACCACACTTTTGAGGTCTTCAAGGGTCTTCTAGAGATGGCCGATAAACTTAATGAGATGTACAAGAAATCTAATGAGACCCTCGATGTTGTGATAAAGGACCAACTAGAAATTAAGCATACACTGACTGAAATAAAGAATATTATACAGACTCCCAACAGCAGACCAGAGGATCGCAAGATTCAAGTCAAAGATTTGAAATACGAAGAAGCAAAAAACAACCAACCGGAAAAGCAAAATGAAAATAGAATCCGAAAATACGAAGATAGTGTAAGGAGCCTCTGGGGCAGCTTCAAGCATACCAACATCCGAATTATAGGGGTGCCAGAAGATGAGAGAGAGCAAGATATTGAAAACCTTTTTGAAGAAATAATGACAGAAAACTTCCCCTACCTGGTGAAAGAAGTAGACTTACAAGTCCAGGAAGCGCAGAGAACCCCAAACAAAAGGAATCCAAAGAGGACCACACCAAGACACATCATAATTTTTTTTTAAATATATTTTATTGATTTTTTACAGAGAGGAAGGGAGAGAGATAGAGAGTCAGAAACATCGATGAGAGAGAGAGAGACATCGATCAGTTGCCTCCTGCACACTCCCCACCGGGGATGTGCCTGCAACCAAGGTGAATGCCCTTGACCGGAATCGAACCTGGGACCTTTCAGTCCGCAGGCCGACGCTCTGTTCACTGAGCCAAACCTGTTTCAGCAAGACACATCATAATTAAAATGCCAAGAGCAAAAGACAAAGAGAGAATCTTAAAAGCAGCAAGAGAAAGAAACTCAGCTACCTACAAGGGAATACCCATACGACTGTCAGCTGATTTCTCAACAGAAACTTTGCAGGCCAGAAGGGAGTGGCAAGAAATATTCAAAGTGATGAATGCCAAGAACCTATAACCAAGATTACTTTATCCAGCAAAGCTGTCATTCAGAATTGAAGGTCAGATAAAGAGCTTCACAGATAAGAAAAAGCTAAAGGAGTTCTTCACCACCAAACCAGTATTATATGAAATGCTGAAAGGTATCCTTTAAGAAGAGGAAGAAGAAGAAAAAGGTAAAGATACAAATTATGAACAACAAATACGCATCTGTCAACAAGTGAATCTGAAAATCAAGTGAATAATCTGATGAACAGAATGAACTGGTGATTATAATAGAATCAGGGGCATAGAAAGGGAGTGGACTGACTATTCTTGGGGAGAAAGGGGTGTGGGGGATGGGGGAAGAGACTAGACAAAAATCGTGCACCTATGGATGAGGACAGTGGGTGGGGAGTGAGGGAGGAGGGTGGGGTGGGAACTGGGTGGAGGGTAGTTATGGGGGGAAAAAAAGAGGAACAAATGTAATAATCTGAACAATAAAGATTTAATTTTTTTAAAAAAAGAAAGTCCACCGGTTGGGGCAAAGGGTTTTCCAATAGGTGGGGCAAGTACCTTCCCACCCACCCCCACCCCCCAGGCAAAAACTGCCTGGGTAGCAAAGGTCACCAGAGAAAGGTGTCCTCTGCAGTGTGAGGCAATGATTCAGCACAGGAAACCGGGGTGTCTGCCTTCTGAACTCTAACCCCAGAGCCCCTGATCCTGGCTTCTGCTCATTCAGCTCCAGTCAACTCTGTCCTCCTTCTGCCAGAAAACACAGTGAGTGGCTGCACATGGAATTTTGCGCACTGGCCCTTTAAGAAGGTCCCTGCATTTCCAGCCGTCTCTCCCTGGCACACAGCAACCCTGCTGCTTTTCACAGCCAGATGTTATGTGGGCACCTTTCTCAGTTCTGGTGCTCTCTGCTGGGGGGCCCAGCTTGGGGATTAGACCCCAGAGTTCTCAGTGGCAACCCCTCCCCCAGCTGAGATCTCTCCAGACCTTCAGCTGCTGTCTGTGGGCACCCCGCCAGCCCTTTCGTGCCTCCGCCCCTCCTGCCAGTCTCTGTGTGGTCTCCACTTTCTGTCCTCGGTTATCAGGGTTCTCTCCAGCTGGTCTTCAGTTGGTTACTCAGGAAGTTTTTCTGTATTTTAGTTGTATTTCCAGTTTGGTCCTGGCTTTGTGTCCATGAGCATCCACTTACTCTGCTGCCATTTTAGAATCTGTCCCTCATAAGTTTTGAACACATCTGACACCATACATAGTCAATACAATATTTTTTACTATATTTCCCATGCTGTGCTTTACAATCCCCGTGACTATTTTGTAACTGCTAATTTCTACGTCTTAATCCCTTCCCATCTGGCTACCATCACCCTGTTCTCTATGAGTCTAGTTTTTGTTTTGTTCATTTACTTTGTTTTCTAGATTCTACATATAAGTGAAATCATATGGTATTTGTATGACTTTCTTCATTTAGCATATTGCCTTTAAGGCCCACCCATGTTGTCAAAAATGGTAAGATTTCATTCTTTTTTTATGGCTGAGAACTATTTCGTTGTATAGGTCTGTACCACTTCTTTATCCAGTTGTCTATCAGTGGACACTTAGGGTGCTTCTGTATCTTGGCAAATGAGTCTATGCATAGGTTCTTTATGTGGGTGCCTTGGATTCTAGCAGGCTCCCGTCTCAACTGGATGGACAGAATCCCCGCTGGTCTTCATAGCCACACATGGTGAGGTCTCCTCTTCCTGGCGCGGGAACCCTGGGCTGGGGAGCCTGGTGTGGGGCTGGAACTCCTTAAACTCAGGGGTAGCTCTGCCTCTGAGATAGCCCATGATTTTCAGTTGCCACACATGGGTTTCATGTCTCTGCTGCTCTTGCCAGTCTTGATGTGACTTCTTCTTTCTATAGGACTTCTGTTCATCTAGACTAACGGTTCTCAACCTGTGGGTCGCAACCCCTTTGGGGGTCAAACGACCCTTTCACAGGGGTCACCTAAGACCATCAGAAAACACATATATAATTACATATTGTTTTTGTGATTAATCACTATGCTTTAATTATGTTCAATTTGTAACCATGAAAATACATCCTGCATATCAGATATTTACATTACGATTCATAAGAGTAGCAAAATTATAGTTATGAAGTAGCAACGAAAATAATTTTATGGTTGGGGGTCACCACAACATGAGGAACTGTATTAAAGGGTCGCGGCATTAGGAAGGTTAAGAACCACTGATCTAGATGTCAGGCAGTTCTCAGTGATGGCTGTTCTGTTAAGTTTCATTGTAATTTTGATGTGGTTGTGGGAGGAGATTAAGCGCAGTGTTTACACCTACTCTGCCATCTTGACCTGAACTTGGGTTAGCTATGTTTTAATATATATGGTTTTAAATAAATGGTTATATATACAAATATCAGGTAGCTGCTCTTTTTGTCGCCCGAGGATATGTTTTATTGATTTTAGAGAGAGAAGAAAGGAGAGGGAGGTGGGGAGGGGAGGGGAGAGAGGAGAGAGAGAGAGAGAAAGAGAGAAACATTCATCAGTTGCCTCCCATATGCACCTTGTCTATTGGGATTGAACCCACAGCCTAGGTATGTGCTCTGACCTGGAATTGAGCCTGCAATCTCAACAGCCAGGGTGGTAGCTGTTATTTTAAAGAGCCTTTTTCTGTTGAATATTTGAAGGGACTTGTAAGTTCAGATATTGTGGCAAAGTTGATCAAGTGGGTTTTTTTGTTAACTCATAACTTAAATATGTTAAATTTCCTTTAGTGGATGAGCCAGATGCCCGAAGCTGGCTGGAGCAGCATGTGGTCTATCAGTACTGGACAGCTCAATCCTCGATGTTTCCTCATAGTTTGCATTTGCACTCCAATTTAGCTGCTGTCTGGTAAGAAGCTCGATTTTTCATATAATGTGCTAATAGGAGAAATTTTGGTTATGGACTACCAGAGTTGAATCTCTGTTGATATCTAGTTTGGGTCTCGGTTGGAATTGGCACAGTAAAGATGCAGAAGAAACCCCACCTTTCCTCACGTCCCCTGGAACCTTCTCCCTAACACACCCATCTATACCAAGTGGCAGTTGGAGTCTGGGTGGTACTGGTCAGATGAGACACTCCTGCCCGAGGCCCCAGCCTGAGTGGCTGCTGCTAGGCTGGCTCCCTCCAGCTTTTCAAGGCCCTTGTGCTGCCCCAGTGAAGGCTTCTCCACTGCAGTGCACTCAGAGGCCAGTGACTGACCTCACCTGGATTCTAGTGGCTTCCAATCAGATGCTGTTTGTTGAATTGTGGGAGCTGGATGAGAATGAGACACTCACTGTCAACAAGTTCTGCAAGCAGGAGCACAATGGCACCGTGCTGCTGTGACTGTCCTCTGGCACACACACTGTCAGGGGTCACAACGACTTCTGTATCAAGGCTTGGGACCTCGCTCAGCAGATGGCACTGAATTCATACCCAGCTTACTCTGGGCATATCATCTGTGTTGCTGCCTCTCCCAAAGGACTCTGTATTTCTTCCATGCAGTGAGGGCAGTAGGATTTTACTCTGGGATACCCCCTGAGCCAGCATCACTGGGGGGCTGTACTGCCTCTGGCTACCTTCCTGCCTCACTGGCTTGGCTCCCTCAGCAGAGTGAAGTCTTTTTCTTTGATGATAGGAATGGGGCTGTTGTACCCTCAGCTCCTTGGACTGATGTTCTGCCGACACAGTGCTCCCTTCCGGGCCGCTGTCAGCACTGCCCCTTGCTGTGCTGCACCAGGCTTTTGCAGGGCTTTGAGAAGCCGTGCCCACAGAGACTTTGTGAGAAATGCTTCTTGTCCCACTCAGTCACTCCCTCTTGCCCCAGGGAGCTGGGAAGAACCTGGACCTAACAGTATGGCCAATTAGATTAGATTTCAGACAAAAAGCCAATCCCCCTTGAGTAGCCACCCTTTTCCCCTGCCTTCTGTGTTTGTGAGACAGCACAGAAGCCTTATATGTGTTGCTGCGCCAGTTCTGTGCAGTGGCAAGACTGTCTCAGCCTGGGGGTGGTTGCATTCTGAGAGTCTGTGGTCATAGAAAAGAAAATTTTCTTGAAAATAGACATGTATGTGTGTCTCAGTGTGTGTGTAGATACATAGTTTTTGCTGGTGAGAAAATCCATTGCACGACTTTCCCAAGTTCCTCCTTCAAAAAGAGTCCGCAGCCGAAACCGGTTTGGCTCAGTGGATAGAGCGTCGGCCTGCGGACTGAAAGGTCCCAGGTTCGATTCCGGTCAAGGGCATGTACCTGGGTTGCGGGCACATCCCCAGTAGGAGATGTGCAGGAGGCAGCTGATCGATGTTTCTCTTTCATCGATGTTTCTAACTCTCTATCTCTCTCCCTTCCTCTCTGTAAAAAATCAATAAAATATATTAAAAAAAAAAAAAAAAAAGAAGAGTCCGCAAAGCGTTTTGTGCTTCCCATGTAGCTGTGCACGAGGAGCTGGCCATGTGTGGAAGAGGTGTGGGTGTGGACCTTCCTGGATTCCTGGAGCAGTTCACTACCACTATGGGAGAGAGGAGTTTTTTATAGAGCTTAATTCACCCTGATCATGTGCAACACCCTCATTCACAAATATCCAGCTTACCCTGAGGGAGACCCAGACACTCTCACCACAGGTTTGTACATCTTCTTGCCATTCACTGAGACAGAAATCCATTCTCTGGCTGAATAAGAAGTGTGGCCAGCCCTAGCTGATGTGGCTCAGTTGGTTGAGCGTCATCCCATGCACTGAAAGGTCATAGGTTCCATTTCCGGTCAAGGCACATGTGCCCAGGTTGTGGGCTCAATCTCTAGTCAGTGTGCATGCAGGAGGCAGCCAATTGATGTTTCTCTCTCTCTCTCTCTCTCTCTCTCTCTCTCTCTCTCTCTCCCCCCCCTTCCCCCCCCCCTCCCCTTCCTCTCTCTAAGCATGTCCTCAGGTGAGGTAAATAAATAAATAGATTTATGAGTAAAATAAATAACAATGAATTCAAAAAGAAGAAGCTTGGCTAGTGCCTGTGTAACAGACTAGCAGAGAAATGTTCTATTAGCACATAGCCTGAGGCTGACCTCTGCTCCCTCTGTTCCCTGGAAGAAGGAAGTCTGAACGCTATTTGTGTGGACCTTGAAGATTTTAAATTGCAGCATCAGGCTGGCTGGTGAAATAAAAAGTTTAGGCTTTTCCAAATTCTTTTGGAAAATAAATTTTTTAAAACACTTTTATGTCAATAAAAGTACGATTGCCATTTTGACCAAAAAAACCCACAAATGATACATACTTTAAATATTCATGTGGGCCCTATACAATCAGCAGTAAACATAACAATTGGGATTGCTCTGAAAGTGCTTTTTCAGGAGTATTTTAGTTGATTTGTGAAAATGAATATGGGAGGCCATTTACAGTTTGTATCATGTTTACTTGTTTATTGATCACTGGTTAAATTACCACTAAATTTCATATATTCTTTGAGAGGTAGTTTTATTTTATTTATTTATTTATTTATTTATTTATTTATTTATTTTTAAAATATATTTTATTGATTTTTTACAGAGAGGAAGGGAGAGAGATAGAGAGTTAGAAACATCGATGAGAGAGAAACATCGATCAGCTGCCTCCTGCACATCTCCTACTGGGGATATGCCCACAACCCAGGTACATGCCCTTGACCGGAATCGAACCTGGTACCTTTCAGTCCGCAGGCCAACGCTCTATCCACTGAGCCAAACCGGTTTCGGCGAGAGGTAGTTTTATTAAATGAGAAACTTTTTCATTAACATTTGCTGTTTGCTTTCTAATAGGGACCAGCACTTGTACAGCAGTGACCCGTTATATGTTCCAGGTGACAGAGTTTTTGTTACTGAGACACAGGTTATTCGGGAAACCCTATGGTGAGTCCTGTTCACCCAGTTAATAGAAGACTTTATTAGTGAGAAGCAAAATGTTCATTTTTAAAGAAAAGTGTTCAGGATTTTTTCATCTGTTACTTAGAAACAGGCCATTCGGTATGAATCCTAAAGAGTCCCCAGTGGGCACCTGAACTGAGGAAGCCCACAGTGCATTTTCAGCCATGGAGATGATGGTTTTGATGTATTTACTTCTTTTTTATTTTGAATAGCTTACTATCTGATTTCATTAGGTTAAGCTATCACTTTTCTAATATCTGAGTTCAAAGCAAGGTTGCTAGTTTGCTGCTTACCGCTTGTAATAGGCAGAGTATATCAGTGAAAGTTAGCCTGTGCCTCATACCTGCGAACCAGGAATCTAAGAAATCAGATTGTGTCACACAAAATGGAGGTGAAAAGCTCAGCATGTAGCGGTTGTCACTACAGAGATCTCCAGTTCTGGTCCCTTCTGCAGAAAGGGTAATGTTGACCTTCTAAAAGCAGGAAGAGCTCAAAAATTATAGGGGAGAAACCAAGATGGCGGCATAGGTAAACACCGGAGTTTGTTGCCTCGAACAACCACTTCAAAAATACAGCTAAAAGACAGAACGGACATCATCCAGAACCACCGGAAGGCAGGCTGAGTGGAAATTCTACAACTGGGAGGAAAGAGTAAAACATACTGAGACTCAGAGGAGGCGCAGTGCTGAAGTAAAATACTAAGGTGCAGAGTGCATGCGGAGCGGGCTGGCGGCTGAGGGTGTGGTTGTTGTTTTCAATCGGGAGGGAGTCTCAGACTCTGAGCTCCAGCTCCGGGCGAGTCTCTAGGAACCCAGACTCATACGGGAGAAGCGGGACTGTCTGGCATCGCTCAGAACCCTAGGGCAGCTTTCTCTCTGTGGGGCTTGCAGCAATTACTGGGACACTGAGAAGCAGAGCCTCTGAGGGCAAGACTGAGAGCAGCCATAATTGCTAACCCCACCCTATTGATCCCGTGGGACCCGCCCCGCCCAAGCCCTGCAGGGAGACTTTTGCTGGATAGCCTCAGGCAAAGGCTAGATTAGCACCTCCCTATAGATCCAGGAGCCAGGAAGCCCAGAGGTCAGAGTGGGACCATCCAGTTTGCAGCTCTGTGGAACCATAAAAGACACACTCAGGGGGAAGACTCAGTGAGCATCAAAGCCCCATTGAAGCAAGTCTAGCCCCAGAGGGGCGTCTCCAGCACAGAAGTTCTCCCACTGCAGACACAGCTGATTCTCACAGCCAATTGGCCTGGAGGTCAATTCCTCACAGTGATAACTACAACAATCAAGGCTTAATTACAACAAGACTGTGCACAAAGCCCACAAGGGGGTGCACCAAGAGTGTCTACCTCAGGTAATTGGGACACTTAGCACAGAAAGGAACTCTATCGACACAGCGAAGCATAAAAAATGCCGAGACAAAGAAACAGGACACAAACGACAGAATTGGAGGAAAGCAAACTGCTGGATATAGAGTTCAAAACCACACATTTAAGGTCTTTAAAGAACTGTCTAGAAGCCACCGATAAACTTAATAAGGCCCTCGAAAAGACTGGTGAGACCGCCGATAAATGTAGTGAGATTTTCAAGAAATCTAATGAGACCCTCGATGTTGTGATAAAGGACCAACTAGAAATTAAGCATACACTGACTGAAATAAAGAACATTATACAGACTCCCAACAGCAGACCAGAGGAGCGCAAGAATCAAGTCAATGATTTGAAATGCGAGGAAGCAAAAATCACCCAACCGGAAAAGCAAAATGAAAAAAGAATCCAAAAATGCGAGGATAGTGTAAGGAGCCTCTGGGACAGCTTCAAGCATACCAACATCCGAATTATAGGTGTGCCAGAAGATGAGAGAGAGCAAGATATTGAAAACCTATTTGAAGAAATAATGACAGAAAACTTCCCCTACCTGGTGAAAGAAATAGACTTACAAGTCCAGGAAGCGCAGAGAACCCCAAACAAAAGGAATCCAAAGAGGACCACACCAAGACACATCATCATTAAAATGCCAAGAGGAAAAGACAAAGAGAGAATCTTAAAAGCAGCAAGAGAAAGAAACTCAGTTACCTACAAGGGAATACCCATACGACTGTCAGCTGATTTCTCAACAGAAACTTTGCAGGCCAGAAGGGAGTGGCAAGAAATATTCAAAGTGATGAATGCCAAGAACCTACAACCAAGACTACTTTATCCAGCAAAACTATCATTCAGAAGTGCAGGCCAGATATAGAGCTTCACAGATAAGAAAAAGCTAAAGGAGTTCATCACCACCAAACCAGTATTATATGAAATGCTGAAAGGTATCCTTTAAGAAGAGGAAGAGGAAGAAAAAGGTAAAGATACAAATTATGAACAACAAATACACATCTATTAACAAGTGAATCTAAAAATCAAGGGAATAAATAATCTGATGAACAGTATGAACTGGCGATTGTAATAGAATCAGGGACATAGAAAGGGAATGGACTATTCTTGGGCGGGGGGGAAGGGGTGTGAGGTGAGGGAAGAGATTGTACAATAATCATGCACCTATGGATGAGGATAGTGGGTGGGGAGTGAGGGCGGAGGGTGGGGTGGGAACTGGGTGGAGGGGAGTTATGGTGGGAAAAAAGAGTCACTAATGTAATAATCTGAACAATAAAGATTTAATTAAAAAAATAAAAATTAAATAAAAGCAGGAATAGTTGTTGGACCATCTCCTCTGGGAGGAAGGGCTTTGATAATACTGTTTTGAGAAACCAAGATGGCGGCATAGGTAAACACCGGAAATTGCTGCCTCCCACAACAAATATAAAAATACAACTAACAGACAAAAACGGATATCATCCAGAACCACAGGAAGGATGGCTGAGTGGAAATTCTACAACTAGAAGGAAAGAGAAAAGCACACTGAGACTCAGAGGAGGTGCGGAAAGAAAGTGCAGAGGTACGGAGGCACACCCAGCAAGGGCTGGCAACTAGGATGCGGCTGTCTTTTTAAATCGGGAGGGAGTCACAAGCCCCTGACTGCTCTGAACTCCAGTTCCGGGTGAGTCTCTGGGGACCCAGACTCATACAGGGAGAAACTGGACTGTCCGGCAGCGGGCAGAACTCGGAACTTGATGGCGGCTTTCTCTCAGAGGTGTTTGCAGCGATTCCCGGACACTGAGACGCGGGGCCCCATAGGGCAGGGCTGAGGATCAGCCATAGCTGCATGCTCCACCCTGTTCATTCCCTGAGACCCCGCCCCACCCAAGCTGCAGCAGAGGCTTTTGCATATGAATGACCTGGCCCTTTGCAATGTAAAATTTCCTAACAAACTGCAGCTGGGCCAGTCAGACCCAGAACTTCCAAGAGAATGCCCAAGGCCCCACAGCAGCTTGCATTGCTTCACAGCTAGACCTCATTTGGGCACCTTCAAACCCCAAACAAGGAAGGGGAATCTGCAGATCTCTCCGTTGCTCCTGCTGGGTAGCCTCAGGCAGAGGCTAAATTAGCACCTCCTTAGATCCAAGAGCCAGTGTACCCAGTGGTCAGAGTGGGACCATCCGATTACAACTCCTCAAATCCATAAGGGACACACTCAGGGGGCAGACTCAGTGAGCACCAAAGCCCCACTGAAGCAAGTCTTGCCTCATAAGGGTGTCTTCAGCACAGAAGTTCTCCCACTGTAGACACAGCTGACTCTCACAGCCAGTTGGCCTGGAGGTCAATTCCTCACAGTGATACCTACAACAATCAACGCTTAACTACAACAAGACTGTGTACAAAGCCCACAAAGGGGTTAACCAAGAGTGTCCACCTCAGGTCATTGGAGAGGCTGAGCCACTGGTCCCTATAGGACACCTAGCACACAAAGCCACTCTACCAACACAGGGAAGCATTAAAAATACAGAGACAAAGAAACAGGTCACAAATGACAGAAATAGAGGAAAGCAAGTGAGTGGATATAGAGTTCAAAACCACACTTTTAAGGTTTTTCAAGAACTTTCTAGAAACCGCCGATAAATTTAGTAAGACCCTCCAAAAGTCTGGTGAGCGACCACCGGTAAATGTAGTGAGACCCTCAAGAAATCTAGTGAGACCCTCGAGGTTATGAAAAAGGACCAACTAGAAATTAAGCATACACTGACTGAAATAAAGGATATTATGCAGAGTTCCAACGGCAGACTAGAGGATCGCAAGAATCAAG
This sequence comes from Myotis nattereri, assembly GCF_964212035.1. NCBI lineage: Eukaryota > Metazoa > Chordata > Mammalia > Chiroptera > Vespertilionidae > Myotis > Myotis nattereri. Next base: position 2,703,999 of record NC_138087.1, read on the forward strand.
TCAAAGATTTGAAATACGAAGAAGCAAAAACACCCAACCGGAAAAGCAAAAAGAAAAAGGAATCTAAAAATATGAAGATAGTGTAAGGAGCCTCTGGGACAACTTTAAGCAAACCAACATCCAAATTATGGGGGTGCCAGAAGAAGAGAGAGAGCAAGATATTGAAAACCTATTTGAAGAAATAATGACAGAAAACTTCCCCTTCCTGGTGATAGAAATAGACTTACAAGTCCAGGAAGCGCAGAGAACCCCAAACAAAAGGAATCCAAAGAGGACCACACCAAGACACATCATAATTAAAATGCCAAGAGCAAAAGACAAAGAGAGAATCTTAAAAGCAACAAAAGAAGACAGTCAATTACCTACAAGGGAGTACCCATACGACTGTCAACTGATATCTCAACAGAAACTTTGCAGGCCAGAAGGGAGTGGCAAGAAATATTCAAAGTGATGAATGCCAAGAACCTACAACCAAGATTTCTTTATCCAGCAAAGCAATCATTCAGAATTGAAGGCCAGATATAGAGCTTCACAGATAAGGAAAAGCTAAAGGAGTTCATCACCACCAAACCAGTATTATATGAATTGCTGAAAGGTATCCTTTAAGAAGAGGAAGAATAAAAAGGTAAAGATACAAATTATGAATAACAAATATGCATCTATCAACAAGTGAATCTGAAAATCAAGTGAGTAATCTGATGAACTGGTGATTATAATAGAATCAGGGGCATAGAAAGGGAGTGGACTGACAATTCTTGTGGGGGGGGGGAATGGGTGAGGGGGATGCGGGAAGAGACTGGACAAAAATCGTGCACCTATGGATGAGGACAGTGGGTGGGGAGTGAGGGAGGAGGGTGGGGTTGTAACTGTGTGGAGGGGAGTTATAGGGGGAAAAAAGAGGAGCAACTGTAATAATCTGAACAATAAAGATTTAATTTTTAAAAAAAGATTTAAAAAAACCACTGTTTTGAACTTCTCTCTAAGATAATATTGAGATTATCTTGAGTGATAAGGTAATCGGATTAAGAGATTAATGTGTTCTGTTTTCCAGTTATCTGACCTCTGCCTCAACTGCTCAATTTTGAGTCTTTTGTTAAAATGTCTTATCACTACTGTAGTGCAGGGCTGGGGAACATCCTGTCTGCAGGCCACATAAGGCCTGAGAAATCATTCCCTCTGGCCCCACCTAGGCATTAGGGGAGAGCTAATTAAATGTTTGACCAGCCCTAACCGGTTTAGCTCAGTTGATAGAGTGTCGGCTTGAGGACTCAAGGGTCCCAGGTTCAATTCTGGTCAAGGACATGTACCTTGGTTGCGGGCACATCCCCAGTAGGGAGTGTGCCGGAGGCAGCTGATTGATGTTTCTCTCTCATCAGTGTTTCCAACTCTCTATCCCTCTCCTTCTCTGTAAAAAAATCAATAAAATATATATATAAAAAAAATAAAAATTAAATTTAAAAAAATAAATGTTTGACCAAATAGAACAGGCTAATGTTTAAGTTGGTAATTACATATGGCCAAAAATGATGTTATAAATATTGAAATGGTTCCTGGCAGAAGGAAGGTTGCCCACCCTGCAGGAGTGAATATTTTTCTAGACTAAAATACACTCATTTTTTTTATTTCATTTCAGGTTACTTTCAGGGGTCAAAAAGCTCTTTATATTTCAGTTGATAGATGGGAAGGTAAATGTGAGAAACAATGTAATAGTGACCCATTTGACACATGTAAGTGATTTGTATTTATTATAGTTTCAATTAAATGATAGGATTTATTTAGCTCATCTTTATATAACTAGAACATTTTTCATTATTAAAAATAACTACTAAATATATTTAAGATCTAAAAGGCAAATTAAGTTGTACATCTTAACAGTGCTTAGAGAATTCTTTAGTATTGTTTGTGATATTACATTTAGTTTTAATTTGTGTTTTCTCTTTTTTATTCGTCATTGTGTATTGGGAAAGCTGCATACTGTAATTTTGTTGTTGTTGTTGCCTGTAGTGCATTTGCCAGAAATGTGTTTTTAAAAAGTAGAAGCCATAATTCTATATTCTGTAGAAATTAATGCTCACAGTATCCTTTGAGTCTAAATATTTGCTTTATTAGTTTGTCATCTCCTCAGCATAGTGTTCAAAACAGTCATGAAAGAAATATTTTACAGTGAGGGGGATATGAATTTGAGTACTTACAGAGACTGACTTTAATAATTGCAGTTTTTAATTCTCATTTCATCTGACCACAGAGCTGTTTGCGATCAGTGCTGGAGCAGATAGCAGCGTATGGCCAGGTTGTGTTCCGACTCCAGGAGTTCATCGATGAAGTCATGGGGCACAGCTCCGAGCATACGCTTCCTGGGAATGGATCCATCCTTAAGAAGCTGACGGAAGCTCCCTTTCGAACTTACCAGGCTTTCATGTGGGCCCTATACAAATACTTTATTACTTTCAAAGAAGAACTTACAGAAATTGAGAAGTGTATCATCAATAACGGTATTGAAATGTTCTTCCCTTTGACACACAACATACTTTGAATGCCATTTAGGTTGTTAATTGATATAAAGTTTGAAAATTACATGGCAAATAATTGTTATGAGTACTTTCATTTTTTAAATTATTTTAAATTTATATTTTAAGCTGTTCATATCTTTAAAAATACAAACAGTAACAAAAGACTGTGAAAACTTTTCCTCCTGCTCCAATTGTCCAGATGAGTACTCAGTTCCTCTCCCTAGAGGCAGCCAAGTGATCAGTGTCTGGTACACCCTCCCTGAGAGAACTTAAATACATGTAGTCAATGCCTGTTCATATATGCATACCTAGATGTCTATGAACTGCCCCCTTCAAATGATTTCTTATTTAAATTTTTAGGATTGCTACCTTATGCCCAGTCAGCATGGCTCAGTGGTTGAGCATCGACCTATGAACCAGGAGATCACGTTTCGATTCCCGGTCAGGGCACATGACTAGGTTGTGGGCTTGATCCCCATTAAGGGGAGTGTAGGAGGCATCCAATCAATGATTCTCTCTCATCATTGATGTTTCTATCTCTCTCCCCCTCCCTTCCTCTCTCTGAAATAAAAAATATATATTTTAAAAAAGATTACTACCTTATCTATATATGTCCTATATAATAAAAGAGAAACATGTAAATTCACCGTCCTTCTGCTACACTCACCAGCCAATCAGGCGTGAGTATGCAAATTAACCCAACAAAGATGACAGGTTAATTTGCATACACAGGTGCCAGGCAGAGACCAGAGCAGGAGAGCCTGCGGCTTGTGGGGATGTGGCTCCCTCGGTCGTTCCCAGCAGCGTGGGGAGCACCAGGAATTCTGGGAATAGTAGTTCTGGTGGCAGCCCCAGGGCCGGAAGCGGAAGCCCAGAGCGCGGGGAGCACCATGAATGCTGGGAATCGTAGTTCTGGTGGCAGACAGATCTCCTAGACACTAGAGCAAAGTGAGCCTGGAGCAAGTTACTGTTGCGGTGGGGGATGGAGGGAAAACAAAGGTGAGAGACATAAGCAAAATCAGAGTGCCTAGGAAAAATTATGGGGAAGATATCCTAAAACTTACAGGAAATCTTCACCAATGAAGCAAAGAAAAAAAAATGCCTCTATTGTTCTGTGAGCTACAAACCAAACTGAGTTGGATTCTCAGACAGTTCACTCATATGATTGCAAAGACAGACAGAAACTCCCGGATTGGTGAGGGCTCCCAGATTGGAGAGGGTGCAGGTCGGGCTGAGGGACCCCCCCACAGCCCCCAGTGCACGAATGTTGTGCACTGGGCCTCTAGTATATATATAAAAGCCTAAGCAACTGGCCAACCATTCAACCAATAGCTATGATGCGCACTGACCACCAGAGGGCAGACGCTCAATGCAGGAGCTGCTGAACTGTGACTTGGCAGCTGTGGTTCGCAGGTGACGCACTAGGAACCAGAGAGGAGGGAGCCCAATTCCGGTCTGCATCACCCAAGAACTGCCCTCGCAATCTGGGACCCCTTGGGGGATGTCGGAGAGCCAGTTTCGGCCCCATCCCAACAGGCCAGGCCGAGGGATCCCACTTGTGCATGAATCCATGCACTGGGCCTCTAGTAAGTATATAAAGAGCCTCCTCATTTTTATTTTTTATTTTTTTAATATATAGATTTGAGAGAGAGAGAGAGAGAGAGAGGAAGGGAAAGAGAAGAACATTGATTTGTTCCACCCATCCATGCATTTGTTGGTTGCTTCTTGTATATGCCCTGACTGGAGATCGAACCCGCAACCTTGGTGTATCAGAACAATGCTCTAACCAACTGAGCTACTAGCCAAGGCCCCTTTTGGTGGACATTTAGGTTGTTTCTGATCTTTTGCTATTGCTAACTACTGCAGTGATAACCTCTTATGTATAATTCACAGTGCACGTGTGCAGCAAGTTATCTATAGCATAAATTCTTAACACATTGCAGACAGATCATGAGAATTCTCATGTTTTCATATTACACAGTGTTTTACAAATTATCATACTTATAGTCTTGCCAACAGTGTGTTATCAAACTTTTTGATACCAATATGACAGGTGTGAAATGGTGACCCAGTGTTGGTTTCCTTCTCAACTTTTATTTACAACTACTGCACAGGGTAGTGCTGAGTCCTGTGTTCCCATCACCCCACGTCCTCAATGGGTTACATAACTACAGTCTGTTACCAAACCAGGAAATTGACATGGCATATTGATTAACCAATCTACAGACCTGATGTGGGTTTCACCAGTTTGCAGATACTTGCTTTTTTGTTGGGAGCGGGGAGGAGCTAGTAATACCTGTGTGCAGTCGGCAACATTTTGTCGCATGTGTAGATTCACATAATCACCTTCATGTTTGGGACTCAGAGTTGTGCCATCCCCATAAAGGGACTTGCTCTTTCTCCCCCTCTGTAGTCAGTCACCCCACCATCCCCTCACTGAAATAGTATCCCATTGTAGTCTGGAATTTTTTTCCCACAATGTAGTTTTAGTTTGTATTCTTTTATTACAAGTGAGATTGAGTATCTTTCTATATGTTTAGGAATCACTTGTGTTTCTGTCAGTTCCTTTATACATTATTTTTCTGCTTTTTTTTCTCCCTTTAGGAAATAATTTCTTTAGGAAAATGAATCCTTTGTGATACAAGATGAAAATCCAGCATCCTCTGTTGGCTCTGCCTTTCCATAATGGCTGAACACATTTGAAAGCATATTTTTCCTGGCTAATGAGTTTGATTTCTTGATATTTGCAGATACGACAATAACTCTTGCCATAGTAGTGGACAAGTTGTCGCCTCGACTGGCTCAGCTGAAGGTTCTACACAAAGTCTTTAGCACTGGCATAGCAGAAGTCCCACCGGACACTCGGAATGTCGTGCGGGCATCTCACCTGCTTAACACCCTGTACAAGGCCATTCTTGAATATGACGATGTTGGAGAAGCCTCTGAGCAAACCGTACGTGGGCCCTCATCTAGTCTAAAGTGTGTGGCTCTATCCTGCCAGCTAAGGGAGTGGTGCACAGCTTTCACAGCTTTTGTAAAAACAGTGCTTAAGTCATGCTGTGCCAGACAACTTGTGCAGGGTTTTTAAATTAGCTTCTAAGTTATAGTTGCCATGATCACCAAAAGGATGAGGAAAGGACAAAGCAAAACATAAAACAAGATGTGAAAAATACCTAGCTAAATTACATAGATATTTGCAATAACCATTTTTTTTTTATCTTTATTGTTGAAAGTATTACATGTCCCCTTTTTTCCCTCATTGACCCCACCAGCCCACCTCGGCCCCTCATCCCAGGCCTTCACCACCCTATTGTCTATGTTAATGGGCCATGCATATATGCATACAAGGTCCTTGGTTGATTACCTCCCACTCACCCAGCCCCACCACCTTACCTCTGAGATTCCTCAGTCTGTTCCATGCTTCCATGTCTCTATATCCACTCCATTCATCACTTTATTTTATTACATTCCACATGTGAGTGACATCATGTGATAATTGTCTTTCTCTGACTGACCTATTTCGCTTAGCATAATACTCTCCAGGTCCCTCCATGCTGTCTCAAAAGATAAGAGATCCTTCTTTTTTACTGCTGCATAGTATTCCATGGTATAAGTGTACTACAGCTTTTTTATCCACTCACCTACTGATGGGCACTTGGGCTGTTTCCAGATCTTCGCTATTGTAAATTGTGTTGCTATGAACATCGGGGTGCATACATTCTTTCTGATTGGTGTTTTGGGTTTCTTAGGATATATTTCTAAAAGTAAGATCACTGAGTCAAATGGCAGTTCCATATTCAATTTTTTGAGGAAACTCCATACTGTTTTCCATAATGGCTGCACCAGTCTGCATTCCCACCAGCAGTGCACTAGGGTTCCCTTTTCTCCGCATCCTCGCCAGCACTTGTCATTTGTTGATTTGTTGAAGATAGCCATTCTGACAGGAGTGAGGTGATACCTCATTGTCGTTTTAATTTGCATCTCTCTGATGATCAGTGACTTTGAGCATGTTTTCATATGTCTCTTGGCTGTCTGTATGTCCACTTTGGAGAGGTGTCTATTTAGATCCTTTGCCAATTTTTTTATTGGATTGTTTGTCTTCCTTTTGTTAAGTTGTGAGTTCCTTATATATTTTGGATATTAACCCTTTATCAAATGTATCATTGCCAAATATGTTCTCCCATACAGTGGGCTCTCTTTTCATTTTGTTGATGGTTTCTTTTGCTGTGCAGAAGCTTTTTATTTTGATGTAGTCCCATTTGTTTATTTTCTCCTTAGTTTCTTTTGTCCTAGGAGGTGTATTAATAAACATATTGCTACAAGAGATGTCTGAGATTTGGCTGCCTATGGTTTCTTTTGGGATTTTTATGGTTTCACTACATACATTTAAGTCCTGTATCCATTTTGAGTTTATTCTTGTGTATGGTGTGAATTGGTGGTCTAGTTTCATTTTTTTGCATGTATCTTTCCAATTTTCCCAACACCATTTATTGAAAAGACTGTCTTGACGTCATTGTATGCGCTTGTCTCCTTTGTCAAATATTGAGTGTAATGGCTTGGGTCAATTTCTGGGGTCTCTGTTCTATTCCATTGATCTGTATGCCTGTTTTGTGTCAGTACCAGGCTCTTTGGAGCACAGGAGCTTTAGAGCAGCGGTTATCAACCTGTGGGTCGCGACCCCTTTAGGGGTCAAACAACCCTTTCACAGGGGTCACCTAAGACCATCAGAAAACACATATGTACTTACATATTGTTTTTGTGATTAATCACTATGCTTTAATTATGTTCAATTTGTAACAATGAAAATACATCCTGCATATCAGATATTTACATTACGATTCATAAGAGTAGCAAAATTACAGTTATGAAGTAGCAACGAAAATAATTTTTTGGTTGGGGGTCACCACAACATGAGGAACTGTATTAAAGGGTCGCGGCATTAGAAAGGTTGAGAACGACTGCTTTAGAGTAAACTTGAAATCTGGTGTTGTGATTCCTCCAATTTTGTTCTTTCTGAAGATTGCTGCAGCTATTTGAGATCTTTTTTAGTTTCATATAAATGTTTGAAGTGTTTATTCTAGATCTGTGAAATATGCTGTTGTTATTTTAATAGGGATTGCATTGAATCTGTAGATTACCGTGTATAGTATGGACATTTTAATGTTAATTCTACCAGTCCATGAACACAGTATATTCTTCCACTTGTTTATATCTTCTCTGTCTCTTTTTTCAATATACTGTAGATTTCTGAGTACAGGTCTTTTACCTCCTTGGTTAAGTTTATTCCTAAGTACCTTAATTTTTTTTGTTGCGATGGTAAATGGGATTGTTTGTTTAGTTTCTCTTTCTGGAAATTCATTATTGGTGTATAAAAAAGGCATCAATTTGGGGGTGTTGGTTTTGTATCCTGCTACATTGCCAAATTCATTTATTAAATGTAGTACTTTTTTGGTGGAGTCTTTAGGGTTTTCTATGTCCAATATCATATCATGAGATTTTCACTTCTTCCTTTACAATTTGGATGCCTTTATTTCTTCTTGTCTGATTATTGTGGCTAGGACTTCCAGTGCTATGTTGAATAAGAGTGGTGAAAGTGGGTATCCCTGGAATAAATGCCACTTGGTCATGGTGTATGATCTTTCTAATGTAATGCTGGATCCAATTTGCTAACATTTTGTTGAGGATTTTAGCATCTAGGATTATCAGGGATATTGGCCTGTAATTCTCTTCCTTTGTAGTGTCTTTATCTGGTTTTGGAATTAAGATTATGCTGGCCTCATAAAAAGTGTTTGGAAGTGTTCCTTCCTCTTGGATTTTCTGAAATAGTTTGAGGACGATAGTTATTAGATCTTCTTTGAATGTTTGGTAAAACTCCCCTGTGAAGCATCCGGACTTAAATTGTTTGCTGGGAGTTTTTTTATTACTGCTTCTATTTCCTCAGTTGTTATTGGCCTATTCAAGTTTTCTGATTCTTCCTGATTCGGTTTTAGGAGAATGTATTTTTCTGGGAATTTCTCCATTTCATCCACATTGTCCAGCTTGTTGGCATTTAGTTGTTCGCTTATAATTATTTGTATTTCTTTGGTGTCAGTGTTTACTTTACTACTTTCATTTCTGATTTTATTTATTTGAGTCCTCGCTCTTTGTTTCTTGATGAGTCTGCGAACAGTTCATCAATCTTGGTTATCTTTTCAAAGAACCAGCTCTTTTTTTCATTTATTTTTTTTTTTGTATTTTTTTTTTAGTCTCTATATAATTTACTTATGCTCTAATAGTTATTATAACCTTCCTCCTATTTACTCTGGGCATTATTATTCTCTTTATAATTCTTTAAGTTGTCGGGGTTAAATAGTTAATTATTAATATTTCTTGTTTTTTGAGGTATGCTTGTAATGCTATGAACTTCTCTCTCAGGACTGCTTTTTCTGTGTCTCAGAGGTTTTTGTTTGTTGGGTGTTCCCAGGAAGTTTTTTATTTCTTTGCTGATCTCATTGGCAACCCATTCATTGTTTAATAACATGCTATTTAGCCTCCATGTGTTTGAATGTTTGGGGGTGTTTTTTACTGTAGTTGATTTGTAATTTCATTCCACTGTGATCTGAGAAGATGTTTGATATGATTTTAATCTTCTTGAACTTGTAGAGACTTGTTTTGGGTCCTAACATGTGGTCTATCTTTGTGAATGATCCATGTGCACTTGAGAAGAGTGTATTCTGCTGCTTTGGGATGAAATGTTCTATAAATGTCAATTCAATCCATCTGATCCAGTGTGTCCTTTAGAGTCACTGTTTGCTTGTTAATTTTTTGTCTGGAAGATCTATCCAGTGAAGTCAGTGGGGTGTTAAAGTCCCCTACTATGACTGTATTGTTGTCAGTCTCTTCCTTAAAGTCCTCTAGAAGTTTTTTTTATGTATTTTGGTGCTTATATATTGAGTGCATATATGTTTACCAAGGTTATATCCTCCTGTTGTATCAGTCCCTTTAGTATCATGTAGTGACCTTTGTTGTCTCTTGTGATGGCCTTCATTTTGAGTTTATTTTTTCAGATATGAGTATTGCTACCCCCGCTATTTTTGTTTGTTTCCATTTGCATGAAAAATTTTTTCTATTCCTTCACTCTAGTCCTGTGTCAGTCTTTTGTTCTGAGGTGGGCCTCTTGTAGACAGCATATAGTTGGGTCATGTTTTTTTTATCCATGTTTTTTCAGCTACCCAATGTCTTTTGATTGGAGCACTTAATTCATTTACATTTAAGGTTATCATGATAGATACTTATTTATTGCCATTTAAATTCTGTATGCCTAGATTTCTATTTCTTCTTCTCATAGCAGTCTCTTTAGCATTTCTTGTAATGCTGTCTTGGTGGTGATGAACTCCTTTAGCCTTTTTTTGTCTGGGAAGCTCTTTATTTCACCATTTATTTTGAGTGATATACTTGATGGATGTAGTAATCTTGGTTTCAGATCCTTGCTTTCCATTACCTTGAGTACTTCATGCAATTTTCTTTTGGCCTATAGAGTTTCTGAAGAGAGATCAGCTGACAGCCTTATACGGCAGCTCCTTTGTAGGTATCAAATTGCTTTTCTCTTACTGCCTTTAAAATTCTCTCTTTGTCTTTAATTTGGCATCTTCATTGTGATGTGTTTGGGCATGGTCCTGTTTGGGTTCTTTTTTCTTGGGATTCTCTGTGGCTCCTGAGCTTGTGTGACTTTTTCCTTTACCAAGCTAGTGAAGTTTTCTGCCATTATTTCTTCAAACATATTATCTGTTCCTTGCTCCCTTTCTTTCCCTTTTGGCACACCTATCATGCAAATATTGTTGCATTTCATGTTGTCCCACAGCTCCCTTAAGCTGTCCCCCCTGTATTTTGTTTTTTCTCTTTTTGGTTCTCTGATTGAGTGATTTTTTCTTTCCTGTCTTCTAAGTCACTGATCTGATACTCAGCTTTTGCTAGTCTGCTGTGTATTCTTTCCAATGTCTTCTATGTCATACTTTATTTACACTTGTTCTTTTTTTCATAATTACTATATCTTTTCTCATGCTGTTGAGCATCTTTGCCATTATTCTGAACTCTGTATCAGGTAAGTTTCTTATCTACATCTCATTTATCTCTTCTGGAGAATTTCTCTTATTCTTTCATTTGGGGATTGTTTTTCTGACCCCCTAGTTTGGCTGCCTGTTAAGGTTTGTGACTATGTATGAGGAACATCTGCTACTCCTCTACGCTTCTCAGTCTCTTGGTCAGGACAGTGTCAGATGCTATTTCTGACTAGTTAGATTAGACAAAGATGCAAAGCCTTCAGAGACTCTCCACTGCCTGCAGACTAATTGAGTTCAGTCTTGAGTAGCCATCAGTTAGTCGTCCAGAGGTGGGGCGAGAGGTTTCCCAACAGGGTGGGGCAGTTGCTTCTGCCTGGAGACTTATTGTTATTCTCAGTCTCATAATGGACCTCATAAACTCCACACATAGGGCATGGTGTTTTCCAATAGTGTGGATCAGCTGTCTTCCCTCCAAGCAAAACTGCCTGAATTGCAAAGGTTTGCTGCGAACAATGTCCTCTGCAGCATGAGGGAATGACCTAGCTTCACCCCATAACAAAGAAACAGAATTTCCGGAGGATGAGGCCCAGAAATCAGGATTTTAAAAAGATTCCCAGGTGATTGTAATGTGCAGCCAAGGTTGAGAACCACTTATCTACACTGAGTGGCCAGATTATTATGTCCACCTGACGTTTGTAGGCAAATTAGCCGAACACTGCATCATATGGGATATGGAAGCCGAAGGCCTGTTTGAACACCTTTGCTGTCTGCAGTTACCAAGATAAAACATCTCCAATTTGCACAGGAACACAAGGATTGGATAGTCAAGCATTGGAAAAAAGTCATGTGGTCCAATGAATCACATTTCCAGTTGCATCATGCAGATGGCAGAGTGAGAATTTGGCAGAAACAGCATGAAAGCATGCACCCCGCATGCATGAGTACAACCCTTCAAGCTGGTGGGGGCAGTGTTATGGTTTGGGGCATGTTTTCCTGGCATGATTTGGGCCCTTTAATTCGTGTGGAACAACGTCTGAATAGCACAACCTACCTAAGTATCGTTGCTGATCAAGTTCATCCTATCATGTTGCTGGCGTATCCCAATGGAGATGGCTTCTTCCAACAAGACAATGCGCCATGCCACGGTGCTCGTATTGTGCAGACTGGTTTCAAGAACATGAGGGAGACTTTACCTTGCTTAGGTGGCCCCACAATCACCAGATCTCAATCCAATTGAGCATTTGTGGGACGAAGTTAAAAGAGGCATCAGGCATGGTGTCAGATTCCTCACATCACCTTTCACCATCTCGTGGAGTCAATGCAAAGAAGAATCACCGCAGTATTGAAGGCAAAAGATGGTCCAACGAAGTACTGATGGGGTGGTCATAATAATCTGACCACTCAGTGTATTAACCCGGAGGTCTTAGTTCAGTTCCCGGTCAGAGTACTTGCCTGTGTTCTGGGCTCAATCCCTAGTCAGGGGCATGCAAGAAGCAGCCAATCAATTGTTCTTTCTCATCATGATGTTTCTGTTTCTCTCTCCCTCTTCCTTCCTCTCTGAAATTTTAAAAAATATATTTTAAAAAAATGCTAATCTATGATATCAGGCACCTAGAGCATTCAGATTCATAGAAAGAGAAAGTAGGATGGTGGTACATATTTTAGGTATATTTCCTAGTTTGTTGGTGTACTGTTTTCTCAACATTTTCGTGCTGCAGTTTAGTCCAAAGGCACTTAATTTCTTTCTGCTATGCAATTTTTTTTTAAAATATATTTTTATTGATTTTTTACAGAGAGGAAAGGAGAGAGATAGAGAGTCAGAAACATCGATGAGAGAGAAACATCGATCAGCCGCCTCCTGCACATCCCCCACCGGGGATGTGCCCGCAACCCAGGTACATGCCCTTGACCGGAATCGAACCTGGGACCCTTCAGTCCGCAGGCCGACGCTCTATCCACTGAGCCAAACCGGTCTCGGCTGCTATGCAATTTTTTGGTATAGTAGAATGAAATCATTTCCTCATTCTTAATGGACATCTTGCTAATTGCACCATTTAGGTAGGGAAACTGTATCCCTATCGTCCCTGGCTAACCATCACTCTCAGGAGGGTCCTAGGATGGACTAGAGATATGTACTCATCTCACATATAGGTGAGTTTTTTTGGTCAGGATCTTATAACATGTTTTTAATTTTTAATTTTTTGTTTCAAACAATAGAAATCTGGTAATTATTTAAAAAGGTGTTTCAGAAATGTTTGCAACTCATTTCATGCAGAGATGAGAGTGCTGTAAGTGTGGGCTGTGCACGCTGTCTCCACAGGTCTCACTGCTTTTCTCTCTCTGGGTGGAAACCGTGAGGCCATACCTACAGATTGTGGACGAGTGGATTGTGCACGGCCACCTATGCGACTGCGCCCGGGAATTCATCATCCAGAGGTAACTGCGGCAATCACAGGTTCATGGGTATAGGCGTCATCTTTTGTCTTGTGTTAGAATCACCTGCGTCCATTCGAGTAGAAGACATTGAGTCCCAGCCCCAAAATATATTTTTCCAAGTTTATGTCAGTTCACAGCTTTTCTTTGCAAATCATATTTTTGAGTGATAGTGTGTTCATGAAGGGCTGGTCTGGTAAAACGCACACTGCTTTTCATACAATGAGTTCAGGTAACAACCAATAGGCTTCAGTCATTCCAATATAAGTCATCAGTAAGACAAAAGTGTGACAATATTACAGAATTGGCCTCTAATATATTTATTTCTCCAAATTAGCTACCCTGCAATTAATTGTTTTTTCCAAATAGAATCTGCCATGTGGAACCGTCCGCATCTCAACTTTGAAGTTGTGCACTGTTTAAGTTTGATTGACAGCTGTCCATGTACCTGGGCAAACAGAGCAGCTGTGATTCCGCAGAGTTCTGGAATGGTGGCCCTGTTTCCAGTGCTAGATAAAGGAGCCAGCCTTTCCTCAAGTCAATCTCATGTCCCTTCTGTTCTGTTTCATCTTTCTTGACAATTTTTGTAAAAATGGGATTCTGACTATTCTTAGATGGTGATGAGTATCTATCATTTCATTATTAAAAGCAGTCCAGCCTTAGCTGTTTTGGCTCAGTAAATAGAGCATTGGCCTGCAGACTGAAGAGTCCTGGGTTCGATTCCGGTTAAGGGCCCGTACCTCCATTGCAGGCTTCCAGCTCTGGTCTGAGGGCCTGCAGGAGGCAACCAATTGATGTGTCTCTCTCACATTAGTGTATCTCTCTGTCTCTCCCACATCAGTGTTTCTCTCTGTCTCTCCCCTCTCCCTTCCATTTTCTCTAAAAATCAGTGGAAAATATATCCTTGGGCGAGTATTTAAAAAAATCAAAAACAGTCCAGTTAAGAATCTATGTGGGGAAAAAGATGTGGAATCTGAAGATTACCCTCAGAGGAGATGAACAAATTCATCATAGTTTGTTTAATTCCAATTCAAGAAACTTCCTACTTAGTTAGATTTTACCTCAGTTTTTCAGTGTATTTATTCACTTTTCCATGTTAAACTGAAGTCAGATAAAATATCCCCTGTTATTCATGGACATTGCTTCGTTTTAGCAATAATTGCTGTTACTGTGTTTTGGAATGTCTGGATGATATGACTAAGCTTGAACACATATACTGTTGTTTTGGGGGGGAAATTAACATTTAAATTATTTTGCATCTCTATAGAAACAAAAATGTTCCAGTAAATCACAGAGACTTTTGGTATGCGACGTACACGCTGTACAGTATATCAGAAAAGACAGAAAATGAAGAAAAAATGAGTGATAATGCCAGTGCAAGTTCTGGCAGTGACCAGGGGCCCTCCAGCCGACAGCACACCATGGTGTCCTTCCTCAGACCCGTCCTGAAGCAGATCATCATGGCTGGAAAGTCCATGCAGCTGCTCAAACACCTGCAGGTTGGGGACAGCACCATGTGCCAGGCCACAGCCAGAGGTGGGACCCTTTCCTTGTGCCTCTCCCATAGCATTGTGGTAATTGCTTTCTTGACTCTTGTCATCTGAGATACATAATGGTGTAGTTTGAAAATCATCAAAGACTTCTAGTTACATGGAAATTTTCAAGTGAATAGATTATGCTACTCCTGACTGAAAAAAGTTTGTCCTCATTGGGAATTTTTTTGTTGTTTTTAAATCTTATTCTTGAGAGTAATACAGATGTCCCTGTTTTTACCCCCATTGCCCCACTCCACCCGGTTCCCACCCTACCCCAGGTCTTCACCACACTACTGTCTGTGTCCATAGGTAAGATCTTTGATTAATCTCTTCCCACGCCCCCATTCCCTCTGAGATTTGTCAGTCTGTTCCATGCTTCCATGCCTGTGATTCTTTTTTATTCACCAGTTTATTTTGTTCCTTAGATTTCTTGTTCATTTATTTTTATTTTTAGATTCAGTTGTGGATAGATATGTATTTGTTGCCATTTTATTGTTCATATTTTTAATCTCTTCCTCCTCTTCTTCCTCTTCTTTTTTTAAAATTTATTTGTATTGCTTTCAGAGAGGAAGGGAGAGGGATAGAGAGATAGAAACATCAATGATGAGAGAGAATCATTGATCAGCTGCCTCCTGCACTCCCCCGCACTGGGGATCGAGCCCACAACCCAGGCATATACCCTGACCAGGAATCAAACCGTGACCTCCTAGTTCATAGGTCAATACTCAACCACTGAGCCATGCTGGCTCGGCTTATTTTTCCTCTTCTTAAGGAATATTTTTGGAAGGAACCAAGATGGCAGCACAGGTAAATGCCTGTACTTGCTGCCTCCCACAATCACATAAAAATTACAACTAAAATACAAAACAACTACCATCCAGAACCTTGGGAAAGCTGGCTGAGCGGAAGTCCTACAACTAGAGAGGTAAAGAAGAAAGCGCACTGAGACTGGTAGGAGGTGCGGAGGCGCAGAACGGGCTGGTTCGGCACCGGGTGAGCTGCTTTTTTAATCGGGAGGAGATCACCTCTGTGGAGGCTGCCTGGAGGAGCGAGCCGTCCCAGCCCCACACCAGACCCCCAGCCCAGGGTTCCAGAGCTGGGGAAAGAAGTCCCTACAGGCAGTAAGAACTACGGACTGTAAAAACCAGTACGGATTGGGGCTGAGTGACACACAGGCTGCTGGAGACCCAGCTGCTCCTCTTAAAAGGCCAGCACCGCGAACTGAATTTACAAGCTCCCACTTCCTCTGAGCTCCAGTGCTGGGTGAGGCTCTGGGGGACCGAGATACATACGGGGAGAAACTGGACTGTCTGGTATCAGGGCAGGAACTCAGGGGCTGCTTTATTCCAATGGAGGTGCTCACAGTTGTCATTGTTCCCGTGCTGGGACCTCCCTGGGTGCAGGGCTGACTAGCAGCCATTTCTGTTTGTTCCACCCTGGAGATTTCCTGAGACCCCACCCCAACCAATTTACAACCCCATGCAAGTTGTGCCAGTGACATTTTCATATGAATGGCCTGTCCTTTCTCAGCCTCAAACCTGTCAAACAAGCTGCAGCTGGGTCTGGGAGCCTCCAAAGCTTTCAATAAAAGACCCAAGGCCAGTACCAGCACCAGCCTGCCTGGCTTCACAGCTGGGCCTTGCTTGGACACTTCCAAACCAGATACAAAGAAGAGGAATATACAGATCTCTCTAGCTCCTGCTGGGTGGCCCCAGGCAGTGGCTGGCTTTGCATCTCCCTGGAGACCCAAGACCCAGTCCGTGTATGCATTGGTCAATGTGAGACAATACCAGATTACAACTTTTCACATCCATAAGTGACACACTCAAGGGGCAGACTCAGTGAGCACCAAAGCCCCAATGAAGCAAGTCCTGCCCCATAAGGGTGTCTCTTGCACAGCAGTTCTCTCACTGTAGTTGCAGCTGGTCCCCACAGCCAATTGGCCTGGAGGTCAATTCCTCCCAGTGACACCAACAGCAGTCAAGGCTCAACTACAAGACTGCACACAGCACACAAAGGGATGCACCAAGAGTGTCCACCTCAGATGATTGCGGAGGCTGAGCCACAGGGCCCTATAGGACACCTACTACACAAGGCCACTCTATCAACTCAAGGAGACTTAGCAGCTCTACCCAATACATAGAAACAAATACTGGAAGTAGCCAAAAGGCGGAGACAAAGAAGCATGTCACAAATGAAAGAAATGTAAGAAAGCAAACTACTGGATATAGAATTCAAAGCCACAGTTATAAGGTTAATCAAGAATCTTCTAGAAACCTGCAAGGGAATTAGGGAGACCTTCAAGGATCTTAATGAGAATGCCAAAAAAATGGAAAAGTACCAGTAAGAAATTAAGCATACACTGACTAAAATAAAGAATAACATACAGGAATTCAACAGTAGACTAGAGGATCCCAAGAATCAAGTCAATGATTTGAAATAAGAGGAAGCAAAAAACACCCAAACAGAAGAACAAAAAGAAAAAAGAATCCAAAACTATGAAGATAGTGTAAGGAGCCTCTGGGACAACTTCAAGCATACCAACATCCAAATTATGGGGGTGCTAGAATAAGAGAGAGAGCAAGACATTGAAAACCTATTTGAAGAAATAATGACAGAAAACTTGCCCTATCTGGTGAAAGAAATAGACTTACAAGTCCAGGAAGTGCAAAGAACCCCAAACAAGAGGAATCCAAAGAGGACCACACCAAGACATATCATAATTAAAATGCCAAGAGCAAAAGACAAAGAGAGTCTTAAAAGCATCAAGAGAAAAATAGTTACCTACAAGAGAGTGCCCATATGACTGTCAGCTGATTTCTTAACAGAAACTATGCAAACCAGAAGGGAGTGACAAGAAATATTCAAAGTGATGAATAGCAAGAACCTACAACCAAGATTACTCTACCCAGCAAAGCTATCATTTAGAATTGAAGGTCAGATAAAGAGCTTCACAGACAAGAAAAAACTAAAGGAGTTCATCACAACCAAACCAGTATTATATGAAATGCTGAAGGGTATTCTTTAAGAACAGGAAGAGGAAGATAAAGGTAAAAAATTATGAACAACAAAGTGACAACAGATACATATCTATCAACAAGTGAATTTAAAAATCAAATGAATAAAAAATGATGAACAGAATAAACTGGTGAATGGAATAGAATCAGGGGCATGGAATTGGAACAGACTGACGATTCTTAGAGGGAAGATGGTGTGGGGGGGGATGTGGGTTTGTGGGGGGGATGCTGGAAGAGATTAGACAAAGATCTTATATGCATACAGACAATAGGGTGGTGAGGGCCTGGGGTGGGGTGGGAACTGGGTGGAAGGGAGCTATGGAGGGAAAAAGGAAGGACATCTATAATAATCTCAACAATAAAGATTTTTTTTAAAAAATACCCTTCAACATTTCATGTAACACTGGTTTGGTGATGATGAACTCCTTTAGCCTTTTCTTGTTTGTGAAGCAATTTATTTGATCCTCAATTCTAAATGAGAGCTTTGCTTGGTAGAGTAATCTTGGTTGTAGGTCCTCACTGTTCATCACTTTGAATATATCTTGCCACTCCCTCTGGCCTGCAAAGTTTCTGTTGAAAAATCACTGACAGTGTTATGGGAGCTCCCTTGTAGGAAACTAACTGCTTTTCTCTTGCTGCTTTTAAGATTCTCTGTGTCTTTAATCCTTGGCATTTTAATTATGATGTGTCTTGGTGTGGGCCTCTTTGGGTTCCTCTTGTTTGGGACTCTGTGCTTCCTGGACTTGTATATATATTTTTTCACCAGGTAGGGGAAGTTTTCTGTCATTATTTTTTCAAATAGGTTTTCAATATCTTGCTCTCTCTCTTCTTCTTCTGGCACCCCCATGCGAATGTTGGTACGCTTGAAGTTGTCCCATAGGCTCTTTAACACTATCTTCATATTTTTGGATTCTTTCTTCTTTTTGCTCTTTTGATTGGGAGTTTTTTGCTTTCTCACATTCCAAATTGTTTATTTCATTCTTGAAATCTTCTACTCTACTGTTGAATCCCGGTAAATTATTCTTTATTTCAGTTAATGTATGCTTCATTTCTGATGGGTCCTTTTTCCTGTCTTTGATATTCTCACTAAGATCCTTGAAAGTCTCATAAAAATCCTTGACTAACCTTATAACCATGGTTTTGAACTCTGTATCCAGTAGTTTCCTTGCTTTTGTGATGTGTTTCTTTGTGTCCGCATTTTGGCTGCTCCCTGTGTTTATTTCTATGTGTTAGGTAGAGCTGCTATGTCTCCTGGAATTGGTAGAGTGGCCTTGTGTAGTAGGTGTCCTGTGGGGCCCAGTGGCTCAGCCTCCCCAGTCACCTGAGCTGGGCACTCGAGGTGGGCACACCCTGTAGTTGAGCCTTGATTGTTGTTGGCATCACTGGGAGGAGTTGACCTCCAGGCCAATAGGCTGTGAGGACCAGCTGCGACTACAGTGGGAGAGCTGCTGTGTAGGAGGCACCCTTATGGAGCAGGACTTGCTTTAGTGGGCTTTGCTGCTTGCTGAGTCTGCCCCTTGAGTGTATCACTCGTAGATGTGTAGAGTTGTAATCTGCTATGGTATGAAGCTGTCCACTAGGGTGCACTGGTTCTGGGGCCTCCAGGGAGGTGCAAAGTCAGCTACTGCCTATGCTCTGCCTAGGACCACCTGGCACGAGCTGCGGAGTGATCTGCAGATGGCTGCTACTTATCTACGGATTGGAGGTGCTGAGGAGAGGCCATGCTGTGAAATTTGCTAGTGCCAGGCCTGGGCCCTCTTATTGAGAGGTATGGGACATGCTGAGGCCAGCTGCTGCTTGTTCGAAAGATTTTAGCAAAGTGTGAAGTCTGAGCCAGGAGAGCCTATTCATTTGGTAAGACCACTGCAACAGCTTGGATTCAGGCTGAAAATTGTATGGGGTAGGATCTCAGGGAGTCACCAGGGTGGGGTGAAGAGTGTGAGCAAGGTTTATGGAGACTCAGATATGAGGCCTGTCTGCGGGCTCTGTTGGGGGAGGGCTCAGCATAGGAACAATGACAGCACCCCTGTCTAGGAGAATGCTCCCCCCCAGTTCCCACCCTGATGCCAAACAATTCAGTTCCTCCCCATATCTCCTGCACCTTTCCAGCTACTGCCCCAGCGCTGGAGCTCAGAGGCAGCAAGTCAGTGTCAGTTCATGTGCTGAACCTTTAAGAGGAACACCCATGACACCAGCAGCCTGTGTCACTCAGTCATAATCCCCAATGGTTTTTATAGCCTGAAGTTACAGGAATGCTCTTCCCAGCTCTGGAACCCTTGGCTGAGGGCTCTGGTGTGGGGCTGGGACACCTTGCTTCTCACATAGACCTCCACAACCAAGACATCCCTCCTGATTAAAAGAATACCACACATGGGTGTCAGACCACTCTGTTCTGTGGCTCTGCCCCTCCTACCAGCCTCAGTGTGCTTTCTTCTTTAATCCTCTAGTTGTAGGACTTCCATTTAGCCAGATTTCGGATGGTTCTGAATGATGGTGATTCTGTATTTTAGTTGTAATTTTGATGTGGTTGTGGGAGGCAGCAAGTACTGCGTTTACCTACACCAGCATCTTGACCAGAAATCTCATATCTTTTTTATGTGCTTCAATAATATTTTCACTTTGTAATATTTCTCTTTTGAATGAATAGTAAAATGTCTTGAGCTTTTCAAGGTCACTGTTAGAAGTGTTTTTTTCCAGTAAAATTAAGACTTCCCTTAGTGTTATTATCAAAGTGCTGTACGGTATCATAGTAACTTAACTTTCAAGTATCCTGTTTAGGGGTGTTACCTTGTTCAGAAAAAAATTAGGTTACACTTTAATGTCTCACCATGAATTTTGCAGTTGTCTGACAGAATGTAAAAATGTTTAGTGGCAGTGTATTTTAAAGGTAACGAAACAGGAATAGACCCTCATATCCAAAGGAAAATACCAGGCTATATTTAGATAAAGTTACATAATACAGTGGGGCCTTGACTTACGAGTTTAATTCATTCCGTGACGGAGCTCGTAACTCAAATTACTCGTATGTCAAATCATAAAGTGAACGAGTGAGACACGTGATGCTGGGCTGATGTTGTGGCGTTCACCGTGACGTTCGCTGCGCCAACTAGCAGTGGGGTATCTGAAGCTGGCTCGTAACCCGAATTTTAGCTCGCAACTCAAAGCAAAAAATCGGCTGAGAGACAGCTCGTATCTCGAAAAACTCGTTAGTCGGGACACTCCTAACTCAAGGCCCCACTGTAATTCTGAATGCTACTTATATTATTTACTAGAACATAGCTAATAATATTAAGTAACTTGACATATTTCTTTATGTTTTAGATGCAGGAAGAAAAGGCTTATATAGCCTCTTCCTGGAATCTGTGCAGTCACGCCTTCGACATGGAGAAGAAGCCCGTACACAGCCCATCACTGAACAGCAGGCAGCCCAGGGGAACCTCATTAGGATGCAGTCCATTGCGGAACGACACCTGGAGCTGGACGATGCTCACGACCCCCTGCTGGCAGTCAACTTTGCCAGGTGAAATCCAACTGCAACATCTTTGATGGTTGAAATAGCAGAATCTGTGCAGGATTTAGTAATGGTTTATTTCTGCTAGTGGGGCTTTCTAGCCTTAAAAATAAAAACTTTGTAGCCTCTCCTACCTCATGAATGGAATACAGGATACTGTGTTCACTTATTTCAGGTGTCTCATTTGGCCTCCACGTTGGTGAAAGTCCACAGATCATCACGTGCCCTAGGCCCAAGGGAATGCCTTCACTGGAACCAGAGATGCTCTAAAAAGTCTGGGTTCTGCCTCGCCGGGTGGCTCAGTTGGTTGAGCATCATACTGTGCACAGAAAGGTTGCTGGTTCAATTCCCAGTCAGGGCGTGTTTGGAAGGCAACCCATTGATGTTTCTTTCTCACATCAATGCTTCCCCACCACCCCCACTCCCTTCCTCTATGCATGTCCTTGGGTGAGGATTTTTTTTAAGTCTGGGTTATGGACGGACATCAGACATATTAAGTTAGACCTTCCTTATGTGCAGAATGCACCTTGACCCTTTGAAGCATTTAGGGATTAATACCAACACAGTGCCCCTCATCATCTGATGGCCATCACTCACTACCAGCAACCGAATGGCTACAAGTATTTGACCCTAAAGACAAAAGTGACTTTGAAAAACTGATCCACCCAAAGTATTTTATTTTGTTTTGTTTATCCTCACCCGAGGATATTTTTTCCATTGATTTTTTTCTTTTTTTTTAAGAGAGAGAGTGGAAGGGAGGTGGGAGAGGGGTGAGAGAGAGAGAAACATGGATGTGAGAAAGACACATCGATTGGTTGCCTCCCACACAGGGCCGGGGATCGAGCCCACAACTGAGGCACATGCCCTTGACTGGAATTGAACTTGCAACTCTTCAGTCCATGGGCCCACATTCTAACCATTGAGTAACTAGCTAGGGCCACTCAAAGTATATTTTGAGGAAAAAGACTTTCTCTTTCTGTAATAGTTGGTAATTTAAGACTAACAATCAAAATGGTACTCTGGAGTTTAAGAAAATTCTCTTGACAGCTGCTCTTAAAAAGAAGTCTCATTTTTTTGTGTGTGTAAAGGTTGTATTTGGAACAGAGTGACTTTCACGAGAAGTTTGCTGGTGGAGATGTATGTATGGATAGATCCTCGGAATCTGTGACGTGCCAGACGTTTGAATTCACGCTGAGATCTTGCCTCTATCCCCATATTGACAAGCAGTATCTAGATTGCTGTGGAAACCTCATGCAAACGCTGAAAAAAGATTACAGGTATAAAGGAGTTCAGTTTTGGAAGTAGTCTGTAGTTTATTGTACTTTAAGAACAGTTGAGGTTATTTTAAAACCTGTATTTCAAGTTAAGTTTTATTAGAGTAGGAAATAGTTATGCAGTAAACAATTTTCTTTTGAAAGAATCAATTAAACATTAATGTTTTCTTAACTATGTTGTGAAATTTAATTTTTTGTTTCTGAGATGCTATCCCAAAAGAAAAACAGATAAAGCCTTTTGCACAAAATGCCCATCACAAAATTTGCTATCAGAGTAAAAAACATGAAATTACCAGTTCTTTAAATTATGGCATATTCATATCATGTGTGAATTTTGTAAAGTTCATACAAATAATGTTTATACAGAGTATTTAATGACATATTTTGTTCTTAAAACTTAAAAAGCAGGATATCCACACTAATAAAAGAGAAAAATGGTAATTGGCGTACGGCGATGCCGTTTTCATTGGCTAATCAGGGCTATATGCAAATTAACTGCCAACTAAGATTGGCAGTTAACTGCCAACAAGATGGCGGCTAATTTGCATACGTAGGCACAATGCAGGGAGGCGAAAGGGAAAGCAGGAAGAAGCCCCCTGCCACTGACAGTGATCTGAAACCCAGGGGGGAGCTAAGAGCTGGGGGGCAGGGCAAAGGCGGCCCCAGGGCCGCCTTTGCCCTGCCCCCCAGCCATGATCGGAGAATCAGGCGCCTTTGCCTCCCTGGCCAGTGATAGCAGGAAGTAGGGGTGGAGCCAGCAATGGGAGCTGGGCACGGTCGAAGCTGGCAGTCCCAGGAGCTAGGGGTCCCTTGCCTGGGCCTAAAGCGAAACCCACGATCACGGCGCCCTCCGCTGCCACTGCAGGTCCCCGCTGCCCGGGCCGGACGCCTAGGCCAGAGGCGTTAGGCCTGGGCAGGGGCGGAGCCTGCAACCGCGGGGAGCTGGGGGTCCCCTGCCCAGGCCTGACGCCTCTGCCGGAGGCCTCAGGCCTGGTCAAGGGGCCGATCCGGTGATTGGTGATCGGAGGGTGATGAGGATCAACTCCTCTGGCCGAGGCATCAGGCCTGGGTGGGGGGCGGAGCCGGGGATTGGGGGGATATGATGGTCCCCTTGCCCAGGCCTGAAGCCTGGGTCAGAGGCGTCAGGCTTGGGCGGGGGGTGGAGCAAGCGATCAGAGGGAGATGGGGGTCCCCTGCCCAGGCATGATTCCTGGGCCAGAGGCCTCAGGCCTGGGCGGGGGCCAGAGCCAGTGATCGGGGGGAGATGGGGGTCCCCTGTCCAAGCCTGACACCTCTGGCGGAGGCGTCAGGCCTGGGCAAGGGGCCGATCAGGCGATCGGAGGGTGATGTGGGTCAACGCCTGAGGGCTCCCAGTATGTGAGAGGGGGCAGGCTGGGCTGAGGGACACTCCCCCCCCCCCCCCACACCCAGTGCACGAATTTCGTGCACCGGGCCCCTAGTCTATAATAATAAAGGTGTAATATGCAAATCAATCAAACAGCCAAACAGCGAATGACCATCCGGATGACCTTCTGGACAAAGCAGGGCTGTGGGGGCCTACTCTTGCATGAATTTCATGCATCGGGCCTCTAGTGCTATATAATGAGGACTATATATTTTTTAATGCATAGAAAAAAGACTAGGAAGAAATACCCCAAATATTAACAGTGGAAATTCACTATGAATAGTAGGATTTGGATTCACTTTTCTTTTTTTTTTTTAATCCTCACCGAAGGATGTTTTCATTGATTTTTTAGAAGATGAGGGGTGGAGGGAGGGAGAGAGAAAGACAGAGAGAGAGAGAAACATTGATCAGTTGCCTCCTGTATGTGCCCCAACTGGCAATCAAACCTGCACCCTTTCAGTGTATGGGATGATGCCCAACCGACTGAGCCGCACCAGCCAGGGCTGTATTCACTATTTTTTATTACACTTTTGTGACTGCCCAGTGTTCTACGTGATGGAAAAATAACTTTCTGATTATTAAAATAAAGCACATGCTATTTTTGTTATTAACAATGTATTTAAGAGGCGTTAGTGTCTCTGATTTTAGTCGTTGTGGCATGGAAACCTGTTCCACTGGAAATGGTAGCATACAAGCCTGTTACTGATGGAGAGTCCTGGCTCGTGTTGCTCATTTTCTCTCTCTTCAGGTTGGTGGAGTACTTGCAGGCCATGAGGAATTTTTTTTTGATGGAGGGTGGAGATACCATGTATGACTTCTACACATCAATTTTTGATAAAATAAGAGAAAAGGAAACCTGGCAAAATGTGTCTTTTCTTAACGTCCAGCTCCAAGAAGCAGTAGGACAGCGTTATCCTGAAGACAGTTCACGGTAAAATATGGGAGGCACCTATCCTATTCAATATTACAAAGTAATCCACGTGCCATGAACCCTTCTATGAATTTTTGTCTATATAATCTTATTTAATCTTCACAATAACCCTATGGATTTTGCTACTATTGTTTCACATATTGGAAAACCAAGGCCGCAGGAAGCTAAGTGACTTGCCCACTGAGCAAAAGGGGGTGCCGAGATGGGACTGTTCTGCTGTCAGGCTGTGCTGCTGTGGGCTGTGCCACCTCCCTGCCCAGGGGCTGTACCCTCCAGCCGCTGCCTGGCCTCCCTCGTGATCATCTCAGATGGTCTGTGGGAGCTCCGGCCTTGTGGACCCTCACTCCCGCCACACGCTGCTCAGACCGCTCACAGCCAGGCAGGCTCAGGAGGGAGAGTAGATGGCACTGCTGGTGGGCAGAGTCGCATGCTTTCAACTCTTCCTCTTGCTGAGCAGCTGGGCCAGGCCTGGGAGTTGGTGCCGCCAAGTCTTCGTAGCGCAGCAACCCCTTCCGCCCCATCATGCTCAGTCCCTTTCTCATTCCCCTTTGAAATAAATAACGATAATGGTTAACATGGCTGTGTGCCACTTTTAAGGCATTATTCTCACAGCCATGCTGCTTACTGACCATCTGTTGCTAGTAGTAGATAGAATAATTTTTGTTTTCATTTCATTCTCTTACTACCTTTGATTCTTCCATAAAAACAGAATTTCATCAATTATGTAGTTAGTAAAAGCAGGATAACTGTTCAGTTATTTTCCAGATAAGAAATTAGTGCCCAGCACCCCCTAGAGCAGGGTGGGCAAACTTTTTGACTCGAGGGCCACAATGGGTTCTTAAACTGGACCGGAGGGCCGGAACAAAAGCATGGATGGAGTGTTTGTGTGAACTAATATAAATTCAAAGTAAACATCATTACATAAAAGGGTACGGTCTTTTTTTTCAATAGTTTTATTCATTTC
Organism: Myotis nattereri; assembly: GCF_964212035.1. Lineage (NCBI taxonomy): Eukaryota > Metazoa > Chordata > Mammalia > Chiroptera > Vespertilionidae > Myotis > Myotis nattereri. The sequence continues at coordinate 2,729,618 of NC_138087.1, forward strand.
AAATGGGCCGGATCCAGCCCGCGGGCCGCAGTTTGCCCACGGCTGCCCTAGAGGGAACCAGAGAAGTTTATGTTTTTCGATATCAGTAGAAACCCATGAATTTTGCTATTTTTAATAAGTTTTCATCTATGACATCCATTTTTTAAAAATATTTTTAGACAGGAAGGAAGGAAGAAGAAGAGAAAATCATCGATGTTAGAGAGAAACATGGATCTTGCACACCACCTACGGGGGTCGAGCTCAACACCAGGCCTGTGCCCTGTGTATGGGATGCCGCCCAACCAGCTGAACCACACTGGCCAGGGCTGCAGTCTGTCTTTTCTTGTTGTTCAGACTGCACAGATCCAGTGCCTCTCACCAACGCTCGGCTGTTGGGAGGCTTCGGAAGCCCTCGGCTGGGTGCTGGAGCACACCCGCCGGCCCTGGGTTGTCACCACTCTGGGCTCTCTGTGTGGACAGAGCTAGGCAACTTGTAGAAAGAGAGAAGGATGTAAGCTGTTATCGATGTTTTCAGTGGATGTTAAAGATGACAGATTTCATTTCTATTTTCTTTTTTTTTTAAATTTTGTTTTATTGCTTAAAGGATTACAAAGAGTAGTACATGTGTCTCCTTTTTTTTTACCCCCCTTGCCATTCCCCCACCTTCCCATATCCCCAGTGTCTTGTGTCCATTGATTATGCTTATATGCATGCATACAAGTCCTTCGGTTGATCTCTTACTACCCCCTCCAGCCCCCCAACCCTTCCCAGCCTTCCCGCTGTAGTTTGACAGTCTGTTCGAGGCTGCTCTGCCTCTGTATCTATTTTTCTTCATCAGTTTATAATGGCCTTTATTATCCATAAATGAGTGAGATCATGTGGTATTTTTCTTTCATTGACTGGCTTATTTCACTTAGCATAATGCTCTCCAGTTCCATCCATGCTGTTGCAAATGGTAAGAATTCCTTCTTTTTTACAGCAGCATAGTATTCCATCGTGTAGATGTACCACAGTTTTCTAATCCATTCTTCTGCTGATGGGCACTTAGGCTGTTTCCAGATCTTAGCTATGGTGAATTGTGCTGCTATGAACATAGGGGTGCATATATCCTTTCTGATTGGTGTTTCTGATTTCTTGGGATATATTCCTAGAAGTGGGATCACTGGGTCAAATGGGAGTTCCATTTTTAACTTTTTGAGGAAACTCCATACTGTCTTCCATAGTGGCTGCACCAGTCTGCACTCCCACCAGCAGTGCACGAGGGTTCCCTTTTCTCCACATCCTCTCCAGCACTTGTCGTTTGTTGATTTGTTGATGATAGCCATTCTCACAGGTGTGAGATGATACCTCATTGTTGTTTTGATTTGCATCTCTCGGATGATTAGTGACTTTGAGCACGTTTTCATATGTCTCTTGGCTTTCTGGATGTCCTCTTTTGAAAAGTGTCTATTTAGGTCCTTTGCCCATTTTTTTTATTGGATTGTTTATCTTCCTTTTGTTAAGTTGTATGAGTTCCCTGTAAATGTTGGAGATTAAACCCTTATCGGTGATAACATTGGCAAATATGTTTTCCCATGTAGTGGGCTTACTTGTTGTTTTGTTGATGGTTTCTTTTGCTGTGCAGAAGCTTTTTATTTTGATGTAGTCCCATTTGTTTACTTTCTCTTTAGTTTCCAATGCCCTAGGAGCTGTATCAGTGAAAAAAATTGCTTCGGCATATGTCTGAGATTTTGTTGCCTTTGGATTCCTCTAGTATTTTTTAAAATATATTTTATTGATTTTTTACAGAGAGGAAGGGAGAGGGATAGAGAGTCAGCAACATCGATGAGCGAGAAACATTGACCAGCTGCCTCCTGCACACCCCCCACTGGGGATGTGTCCGCAGCCAAGGTACATGCCCTTGACCAGAATTGAACCTGGGACCCTTCAGTCTGCAGGCCGACGCTCTATCCCCTGAGCCAAACCGGTTAGGCTCCTCTAGTATTTTTATGGCTACCCGTCTTACATTTCAGTACTTTATCCATTCTGAGTTTATTTTTGTGTATGGTGTAAGTTGGTGGTCTAGGTTCATTTTTTTGCATGTATCTGTCCAATTTTCCCAGTACCATTTATTGAAGAGACTGTCCTGACTCCGTTGTATGTTCTTGCCTCCTTTGTCAAATATTAATTGAGCATATTGGTTCAGGTTGATTTCTGGGCTCTCTATTCTATTCCATTGATCTATATATCTATTCTTGTGCCAGTACCAGGCAGTTTTGAGAACAGTGGCTTTGTAATACAGCTTGATATCTGGTATTGAGATCCCACCTACTTTGTTCTTCTTTCTCAGGATCGCTGCAGCTATTCGGTGTCTTTTTTTATTCCAGATGAATTTTTGGAGAGTTCGTTCTAGATCTGTGAAGTATGCCATTGGTATTTTAATGGGAAATGCGTTGAATTTATAGATTGCTTTGGGTAGTATGGACATTTTAATGATGTTGATTCTACCAATCCAAGAACATGGTATGTTCTTCCATCTGTTTATGTCTTCCTCTATCTCTATTTTCAACGTCCTGTAGTTTTCTGAGTAGAGGTCTTTTACCTCTTTAGTTAAGTTTATTCCTAGGTATCTTAATTCTTTTGGTGCTATGGTAAATGGAATTGCTTTTTTAGTCTCTCTTTCTGTAAGTTCACTATTGGTGTATAGATATACCATAGATTTCTTGGCATTAATTTTGTATCCTGCTACATTGCCGAATTCATTTATTACGTCTAATAGTTTTTTTGATGGAGTCTTTAGGGTTTTTTATGTACAATATCATGTCATCTGCGAATAAGGACAGTTTTACTACTTCTTTTCCAATTTGGATGCCTTTTATTTCTTCTTCCTGTCTAATAGCAATGGCTAATACTTCCAGTACTATGTCGAACAGGAGTGGTGAGAGTGGGCATCCCTGTCTTGTTCCTGTTCTTCTTTGATCTCATTGGTAACCCAATCAATATTTAATAACATGCTATTCAGCTTCGAAGTGTTTGAGTGTTTTGGATTGTTTTTATTGTAGTTTATTTCTAATATTATGCCATTGTGGTCTGAGAAGATGCTTGGTATGATTTCAATCTTCTTGAATATGGGGAAACTTTGCTTGTGACCCAGTATGTGGTCTATTTTTGAAAATGTCCCATGAGCACTTGAGAAGAACGTATATTCCGTATATTCCGCGGCTTTGGGGTGAAATGTTCTGAAGATGTCAATTAAGTCCATCTGGTCTAGTGAGTCATTTAGGATTGCTGTTTCTTTGCTGATTTTTTGTCTAGAGGAGCCGTGGGCAAACTACGGCCCGCGGGCCGGATCCGGCCCGTTTGAAATGAATGAAACTATTGAAAAAAAAGACCGTACCCTTTTATGTAATGATGTTTACTTTGAATTTATATTCGTTCACACAAACACTCCATCCATGCTTTTGTTCCGGCCCTCCGGTCCAGTTTAAGAACCCATTGTGGCCCTCGAGTCAAAAAGTTTGCCCACCCCTGGTCTAGAGGATTTATCCAGTGATGTCAGTGGTGTATTAAAGTCCCCTACTATGACTGTATTGTTGTTGATCTCTATCTCTCCATTGATACCTTCCAGGAGTTATTTTTATGTATTTGGGTCCTCCTGCATTGGGTGCATATATGTTTATCAGGGTTATATCCTCTTCTTGTATTGATCCCTTTAGTATTAGGAAGTGGCCTTCCTTATCTCTTGTTATGGCCTTCACTTTGAGGTCCATCTTGTCCATTATAAGTATTGCTACCCCAGCTTTTTTTTTTCATTTCCATTTGCCTGAAAGATATTTTTCCATCCCTTCACTTTCAGTCTGTGTGAGTCCCTTATTCTGAGGTGGGTCTCTTGTAGACAGCAAATATATGGGTCATGTTTTTTTATCCATTCAGCCACTTTATGTCTTTTGATAGGAGCATTTAGTCCATTCACGTTTAAAGTTATTATTGAAAGGTACTTGTTTGTAGCCATTTTTATTTTTTGTGCCTGTTTTCTTTCTTAGCTTTTTATTTATTCTTTTTACACCAGTCCCTTTAGCATTTCTTGCATTGCTGGCTTGGTGGTGATAAACTCCCTTAGCCTTTTTTTTTCTGTGAAGCTTCTTATTTTCCCTTCAATTTTGAATGATAGCCTTGCTGGATAGAGTATTCTTGGATTCAGTTCCTTGCTTTGCATCACTTTGTAAATTTCCGTGCATCTTTTCTGGCCTGATGTGTTTCTGTTGAGTTATCATTTGATAATCTAATGGGGGCGAGTTGAGCGTGGCTGCTGCTCCTTGGACAGGAGCGGGCTGTTCTCGTGGCTTCTGCTCCTTGGATCGGTGCTGGCTGCACGCTGTTGCTGTTCCTCAGATGGGGCAGGCTGATCGTGAGGCTGCCGCTCTTTGGACAGGAGCAGGTTGCTTACAGAGCTACTGCTCCTCGTACGGGTGTGGGCTGCTTGCGCAGCTATTGCTCTTCAGATGGCGGACAGGATGCTTGCCTGGCTGCTGCTCCTCAGATGCGGGCGGGATGCTCCCCCAGCTGCTGTTCATCGGACAGGTGCAGACTGTGTGGCTGCTGCTCCTTGGGCCAGAGTGAGCTGCACGTGCAGCTGTTGCTCCTCGTACGGGGGCTGTCTGCTCGCGTGGCTGCTGCTCCTTGGATGGAGGATGGGCTGCTTGCGTGGCTCCTTCTCTTCAGGCGGGAGTGAGCTGCACGTGTGTCTGCTGCTCCTCGGACCAGTGTGGACTGCGCAGGGCTGCTGCTCCTCAGACATGGGTGGTCTGTTCATGTGGCTGCTGCTCCTTGGACTGGGGGAGGCTGGGTGGCTACTGCTCCTTGAATGGGAGTGGGCTGCTTGCAGCGATGCTGTTCCTCGTATGGGTATGGGCTGCTCACACTGCTACTGCCTCGTATGGGGGCAGGCTGCTCATGCGGCTGCTGCTGCTCCTTGTATGGGGGCAGGCTGCTCATGTAGCTGCTGCTCCTCGGATGGGAGCAGGCTGCTCATGCAGCTGCTGCTCCTTGGATGGGGGCAGGTTTCTCGCACACCTACTGCTCCTCAGACAGGAGGAGGGTGTGGGCTGCTCAGCTGCTGCTCCTCGGATGGGGGCGGGCTGCGTGGGGCTTCTGCTTCTCACTCGTGGGCAGGCTGCTCACGCAGTTTCTGCTCCTCGGACGAGGGAGTGGGCCGCTCACACAGTTGACAGCTGCTGCTCCTTGGACAGGAGTGGGCTGCTCACGTGTCTGCTGCTTGCATGGTTGCAGTGCCCCGGGCTAAGCCATTTCTATTTTCTTTGAATGTTATTAACACTTAAGGTAACAGACATTGGTTTTGTTCTATAATAAATATTAATAGTTCCAAAGTAACAACAACAAGCCCCCAAAAACATGCTTGGGATTGTTTTCTTGTACTTCCGGTCATCTGCATTTCAAGATCAATGGGAATAGCTCTTCCTGTGATTAGACCAGCACTGACCAAGTGTTACAGTTTATTTTCTACTTTCAGGAATCGCTTCCACCTTAGTTCCTTTTTTTGCTTTTTGTTTTTGTTAATTCTCACCCAAGGATATTTTTTTCAGTGATTTTTAGAGAGAGTGGGAAGGAAGGAGAGGGGTAGGGAGGGAAAAGAGAGAAAGAAACATCCATGTAGAGACACATCAATTGGTTGCCTCCCACATGCTCCCCGACCAGGGCCGGGGATCAAACCTGCAACACAGATATGTGCCCCTTGGCTGGAATCAAACCAGTGACCCTTCAGTGTGTGCGCGTCGACACTCTAACCATTGAGCAACACCAGCCAGGGCAGTTCCATTTTGTTTTTGAATTAGGTAAAACAGCTATGAGTTCTTAAATTGAAATCACTGGTACAAAGGTACTTTTAGGGACACCTGGCTTCTGTTTCTGCCTTCCCGGTAGGTAATAATTTTTTTAGATTTTCTTTTACCCTTGTTATGTTTACTTTTTGGACCAAAAACGTGTACATGTATTCCTTTTCCTCTTTGCATGTTACATGAAATGCAGCACAGTCCACACTCTCCAACACCTGCTCGGTTTTTCATATGTAAATAACACATCGCAGATTCGGTCCCCCCGCAGGCCAGGCAGTGTGTCATTTCCCACTGACTGCTTTCGCCGTGTCCACTCAGCCCGCTGTCCCATAGGTGGGCACTGGGTTTCTAATCCTCGCTGAGCATGTGTGCCTAGCCTCAGTGTAACTTGGAAGTAGATTTTTAGAATGGGATTGCAGCGAAGAGTAAATGTGTGTGTGATTCTGCTGGATCCCACCAGATCCCTCCTCCCAAAGGCTGTATCTCTGGTTCCCAGCAGTGTGCAGAGTGACTTTCTCCACAGCTTCACCCCCTCAATGTGTTGTCAAACTTTTGGATTTTTGCCATCTGCTGGTGAGAAATGGTATCTCAGTGTAATTTTAATTCACATTTTTTAAATATGAGTGAGCTTTTTCATCTTTCCAAATGTGTATTTCTGCATTTCTCTGAAGAACAGCTGTTCATATCTTTTGACACTATTGCTGTCAGTATCGGGTTGTTGGTCGTTATCATCTTTGTCCATTTTAGGAGCTCTTCAGTTTGGTTTCCCTCTTGACATTGGTCTTTTTATTCTGCTTACCATAGAGTCATTTTTGTTGCTGTTTAGTCATGCAGATTTTTTTAGTTTTATAACATAATAGTCTTTTTCTCATTACTCCTGGATTTTGAGTCATAGTTCTTGGTTTTACTCCCTTCCAGTTATATTTAAATTCACCGTCTTCCAATGTTTGAATTGATTTTTTACATTTATATATTAATTCATTTGGAATTTATCCAGCTAAATAGGAGAAATAGATCCAGCTTAATCTTTTTCCAAATGACTGGTTGGTTCTCATCACTTATTTCTTTAAAAAAAACAAAAATGAAATCTTTCTTTTCCTCATTTATTTGAGGTATCCCTTTATCTTTAAATTTTAATATGTATTTGGACCTCTTTCTAGATTTTTCATTCTATTTCATTGTTCTTTTTATTTCTGTGCCCGTAGCATTTTGGTGTAATAGGGTTTTCCTGGCTATTCTTGCTTATTTATTTTTCTAAATGCACTTTATCTTCAAGTGTCTGGCTCTACAAAAACATAGATGCCATTTTTTTTTATTGATTTCAGAGAAGAAGGGTAAGGGAGAGAGAGAAACATCAATGATGAGAGAGAATCATTGATTGGCTGCCTCCTGCACGTCACATACTGGGGAGCCTGCAACCTGGGCATGTGCCCTTGACCGGAATCGAACCTGTGACCCTTCAGTCCACAGGCCGCCGCTTTTATCAACTGAGCCAAACAGGCTAGGCCTAGGACAGTGGTCAGCAAACTGCGGCTCGCGAGCCACATGCGGCTCTTTGGCCCCTTGAGTGTGGCTCTTCCACAAAATACCGACTTCTGCGCATGGGCCACAAAGTTTCAGTCACACTGTACGTGTGCGCCCGCACGTGGTATTTTGTGGAAGAGCCACACCCAAGGGGCCAAAGAGCTGCATGTGGCTCGTGAACCGCAGTTTGCCGACCACTGGCCTAGGGCAAGGCATTTTTTTTTTTTTTTGAGATTGCATTCATTCATAGGTTAACTCGGGGCAAGGAGCCACCCACCCTTCCTCCTATGGCTTCCATGTGCTCTACATGTCTGTCTGCGCCCTCGGGCTTCCTGAGTCCCAGGGAGAGTCTCCTGGGTTCAGCATCAAGGCCAAGGCTGTTCCCCACCTCGCACTCCTCCCTCAGCACTCGTTCCTGGGCAAGTCCCTTCCCTATTGAAGGCTTCATCGACCCCTAATGACCTGGAAATCAGTAGTTTAGCCCAAGTGTTTGCACAGCCAACACCTTTGACTGCTCGAATGTCACATATTCCTGTGTCTTCAGTGCTGCTCATCTGAAAGCTCCTCTCTGATGCCTCCTGACAGCTCTCAGCTTCTCCCCTTCCACTTGACCCCAAAGGCCACCAGAGTTGGTGGGCAAGCCAGCAACACCTGCACCCTCACACGCAGGCCCCTCACTGAGGCCTCGGGACAGATGTGTGAGGCTTCTCTGGGGAAGGAGTGGTTCTTGCTGCAACTCGGGCTCTCTGTGCACATCAACATGTGGGCACATCACGTTCTCCTCCCACAGGTTCCATCTTATGGTATGCAGTACTTCGGGTTTCCCAGAGCTGTATCTCCCACTCCAGGAACAGTCCATGCCCACTGCCTGCAGGGACAAGCTCTCCCATTTGCAGGGCCTGGCATGGTTTACTCTCCTACAAAGCTCTGACTAGCCTGGCTCAGGCAGCATCCTGTGACTCCTCAGTGACAGGAGGGTGACTTGCATGGTTGGTCTGGGGGTGAGCCCCTGGGGGCAAACAAGAGGTCTATCATCTGCTTAGCTTGGCACCTGATGAGGTATTCAGTAGGTGCCTACTTAGTACTTAGTAGATGCTTGTATAACAAACTTAAGAGCTAAAAAATTCTGACCAGTGCCTAAGACATGGAATGAATGGGCTAATTCATAAATGGCAGCCCACCCGCCCTGCCTTCCGTGGCCTGCTCCCGGGCTCATTACTCGGGGCCCCGCCACCCCCGAGCGCTGCGTGGTTTCTCAGTCACTGCAAGACGCGGGGGAGTGACGGCAGGGCACTCTGTGCCCACACGGTGCCTGGCACAGGGACATTCCCGTAGCTGTGGTAGCTGCTTTCTATCGAGAGTCACATTCAAACCAGTGTTAGGGATGAGTGGATAAAATGAGCATAACACCGTGCTTTCGGAGCAGACCTCACTTCACACACACACACACTCAGGGAGAGCAGAGGTTTGCTTCTAAGCCCGTTGCCTGCATTTTTTCAGAGTTAAGCACCCTGCCTTCGTCTCTCCCTAATTAACCTACGACCATTGTGAAGTGTCTTTTCTCTTTTGTAGGTGAATTCAGTATTTGAAAACTTGTCCCTCTTATTTCCAAAGCCAAATTCCTATTCTGGAATATATGTCAGAAAATATGCCTTTCTTGGCATATTTGCACACCTTTTATGAAATACTGTGTCTTTTTCTGGAATACAATGTAAATAAAATAAATGTTAAAGTAATGTGTTTTTTTTTTAAAAGAGCATTTTTATATGAGCATAATATTTTCACAAACTAAAACTAAATTTCTTTATCTAGTCTATCTATATCTTTTGAAAATGTGGACACAGCTAAGAAGAAACTCCCCGTTCACATTTTAGATGGCCTGACTCTGAGCTATAAGGTAAGTGCTGGTCCTCTTTGTAAGAACATTGCTTTCTGTTAAAATGAGAATGTGCCTGTGATGGGTTACTTTCTATTCTAATTTTCTGTTCTTGTTTTCGTAGGTCCCATGGCCTGTGGACATAGTTATAAGTTCAGAATGTCAAAAAATTTATAATCAGGTGTTCCTTCTCCTACTGCAAATAAAATGGGCAAAATACAGTCTGGATGTTTTACTATTTGGTGGTAAGATTTGTTTTCTGCAGATAAATTATCATTTAATTTTAGCCCTGAAAAGAGGTTGGTATATACGAGTACCAAAATGACATGTATTCATAGCAGCATTTTTACAGATGTCAGAATTGATGTCCCTGAATGAAATACCAGATATATATATACAGCTAACCTGAAATACAACAATTTGATTAGGAATTTAGCCAGAATAATGACTCATCTTAGGTAATGTGAAAATTCTAATGACAAGTCATGGGACTTTGCATATACATTTTTGATAACAGCAATCATCCAGGTGATATGGAAACTTCTCAGAGCTTAACTTCCAGAGACTCTGAAGAGGGTGTCCCTGCCATCCACATGGTGACCACGGGCTGAGGACCTCCCCTGAGCAGGAGGGTCAGCTTGGAGTGGAGCTCGTCCCCCACACTGCTCTTTGAATCCTTTACAGAACTAGCTGGACAGCCACCACTGCAGGACGGGCTTTTGTGTGGACAGGAAATGGCTGCCCAGTTTGGACCACAGAAGAAACCAGTGAGGCAGCAGATTCATCGCATGTTCCTCTTGCGCGTGAAGCTCATGCACTTTGTGAACAGCTTGCACAACTACATCATGACCAGGGTTCGTATCTGTTTATAGAGAACTACAGGCCTGGTGCACAACATTTGTGCACTGGGGTAGGGAGGTCTCTCAGCCCGGTCTGCACTCTTTCATGGTCTGGGAGTCCCTCAGGGGATGTGCAACTGATGGCTTAGGCCCGCTCCCCGCAGTCGGACACCCTCAGCACTGCCGTGGAGGCAGGCTGCTGCGCTCTCCAGGCATCAGCCCGGCATGTGGCTGAGGAGCGCACTGACCGCCAGAGGGCAGCTCCTGCGTTGAGCATCTGCCCCCTGATAGTCAGTGCGCGTCGTTCCGCTGTTCGGTCGATTTGCATATTACCCTTTTATTATATAGGACTAGAGGCCCTGTGCACAAAAATTTGTGCACTCGGCGGGGAGAGGGGTCCCTCAGCCCAGCCTGTGCCCTCTCGCAGTCTGGGACCCCTCAGGAGATAACGACCTGCTGGCTTAGGCCTGATCCCGGTGGCAGAGGGCAGGCCCAATCCCTAGGTGCAGCCCCTGGTCGGGCTCAGAGCAGGGCTGATTGGGGAGTTGGGGCGCCACCCCCTGTCATGCACAGAGCAGGGCGGATCGGGAGGTTGCAATGCCACCCCTAGTCACGCTCAGGGTAGGGCCGATTGGGGGGTTGGGGCACCATCCCCTGTCACACTCAAGGCAGGGTCGATAGGGAGGTTGCGGCGCCACCCATCACACACAGAGCAGGGCCGATCAGGGGGTTGTGGCACCACCCCGTCACACACACAGCAGGGCTGATCAGGGGGTTGAGGAGCTCCCCCCTGTCACGCACAGAGCAGGGCCCATCAGGGGGTTAGGGAGCTCCCCCCTGTCATGCACAGAGCAGGGCCGATTAGGGGGTTGAGGAGCTCCCCCCTGTCACACACAGAGCAGGGCCCATCAGGGGGTTGAGGAGCTCCCCCCTGTCACGAACAGAGCAGGGCGGATAGGGAGGTTGTGGCCTCGGCCCCTGTCACACACAGAGCCACAGGGCGATCAGGGGGTTTGGTCGCTGCCCCTGTCACGCTGATCTGGTGCTGGGAGGCCTCGCGGCTCTGCTGATCCCGGTGCTGGGAGGCATATTACCCTTTTACTATATAGAATAGAGGCCTAGTGCATGGGTGGGGGCCGGTTGGTTTGCCCTGAAGGGTGTCCTGGATCAGGGTGGGGGTCCCCACTGGAGTGCCTGGCCAGCCTGGGTGAGGGGATGATGGCTGTTTGCAGCTGGTCACACACCCTTCAGGGTGGGGGTCCCCACTGGGGTGCCTGGCCAGCCTGGGTGAGGGGATGATGGCTGTTTGGAGCTGGTCACACACCCTTCAGGGTTGGGGTCCCCACTTGGTTGCCTGGCCAGCCTGGGTGAGGGGCTGAGGGCCCTTTTCAGACTGGCGGGTGACTAAAGCTCCCAACCTGTCCTTTTTTCCTTTTTTTTAAATTCTGGGCCAGCTTTAGCTCTGAGGCTCGGCTCCAGCTATGAGACCTCCGCTGCTGAAAGCAGGTTTCTGCCCTTTGTGTACTTTCTGTATTTGAAACAATGTTGCGGTACTGCTGGCTGAAGCCCGGGGTTTTGTTTAGCTTCTATATTTGTTACAATGTTGCTTAGAGCTGAGAGGCCGGCATGGCAGGCGGGGAAGCTTGGCTTCCTCCGTCACTGAGGCAAGCAAGCCTCCCTGTTCACATCAGCTGCCTGGCTGCCGACCGCCATCTTGGCTGGCAGTTAATTTGCATATTGCCCTGATTAGCCAATGTGAAGGGTAGCGGTCGTACGCTAATTACCATGTTTCTCTTTTATTAGATAGGACTAGAGGCCCGGTGCACAAAATTTGTGCACTCGGGGGGGTGGGGGGGTCCCTCAGCCCGGCCTGTGCCCTCTCGCAGTCTGGGACCCCTCGGGAGATAACGACCTGCTGGCTTAGGCCTGCTCCCAGGTGGCAGAGGGCAGGCCCAATCCCTAGGTGCAGCCCCTGGTCAGGCTCAGAGCAGGGCCTATTGGGGAGTTGGGGCACCACCCCCTGTCATGCACAGAGCAGGGCAGATTGGGAGGTTGCAATGCCACCCTCAGTCACGCTCAGGGTAGGGCCGATTGGGGGGTTGGGGCACCGCCCCCTGTCACACTCATGGCAGGGTCGATGGCGAGGTTGCGGCACCACCCCCTGTCACGCACAGATCAGGGGGTTGAGGAGCTCCCCGCTGTTACAGAGTAGGGCCGATAGGGGAATTGGGGCACCGCACCCTGTCACACTCAGGGCAGGGAGGATCAGGGGGTTGGGGCGCCGCCCTCTATCACACACAGAGCAGGGCCGATCAGGGGGTTGGGGGCCGCCACTGTCACACTCAGGGCAGGGCCGATGGGGAGGTTATGGCTCTACCCCATCACACACAGAGCAGGGCCCGTGGGGGGGGGGGGGCGGGGCTTGGGGTGCCGCCCTCTATCACCCACAGAGCAGGGCCGATCATGGGGTTGGGGCACCGCCACTGTCACACTCAGGGCAGGGCCGATGGGGAGGTTATGGCTCTACCCCGTCACACACAGAACAGGGCCAGTGGGGGGGGGAGTGGGGTTGGGCGCCACACCCTGTCACACACAGAGCCGCAGGGCAATCGGGGTTGGGGAGGTCCCCCCTTTCAGGCACAGAGCAGGGCTGGTCAGGGGGTTGGGGCGCCTTCCCTTGTCACGAACAGAGCAGGGCAGATAGGGAGGTTGTGGCCCCGCCCCCTGTCACACACAGAGCCGCAGGGCGATCAGGGGGTTTGGGCGCTGCCCCTGTCACGCTGATCCCAGTGCCACGAGGCCTCTCGGCTCCGCTGATCCCGGTGCTGGGAGGCCTCTCGGCTCCGCTGATCCTGGTGCTGGGAGGCATATTACCCTTTTACTATATAGGATAGAGGCCTGGTGCATGGGTGGGTCTGGCTGGTTTGCCCTGAAGGGTGTCCTGGATCAGGGTGGGGGTCCCCACTGGGGTGCCTGGCCAGCCTGGGTGAGGGCTGATGGCTGTTTGCAGCTGGTCACACACCCTTCAGGGTGGGGGTCCCCACTGGGGTGCCTGGCCAGTCTGGGTGAGGGGCTGAGGGCTGTTTTCAGGCCCACTGAAGCTCCCAACTGCTCCTTTTTTCTTTTTTTTTTCTTTATTCTGGGCCAGCTTTAGCTCTGAGGCTCCAGCTCTTAGGCCTCCGCTCCTGAAAGCAGGTGTCTGGTTTGTTTCAGTTCTATAATCGAAACAATGTATAACTCCAGCTCTGAGATCCCGGGCTCGCTGAAAGCAGGTTTCTGGGGTTTTGTTCAGCTTTTATATTTGTTACAATGTTTCTTAAACTGCAAGCTCAGAGACTGGCTAGGCAGGCGGGGAACGTTGGTTTCCTCCCTCACTGAAGCAAGCAAGCCTCATGTTAGTTTCAAGCTGCCTGGCTGCCGGCTACCATCTTGGATGGCAGTTAATTTGCATATCTCGCTGATTAGCCAATGGGAAGGGTAGTGGTCGTACTCCCATTACCATGTTTCTCTTTTATTAGATAGGATTCCTTCCAACAGTCATACACCCAGAGGAGCCCACCACATACTCATAGACTGTAAATGTGAAAATAGCCCCTAGGACAGTGGTTCTCAACCTCCCAATGCCGCGACCTTTTAACACAGCTCCTCATGTTGTGGTGACCCCCAACCATAAAATTATTTTCGTTGCTACTTCATAACTGTAATTTTGCTACTGTTATGAATTGTAATGTAAATATCTGATATGCAGGATGTATTTTCATTGTTACAGATTGAACATAATTAAAGCATAGTGATTAATCACAAAAACAGTATGTAATTATATATGTGTTTACGATGGTCTTAGGCGACCCCTGTGAAAGGGTCATTCGACCCCAAAGGGGCACGACCCATAGGTTTTGAACTGCTGCCCTAACAGTGACGGTGGGGTCGGGAGAGGGTGTTTTTGAGACCTGTGTCCCATTGGCCCTCCTGTCCACTGGGACGGGCACAGCCAGCGCCCTCTTTTGGAGTTGCCTTCCTACCTGCTGCAGGAGCCTCTGAACTTGATCAGTGTCGACAGCTACCCCTGGAAATCACTTCAGTTTTGAGTAGCGGCCAGAAACTGTCAGGCTAGTGTGGAGTGTCAGGAGGAAGAAACCACCAGATCATATCCTCTTTTCTTTTCTTTTCTTTTCTTTTTTCTTTTCTTTTCTCCAAAACAAGAAACTTCATTACAGTGTAAATATTTCTTACACATCTTAGAACTAGCTCAAGAGGAAGTTCTGAGTGTGGTACTCAGCTATTTGAATGATGTCTGCATTACTGGAGGGCAGGACTCATTTGGGGTTTCAGATGGTTGCCAAAAACACTTCTAGTCATACTATCTCTAGGTTCTAAAATCCACTCTGTGGAGTGAAGTGAGTCCTCCCAAGCCTCCATGTCAGAACTGCTGCTCTCTGCCTCCTGGGCCTGCAGCATGGCCTTCTAAGCGCCGGCCTCCAGTGCTGAGGAAGTGGCAGGAGGATCAGGTGTGCAGTTGTGAGTACAGGAAGCAGTTTATTCCTGTATCATTATTTATTAATTATTGTAGCATTTGTTTGTATTACAACTGTAAACTTACTTTGCCCACCTCTATATAGACAATGGAACTTAGAAAAACTTGTTCAATTTACCTGATAATATGTTTCTTTTTCTTTTTCAAAAAATTTAGTGTATTCCTAGCCACTTTGGCTTGGTGGATAGAGTATCTGCCTGTGGACTGAAGGGTCCCAGGTTCAATTTCAGTTAAGGGCATGTGTGCAGGTTGCAGGCTTGATCCCAGGAGGGGGTGTGTGGGAGGCAGCCGATCAAGGATTCTCATCACTGATGGTTCTATCTCTCCTTTTCTCTTCTTCTATGAAATCAATAAAAATATTTTTTAAATAAAATAAAAGGAAGTTTTGTGTGGGGTCACACATGTTCTCCAAGAAGAAATCTGATTATACTTTGATCTTTCTCTTCCAAGATTCTTCACAGTACAGGGTTGGAATTTCAACATCAAATCGAGGAAGCCAAGGATTTAGATCAATTGATTAAAATTCACTATAGATATTTGTCAACCATCCATGATCGATGTCTGCTAAGAGAAAAGGTACGTGAGACGGGACGTCACCTGTAATATTGTCCACTGAGGTGGGAATGAAGCTGGGCAAGGGACGTTGCTTCTTGGCTTTGGAATTTTATAGTTATTAGGTTTCTGTTCTGTAGAATATTCTTTAAGGAAAGACCAGACCACATGAAGTTACAAATTTAGAGAAACCGTGAGAATTCTGTGGCCAGCCTGGCCTCACCCTGCTCTGCGTGTAGAGTCAGTTGGAAATTTTTATCTGCACATGTGGCATAAGAGTGCTTTATTCAGGAAGTGCACCCACCTTAGTGTGAATATTGGGATGAAGTCCTCTTACAGCCATTGGGAATGCTTGCCTCGTTTCACTGGTGAATTTCAGTGACTGTCCCGGGAAACGGGTCGGATTGTGCTGGCACCACCTGTGCTGCGGGTGCTGCGTGTGTAGCCAGGCCCAGTGCGCTTTTTCCCAAGCCAGGCACCCTTTCTCCTGCGCAGCACACAGTCGTTGTGTTAAGGGACTTCCTTGGTGACCGAGTGAGGTAAAAGTTTTGGTGTCAGGTCCAAACACAGTTACCGAGACGGTGATGTATCTGTCCGTGGCTTTGATCTGCAGGTCAGCTTTGTGAAGGAAGCCATCATGAAGGTGTTGAACTTGGCTCTCATGTTTGCGGATGGCTGGCAGGCAGGCCTTGGGGCTTGGCAGTAAGTATGTGGCTTACGGAATCTCTGTGCTCTAAGTGTTTTCATTGGCTCCATCCTGAGAGTTCTTTTTCATCTTGGCAACACATCGCATACCACATAATTAGGGGAAAAATTGAAGAATCTGCTCACCTAAGCTAGGCAACATCAGGATTGTGCGATTCTTTTGTGAGCAGTAAAATAATAAGAAAAACTTAAAGTCTTTTAATGAGGACAGATATCCTTAGATTACATTCATGTTTTGTTGTGTAGGTTTTGTTAAATTTTTATTGTCGATGCTTAAGACATACATAGAAGTAGAGAGAAAAGGACAGCCCGGACCCGAGGCGCCCTCACTCCGCCTCAGCAGTCGCCAGCTGTAACTGGTTCTGCTCACTGCTCACCCACTCACACTTAATGGATTTTAAAGCAAATTCTAGGAGCCATGCTACACTAGTCCCAAGTTATATTTCAGATGAGCCCTAGAAGAATGATTCTGTATTTGATGTGTGGGGTGTTCATGACTCCCGTCAGCACATGGAGGGCAAGCGCCCTGTGAGCAAAGGGTGCGAGGTCCGGGAGCTCACCTGCCTGAGCACCCTGCCATGTCCTCACTGTGAGCTCAAATGTACAGCTGAGCAGTTTGTTTTTCTCTGCCTGGTTCATAAAATTAATGTAATGCTGCAATTAATTGCTCATTTTTATTTTTCAATTACAGTTGACCTTCAACATTAGATTAGTTTCAGGTGTGCAGCATAATGGTTAGACATTTGCATGCCTTATAAACGGATCCCCCCAATGTGATGCTGCTGCCGTTACTTCCCTAAATGAAAAGTGCGAGTCCCACTGACTGGTTGTTGTGATAACAGCTTGTCCTTAACCTGTGAGACGAGAGGATGTTGTGCTGATCTATTTTAAATCTTGGCCTGTGACTATATCAGAATACTCTGGCTGTATAAACTAAGATAACAGGTAAAATTCATGATTGCAGGCATGGAAATGGAAGTCTTACTGGCTTCATTATTGCCATCTCAGAGTATATAAAGTATATTTCTCTTCATGTGTAATGGGTGGAGAAAAAATAACACTGCTGCATATGCTTTGCTTAAAATTGAACAGTTTCCATTTCTTCAGCGAGCCGATTGCAAGAAAAAAACAGGTGCCTGGCCGGGTGGCTCATTTGGGGCACCATACTGTGCACTGAAAGATTTCGAGTTTGATCCCCAGTTGGGATGCATACAAAAGGAACCTTATCAATGTTCTTCTCTCTCTCTCTCTCTCTCTCTCTCTCTCTCTCTCTCTCTCTCTCTCCCTCTCCCTCCCTGCTTCCCTCCCTCCCTCCCCCTTCCTCTCTTTCTCTTGAGCCTGGCTGGTATGGCTCAGTGGTTGAGCATCAACCTATGAACCACAAGGTCACAGGTCAATCCCTGGTCAGGGCACATGTCCTGGTTGTGGGTTCGATCCCCAGTAGGGGACATCAGGAGGCAGCCAATCAATGATTCTCTCTCATTGTTTATGTTTCTATCTCTTTCTCCCTCTCCCTTTCTGAAATCAACTAAAAAAAAAAAAGAGTCATATTAGTTTCAGATCCTTGCTTTTCATTACTTTGCATACTTCATGTTGTTCCCTTCTTGCCTGTAGTGTTTCTGTTGAGAAATCAGCTGACAACCTTATGGGATCCCCCTTGTAAGTAACTGTCTATCTCTTCCTGCCCTTAAGATTCTCTCTTTTTTTCTTTAATATATTTTTATTGATTTCAGAGACAGGAAAGGAGAGAAAGGAGCGGGAGAAAGAGATAGAACAATGATGAGAGAGAATCATGATTAGCCTCCCCCTGCATACCCCACACTGGGGATTGAGCCCACAACCCAGACATATGCTCTGACCGGGAATCGAACTATGACCTCCTGGTTCATGGGTCCACCTACAACCACTGAGCCACATCGGCCAGGCTGGGCATTGTTTCTTTGTCTCACCATTTTAGTTATCCCTTTGTGTGTATGTCTGTGTATTAAATAGAATTCCTATGACTCCCTGTCTTTATGATGTGGCCTTTGGTAGTAAATGTCCTGTGGGACCCGGTGTGTGGTTTCCTTGAACTCCTGAGCTGGATGCTAGGGGTGTCCCTTTTGTGTGTTATTTGGGCTCTGGTATTGTAATTGGGTCGGATCTCCTTTCAGGCTGGCTGACTACGAGGCTCACCCTTGACCATGTTGTGTGAGCTGTTGTACAGTGCTCTCAACTCAAAAGAAAACATAAGCTTGCTCTAGCTGGTTTGGCTCAGTGGATAGAGCATCAGATTGCGGACTGAAGGGTCCCAGGTTCGATTCCGGTCAAGGGCAAATGCCTGTGTTCTGGGCTCGATTCCCAGTAGGAGGCATGTAGGAGGCAGCTGATCAATGATTCTCTCTCATCATTGATGTTTCCATCTCCCTCTTTCTCCCTTCCTCTCTGAAATCAATAAAAATGTTTTTATAAAATTAAAATTAAATCAATAAAAACGTTTTTTTTAAAAAAGCCCTCACTGGTTTGGCTCAGAGGATAGAGTGTCGACCTGTGGACTGAAAGGTATCAGGTTTGATTATGGTCAAGGGCACATGGCCAGGTTGCAGACTCAAACCCCAGGAGGGATGTGCAGGAGGCAGTCGATCAATGATTCTCTCATCATTGATGTTTCTATTTCTCTCTCTTCTTTCTGAAATCAATAAAAATATACTTTAAAAAAAAAGAAAATATAAGCAAAACAAAAACACAAAAGAACCCAACAATAACAGCAAAATTAACCACAAAAGAAGAGAGAATTAGGAGAGAGAAGAGAACAAGAATAATAATAAAAGAAAAATATATAAATAAAATAAAAAGAATACTAGAAGAGAATAGGGGAATAGAAAAATTATGAAAGTAAAAAAGGAATCTGGCTGGTGTGGCTCAGTGGTTGAGCATCAACCTATGAACCAGTAGGTCACAGTTCAATTCTCAGTCAAGGGGCATGTCCAGAGTGCAGGCTCGCCCCTCAGTAGGGGGCATGCAGGAGATAACCTGTCAATGATTCTCTCTAATCATTGATAGAGTTAGGAAAGGAAAGAAAAAAATAAGAAATGTGAAAGAAACAAAAGAGAAAATCCTATATAATAAAACCCTAATATACAAATTAACCAAACGGCGAATGACCAGTCGCTATGACACACACTAACCACCAGGGGGAAGACGCTCAACGCAGGAGCTGCCCTCTGGTGGTCAGTGCACTCCCACAGGGGGGAGCACCGCTCAGCCAGAAGCTGGGCTCACAGCTGGTGAGCACAGTGGCAGTGGCAGGAGCCTCTCCTGCCTCTGCGGAAGCGCTAAGGATGTCTGACTCACAGCTTAGGCAGGGAGCAGGCCTAAGCCATCAGTTGGACATCCCAGGAGGGCTCCTGGACTGCGAGAGGACGCAGACCTGGCTGAGGCCACCCCCCCCCCGCCCCCAGTGCATGAATTTTGTGCACTGGGCCTCTAGTAGAATAATAACACCAAAGCATTAAAAATGAGAAAATAATGAAAAATAAAAAAAATAATAATTGGAGTTCATCCCAGTAGACTTTAGTGCCTGCTAGGATTTCCCTTTAGATCCTGCCCTAATGTTGTGTAAGGCTGTTTTGTATGCCAATTTCAGGCCTCCTGGGAGGTACTTTTGTGCTAGCCAATGTCAGAAGCTGTCAACATTTGGGTCTCAGCATCCTGTTCAAAGTGTGATGCAATCCACAGCATGTTGCTGCCTCTACTGGGCTTGTCTGCCCTCAGGAAGGGCCAAGCTGAGCTCCTATTTTAGCAGCACGAAGTCAGTGGTGGGTCAGCACATGTTCAGACTTCAGAGAAGATGGTGGGTGTGTTCCCACCATCTGAGTCTGTCCTGGAATATTTCCCTACTGCAGCAGGGTGGAGCCTCTTAGCCAGGCCTGGGAGATCTTCCAAAAGCCAGGAGTTTCTCTCAGCTCTCCTGTGAGAGGGAAGCATCAGCCAGGTTCCAGGAGTGTGGGGGCAATGGCCCCACCCCAAAGCCAGTCACTGTTGCTCCCTGAGCCTGGTGCCTCCTCAGCAGGGGTTGAGATGGAGGGTGGGACAAGCTGGACTTGAGAAAGTGGGATGAGCTGGATTTCTTAGGGTGGGACATTTGCCTTTCCCCAGACTTCTGCTGTTGGGAGAGGATGGGGGGGTTGCATCTCTCAGGAAAAATGTTTGCTGTGACCCAGCACAGGTATCCCAATCCCCCATGACTCTCCCCAATTCCTTCCACCCCAGTTTCTCCTCAGGCAACTCCAGTCCACATTGCCCTCACTCCACCAAAACCTAGGGCGAGTGTCTGGGAACGAAAAATCCTGTGTGCCAGCCCTTGCAAGAAGTTGCATTGTCTACAGGAGACTCAGCTCTCCCGAGCAGATAGAAGCCCTGCTGCGGGATGCAGCATGGATGGCCGTTCCCAGCTTTGGCTGTCCCTGCTGGGGAGCCCAGCCTGGAGTCCAGGCCTTTCTCCTCTCAGGGGGAGCCCCTGGCAGCCAAGACAACCCTCCTCACCTTTGGCCTACCTCTCCTGGGAGCTGGGCCAGCCCCTCTCTTGACCCCACCCTTCCAGTCTCTAGGTGGTTTCTGCTCTGAAGTTGTTAAATCATTTTTAAATTTAGGGTTTTGTATCTTTAATGTGTTGTTTCAAAAGGAAGATATGCTTGTGAAAAGTAAAAATACAGAAGTGAATAATAGGGAAAGGAATTTCCTGTGACCCCAGATCTAGAACTCGGTAGTACTATCCTGAAACATGATTTATGTCGAGCCCGGCAGGAGTGGCTCAGTGCTTGAGCATCAACCCATGAACCTGGAGGTCACGAGTTCAGTTCCTGGTCAGAGTACATGCCTGGGTTGCAGGCTCCATCCCTAGTTGGGGGCGTGCAGGAGGCAGCTGATCAATGATTCTCTCTCAACATTGAGTCTTTTTCCCTCTCCCTTCCTCTCTGAAGTCAATAAAAACATATTTAAAAAACAACAACGTGCCCTAACTGGTTTGGCTCAGTGGATGAGCATCAGTCCAGGGACTGAAGGGCCCCAGGTTCAGTTCTGATGAAGGGCATGTACCTTGGTTGCAGGCTCGATCCCCAGTAGGGGCCATGCAGGAGGCAGCTGATTGATGTTTCTCTCATCAGTGTTTCTAACTCTCTATCTCTCTCCCTTCCTCTCTGTAAAATCAATAAAATATATTTTTTAAAAACAGCAGCAACATGATTTATGTAGAAATGACACTCACCTTCAACTATTTGGGAGTTTTATTTTAAAGAAGGTCAGGAAGAGTTCCTCTCAAGATGGCAGCATAGGTAAATGTGTTATTCGAACCCTCCCACAACCACATCAAAATTACAACTAAACTACAGAAGAGCCATCATTCAGAACTGCTTAAAATATAGCTGAATGGAAGCCCTACAACTCAGGATTTAAAGAAGAAGCCACATTGAGGCTGGTAGGAGGGGCAGAGACCCAGAACAGGCTGGCCCCACACACATGGTGGCAGATATATCAGGAGGGATTCTTCGGCTGCTGAGGCCCCCGCCCCCATCCTCCCCTGTGGACCCAGGATTCCCAGCCCCACACCCGGCTCCACAGCCCAGGGAAGAAGAACCCCCATAACCTCCAGCTGTAAAGACCAGGGAGTGTGGCTGTGAGACAGAGGCTGCTGGGTTCCCAGGAAGTTCCTCTTAAAGAGCCCCCGCATGGACTTAGACTCGCTGCCTAACACCACAGCTTGAAAAGCACCAGTGAGGAACTAAATTGTCTGGCAGCAGGGCAAGAGCTAGAGGGGCAGCTCTCTGCCAGACAGAAGTTCTGGTAGAAGCCATTGTTCCTTTTCTGATACCCGCCCCCCCCAACACGCCTCCCCCCACCCCCACAACAGAGCCCACAGAGGGGCACCATGTCTGACTCTCCATCAACCTGGCTCACGTTTCCCCCACCCTGGTGATTCCCTGAGACCCCACCCAATTTCTGGGCCCATCTAAGCTGTTTCCAGTGGCTTTTCTTTTTTGTTAATTCTCACCCAAAGATATTTTTCCATTGGTTTTTAGAGATCGTAGAAGGAAGGGGGAGAGACAGAGAGAGAGAAACATTGATGTGAAAGACACATCGATTGGTTGCCTCCTGCATGTGCCCCGACCAGGGCCAGGGATTGAGACTGCAACTGAGGTATTTGCCCTTAACCAAAATTGAACTTGGGGCCCTTCAGTCCAAAGGCAGACACGCTATTCATTGAGCCAAACAGGCAAGGGCTCCAGTGGCTTTTTCATACTACCTATCAGTCTTGGCTCCTGCTGCAGACTTTATTGAAATTTCTCAAAGGTTCACAAATTGCAAACAAGCAACATTTGGGCTCAGCATGCCCCGTACCTCTCGTTCAGTGTCCCCAGGCCCAGCACTTGTGGCAGCCGGCCTTGGTTTGCACCTTGGCCTCTCCTGGGCACCTTGAAACTCAGCACAAATGGCAGCCATCTGCAGATTGCTCTGTCGCTCCTGCCAGGTGACCCCAGGTAGGGCATAGGTGGTGACTGACCTTGCAATTCCTGGGAGGTCCCAGAGCCAATGCACCTAGTCAACAGCTTCAGACCACGCCACATTACAACACTACCATCTCCATGAGCGACATTCAAGGTGCAGATTCAGTACGCACCAAAGCCCCACTGAAGCAAGTCATGCTCTATAAGGGTGTCTCCTACACAGCAACTGCTCCACTGTAGTCACAGCTGGTTCTCACAGCCAATTGGGCCTGGGTGTCAGTCTACTCCAGTGACACCAACAGCAATTAAAGCTCAACTACAACAAGGCAGTGCATACAGGTGCGCACCTGGAGTGCCCAGCTCAGGTGACAGGGGAGGCTGAGCCACTGTGTCCTACAGGACACCTACTACACAAGGCCACTCTACCAATTTCAGGAGACATAGCAACTCTACCCAATACATAGAAACAAACACAGGGAAGCAGCCAAAATGCAGAGACAAAGAAACATGTCCCAAATGAAAAAACAGGAGAAAGCTCCTGAAAAAAAACTAAATGAAATGCAGGCAAACAAACTGGTTATAAGAATGCTCAAGGAACTCAGTGAGGACTTCAACGGCATGAAAAAAGGTCATAGGAACCATAAAAGGAACCAATCAGAGATGAAGCACACACTCACGGAAACGAATAATTTAGAGGAGTCAGCAGAGTAGATGAAGCTGAGAATCAAATCAGTGAATTGGAATTAAGGAAGCAAAACAAACACCCAATCAGAAAAGCAGAAAAAAAACGGAGTTAAAAAAAAAATGAAGATAGTATAAGGAGCCTTTGGGACAACTTCAAGCATACCAACATTTGCATCATGTGGATGCCGTATGGAGAAGAGAGAGCAAGAAATTGAAAACCTATTTAAAAATATAGGAAACTTCCTTAACCTGGTAAAGGAAATAGACACACAAGCCCAGAAAGCACAGAGAGTCCCAAACAAGACAAACCCAAAGAGGCCCACACCAAGACACATCATAATTAAAATGCCAAAGACATTTAATTAAAGACAATCTTAAAAGCAAAGAAAAGCAATTAGTTACCTACAAGGGAGCACCCATACAATTGTTGATTAATTTCTTAACAGAAACTTTTCAGGCCAAAGGGAGTGGCAGAAAATATGCAAGGTGATGAAAAGCAGGACCTACAACCAAGATTATTCAGCAAGGCTATCTTTCAGAATTGAAGGACAGATAAAGAGCTTCCCAGACAAGAAAAAGCTAAAGGAGTTAATCACTATCAAACTAGTATTATATGAAATATGAAAGGGTCTTCTTTAAGGAGGATAAGAAAAAATAGGCTAAAAATGTGAACAATAAAATGACAATAAATACATATCAACAATTGAATCTAAAAATCAAACGAACAAGTGGAACAGAAACAGACTCATAGAAACAGAACATTTTGACAGTTGCTTGATGGGGTTGGGGGACTGGATGAAGAAGTACGATTGGGTTGAAGAACCGTGGGGAGTGATGGACCGCAGAGGGAGTACAGTCAGTATTCCAGGTGTCATGTCAGATGGTACAAGACTTATTGGGGTGGCCACTTAGTAAGTTCTGAAATGTCTAATTGCTGGGTTGTACATCTGAAACGTACAGCATTGTATCTCAACTGTAATTGAAAAATAAAAAAGGATTAAATGGCCAAAAAAAGTAAAAATATTCTTTAAAAAGTGAGGCAAGGAATTTATATTTTATTTTATAGTCTTTATACTTAGGATTCTAAATAATTAAACTGAGGTACTTTTGAAATTATTCCAGATGCACTACTTAAGTTGAAATGTACTTTCTTTCCTAGGATGGAATCTATAGAGAAAATGGAGTCTGATTTTAAAAACTGCCATATGTTTCTTGTCACCATTTTAAACAAAGCCGTCTGTAGAGGGTCCTTTCCCCATCGTGAGTACACATGCTAAAATCTGACTGCTTTTCTGTTTCCTGTACAAAGGCTCCATGTTCCCATTGTGGTACTGATCTCGTGACGAATTTCAAACCTGGAAAGTCCAGCAGCAGCTGGGTCGTGCTTTGAATTGTGTTGTGTGTGTGTTAGTTTTGTTTCATTTTCAGAATTACTGTGGGATGAATGAATATCAAAGATAAAACAAGGTTAGTAAAGTTTGCTTTCTAGTATGTCATTTGGTACACCAGTGGATTCTGAAACTATTGCTTAGAAAAGCAGAAGGCAAAATAGATTTCAGTCACACTTTCCTTTTTTAAATATATTTTTCTTGATTTCAGAGAGGAAGGGAGAAAGAGAGATAGAAACATCAATGATGAGAGAGAATCATTGATTGGCTGCTTCCTGCACACCCTTCACTGGGGATCAAGCTCGCAACCCAGGCATGTGCCCTGACCGGGAATCAAACCATGACTTCCTGGTTCATAAGTTGATGCTCAACCACTGAGCCACACCGGCTGGGCTCAGTAACTATCATGTGCAGCTTTTGTAACTATTCCTTTTCAAAAGATGGGGGAGGGTTTCTTTAACAATTTTAAAACTCCTGACAAATACTGAAGCAGGCAGAAGTCTGTAGGGTGAGTCAGGGAGGAGAGTGATGCTTAATTTGCAGAAACAAAGGACTAAGTCATATTTATTTGCGCAGCTTTTGGGGGAAAATATGCAGGGTTAATCTCTTCCCTGTGTCTGCACATTCAAATTGTGATCCAAAACTACAGTTGGAAGGCTGGGGAGGGTTGGGGGTGGGAGGGGTGGAGGGTAAAAAATCAACCGAAGGGCTTATATGCCTGCACACGAGCATAACTAATGGACATAAGACACTGGGGGGCATGGGAGGCTAGGGGAGGGTCAAGGGGAGAAAATAAAAGGAGACATATATAATACTCTTTGTAATACTTTAAGCAATAAAACAATTTTTAAAAAATTGTGATCCATTCACTAAGAATAGCTGAATTGCCTAGCCCGTGGGGCTCAGTGGTTGAGCATCAACCTATGAACCAGGAGGTCATGGTTTGATTCCTGGTCAGGGCACATGCCCGAGTTATGAGCTTGATCCCCAGTAGGGGGCGTGCAAGAGGCAGCTGAGCAATGATTCTCTCTCATCATTGATATTTCTCTTCCTCCCTCTCTGAAATCAATAAGGATAATTTTTTTTAAAAAAGGAATGTCTTAATCTTTGAAATATCTGCACAATTTAGTATATTTTTTAAAAGAACAGCTGAATGTTCTGTAAAACACTGTGTGAGAAATATTGATGCATTTGTCCATTTTCTTTAAATATATTTTTATTTATCTCAAAGAGGAACTGAGGCAGAGACAGAAACATCAGTGATGAGAATCACTGATCACTGCCTCCTGCACGCCCACACTGGGATCAAGCCCACAACCCTGGCCTGTGCCCTGCCTGGGAATTGAACCATGACCTCCTGGTTCATAGGTCAATGCTCAGCCACTGAGCCATGCCAGCTGGGCCATTTGTTCATTTTTTAATTGGGTGATTGTAGGTTAGAACTTGGCATTTTGTTATGACCGGACTCCAGAGTTTCTGACACGTTGAACAAATACGATTTATTTCGTGAAAGGTCAGATTTGTTTGTTTTCAAAATTCAAATGAAGTGAATAGAAATAAATCATACTTTTTCAATTTGTATTTAATAAATGAAGATTATCATCTTTATTATACATTACATATAATCACCATTTTAATTAAAAATGGAAAATGTGGCCCTAGCAGGTTTGGTTCAGTGGATAGTGTCAGCCTGCGGACTGAAGGGGCTTGGGTTCTATTCAGGTCTAGAGCATATGCCTGGATTGCAGACTCAGTTCCTAGTAGGGGGTGTGCAGGAGGCAGCCAATAAATAATTCTCATTGTTAATGTTTCTATCTCTCCCTTTTCCTTCCTCTCTGAAATCAATAAAATTATAAAAATGGAAAATGTTTTTAAATACTTTTCAGTTTTGAATTGATTAAAGCCTTACTCATACATTTTCAAAAAATTAAACCGATTTTTTAAACTTTATTCTTCCCACAGTGGAGTCTCTAGCACTGTCCCTCATGGCTGGCATGGAGCAGAGTTAAACATCTTCGTGTGATAAACGCCTCAGAATTCATCTCCATACCTGTACAGCTCCATCACATGCAGCTGAGAAATAAGGATCATTTGTTTTTGTCTCTTTTTTAAAAACTGTTCTCTACTGTCTAGACAAGTGGGTTTGTAGGTGTTTTCTCTGAAGCTTATTGGATATTGTATAGGGTTATGTATGTAAAATTGTATCAATAAATAATGCAAAGTGTACATAGGCTATTTACACTTATATTTCCTACTGTCAGCTATAGATTTATGGCATTGTTACCTTTAGATGTGAATGACATTTTTGAAAATGTAATTGTTAATATTAAAAATACAGCACTTTACATTTCTTTATTCTTTTGCTGTCACAGTTTTTTGTATAGTTTTACATGTTGTCTTCCCTAAAGCTTGTCTTAGATTTAGCTGTCTAAAAATGTATTTTATGTGCCTGAGAAGTTCCAAAATGGAAAACAGCTTCAACCAATATCAGTAATGTGAAGGCCAACTTCACGTAGGAGCAGCTGTTGGTCCATACTGTCATCTGGCCTTTCTGAGCCTTTTTTGTCAGCTAAAATCATGCTTACCATCCCATTTTCCCACGTTTCCTTCTTGTGCTCTCTGTCCATCTCTAGCATTTATGACTGAGCACTATATTTACTGCTTAGTTTTTTACAAACACCACTGACTCCAAACTGCCTCAGAGCTGAGTGCCAGGATGTCCTTGTCCTCAGACACTGTGACAGGCATCCTGTGGCAGACAGCAGTGTCTACAAGCAGCTCTTCCTGGGAGCCAGCCTGGCTCCGAGGCTTTCCTCTGAAATTGGAAGAAATTCACTGAGGAGATCTTCAAGTGCCAGGGGCTGCACAGCTACTTCCAGGTCTGAACCTCCCACTAAGAGACAGGCAGCCTCCGGGACCTGTCCTGCACATCAGTCCTGTGGCCGTTGATGGGAGCTCGAGCACCATACAGCCATCATAGAGGAGTTGGCGTAAAATTCTTTATATGTCACAAAACTCATCACATCCAACATACAAAGCATACCTGTTTCATAAACTGAATTGGCCTCTGACACCTACAGCTATCGCAAATGGTAAAACAGCCTGAGCTCCTACCCAAACGTCACACGAAGGCCTGTTGACCTCAGTTTCTTTTACCCGGTAAGTTCATCATGTCCACCTTTTAACAAAAAAATACACAGTGTACTAAAAGACAAGAAAATCAGAGCAATCATCAGACATAGACTGGGCAGCGATGTTGGAATTACCAGACTAGGAATTTAAACAACTAGGATTAATCTACCAAGGTCTCTAACGTAGACAGTGGACACGTGAAAGAACAGCTGGACAATGTGAGCAGAGAGACGGGAGCTCAGCAAAGACATGGTTGAACCGAACATCAAATTGACATTCCTAAATTATTTAAAGTGTACGCCTCAAGCTTACAAAACATTCCTCAAGAAAAGGCACATTTTTAGGCCATAAAACACCTTGACAGTTTTTTAAAGATGGGAGTCATACAAAGTATGCTCTCAGACCACAGCTTCGGGGGTGGTGGCGGGGGGCAGGCTTGTGACCAGAGGCTGGAGTAACCCCTGGTCTCCACAGGAGGATGCGATTGGCTTGCTTGGGTAATGCTGCGGACCGGCAGGAGGACAGTTTGTGAGGTGGAGGATGTTTGGGGAATGAGCGGGATGGGGACAGATCTGGAGAGCTGGAGGAAAATGTAACCTACACAGCAAACATTCCTGGTGCACTATGTGCAGGTGACCAGTGAGACTATGTCACCGGGTACCACCGTATGCCTACTGTATAAGTCCACCCTAGTAAGGCTAGCAGATCTACCTAATACACAGCAACAGCAACACAGAGGGGCAGCCAAAATGGGGAGACTGAGAAACATGCCCCAAATGAAAGAGCAAGAAATCTCCAGAAAAAAACTAAATGTAATGGAAGCAAGCAATCTACCAGAAAGTTCAAAGCAATGGTTTTAAGGATGCTCAAAAACTTAATGAGAATTTCAATAGCATGTAAAAGGACATAGATACCATAAAAAAAAGAAACAAAAATAATACAATATCCACTCTAACCAGTTTGGCTCAGTGAATAGAGCATTGGCCCACAGATTGAAGGATTGTGGGTTCGATTTCAGTCAAGGGCACATACCTTGGTTACAGGCTCGATCCCCAGCCCTGTCAGGGTGCATGCAGGAGGCAACCAATTGATGTGCCTCTCTCACAAAGACGTTTCCTCTCTCTGTCTCTCCTTTCTCACTCTCTCTAAAAATCAATGGAAAAAATATCTTCAGGTGAGGATTAGCCAAAAAAATAATAAATACATATAATAATACAATATCTGAAATAAAGAATACATTGCAAAAATAAACTAGGTTTGATTAAGCATAAAATTGAATTAGTGATTTGAAAGACTAGCTAGCAGAAAAGACCCAATCAGAGGAGCAAAAATAAAAATAAGAAATTAGGCTAGTTTAAGGAACATTTGGGACAACATAAAGTATAACAACATCAACATCCTATCTAATAAAAGGGTAACATGCAAATTAACCATCACTCCATCACAAATATGGTGGCGCCAGTCCTCTCAACCCTGCCGGAGTCCCCCAGTCCTGGGGGGGGCGGGGGGGGGCAGCCACTGAGCGGGGAGCATGAGCAGCCTGGCAGAATGCTTGCATCGTCACCCCGGCGATGAGGCAAGCATTCCGCGCCTGGCCACAGAGGGCCTCTGGCCAGGCCAGGCACGGAACGCTTGCGTCATTGCAGGCTGGGCTGAGGGACCCCACCCCCTGATGCATGAATTTCATGCACTGGGCCTCTAGTGAGGTGCTAATAATGAGAAAAAAAGAGAGCAAGAGATAACATATTTGAAGAAATTATGACTGAAAATTTCCCAAACCTGGTGAAGGAAAAAGACATACAAAGTCCAGAAGTCCTAAACATGATACTAGACCTGATGGATTTAATCGATATTTTCAAAGCATTTAATCTAAAACAGCAGAAAATAAATTCTGTTCAACTACATATGAAACATTTTCTAGTATACACAATATGTTAAGATACAAAACAAATCTCAATAAATTTAAGGAGATTGAACTCATATCAGGCATCTTCTCTGATCACCATGGTATATGATACTGGAAATTAATTACAAGAAGAAAAAAACCTGAAAAACACAAATTCGTGGAAGCTCAATAACATGTTACTAAACAATAAGTGGGTTGGCAATGAAGTCAAAGGGGAAAAAATCAACGATACTTTGAGACAAATGAAAATGAGAAAAGTGCCCTGGCCAGTTTTGCTCAGTGGATAGAGCATCAGCCTGTGGACTGAAGGGTCCCAGGTTCGATTCCTTGTCAGGGTATGTGCCCAGCTTGTGGGCTCCATCCCTGGTATGGTGCGTGCAGGAGGTAGCCAATCCATGATTCCCATCATTGATGTTCCTCTCCCTCTCCCTTCCTCTCTGAAATAAATAAAAAATATTAATAAAAAATAAAAAGAGCACCTGGAAAAAACTTAAAAAAAAAAAAGAAAATGAGAAAACAACTCAAAATCTATGGGACACAGCAGAAGCAGAGTTAAAAGGAATTCAAAGCATTTTAGGCCTACTTTAAGAAACAAAAAACATCTTCAGAAAATAATCTAACCTTACACTTAAAGGAACTAGAAAAAGAACAGCAAACAAAGCCCAAAGTAAGTAGAAGAAAGAATATAATAAAGGTCAGAGTGGAAATAAATATATAGAATCCAAAACACACTCTCGTCTAGCCACTTTGCTCAGTGGATAGAGCATCGACCTGTGGACTGAAGGGTCCCAGGTTCGATTCTGGTCAAGGGCACATGCCTGGGTTGTGGGCACGATCCCCATTAGGGGGCGTGCAGGAGGCAGCCAATCAATGATTCTCTCATCACTGATGTTTCTATCTCTCACTCTCCCTTCCTCTCTGAAATCAATAAAAATATATTTTAAAAAAATAAAACACAACACAAAGGATAAATGAAACCAAGAGCTGTTTCCTCGAAATGATAAAACTGATAAACATTTTAAACAGACTTATCTAGAAAATAAGAGAAAGTACCCAAATAAATAAAATCAGAAATAAAAGAAAAGTAACAAATTGCACTACAGAGATACAAAAGATTATAAGAAAATATTACAAACAAGTATATGCCAACTAATTGGATAATCTGAAAAAAATGGATAAATTCCTAGGACTTACAACCTTCCAAAACTGAATCATGAAGCAGAAAATATGAACAGTCATGGGGATGTAAAGTACAACATAAGGAATATTGTCAATATTATAAGGCAGATGAGATTCCCGCCTCATAGGTTCAGCCGTTCCTGATAACACGCAGGCCCCTTGATTTCCACTGCTCATCTCTGCAACATTCACTTAAATGCCCCTTAAATACCCCTTTTCTCCAAGAATTCTTTTTCTTTTTTCCTCTTATTATCTCTCTCTCTCTCTCTCTCTCTCTCTATATATATATATATATATATATATATATACACACATATATCTTCTCAAAGTAATCACTTCTATGGCCATGGCTTCCATTACTTTTTATTTTTTTATATATATATATATTTTATTGATTTTTTTACAGAGAGGAAGGGAGAGAGATAGAGAGTTAGAAACATCAATGAGAGAGAAACATCGATCAGCCGCCTCCTGCACATCTGCCCGCAACCCAGGTACATGCCCTTGACCGGAATCGAACCCGGGACCTTTCAGTCCGCAGGCCGACGCTCTATCCACTGAGCCAAACCGGTTTTGGCTACTTTTTACTTTTTAAAATATATTTGTATTGATTTCAGAGAGGAAGGGAGAGGGAGAGAGATACAAACATCAGTGATAAGAGGGAATAATTAATTGACTGCCTCCTGCACACCCTACACTGGGGACCAAGCCTGAAACCCAGGCATGTGCCCTGACAGGAACAAACCGTGACCTCCCAGTTCATCAGTCAATGCTCAACCACCAAGCCACACCAGTTGGGCTTCAATTATTTTTTTTAAAAAAATATATTTTATTGATTTTTCACAGAGAGGAAGGGAGAGGGATAGAGAGTTAAAAACATCGATGAGAGAGAAACATCGACCAGCTGCCTCCTGCACACCCCCCACTGGGGATGTGCCCGCAACCAAGGTACATGCCCTTGACCGGAATCGAACCTCGGACCCTTCAGTCCGTAGGCCGACGCTCTATCCACTGAGCCAAACTGGTTAGGGCTTCAATTACTTTTTATAAAATGTAATGACAATACAATTTTAAGTGTTTTTATTAACAGTTTTATTTTTACATAGGATGCCTCATTTAATAAACCATGGATTCCAAGTTGCCCCATGAAATCAATCACAAAAAATGTGATATTCTTAGCATGTGAACTTCAAGAAATTTTCCTAATCACTTTCTTTGGTTTGATCTAATGTGTGCTATTTTCAAAAATATAAGTTGTGATATCACAAAATGAACATAGCCAACTTTCAACCAGAGAGCTCCATTTTGATGTTTCACTTAACAGAGACAATATCCTCTGCAAACCTATTCCTCCTCCTGCATTCTCTATCTCTAGTTACCTACTCAATCCCCACGCCATAAACCTAATGGCAATGTTGGCCTCACCTCTTCACTTCTCTCTCCACATCTAGTCACCAAGTAATTCTACTCTACTTCCCAGATGGTCCCAAATCCTTTCCTTTATATTTTTTAAAATATATTTTATTGATTTTTCACAGAGAGGAAGGGAGAGGGATAGAGAGTTAGAAACATCAATGAGAGAGAAACATTGATCAGCTGCCTCTTGCACACTCTCCACTGGGGATGTGCCCGCAACCCAGGTACATGCCCTTGACCGGAATCGAACCTGGGATCCTTGAGTCCGCAGGCCGACGCTCCATCCACTGAGCCAAACCAGCCAGGGCCCAAATCCTTTCCTTTATTTCAGTCACTGCCACTGCCTACAGTTTGAACCCTCATTGCTCCTCTAGGTGAATATAAAGTATCTTAACTGGCCTTGTTGCTTCCTCAGACCTTTCTATTCTCCAGAGTGGCCTCTGACAAACCCCCTGACAGTGACTCCTGGACCTCCCATCATTCAGTTGCTCTGTTCCCAGATAAAATCCAAACTCTTTACCCCAGAATCTACTTTGGGGTCAGATAGATCTAGGGTAGACTCCCAGGTATAAGCACTTTCCAACGGTGTAACCTCAGAAAATGGGGCTCTTTAAATCTTTTTCTCATTTGCCTGAGCTCACTGAGGGCAGGTGTGTCTAACACATACATATACTAGTAGTGTCTGGCAAGACAAGTGATGCCACCCAAGAACCAGCTCTACATCCTCAATCAGCAGGAAGTAGATAAGGAAAACTGACCATTGTCCCTCAAACCCCAAAAGCGTTTGGATGATATCACATGAGGGGGGAATGTTAGGCAGGAGAAAGCTGCAAGGACAGGCAGAGGCGGGAGGGGAAAAGAAGTCAGCAGTCTTGGGACTTGCCAAGATAAAAATCACCAGATGTTCTCATAAATTCTGGGAAAAGCCACAACAATGTAAAAAGGGGACATTAAAATTTAGTCTATCCAGCAAAGGAACCTTGAAACCTGTAAGGGGGAAAGAAACCAGATGGGGCACTCGGACTAGCTGAGATGCCCACTTGTGCTTTAAGCCAAGTGTATTCTTTAAAAAAATTTTTAATATATTTTTATTGATTTGAGAGAGGAAGGGAGAGGGAGAGAAACATCAATGATGAGAGTGAATCATTGATCAGCCGCCTCCTGCACAACCCACACTGGGGATGGCTCTGGCCAGAGTGGCTGAGTTGGTTAGGCATCATCCCATGCACTGAAAGGTTGCCAGTTTGATTCCAGGTCAAGGCACATGCCCGAGTTGCTGGCTCAATCCTCAGTAGGGGGTGGCCAGGAGGAAGCTGATCGACGTCTTGCTCTCACATCCATCAATGTTTCTCTCTTTCTCCCTAATCCCTTCTCCTTCTAAAAATCAATTTTAAAAAACAATTTTTTAAAAGAGGCAGTGGATGAAGCTGGCTAGCAAACACAAAGACAAAGGGTGTCCCCCCTTTTCCCTTCCTTCTTTAATCATCTCATGTTTTTTAGTCTCAGAAGTTGACATTACTGATGACAAGGTAGAGAAAATGTGTGCTGTAGAAAGTAAAATGAGGGTAAAATCATTTATGATATAGACACAGAGTGGCCTCTCTACAGCCATTGAAGAGAGAAAAGGCCTTGTGTTGACGGACATGGAGCATGCTCCAGAACATATTATTAAGGTCAAAGCCAAGTGCAGAGCAAGCTTACTATGTGCTGCCATTTATTTTACAAAGAAAGGTTGGGAGGATACACACTCCCTCACACACATGTGCTGTGCATGCATAGGTGCTCTGTTGAAAAAGGGGTTTATTTTCTCTCTTTATGAAGGAAAAAAATATACTCAAGGTACATGGGACGTTTTATCAAATAAGAAATCATAACTACATTAAAATGTTCTAGAGATTATATAAAAATCTCCAAGAGTCTGTAAATTCAGATACTTTCATTTGTAACTGATTGTTATTCTGGAATATTGTGTCTTACAGAAAGAACAGGGTTAGGTGTCAATTACATTATAATCCTATCTAATAAAAGAGAAACATGGTAATTGGCATACGACCGCTACCCGTCCCATTGACTAATCAGGGTGATATGCAAATTAACCGCCAGCCAAGATGGTGGCCGGCAGCCAGGCAGCTTGAAACTAACATGAGGCTTGCTTGCTTCAGTGACGGAGGACTCCAACGTTCCCCGCCTGCCGCTGCCGGCCTCTGAACCTGCAGTCTGAAACATTGTAACAAATATAGAAGATAAACAAAACCCCAGAAACCTGCCGGGCTTCAGCCAGCAGGATCGCAACATTGTAAGCAAAGGCCAGAAACCTACTTTCAGCAGCGGAGGCCTAAGAGCTGGAGGCAAGCCTCAAAGCTAAAGCTGGCCCAGAATAAAAAAAGAAAAAAAGGAGCGGTTGGGAGCTTCAGTCACCCCCAGCCTGAAAACAGCCCTAAGCTCCTCACCCAGACTGGCCAGGCACCCCAGTGGGGACCCCCACCCTGAAGGGTGTGTGACCAGCTGCAAACAGCCATCATCCCCTCACCCAGGCTGGCCAGGCACCCCAGTGGGGACCCCCACCCTGATCCAGGATACTCTTCAGGGCAAACCAGCCGGCACCCACCCACGCACCAGGCCTCTACCCTATATAGTAAAAGGGTAATATGCCTCCCAGCACCGGGATCAGTGGAGCCGCGAGGCCTCCCGGCACCAGGATCAGTGTGACAGGGTGTGGCGCCCCAACCCCCTGATCGGCCTGCGGCTCTGTGTGTGACAGGGGGCGGCGCCCCAACCCCCTGATCGGCCCTGCTCTGTGTGTGACAGGGTGCGGCGCCCCAACTCCCCCGCCCCCCACGGGCCCTGCTCTGTGTGTGATGGGGTAGAGCCATAACCTCCCCATCGGCCCTGCCCTGAGTGTGACAGGGGGCGGCGCCCCAACCCCCTGATCGGCCCTGCTCTGTGGCTGATAGAGGGTGGCGCCCCAACCCCCTGATGGGCCCTGCTCTGTGCGTGACAGGGTATAGAGCCCCAACCCCCCTGATGGGCCCTGCTCTGTGAGTGACAGGGGGAAATGCCCCAACCCCCTGATTGGCCCTGCTCTGTGCGTGACAGGGGGTGGCGCCGCAACCTCCCCATCGACCCTGCCTTGAGTGTGACAAGGGATGGTGCCCCAACCCCTCAATCGGCCCTACCCTGAGTGTGACTGAGGGTGGAATCATAACCTCCCAATCGCCCTGCTCTTTGTATGACAGGGGGCGGCGCCCCAACTCCCCAATCAGCCCTGCTCTGAGCCCAACCAGGGGCTGCACCTAGGGATTGGGCCTGCCCTCTGCCACCCTGGAGCAGGCCTAAGCCAGCAGGTCGTTATCTCCCGAGGGGTCCCAGACTGCGAGAGGGCACAGGCCGGGCTGAGGGACCCCCCCCCCCCGAGTGCACAAATTTTTGTGCACCGGGCCTCTAGTCTTATATAATAAAAGAGAAACATGTAAATTGACCATCCCTTTGCTACACTCACCAGCCAATCAGGAGTGAATATGCAAATTAACCCAACAAAGATGGCAGGTTAATTTGCATACACAGGCGCTGGGCAGAGAGCAGAGCAGGAGAGCTGGAGGCTTGGGGGGTTTGGCAGAGTGGGAGGCCGTGGGACAGAGACAGAGCAGGAAGGGAAAACCTAGAGAATGGGGAGCACCAGGAATTCTGGGAATAGTTCTGATGGCAGCCCCAGGACCAAAAGCTAAAGCCCAGAGCGCAGGGAGCACCATGAATGCTGGGAATCGTAGTTCTGGTGGCAGACAGATCTCCTAGACACTAGAGCAAAGTGAGCCTGGAGCAAGTTACTGTTGCGGTGGGGAATGGAGGGAAAGCAAAGGTGAGAGACATAAGCAAAATCAGAGTGCCTAGGAAAAATTAAAGGGAAGATATCCTAAAACTTACAGGAAATCTTCACCAATGAAGCAAAGAAAAAAAATGCCTCTATTGCTCTGTGAGCAACAAACCAAACTAGGTTGGGGTCTCAGACAATTCACTCATGATTGCAAAGACAAACAGAAACTCCCGGATTGGAGAGGGCTCCCCTTAGGGCTCCCCGATTGGAGCAGGTGCAGGTTGGGCTCAGGAAACCACCCCCAGTGCACAAATCTTCATGCACTGGGCCCCTAGTCCTATATAATAAAAGGCTAATATGCCTATCAACCAAACGGTGGAACGACCGATCGCTATGACACGCACTGACCACCAGGGGGCAGACGCTCAATGCAGGAGCTGCTCCCTGGTGGTCAGTGCGCTCCCACAGGGCGAGTACTGCTCAGCCACAAGCCAGGCTGATGGCTGCCAGCACAGCGGTGGTGGCGGCAGTCTCTCCCGCCTCTGCAGCAGCACTGAGGATGTCTGATTGCAGTTTAGGCCTGCTCCACGGGAAGCGGGCGTAAGCTGTCAGTCAGACATCTCCTGAGGGCTCCCAGACTACAAGAGGGCACAGGCTGGGCTGAGCGACCAGCCCCTCCAGTGCACGTTCACTGGGCCTCTAGTTAGATCTATAACTATTACAGGATTCCAGGGCAGGAGGAATAGGGAAACTGAGACAGGAAAGTTAAAACAAGGCCAAGCAGGGTGGGCAATTTGCAGCCAGCTTGTAACTAAAAGCCATTATCTTCCCCTGCCAAGAACCCAGCAAATGGTTAAAAGCCTCCCTAAGGAGAGAATTCGAAAAGGAGGGAGAGGGAAAAAAGGCCGTTTAATCCCTAAGCAGAGAAGCCCGCAGTCTCAGGCTCGACAAGATAAAGTTGCCAGGTGCCTCTCATGTGCTCTGGGAAGGCCTCAACAAAGTAAAGGGACCTTGAGAGTTACGCAAAGGAATTTTGAGACCTATAGACCGGAGGGTATACAACGCCCCAGACCCCCACCCAACCTGCTCTTCAGATTCGCTGGAGCGTCTATGCTTCATGAACCAGATGCTTAGGTTTGCTGGCTTTGCTTTTTCAATAAAGGTGCATGCTCTGACTTAGTGGTAGGCAAACTGCGGCTTGGCAAACCGCAGCTCATGAGCCACATGCGGCTCTTTGGCCCCTTGAGTGTGGCTCTTCCACAAAATACCGACTTCTGCGCATGGGCCACGAAGTTTCAATCCCTCTGTACGTGCACGCCCCCACATGGTATTTTGTGGAAGAGCCACGCTCAAGGGGCCAAAGAGGTGCATGTGGCTCCCGAGCCACAGTTTGCCGACCACGGCTCTAACTGCCTTAACACATTGGCTTTCACAGCGCAGTCATGGTCTCTCCCAGGAGTTCATTTACATGAGAAGACAAGGGGCAAGGTTGGGGCCAGCCCTCTCCCTCTGGCCCAGAGGGCTGTCCTGTCCGGGGACACCTCTCTGGTGTTGTGAGAGGTGCCTGTAACACAACCATGTCATTTTAAGGTGTGTTTGTTTTTTCATTTAGAGACATTCACTATTTTGTTTTAATACATTTATTAAAATGTTACATCTTCTGAGAGATCCCTGGAAAGGACCCTGACTTACTTTAAATTACATATATCAGAATAAACTTTCAGACCATCCCCTTAAACTGGATTAAGATTACTAGAACTCTAGAAAATATCTGAATTTATGGAAGCTCTGGTGAATAATTAGGGGAAACAAAGATTGATTATAGACCTGAATTAACTGAAGATGACTGTAATTTTTGGAACTTTTTGTTTAAAGTATTGCTGATTTTTTTAATCTTTATTTTTTAAATATTTTTTATTGATTTCAGAGAGGAAGGGGAAGGAGAGATAGACATACTAATGATGAGAGACAATCATTGATTGGATGCCTTCTGCACACCCCACACTAGGGATCGAGCTTGCAACCTGGGCATGTGCCCTGACCAGGAATTGAGTGAACCTTCTGGTTCATAGGTTGACACTCAACCACTGTGTCACACCCAATTTTAGAACAACCAATCTTCAATTCTATCTTACCAAAATCCTATAATTTCTTTGCAATTTAATTATAATTTTTTTAAATTTTGTTTTATTGCTTAAAGTATTATTAAGAGTATTACATATGTCTCCTTCCCCCCGCCCCCCTTCACAATCCCCCGGCCTACCCTACCCCCCAGTGTCTTGTGTCCATTGATTATGCTTATATGCATGCATACAAGTCCTTCGGTTGATCTCTTACTACCCCCTCCTGCCCCCAACCCTCCCCAGCCTTCCCGCTGTAGTTTGACAGTCTGTTCGAGGCTGCTCTGCCTCTGTATCTATTTTTGTTCATCAGTTTATAATGGTCTCTATTATCCATAAATGAGTGACATCATGTGGTATTTTTCTTTCATTGACTGGCTTATTTCACTTAGCATAATGCTCTCCAGTTCCATCCATGCTGTTACAAATGGTAAGAATTCCTTCCTTTTTACAACAGCATAGTATTCCATCGTGTAGATGTACCACAGTTTTCTAATCCATTCATCTGCTGATGGGCACTTAGGCTGTTTCCAGATCTTAGCTATGGTAAATTTGTGCTGCTATGAACATAGGGATGCATATATCCTTTCTGATCAGTGTTTCTGGTTTCTTGGGATATATTCCTAGAAGTGGGATCACTGGGTCAAATGGGAGTTCCATTTTTAACGTTTTGAGGAAACTCCATACTGTCTTCCATAGTGGCTGCACCAGTCTGCATTCCCACCAGCACTGCACGAGTGTTCCTTTTTCTCCACATCCTCTCCAGCACTTGTCGTTTGTTGATTTGTTGATGATAGCCATTCTGACAGGTGTGAGATGGTACCTCATTGTTGTTTTGATTTGCATCTCTTGGATGATTAGTGACTTTGAGCATGTTTTCATATGTCTCTTGTCTTTCTGAATGTCCTCTTTTGAAAAGTGTCTATTTAGGTCCTTTGCCCATTTTTTGATTGGATTGTTTATCTTCCTTTTGTTAAGTTGTATGAGTTCCCTATAAATGTTGGAGATTAAACCCTTATCGGTGATAACATTGGCAAATATGTTCTCCCATGTAGTGGCCTTTCTTGTTGTTTTGTTGATGGTTTCTTTTGCTGTGCAGAAGCTTTTTATTTTGATGTAGTCCCATTTGTTTATTTCCTCTTTAGTTTCCAGTGCCCTAGGACAGTGTTCAGCAAACTCATTAGTCAACAGAGCCAAATATCAACAGTACAACGATTGATATTTCTTTTGAGAGCCACATTTTTTAAACTTAAACTTTATAGGTAGGTACATTGTTATTAACTTAATTAGGGTACTCCTAAGCTGGCCTTTTCTAAAAACGTCCTCAATCTGATTAAGGTACGTTTGCTGAGGTCGACCCCTTCCAACTCTTCCATCCACACTCGTCTTGTATACTTGTTTCGTCTATCTCCTTTCGTTCATCCTCTCTACATGTCCAAACCATCTCAACATACCTTTCTCAATCCTCGACACTACATCTTCTTTCACTCCACAATATTCGCTAAAATTAACTTAATAAACTTTACTTAAAGTTTTAAGTCTTAGTTAAACTATAGGTACGTTGAATAAAACTTGATATCATACTTAATAACGATATTATTTATTGATAAAATTAAATTCCTTACAATTTGCTGTACAATATCCATAAAATGAAATCATGACAATGACTGACAAACACTAATGTGAACAATGGCCTTGCATCTCCTTGGAAAGTTTGGGTAAGTCAGGTTTATATGTTGTTGTTTTTCATTTTAGGCACGATTCCAGGTTCTCATCAATAAGACGACTTCTCAATTTACTCTTGATAAGGTTCATGCTTGAAAATGACTGTTCACATAAATATGTAGACCCAAATAAGGAAAGAACAGCAAACGCTAGTTTTTTCAGTTGATTATATGAGTCAGGAATACTATTCCAGGTGTTAAAAATCAACATATCTTCCTTCTCCAGGTCTTTCAAAGCAGACCACTTGTGCTGTGAACTAAATTCACATTTGTTTTTCTCCAATATTTCTATATCAGCACAAAGATGTTCAAATTTCAAGCTCCACAGTTCTTTGTTTTTTAAATCCAGCAATTGCATTTCAAAGTTGCCAATGTCAATATTAAAGGGAGAAAAATTTAATTCTGTTATAGTAGCATTGAGAGTTTTTTTTAACAAAGGCTAATGTCACTTGGCTGTTTCTGAATTCCTGAAACCTGTTGAGAAAAGCTTCCCTCATATTTAAAATACTGCACGTGGTATTATGTGGAAGAGCCACACTCAAGGGGCGAAAGAGCTGCATGTGGCTCACGAGCCGCAGTTTGCTGACCACTGCCCTAGGAGCTGTATCAGTGAAGAAATTGCTTCGGCAAATGTCTGAGATTTTGTTGCCTTTGTATTCCTCTAGTATTTTTATGGTTTCCCGTCTTACATTTAAGTCCTTTATCCATTTTGAGTTTATTTTTGTGTATGGTGTAAGTTGGTGGTCTAGTTTCAAAATCTGTCCAATTTTCCCAACACCATTTACTGAAGAGACTGTCTTGACTCCATTGTATGTTCTTGCCTCCTTTGTCAAATATTAATTGAGCATATTGTTTGGGGCTGATTTCTGGACTCTCTATTCTATTCCATTGATCTATATGCCTGTTCTTGTGCCAGTACCAGGCAGTTTTGAGAACAGTGGCTTTGTAATACAGCATGATATCTGGTATTGAGATCCCACCTACTATGTTCTTCTTTCTCAGGATCGCTGCAGCTATTCGGGGTCTTTTTTTATTCCAGATGAATTTTTGGAGAGTTTGTTCTAGGTCTGTGAAATATGCCGTTGGTATTTTAATGGGAAATGCGTTGAATTTATAGATTGCTTTGGGTAGTATGGACATTTTAATGATGTTGATTCTATCAATCCATGAACATGGTATGTTCTTCCATCTGTTTATGTCTTCCTCTATCTCTTCTTTCAATATCCTGTAGTTTTCTGAGTAGAGGTCTTTTACCTCTTTAGTTAAGTTTATTCCTAGGTAGCTTAATTTTTTTGGTGCAATGGTAAATGGGATTGTTTTATAGGTCTCTCTTTTTGTAAGTTCACTATTGGTGTATAGAAATGCCATAGGTTTCTTGGTGTTAATTTTGTATCCTGCTGCATTGCTGAATTCATTTATTACGTCTAATAGTTTTTTGATGGAGTCTTTAGGTTTTTTATGTATAATATCTTGTCATCTGCAAATAAGGACAGTTTTACTTCTTCTTTTCCAATTTGGATGCCTTTTATTTCTTCTTCTTGTCTAATCGCAATGGCTAGTACTTCCAGTACTATGTTGAACAGGAATGGTGAGAGTGGGCATCCCTGTCTTGTTCCTGTTCTTAGGGGAAATGGTTTTAGTTTTTGCCCATTGAGTATGATGTTGGCTGTGGGTTTGTCATATATGGCTTTTATTATGTTGAGGTATGATCCTTCTATTCCCAACTTGCTGAGAGTTTTTATCAAAAATGGGTGTTGGGCCAAGACTGGTTTGGCTCGGTGGATGGAGCGTCAGCCTGCAGACTGAAAGGTCCCGGGTTCAAATCTGGTCAAGGGCATGTACCTTGGTTGCGGGCACATCCTCAGAGGAAGGTGTGCAGGAGGCAGCTGGTCGATGTTTCTCTCTCACTGATGTTTCTGACTATCTCTCTCCCTTCCTCTCTGTAAAAAATCAATAAAAATATATTTTAAAAAAATGGGTGTTGGACTTTGTCAAATGCTTTTTCTGCATCAATTGATAGGAGTATGTGGTTTTTTTTTCTCTCAATTTGTTTATGTGATGTATCACGTTTATTGATTTGCGGATATTGTACCATCCTTGTATCCCTGGGATAAATCCTATTTGGTCATGGTGTATGATCTTTCTGATGTACTGCTGGATCCGATTTGCTAAGATTTTGTTGAGGATTTTGGCATGTATGTTCATGAGGGATATTGGCCTGTAAGTTTCTTTCATTGTGTTGTCTTTCCCTGGTTTTGGTATTAGGGTGATTCTGGCTTCATAGAATGAGCTTGGAAGTGTTCCTTCCTCTTGGATTTTTTGTGGTAGTCTGAGGAGGATAAGTTTTAGTTCTTCCTTGAATGTTTGGTAAAACTCCCCTGTGAAGCCGTCTGGCCCCAGGCTTTTGTTTGCTGGAAGCTTTTTTTTTTTTTTTTTAAATATATTTTATTGATTTTTTACAGAGAGGAAGGGAGAGAGAT
Organism: Myotis nattereri; assembly: GCF_964212035.1. Lineage (NCBI taxonomy): Eukaryota > Metazoa > Chordata > Mammalia > Chiroptera > Vespertilionidae > Myotis > Myotis nattereri. The sequence continues at coordinate 2,771,780 of NC_138087.1, forward strand.
AGAGAGTTAGAAACATCGATGAGAGAGAAACATCGATCAGCTGCCTCCTGCACATCTCCTACTGGGGATATGCCCGCAACCCAGGTACATGCCCTTGACCGGAATCGAACCTGGGACCCTTCAGTCCGCAGGCCGACGCTCTATCCACTGAGCCAAACCGGTTTTGGCTGCTGGAAGCTTTTTGATGACTGCTTCAATTTCTTCCATAGTTATTGGCCTATTGAGATTTTTAGATTCTTCCTGAGTGAGTTTTGGAAGGTTGTATTTTTCTAGGAATATGTACATTCCCTCCAGGTTGTCTAGTTTGTTGGAGTATAGATGCTCATAGTATTTTTTTTAACAATCATTTGTATTTCTGTGGGTCTGTTGTTATTTCACCTCTATCATTTCTGATTTTGTTTATTTGAGTCCTCTCTCTTTGCTTCGTGGTGAGCCTGGCTAGAGGTTCATCAATCTTGTTTATTCGTTCAAAGAACCAGCTCTTGGTTTCATTGATCTTTTGTATTGTGTTGTGGGGTTTATTTTGTCTCTATGTCATTTTTCTGCTTAATCTTTATCTCCTTCCTTCTGCTCATTCTGGGCTTTTCTTGTTGCTCTCTTTCTAATCCTTTGAGTTGTAGAGTTAGTTGATTTACTACCATTTTTTCTTGTTTTTTTTGAGGTAGGCCTATAGAGCTATAAACTTCCCTCTCAGGACTGCTATCATTGTGTCACATAGGTTTTGAATTGTTGTGTTTTCATTGTCATTAGTTTCCAGGATGTTTTTAATTTCTTCTTTGATCTCAATGGTAACCCAATCAATATTTAATAACATGCTATTCAGCTTCCAAGTGTTTGAGTGTTTTGGATTGTTTTTATTGTAGTTTATTTCTAATATTATGCCATTGTGGTCTGAGGAGATGCTTGGTATAATTTCAATCTTCTTGAATTTGGGGAGACTTTGCTTGTGACCCAATATGTGGTCTATTTTTGAAAATGTCCCATGTGCACTTGAGAAGAACGTATATTCCGCGGCTTTTGGGTGAAATGTCCTGAAGATGTCAATTAAGTCCATCTGATCTAGTGAGTCATTTAGGATTGCTGTTTCTTTGCTGAGTTTTTGTCTAGATGGTTTATCCAGTGCTTTCAGTGGTGTATTAAAGTCCCCTACTATGATTGTATTGTTGTCGATCTCTCCCTTGATATCTTCTAGGAGTTTTTTTTATATATTTGGGTGCTCCTGCATTGGGTGCATATATGTTTACCAGGGTTATGTCCTCTTGTTGTATTGATCCCTTTAGTATTATGAAGTGGCCTTCCTTATCTCTTGTTATGGCTTTCACTTTGAGGTCTATTTTGTCTGATATAAGTATTGCTACCCCAGCTTTTTTTTCATTTCCATTTGCCTGAAAGATATTTTTCCATCCCTTCACTTTCCGTCTGTGTGAGTCCCTTATTCTGAAGTGGGTCTCTTGTAGGCAGCAAATATATGGGTCATGTTTTTTTATCCATTCAGCCACTCGATGTCTTTTGATTGGAGCATTTAGTCCATTCACGTTTAAAGTTATTATTGAAAGGTACTTGTTTGTAGCCATTTCTTTTCTTGTGTGCCTGTTTTCTTTCTGAGCTTTTTACTTCTTGTTTTTACACCAGTCCCTTTAGCATTTCTTGCATTGCTGAGTTGGTGGTGATAAACTCCCTTAACCTTTTTTTTTGTCTGTGAAGCTTCTTATTTCCCCTTCCATTTTGAATGATAGCCTTGCTGTGTAGAGTATTCTTGGATTCAGTCCCTTGCTTTGCATCACTTTGTAAATTTCCGTCCATTCTTTTCTGGTCTGATGTGTTTCTGTTGAGAAATCATTTGATAATCTAATGGGAGATCCCTTATATGTAACTTTCTGTCTCTCTCTTACAGCCTTTTAGATTCTATCTTTGTCCTGAACATTTGCCATGGTAATTATGATGTGTCTTGGTGTGGGTCTTTTCAGGTTCATATTGATTGGGACTCTCTGTGCTTGTGTGACTTTTTTCTTCCCCACCTCAGGGAAGTTTTCTGACATTATTTCTTCAAATAGTTTTTCTAACCCTTGTTCATCTTCCTGTTGTTCTGGCACCGCTATTATTCGTATAATGCTTCATTTCATGTTGTCCCATAGCTCCCTTAGGCTCTCCTTCTGTCTTTTCATTCTCTTTTTTTAAAAAATATTTTATTGATTTTTTACAGAGAGGAAGGGAGAGGGATAGAGAGTTAGAAACATCGATGAGAGAGAAACATCGATCAGCCGCCTTCTGCACACCTCCTACTGGGGATGTGTCTGCAACCAAGGTACATGCCCTTGACCGGAATCGAACCTGGGACCTTTCAGTCGCAGGCCAACGCTCTATCCACTGAGCTAAACCGGTCAGGGCTCATTCTCTTTTTTAGGTCAGTTGTTTCATTCCCTAGGGGCCAAGGCATTTATTCTTGCAACTGAAACAGCATTTAGCATATTGTATTGTAAGTTACCTGATCTCAATATTTGTTCCCTGTAAACTAAAGTGGAAGTTTTTCATGAGCCAGGACATTCTGATTAATTTTTGCATTTTCTGGCCCCCAAAAGACATTTAATGAGAGAATGCAATTATGAGTGAATATGTAAAGTGTAGGTTTGAGAAAAGTTGTGAGTGAAACTATCAAGAGAATATTGGGGGTAAGGATAGAAAACAGAAATTAAAGAAACCATGGAAGGAGAGTTTTAAGAAAGATCCACAATACTGAGAGATGCACAATACTGAAAGTTATTCATAGCTGTGACCTAGAATTTTTTTTATCTTCTCTTTTAGTATTTTTTCTATTATTGGTACTTTTTGTCTGTCCATGTGCCTTCTATTATTTTTCAAGATACACAGATCCTGATGTGTTTAAAGTTATGGAACACTTCAACTAAAATCTAATGTAGAAATTAACGTATATGTGAAATGTGAAAGTCTGGTTCTCTGGTTGAGCTGTTCTTCTCTCACTATCTCAAAGCATGTTCTCAAGAACATGCATCTTGATCTTTCTCTCCTATTGCTTTTGCTGCTCCTCTTTGAACAAACCTCATATGTCAGCTAGTGGAGTGAACTACTGGCAAGTTACATTCCTCCCAAAGTCTGTTTTTAAGTATGCCTTTTCTTCCCTCACCTCGAAATATCTCAACTGCTTTGCCTCTACTCCATTTCTGCCTGTATGATGTCCAGGTGTTTCTCAAGATTCAGTTCAAATATTATGTTCTCCAAACAGCAGTCACTTATTACCCAAGTTGCTCTGAATTATTTGTCTATTACATATGTTTACAAAGCCCTGTTAATGTGTGTGTGTATGTGCATGCATGCACATGTTTGTGTGTTGTGTATATGTGTGTTGGTGGTGGCTGTTTATTTATGTATACTATGATTTCCCCCCCAAATTATAAAATTATGATAAAAGTTCTCTTTCTTTTATATTTATTTTTATTTTTTAAAATAAATCTTTATTGTTTAGATTATTACATTTGTTCCTCTTTTTTCCCCATAGCTCCCCTCCACCCAGTTCCCACTCCACCCTCTGCCCTTACCCCTCCACTGTCCTCATCCATAGGTCTACGATTTTTGTCCAGTCTCTTCCCACACCCCCTATACCCCCCACATCCCTTTCCCCCAGCAAGAATTGTCAGTCCACTCCCTCTCTATGCCCGATTGTATTATATTCACCAGTTTACTCTGATCATCAGATTTTTTGTTCACTTGAGTTTTCGATTCACTTGTTGATAGATATGTATTTGTTGTTCATAATTTTTATCTTTACCTTTTTCTTCTTCTTCCTCTTCTTAAAGAATATCTTTCAGCATTTCATATAAAAAAATACGGAACACTTCACGAATTTGCGTGTCATCCTTGTGCAGGGCCCATGCTAATCTCTGTATCGTTCCAATGTTAGTATGTGTGCTGCTGAAGCGAGCACAGTTCTCTTTCTTTTTTAATAACCATATGTATTATTTGGAAACATTAAGATCTCAGTATGTTTTTAAAAGATTGAATGAATGCACTCTTTCATGAGCCAATAGTCTTCTTATATTCTGTAAACTTCACATTTTCTCTATCAGCCGTTAACCTACAACATTTGACTCTGTTTTTTATCAAGAAAATCTAAGGTCTATTCTAGGCACCTCAGACTTCTTTTCTGAGTACAATCTCATTGTCTTCTCAAAAATGTTATTACTTATTGTGAGTCACAATACAAACAGGAAGTGAAATTCTGCTTTCTACAAAATTTACCCAATGTTCACATAGAAGACACATACATTTGGAAAGTGAGAAAATGGTGGAACCAGCTTCCATGATCAAAGCAATATTTTTCTACACAAATTTTTATTCCTTATCAAAAAGTTGTGTGTGTGTTTATGTACACATCACTTAAATACGGTGCAGTAAAATGCTCACATTTCCGTTGTGTATTTCTAGGTATCTCCAATAGGCTAAAGGCCAATTGTTTTCTGTGACACAGCATCTTTCTGAGCACTACTGAGTTGTATAAGTTCTTTATAAAATTTTAATATTAACCTCTTATCAGATGTATCATTAGATAAGATCTCCCATTCAGTGGGTTGTCGATTCATTTTCTTGATGGTTTCCTTTGCTGTACAAAAACTTTTTAGTTTGATGTGGTCTCATTTATTTATTTTTTCTTTTGTTTTCCTTAACCAAGGCAATGTATCAGAAAAAAATATTGCTATGAATAATGTTCAAGATGTCACTGCCTGTTTTCTACTAGGATTTTTATGGATTTAGTCTAACATTTAAGTCTTTAATCCATTTTGAGTTTATTCTTGTATTTGGTGTAAGATGGTGATCTAGTTTCATTTTTTTTTTGCATGTTTCTTTCCAATTTTCTCAACAGCATTGAATGACTACACTAACTTTACATCATTGTATGTTTTTGTCTCCTCTTTCAAATATTAACCATTTATTAAGGCATGACTCTCTATTCTGCTCCATTGATCTACATGTCTGATTTTATGTCAATATCATACTGTTTTGATAACTATGGCCTTGTAGTATAGGTTGATATCAGGCAGCATGATTCCTCCAACTTTGTTTTTCTTTCTTTATATTGCTGTGGCTATTGTTTTTTGTTTGTTTGTTTGTTTGTTTTTTGTGGTTCCATAGTAATTTTGGGGATATTTGTTCTAGTTTTGTGAAATATGTTATTAATATCTTGATAAGAATTGTGTTGAATCTATAGATGGCTTTGGTAGTGTGGACATTTTAATGATGTTAGTTCTTCATATCAATGACCAGAGTATATGCTTCCACTATTTGCATGTTCTTTAATTTCTTTCTTTTATTATAAAAAACTAGAGGCCCAGTGCAGGAATTCATGCACCTGTGGTCTGTGGGATTGGGCTGAAACTGGCTCTCCAACATCCCCCAAGGGATCCCGGATTCTGAGAGGGTGCAGGCCAGGCCAAGGGACCCCACTGGTGCACAATTGGGGCTGGAAAGGGACGCAGGAGGTTGTCCAGCTGGGGAGGGACTGCAGGAGGGCTCCAGGGCATGTCCAGACCGTCTTGCTCAGTCCCCATCGGCAGGACCCCAGCCGCAAGCTAACCTACCCGTCAGAGCATCTGCCCCCTGGCGGTGCATGTTATAGAGACTGGTCAACTGCCCTCTGGTGGTCAGCGCACATCATAGTGAGCGGTTGAGCAGCCTTAGCATACTATTAGCATATTATGCTTTGATTGGTTGAATGGACGACCAGATGACTGACACTTAGCATATTAGGCTTTTGCTATATAGGACTATTTTTATTGTTGAAAGTATTACAGATGTCCCTCCTTTTTCCCCATTGACCCCCTCCAATCCACATCCACGCCTCCCAGACACACACTATTGTCTGTGCCTATGAGCTATGCATCTATGCATGTAAGTTCCCTGGTTAATCTCTCCCCACCTCCGTCCTCCTTCCCTACCTTCCTCTGAGATTCCACAGTCTGTTCCATGCTTCTATGTCTCTGGGTTTATATTGTTCATTAGATTCCACATATGAGTGAGATCATGTGATACTTGTCTTTCTCTGACTGGCTTATTCTGCTTAGCCTAATACTCTCCAGGTCACTTCGTGCTGTATCAAAGGGTAAGAGGTCCTTCTTTTTTACAGCTGCACAGTATTCCATGGTGTAGATGTACCACAGCTTGTTATCCACTCATTTACTGACGGGCACTTGGGCTGTTTCCACATCTTAGCTAATGTAAATGGCGCTGCTGTGAACACAGGGGTCATACATTCTTTCTGATTGGTGCTTCAGGTTTCTTAGGATATATTCCAAGACATGGGATCACTGGGTCAAATGGCTGTTTCCTTTTTAATTTCTTTAGGAAACTCCACCCTGTTTTGCACAGTGGCTGCACCAGTCTGCATCCCAACCAGCAGTGCACTAGGGTTCCCTTGTTTCCACATCCTCACCAGCACTTGTCATTTGTTGATTTGTTGCTGATAGCCATTCTGACAGGAGTGAGGTGACACCTCATTGTCATTTTAATTTGCATCTCTCTGATGATTAGTGACTTTGAGCACTTTACCCTATGTCTATTGGCCATCTGCATGTCCTCTTTAGAGAAGTGTCTATTCAGGTCCTTTGCCAATTTCTTAATTCCTTGTTTGTCTTCCATTTAAGTGCTGTGAATTCCTTATATATTGTAGAAATGAACCCATTATCAGATATCATTGGTCAATATGTTCTCCCATGAAGTGGGCTCCCTTTATAGTGACTTATAAATTAACAAGTACAGGTCTTTTACATCTTAGGTTCAATTTATTCATAGGGGTGTGTGTGTGTGTGTGTGTGTGTGTGTGTGTGTGTAGCAATTGTAAATGAGATTGTTTTCTTAGTTTCCATTTCTGATAATTCATTATTGTGTATAAAATCACAACTGATTCTGGATATTTATTTTGTATCCTGCTACTGTACTACATTCATTTATCTGTTCTAGTAATTTTTTAGTGGAATCTTTAGGGTTATCTCTATATAGTATCACGTAATCTGCAAATAATAACAGTTTTACTTCTTCCTTTTCAATTTGGATGCCTTTTATTTCTTCTTTTTGTCTGACTGCTATGGCCAGGATTTCCAGTATTATGTTGACTACCAGTGGTGAAAGTGAGCATCCCTGTACTGTTCCTGATTTTAAGGGAAGCACCTTTAGTTTTTCCCCGTTGAATATGATGTTGGCTGTGCATTTGTCATATATGTCCTTTAATATGTAGAAGTGTGTTCACTCTATTCCCACCTTCCTGAGAGTTTTCATTATACACTAGAGGCCCAATGCATGAAATTCGTGTAAGTGGCTCAGCTCTCGCAGCCTCAGTGGCTTGCCTCAGCCCTCACAACTCCGGCTTCGTCCAGAAGGCCATCCGGAAGGACTTCTGGAAGGGCGTCCAGTCTAATTAGCATATTATGCTTTTATTATTATAGATGGGTGCTGGATTTTTTCAGCTGCTTTTTCTGTATCAGTTGACATGATCATGTGCTTTTATTTTCCTTTCTTTTGTTTATGTGGGGCATCTCATTTATTGATTTGTGGATATTGTACCAGTCTTGCATCCTGAGACACAAAAAGGCTCCTATTGTGAGATTCCAATTATAGGAAACAGCCAGAATAGGTTAAAAAAAGAGACAAATGGCATAAGAGTTTCCAGGGGCAGACGGAGTGGGGCATGAGTACTTCTGGAGCAGGGTTTTCTTTTCCTTGTGGGGTGAGGAGACATTTGGCACCCAGGCAGGGGTGGTGAATATGCAGCACCATGGATGTACTCCATGCTCCGGAATGGTGCAATTTAAAATACAAATAACATTTATTATTTAAAATTAATTACAATATGGGAAAATGAAGGCTAAAAACAGAAAATAAGAAAAATGATAAAATAAAAAGCCCACAAAAAATAAAAATAAAAAACTGAATCATGCCCTAGAGAAAACAAAAATGCAATAATTAAAGAAAATAAAAGTAAAAGGTCAATGTGTGAGGGTAAAACAAATACTTCTGATGGCAGGGTGACCACATTCAACAATCGGGCCTTGAGCTGGCCCTGATGCCTTTGCTAGAGGCAGCTCCTCCTCTGATGCAGGAACCAGGATGGGGTCGAGGCAGGGCTCTGCAGCCAGGGTTGGAGGGTCCTAGGTTAGGTGAGGAGAGCTGCACAGGCCGGCCCTGGCTCTTCAGCAGGGGCTGCTAGAGGTGGCGGCAACATTGGAAGTGGACAGGCCTCTACATCTGCCTCTGCATTGGGCTCCTCTGGATGGGCAAGTTGTTGAAACAGAAGCCTGCTCTGCCCCCTGGGCTGGTGCTGTAGTTGTGAGAGGAGAAAAGATCACCCACGTGCCTGCATTTCCGTGTGCCTCCCAAACACAGAACATGGCTGCAGATGTAAGGGGTTTAGTGGGTGGGTTGGTCCATGTGTCTCATGTGAGAGGACCCCTGAGATCTGCATCTCTTAACATGTAGAGACCCCTGCACCGAACTGAGCAGCTGCTCAGCTCCCCTTGTCCACGTGGACCAGGATTGGCGGTCCCATCCCCTCTCCATGGACCTCCGTGCTTTTTCCAGTTCCCGCCTATTTCATCAGTGCTCTGACGGGGAGTCTCAAAAATACATCTCTGAACAATTGTGCAACAATTGCTGTGGGTAACCTCCTAGGGGGAGCCCTGCCAGTGCAGCTGTGCCCTGTGGGGCTTTGGCAGGTCCTGCACACTGTTCTCCCAGAGGAGGGGCTTTCCCCTCCCCCCCCCCCAGGGGACCTGCTGGGGCTTCTGCTGCCTCACTTTGTCCCTGGGCTGGTCCCCACCAGCCCTGAAGCCGGATTGGGGAGGTGGGGCATCTCTGACATGTAGAGGCCTGTGCACTGCCTCTCATGTTGGAGGTGCATGTGTTTGCCCTTTGTCCCTTTAGAAAACACCAGCCTTTGGGAGTTTTCTGCACCACAGGGCTGACACACCTGGGCCTAGCGTTGTGTGGAATGCTTTCCTGCTTGTGGTTTGTCTTCCCAGATTTCTGCATTTTTCTAGTTGTTTTGGGCACAGGAAGAGACAGCCATGGCCTGACTGGCTTCTGGCCCTGGGGTCACACTTAGCGCAGTGGTCTCTACCCTGGGATTGTGCACGTGCTTACTGAAAGGGCTTTCTCTCCTCCATCTAATCTCTAATCCATCTACGAACTCCCCTTCTAATAGCAAAAATGATATTTCAGATAAAAACAGACAAACATGTGAGCTGACACAAAGAGCACTTATTGTGAGATTCCATTTCTAGGGAACAGGTAAGGGGCAGAGACAGGAATCAGATCAGGGGCAGGAGGAGTGGGGAGAGAGTTCTGTTGCTGCAGGGTCTCCTTTTGGGATGGGACATCCTGCAACTAGAAAGTGGTGATGCTCACACAGCATCATGACTGTCCTTCATGCCCAGGAATTTAAAATATGAACAATAACATTTAAAATGTATTTATTTATTACTTACAATGGATTATACAATGGAAAAATGAAGACTAAAAGAGAAAAAAGAAAATAATAAAAACAAGACCCCAAGTAAGAAAAATAAAAAGATAAAAATCCAAACACACAATGGAGAACATGTAAACTGAATTTAAAAAAAAGATTAAAAGGAAAAGATCAGGGAGTGAGGGTGAAAGAAGGCTGTCCCTTGGGACAGGGCGAGCACATTGAACAAGCGGCCCTTGAGCGGCCTCCACAGGCAGCTGCTCCTCTGAGGCAGGACCCAGCCTGGGCTCCAGGGTTCCTCATCCAGTGGTGGGGCCTCAGTTTCGTCTGGGGCCGGCCCTGGCTCCACAGCTGCAGCTGGAGAGGCTGCTGGAGGTGCCAGGAGCTCTAGAGATGGAGAGGCCTCCAGCTCTGCATCTTGCTCCTCAGGATGGACTTCAGGAGTTACAGGAGCTGCCTCCACCTCCTGAGCTGGTGCTGGAGTTGGAGGAGGAGAGAAGATCACCCAGGTGCCTGCATTTCCTTCCGTCCCCCAAAGACAGAACACTGGGCACAGCCCAGGACCCACCACAGGGCGTGCTGCCCACCCGCAGTCCAGCTGATGGGTGGTCTGAGACCGGTCTTTGCTCCTGGCCAGGCTCTGGGGGTGCTCTGGCAACAATCCCTCCCCATAAACTCGCCTGCACCCCGCCCCCCGCCCCATTTCTTCCCTACCCCCGCCCTCCTCACCTCCTCACCCTTGAGCTCTGCCTTGTTGGGCTCCAGGTCTTCCCTCCTGGTGTTAGTAACAGAAGAATCGCGCTCCAGGGCAGGGTTGAAAATTGCTGTCCGGGTGTTGGGACTGAGCTGCTTCGAGGTTGGAGGCTTGTGGAGCCTGGGGGGCTTCGGTGGAGGAGTCCTCCTGCATCCACCCACAGGCACTGGCTCCCCCGACCCCCAGGTGGCCACACTCACTTCAGGCCTGCCCTGGCCCTCAGTGGTGTGGCTCACCAGCCCCTCCATGCTGGACTTGGGGTGGGGGTCTTCCTCCACCAGCTGCTGCTCCTTGACCCGGGGTGAGCTCTGCAATGACAGTGACCGTCAGCCGGTCAGGAGGCCTCAAGCCTGGCCCCAGTCACTGCTGCTTCTGCCCCCTGGACCTTCTGCTCCCGGATCAGGCCCAGCCCTGTGTCTGCACAGACCTCTACCCAGGGGAAATGAGAGTCACCTCCAAGGCTCCGGATAGACCTCAGGCAGAGGGTGCCGCCCACACTTCGCATCCACCCAGCCAGCCTTGACCTGGGGTGCGAACATGACTGGTCCTGACCCCCCAACCCAACCAGTTTCTGGCAAGCCCTCCCCACGTGAACCCCCCTAAACTTCCCCCCACCAACACACACTCACACACACACCCGAGGAGGGGACATAGGGCTGCTCAGGTGGGATCAGAGTGGTGGCCTGGCCTGAACAAAACTGCCCTAAGCCTCCCTGTGATACCTCCGGATCCTGCCGGGCAAAGGGCCACAGGCGTCATCTGGGCTGAGCCCGGATCCAGCAACGGGCACGTCTAAACACACGCTCATCGCTGCCTCTCTGAGGCCTCGGTGTCGGCGCACTGGGAGACAACACGAAAACATGGTGTCCTCTCCACTGTCTGTCCGAGTGAGCCGGGAAGGGGCTCCATCGTCAGGGAGTGAGGTCACCTGTGGGTCCCCTGACCCCAGCACCCCCTCAGACATGAGCAGTGACCTCACTTCCTCCGATGGAGCCCAACAGAACCTGGTAACCATGCAGCACATTCTATAACTGCCCCTTCCCTTTTTACAGCGGTGTAGTATTCCATCGTGTAGATGTACCACAGTTTTCTAATCCATTCATCTGCTGATGGGCACTTAGGCTGTTTCCAGATCTTAGCTATGGTAAATTGTGCTGCTATGAACATAGGGGTGCATATATCCTTTCTGATTGGTGTTTCTGTTTTCTTGGGATATATTCCTAGAAGTGGGATCACTGGGTCAAATGGGAGTTCCATTTTTAACTTTTTGAGGAAACTCCATACTGTCTTCCATAGTGGCTGCACCAGTCTGCATTCCCACCAGCAGTGCACGAGTGTTCCTTTTTCTCCACATCCTCTCCAGCACTTGTCGTTTGTTGATTTGTTGATGATAGCCATTCTGACAGGTGTGAGATGGTACCTCATCGTTGTTTTGATTTGCATCTCTCGGATGATTAATGACTTTGAGCATATTTTCATGTGTCTCTTGTCTTTCTGAATGTCCTCTTTTGAAAAGTGTCTATTTAGGTCCTTTGCCCATTTTTTGATTGGATAAAGCTTATATTTATTAATTTCAGAACATCTGTTGAGTACAAAGTTGGAAGAAAAGAGCATAAAAAACCTCCGTTTCCTTGACAAGCATAACCTAGCATAGCTATTTCCCAGGCCAGTCTTCCTAGTTCAGCATCAGGTACCAGAATATTTACTTTAGAAGGATCCCATCTCTTTTGGAAAAATTTTAAAAATTTCTTTAATGATTGGCTGGTAGCAGGCATCCCTTTCTGCTTTTCCACTTTCACACCAGTCTCTCACAAACTGTTTCAATGTGGATTTTAACTTATCCATGTCAAACGTAGATGCTGACATAATCTTCCCATTCCCATTTTATCCATATTCTTTATTTGCAAACATATGTATGCAATCATTCACAATGGTCAGTAGTTTTCCTTGATTATGATCAATGTATTTCCGGATCTTGTCCAAGTGGAGAAGAAACTGAGGCAGGAGTTTCTGTTGATGAGCTGGAAGTGATCGAAATTGTCTTTCTGTTCGGTTCACTTGCTCATGCATACTGGTGCCACAGTAGCGGAAGGCACTGATGATCTTCCAGGAGTGCTCGCGCTGGAGCCTCCGTCGTCCTCGTCCTCCGGCTCCCCCCTCTCCTCCTCCTCCGTGTTGTGCGTGGCGTGGCTGCCGCCCCGCGGAATCCACTTCCCCGGAGCCCAAGACCGACCCCCACGCCGCTGCATAGCTGCTGCAGCCCTCAGCCTGGCTCTCTCGCGTCTGGCTGCGAAGGCAGCCATGGCTGTCATGTAGCCCACGTAAGCCTCCTCTTTGATTGGAATGTATAAAATAAGGTGCAAAACTGCCGTTCTCCGGAGCATGTTCTCCATCTGCTAAGACTGCTAACTGGTCATTGTGGCCAGTTTGCCGCAAATAAACTCATAAAAATTCTCTACAGTTTGAATGGTTTTCACGGCGACGCCATCTAAGAGGACCGAGGTCAGTGCCCACTACCCTGCCAGGCACTGCCGGCTTCAGACCACCCAGGACCAGCGTCGCTGGCTTCCTACGCGGCCACTGCCAACCTTCCAACCTGTGAAGAGCATCTGAGTTTATTTGAGCCAAACTGTCGATAGCTGCCGGGACGCAGCAGCATTTTAACGCGTTGGGATAACACCCGGAGAATGCATTTTTCACCTATTTTTATACATCACCATCAAAGGAGGAGACACAGGTGGGTTTCAGGAGATCCATACCGCAGTTCTCAACCTGTGGGTCGCGACCGTCGGAAACCACATATATAATTTCATATTGTTTTTGTGATTAATCACTATGCTTTAATTATGTTCAATTTGTAACAATGAAAATACATCCTGCATATCAGATACTTACATTACGATTCATAACAGTAGCAACATTACAGTTATGAAGTAGCAACGAAAATAATTTTATGGTTGGGTCACAACATGAGGAACTGTATTAGGAAGGGGCATTAGGAAGGTTAGAACCACTGAAGGTTGGGAGAAAGCAACGCAGGGAAGCCTGTGGGACTGGGTGGAAAGTAAAGTGACAGACACAGGCTGCTTTTAGGCAGGTGGGTGCAGGGCAGCTGGCAGCTGACAATTAACACCGTAAGGAGGGCACTGCGCCCTGGCGCCCAGGCATGTGGCTGCGCCCTGAGGGCCTGGACGCGAGGGGCGTGATCCTGACCCTGACGTTGCACAGGGTGTTGTCTTAGATGCAAAAAGACAGTAAGCTCAGTCAAGACTGAAACTTGGCCTTGGTCAGCCAGGACATGGCTACCCACTATAAACTGCTCTTATTAAAGGTTTTCAGACCACCTTTCGTGGTCACTTCAGAGCTCTGAGGTCCCCGAGTCGGCAGCTTAGCGCTCGGCCAAGGGGCCGCCACGTCCCCAACCCCGGTTCACAGACGCGGGGTGCGGCCCGGCACCACCTCCGGCGGCCGGGCTGCCAGGGGCTCCGGCCCGGCTGTCTCCTGAGCGGTCCCCCCCGTCCCCGCCCCCTTCCGCGCCCGCCTGCTCCACCCACCTCCGGAAGAAGCCCGGCCCCGGTGATGACGCACTTCCGCGCGCCGGGGGGCGGGGGGCGGGGCGCGGGCGCGGGGCGTCAGACCTCCTCCGCCGCCTCCGCCTGGGCCGCCGGCCCGCAGGCACCAGCTCGGAGCCCATGAGGGCGCGAGCGGGCGGCGCAGTCCTGCCGGGGCGCCGGGAGCGGGAGCCGGCGCGGCCTGAGCGGGGAGCCCGAGGCGGGAGCCATGGCCGAGGAGCGCGCGGGCGCGCGGGCCGCCGGCGGATGCGGGGTGAGCGGGCGCGGGGGGAGCGTGGGGTCGGCCGCCTGCGGAGGGTCGGGCTCTTGCTGAGTTTCCCGTTCAGGGGTGTCGGCCCAGGTTCGCGGCGCGGTCCGGGCAGCCCGTGGGGGCGGGGGGCTGCGGTCCCGGCTCGGCTCGGCGGGAGGTTCGTGCGCCTCTGCAGCCGCCGGGCCGGCCGGGCCTGAGCCGGGAGCCGCGCGACGCCGGTGTCTCAGCCCTTTCCTTCCCGCCCCTCCGCCCGCTCCCGTCCACCTAGGAAAGAGAAACCTTACGACGAACAGGAACTCACACCAAGGAAACGTTTTTCCAAAGTAAAGTGCAAATTTCGGGACAATTAAAGATACGTAGTAGACTTCACATTTTTAACTCGCATGTCTACGTTTGCTTTTAAGGAATGGCAAGTGCTTGCATATGGGGGTGCGCGCCCCGTTCGTGGGACTGGGAGGAGGCGCAGGGGGAGCGTCCTACGTGGACGGCGGCGGAGCGGGTTTCTGGTCCCGGTTCTGCCGGGACCGCGGGCAGCGGCGGCCCGTCGGCCTGGCCGGCGCCTAATCCGTGAATAGCCGGCGAGTGCCCACGGGGAATTAGCTTTGAAAAGGCGGGAGAGCGAGAGGGGGTCCTCATTCAAACGCAGGATTTCTGGATTGTCGGACATTTATCGTGACAGGGGAGGGACCTATTGAGTTGTTTTTTCTTCCTTTTTCTGGTTATGTTAAAAGCAGGCTGGTTCGCCCTGACCGGTTTGGCTCAGCGGATAGAGCATCGGCCTGCGGACTGAAAGGTCCCGGGTTCGATTTCGGTCAAGGGCATGTACCTTGGTTGCGGGCACATCCCCAGTGGGGGGTGTGCAGGAGGCGGCTGGTCGATGTTTCTCTCTCATCGATGTTTCGAACTCTCTGTCCCTCTCCCTTCCTCTCTGTAAAAAATCAATAAAATATTTTTTTAAAAAAGGCTGGTTACCTTTCTGCCCTTACAAAACCAAGCTGCCAGCTCCTCCTGCTTTTTTGAGTTGATGGACAGTAATTACGAACTGGTGGCCAGCTAGTCATCTAGGGCCTAACTTTCATTGTCTCGCTCCTGCACATTCAGCACGTTGCCGCGTCAGCTCCCAGGTGAAGACTAGGTGGTATCTTCCTCTCCTGCCTGCGGCTCCGGCCTCAGCGCTTTTGACCTGGATTTTGACTCTCGCGTACCTCACCGCCAGCCTGCCTGCCACAGTGTGCATCGGTGTGGTCTCGCCTGCAAACACCATTACGGCTCCGCAGTGCTGCTCGTGGTTCCCCTGGGATAGAAAGATAATCTGCAGGTGGAGCACTTAGCATGGGATTCGATGAGCATGCTTGGAATCCCAGTTCCCACCGTAACTGTAACTTGGGGCAAGTTACACACCACCTCTCCGAATTAATAGTAATATTTACCTCAGAGGATTGTGAGGCTACCACCACCTGGCACCTAGTGAGTCTTCAGTAAATATTAGCTGTTATTTTTCTTATTTCTCAATATGTTTGGCATAAATGATTGGTCAGAATGTATAAGGGTTCCCTGATTAATAAGAGTATTCAGTTCTCTCATTTACTAATCAATAAGGAACTAGAACCCACTCTAAAAATTAAAATTGTTCATTATGTGCTTAGAGCAGGAACTTTTAAGGAATGTTTACTTAAAGAAACCTAGACAATTTATTCCTGTATTCCTTCTCTGAATCCTGAAGGTTACTTGGCCACAAGTAGATGTTCCCATCCAGGCTTTCCTTTTCTCTGAAGGTGCATAAAGTCATTATGTATTAATAAATTGCAACAAATACAGGAAATGAGTTTCCTTGGTGCTTGGTGAGTTAGTGAGAAAGCTGGCCTGGGCAGGTGGCACTGGTGCTTTGTGGAATGTGTGGTGGCTGAGAAAGCAGTGAATGCCTTTAGTCAGATATGTTCATGTCATATGCCAGTGCCTCCAAATTATGCATCTTCCCTGCTTGCAGTTTCTGTTTACTAGGTGGACCAGTTAGAAATGCGGATGTTTTTCAATAGATGGAGTTACACATATGTTTATATAAATGCGATTTGATATGTATGCTAATTTGTTGTATTGACAGCAAGCTTCAAAACTTCATATGTCAAATTTGCTGAAGGTATTAACATTATAGATATTTTTACGCTTAAAAATGTCAAATTTTTCATGCCAAAAAAAGAGCATTTGTGGGAAGTTTTAATTCATTGTAACATTTTGAAGAAAAGTGCTGCTGAATACTTTGGGAAGCTTATGGTGAACAGGCTCCATCTCAAGATACTTGTGAGCGCTGGTTTAAACGCTTTAAAAGTGATGATGTCGATGTGAAAGACAAAGAACGTCCAGGTCAAACGAAAAAGTTTGAAGACCAACAATTACAAGCATTATTGGATGAAGATGCGTGTCAAACTCAAAAACAACTTGCAGAAAGATTAAACGTTGCTCAGCAAACAATTTCCGGTCATTTACAAGCAATGGGAAAGATTTTAACGCAGGGGTCCTCAAACTTTTTAAATGGGGCCAGTTCACTGTCCCTCAGACCGTTGGAGGGCCGGACTATAGTTTTAAAAAAAACTGTGAACAAATTCCTATGCACACAGCGGCGGCAAAAACACCCGGCGGGCCAGATAAATGTTTTCGGCGGGCCGCATGTGGTCGGCGGGCCTCATGTGGCCCGCGGGCCGTAGTTTGAGAACCCCTGTTTTAAAGGAAGGAAAATAGGTGCCAACATCAACTGAACGAAAGACAAATGGAAAACCAAAAAGTCATCAGTAAAATGTAGCTTCAATGGCACAAAAGAAAGTCTTTTTTGCATTGAGTTGTGACTGGTGATGAAAAGTGGATTTGTTTTGAGAATCCCAAACGCACAAAATCATGGGTTGATCCAGGTCAACCATCAACATCGACTGCAAGGCCAGATCACTTGGGAAAGAAGACAATGCTCTGCGTTCGGTGGGATCAGGAAGGTGTGGTGTATTTTGAGCTTCTAAAACCAGGTGAAATGGTTAATACTGATCGCTACTGACAACAAATAATCAATTTGAACCACGCTTTGATCGTGCAACGACCAGAATGTGCCAGAAGACACGGCAAAGTAATTTTGCTTCATGATAATGCACCATCACACACTTCAAAACCAGTTAAAGACACATTAAAAGATCTTGCCTGGGAAGTATTAACCCACCCGCCGTATTCAGCAGACCTTGCTCCTTCAGGTTACCATTTGTTCTGATTGATGGCACACCCACTTTCTGAGCAGCACTTCAAAACATATGAAAAAGTAGAAAATTGGTCTCTGAATGGTTTGCCTCAAAACAAGAAAAGTTCTATTGGGACGGTATCCACAAATTACCTAAAGATAGGGTAAATGTGTAGCTAGCGATGGACATTACTTTGAATAAAGCACTTTTCATGTTTCTCTTGAAATTATTGTGTTTTCTTTGAGTACAAAATCCGCCATTAATAACCAGTACACCTAGTAGTATCACTTCAGGTGCTATTTTCTACAGGTCCCAGGACTTGGTTTTATTTTAATGTGTTGGAATTTCCCTGTAGCTTGACTTCATGGTTTCAGGTTCTTAGAAGCTACTACTCTAGGGAAAGACTGCCCATGCTACTACTATAAGGAATTGGCTGCTGCCTTTTTTCTACCTTGTTTGGCAAAGAGGTATATTTACCTAAAAAAGATATTGGCAAAGAGATGTATTAACCTGAATAATAGAGGGGAACCAAGTAATCATTGCCTTCTATGAAAGGGAGGTGTGCATTAATTTTTTTATATGGTGCAGCATGATAATGGAAGTTCTTTTTGCATATAGATAACTGGTTGCTGTATCATTTGTTGAAAAGGCGTTTTTATTCACTGAATTGCCTTTGTAGCTTTGTCAAAATGTTAGTCTATTCTGGATTCTCTTTCATTGATCTATCTATTTGTTTATCTTTACATTAATACTATGCAGTCTCTGTTATTGGAAGTTCATAATAAGAACAAATAAGAGTTAGTTCTATGACCTTGTTCTTCTCTTTTAAAATTGTTTTGGCTATTTGGGGTCTTTGCATTTTATAAGTATTGAATCAGCTTATGAATTTCTACCAAAAAAAGAAAAAGTCTGCTGGTATTTTCTTTCTTATCCTATATAATAAAAGAGCTAATATGCAAATGGTGGTCATGCCATCATGCCTGAACCTGAGGCCACACACCCCTGTCCCCACGCTGGGGCCGGGGACCTGAGGCTGTGCCCCCCGCCCAGGCAGGACTTGATGGAGGATCTGAGGCTGTGCCCTCCCCCCCCACCCCCGGCAGGGCTTGGGAGGGCACCTGAGGCTGCACCCCCTGCCCAGCAGGGCTTGATGGGGGGGGGGGGGTCAGCCGGGTCTGGGTCTCATGCGATTTCGAGGCATGGGCGGGGATTTGACTCAGGGTCCCGCGGTGCACCCCAGACTCTGACAAGAGGGAGATTTTCATATACATTTTACTAATTTTCTTTCATCTATGACGCTTCTATTATAGAGAAAGGGCAAATGGCAATATTAAAATATTTCGTCTAATTCCCTTTTAATGTGCACGATTTCGTGCATCGGGCCACTAGTGTGTGTGTGTGTGTGTGTATGTGTGTGTATTTATTATTGATTTCAGAGAGGAAGGGAGAGGGAGAGAGAGCTAGAAACATAAATGATGAGAGAGAATCATCGCACACCCCCTACTGGGGATTGACCCCGCAACCCGGGCATGTGCCCTTGGCTGGAACCGAACCTGGGACCCTTCAGTCCATAGGCCGACGCTCTATCCACTGAGCCAAACCGGCTAGGGCCCTGCTGGTATTTGCATTGGGATGGTGTTGATTCTGAAGATTAAAAACAATATTGAGCGTTCTGATCCATGAATGCATTATCTCTCCATTTATTTTAGATCTTCTTTAATTTCTCTCAGCTGTGTTTTGTAGGTTTCAGTGTATAATTCTTCCACAACAGTTGTCAGATTATTCCCTATTTCATATTTTGGTGCTATCGTACATGTAATGTAAATGTAATACAAATGTAAGTTCTTAAAAAAATTAAATTCACAATTGTTGCCAATATATGGAAATAGAGTTGATTTAAGAAATATTTTAATAGCCATATTTAACAAAATTTACTATTTTAACCATTTTAAGTAGTTCATTAGTGTTAATTATGTTCACATTGTTTTACAATCTCCAGAACTTTTTTATCTTGTAAAACTGAAACTTTATATCCATTAAATAGCCACTCCCATTTACTCCATCACAAATCCCCTAACAACCACCATTCTGCTTTCAGCTTCTTAGTTTGACTTCTCTAGATACCTCATATAAGTGAAGCCATTTACTGTTTGTCTTTTTGTGACCAGTTTATTTTACTTAGATGTGATGTCCTCAAGGTTGTTGTTGATACATGTTGTCATCAACACTGTGTAAATCAGGTTATTTGGTGTTTTTTTTTGTTGAGTTGTAGAAGTTTCTAATATATTCAAGATATTAGCTCATCAGATATATGCTTTACAAATATTTCCTTCACAGCTCCACAGGTTGCCTTTTCATTCTGTTGACTGTGTCCTTTGATCTATAGAAGTTTTAAATTTTGGTAAAGTCCAGTTAAAGTTTGTAATTTTGATGAAGCCCATATCTGTTTTTTCTTTTGTGGCTTATAGTTTGGAGTCATATCTAAGCATCCATTACTAAATCCAAGATTTACATCTGTGTTTCCTGTGAGGAGTTTTATGGTTTTAGCTGACGTCATTCATTCATTTTGAATTACTTTTTATACATGGTGTGAGGTAGGTCCAGCTTTATTCTTTATAAGTGGAAATTCAGTTGTCTCAGCCCTCTTTGTTGAAGCAATTGTTCTTTCCCCACTGAATGGATTTGGTGCTATTGCCCGAAATCAGCTGGACATGCATACATGGGTTATTTGTGGACTCTAGTTTTTATTCTGTTGGTGTGTATGACAGCCTCTCTGTCTTTTGCTTCCATGTTGACAGGTCACTGATGTTTACTGGGATCCTGTGTGAAACAAGTGGGAGTAATTTTTAACCTTATCTTTTCCCAACTGACAACAGATGACCTGATTGACAAAAGCCATATGCCCTAGTTTATCTGAACTTTTCAGGTCATGGTGAGAAAGCAGATGAGGGGGTTAATAGAGATTGTCCTTTTGCCCAGTTACACACTAGCCAGGCCACATTCCTTAGTGTGGGGAAAGGGGTGGGTCCGTGAGTAAAGGTGTATACTGCTTTGCTCCTATTTACCTCTTTGCTCAGGTTGCTGCAGTCCAGGCTGCCTGCCATATATCTGTGCTAATTCCATTTGGGGAGAAGTTTGGGCTAAGAGAAAGGCAGTGTAAGTAATACAGTGGTAACACACACTCCGGAGGTATATGACTCTGGATGGAATACCAGCGTAGGCAGTTACTAACCATTGGAGTTGGGCAAGTTACAAGTAAATTCTCCATCTGAGTTGTGTCATCTATAGAATTAGGGGTTAATAGTTACTATCTCAAAAGTGTAATGTGTGTGATCAGTGTGTGGCATAGTGTCTGTGGCCACTGTCACAGGACCCTGTTTTGCCTGGGTATAGCTCAGGATTCTTTGTAATAGACTGTCCTTGTCCTTCAGAGTGTTCATTTCCTTTTAAATTTTACATCCATGAAATGGGAGCAGGAATAGTTTCTATTGTTGCTAGTATTGTCCCCAGCATCTAGCTGACATATAGTAGATAGAGCTCAGCAAGTAACTCATCAGTTGGAGTTGAGTACTTTTATTCTTTTCCTTTTTTAAAAATGGACCCCAGTTTTTGGGAACTCATTTTATTTTTATTTATGTTGTTAAGTAAAAGGATATTTTTTCCATTGGTTTTTAGAAAGGGTGATAGGAAGAGAGAGAGAAAGAGAAACATCGATGTGAGAGAGTCATATCGATTGGTTGCCTCCTGCACACCTGTCAAGGGCCAGGGATTGAATCTGCAACCCAGGTTTGTGCCCTTGACGACCCTTTCAGTGTGTGGGCTGATGCTCTAACCATTGAGAAACACCAACCATGATGCGTATTTTTATTCTTTTTTAAAGTATATTTTTATTGATTTCAGAGAAAGAGAGAAATGGAGAGGAGGATAGAAACATCAATGATGAAAAAGAATCATTGATTGGCTGCCTCCTGCATGCCTCCTCCTGGGGACTGAGCCTGCAACCCGGGCATGTGCCCTGACGGAATCAAACCATGACCTCCTGGTTCATGGGTCAGTGCTCAACCTCTGAGCCACGCCAGCTGGGCTTTCAGGAATTCTTGTTGCCCTTTCTGACCACAACTGTCTGTAATACCTAACTAGTACATTTTTAAAATGAAATATCAAAAAATGGTTTGTGTGAATATTATTCTTTAATCTCACAAATATTTTATGAAGTTATGTTTGAACTGAGGGATGAGATTGGAGAATTACAAAAGGAACCTCATCGTGTGACAAAAGCAGTCTTAAGAGTTTAAACCTCATCATGAGGGCAAAAGGAGGGTGGTTGTATCACTTAATAATTACTACATAAGAAACTACTCCTAAATTAGTACCTTTTCACAATACTTTGGGGGGTTAGCAGTTTGGGCCGCATTCGGCCAGGGGTTCTTCATTAGCTTTGATGGCAGATACTGTAGTCATCTGGAGGCTTGGAGTTGGGTGGGTGACTTAAGATGGCCGTGCTCCTTTTGTCAGGCAATGGGTGATGGCTGTTCACTGCTGGGTCTAAGGGGCACCAATTGGGAGGCTTAAAATGCTCTCATTCTCCTGTACCTAAGGGATTTCTCCACTTGGTATTGAAGACTTCTAGGGGTCTAGGTTCAGAAGTCCACCTTGTTATTTCACCTGACATCTGTTGGTTAAGCCAGCTCCAATCCAGGAAGTGGAGAAATAACTCCACCTATTGATGGAATTGGCGCACAGATATGTTTCCAAAATGTTGGTATACAGGAATAGGAATTTGTGGGCCAGTTTTTGTAGTCTTGTGCAGGAGTGACAGGATGAGATTTGTATTTTAGAATGATCACTCTGAGTGTAGTGTCAAAGGGGCAGGAAAGAGTCAAGGCAGGGTTCCGAGGCCACAGTAGTCAGCTATGGGAGAGATGGTAATGTGAGTGTGTGAAGACATCATGACACTTATTTTAAAAAAAATTTTAATTGGTATCAACAAGAAAGGTAGAAGGAGAGAGAAACAGAAACATCAATGATGAGAATTGTTGGTTGGCTGCCTCCTGCATGCCCCCTATTGGGGACTGAGCACACAACCCAGCATGTGCCCTGACCGGAATTGAACCAAGACTTCCTGGTTCATAGTTTGCCACTCAACCTCTGAGCCAGGCCGGCTGGGCACGACTCATTTTTCATCGTCTGCTTTCAAATGTCTCAAGATGTTCTGTAATGATTTATAAAAGGGCAACAAAATGAAGAGGGGAGACATTGAACTGATTTGAAAGAGGCAGTACTAGATCAGGCTCAACTGGAAATAATTGTGTGTTTTTTTAATCCTCACCCAAGTATACTATATTTATTGATATATTATTTTTTTTAGAGCGAGAGGGAAACATTGATGTGAGAGAGAAACATCGAGTGGTTGCCTCTCATATGCAGTCCAACTAAGGACCAGTTTTGCAACTTTGGTATGAGCCAGCAACCTTTTGGTGTATGGGACAATGCTCCAACCTACTGAGCCACACTGGCCAGGGCAATAATCGGTTAATTTTTTATAAAGCCTTTCTAATTAGCTCAGATAATTTAAAGGAGAAATAAATGTATGACACTTTTTTCCTCAGCATATTGGGCCCCAAGAACTTAGAAATAATTGCAAGTAAGGAAGATTTACTTTTGTTACCATTTGTCTGATTGCTCACACGAAGTGCCCACCATGTCAAGGCCTGCCTGTTGCATTTTTCTCATATGTCACTGTTAGTTGTTAGGTACGTATGATAGTACAATTAAAGTAATTTATGTAGAGAGGAGAATAATAATGTAATATTTGCATTTTATTTTTTTTATTTATTTTTTTTTATATATTTTATTGATTTTTTTACAGAGAGGAAGGGAGAGAGATGGAGAGTTAGAAACATCGATGGGAGAGAAACATCGATCAGCTGCCTCCTGCACATCTCCCACTGGGGATGTGCCCGCAACCCAGGTACATGCCCTTGACCGGAATCGAACCTGGGACCCCTCAGTCCGCAGGCTGACGCTCTATCCACTGAGCCAAACCGGTTTCGGCAATATTTGCATTTTAAAAGAGACCTGTTTATTTTTTAAATTTTTACTTTAAAATATATAATGTGTGAACAAAAAGGTGGGTTGTCTGGGTTTATTTGTTTTTTTGCAAGGTATTAAAAATAATAGCATGAAGAAATGTACACATAGAATAAAATGTGCATCTTAAAAAATACTTAATCAGCATTGCAGCACCATGGTCTCTATCCAATGGTCTCCATAAATAAAGCTTCATTGTTTGGGAAAGAGCACCAAGTCACAGAAACTGCAAATAAAAAAATAGAGTAGTCTTCCTGTGCTTCCTACTTGTAGCTGTTTTTCAGAGTTTTTTGAGATTCTTTTTTTTTTAATATATATTTTATTGATTTTTTTTTTTTTACAGAGAGGAAGGGAGAGGGATAGAGAGTTAGAAACATCAATGAGAGAGAAACATCAACCAGCTGCCTCCTGCACACTCCCTACTGGGGATGTTCCCACAGTCAAGGTACATGCCCTTGACTGGAATCAAACCTGGGACCTTTGGTCCGCAGGCTGACGCTCTATCCATTGAGCCAAACCGGGTTAGGGCTTGAGATTCTTGATAAATAAAACAAATGATTCAAGAGCTGTAGGCTATTTATTGACATTCACGCTGTTTGACTGTTTGGAAGCATTTGCTTTGCTGTATACAGTGAGTGACTATCAAAATTTTCAACCAAGTAATTATGAAATTATCAGTAAAAGCATATAGGCTATTTACTTTTAAAAATATATCCTTAAAAATAAAATAAAATAAAAATATATCCTTTTGCCACCCTATCTCCTACTTTTGTTATCATCTAATACCAGTGCAGTTTAAAATTTCCATGATTGACTTAAAATTGTCTCTTTTTTTCCAGTTTATTTAAATCAAAACTCAAAGTCCACATATTTCTTAAATTTATTTTAATCTATATACTAATATAGTTCTCCCTCCTTTTTTCTTTTCTTTATCTATACCATTTCTTTGTTGAAAGAAACTGGTCTATTTCTTTCAAATTTTTTCTACATTCTAGGTTTTGCTGTTTAAAAGACCAGAAAAATGACATTAGTTTGGTTGTTATGACTGTGGTCTTTCTTCCTTTACTTCTGTCTTTTATAACATTGAGATTTTTAAGGAGAATAGGCCAGTTGCCTTGTTGAATGTCCCACAGTCTGGATTTGTCTGATCTTTTGTTATGATTAGATTCTAGTTAAATAATACATATGTAATTTTACCTTTTCAAAAAAATTTTTTAAAAATATACTTTATTGATTTTTTTACAGAGGGGAAGGGAGAGGGATAGAGAGTTAGAAACATTGATGAGAGCGAAACATCGATTTAGCTGCCTCCTGCACACTCCCCACTGGGGATGTGCCTGCAACCAAGGTACATGCCCGTGACTGGAATCGAACCTGGGACCCCTCAGTCTGCAGGCCGATGATCTATTCACTGAGCCAAACCGGTTAGGGCTGTAATTTTACCTTTTGAAGACTTGAAAATATAAACATAGGAATCATGTGGGTTTTACAGAATCTTTTGTACGTTTACTTCTAGGTCTACCAAGTGCTAACAGCACCTGATCTCATAATAAGCGTTGTAACAGAGGCAGAGAACATTCAGTTAAGAGGAGTTTTAGATTTCCTCTCCAGGAAGTCACAAACTGCAGAAAACTAGCAGAATAGGCCCAGTCTTAAAACAGAAACAGGAAACAAGATTTTGACACTTTCAGGTATGGTGTATGTTTCTTCCCCTAACCACTGAATTTACATCATCTGCACATCCCTGAAGCTTTTGAGCATATGATTGACTCCAGTGCCTGCGTTTCCTTATGTGGCTAGAGGAACTTTAGACCTATAGAGGCCAAGATGCTGAAAAACAACACATAATTAAGAGACAGAATAGAAGAAACCAAGATGGCGACATAGGTAAACACCTGAAAATGCTGCCTTGCACAACCACTTCAAAACTACAACTAAAAGACAAAACAGACATCATCCAGAACCACAGGAAGGCTGGCTGAGTGGAAATTCTACAACTAGAAGGAAAGAGAAAAGCACACTGAGACTCAGAGGAGGTGTGGAAGGAAAGTGCAGAGGTATGGAGGTGCGCGTATGGAAAGGGCTGGCAACGGAGGACGCCAGTGTCTTCTTCAATCGGGAGGGAGTTACAAGCTCCCGACTGCTCTGAACTCCAGTTCTGGGAAGTCTCTGGGGACCCAGGACTCATAGGGGGAGAAACTGGACTGTCTCACATTGGGCAGAACTCGAGGGCGGCTTTCTCTCAGAGGTGCTTGCAGCGATTACCGGGACACTGAGATGGGACACTGAGATCTGGGGGCCACATACGGCAGGGCTGAGGATCAGCCATAGCTGTTTGCTCTGCCCTGTTGATTCCCTGAGACATTGCCCCACCGAAGTTGCTAGCAGAGGCTTTTGCATATGAATGAGCTGTCACTTTGAGATCTAAAATTACCTAACATACTGCAGCTGGGTCAGAGAGACCCAGAACTTCCAAAAGAAGGCCCAAGGCCCCACAGAAGCTTGCATTGCTTCACAGCTGGGCCTCATCTGGGCATCTCCAAACCCCAAACAAGAGAGAGGAATCTGCAGATCTCTCCCTAGCTCCTGCTGGGTAGCCTCAGGCAGAGGCTAAAATAGCACTTCCTTAGAGATCCAGGTGCCAGTGTACCCAGTGGTCAGAGTGGGACCTACCAGATTACAACTCCTCAGATCCATAAGGGACACACTCAGGGGGCAAACTCAGCGAGCACCAAAGCCCGACTGAAGCAAGTATTGCCCCAGAATGGTGTCTTCAGCACAGAAGTTCTCCCACTGTAGACACAGCTGATTCTCACAGACAGTTGGCCCGGAGGTCAATTCCTCCCAGTGATACCTACAACAATCAACACTTAACTACAACAAGACTGTGCACACAGCCTACAAAGGGGTGCATCAAGAGTGTCCACCTCAGGTAATAGGGGAGGCTGGACCACTGAGCCCTATAGGACACCTAGCACAGAAAGGCACTCTATCAACACAGGGAAGCAGCCAGAATGCGGAGACAAAGCAACAGATCACAAATGAAAAATGGAGGAAAGCAAACTACTGGATAG
This sequence comes from Myotis nattereri, assembly GCF_964212035.1. Taxonomy (NCBI): domain Eukaryota; kingdom Metazoa; phylum Chordata; class Mammalia; order Chiroptera; family Vespertilionidae; genus Myotis; species Myotis nattereri. The sequence continues at coordinate 2,798,204 of NC_138087.1, forward strand.
AGAGTTCAAAACCACAGTTATAAGATTTTTCAAGAATTTTCTAGAAACCGCCGATAAACTTAGTGAGACCCTCGAGGATATGAAAAAGGACCAACTAGAAATTAAGCATACACTGACTAAAATAAAGAATAATGTACAGAGATCCAATAGCAGACAAGAGGATCCCAAGAATCAAGTCAAAGATTTGAAATACAAGGAAGCAAAAATCACCCAACCGGAAAAGCAAAAAGAAAAAGAATCCAAAAATATCTAGACAGTGTAAGGAGCCTCTGGGACAACTTCTGGCATACCAACATCCGAATTATCGGAGTGCCAGAAAAAGAGAGAACAAGATATTGAGAACCTGTTTGAAGAAATAATGACAGAAAACCCCCTAACTGGTGAAAGAAATACACTTACAAGTCCAGGGAGTGCAGAGAACACGAAACAAAAGGAATCCAAAGAAGACCACACCAAGACACATCATAATTAAAATGCCAAGGGCAAAAGACAAAGAGAATCTTAAAAGCAGCAAGAGAGAAAAAGTCAGTTACCTACAAGGGAGTACCCATACGATTGTCAGCTGATTTCTCAACAAAAACTATTGCAGGCCAGAAGGGAGTGGCAAGAAATATTCAAAGTGATGAATAGCAAGAACCTACAACCAAGATTACTTTATCCAGCAAAGCTATCATTCAGAATTGAAGGTCAGATGAAGAGCTTCACTGATAAGAAAAAGCTAAAGGAATTCATCACCATCAGACCAGTATTATATGAAATGCTGAAAGGCATTCTTTAAGAAGAGGAAGAAGAAAAAGGTAAAGATAAAAATTATCAACAACAAATACGTATCTATCAACAAGTGAATCTAAAAATCAAGTGAATAAAAAATCTGATGAACAGAGTAAACTGGTGAATATAATAGAATCAGGGGCATAGAAAGGGAGTGGACTGACAATTCTCGGGGAAAGGGGTGTGGTAAGAGACTGGACAAAAATCGTACACCTGTGGAGTGAGGACAGTGGGAGGGTAAGGGCAGAGGGTGGAGTAGGAACTGGGTGGAGGGGAGCTATGGGGGAAAAAGAGGAACAACTAATAATCTGAACAATAAATACTTATTTTTTTAAAAAGACAGAATAGTGAGGTCATGGAACCTCAGTCTCTTGAAGAATCAGTTGATTTTTTACCAAAGCTCCAGTGATTTGTATTGATGGGATAAAGAAAGTCTATAATCATGTTACTTTCTATAATTAGGGAAGATGAAAGAATCAGAGATACTGCGGAATGAAGTTTTATCTTAAAGACTAGAGGCCTGGTGCATGACATTCGTGCACTGGGGGGATGTGGAGGTCCTCAGCCTGTCCTGCGCCCTCTCGCAGGCCGGGACCCGGGCCTAAGCCAGCAGTCGGACATCCCCCGAGGGGTCGTTAAAGCTGCTACAATGGCACTGTGCTTACCAGCTTCTGGCTGAGCGGCACTCCCCCTGTGGCAGTGCACTGACCCCCAGGGGACGGCTCCTGCGTTGAGCATCTGCCCCCTGGGGGTCAGTGCATGTCATAGCAACCAGTCATTCCACCGTTCGGTCAATTTGCATATTACCCTTTTATTATATAGGCTAGGTTTTAAATTTAGTGTGTGTGTGTGTGTATGTGTGTGTTAGATGCCATTTTAGGATAATGGATTTTAAAGATTTCTTTACTCTTTTTTATAATAGCTTTCTTCCTTTTTTAGCAAGAAGGCTTTGGCCGACCACGTGTGTACCATGCTGCAATTGTAATCTTCCTTGAATTCTTTGCTTGGGGCCTGTTGACAACTCCAATGCTAACTGTAAGTATTGCTGAACTGGGTCCTCATTTATACAAGCAAAAGAGAAATGTTTAAGCATATGTTCACAGGACTATATGTCTAAATATGTGTTTGAGAGTAGATCTTGACAGCAATTTAAAGACTGCTTATTCCATTGGGTTGTTTATGGTGTGCCAGATGGAACCACCTGCAGCAGAACACTTGGGCTGCTCATTAAGTATTCCTGAGTAGCAGGATACTCGCACTCCACCAGAGTCCTGGTTCATAATGAATAAGCTCTATATACTTAAAAAGATCATTAAGATGTCGTAGAGGGAATTATCATAAAGCTTTGTTGAACATTATGAATTACTTTATATGGATGTGATGGCCTTTTACTTAAAAACATAAAAAACAGGAGATTGGTAAGTACCTTGTAACAATGAAAGTGATGATTGTAAGAATATTAACATTTCCATTTTGGGTAGCTTACCTACAGTCATATCTTAGCAGAGGCTGTATTGAATTTCTTAGAAAGAACTTAGATGTTTGATGTGTGGTTAGATGGAAGAGAGATATTAAGTAAAGATTGGGGTACAGATTTTAGGTGCTTAGTAACTTTTTAACACTTAATTTTAATAAAGATATTTTGAAATTGGCCTTAAATTACAGTTGTCTTAAATCGTTCTTTTTAAAAAAATATATATTTCTATTGATTTCAGAGAGAGAGAGACAGAGAGGGAGAACAGATAGAAACATTAATGATGAGAGAGAATCATTGATCGGCTGCCTCTTGCACGCCCCCCACTGGGGATCAAGCCCACAACCTGGGCAGGAGCCCCAGACCGGAATCAAACCCAGGACCCCTCAGTCCACAGGGTGACGTTCTATCCTCTGGGCCAAACAGGCCAGGGTAAATTGTTCTTTAAAAATCATTGGAAATTAACTCTTCCCAGTCATCATTTTGTCTTACTCAAGGAATCCCTTTGTATACAACTAACCTTTGTTTCCCAAGTAGGTTTAGGAGAAACAGAAACTTAGAGGGTGGCTATTAGCTTTACATGAGACTTCACTATATACTTTCAAGATTTTAATTCTTGTGGCACATTTAAAATGCAATATGATTAAATAAAATTACAACATGGATGAAACAATCAATTTTAAAAATTGTGTTTTTAATCCTCTGTTTTATTCGTTCTCATTTTACTACTTGTTTCTTCATAATGCTTTCCTCCAGAAGGAACTGGGAAAATAAGTAGTCCCCATTTTAGTTTCATGAGATTTGCCTGCTGTGCTCATCACTGTGACCCTAGTGACTAGGGTTGCCTGGGACACAGCTGGTATTTTTCTTTGAACAAATATATATATGTTGTAGGTACACACATCTATGTCCTTAAGTGATTATTTTTTCAACATATATTTTTAGCATAAATACAGACACATCAGGCCACTCATTTTAAGAAACTGTGTTATTTGATTTTTTGCCCTAGTTCTTTATTTCTTTTTCCTCCCAGCTTTTCTAGGTTGCAGAGTTGCTTATAGTCAATATGGAAGTAATCCTGTAATCATTCTTTATTGGGTAAACATTTAAATTGAATTGAAGAGTACTTCAATGTTTTTGATACCCGTCAGAAATTCTGCAACTTCCTTCTAAACTTTAAAATCCTTGGGCCTTTTTGACCCTAGACCCCTTTTAATTTTAATTAAACAAGTAAATTTTAATATGCCCCAGGGACTGATGCGCCTTCCTTGTTGCCCAAAGCAAATAATTTTCCTAGATTTTCTATATCCCTGTAGTTCCTGGAATGCAGTCTTATAAGGCAGCTAAAATGCTGCTCTCCTGTCACTTTGCAGTTTTTAAGCAGTTCTGCTGCTTGCAAGGATTTGGTTAAAATGGACATTTGTTTGTGAGGAGCAGAGTTGCTAGTATCACTTTGTCGCTCTGTGTTGTCCTAGAAGTGTTGCTGAGTTAGTGGATGTGCTTATTATTTTCTAAGCTCTTGATGTTGCTAAAAATAGTTTTTACATCTTTAAATGGTGGTTTTCCTCAATATTTTTGTTGAACTTTATTTACAAATGGGATAGATCCGGGATTGTGAAAACATGTCTTGTGGGGCTAGGCGAGGAAGTAAATGTGACAAGTGTTGGCAATTGGAATATATGTTCCTTCTACTGCACAGCCACTGTCTGCCACTCAGCCAGTCAACATGGCAGTTCAAGCCCCATGTTTTGAAATCTTCAGTGACTTTCTATGAAATGCTAGAAAGTCATATAAAGTTTGGTGAAATTTCTTGAAATTTGCAGATTGACAGCTAACTCACTATGAAAAATACAGTGAGTCAAATAGAATTACTTTGCTAATTTTCCACCTCTGGTGTAGACACCTCTGGTAGCAAGGGTGTTATTCTCCAGCCCTGATGGAAAGTCCTGTTCCTTAGAATTGAATCAAGTGCTGCTTATAGGAGCTCTTGATTTATGAAAGTTTGGGTGTCTGGGATCTCCTGTAGTACCGAAGTTGTTTATCATGTGTAGGGCTTCATGCCATTGGCAGCCATGAGTGACCTAGCGTACTATCCTTTTTTAATGAATCTTACACCATTCAATTCTTCAAGTATTTCACTTAGAAGTCCCACTTCAGATAACTGTGCTTGTGATTGTGACCTTGGCGACCAATAGCAGCTTTTTTCTTTTTCTTTTCTTTTTTTATTTTGTTAATCCTCACCAGTTTTTTCCATTGATTTTCAGAGAGAGAGTGGTGGGAGGGAGGGAGGTGGGGAGAGAGAGAGAAAGAGAAAGAGAAAAGAGAGAGAGAGAGAGAGAAAGAAACATCAATGTAAGAGAAGCATATCAATTGGTTGCCTCCTGTAGGAGCCCTGACTAGGCTGGGGATCAAATCTGCAGCCCCCTGACCATGGCTGTAGCTCCTCAGCTCTGAGAGTAAGATTCCAGGAGCTCATTTTGTAACCTTTATTAACCCTGTCAACTGTAGATGTTTTTCCAAACAAAGGAGAGAATGGGCTACTATGAGTCAGTTTACCCACTAACATCTCAGTAAACTGTGCTGTGAATATTTGTGGGGTTTTTGCTGGCAAAATGGATGATTACCACAATGTTAAAGCATAAAAGAGGTCATCAAGAATGCTGGTATTTCTAATGGTGTGAAAACAACAATGATCACAGGCAGTTGAAGAGGTTGGAAGACTGCTGTTGATTTGGATGAATGAAAAGCAGTCAGCCTGTGACAGCAAGGAATATGCTGCATGCTAGAGTGAGGGCTGAAAGTTTAAGGCCAGTAGGAGGTGGTTCGATAAATTTAAGAAAAGAAGTGTTTGTTTACAGATTAAACAGTACATTAGATATGTACTTATGTAAGAAAGTTTAAAACAATCATTTGGGAGTCTGGAACAAATTAATCCAACCTACATTATTTCTAATGGAGAAAAATGATTTGGTTTTCAAGCAGATCTTCCCGAACATCCTTTTGGAACAAATTAAGTTCGAGAACTGAGGTCCTACTATATTGTATTTTCCATATGAACAACTGTAAATCTACTTTTGCCCAACCACATATGCTTACATGCAGATATTGTACAGCTTCATTGTACAGGAAATTCATTTCTCCAGGTTTTCTAAAGTTATGTTTTTAAACTGATAAAAATAAAACTTTTATGTTTACAATAGTCCTTCCCAAGAATAAAGGCGATATCTTCCTTGAGTTTTTATTTCTTAATATGCTTTAATTGATTTTAGAAAGAGGAAGGGAGATAGACAAACAGCGATGAATCTATTTGGCTGCATCCTGCCCTCTGCTGGGGATAGAATGCACAACCTGGATGTGTGCCCTGACCAGGAATCAAGCCAGCCCAGGATGACGCTCAACAACCAACCACACCAGCCAGGGATCCCTGAGTTTCTTAGTGTGAAAAGTGTTTAAAAAAATGAAAACTTTGATCTTATCTGAGATATTTATATCCTATCTAATAAAGAGAGAATATGCTAATTGACCCTCATTCCAACGCAAAGTTGGTTGTGCCCACAGCCTATAAGGAGGGAATATACTAATTGCTGCCCCAACCTCAAAGATAGTAGCGCCCACACCCAATAAGGAGGGAATATATTAATTGACTGCCCCACCCTCAAAAATGGTGGTGCCCACAGCCAATAAGGAGGGAATATGCTAATTGACTGCCACTCAAAGATGGCAGCTCCCACAGCCACAAGATGGCTGGCAGGGGAGGGCAGTTGGGGGCGACCGGGCCTGCAGGGGAGGGTAGTTGGGGCGGCTGGGCCTGCAGGGGAGGGTTTTTTTTTGGGGGGGGGGACCGGGCCTGTAGGGGAGGGCAGTTGGGGGCGACCGGGCCGGCAGGGGAGGGCAGTTGGGGATGATTGGGCCAGCAGGGGAGCAGTTAGGCATCAATCAGGCTGGCAGGGGAGTAGTTAGGGGGTGATCAGGCTGGCAGGCAGAAGCAGTTAGGGGCAATCAGGTAGGCAGGCAGGTGAACAGTTGGGAGCCAGCAGTCCCAGATTGCGAGAGTGATATCCGACTGCCAGAGGGATTGGGCCTAAACTGGCAGTCAGACATCCCCCGAGGGGTCCCAGATTGGAGAGGGTGCAGGCTGAGCTGAGGGACAATCTCCCCCCCCCCCGCCCCCCAGTGCACGAATTTCATGCACTGTGCCTCTAGTACTTATAATTAGGTTTACTTTATTATGTTAACAGTTACCTTTTGTAGTTCAGTTTATTTATATCTTTAATTTCTTTGACTATCATAAAAAGTTTGAATATTGCTGTTTTCTTTACAGATGCTTTATTTTATGGAGGTTTAGTCATTAGCTTTAAAAACAATTATTGCCTTCTTTTACTTATTCCTCCTATAAGATTTTACTGTTTCCTTCTCTCTTTTTTTAATAGAGAAAAATAGAAAAGTTTTAAAAAGCATAGATAGAAAAATCTTCAGAGGAACTGCCTGCATCATGGCTGTTACCCAGAAATGGTCACTCAGACTGCCAGAAATTAGGAAGCAAGGACTGTCATCCATTCATGGTTATAGTTTTACCAAATTAAAAAGGTTATCTCTTATTCCTAGATAGCAGTACCTGCATCAGTGAATGCATGTTTGGATCATTTTGAGTGTAGAATTGTTTTAGGGGACATAAGGGGTCAGGACTGTGAAGACAGAGCTGGGGGCAGCGGATCAGCACTGCTGCCCCTTTGACAGCATGGGGGTAACCTGAAGTTTTGAGTGTTCACCAGCACTCCCCCCAGTGGCAGAAGCTGTGAGAAAACCTGTTGTCAAGAGAGTCTGAGAAATATCTCAAAGCTCTCAGCCTTGATCTGACAGAGTGTAGAAGGGAAAATGGGAGATTGAGAGACACTGTCACTCCCTGGATCAGAGAAGCACTTTTAAAAATATACTGATTTCTTGTTTTGCCGTTTCACCACATTTTTGTGATGTGTGTGACAAATTAAATTATTAAGCACTTCTAATATTCGTTTGTATGTCTTTTTAATTTAAATTTTATATTGTTGACACCATTGTAGATTTCCTTCTACTCTCCCCTCCATTGCCCAACTACATCTCCCCCTACCTCTGTACTTGTCTTTCTCTGACTTGCATATTTCTTTTTTTTTATTTTATTTTAAAAATTATTTTTATTGACTTTAGACGAGAGGGAGAAACATCAATGTGAGAGAAGCACTGATTGGTTGCCCCCCACCCCTTACACACCCCAACTGGGACTGAACATGCAACCTGCGCATGTGCCCTGGCCAGGAATTGAACCAGACCTTTCAGTTCACGGGACAACACTCAACCGAGCCACAGTGAGCTAGGGCCACATTATATTTTATTTCTAAATATATATATATATATATATATATATATATATATATATATTTATTGTTGGGCGAAATGTCACAGGACGGTCATGGTATGCTGCCACCCGTGAGGAGTAAGCCCAAGTTACTGTTGGATGTGTTAATCACGAAGCAGCCCTTTGCATATTTCACTTAGCATAATATTTCCAGGTCCATCCATGGGTCTTTTTTTTTTTTTTTTTTTTTTTTACAGCTGCATAGTATTCCATTGTGTAAATGTACCACATCTTTTTTATACATTCATCTACTAGATGGGCACTTGGCTGTTTCCAGATCTTAGCTATCGTAAACAATATTGCTATGAGCACAGTGGCACATACATTCTTTCTGACTGGTGCTTCAGGATTCTTAGGAAATTATTGTTTTGCATAGTGACTGTCACACCAGTCTGCATTCCCACTAGCAGTGTAGGAGGGTTCTCTTTTCTCCACATCCTTGCCAATGCTTGTTTATTGATTTATTGATGGCAGCCATTCTGACAGGTGTGAGGTAATACCTCACTGTACTTTTAATTTGCATCTACCTGATGATTAGTGACCTTGGGTATTTTTTTCAAATGGCTATTGAACATCTGTATGTCCTCTTTGGAGAAGTGTGTATTCCGATCCTTTGCCCATTTTTAACTTGGATTGTCTGTCTTCCTGGTGTTGAGTTGTATTCTTTATATACAACGTGGGTAAAAGTAGGTTTACAATTGTTCATATGGAAAATAATACAATAAGAAATAAGTAATGACATAAGAATATACTGTGTGTCTCATACTCAAAACTGTAAATCTAATTTTACCCCACCCTGTAGTTGGGAGATAACCTCTTATCAGATGAACTATTGCCAAATATGTTCTCTGTACAGTAGTAGGCTCACTTTTCGTTTTGGTGATGGTTTCTTTTGATGTGGTCCCATTTGTTTGTTTTCTCCTTAGTTACCCTTGCCCTAGGAGATGTGTCAACAAACATATTACTACAAGAGATGTCTGAGATTATGCTGCCTATGTATTCTAGGGTTTTTATGGTTTCACTACATACATTTAAGTCTTTTATCCATTTTGAGTTTATACGTGTGCATGGTGTAAGGTAGTGGTCTAGTTTGATTTTTTTTTGCATGTGTCTGTCCAATTTTCTCAACATCGTTTATTGAAAAGACTGTCTTTATTCATCATATGCTCTTGCCTCCTTTGTCAAATAATAAATGAGTGTAATGGCTTGTGTTGATTTCTGGGTTCTCTGTTCTGTTCCATTGGTCGATATGCCTGTTCTTGTGCCAGTACCAGGCTGTTTTAGAGTGGCTTTGTAGAATAGCTTGATATCTGGTATTGTGATTACTCCAGCTTTATTCTTTCTTTCTCAAGATTTCTGAGGGTATTTGGGGTCTTATTTGGTTCCGTATACATTTTTGGAGTATTTGTTCTAGTTCTGTGAAGTATGTTGGTATTTTTATAGGGATTGCATTGATGCTATAGATTGCTTTAGGTAATATGGACATTTTTAATGTTGATTCTACCAATCTATGAACACTTGTTTATATCTTCCTCTATGTCTTTTTTCAGTATTCTATAGTTTTCTGAGTACAGGACTTTTACCTCCTGTCCCAAGTAGATCCCAGGAAAGGATCTGGGGTGTTTATCTAAGACGTCACTTGAGATGAACTTAACCATGCAGGTGTGGGACATTCAAGTAGTTGCTAGCAAAGAGGCTGCTGTACATAAGCAGGACCAAGGGCAGGCCTAGGACTAAAAATACCAGAAGCATTAATTTCAATTTTAAGTGTATTCAAAATGATTCAATTAACTGCTGGACGAATTACACCACATGAAACATACACAGTTGCAAATCACACAGCACTTTATTACAAAAGTTCCTGATGCTGCACATACAGGCTTGATGGGGTCCCAGTGATGCTGTTCTCTGGGGTCCAGCAGCTGAGCTGGTCTGGTTCAGATGCAGGGGCCAGCGTTCCTTACCCGAGAGCTCGGTCGCGTCTCAATTGGGAGGTACTAATCATTCTTCTGTCGTCTGGCAGAGAGAGGAGCATGGAGCAGCATTGCTTGCCAGACTGGCAAAAGGATGTGCCTTTGTGGCTGTCTTGACGGGTGAGCACTGTTGGCTGGTCAGGACCCATTTTTAAAGCCTGTTTCACACCCGCAGCAGTTCAGGTGGCTATCAATGAATTACGTCAATGCACACATATTAATCTCAAACAGGGCAAGGGGCTACATGTGGTTATCTAGGGAGAGTACATCACTCACTCAAATGATTATCTTGACAAGTCACTCTAAGTCAGTAACTGAAGTTCAAATCCTTATCTATGAGGTACACACGCTTCAGGGCAGTGGGGAATGTGTCCTTAATATCACACTTTAAGTTAGAAGGAAAGTTAACTCAAACATTTTAAACCCTTCTTAACATTTTTTAGACATTTTTAAAGCATTTAAAAAGTTTTCTATATTTTACTACAACACCTCCTTTGTTAAGTTTATTCCTAAGAATCTTAATTTTTTTTATTGTTTTTGCAGTGGAAAATGCGATTTTTTTGTTGTTGTTTTTAGTTTCTCTGAGAATTCGTTATTGGTGTATAAAAATGCCATCAATTTCTGGGAGTTAATTTTGTATCCTGTTACATTGCCAAATTCATTTATTAAATCTAGTATTTTTTTTTTTTGGTGGAGTTTAGGGTTTTCTATGTACAATATGATGTCACCTATGAATAATGATAGTTTTACTTACTCCTTTCCAATTTAGATGCCTTTTATCTCTTCTTCTTGTCTGATAGCTGTGGCTAGGACTTCCAGTACTGTGTTGAATAAGAGTGGAGAATGCAAACATCCTTGTTTTAGTTTTTGCCCATGATTGTTGGCTATAGGTTTGTCATATATGGCCTTTATTATGTTGAGGCATGATCCCTCTGTTCTCACTTTGCTGAGAGGTTTTTATTAAAAATGGGTGTTGGAGACAACCAAGATGGCGGCATAGATAAACACCTGAACTTGCTGCCGCGCACAACCACATTAAAAATACAACTAAAAGACAAAACAAATATCACCCAGAACCACGGGAAAGTTGGCTGAGTAGAAATTCTACAACTAGAAGGAAAGAGAAAAGTGCATTGAGTCCCGTAGAAGGTGCAGAGGCGTGGAAGTACGGAGGCGTGCGCGAAATGGGCTGGCAGCTGGATACGTTGTTGATTTTTCAACTGGGAGGGAGATACAAGCGCCTGACTCCACTGAACTCCAGCTCTGGGCGAGAATTTGGGGACCCAAACTCATACGGAGAGGAACTGTACTGTCTGGCATCGGGCCGGAGCATGAGGGCAGGTTTCTCGCAGAGGTGCTTTCAGCATTCATTGCTCCTGCACAGGGCCACGGAAAACAGAGACCCAGGGACCTATCCAGGAGGAGGGCCATTGGGCAACTATTACTGTTTACACCACCCCATGATTCCCAATTTATGACCCCACCCAAGCTGTGCACAGAGGCTTTTACATACTAATGGCCTGGCCTTTCTCTGCCTAAAAACCTATCAGACTGTAGTTGGGTCAGAGAACCAACAGAGCTTCCAAAAGAAGGCCTAAGGCTCGTCAGCAGCCTGCATTACTATACAGGTGTGCCTCATCTGGGCATCTCCAAATCCCAAAGAGGAAGAATCTGCAGATCTCTCTGTAGCTCATGCTGGGTGGCCTCAGGCAGTGGCTGATTTTGCACCTTGGTGATCCAAGAGCCAGTGTATCCAGTGGTCAGAGTGAGACCATCCAGATTACCACTCTTCACATCCATAAGAGACAGACTCAGGGGACAGATTCAGTGAGCATCAAAGCCCCACTGATGCAAGTCCTGCCCCATAAGGATGTCTTCAGCACAGAAGTTCTCCCACTGTAGACACAGCTGATTCTCACAGACAATTGGCCTGGAGGTCAATTCCTCCCAGTGACACCAACAGCAAAGCTTAACTACAAGACTGTGCACACAGCCCTCAAAGGGGTTAACCAAGAGTGTCCACCTCAGATAATTAGGGAGGCTGAGCCACTGGGCTCTATAGGACACCTAGCACAGAAAGACACTCTATCAACACAGGGAAGCAGCCAGAATGCGGAGACAAAGAAACAGGTCACAAATGAAAGAAATGGAGGAAATGAAACTACTGGATATAGAGTTCAAAACCATGGTTATAGGTTTTTCAAGAATCTTCTAGAAACCTCCGAGAAATTTAGTGAGACCCTCAAGGATATGAAAAAGGACCAATTAGAAATAAAGCATACACTGACTGAAATAAAGAATGATATACAGAGCTCTAACGGCAGACTAGAGGATCCTAAGAATCAAATCAAAGATTTGAAATATGAAGAAGCAAAAACGTCCAGCCAGAAAAGCAAAAGGAAAAAAGAATACAAAAATATGAAGATAGTGCAAGGAGCCTCTGGGACAACTTCAAGCATACCAACATCTGAATTATCGGGGTGCCAGAAGAAGAGAGAGCAAGATATTGAAAACCTGTTTGAAGAAATAATGACAGAATACTTCCCTTACCTGGTGAAAGAAATAGACTTACAAGTCCAGGAAGCACAGAAAGTCCCAAGCAAGAGGAACCCAAAGAGGACCACACCAAGGCACATCATAATTAAAATGCTAGGGGCAAAAGACAAAAAGAGAATCTTAAAAGCAGCAAGAGAAAAACTGTTAGTTAGCTACAAGGGAGTACCCATACGACTGTCAGTTGATTTCTCAACAGAAACTATGCAGGCCGGAAGGGAGAGGCAAGAAATATTCAAAGTGATGAATAGCAAGAACCTACAACCAAGATTACTCTACCCAGCAAAGCTATCTGTAGAATTGAAGGTCAGATAAAGAGCTTCACTGATAAGAAAAAGTTAAAGGAGTTCATCACTGCCAAACCAGTATTATATGAAATGTTTAAGGGCATCCTAAATAATAAAAACCCTGGGAGTAACGTCATGACTGAGGCTCGACCAACCGGAAGGAAGTCAGTCCTACAGGGGTTGTCTTGGAAACGGCTGCACCCTCCCCGAGTTGTTTCCGGTAAGGGTGGGATTTCAGGCAGGAACTGGCCCTTGGAGCATGGCCCCACTGAGTCCTGGGTCCTCTTAGCAACAGCTGCACCCTCCCCGAGCTGTTTCTGGTAAGGGTGAGGTTTGAGGCAGGAACTGGCTCTCGGAGCATGGACACACTGAGTCCTGGGTCGCGTTGCCAAGGGCTGCGCCCTCCCCAAGCTGTTTCCCAGGAGGGCGAGGTTTGAGGCAGGAACCGTCCCTCAGAGCGTGGAGGCATATCTTTATAAAGTTTTAATACATTATATTAGATGTCTTGGTAGTACTGTTTTATCCACAGTGTCTACAGGAATTGCTGCAAATTTATTTCTTGGTGGAAGCACCTTTCATTCCCAATATAAATCACCCATTCCACTAAATGGAACTTCAATTTCTAGACTCGATATAAACAGTGAAGTTGCTAAAACTATTAAAAAGGCCCAACTTCTCATTGTTGATGAATGCACCATGGCATCCAGTCATGCTGTGAACGCCATAGACAGATTACTAAGAGAAATTTGAATATTGTATTTGGTCGAAAAGTTCTTGGAGGGGATTTTCGACAATGTCTCAGTATTGTACCACATGCTATGTGATCAACCATAGTACAAACTAGTTTATTTTTTTTAAAATATATATAATTGGTTCTTTACAGAGAGGAAGAAAGAGGGATAGAGAGTTAGAAACATCGATGAGAGAGAAACATCGATCAGCTGCCTCCTGCACACCCCCTACTGGGGATATGCCCGCAACCAAGGCACATGCCCTTGACCGGAATCGAACCCGGGACCCTTCAGTCCGTAGGCCAATGCTCTATCCACTGAGCCAAACCAGTTAGGGGTTTTTTGGGTTTTTTTTTTTACAAACTAGTTTAAAGTACTGTAATGTTTGTAGCTGTTTCAGAAAGTTGTCTCTTAAAACAAATATGAGATCAGAGGATTCTGCTTATAGTGGATGGTTAGTAAAACTTGGAGATGGCAAACTTGATAGCAGTTTTCATTTAGGAATGGATATTATTGACATCCCCTGTGAAATGATTTGTAATGAATCTATTATTGAAGCTACCTTTGGGAACATTATGTCTATAGGTAATATTAAAAATATATCTAAACGTGCAATTCTTTGTCCAAAAACTGAGCACGTTCAAAAAGTAAATGAAGAAATTTTGGATGTATTCGGTGGAGATTTTCACACATATTTGAATGATGATTCCATTGATTCTACAGATGATGCTGAAAAGGAAAATTTTCCCATCCAATTTCTTAATAGTATTATACCTTCGGGAATGCCGTGTCATAAATTAAAATTGAAAGTGGGTGTAATCGTGATGCTATTGAGAAATCTTAATAGTAAATGGGGTCTTTGTAATGGTACCAGATTTATTATCAAAAGATTACGACCTAACATTATCGAAGCTGAAATATTAACAGGATCTGCAGAGGGAGAGGTTCTGATTCCAAGAATTACTTTGTCCCCATCTGACACTGGCCTCCCTTTTAAATTGATTCAAGGACAGTGTCCCGTGATGCCAGCATTTGGGATGACTATTAATAAATCACAAGGACAAACTCTAGACAGAGTAGGCATATTCCTACCTGAACCCGTTTTTGCACATGGTCAGTTATATGTTGCTTTCTCTCAAGTTTGAAGAGCATGTGACATTAAAGTTAAAGTTCTAAATACTTTATCACAAGGAAAATTAGTCAAGCTCTCAGAAAGTGTTTCACTCTTAATGTGGTACACAGAGAGATATTAGAATAAGTTTAATCACTTTATCAGTCATTGTTTGCATCACTGTTGTTTTTATATCATGTTTTTGTTGTTTTTATATCATGTTTTTGTTTTCATATCATGTTTTTGTTGTTTTATATGATGGGTTTTTTTTGTTTTGTTTTTTTATTGCTTAAAGTATTACAAACAGTATTACATATGTCTCCTTTTTTTCTCCCCTGCCCTTGAAAATCCCCTGGCCTCCCCTACCCCACAGTGTCTTATGTCCATTGGTTATGCTTATATGCATGCATACAAGTCCTTTGGTTGATATCTTACCCACGCCCCTCCTACCCTCCCACCCTCCCCGGCCTTCCCGCTGTAGTTTGACAGCCTGTTCGAGGCAGCTCTGCCTCTGTATATATTGTTGTTCATAAGTTTATAATGGTCTTTATTATCCAGAAATGAGTGACATCATGTGGTATTTTTCCTTCGTTGACTGGCTTATTTCACTTAGCATAATGCTCTCCAGTTCCATCCATGCTGTTGCAAATGGTAAGAGTTCCTTTTTTTTTACAGCAGCATAGTATTCCATCGTGTAGATGTACCACAGTTTTCTAATCCATTCATCTACTGATGGGCACTTAGGCTGTTTCCAGATCTTAGCTATGGTGAATTGTGCTGCTATGAACATAGGGGTGCATATATCCTTTCTGACTGGTGTTTCTGGTTTCTTGGGATATATTCCTAGAAGTGGGATCACAGGGTCAAATGGGAATTCCATTTGTAGTTTTTTGAGGAAACTCCATACTGTCTTCCATAGTGGCTGCAGCAGTCTGCATTCCCACCAGCAGTGCACAAGTGTTCCTTTTTCTCCACATCCTCTCCAGCACTTGTCGTTTGTTGATTTGTTGATGATAGCCAGTCTGACAGGTGTGAGATCGTACCTCATTGTTTTGATTTGCATCTCTCGGATGATTAGTGACTTTGAGCATGTTTTCATATGTCTCTTGGCTTTCTGAATGTCCTCTTTTGAAAGGTGTCTATTTAGATCCTTTGCTCATTTTTGATTGGATTGTTTATCTTCCTTTTGTTAAGTTGTATGAGTTCCCTATAAATTTTGGAGATTAGGCCCTTATCAGATATGACATTGGCAAATATGTTTTCCCATGCAGTGGGTTTTCTTGTTGTTTTGTTGATGGTTTCTTTTGCTGTGCAGAAGCTTTTTATTTTGATGTAGGCCCATTTGTTTATTTTCTCTTTAGTTTCCAATGTCCTAGGAGCTGTATCGGTGAAGAAATTGCTTCGGCATATGTCTGAGATTTTGTTGCCTTTGGATTCTTCTAGTATTTGTATGGTTTCCCGTCGTATATTTAAGTCCTTTATCCATTTTGAGTTTATTTTTGTGTATGGTGTAAGTTGGTGGTCTAGTTTCATTTTCTTGCATGTATCTGTCCAATTTTCCCAACACCATTTATTGAAGAGACTATCTTGACTCCATGGTATGTTCTTGCCTCCTTTGTCAAATATTAATTGAGCGTATTGGTTGGGGCTGATTTCTGGGCTCTCTGTTCTATTCCATTGATCTATATGTCTGTTCTTGTGCCAGTATCAAGCTGTTTTAAGAACAGTGGCTTTGTAATACAGCTTGATATCTGGTATTGAGATCCCACCTACTTTGTTCTTTCTCAGGATCGCTGCAGCTATTCGGGGTCGTTTTTTATTCCAGATGAATTTTTGGAGAGTACGTTCTAGGTCTGTGAAATATGCCATTGGTATTTTAATGGGAAGTGCGTTGAATTTATAGATTGCTTTGGGCAGTATGGACATTTTAATGATGTTGATTCTACCAATCCAAGAACATGGTATGTTCTTCCATCTCTTTATGTCTTCCTCTATCTCTTTTTTCAACGTCCTTTAGTTTTCTGAGTAGAGGTCTTTTACCTCTTTAGTTAAGTTTATTCCTAGGTAGCTTAATTTTTTTGGTGTGATGGTAAATGGGATTGCTTTTTTAGTATCTCTTTCTGCACATTCACTATTGGTGTATAGAAATGCCATATATTTCTTGGCATTAATTTTGTATCCTGCTACATTGCCGAATTCTTTTATTAAGTCTAAGAGTTTATTGATGGAGTCTTTAGGGTTTTTTAAGTATAATATCATGTCATCTGCAAATAAGGACAGTTTTACTTCCTCTTTTCCAATTTGGATGCCTTTTATTTCTTCTTCTTGTCTAATTGCAATGGCTAATACTTCCAGTACTAGTTCGAACAGGAGTGGTGAGAGTGGGCATCCCTGTCTTGTTCCTGTTCTTAGGGCAAATGGTGTTAGTTTTTGTCCATTGAGTATGATGTTGGCTGTTGGCCTGTCATATATGGCTTTTATTATGTTGAGGTATGATCCTTCAATTCCCACCTTGCTGAGTGTTTTTATCAAAAATGGGTGTTGAATTTTGTCAAACGCTTTTTCTGCATCAATTGATATGACTATGTGGTTTTTTTCTTTCAATTTGTTTCTGTGATGAATCACGCGGATATTGTACCATCCTTGCATCCCTGGGATAAATCCTACTTGGTCACGGTGTATGATCTTTCTGATGTACTGCTGGATCCGATTTGCTAAGATTTTGTTGAGGATTTTGGCATCTATGTTCATGAGGGATATTGGCCTGTAATTCTCTTTCATTGTGTTGTCTTTACCTGGTTTTGGTATTAGGGTGATGCTGGCTTCATAGAATGAGCTTGGAAGTGTTCCTTCCTTTTGGATTTTTTGTAATAGTCTGAGGAGGATAAGTTTTAGTTCTTCCTTGAATGTTTGGTAAAACTCCCCTGTGAAGCCGTCTGGCCCCGGGTTTTTGTTTGTTGGGAGCTTTTTTTTTTTTTTTGTAAATCTTTATTGTTCAGATTATTACATTTCCCCCTTTTTTCCCCCCATAGCTCCCCTCCACCCATTTCCCACCCAATCCTCTGCCCTTACCCCCCCACTGTCCTCATCCCTAGGTGCACAATTTTTGTTCAGTCTCTTCCCGCATCTCCCACACCCTTTTCCCCACCAAGAATAATGAGTCCATTCCCTTTCTATGTCCCTGATTCTATTATAATCACCAGTTCATTCTGTTCATCAGGTTATTTATTCACTTGATTCTTAGATTCACTTGTTGATAGATGCATATTTGTTGTTCATAATTAGTATCTTTACCTTTTTCTTCTTCTTCCTCTTCTTAAAGGATACCTTTCAGCATTTCATATAATACTGGTTTGGTGATGATGAACTCCTTTAGCTTTTCCTTATCTGTGAAGCTCTTTATCTGACCTTCAATTCTGAATGATAGCTTTGCTGGGTAAAGTAATCTTGCTTGTAGGTTCTTGGCATTCATCACTTTGAATATTTCTTGCTACTCCCTTCTGGCCTGCAAAGTTTCTGTTGAGAAATCAGCTGACAGTCGTATGGGTATTCCCTTGTAGGTAACTGAGTTTCTTTCTCTTGCTGCTTTTAAGATTCTCTCTTTGTCTTTTCCTCTTGGCATTTTAATTATGATGTGTCTTGGTGTGGTCCTCTTTGGATTCCTTTTGTTCGTGGTTCTCTGTGCTTCCTGGACTTGTAAGTCTATTTCTTTCACCAGGTAGGGGAAGTTTTATGTCATTATTTCTTCAAATAGGTTTTCAGTATCTTGGTCTCTCTCATCTTCTTGCACCCTTATAATTCTGATGTTGGTACGCTTGAAGCTGTCCCAGAGGCTCCTTACACTATCTTCGTATTTTCGGGTTCTTTTTTCATTTTGCTTTTCTGGTTGCGTGTTTTTTGCTTCTTCGCATTTCAAATCTTTGCCTTGATTCTTGCGCTCCTCTGGTCTGCTGTTGGGAGTCTGTATAATGTTCGTTATTTCAGTCCGTGTATGCTTAATTTCTAGTTGGTGCTTTATCACAACATCGAGGGTCTCATTAGATTTCTTGAGGATATCAATAACTTTATCGGCGGCTTCTAGACAGTTCTTGAGAGACCTTAAAAGTGTGGTTCTGAACTCAATATCCTCCATTGACAGTTTTGTCCTGTTTCTTTGTCTCCGCATTTTTCATGCTTTTTTGGTGCATCCCCTAGTGGTCTTTGTGTGCAGTCTTGTTGTAGTTAAGCCTTGATTGTTGTAGTTAATACTCAGGGGATTTGACCTCCAGCCCAACTGGCTCTGAGAATCAGCTGTGTCCGCAGTGGGAAAACTTCTGTCCTCTAGGGAGGTGCTAATCTAGCCTTTGCCTGAGGCTATCTGGGAAATAGCTCTGCACAGGGCTTGGGCGGGGCGGGTCGCATGGGATCTACAGAGCAAGTGGAGGGAGCAGTTATGGCTGCTCTCAGTCCCGTCCCCAGAGGCTCTGCCTCTCAGAGTTCCAGCAACCGCTGCAAACCTCGGAGAGAAAGCTGCCCTTGCATTCTGACCGATGCCAGAAAGTCCCGCTTCTCCCGTTTGAGTCTGGGTCCCTAGAGACTCGCCCAGAACTGGAGCTCAGAATCTGAGACTCCCTCCCGATTGAAAACGAGAACCGCGCCCTCAGCTACCAGCCCGCTCCGCGTGTACCTCCGCACCTTTGTATTTTCCGCACTGCGCCTCCTCTGAGTCTTGTATGCTGTTCTCTTTCCTTCTAGTTGAAGAATTTCCCCTCAGCCAGTCTTCCTGTGGTTCCGTCTTTTAATTGTATTTGTGAAGTGGTTGTTCAAGGCAGCTAACTCCGGTGTTTACCTATGCCGCCATCTTGGTTTTCTCTGTTGGGAGCTTTCTGATGACTGCTTCAAATCTTCCTTCGTTATTGGCCTGTTGAGATTTTTAGATTCCTCTGGATTGAGTTTTGGAAGATTGTATTTTTCTAGGAATATGTCCATTCCCTCCACGTTGTCTAGTTTGTTAGAGTAGAGTTGTTCATAATATTATTTAACAATAATTGAATTTCTGAGGGGTCTGTTGTTATTTCATCTATTTCATTTCTGATTTTGTTTATTTGAGTCCTCTCTCTTTGCTTCTTGGTGAGCCTGGCTAGAGCCTCATCAATCTTGTTTATCCTTTCAAAGAACCAGCTCTTGCTTTCATTGATCTTTTGTATTGTTTTCTTTTTGGTTTCTGTGTCATTTATTTCTGCTCTGATCTTTATTATCTCCTTTCTTCTGCTCACTTTGGGCCTTTCTTGTTGTTCTCTTTCTAATTCTTTGAGTTGTAGAGTTAAATGATTTACTATCATTGTTTCTTGTTTTTTGAGGTAGGCCTGTAGTGCTATAAACTTCCCTCTCAGGACTGCTTTTATTGTGTCCCATAGATTTTGGGTTGTTGTACTGTTATTGTCATTAGTTTCCAGGGTGTTTTTAATTTCTGCTTTAATCTCACTGCTAACCCAATCTATATTTAATAACATGCTATTCAGCTTCCAAGTGTTTGAGTATTTGGGGTTGTTTTTATTGTAGTTTTTTTCTAATATTATGCCATCGTGGTCTGAGAAGATGCTTCTTATGATTTCAATCTTCCTGAATTTGGGGAGACTTTGCTTGTGACCCAATATGTGGTCTATTTTTGAATATGTCCCATGAGGAACAGAGTGGAATGTATATTCCGTGGCTTTGGGGTGAAGTGTTCTGAAGATGTCTATTAAGTCCATCTGATCTAGTGAGTCATTTAGAATTGCTGTTTCTTTGCTGATTGTTTGTCTAGAGGACTTATCCAGTGATGTCAGTGGTGTATTAAAGTCCCCTACTATGATTGTATTGTTGTCGATCTCTCCTTTGATACCTTCCAGGAGTTTTTTTATGAATTTGGGTGCTCCTGCATTGGATGCATATATGTTTACCGGAGTTATACCTTCTTGTTGTATTGATCCCTTTAGTATTATGAAGTGGCCTTTCTTATCTCTTGTTATGGCCTTCACTTTGAGGTCTATTTTCTCCGATATAAGTTTTGCTACCCCAGCTTTCTTGTCCTTTCCATTTGCCTGAAAGATATTTTTCCATCCCTTCACTTTCAGTCTGTGTGAGTCCCTTCTAATGAGGTGGGTCTCTTGTAGACAGGAAATGTATGGGTCATGTTTTTTTATCCATTCAGCCACTCGATATCTTTTGGTTGGAGCATTTAGTCCGTTTACGTTTAAAGTTATTATTGAAAGGTACTTGCTTGTAGCCATTTCTTTTTTTGTGTGTGGCTTTTTTCTTTCTGAGCTTTTTATTTCTTCTTTTTACACCAGTCCCTTTAGCATTTCTTGCATTGCTGGCTTGGTGGTGATAAAGTCCCATACCCTTTTTTTGTCTGTGAAGCTTCTTATTTCCCCTTCAATTTTGAATGATAGCCTTGCTGGATAGTGTACTCTTGGATTCAGTCCTTTGCTTTGCATCACTTTGTAAATTTCCGTCCATTCTTTTCTGACCTGATGTGTTTCTGTTGAGAAATCATTTGATAATCTAATGGGAGATCCCTTGTATGTAACTTTCCGTCTCTCTTTTGCAGCCTTTAAGATTCTCTCCTTGTCCTGAACATTTGCCATGGTAATTATGATGTGTCTTGGTGTGGGTCTTTTCGGGTTCACCTTGTTTGGGACTCTCTGGGCTTGTGTGACTTTTTTCTTCCCCACCTCATGGAAGTTTTCTGATATTATTTCTTCAAGTAGGTTTTCTAATCCTAGTTCATCTTTCCGTTGTCCTGGCACCCCTATTATTCGTATGTTGTTTCGTTTCATATTTTCCCAAAGCTCCCTTAGGCTCTCCTCCTGTCTTTAATTTTTTTCTCCAATTGCAGTACAGTTTGGGTGTGTTTTGCTTCCTTGTCTTCTAATTCACTAATTCGGTCCTCCCCTTCTCCTAGTCTAATGTTGATACTTTGAATGGTCTTTTTTATTGCAGCTATATCGCTCTTCATTTCTTCTTGGGTCTTAATTAAGTTGTTGATTTTTTCATCTGTTTCTTCTAGCTTCTTGCATATGTTATTGATTTTTTCCTCTGTCCGGTTTATGCACTCTAGGACCCTTATTCTGAATTCTTTTTCTGTCATGTTGCATGCCTCTGTATGTCTTAGCTGCTTTTCTGGCGAGTCCTCTTTTTCTTTCCTTTGGGGGTTTCTTTGTCTACCTATGTTTGATCTCACTGACATATCTAGACGTTGAGTCGTTCAGTGGCTGCTCCCTGGGTGGCAGTGACTCCTTGGGCTGTGGTTGCTCTTCGGGGGGTTGCGGTAGAAGCTGCTCCTTAGTTGTCAGCAGCTCCTCTGGTGGGTGCTGTTCACAGCTATGGTGCTCAGGAGGCTGCTGTTGCTTGGATCTCCTGTGTTGATTTAAAGGCACAAAATACAACACAACAAGGCACCACGTACCAGGCACTAAACACAAATATATTCACAATATTAATAACCCCAAATAAAGGTGACCACCTGAATTAAGAGAATTAGGGGATAAGGAAGAAAGGAGAGAAAAAGATAAAAGAGAAAAGAAAAGAAAAGTAGGGACCAAAAAAAGGAGTGCAAAAATGAAATTGGGAAAAAGGAGGGGCGAAAATAAAAGAGAGAAAAGAAAAGAAAAAGCGAAAAGAGAGAATGAAGTGGAAGAGCGGAAGAGACTATTCATATGAGGAGAAAACTCCTATAGAACCGCCACTAATCCCAACAAATTCCAGCAACAGCTCTCTGGAGATGAATGCAAACTAGAAACAACCAATAATATCAAGAGAGGCACGGGAAAACAGAAGCACAAAAATAACCGGGGGGATGGGTGGAGGGACGTGAAAAACCAGCAGAAAAAAATAAAAAGAAAAAGCAAAACAGCCTCCCAACCAGTCCTAAAACACACACACACACACACACACACACACACACACACAGACACACACAAAAAAACAAGCAACAACAACAAAAAAACAATATACTCACCAATCAAGCAAACAGCAGCAAAACAATAGAAAGATAAAAGAAGAAAAAAATTAAAAGTTAAAAAAATAAAAAATAAGAAAAATTTTGGATAGTGAAGAAAAATAAGGGGTATGTGTATAAAGATTTAGAGCAGTGGATTGGAAATAGGATATATAAGTAGGGTGAAAATTTTGACAGGATGTAAACAGAAGGAATAGGGAAAATCTAAAGCAGGAATAGGGTAAGAGAAACAGGAGAACAAAAGGGGAAAAGTGAGGGAGAGGGTTTTAGCATAGAGGTAAAATTGAGGTAGGGAAAATTGTTGCTAAAGGAACGATGAAAATAGAATGGAGAACACTAATCCCAAAATAAAATAAAGAGAAAATAAAATGGCACTTTAAAAAATGGTAAAATGGTAGCAGTAATAATACTGGTTAAAAACAAGAATGTAGTAATTAAAAGGGTAAAATCAGGTGATGGAAAAAGAAGAAAAAAAAATTGGTTTCTTAGTTAAAAGGTGAAAAAAGAATTTAAAAAAATTTGCAGTAGTGAAGGTCCTTTGGTTCTTCTACTCGTCAGTCTGGCTCGCCTTAGTCCTGCCAGGTATTCAGGAGAGTGTTGCATTTCCCTGCGATACACTGTTCCTCTGTGTTGTAAACCACAGTCCTTATTTTAAAGCAGGCCGTATTTGTTTCCCAGACTGCCTTATTTTGTGGTTAGCGAAGAGTCAGTTTGTGGCTCAGCCTCTGGGTTGGCCTCTGAGGCTATACGTCTTCTCCCTCGCACTTAAAACTGGTTTTCTCAATGTTTGTTTGTTTGTTAACCACTAAGAAAGGAAAATATAGTAGCATCTAGTGAATAAGTAGCTGTGCTTCACGAAAACATTAGTTCAGCCCTGGCTGGTATGGTTCAGTTGGTTGGGCATCAACCCAGGCACTGAAAAGTGGCTGGTTCAATTCCCATCATGGCACATGCCTAGGTTCCGTAGGAGGCATGCAGGAGGCAGTTGATAGATGTTTCACTCTCATATCAATGTTTCTCTTTTTCTCTCTCCTTCCTTCTCTCTCCAAAAATCAATAAAAATATCTTAAAAATATATCTTAAAACTTGGTTGTAAGATCATCTTGTGAAAAACATCAGTGATTTAAAGGAACAAATCAGTGTTGCATGCTAAACAAAATAAAACAAAACAAAAAATACACCCAAGAAGAAGTGAGGCTAACAGGAAAATTTCAAGTAATAGAACAACTTGGTTCCATAATCTCCTATTAAGTTAATTTTCCTGAAGTATTTTTATCAGCATCTGTGGTAAAGTTAGGAAGCAGGAAGGAGTTCAGGTACCAATTCTAAAAATAGTTTGGTCATTATTAATCATTGCTAATAATATTAAAGTTAAGTTAAAAACAAGCAGTTACTCGCAAAATCTTAGGGCATCATATCATTCACATTTTATTGGGATTTTTCATGCTCAAATTGACAACTCATAGGTGATTTCCCACTTTGAATATATGCCATACTCCTGAATGTGCTGATCAAATAAACTTAAGAAAGTTTGATATACATTCACTTAATAAAAACTAAAATTTAGTCCATTATTAACAAAAATATATGAAGAACATCTACTGTGAATTAGGCAGGCATTGCTTGTTTTATGAAGCTTAAACTTGAATTTAAATATTTACAATCCCTTCCTTCCTTCCTTCCTTCCTTCCTTCCTTCCTTCCTTCCTTCCTTCCTTCCTTCTTCCCTTCCTTCCTTCTTCCCTTCCTTCCTTCCTTCCTTCCTTCCTTCCTTCCTTCCTTCTTCCCTTCCTTCCTTCTTCCCTTCCTTCCTTCCTTCCTTCCTTCCTTCCTTCTTCCCTTCCTTCCTTCCTTCCTTCCTTCTTCCCTTCCTTCCTTCCTTCCTTCCTTCCTTCCTTCCTTCCTTCCTTCTTCCCTTCCTTCCTTCATCTTCCTTCCTTATCAAATATATTTTAAGTTTGTTTTATATGCCAGGCACTAGACGAATGAAACATGGACTTGGTCATCTCAGAACTCACAGAAATTGGGAGTTGGTATGTAAACACCAAAGCACAATACCAAAATCCTGAAAGTTTGACTCACAAACTAAAAAGCATGAGGTAATATCAATTATATGCTTCTTTATTAAATACTGTGCTAAATGTTATAGCTTTAAAGATGTCAAATGATTAAGGCAGCCCTGCCTTCAAGGAATATCATGCAGTGGAGGGGAGAAGTTGTGAATACAGATGCTATAAAAAGGGATGTAGATGGAATATTTCTTAAGGCTGTTGTATGCATTTCCTATTAATTCTGTAACAAAGACCGTAAGTGTATTGTCTCAAAACAACTCACATTTATTATTTTACAGGCTGTGGTTCAGAAGTGTGACGTCAGTCTCACTGAATTATGATCAAGGCACCGCCAGGGCTGTGTGCCCTCACGGAGGCTATAGAGGATGTTTGCTGATCTTACCTAACTTCTATATCTACCCACATTTCTAGGCTTGTTGCCAGCTTTTACCATGTTGAAAGCCATCAACATTACAGTTTCTTATGCTCTTATATTAACGTCTTATTTCCCTCTGACTCTCTTGTTCTGCCTTCCTTTTCCACTTTTAAGGACCCTTGGAATCACATTGAGCCCATCTGGATAATCCAAAGTAGGCTTTCGCAGTTCCTTTGGCAATACAAATTGCCCTTTTCTATGTGACCGAAAGTAGTCACAGGTTCTGGAAGTTAGGATTCAGATTTCTCTGAAATCATAGTGCTATCAAACTGCCAAAAACAAAAAAAAATTCAGACTAAGTGAGATAATGTCTATAAAATACTTTGCAAAATATAAAGGGTGATGCTAATGTAAGGTGTTATGGTAGCAGGTTGCTCTGGTTTGACTATGCAGGGATATAGAGTTAGGCCACATGCCTTTCTCCTCTCCTCCTTCTGGGCCTCTAATGACTTGCCTATTTCCATGACTTTGTTATTTTGATATAAAAAGATGGCACTTTTGTAGTTCAAAGTCAGGCTCTTACTCCTGTGTAAGAACCATCAAATATTTTCGTTTGTTCTGGACATACTAATCCTGACATGTTCATCTGTATACATCCCCTGATTTCTGTGGGTCCCAGAATTACCATGGATAGAATCCCTGGCCACAGTTGTGATTCAGACAAATGAAACATGACTTATGGGCTGAAAATGAGGATATATGATTAACATTAAAAATCCAGGTTTAAATGAGGGCAATGCCTGTTCCACTTTTTCTCCCACTTCATAACTCCCATAAAGAAATCACCATAATTAGAATTTTTTTCTCATCTGTTGACCCATCTTGAAAAATAAATCTGAGAAGGCATACTACAAAGAAGCTCCTGCCCTGGCTGGGTGGCTCAGTTGTTTGGAGCATTGCCTTGTACACCTGTGAGTTTAATTCCTGGTCAGGGCACATGCATGTCTAGGTTTTCGGTTTTATCCCAGGTCAGGGCTTGGAAGAGAGGCCTCCGATTGGTGTCTCTCTCTCATTCTCTCTCTTTTTCATCTGTAAGCATATCCTCAGGTGAGGATTAAACCCCCCCAAAAGCTCCTGATTAAAACATAAACTATATTTTAACCCTCTCTGATAGGTCCTAAATTGCCTGGGCAGGAAAGTGATCCATATTTGAAACTGGAACCATAGGGAGGGGCCATGCAAAACATCGCTGGCCTATTATCACCCTCCTCCTCATCCAGGATTGAGATATATACATACGTACATACATCTCTAAAGGCCCAAACAACTGCCCATTGGGTGGTAAATGAGGAGTTTTATACTTATTTAATAAAAGATGAGAATCAAAGGAGGAAAGGAATTAAAGAATCACAGTTTTCGTGTTTAGGAATGACTACTTGTTCAGCCCCTTTCCCCCAAGAGATTATGATGGGATTGTTACCACTGACTGGGGCTGCCCTGTGCCAGAATATCAAGGAGGTGTCTCTGTAAGGACTTTTGGACTGAGGACCCAAACAGGTCAATTCAAGTAGAGGCATGCGGTTGCAGTTCTGGCATATTTGAATAAGTTCTGCATTGATGGTGGACATTTGTGTCTACCACCTAACACCCATTAGAAATCAGTTTTGCTTAAATCCAACACAGGTTTTTTAAAAAAGGGATACTCTGAAACTGCTCAGCTGTTTCTCCTATATTGTTGAAAATGATCTTGTCAGAATGCAAAGCCTCTTTAACTTGTAAACGTGTCATTATACTTTGCTGTGAGTAATGTGTAAGTTAATGTCCCTCCCATCCCAATCATAACAATCCCTCAGCCAACTGTAAAAGATCCTTTAATGATTATTTTCTCTGCTGAATGCCTTTTATCATCTGTGCTTAGACAAGTGGAGCTGGAGTGTCTTGCCTATGTACCATCATTTGTTTTAGAGATTCTTGGGGAACTAAAAAATAAAAGGCATTTGCAAAAAATGTTGAAAGTTAAATGGATATATTAACAGAGTACTAACCAATAAATTAAAAGTGCAATGAAATAAAATCGAATTTTAAATTTAAAAGGGCTTATCTCATGCAAAACATAAGCTGTTCTAAATTTTCACTACATATAAAATTGCACAATTAACAAGGAACTCATTGTGCTAATGGTTTTAAAATATTCATTTTAGGCTTATTGTTACCAGTTTACATCTTTTGGAGTGCTTCGACATATAAACACCGCGACAATTCATTTAAAATGGTATTTTTAAAGTTTCCTAAGTGATTTGGAGACCCAAGCCTTTTTTTTTTAAAGGAATTTCTTAGTCTGATAATTAGGTAATAGCTTATTCATTCCAAATGTCTAGTAAAGTTCCTCCTAACTATTAATTATATCATAATACAATCTTCTAAGTGAATCAAAATTTTCGAAGAGTTATAATTTTTCTGGTCTTATGCAGAAAAACTAAGTTAAAGAGAGCAAACCTACCGGGAAAATGAAATTCTGTCCTCATTCTCCTTTGTGAGTAGGTTTCTGCTAGAGAAAGAGTGAGGAGGACGAGACCAGTGGCTCCTGCTGTGTTGCTCATGGTCTCCGATGCCTGCCTTTTCCTCCCAGAACCTAACGTTACTGGAAGTCTTGGCATCATGCTACACTCACTCAGCTCAGTAATCAAACTCCAAGTTCAAGTTCAGGGCCCATTTCTTATTTTCTCAGTTTCTACAAAAGTATATATAATGTATCAAGTATTTAGCTGTTTGACATTTAAACAAATATGTCTATAAGCACATACATGTATACATATATGTGTGTGTATTATGTAAGAAAGAATTTGTCTGGTCTTTGTTCCAGATTCTTGGAATAGAGGCTCTAAACCCTTAGAATTTTCTGAGTGATAGGAATATCTTTGTTGTTCATGATGGGTCCCTAGGATGACTACTGAGTTTTTACATATGAGATGATTTATGGTGGATTCTTAGTTTATGCTATCAAGTTGACTCAGGATGGAGTCATGGCAGAAAGACCAATCCTGTGACTAGAGGATTGGGGCTTTGCTATCACCCCAACCACTGGGAGGAAGAGAGAGGCTAGAGATTCAGTTCAATCATGTGGTCAGTGATCCAATCAATGGTGCCTACATAATAAAACTCCAATATAATCTCTGGAAACCGAGGCTCAGGGGAGCTCTTTGCTTGGCGACCATATCAGGATGCTGTGCAGGTGACATGTCCTGATTCCATGGAGAGGACCCTCAGGGCTTCCCCAGGCCTCTCCTTATGTGTGTTTTCTTTGGCTGGTGCTGATTTGTATCCTTCATAATAAAACTGTAGTCAAAACCATAGCACTTTCCTGAGTTCTGTGAGTCATTCCAGTGCTACCAAACCTGAGGGAATTGTGGGAGCTCCTAAATACGTAGCAAGTTGGGGGGAACCTAAGGACTCCTGATCTTGTGGCAGGCATGGAAGGTGTTATAGTGCCAAAGAGCAAAAACAGAATTAATGATGCCTGCACAGTACAAATGAATTTTTTCATTTTGTGAATTGTACTCAATCAGATAGTTGTTGTTTAGTTGACAGCAGTAGGACCTGCAAATCCATCCCTATTGTCGATATATATAAAAGGCTAATATACTAGTGCCCCTCTGCTCATCTGACCAGTTGCTATGATGCACACTGACCACCAGGGGGTAGATGCTCAACGCAGAAGCTGCAGAGCTGCAGTGACTGGGCAGCGGTGGTTCTCAGGTGTCTCACCCTGAAACCAGAGAGGAGGGAGCCTGATGCTTTGCAGGGCCACGTGATTCCACCTTTGTCGTGGGTTATGTTGTTCCTGGGGCACTGTCGGCCCCGAATCTGGTTTACCGCACACTTATGTTTGTGTTCCACACCCTGTACGACAGCAACTTTGCAGAGTGCATTCTTGCACTCTGCGACCCCTCGGGGGATGTTGGGAGAGCCGGCTTTGGCCCGATCCCCACAGACCAGGCCAAGGGACCCCGCCTGCTGGAGGGACCCTGCTTGTTCTGCAGACACCCTTAGAGCCATGGCACCACCTCAGGTACGGCCGGCAGGGGAGAGACCGCCGGAGGTTGGCTCTAGGGCACATCAGGCCCGTCTTGCCCGTCTTGCCCGTCCCGCCCTGCCAGCCACCTTCTAATTAATTTCCTTTCAATGTGCATGAATCCATGCACTGGGTCACTAGTTTTAAATAAAACACAGGAGAGTTTTCAAATGTAGCTGGGCAATCATTTCTTTGATATACATAGCTGGTATTTGCAGAGACATCAGAAGAATACACACTTTCTGGAATATTAGTGTTCTGTGCAGTAGAAATCTAAGAATAATGGTAGCTAATGCTACAGATATTTAGTTGATCAGTGAAAATGTGATCATGAACAAGTGATGGCAAAGACACTAAAAGTTATATATAAAAGCTGAGATAACAAAATAGTAATGATTAGAATACAAATTGGAACTATATGGATTATTGAAGCAATTACATGGATAATGTAAAACCAAGGTGATGAAAAAGTGATTTAAATAGGGAGATGATAGAGAGAATTTTGTTATCCCATTTTGGCTAGGGGTTAAAATTAATACTCAAATTTAAATGTGTATATTTTCAGTTTATGATTATACAAAGGTGCACAAAAGTTGGTTTATAGTGGTTCATATGCAAATAATACAATAATAAATAATAATAATACTATAAGAATAAAGTCTGTGTGTCACGTACTCACAACTGTAAACCTACTTTTGTCCACCAGGTGAATGCAGTCTACACATACAGTGTATGTATATGAGTCCACATATAGTTTGCTACACCACTGAAATTGGCCCTTCAAATCATACTGCCCCTACTCTTCATGTGCCCCAAGTCTACCTGCAGCTTCCTCTGGAACAACTGCCTGCCAGCACTTCTCTAGGATATTTGCTATATTGCCGGTGATGAATTGTTGCTCCAAGGAGCCCTAGCTCATTGTGTTTTACCTCCATGGTATTTTGTTTACAATTCCTTCCAAAACATTGTTTTAGCCATTCTCAGTGAAGCTTCCCTTTGACTGTAAAGTCTGAAGGTATTGTTAACCTAGAATGGGGGAATCCAGGTGACACAGTTGAATATCTGATGTTCAGATAGACCAGGAAAAATAAGCTCTTTACTTAAAGAAGACACATCAAGGCCCATGGCTGTCTGAGAATTAGGCTAGATAATTTACACTAAATCATGAATTTACTAGTAGCTCCATATAGCAACTGTTGGCAACCTCCTGAACCCCCAATTTGTTTTTTCCTCATTTAGTCAAAGAATCATGGATCAATGAGATTTTCTAGTGGTTTAGCTTTTGTGACATTCTGGTTTTTTTCTTTCCCTTCTCTCTCCATTTCTTCCCCTCCTTCTCTCCCAATCTCTTTTCCTTTTTCTTCCTCTTCCTCTTTCTCTCAGATGGTTTTGAACGTTAGTGCACATCTCAATCTGACTTTCATTTACTAGTGACTCATCTGACTATAGAATGTTTTATGTGATCTACTCTACTGCTTTTCACACAGTCCTCCTCAAAATGGCCTACTGGCCCATTGACTCCTTTTGCTGGGATTCTTGCCCATCCTCCCCTTCTCTTCATCACAGGTAATTTATCCCTGGGTCCTATCCTCATCCATCCTGATACTAAATTTTAATAGAAACCTACCTCTTTTAGGTTTAATCATGTAAAGCTTTTGTTTGTAAATAAAAAAGAAAAAATATAAGTAAATAATAGTATTGTAGAGCACTGATTGATAGTAAAAAAAGTAACAAAATAATTTTAATGCCATTTTTTGAAGTACTTTGGCTTTATTTTTAACAGGTTTTAAAAAAATTATTGTCAACTAATTTAAATCTCATTTCTTATTCAACAACACATAAAATGTATACTAAAATAAAATTTATTTGACTGAAAAATTAAATAATTTTCTGAGATTGTTCTTTTGTTAAGTACCAACAACCCATCCAAGAACAAAAGAACTCACCTATAAATTGTAGTCTTTTTTTAAAAAAATTTATGTTATGCATTAAAGAGACTGATTTTAAACAAACACAAACCATGTATTGGTCATATCACATTTTTATTTTTATTTTATTAGTCCCTATTAAAGTTTCTCTATACCCTCCAGTCACCTAATCCAGCGTCAGAATGACCAAGTCACCACTTTGCCTAAGTTTGTTTCTTTAAAATGGTATTTATCTAGTCATATTTCTGTTGATTAACTCTGAGTGCCTGTCCTTTACTGTCTTCTAAAACAGGTTAGTAATTGCACAGTATCTTTGTTTTTGCCATTTGGGTTACAAAGAAACCAGCTCAACAGTTTTCTGTGGAATCAACAATACCTGATGCCTAAGTTTTACAACTCCTTTGGGAAGTATGATGGAAATTGACTATGTGATTCTCATAAAGTTATTTGATGAGATCAGATATAATTATCATTAAAGTCATTGAAAAAAATAAAATAAAAGCTTTAGAACAGACAGAAGCTATAAAATATAAAGTTATATTCTTTAAAACATTTTAATAGTAAATGTTTTATTTAGTTTCTTTAAAAATTAAAAAACCACCCTTTTCTTTTTTATATTTATCTCTGTAATATTTTCAAACATTAATATAGCTCATAAAATTAATAGCCACTGTGAAACAATAACACTTTTATATTTCCCATTCAGTGTACATCTAGGATAGAGAAAGATCATACCTTTTTCTGTAATTATAGTTTATTCATAGGTAGCTATTGATGAATGGTAATTATCACTTTAGTTTTCTACTTGAATTGGCATCATCCTGTTGGGTAGCCAGCATTCTAAGTCAACCATCCAAGAAGCCAACTTAATGTTAGCTACAAAACTATCTGATTGAAACTCATGGAGTTCTAAAAGCCATTAACTTTTATGTGCAGAGTGAAAAGTTTGTTCCATTGGCATGTAATTTCGTTTTTATAGTCAGGAGATAACAATAACATGAAAACATTACTACCAATAGAAATATGTCTTATGAAGAATGCAGAGTGGGGAAAAAAGGAAGATTAGTTATTCTGCGATAAGTGGCTTTGCTTATGTGATAGAAAGCAAGAACAAAAATGAATATACCTTAAGAAATTGGATGACTCCAGCATTTGAGATAATAAATATGATATAATCTTCACTAAAAAAGTAAAGTGGACAACCATACAAAGCTTTTCTCAACAATGAACCTGAATATGCTGTATTTTGGCATTCATTGATACAAAATAGGTGTAGATAGGACTTTAAAAAGAGAACAGCTTATTTCTTGAATAATGGGTCGAACACCAGCTATGTGAATCAACATTGACAATAGCATCTAAATTAATAGTTAGCAAAGTATGTCCTGTTCAGGCTTTGAGGACCCATTGTATCCATGTCTATAGCATATGGTTATTTGATCAGGGGATCAAATTAAGAATTTAAAGGTGTTCCTGGCAAGATGTTCATTTCCTGGGCATTGCATGGATGGTCACAGCTGACAGCTGCCCTCTCCTTTTTCTATGCCTTTGGACCAACCCTGAACCAAAGAGTGGCTCCCACTTCTAGACGTGATTGGTAACTCTGGTCTGGTCAGGTTTTCTGAACGAGGAGATGACTGCTTTGTTCAGCTCTAAAGCATTTTTCTTTCATATTTTAATTTGAAGGCAAGGTTATCTTACCAATAACTTCAATGGACATTGAATTATTCCATTTTACCTTGTAACTTTTCAAATTTAAGCTATAGATGTTACATAACTGTTTTACAGTTAGATGATACATGCAGATCACTGACTTCCCTCTGTCCCACTTTGCTTCTCTTAAAGATGAGATGTTGCTCTAGATTGTTTCTAAAGTCTGTTCTGGGTCTATTTTTTTGTTTTAACTAATAAGAAGCATTATCTTGCCCCTGCTTTCCTAAACATATCAGGTAGTCTACCTTTCACCACACAAAGCAGGCATGTGCAATGAACTAAATTCTCACTTCAGATACTGGCATGAGGTTAACTAAAGTAATTTGTCAGTATTGTGAGCTTTAAATTTTTTATTTATTTATGGTTAATAAGAGGTTGTTGTTACTATTTCTTATAAAGGAACGAGATTAGAGTTTGAGT
This sequence comes from Myotis nattereri, assembly GCF_964212035.1. Taxonomy (NCBI): domain Eukaryota; kingdom Metazoa; phylum Chordata; class Mammalia; order Chiroptera; family Vespertilionidae; genus Myotis; species Myotis nattereri. The sequence goes on from NC_138087.1 coordinate 2,831,036, forward strand.
AGCTCCTTCAGCTACTTTTTAATTATCTCAGATTTCACATTTTAATGGAAATGGCTGTAACATTTTTAAGAGCAAGAAAACTCTGTGGTGCACGTTATAACTATAGCAGATCAAAGTCCTTATTTATTTATTTATTTATTATTTATTTAGCACTGTGCAGGTTTAGAATTTCTGCAACACAGGAGTATTCATCATGGTCGTCATAAAGGAAAAAACAAAGTTACACTAGCTTCACACGTTTGCTTTGCAACATCTGTCTAAGTAGAAGGCGTTTTGCCTTCCCATTTATTGATGAGTTTGGTCATGACAAGCCATGTCCGCCTATTTCCTTGGTTATTCTGAAAGCTTTGAGTCTAAAGGGATTGGAGTGGCCTAAATAAATTACAAATCTGCCAGTAAATAGTGACATTGTATCCAGAGCAGAGTGAGCATCTGCTTTTCCTAGAATTCTAGAGCCAAATGTGATATCTGGGGACAGAGGCTAGAACTGAACTGACAGCTTAGTTTTTCTGCTGCCCATATTTACTAAAATTAGCTATGAAAACAACTCAATTTCATCAATGGAGACCAGCTTGTCATATCAGTGCTTCTTGTGACATTAGCTTTCCATCAACAGCTGAAACCTGAGTCAGTGCTTCTCCCCCTGGCCCCACACAGACCTAGCTGATGGATTACCATCTTTATACAGAGATTTCTTAAACAGAAATGTAATCTCCCTTTAAAGTCCTGTATCAACAAAGAGACCATCTAGCCAACAATCTTTCTCTCTCAGGGAGAATGAAAGGGAGGGAAGCAGGAAGGTTTGTTCCTGGTTAATGAAAAGCCAAATTACTACTTCACAGCAGAAACCACCATAGGCTATAAACAGAAAGAAGAAAAAAAGTACACAGTCACTGCACTGCTAGTATCCAACACATTATTTGGTACATTGCTTTGAGATGGAAGTCAGTGAGCAAATTGTTGTTTAGGAACCCGATCCATGGTTTCTACCTTCTATATAATCCATCAATATCTAAAAGCCACAAATAATAGGATAGATGTGTACATCTAGAGATATAAGAACAACAAAGAAAAAGTTAAGGTACCTTTGCCTTTTTTTCATGTTTAAAGATCAAGAAAATGGGGGTAGAGGGAAGTGGCACTAATTTTAGTTGAACTGTTGACATAAATTCATTATCAAACCGGCAAATAATCATCTCAAAGATGTAGATTTTGGACTTGTCCTTTACATTCTATCTTTAAAAATAATTGGGAGTTCTATTTATCCCTAGTGGATCTTTAGAAGGGAGCCTGAAAATTATCTAATTCTTTGTAGAAGTAGAATCTGACCTCATTGCTTTATACTGATAACCATTATCTTTAACCCAATTGAAAATTTGATTACATTTTTTCCATAAGCCAGAAGACACACTTGACTAAGATGCCTTTATTGTCATAGTAGTTCTAGCTTTCCAAATGCCTAACTGATGAAGAGGCACAGGAATTCAGTCAATTCAGTGGAGTTTACATGCTTTTCATGGAGATACTTAGCTAAGTTGTCACCAGGCCTCATATGTCAAACTCTATCTGCTTTTTTGAAATTTATTTTCTCAGATAATCTAAGTCAAGAATTGTGTGTTCAGCTCAACTGCTCCAAAATATAGAACATTCTGTTTTGTGTAATATAAACAGTAAGCACACCAGACAAAAGAAAAAGAGAGAATAACAGAATCCCTGAAAATAAGGGCATACAATCTCAAAATGTACCCTTCCTACTTTAAATAAAGCTTTGTGTTTCTACAGCTCAGCTTTTATAAAGAATTTTATTGATTTTGACCTTTTGATGTGCTCATCTCATATGTGCTGATTGCATTTACTCTTAAATGATAATTTTGTTGTTGTAGTTGACCTGTGAAGAGTTGTATTTTGAACAGGGTCTGTGAAGAAAAATGGAGGAGAGGCAAAAAGATTATCAGCTGTACTTGTAGAAAGTCATTGCAAGTAGACAGTAACCAATGTGCACTTTCATTCAATGATGGGTAGATCTACATGAGGTTTGAGAGGGAAGGATTAAAATTAGCTAACTATTTAAAAACAATACCTGTATGTCTCTTTGCTCAAAAATCTCTTTTTATAGCCATTTGGATGCTCAGTACACCAACTCTAACTCTCTTACATCCCCTTGTTTGCACACTCTCTGTGTGAGTCATATGTTGGTAAAAGTTCTGGGTGGCAATGGCAGCCCTGGAGCCCCGGAACAGTGGGCAAAAGGACATCGGCAGGGCAGATACATTTGGTAAGTGCCTTCTGTTAACCACAGGAAATGATAAAAGCAAAGAAAATTTCATTTCCTGAGGCTGTGCAGTCACTGCATATTTCATGTCACAGAGTAGATAACATAAAAGGACAGGAGAAAATGTGCTTGTTTCCACAGAGCCCCCTGGAAATAATTCACTGAGCTGGACTCTTTTGGGAACATGCACATATTCTGTGTATGTTTTTACCAGACAGAGTTAGCATCTTAATGGGATGATAAAAGCTATCACTTGGGAAATACACACATTGCTCCGACCAGAGTGCTGGTAGGTAGTGAGGGAAGGAACAGGGAGCTGTGACCTGAGGAAGTCTCTTTCTTGTCTCCCTACACATTTAGGTCTTTTGCACATATGAGCAAGTTCTGGGAGAGGAGCCTGGAGGAGGGGAGAACTCGATGTGGTTGGCATCTTAAAAGATTTATGAACTGCTAAATTTAGGAATGTCATTTTGTTATTGCCAGAATACTGCTGGCGTCTTTGTATGAGTCACTAAGAAAAAAAAAAAATAGCAATCACCTCCCTTGCAAGAGCTGGTATGAGTAACCCAAAATGGGTTCAATTAATCATGTTAACCACTGAATTCACTCTGGATAAACAAAGTGTGTATCAGATGATATGCCCTAGAAAGGTAGTCATCCTTACAAAATGCTACTCTCTGCAGCTCTGCTCTTCTCATTATCGTTTTGCAAATAGTTCTGAAAGAAAAAAAAAACTGTTCAAGCAAAATATTAAACAGCATTCATTTGTCATTTTCCTGCGGGGACCAGGCGGCAACCTGCTGTGGCTGAAAAGATGTGGTCATTGTGAAGCTGCTATTGAAATGTTTGCTTATCTTTTTAGACGAAAAGAGAGATTTTGACGGGGCTGCTTTTTGATTGGTAATTTCAGGCACTTCTGCTTTCTACAGGCTTGTCTTCCACCCGGAATTGATATTAATAGATGAGTGTGTAAACATGCTGCTGGTGTGTGTGCCTTTTTTAATGCTCACATAATTTTTCTGTGCCACGAGCTCTTTCCAGCCCGAGGAATGACAATGAGGGTCATTTCCTTGTTAGTGGGTGCTGTTTTTGTCACGGGGAGTTGGGCTGCTTGCTTTTTCGGAGACCTGAAGCATTTGCTGTCGATGGTCTGAGATAGGATGGATTCCTAACCGTCTTGGCCACTGAAGACAGTGCAGCTTTGGCTGGTGGATCGGAGGAGTTCAATGTCCACACGTGGTTTGCTTTGTCTTCCATCCTGGCCCGGGAAGAAGCAGGCTTTTTTTTTTTTTTTAATGTAGAGGAATCTGAGTTTGGTTTCTCCTCCTTCTTCTGCTCCTTTTACTTCTCCTTCTTTCCCTCTTTTCCCCTTCCTCTTCTCCCTTTCCCCATATTCTTCTTTTTCTTACTTTTCTCTGCACGGATACTGTACCCATAGGATTAAAAAGCCACCAGAGAAGGAAACAAGCTACACAGATCTCCTCAAATCCCCAGGGCACATAAGAACTTAGTTCACTCACAAGTAACTGGAAATCCCATCCTTAGAGAACCCATTTAGCTTTGAACAACCCTCACCGAGCCCTTTATTCTGCCATTTAAACCGGTTTCCTTCTACTCTGTGCTGAGAACACAGGGCACGTGTCACCATGTTCTGAGACATTCTTTACTCACACACTGCCCAATCCTCCTGGCAGCCTGCTTAATTGGAAGCAGAAGTCCAGCTCCATTAGCTTTATCTGTACACTTTTAGTCGATTGATGGCACTCTCCTGAGCTTCCTCTGCAGTTTTCCAGACACCCTTCAGGCCAGGGAACGTAGCGCTGTGCACAGTACTGCAACGGTACCTGAATCAGAAAGTTCAAAATAAAAGCAGGCCCATTCATATTCTCCATTCTCCTTGTATCATATATGTATGCTTAGATGAGGTGAGGATTTGCCAGTCTAATGGTCTGGTAAAGGAGGTGACTTTATTACTAGGACAGGATGCAACATTTAGGATGGAGTAAACAGCATAGCTGTCCCTGCATGCTACCTAATTTGTTTCATATTGAGGAAAGGAAACAAGAGCAAATTTTGGCAAAGAGCAGCAAGTAAGAGAGTCTGTTTCATTGGAATGATCACAAATAGCACTTACGCGTGGAGAATGCACTGAACCCGGATGCTTCCTGATAATATTAACTGTGTTCCTTTCTATTAAAAAAAATCCTTGCAAAGAGTTAGATGAGGACAGCAAAGTGCAGAGACTTTTGAGAGAAGAGCTAGAGCTGAATCAAATCTTACTTGTTCAATAAACTATAAAGTTGTCCTTCCAGGCAGAAAGGAGACAATTGCAGGTTTTATTAGTGTCTGAATGGCGGGGCTTTAATTGCTCAGATATACTGCAATGCTTCTTTGCCTCATTAAGTGTATTAATAGTCTGATCCTGCAGTTAAAAAAAAAAAAAAAAAAAAATTAAACAGGGGGAAAGCATGAATTAAATAATTAGCTTACAGCAATATACATACAAAGCAATTGATTCTGACCTGATCTTTCCCTTGTTTTTTAATTTGTGTGTGTGATTTGACTTTTTGAAAAAGCTTTACATTTTCCCTCACAGAAATACTGCTGACCCAACACCAATAAGTAATAGTAATTGATACATTAAAAAAAAGATCATGGTCACCATTTACTCAGTTCCTACTATGTGCTGGATACTTAATATATCTGATATAATTATCCAATTAATAAAAGGTTAATATGCAAATCGACCGAACGATGGGAACAACTGGTCGCAATGACACTCACCACCAGGAAGCAGACGCTCATCGCAGGAGATGCCCCCTGGTGATCAGTGCCCTCCCACAGGGGGAGCACTGCTCAGACAGAAGCCGGGCTCATGGCTGGCAAGCCCAGCGGCAGTGGAGGGAGCCTCCACCTCCGTGGCAGCACTAAGGATGTCCGACTGCCGGCTTAAGCCCGCTCCCCATCCTCACTAATGGCTAATAACTATGAATAAGTGTCAGATGGGGACTAGACTTATCAAGGTGATCAATTTGTAAGTTATATAAATGCACACTCACTTTCTACACCTGAAACCAATATAATATTGCATGGCAACTGTAATTGAAACTTTAAATAAGTAAATAAATAAGTAGGAGTACATCTATTAAAAAAGAAAAGAAAACTTTTGTCCCCCACAACTGTCCCTTAGTACTCAGTAATTCTTAGAGGTGCTCCCCCTGTGAGAGCAAGCCTAAGCTGGCAGTAAGACATTCCCTGAGGGCTCCTGGACTGTGACAGGGTGCAGGCTGGGTTGAGGGACTCCCCACCCCTGAGTGCACGAATTTCATGCACCAGGCCTCTAGTCTAATATAATTACTCCATCATTTAAACGTATTAGATACCTACTGTATGCCAACCTCTGGGGTAAAGATCCGAACCCAATGATGTTGTCATCTTATCTCTATTTTACAGATGAGGAAACAGAGAAGTCCAGAGAAGTTAAGACTTACTGAGTTCAATAGCACATCAGAGGCAAAACTTAGTTTTGAACTCAAGTCTTAAAAGCTGATGTTTTTCCCTATAATTCCCCATTTCTTTCCTTGACTTGGCAGATTTATCTTGCTTCTTTAAAATGCATGTAAGAGAAGTGCAGTTCTTCAGCCATAACACCACCTCCAAGACAGATAAGGGCACTAAATTTCACTGACACATTAAATATTTTGGGGGTTCTTTTTTTATAGCTGAAAAGCTGAGAGGATCTCTTTTTTTTTCTTTCTTTTTTTCTTTTTAAGCCAAAGATTGGCTAGAGCTGAGGCTTCTGGAATTTTAATAGCCATCTATTATGAGCACAATGTCATCACAGAGTGTAAGAAGTTATCACAGTCATTACCGTATCTTTGTAGCTATTGGTTTTAAAATAAAATGCAAAACTCCAGCTCTTTAAAATATGATTAATGCATGCTCACTCCAGTTGCACGTATACTAAAATTGGAATAATACAGAGAAGATTAGCATGGCCCTTGTGCAAGGATGACACACAAATTCGTGGAGTGTTCCATATATTTTAAATAAGAAAATAAAATATGATTACTGCATTTCACTTTATTAGGCTTTCATACTATGTTTCTCTCTCTCTCTCTCTCTCTCTCTCTCTCTCTCTCTCTCTCTCTCTCCTCTCTCTCTCCTCTCTCCTCTCTCCTCTGTCTCTTCCTTTGGGCATTTCATCTAAGCCACAAAATTACAGGTCTCTATGTTATTGTACTTTATGGTTGGTTAAGTTAGGTCAGGGTGATAATGAGAGAATATTAATAATCCTTGTTTTAACAAGCCTAAATTTATACCACTGCCAGAAGTTAATTGCTCTGTTATACTCCTGGTGCTAAGAATTACTGAGTACTAAGGGAGAGTGGTAGGGGACAAAAGTTTTCTTTTCTTTTTTAATAGATGTACTCCTATTTATTTATTTATTTAAAATTTCAATTACAGTTGCCATGCAATATTATATTGGTTTCAGGTATAGAAAGTGATTATGCATTTATATAACTTACAAATTGATCACCTTGATAAGTCTAGTGCCCCATGACACTATTCATAGTTATTAGCCATTAGTGAATATTAGCATGCAAGTCAAATGTTTTCATGCTTCATGATCTCTTCCATATGTCTATTCTACATGCCTCTACTCCCAGAGCTGTTTTTTCCTATATTTTCATCTATCTTTCTTCGTTCAGGCCCCCGATCATCTGGCCAAGTCATTTGTCACTGTGTTTGAATCTGGATATATTGAAATTTGTGTCGCTTATATTTCTATACAACATGTATAACCAAGTGCTCCAACTGAGACTCTCTACATTGGGAGAATTTTTTCTCCTTACTCTCTTCCAAAGTCCTCCTTGAGTGGGGCTGTAATGCAGCTGCTGTCTGATTTCAGATTGTACCCATATACCGAACTGACACTCATGAAGAAATCTTGTGCTTTGCCTTCCTCCATTTGCTGGGTATAAGGAAGGATACTCTATGTGGCCATAGCTGTGATCCGGTAAAGAGGTTCTGGGGCAAAACTGGTGAATGTCACGGGGGACTTGGAAATCTGCTTGCATAGTTCACCTGGACTCTCTGATTCTGCTTGATCTTAATCCCCGATGCACTACTTAGAACCCTCAATCAGTAGTTAAAGGGTTCTTCCCACTTTGTAGCTTAGTAGGTTTGACAGTTTCTAGTTCATGACCAGCAGCTGTGGCTCAGTTGTGACTTGGTACCCCATCATCATTCACTTCATCTATACTAGATCCAGTAGTATGTCAAGAATTATTTCTAAAAAGGCTACAATTCTGATGGTATGGCCTTGCTGTAAGCCCCCAGTAATCGTGTTATGATTCTTTCATTAGTGCCTGCCATGATATCTACATGGCATCTTTTATCATCATCAACACCTCTAATGCCAGAAGGTCTTCCAGGTTGCAATGCCAAGTCACAGGACAGAGAATTTACTCTGTAATGAAAAACCAATGACAAATTTGTACAACCTCATTGGGCACTCAAAATGAGAAATGTCCCAAGTTGTGCTGAGATGGCTTGGACTTTGTACTCCTTCAATGATTCGTCGTTGTTTGTAGATTGTCCCAGGAAGAAAGGTGATCTTGGATAATGCAGCTCTCTGCCACTGAGGCAGTTCCAGAAGGGACAGACAGCAGGAGGCTTTTGCCAATTATTTCTATGAGCTGGGTAGCAAGTACTTCATTGAAGGAGTAGCTGGCAGCTTACTCTCTACTAGAGTCGTTAAAAAGTATTCAGCTTAACAGTGAAGGTAGGGATTTGGAAAAGAGTAAGCATTGCATTCATTTATTATCTTTTCTCTGTGTACGTCCATGAAAGAGTTGATATAGTTTACTAGAAGGCAAAGATATCACAAAAATGTTCAAACCCCGGTAAACAAAAAAGGACTATACACAAAAATGAGGCTAGGGTAGTAAGTTACTTGAGCATGAAACTAAGCTCTGACTTTTAGCAAAAGAAGTTAGAGAAGCACGGATGCTTACCTGGTTTTTATAAGCTAACTAGAGGCCCAGATGGAGTAGAAGCTTCCAAAGCCTTTAAGCAGAGCCTATTGATTTCACTGGCTGCATTGTTACACACCTCACAGGAGGAGTCTGGACATAAAAGTTGACGACAGCGGGTGATGTCATAATTCTGTCCCAGGGTGCTGCAGGAGACAGGAGGTAAAAAGATGCAGCCAGGACCAGAACAAGGAAAGGAGGTGCTGGTGAGGGTGGGGCTGCCTGAAGCCTGCTGCCCCTTCTTACTCCACATCTATGACTTCATCATGCACTCAGTTGCACTCATCCCAAGCATTCACTCACATTCCCCCTCCTATGGCAACCTCTCCCATGACTAGGGAAGGCTCCACTGAATCCCTGGAATTGCACAGAACATGTTATAGAGAGACCAGGGAAAATGGGGAAAGACTAGTCACCTTTTCAGGAAAGAAATCACCTCCCTGTCGTCGTCCTCGCTGTGATATCTCGAACCTGGGAACCAGGGGAGTGAGTTACATGTAATGAAGATACACACATAGGCATTACACAGGGGTCCCTTTACGGGAGACCATTGGGATAATAGACTGTGAAAACCTCAAGAATTAGTAAATGAAATCAAATGGTCAATGATAATATTAATAAGGTGCGCCCCCCTCCCCCCCATGTGTATGTGGCTTAATTGATAAAGTACTTTTATATGTATTACTAGAGGCCCGGTACACAAAAATTTGTGCACTGGCATCGGGGGGTTGGGGGGTGTCCCTCAGCCCCACTTGTGCCCTCTCACAGTCTGGGACCCCTCAGGAGATAACGACCTGATGGATTAGGCCCGCTCCCTGGTGGCAAAGGGCAGGCCCAATCCCTAGGTGCAGCCCCTGGTCGGGCTAAGAGCAGGGCCGATTGGGGAGTTGGGGCGCAACCCGTCATGCACAGAGCAGGGCGGATCGGGAGGTTGCTATGCCACCCCCAGTCATGCTCTGGGTAGGGTCGATTGGGGGTTGGGGTGCTGCCCCGTCACGCACAGAGCAGGGCCAATCGGGGGGTTGGGGCACTGCCCCCTGTCACAACAGAGCAGGGCAGATCAGGGGGTTGGGGAGCTCCCCTGTGTCATGCACAGAGTAGGGCCCATAGGGGAGTTGGTGTACCGCCCCCTCTCACACACACAGCAGGTCAGATCAGGGGATTGGGGAGCTCCCCACTATCATGCACAGAGTAGGGCCGATAGGGAAGTTGGGGCACCGCCCCCTGTCACACACACAGCAGGTCAGATCAGGGGATTGGGGAGCTCCCCACTATCATGCACAGAGTAGGGCCGATAGGGAAGTTGGGGCACCGCCCCCTGTCACACACAGAGCAGGGCAGATCAGGGTGTTTGAGCACTGCCCCCTGTCACGCTGCTCCAGGGGCCAAGAGGCCTCGCGGGTCTGCTGATCCCGGGTTCAGGAGGCCTCACTGCTCCACTGATCCCGGTGCTGGAGGCATATTACCCTTTTACTATATAGGGTAGAGGCCTGGTGCACAGGTGGGGGCCGGCTGATTTGCCCTGAAGGGTGTTCTGGATCAGGGTGGGGGTCCCGCTTGGGTGCCTGGCCAGCCTGGATGAGGCGATGATGGCTGTTTGCAGCTGGTCACACCCCCTTCAGGGTGGGGGTCCCCACTGGGGTGCCTGGCCAGTCTGGGTGGGGGGCTGAGGGCCGTTTTCAGGCTGGCGGGCGACTGAAGCTCCCAACCTCTCCTTTTTTTCTTTCTTTCTTTTTTTTATTCTGGGATTTATTTACCTTCTATGGCTGTCACTGGAGCTGAGAGCCGGCTTTAGCGCTGAGGCTCGGCTCCAGCTCTGAGACCTTGTCTGCTAAAAGCAGGTCTCTGGGTTTGTTTGGGTTCTATAATTGCAACACTGTTTCAGCTCCAGCTCTGAGGCCCGACTGGCTGAAAGCAGGTTTCTGGAGTTTGTTTAGCTTCTATAATTATAACATTGTTTCTTAGAGAGCAGCTCAGAGGCCGGCAGCGGCAGGCGGGGAACCTTGGCTTCCTCCGTCACTGGAGCAAGCAAGCCTCCTGTTCCCTTCAGCTGCCTGGCTGCCGGCCGCCATCTTGATTGGCAGTTAATTTGCATATCTCGCTGATTAGCCAATGGGAAGGGTAGCGAATTTATGGTTAATTTCCATGTTTCTCTATTATGAGATAGGATTGCGTTTGATGCTCAAAACCACTCTGAAGCAGAGGGGCCAAGGTCACAACAAAGAGGAATCTGATCATCCTGAAGCCAGAGCACTTTCTCAAAGTCAGGGGACAGAACTTCTGACTCTCGACATCTACTGGGCAACACCCATGGCCCAGGTCCCTCACTGCTTCTTACCCAGGGGCAGCAGAGCAGGGAATCTGAGCAGTATCTCAGGTCCAGTCTTTCCATGAGCCTCCCCTCTGAGGGCTCTGTTTCATGAGAGGGGCTGTATCTACCAAGTGACAGAGACCGTGGACCTGGTACCTCATGGGAAGGAGAGAGAAGGGTCACCCTTGGGGAGCTCAGGTGGAATAGGCAGAACCTTACCTTTCTGTGTCCCACCTTTCCTTCTCCTCTTGGCTCTGACCCGATGCTGAGAACAAAAAGGAATGAATGGGTGATTAGGCCTCATTTCTCTCCTCCTCCCCCTAGAAAACTCAGACATTTACGATCTAAGAATAATGTCTCCCTGAGCCAACCAACTACATTTTAACTAATAGAACTTTGTGTTCCTTTTACCATTTTTAAAGCTTTAAAATGTTTTTAATTTTTCTTTTTGTAAAAACTCAAAAGAAGGACTTTGTTTATAGGGTCCACACTTGGTATACTCAGAGGTCCTCTGCTCAAGGTCGGCATATAATCTGAGGCCTACAGTCCATCTCTGTCCCCTCAGATAGGACCCAGTCACCTGATGGTGCTCAGGCTGCAGCCTCTGCTCACTCAGAGGCTCTCAGAGGCTCAGCCCTCCCTGCTTAGCAGCCCAACACAAAGGCTAGCTAAGTGATGCCTGCCAGGGCAGCATGACTCAGGATGAAGTGCTGGTTAACTCTGATGTCCTACAGAGACTCCCATGTCTCTGAATAGCTGGATCCAGGACTAGGGAATCCCTGTGTATGGATCCAGAAACCTGTCACCACACCCCGATGGTCTGTGAGATTCAGATGGAAGCCCGAGTCCTCCCTGAACCCCTAGCCCTGCCTGGTCTCTTCCCCTAGAGAAGCGATGTTCTGTTCTCTCCTCAGATGTCCCATCTTCAGTGTCTCTCTGACTCATCCAAACTCATTGAGAAATGTGGGAATCGAAATGGCAACAACAATGAAGAACTCTTTGGGGGCTCACTCACTCAGGGTTCCTTACCTTTGGGGTATGTTCATTTTTCCAGAAAGTGGGGATGGATGGAATTCCCACGAAAAAAATGAAGAAGAAGAGGAACAAGCTCAACACCAAGATGGAAATTATGTTGAGGTTACTATATAAACGTTCTGAGCAGAAGAAGCTCAGGAAAAACTCTAGAAGGTTATTCAGAAAAAGTCTGAGTCCCATTTTCCGAACAACAACGCTGCTTAAAGCAACTGAGCTCTGAGAGCTCCGACTCTTGGCTTTATAGCCAGGCCTGCATCACAGAGCACTGTGGAGTCACAGAGGGTTTCTGAGAGTGGGGGTGGGTCCACCTTCAAGAGGGTCTGTCCACTGCCCCGCCCCCCCAACCAGCCCAGCAGATTCCCTCCATCTCTTCTGGGCCTCTAGGTCCTTCTGCCTACTCTCCTAGCCTGTTTTCCAATTTGCCTTTTAGCATATCATATATTTATTTACCGTAATGAATGCTCTGCGTGTTTCATCTGTAACCCAGATATTAGTTGGGTCTCCTTTCATGTTGGACACTTTGACTTTGGTCTCACCAGGTCCACTACCTTACTAGTCTGAAATACTCCCTGGAAATTTTGCTTGTGCCCAGACGTTTACACTGAGGATCATATATGTCCTCAAATCCAACTTACATAATTTTGGGTAAAGAACTTGAAGGTCTTTTCCGACTTCCATAGTTTTGTGAATGTTAAGTAGAAATATTGTTTTAGTAAGTTATAATTGAATAATAAAGTCTAAAATATCATCCCTCCCCCAACCCCCAGGAATACATTTCACATAGGTTACATATATCCAACCCCTAAGTTCTGTAATAAAGCTCTCCCCAGGACATTTCAAGCAGACATGGAGGTGGCCGAGTTGGTGTGTGTCATGTGTGATCCCCATACAACCCCACGATAAGTTCTCCGTTGGGGTACATCCCCACACAGAAGTCCGGGTCCACGTATCAGACTGCACTTGATTATATTGTCTACAAGGAGGAGTGTTTTCCAGAATCTTGACCTGAATAATGTGCCGCTATTTGAGGAGGATCATTGGCTATAAGTCATTCGTTTAGGACTCTCATAAGTTTTCAGTTTCCTAGGGACAATCCTCAGTGCTCTGTCACTCCCAGCCCTATTACTAAACCTGGGCGCAGCCGCATGCGGACAGCTGTTTTCAGGGTCCCCAAAAGGCAACTGGCTCAAATGAAAAGGATGGAGCCTCTCAGGCCTGTCAGCACCCCCCCTTACTTAGTGGGAGACGGAGCAAGCTTACTTGTACTCATGTTGAGTCTCACTGAACTCCCGCCATCATGGGTCCATGGAAATTCTGTGCCATGGGGCTTCCCCAATGCTGTTTGTGAAGGGAAAAGCAGGTACTCATATTGTGCACATCCCCTCATGCGCATGCTCCATTGTCTCCATAAACTTTACTTACAAAGCTGAGTTTTAAGGTAAAATTATGAAGAATCACAAAATGGTGACAATGGAGCATTAAACCCAGCACTGAGTGCTCCTGAGTGTCCCCTGAGTGACAGCACAGGTTGTCGTCCTCGACCTGCTCTGCAGCTTTCTTTCTCACCTCAGTTTACATTCTGGTCTTCCCTCCCTCCTTTCCTTCCTCCCATCCGGACTCCTTAAAACTCAGGGGGTTTGGACGCTGCCCCCTGTCACACTGATCCCGGTGCCAAAATATTATTTTCTTTCAGATATTTAGAGACTGAAAGGAATTCACCTGACAATTTCAATGAATGACCCAGACCACAAATACTCATACTGTGTAAAAAGTTTAGTAAAAAATGGTTTTATATCCATCCATAATCACCGATTCATGGTAGTCCTGGCATGTCCTGTTAACTACTGATTGCTTTATTTATATGTGCTTTAAAATATTTAGTATTTTAAATTACTAATATGTAAATTTCCTGTTATTTCTTAGAAGGAATGGATGCTTAAGTTGCTCTTCAGGGACCTTTCAGACTTCTCAAGATGAGATATTAATCATTGAATATTACAGCACTTGAATTTTTAGAGCACTTATGTTTTTAGGGGTTCAAAGGGCTTTTGCAAAAGAGAAAAAAGCAACTAAGAAGTAGGTAATGAAACAACAGTTTACAATACCCCACAAGAAGCCACAGTTGCAAGATAAACAGGAAAAAGGGACAGAATTGGGGGAGGAACCAAAAAGACATAAATGTAGATGAAGGTAGATCCAGTGGTCAGCACACCAAAGAGGAAATAAAATACCTGACTTGAAAATGTGTATTTTGTGATATATGTACTTACAAATCATCGAATTAAACTTATTTCTGAAGAAATAGATTAATGGTATTTAAGCCAATCTGAGTTTAGAATCAAGACAATTCAGTGATTATATAGAATCCTTTAACAACTATATAATATTCAATACATGATACATATAATCCTGGCTACGAATTTACTCCTACCAAGGAATCTCCATTCTAGAAGGGGACATTCCACTCTGATCTAGTGATCCATAAATTATCACAATGACAATTAAGATAATGGTCTCAAGTATCTTTCTAGAACCTTTCAATAGATTTAAACTATTTTATCCCCCTTAAAAGTATGAAGATTTTGGAGTGAACTCTAAAGGCAATACATTTCCTGGAAATTCATATCTATTAAAGACCTAATGCAGTCCATATATGTATTCTTTTTTTCTTTTATACAATCCCAAAATTTTTAATTACATAATCGGAGATATTTTCTTCAGTACAAACCCACTTAGGCAATTCAACCCTGTAAATCAGCCACTTTCTCCTTGATTCTGTACTTCCTCTGCTTTGTAAAGCATTTAAATATAAGACATGGCCATCAACCACTAATTTCTTTTCTTAGGACAAAGTTTACTAAGAGAAACCAATATTACATAAAGAAATGGCTCAGAATTTAATTATCAGAAATTGCTATCAATTACTAACCATTACTCCAAATTACCTGCCGAATGGACAAGTGCTGTTTCTGGTAATAAGAATTTCAGTGAGTAATTTTACTTAATTTTTTTCTTAGACTATCCTTTGGGCACAATTGTTCCTCTTTGGGCAATCTCAGCAGAAAGCTAAATGGCCAAATAAACTCAGAGACTCAAATTCTGCCTCCTCTTTGTAGGAGCATAATTGAGAAAAAGGGGTGCATCTTGGAAAAGTAGTTGTTTGGTTCTCTTCAAGAAAATTATTATATTAGCTTAAATATTAAATGATAGGTATCCCTTTCAATATTCCATGCCTTTAATAAGCATAGTGATTATTAAATAAGTTGTTTTATTTAATAAAGTTAGCCTGGCATGGTGTAAAGATCTGGAAATTAGGAGCCATGGATACAGTCACAATTCCTTCACTGCAAAATATTAAGCCTAAGGAAGTATAAGGCTCTTCCCTTTTCTCAATTTTAGTTTCTTCATCTGTATAAGAAAGAGTGTATTGTTAACTCTTTTAGTCATGAATGAAATTAACCCAATTTAAAATTATTTGAGCCCCAGCTCGGTGGCTCAGTTGGTTAGAATGCTGTCCTCACACCAAAAAGATTGTGGGCTTGAATCAGGTCAGGGCACATAACTGGGCTGCGGTCGGGACCCTGGTTGGGATGCATGCAGCTGAGGGAGAAGGGAAGGGAATAATTGATGTTTCTTTCCCACATCAAAGTTCCTCTCTCTCTCTCTCTCTCTCTCTCTCTCTCTCTCTCTCTCTCTCTCTCTCTCTCTCAAAATTTAAATTCTCTGGTGAGAATTAAAAAATTTAAGAATAAAAAAATAACTTATCTGTACTGGTAGCCAAGATTCAAGAATGGTTAAAACAAACCAATATTGCCAGAACACTTTCTCTATCTTTTTCTTCCTTTCATCCCTCTACCCCCCATATGAGTGTGAGTGTGTACCCACTATCTCTTCTCTCTGGTGTGCTTTAGAGATATTTATCGCAGGCGCTTTATTAATCTATGTTAATTTCATTCTTAAGAAGAAGCTTACTGCTTTGGTAGTCTGCAAAATATATAGGTTTTCTTACAACCCAGAATCCTAGCCTAAATGTTCCCCAAATCCCTTGAATGTAGTTTCCCTGATCTCTTTTGGGTCACATGCTATAGTAGAGAGATGGAATATGGTGATGGGTTTGCGTTAGACCATATAACACACCATTAATCAACTGTAAAGGCCTGGGATTGTTAGCCTCACCTGAAGCAGGTGGTCTGAGACTAGAAAACCTGTATGCCCCTTGAGATAAATGTAAAGTGAATGCTGGACACACAAAATAACAGGTTGTCATTTCCCCATTTATTCTTTTAAAGAAATGTAATACCAAAATAGTCAAAGCTGAAATGGTCTTTGTCTTTACCCAGTTTACAGTAAATGAATAGGGGTTAAAGCCATATAATTATACCTAAGACTCTTTCCATATCTCTTATTCTGACATTAAGCATAAGTGCTCTTTTCACTATTAAACAAAATCACATCTCACTTGTCTCTAACTGTATTTCTCATAAATCATTGGCCTGTGGACCGTGTTAATTTGTATTTCTCTTTTCAGACTCAGTGGAGTCATTTGCCCTAAAGCTATATGTAAAGCTATGGTAATCAAAACGGTATGGTACCATAATAAAAAAAGACACATAGACTAATGGAACAGAATTGAGAGCTTAGAAACAAACCCCAGCATATACACTGAGTGGCCAGATTATTATGACCACCTGATGTTTGTAGGCAAATTAGCTATAATTTTGTGCTGAAGTTGCTAGAGGGCCAGATCATTATAAACGTCTGAATAGCACAACATACCTAAGTATCATTGCTGATCAAGTTCATCCTATCATGTTGATGGTGTATCCCCATGGAGATGGCTTCTTCCAACAAGACAATGCACCATGCCACTGTGCTCATATTGTTCAAGAGTGCTTTCAAGAACATGAGGGAGACTTTACCTTGCTTAGTTGGCCCCCACAATCACCAGATCTCAATCCAATTGAGCATTTGTGGTCTATTTTTGAAAATGTCCCATGTGCACTTGAGAAGAACGTATATTCCCTGGCTTTGGGGTGAAATGTTCTGAAGATATCAATTAAGTCCATCTGATCTAGTGAGTCATTTAGGATTGCTGTTTCTTTGCTGATTTTTTTTTTAATATATTTTATTGATTTTTTACAGAGAGGAAGGTAGAGGGATAGAGAGTTAGAAACATCGATGAGAGAGAAACATTGATCAGCTGCCTCCTGCACATCTCCTACTGGGGATGTGCCCGCAACCCAGGTACATGCCCTTGACCGGAATCGAACCTGGGACCCTTCAGTCCACAGGCCGACGCTCTATCCACTGAGCCAAACCGGTTTCGGCTCTTTGCTGATTTTTTGTCTAGAGGATTTATCCAGTGATATCAGTGGTGTGTTTAAGTCCCCTACTATGATTGTATTGTTGTCGATCTCCCCCCTGATATCTTGCAGGAGTTTTCTTATGTATGTGGGTGCTCCTGCATTGGGTGCATATATGTTTATCAGGGTTATATCCTCTTCTCGTATTGATCCCTTTAGTATTAGGAAGTGGCCTTCCTTATCTCTTGTTATGGCCTTCACTTTGAGGTCTGTTTTGTCCATTATAAGTATTGCTATCCCAGCTTTTTTTTTCATTTCCATTTGCCTGAAAGATATTTTTCCATCCCTTCACTTTCAGTCTGTGTGAGTCCCTTTTTGTGAGGTGGGTCTCTTGTAGACATCAAATGTATGGATCATGTTTTTTTATCCATTCAGCCACTCAATGTCTTTTGATGGGAGCATTTAGTCCGTTTACATTTAAAGTTATTATTGAAAGGTACGTGCTTGGATTCATTTCTATTTTCGTGCCTGTGTTCTTTCTTACCTTTATATTTCCTTTTTGTACAGCATTCCTTTTAGCATTTCTTGCAGTGCTGGCTTGGTAGTGATAAACTCCCTTAGCCTTTTTTAGTCTGCCAAGCTCCTGATTTCCCCTTCAATTTTGATTGATAGTCTTGCTGGATATAGTATTCTTGGATTCAGTCCTTTGCTTTGCATCACTTTGTAAATTTCTGTCCATTCTTTTCTGGCCTGATGTGTTTCTGTTGAGAAATCATTTGATAATCTGATGGGGGATCCTTTGTAGGTAACTCTGTTTCTCTCTTGCAGCCTTTAAGATTCTCTCTTTGTCTTGTACATTTGCCATCGTGTTTTTTTTTAAATATATTTTATTGATTTTTACAGAGAGGAAGGGAGTGAGAGAGTTAGAAACATCGATGAGAGAGAAACATCGATCAGCTGCCTCCTGCACACTCCCTATTGGGAATGTGCCCGCAACCCAGGTACATGCCCTTGACCGGAATTGAACCTGGGACCCTTCAGTCCGCAAGCCAACGCTCTATCCACTGAGCCAAACCGGTTTTGCCGCCATCGTTATTATGACGTGTCTTGGTGTGGGTCTTTTGGGGTTCATCTTGCCTGGGACTCTCTGTACTTGTGTAACTTTTTTCTTCCCCATATCTGGGAAGTTTTCTGACATTATTTCTTCAAATAGATTTTCTAATCCTTGCTGCTCTTCTTGTCCTTCTTGCAGCCCTATTATGCATATGTTAACTTTGTTTCATGTTGTCCCGAAGCTCCCTTAGGCTCTCCTCCTGCTTTTTAATTTTTTTCTCCAGTTGCTGTTCAGATTGAGCTTGTTTCTCTGCCTTATCTTCTAACTCACTAATTTGGTCCTCTGCTTCTTCTAGTCTGCTGTTGAAACTTTCCATGGTGTTTTTGATTGTAGCTATATCACTTCATTTCTTCTTGATTCTTGCATAGGTTGTTGATTTTCTCATCCATCCAGTGAATGAATTGTACAGCCATTATTCTGAATTCTTTTTCTGTCATGTTGCATGCTTCAACTTCATTAATTTCCTTTCTTGTCAACTCCTCATTGTCTTTCCTCTCAGTGTTGTGTCGTCTCTTCATTCTGATTATCTCCCGATGGTTCAAACGTCGAGTTGTGTGGGCCTGGGCCGTGTGCAGTGGGAGCCTCCCACCACCCTAGTGTCACTGAAGAGCTTTGACACTAAGATGTGTGGTTGTTGTGGGTTGGTGGGAACCAGGCTCACTCAGAGTCAGTGTTGTCAGCGCTCAGTGTGGCCTCGTGCGCGCCCTTAGAATCAGGGACCCTGCCTGCACCGTGCTGAAACAGAGATCCCCCTGGAGCGTGTTGAAAATCAGCGCCCCCTAGCGTGCGCCAGTATTCAGAGCTCCCCAAGAATCCAATATCAGAGTCTCTGTTGCTTTGCGTGACCTCGCATTGAGAATCGGTCCCTGTGTGCCCATGCACCAAGAATTGGAGTCACTGGCTCTTAGTATGAATGCACAGGGAGTCAGGGATCTCAGGTGCAGGTGAAAAGAAACACAGTCAAGTCACTGGTGCTTGGTGCTGCCTCCTGCCCAGAGAATCGGGGTCCCTGGGTCCCGTGCTACCGGTGTTCGCGCGTTTGCTCCCATCCCGGGACTCCTGAAGCGGGCACTATGCAGGACCAGTTCCAAGGTGCTCGTGCACTTCCAGGCTGTAATTCCTGTGGCAGCACTGAAACCCGGGAAAGGGGTGGGTCTATCCGTTACCATGGCGCCGCCCACGCGCCTGCAGGGAAGGGGATGGGCTCTGTTACTCACAGACCTGCGGGGGGATTTCTGAACTTGTGGTGTCCGCAGGTCTGTAGCTGTGGTCACAGGTCTCTGTCCCCAGTGGCTGCAGGGTCCTGGTATGCGTCTGAGATCAGACTGGGTGGTGCTGAAGCCAGGATCCTAGTCTCAAGCAGCTCTGTTTCCCAAGATGGGGTGATCGCTGTGCCCGTGCTGGCCGCCCAGGAGTGTCCGCGCAGGGAGCAGGGCTCCGCCGCCAAAGACTGTCCGGTTTAGCAGTCCCTTAGAAGACTTGCAGAATCTGTCCATAGCTCATACACACACACACCACACACGTCCACACACTCCTCTATCACTTCCTTGCGCTCTCACACTCTCTCCCTCCGTATCTTCCTGCCGGTCATGTGATTTTTGTCTTTCAGTTTGTTTATGTGATGTATCACATTTATTGATTTGCAAATATGGTGCCAATCTTGCATCCCTGGAATAAATCCCAGGGAATAAATCAGACTGGGTGGTGCTGAATCCCACTTGGTCATGGTGTATGACCTTTTTAATATATTGCTGGATCCAATATGCTATTATTTTGTTTAGGATTTTAGCATCTATCAGTGATATTATCTTGTAATTCTCTTTATCTGGTTTTGGAATTAGGATAATGCTGGCCCCATGAAAAGAGCTTGTAAGTGTTCCTTCCTTGGAGTTTTTGGAATAGTTTGAGGAGGATAGGTGTTAGTTCTTCTTTGAATGTTTGGTAAAACTCCCTGTAAAGCCATCTGGAACAAGGCTTTTGTGTGTTGGGAGGTTTTTTTTGTGTTTTTTTTTATAGCTTCAATTTCCTCAGTTGTTATTGGCCTATTCAGGTTTTCTTAATCAGTTTTGGAAGATCATAAATTTGTAGGAATTTGTCCATTTCATCCACATTTGCCAGTTTGTTGGCATATAGTTGTTCGTAGTATTTTCTTTCAATCCTTTGTATTTTTGTGGTATCAGTGGTTACTTCATCTCTTTCATTTCTGATTTTATTTGAGTCCTCTCTCTTTGTTTCTTGATGAGTCTGGCTAAGGGTTCATCAATCTTGTTTATCTATTCAAAGAATTGGCTCTTGGTTTCATTGATCTTTTGTTTTTGTTTTTTTGGTGTTTTTTTTTTTTTTTAGTCTCTGTCATTTATTTCTGCTCTGATCTTTATTATTTCCTTCCTTCTATTTACTCTGGGCCATTCTTGTTGTTCTTGCCGGAGACCAATTCCAGCATGTCATAATTTCAAGAGTTTCATCAAAACGTTGATGAGACTTGGGGACTCAACAGGGTTGAGTCACATTTGTAGTCACCTGTTGGGAATGGCTGAAGGCATTTCCCCAAACCTGAAAAGGGATGATTCTTGGCTGCCAGACAGCTAAAAGGCATCTTAATCTACATGTTATTGCCTCCTACTGGCCAAACACCTGAACAGCCGTAGGCTAATTCCCCCATTCTGACGATGGACTCTGTACCAAATCCTGTCCCTTTGAAGTCTCTATTTCTGCCTCGCCTCAGGACAAGTTGTATTGAAACAGGGGGTCCCTCAGGGGTGAGGACAGCGGAGTCCAACTCGCTGGGGCGTTTGCATGCACGACTCTGGAGACCAGGTTCAGAGACACAGATCTAAGTTTATTGAGGAAGTACAGCCGTATATAAAGGGGTAAGCAGCCAATGCAATAGGGACACGCTTGCTATGTTATCCAATGGGCATGAGGGTCGGGGCTAAGAGTAGGTGGCTCCTGGAGATTTGTCAGGCGGCGTTGCCACTTCCTGGTGTGCCAAGGAAGTCTGTTCGCTGGAATGTACTCACAGCGTTGCTTTGGCCGCAGCACTGAGATAGATCTCCTGAGCTCTTCCCACATCTCCCCCTTCCCTTTTTATAAGCGCCTGCTGGATGTGGATAATCATAGCTTGCTGTGCATCTATTCTTTGGATCATGGAGTAAAAGCAACGAAACAAGCAGAATGAAAGGAGGCCTCCTGCTGCTAGGACGGCCCATATGAATATGTTAGCAGGATTTAACCGGGAGGTTAGACGGCTGAGGGCATCACTTAAGAAACTAAACTCAATGGTTTCACTCGGGTATTGTTGATTCTTAGGATTCCTCGCTGGAGCTGATAGGTGCTGTTTAGGAATGCCTGGCTGAATGGACCTTTAAGGAGATTTGCTAATTTTTTGCATTCCCAGGAGGCATTTCTCACTGGAATGGGCGTTAGCAGATGGCAGTGTATCTTATATCACATTGGGTGTGTGATATTTGCCATAAATTATCGAGGTCTTCTTGGATTAAATCTATTTGTTGTTGTAAATCGAGTAACGCTTCCCATACCTGTTGGTTTATTGTTGCTTGTGTAACAAAGGTTTGGGCCGTGACCTCTGACAAGGAGTTTAGACTCTGCGCTGTTAATCCCTCCTGGGCTAGGGAAGTGATTCCTGTGGCCATACCTGCTATAGCGGCTATTATGGAAGAGATTATTAATATTACTAGTCCTACAGCCCTTTTTTTAATTTTTTTTGGAATTTCTTATGGATTATTAGTTCAGCCGGCCCGGCCCAGTCGCTGACTTCTACTGGAACCCAAAGTAGCGAGGGGGTGCGCATGGCTAGAGCGTAGGCATGGTTTGGATTCCAGCAATTAGATAGTATACAAGATTGCTGGGTACAAGTAAAAGCGCTATAATTGCTTTGTAAGAAGAAGGGGGGTCTCACACAGGGCCAGTAATTAAAACTATGAGTGGCTTTGGGATTGACTACAACGTTGTTCTTCCATCTACTTTGTCGGCTTTTTCCAGGTGCCGTTATACAGGCGGGCCCCTTTTAGGCCGGTGAAGGCTCTTTGGTCAATACATGCATTAGGCTCGCATAAATCCCACCGCCCGAATTGGGAGCGCAACCCTTGTATGGGGTTTTTTAATGCAAATGGTGTCATTCCCTTTCTTAAATGTCTCCCCCAAATTCCCAGGGCGCCCGTCTGTGTGTCGTGTTGGGAGTCACGGAGGCATTCTACCCTCTGCTTGTGGAAGGGAGGAGTACGGGGGGGCGACACCTCCGAGAGGAAAAGGTAGGAGCAGAAGGGTACTGTGGAGGGGCTGGTGGAGACCCTGGTCCAGCTCGATAAGGCCAAGGGAAAGGTTGCATTAAGTCCCAGCATAACCCCCTCTTTACAGAAATGGTTATTACAGTAAAAGTCCCCGGTTTCATGAGGTGCTAGGTATATCCACCCTTGTTCTGGAATAGTCTTATTATCTAGAGTCCACTTAAGGAGGTTAGGGCTACTGGTATCAGCCCATACTGTCCCGTTCCATGGCGACGAGACCGGTTCTGCTCCGTCACAGGGTAAGCCTACAGAATAGTCAGACACTTGGACAGCGGGGAATTGTAGGCTGTCGGCGCTAACAGGCATGAGCACCCCTGGATGAGGTATGGCCGCCCATACATGTTGCGCTCGTGCCTGAGAGTTCGCTGTTATTATGGCACACATTAATAGGAATAATGTCCCTGCTGACGGATTGCCTTCTGGTGCCATGCGTGCAGCTTGGTCCTGTAGGTTCTTGATGTCTCCCCAGGTAATGTTGTGGGCCCATCGATGTCTTGGTCGTCTCCGCCGCCGGGGCTGGCTGTCCTCTATGGTCAGGTCCTCCATTTCCTCTACCGGGGGTGAAGGTGATGGTGATGGTGGTCTACGGCTCATCGCTGGTGGTGCAGGGTTTGATGTCACGGGCAGGAATCCACGCGGGATTTTTCTCACCTTCTGGAAAAATACAAGCAAACCCTCTCCCTTGGGTTAAGAGTGGGTCGGGGCCCTTCCAAGCCCCAGTTAGTGGATCTCTCCACCGGACCAAGGGGAGAGGTGTTGGTATGTCTCTGAGACCACCCCAATGTTTGAAAATGGGAGAAAGACCGTCAGGGGCAAAATGAAAATAATTGCGGGTTATGAGAGCCTGTAATAGTTGCTGTTGAGGCGTTAATCTTTGGTCTCTCTCCCCCCCCCCCTTTTTTTCGTTAGTAGGCTGGATTTTTAACTCTTTATTTTGTCTTTCTATTATGGCTTGCCCTTGTGGGTTGTATGGTATGCCAGTAACGTGCTTGATGTTATGTTTCGTGAGGAATTGCTGAAAAGCCTCGCTGGTGTAGCAGGGATTATTATCTGTTTTAATTTTCCAAGGGAAGCCTAATGTTAAAAATGCTCCCTTGAGGGTTGCTATTGCGTGGTGAGTCTTTTCACCTGTGTGAGCTTGAGCATACGTGGCCCCAGAGCAAGTGTCAATGATTACATGTACATATTTGAGCCTACCGAAGCTGGGAATATGGGTCACATCTGCTTGCCATAAGGCATTGGGTTGGAGCCCCCTGGGGTTGACCCCTTGTGGCTGGAGGGGGCCTAAAGGCAATAGGGGGCCGCAGGTTTTACATGCCCGTATGAGATGCTTGCAACTAGAGAGGGTTAAATGAGGAAATAGCTTGTGTAAGCTAGCAGCTGACATATGAAATTTTGTATGTAGCAGTTTGGCTTCTTCTATGGGTGTTAAGGTCAAGACTAGGCTGTCTACTTGGTTGATTGCCTTCCGATAGGGGTCCGGGTAGACCCATGTGAGCCCTTAGATGCTATATGTACCAGGGATGTTGTCTGTTTTGTATGATCTCCTTGATAAAAAGTAGGGCCTGATCTATAGGTGTCTCTTTAGCTCGAAAAGTTGAGTGGCCTAGGGCTGTGACTGTGTGTATTGCATAGGCACTATCTGAGAAAATGTTTACTGGATGGTGTTGACAGTAGGTGAGGGCGTATGCTATTGCCAGCAGTTCTTCTACTTGAACAGAGCCAGTATAAGTATATTTTAAATAAACAGGTTTCCATTGTGACTTGTGGCTTTTAATGACTACTCCACAGTAATTCTTGCTAGCATTTTGTGAATACTAATGGTGCCTCAGGAATAGGCTTGCTGGTGGGTCTTATGAGCCCTATAGTGTAAAGTGGCAGCCGTTGTAGGTCTGCAAGAGCCAATTATTAGGTAAATGATTGTCTGTTTGCCCTGGAAAATGAAGCAGTAAAAGTTGAGTGTCTAAGTCTGTGCTTATCAGTTGTTTGAGCTGCTCAGTGGTGTATGGAAGAATGAGTGTGTCTGGCTCCTTACCATATAAGGTCAGGCATGCCCGTCTCTGCTTTCCCCCTACAGGGCAGAAGCAGCGATGGGCGGAGTGATTTTTGGTAGCTGGCTGTATGCTAGGTGGACCCAATAGAGCGGCCCCTGCTGGAAGAGGACCCCGCTGGGGTTCCCTTGGTTGTTAGAATTATTGCCTGTATGGGCTGTGTGGGGTCTATTCTTTCTAGTTTTTGTTCTCTAAGGGCGGTATTGACTGCACGAAGAGCTTCTTTAGCCGCCAAGGAGAGAGTCCTAAGACTAAGGGGGTCTGACTCCCCCTCAAGGAGAGTAAAGAGGGGGTTTAAGGCTTGGGTGGGCAAGGATATACTACTACGGACCCAGTTGATCTGACCGCAAAGTTCTTGGAGCTCATGTAATGTTATTTTATCAGGAATCGTTAATTGTAGTGCTATGGGGGTGATTTGTTCTTCTATTTTATACCCCAGGAAAGAGTAGGGTGGAATGGCCTGGACCTTTTCTGGGGCTATGGTCAGATTAAGGCTTTTTAAGTTTCTGAGCAGAGCTTGTAGGCAGGACTCTAGCCACACTGGATCTTAATGAGCTAGGAGGATATCATCCATATAATGGGTAATAAAGCATTGCCCTGCTACTGGCTTCGTGGCTACCCCTACGTAGGCCTGACACATAGTAGGGCTATTTTTCATGCCCTGAGGTAATACCTCCCATTGGTATCGCTCAGATGGGAGCTGGTAGTTTGTAGAGGGGACGGTAAAAGCGAAATAAGGTCTGTCCTCGGGGTGTAAAGGGATGGAAAAGAAACAGTCTTTTATATCACTTATTTTTATATAGGCTCCTTTGGCGATAGCAGAGGGGTAAGGTAGCCCCGGTTGTAATGGACCCAATTTTTGTACATGTCTATTGACTGCTCTGAGATCTTGTAAGAATCTGTATTTGCTTTTATCCCTTTTCTGGATTACAAAGACAGGAGTATTGTGGGGACTGATAGAGGGCTCTATATGGCCGGCGCGTAGTTGTTCTTGTACTAGCTGGTGTAGCGCCTCAAGCTTTTTGATGGGTAAGGGCCACTGTTCTACCCATATGGGTTGGTCGGTATCTCAAGTTAGCTTGATTGGGTTGGGGATACCTGGGTGAACAGTGGCCCCTAGAATTGGGGGGGGGTTGCGTGGAGATGGCCTTTACTGCTGTAAGAATGTCCCTTCCCCATAGCATATGGGGTACTCCGCTCATGAAGAGGGGTTTGAAATTCCCGGTGTTTCCGTCAGGGTCTTTCCATTTCAGCCAGCGTGCAGCCTGAGTAGCTGTTTTAAAGCTGCTGACGCCTTGTACTGTGGGTCCCACTGTTGTGGGCCAGCTGAGGTTTCTAACCTCCTCCTGTATAACTGAGACATCGGCTCCGGTGTCAGTGAGCCCTTTGATCTCCTTTTGCTCTATGGTAATGGTGAGAAAGGCTTTGTTTTGGGTTAGAGGTAGGGCCCAATATACCCCCGGCTCTCTTACTTGCGGGGCTGAGAGCTGCCCCATTTCTCGTTTAAAGGTGGGAGGGGTTTGCCCTCAGCGTCCGTGGTTGACCAGCAATCGCAGCACCAGTGAAGGCCTTTGCGACAACGGGGGCAGACTGAGGGGGCTTGTTTTTTTACGCCCTGTTTCCCTTTCTTATCGGGACATTCTTTAGCGTAGTGGCCAGTTCCCTTGCATCTAAAGCAGGTTCCCTTTGGCGACCCGGCCTGCCTAGCTATCTGGAGCTGTGCCGCTAGAGCGGTAGCTAGGGCGGCAGCAGAATGGCTGCCCGCGTCCAGGCAGGCTAGGACCCAATCATCCATGGACGCGCCTTTAAGGGGTGTTATGGCTTGGCGACATTCTGAGTTTGCTCCCTCCCACACTAATTCTTTCACTAAGGCATCTGCCGCTTGGGAGTGCGTTACTTTTCGATCTACCGCTTCTCTAACTCTATGCAGGAATTCTGAAAAACCTTCATTTGGACCTTGTAAAAGCTTGGAGAGCTGTGCAGGCTTGCCCTTCGGATTTATCTGGGCAAAGGCACGCATGGCACACAGGCGAACTTGATCGTAATACTGGGCGGGTCCTTGCGCAGCCACGGCGGGGTTGCTATATTGCCCCTCCCCTTGGAGAGAGGTGGCTGTAAAGGGCATGCCCTCCGCCTGGTTCCTTTCGCCTTGCAACTCACATTGTTCATAAAACAAGGCCTTCCATTGTATTATGTGTCCTGCAGGGAGGATGGTACGTGCCAGCCCTTTCCAGTCTTGTGAACAGTTTAGATTCATGCTAAAATTTTCTAATAATTGCTGAGTATAGGGGGCAGAAAGTCCATCTTCTTGAACTGCCTTTCTAATAGTCGTTAACGTTTTCTGATCATGTGGGATCCATGCTTGCGGCTGAGCAGCCATAGGGTTAACATTCACAGGAAAGAGGCCAGGGGTCTCTAGGCCTAAAGATGTCTTTGCCCTATCCCTCTGGCTGCACATGGATTGATATATCCCCGTCCATGGATTATCATCCGTGTCTCCCACGAAAGGGTTACTTGAGGGCTGCTGGGCAGTTAAACTTTCTGTTCACTCTGCAAGGGGAGCCTCCTGGCAAGACTCCCCTGTTTTCACCTCGCTAGAGGTTTTTGCTATCTCAGTTTCAGCCGTCCTTGAGCTTTGAGAAACTGCTTTTGGCTTGTCGAAAACAGCCCAGGAATCTGCGGGGGCAGAGGGCTCTGGAGGGGAATAGGGGGGCAGAGGGTCTTCTGTTCCCCCGCCCGCACCGCTGGTGGCGGAGAGAGCCTTCGATATAGGAGGTGCAGGCTCGGGCGGGGTCCCGCTTAAGCAAGCTAAAATTGCTAGAATAGCAGGTGTGAGAGAAAGCGGAAAAGTCTTTCCCTCATGGATTTCTGCTGACCTTATCCTCTGTAATGCTTTCTCCCATGTATTGGGGTCCCAAATGGGAGCTTCTAGCAACCAAGGGTTAAATGCTATTAGGACATCCCAGAGGTTTTGTAGCTCCTTTTCTGTTACTTTTACTCGCCTACTCTGTAAAAACGCATGAAGCACCCGAGCCTGAGGGGCTCGGGCTGAAGGGGGAAGGTTTCCCATCGTTACAGAGAGTCACTCACCCGACCTGGAGCTTGCCGTGCTGGGGTCCCTGTTCGGGCGCCAGATGAAACAGGGGGTCCCTCGGGGGTGAGGACGACGGAGTCCAACGCTCTGGGCGTCCTGCATGCATGACTCCAGAGACCAGGTTCAGAGACACAGATCTAAGTTTATTGAGGAAGTACAGCCGTATATAAAGGGGTAAGCAGCCAATGCAATAGGGACACGCTTGCTATGTTATCCAATGGGCATGAGGGTCGGGGCTAAGAGTAGGTGGCTCCTGGAGATTTGTCAGGCAGGCGTTGCCACTTCCTGGTGTGCCAAGGAAGTCTGTTCGCTGGAGTGTACTCACAGCGTTGCTTCGGCCGCAGCACTGAGATAGATCTCCTGAGCTCTTCCCACAGTATTAATAAAAAGCATGGGGTCCTGGGGACAGAGAGAACCTAAGACCTTACACCAGTGGTTGGCAAACTGCGGCTCGCGAGCCACATGCGGCTCTTTGGCCCCTTGAGTGTGGCTCTTCCACAAAATACCACGTGCGGGCACGCACGTACAGTGCGATTGAAACTTCATGGCCCATACGCAGAAGTCGGTATTTTGTGCAAGAGCCACACTCAAGGGGCCAAAGAGCCGCATGTGGCTCGCGAGCCGCAGTTTGCTGACCACTGCCTTAGACTTAAGATCTTAGAACTTGGCTCCTTTAGCTAAGCTCCTCTAACCCCCAAATGCCTTTTAAAATTATATTTCGTCTCCGGACTCTTTATTAGTCTCTGGGTTCCTATGTAACTTCTACGCACAACCTTCTCCAGATTCCTGAACCCTTCTTGATGCCGGGACAAGAACCCCAGCAGTTCTCTTTTTAATTCTTTAATTTGTAGGATTAGATAGGTTATTAAATTTTTTTCTTTTTTTCTTTTTCAGGTAGGCCTCTAGTGCTATGAACTTCCTTCTCTTAACTACTTTTGATGTGTCCCAGAGGTTTTGGGTTATTGTGAGTTCATTTTCATTTGTATCCTGGAAGGTTTTTTTTTCTTGATTTCATTGGTAACCCAGTCAGTGTTTAATAACATGCTGTTTAGCCTCCATGTGTTTGAATGTTTTTGAGGGTTTTACTGTAGTTGATTTCCAATTCATGCCATTGTGATCGGAGAAGATACTTGATATGATTTCCATTTTCTTGAACTTGCAGAGAATTGTTTTGTGTTCTAACACATGGTCTACCTTTGACAATGACCCATGTGCACCTGAGAAGAATTTACATTCTGCAACTAACTTTTAGGTGAAATGTTCTGTAAATGTCAATTCCATCTGATCAAGTGTGTCACTTAATGTCAGTTTCCTTGTTGGTTTTTGTCTGGAAGATGTATTTAGTGAATTCAGTGGGGTGTTAAAGTCCCCTACTATAGCTGTATTGCTGTGGATCTCTTCCTTAAAGTCTCAGAAGTTTTTTAAAAATAATATATATTTATTTATTTACTCCTATATTTACCAGAGTTACATCCTCTTGTTGGATCAGTCCCTTTAGTATTATGTAGTTACCTTTTCCTTTTGTTATGGCCTTTGTTCTGAAGTCTGTTTTGTGTGTTATGAGTATTTCTACCCCAGCTTTTGTTAGTTAGTTAGTTTGTTTACATGGAATATTTTTTTCTATCCTTCACTTTCAGTCTGTGTGAATCTATTGTACTGAGGTGGGTCTCTTATAGATAGCATATAATTGGGTCATGTTTTCTTATCTATTCAGCTACCCTGTGTCTTTTTATTGGAGCATTTAATCCATTTACATTTAAGGCTATTATTGATAGGTACTCATTTACTGCCATTTTTTTCTTTTTCTTTTTTTATTGCTTAAAGTATTACAAAGAGTATTACATATGTCTCCTTTTTTTCTCCCCTGCCCTTGACAATCCCCTGGCCTCCCCTACCCCCCAGTGTCTTATGTCCATTCGTTATGCTTATATGCATGCATACAAGTCCTTTGGTTGATCTCTTACCCACCCCCCTCGGCCTTCCTGCTGTAGTTTGACAATCTGTTCGAGGCAGCTCTGCCTCTGTATCTATTTTTGTTCATAAGTTTATAATGGTCTTTATTATCCACAAATGAGTGACATCATGTGGTATTTTTCCTTCATTGACTGGCTTATTTCACTTAGCATAATGCTCTCCAGGTCCATCCATGCTGTTGCAAATGGTAAGAGTTCCTTCTTTTTTATAGCAGCATAGTATTCCATCGTGTAGATGTACCACAGTTTTCTAATCCATTCATCTACTGATGGGCACTTAGGCTGTTTCCAGATCTTAGCTATGGTGAATTGTGCTGCTATGAACATAGGGGTGCGTATATCCTTTCTGATTGGTGTTTCTGGTTTCCTGGGATATATTCCTAGAAGTGGGATCACTGGGTCAGATGGGAGTTCCATTTTCAGTTTTTTGAGGAAACTCCATACTGTCTTCCATAGTGGCTGCAGCAGTCTGCACTCCCACCAGTAGTGCACAAGTGTTCCTTTTTCTCCACATCCTCTCCAGCACTTGTCGTTTGTTGATTTGTTGATGATAGCCATTCTCACAGGTGTGAGATGGTACCTCATTGTTGTTTTGATTTGCATCTCTCGGATGATTAATGACTTTGAGCATGTTTTCATATGTCTCTTGGCTTTCTGAATGTCCTCTTTTGAAAGGTGTCTATTTAGATCCTTTGCCCATTTTTTGATTGGATTGTTTATCTTCCTTTTGTTAAGTTGTATGAGTTCCCTATAAATTTTGGAGATTAGGCCCTTATCAGATATGACATTGGCAAATATGTTTTCCCACGCAGTGGGTTTTCTTGTTGTTTTGTTGATGGTTTCTTTTGCTGTGCAGAAGCTTTTTATTTTGATGTAGGCCCATTTGTTTATTTTCTCTTTAGTTTCCAATGTCCTAGGAGCTGTATCGGTGAAGAAATTGCTTCGGCATATGTCTGAGATTTTGTTGCCTTTGGATTCTTCTAGTATTTGTATGGTTTCCCGTCGTATATTTAAGTCCTTTATCCATTTTGAGTTTATTTTTGTGTATGGTGTAAGTTGGTGGTCTAGTTTCATTTTCTTGCATGTATCTGTCCAATTTTCCCAACACCATTTATTGAAGAGACTATCTTGACTCCATGGTATGTTCTTGCCTCCTTTGTCAAATATTAATTGAGCGTATTGGTTGGGGCTGATTTCTGGGCTCTCTATTCTATTCCATTGATCTATATGTCTGTTCTTGTGCCAGTACCTGGCAGTTTTGAGAACAGTGGCTTTGTAATACAGCTTGATATCTGGTATTGAGATCCCACCTACTTTGTTCTTTCTCAGGATCGCTGCAACTATTCAGGGTCGTTTTTTATTCCAGATGAATTTTTGGAGAGTTCGTTCTAGGTCTGTGAAATATGCCATTGGTATTTAAATGGGAAGTGCGTTGAATTTATAGATTGCTTTGGGCAGTATGGACATTTTAATGATGTTGATTCTACCAATCCAAGAACATGGTATGTTCTTCCATCTCTTTATGTCTTCCTCTATCTTTTTTTTCAATGCCCTGTAGTTTTCTGAGAAGAGGTCTTTTACCTCTTTAGTTAAGTTTATTCCTAGGTAGCTTAATTTTTTGGTGTGATGGTAAATGGGATTGCTTTTTTAGTCTCTCTTTCTGTAAGTTCACTGTTGGTGTATAGATATACCATAGATTTCTTGGCATTAATTTTGTATCCTGCTACATTGCCGAATTCTTTTATTAAGTCTAAGAGTTTATTGATGGAGTCTTTAGGGTTTTTTAAGTATAATATCATGTCATCTGCAAATAAGGACAGTTTTACTTCCTCTTTTCCAATTTGGATGCCTTTTATTTCTTCTTCTTGTCTAATTGCAATGGCTAACACTTCCAGTACTATGTTGAACAGGAGTGGTGAGAGTGGGCATCCCTGTGATGTTCCTGTTCTTAGGGCAAATGGTGTTAGTTTTTGTCCATTGAGTATGATGTTGGCTGTGGGTTTGTCATATATGGCTTTTATTATGTTGAGGTATGATCCTTCAATTCCCACCTTGCTGAGAGTTTTTATCAAAAATGGGTTTTGAATTTTGTCAAACGCTTTTTCTGCATCAATTGATATGACTGTGGTTTTTTTCTTTAATTTGTTTATGTGATGTATCACGTTTATTGATTTGCAGATATTGTACCATCCTTGCATCCCTGGGATAAATCCTACTTGGTCACGGTGTATGATCTTTCTGATGTACTGCTGGATCCGATTTGCTAAGATTTTGTTGAGGATTTTGGCATCTATGTTCATGAGGGATATTGGCCTGTAATTCTCTTTCATTGTGTTGTCTTTACCTGGTTTTGGTATTAGGGTGATGCTGGCTTCATAGAATGAGCTTGGAAGTGTTCCTTCCTCTTGAATTTTTTGTAGTAGTCTGAGGAGGATAGGTTTAGTTCTTCCTTGAATGTTTGGTAAAACTCCCCTGTGAAGCCGTCTGGCCCTGAGCTTTTGTTTGCTGGGAGCTTTTTGATGACTGCTTCAATTTCTTCCATAGTTATTGGCCTATTGACATTTTTAGATTCTTCCTGATTAAGTTTTTGAATGTTGTATTTTTCTAGGAATATGTCCATTTCCTCCAGGTTGTCTAGTTTGTTGGAGTAGAGTTGTCCATAGTATTTTTTAACAATCATTTGTATTTCTTTGGGATCTGTTGTTATTTCGCCTCTGTCATTTCTGATTTTGTTGATTTGGGTCCTTTCTCTTTGCTTCTTGGTGAGCCTGGCTAGAGGTCTGTCAATCATGTTTATCCTTTCAAAGAACCAGCTCTTTGTTTCATTGATTATCTGTATTGTTTTTTTGGTCTCTATGTCATTTATTTCTGCTCTAATCTTTATTATCTCCTTCCTTCTGCTCACTCTAGGCTTTTCTTGTTGCTCTCTTTCTAATTCTTTGAGCTGTAGATTTAGATGATTTACTACCATTTTTTCTTGTTTTTTGAGATAGGCCTGTACAGCTATAAACTTCCCTCTCAGGACTGTTTTCATTGCGTCCCAAGGTTTCGGATTGTTGTGTTTTCATTGTCATTAGTTTCCAGGATGTTTTTAATTTCTTCTTTGATCTCATCGGTAACCCAATCAATATTTAATAACGTGCTATTCAGCTTCCAAGTGTTTGAGTATTTTGAGTTGTTTTTATTGTAGTTTATTTCTAATATTAAGGCCTTGTGGTCTGAAAAGATGCTTGGTATGATTTCAATCTTCTTGAATTTGGGGAGACTTTGTTTGTGACCCAATATGTGGTCTATTTTTGAAGATGTCCCATGAGCACTTGAGAAGAACGTATATTTTGTGGCTTTGGGGTGAAGTGTTCTGAAGATGTCAGCTAAGTCCATCTGATCTCGTGAGTCATTTAGGATTGCTGTTTCTTTGCTGAGTTTTTGTCTAGCGGATTTTTCCAGTGATGTCAGTGGTGTATTAAAGTCCCGTACTATGATTGTATTGTTGTCGATCTCTCCCTGATATCTTCGAGGAGTTTTCTTATGTATGTGGGTGCTCCTGCATTGGGTGCATATATGTTTATCAGGGTTATATCCTCTTCTTGTATTGATCGCTTTAGTATTATTAAGTGGCCTTTATTTTCTCTTGTTATGGCTTTCACTTTGAGGTCTATTTTGTCTGATATAAGTATTGCTACCCCAGCTTTTTTTTCATTTCCATTTGCCTGAAAGATATTTTTCCATCCCTTCACTTTCAGTCCGTGTGAGTCCCTTCTAATGAGGTGGGTCTCTTGTAGACAGCAAATATATGGGTCATGTTTTTTTATCCATTCAGCCACTTGATGTCTTTTGATTGGACCATTTAGCCCATTTACGTTTAAAGTTATTATTGAAAGGTACTTGTTTGTAGCCATTTCTATTTTTGTGTGTGGCTGTTTTCTTTCTGGGCTTTTTAGTTCTTCTTTTTACACCAGTCCCTTTAGCATTTCTTGCATCGCTGGCTTGGTGGTGATAAACTCCCTTCGCCTTTTTTTGTCTGTGAAGCTTCTTATTTCCCCTTCAATTTTGAATGATAGCCTTGCTGGATACAGTATTCTTGGATTCAGTCCTTTGCTTTGCATCACTTTGTAAATTTCTGTCCATTCTTTTCTGGCCTGATGTGTTTCTGTTGAGAAATCATTTGATAATCTTATGGGGGATCCTTTGTAGGTAACTCTCTCTTTCTCTCTTGCAGCCTTTAAGATTCTGTCTTTGTCTTGTACATTTGCCATCATTATTATGACGTGTCTTGGTGTGGGTCTTTTGGGGTTCATCTTGCCTGGGACTCTCTGTACTTGTGTAACTTTTTTCTTCCCCATATCTGGGAAGGTTTCTGATATTATTTCTTCAAATAGGTTTTCTAACCCTTGTTACTCTTTCTGTTGTTCTGGCAACCCTATTATTATGTTGTTTCGTTTGGTGTTGTCCCATAGCTCCCTTAGGCTCTCCTCCTGTCTTTTAAATTTTTTCTCCAATTGCAGTTCAGTTTGGGTGCGTTTTGCTTCCTTGTCTTCTAATTCGCTAATTCGGTCCTCTGCTTCTCCTAGTCTACTGTTGAAACTTTCAGTGTTGTTTTTTATTGCAGCTATATCGCTCTTCATTTCTTCTTGTTCTTACAGATTTTATTGATTTTTTCCATCCGTTTCTTTTGATTCTTACATAAGTTGTTGATTTTTTTTCATCCATTTCTTCTTGCTTCTTGCATAAGTTGATTTTTTCCTCCATCCGTTTTGTGCATTCTAGGACCTTTAATTGGAATTCTTTTTCTGTCATGCTGAATGCCTCTGTTTCACTTAGCTGCTTTTCTGGCAAGTTCTCCTTTTCTTTCCTTTGCGGGTTTCTTTGTTTACCCGTGTTTGATCTCACTGACATATCTAGATGTTGAGTCGTTCAGAGGCTGCTCCTTGGGTGGCAGTGGCTTCTCGGGTTGTGGTTGCTCCTCGGGCGGTTGTGGTAGCAGCTGCTTCTCAGTTGGCATCAGCTCCTCTGGTGGGTGCTGTTCACAGCCATGGTGGCTCCTTTGGTTGGTGGGGGGAGGCTTCACACACCGCTGCTGTTCCCCAGAGAGAGGGTGTGCTGATCACGAGGCTGCTGTTCCTTGCATGGGGGTGGGCTACACACGCAGCTGCTGATTCTTGGATGGGGGCTGGCTGCACGCTGCTCTTATCCTTCTGATGTGGTGGGCTGCTTGTGGGGCTTCTGCTCCTAGGACTTGGACAGGTTGATTGCAAGTCTGTTGCTCCTCGGACGGGGGTTTGCTGCTTGCGAGGCTGCTGCTCTTTGGACAGGAGTAAGCTGCACGCGTGGCTGCTCCTCCTCGGACGGGGATGTGCCACTCACCCGGCTGCTGCTCGTCAGACAGGTGCAGGCTGTGTGTGGCTCTGCCCCTCGGACCAGTGCATGCTGCACAGGCCTGCCGCTCCTCGGACGTGGGCGGTCTGCTCGTGTGGCTGCTGCTCCTCGGACCGGGGTGGGTTGCTGCTGCTCCTCGAATGGGGCGGGGCCGCTCGCAGAACTGCTGCTCCTTGGATTGGGCAGGCTGCTTGTGCAGCTGCTGCTCCTCAGACTAGTGCAGGGTGAGGACTGTGCGCAGCTGATGCTCCTCAGATTGGGGTGGGCTGCGCAGGGCTGCTGCTCCTCAGACGTAGGAAGACTGCTCGTGCAGCTGCTGCTCCTCCAACAGGTCGGACTGCTCGCGTGGTTGCTCCTCCTTGGACGGGGAAGCAGGCTGCTCACACAGCTGCTGCTCCTTGGACAGGGGCAGGCCACATGAGGCTGCTGCTCTTAGGCTTGAGGCAGGCTGCTCACGGGGCTGATGCTCCCTGGACAAGAGTGTGCCGCTCACATGTCTGCTGCTCACGTGGTTGAAAAAATAATGTAAAAAGAAGTAGGAAATAAAGGAACAAACAAAAAAAAGGAGAACAAAGAAAAAATAAAAAAAAATAAAAAGCTAACAAAATAATAATAAAATATGAAAAATTGAAATGTCATTCCTTTGGCTGGCTTAAGATCCCAGTTTTCTGGAATGTCTGTGATTTTGTTGTTGTTGTTGTTCTCATTGCTAAGACTGAAACACGATGTGTCTTATTGTGGGGTTCTTTGGGTTCATCTTGATTGGAACTCTTGTGCTTCCTGCACTTGTGGGTCTTTTTCCTTCATCAGGGTATGGACGTTGGTATATTTGTTCCGTTTGTTTGTCTGTTGCTATGTTTTGTGCATGGTGTCTTCCTTTTTGTATCTGATTTCCTTTGATTAGGTACCATTCATTATATTTGAAAAAAGT
The DNA here is from genome assembly GCF_964212035.1 of Myotis nattereri. NCBI lineage: Eukaryota > Metazoa > Chordata > Mammalia > Chiroptera > Vespertilionidae > Myotis > Myotis nattereri. The sequence continues at coordinate 2,866,841 of NC_138087.1, forward strand.
ATATGTATGGTTGGTTTGAAGTCTAGATGATAGCCTTTTCAGCAGTAACTTTAGATTTTTCCCTGTTAGACAGAAGGAGGTTACCAGTCTGGAGTCACTATAATCCACATTTAAGGCTATTGTTTCCTGGACTTCCTCAGTGACATAAAACCGGGCTGCAGGTCCAACTGGGGTTTGTGTAACCATTTGTGGTACCTGCTTAAAATTGTTGAGGGGGTAGCTAAATAACAGTTTATTTTTTTACTGCAGGTTCTTTTATAACAAAAGTAACCAAGTGACTGAAGTGCCTTTTGGGGCTCTTATTTAGGTTTCTGCGTCACTATCTTGTTAACTTTATGTACTTTTAGATACTTTTAAAATTTCATCTATACTTAAAAATTATTCATTACATGGTTCCATCTTACTTACCTAGCCTGCCATTAAGAGAAGCAGAAAATTTCCTTTAATTTGCTTTTGAATTTACCTTGATGTTTGTTTGCTTTTTGTAGGTTCTACATGAAACATTTCCTCAACACACATTCCTCATGAATGGTCTCATTCAAGGTGTAAAGGTAAGAGTAATTGTGAATGAAGCCAGGAATTCTTAGTAGTTTAACTCTGGAAGTTTAGATGGGATTTAGGAAAACAGTTATTATTTGTTTTGTAGACCTAAATTTAAGTTTTAGCTGGATTATCAAAGTCAAAATAAAATACAATCCAAATCAGTAAGGCAGAAAATGATTTACTGGTAAATGAAAGACTGTTTTTATTAACATGCACACTACAGTTTATAGAGGATTCAATTTTGTGAGCTTTTGATTTCTCTACCTATCAACAGAATATAATGGTCAAGTGTTACTGTCTTCTTTTGAGAAATACTTTTAGACTGAGGAAGAAGAATCAAGATTTAGTTGGGTATATAGACTTTTGTCAAGGCTGGTAGTTGACAGTATTGCAGGTGTCCCTCATTTCCCCCTCTCAACTACTCTCCACCTGAGGCCTTCCCCACCCTATTGTCTGTGTCCGTGGGTTATGCGTATATGCATATATATTCTTTGATTAATCTCTAACCGTCCCCTCCAACCTCTTTCCGTCTGAGATCTGTCATGCCTCTGGACCTATTTTGTTTGGCAGTTTATTTTGTTCATTAGATTCCACATATGAGATCATGTGATATCTGTCTTTCTCTAAGTGGCTTATTTTGTTCAGCATAATAATCTCCATGTCCTAGCCACACTTTTTGAGTTCTCAGCCTCTTAACATAATTAGCCTTACTTTATTGTTTAAATTTTAATGTGCTATTAGAACAGCTTATAAATATTTTTCATTTAAATAAAATGATAATGTTATAATCCAGTTCCACTTTATAGTAAAGTATATGAATATAGTGTCTAATTTGTCTTTCCCAGCTTAGATCATATAAATCTGTGCATAATTTTACTTTGTACTGAACTGCACACTTAAAATTAAAGTTATGCCCTAATAATTTGCTGAATTCGTGCACTAGGGAGGAGGGTGTCCCTCAGCCAGCCTGTGCCCTCTCACAGTTCGGGACCCCGAGGGGTCCTTAGTGCTGCCCCCGAGCTAGGAGAGGCTCCTGCCACTGCCGCAGCACTCGCAGCCATGAGCCTGGCTTCTGGCAGTGACCACCAGGGGGCAGCTCCTGCATTGAGCATCTGCCCCCTGGTAGTCAGTGTGCATCATAGCAACTGGTTGTTCCGCCATTCGGTCAATTTCCATAGGGTCTTATATAGGACTGTAGGCCCGGTGCACAAAATTAGTGCGGGGGGGGGGGGGGGGCGCGGCAGGGAGCGGTGTCCCTCAGCCTGGCCTGCACCCTCTCCAATCTGGGACTCCTCGGGGGATGTCCGACTGCCAGTTTAGGCCCGATCCCTAAATCAGCAGTCGGACATCCCTCTCACAATCCAGGACTGCTGGCTCCTAACCACTTGCCTGCCGGATCGCCCCCTAATCGCTCCCCTGCTAGCCTGATCGCCCCCTAATCGCTCCCCTGCTGGCCTGATTGCCCCCTAATCGCTCCCCTGCCGGCCTGATCACCCCCAACTGCCCTCCCCTGCCAGCCCAATTGCCCCCAACTGCACTTCTCTGCCGGCCCGGTCGCCCCCAACTGCCCTCTCCTGCCAGCCATCTTGTGATGATGTGAGGGTGTCACGCGAGGGCCACCTAGGCTTTTATTAGTATAGATCAGTGGTTCTCAACCTTCCTAATGCCACTACCCTTTAATACTGTTCCTCATGTTGTGGTAACCCCCAACCATAAAATTATTTTCGTTGCTACTTCATAACTGTAATTTTGCTACTGTAAACAATATGTAATTATATATGTGTTTTCCGATGGTCTTAGGCTACCCCTGTGAAAGGGTCGTTCGACCCCCAAAGGGGTCACAACCCACAGATTGAGAACCTCTGGTATAGATAAGTTGCAAGACTGCCATTCTCTGGAGCATTATTTCAATCTGTCTAGATTTTGCTTCCTAGCACTTGTTAACAGCTTGGCTCAAATGAACTCACAAAAATTCTTCAGAGGTTTGAATGTTTCTTACATTGACATTTACTTGACACAGAGGGTAGGTTTCCATATTCAGCTGGGACCACCCCTCGGACCAGGACCTGGTACTAGGATCCAGGAAAGGGCCCATTGAGCCCACCGGCTCTCACCACATCAGGTGGACTGGGTGAATTGTTTCTTGTATCCAGGCCCTCCCCCACTTGTGGTAAAGACTCTAACTTTATTTAAACTGCACTTTTAAATCCTGAAAATGAAAGGAAGGTTAAGGGTTAACAGAACTCATGCTATGGTGAGAGAGGAGGAAAAATGGATGGCTAGTTTTTAATTTTGGCTTTTCAATTGGAATTGCTTTCTTGAGAGTCTGAACAAAAACCTTTCCCGTATAAGTGAGAGCTGAACTTGTTCAGTTCCAAAGATAAAGGACACGTCCTCCCTCCAGCCAAATCTTGGTTGTTCTTAAGCGATTAAAAATCTTTGTAATGTGTCAGAGGTCATTCCTCATGACATACAGCAGCTCCATAGTGAAATTTCAACTCAACTCTTACTAAACCATTGACTCATCTGGGGACACGTGCATACAGGTTAGTCACTTAACACTCCAAGTTCTCATGGCTGTATAAACAGCTGTGGCGAGAAACCGCAGCACCTAGAGGGTGAAAGCCTCATAGGACTCGACCCATAAGCAACACACCTTGACCCACTACAGAGCATCCCTACAAAATTTCATGAGACTCTGCAAATATATTTAAAAAAGAGAAACACCACTGCCCGGCCTGCGTGGCTCAGGGGCTGAGCATCGACCTATGAACCAGGTCACAGTTCGATTCCTGGTCAGGGCACATGCTCGGGTTGCAGGCTTGATCCCCCAGTGTGAGGTGTCTAGGAGGCAGCTGATCAATGATTCTCTCTCATCATTGATGTTTCCATCTCTCTCTCCCTCTCCCTTCCTCTCTGAAATCAATAAAAAATATTTTTTAAAAAAATAAAAACGCCAAAACCGGTTTGGCTCAGTGGATAGAGCGTCGGCCTGCGGACTGAGGGGTCCCAGGTTCGATTCCGGTCAAGGGCATGTACCTGGGTTGCGGGCACATCCCCAGTAGGAGATGTGCAGGAGGCAGCTGATTGATATTTCTCTCTCATCGATGTTTCTAACTCTCTATCTCTCTCCCTTCTTCTCTGTAAAAAATCAATAAAATATATTAAAAAATAAAAATAAAAACACAAAATTTAACATGAAAAATTAGGCCTCCAAGGCTGGAGACTCTCAGATCCCAGCCCTCATTAGTACTCTGATAAGAAACCTTTTACTTACAATAAATAATACCTCTTTCACCTGGGAGGATTACAAATTTACTTAGGCAGCAATACCCCAGAATATACAAAATTTCCCCCCTATTGTATTAAATAGTAAAAGCTGATTTAAATAATATTAAATTTCCTAATAATTCCACTGCAATCCAATATGTAGATGATTTAATCTTATATTCTAAAAAATTACTAGGCTCCCAAAAAGGCACAGTATATCTATTATAACAGCTAGCCGTAAAAGGACAAGAATATCATAGAACAAGCTCTTACTCTGTTTACCCTTGGTAAAATACTTTGGTAATCTAATATCTAAAGATGGGCTATTAATTAACCCTAAAAAACTCAGGTAAATCCTATCTTTTCCTCTTCCAAGAAAACTAGCTTAGAGGATTCCTAGTTTGACTGAATATTGTCACACAAAAAATGGGGTTCCAAATTTTTCATTAATGGCCCAGCCTTTATGTCTTATTAAAATCAAATTAACCTGATCCAATTCAGTGGAACTCAGAAGGAAAACAAGTTATAAAATTTCTAAAAAAGAATCTAGAACTTCCACTCTGGTGCACCTTAATTATAAAAATTTTAACTCAAAAATAAAATCATCATAGACCTATGATCTATTACAGTCAACAACTAAAGTCAATAGCCAGAAAGCCTCCTCCCTCCATGACAGCCGTTTCTGCTATAGACGGTATACAAAAACGCAGCAACAAAGCTATGGACTCGCCTTTGTTAATGTTCCTCATTCTATTAAGCAGGGGTTCTCAACCTTCCTAATGCCTCGACCCTTTAATACAGCTCCTCATGTTGTGGTGACCCCCAACCATAAAATTATTTTCGTTGCTACTTCGTAACTGTCATGTTGCTGCTGTTATGAATCGTCATGTAAATATCTGATGTGCAGGATGCATTTTCATTGTTCGCGACCCACAGGGTGAGAGCTGCTGCTAAGTCTCCGCCAAACTCTAATCGCATTCAGCACTTCTGTCAGCACACTGGCTCTTGCCTTCTTCACCCAATTTCACTTAAACTTATTATAAGGGTCTTAACCCAACAACTTTGCTCCTTTATTTACAGAATAAACACATGCACAATTGAATTCTGCTTATTGACCACATTCTTATTCCTAGAAATGGTTTATAGGAAACTCCTTCATCTAATACTGAGTTAATTTGGTTTGTAAATGAATCTTTAAAGAATAAACAGGAATGTTACCAAACTGAATATACAATAACTTCCACAGTAAACATAATTGAAGATTCTTATTTATCTAAATAAAATCTACCCAACACGCCTAATTGCTAATTCAGGCCTATCAGTTGGTTAAAAATAAAATCTGTTTAACTTACTTAAACTATTCCTTTCTAAATTAATAAATTTTATAAAAGTTATTAAGTATGTAGATATTTTAAAATAACTTAAATACTAAAACATTGGTTGCTAGACAAGTCTTGGGTTCACCTGCTTTTGGCTTTTTTACTAAGAGGCTTGGAATGAACTTGGAACTCTTAATAAATGTCTAGTGCTTTGTTAAAGTTGTATTTCATGAAAGTGTGTTTGCCAATAGAAAAACCTGTATTTCTAAAGGTTATGAAATATGTTCATAAAAGTCAGGCTAGGGCAGTGATGGCGAACCTTTTGAGCTCGGCGTGTCAGCATTTTGAAAAACCCTAACTTAACTCTGGTGCCGAGTCACATACAGCAATTTTTTGATATTTGCAACCATAATAAAACAAAGATTTATGTTTTTGATATTTATATATGTAAATGCCATTTAACAGAAAAATCAACCAATAAAAATGAGTTCGCGTGTCACCTCTGACATGTGTGTCATAGGTTCGCCATCACTGGTCTAGGTAATACTGATTGCTTACTTTTTTGGTTATCTCTAAAAAGTAAGGGTTCCAAAAGTTAGACATTCTAACTAAGTTAAAATGTATATAATTTTAATAATATAAAATATGGAAATGCATTTTTAAAAGAAAAAAGTAAATTATCAAATTATATATATGATCTTTATGTAATACATTTCATTTATTTATGACTAGAGGCCTGGTGCACGAAATTCATGCACTTGGGGGGGAAGTCCCTCAGCGGGGCTTGCACCCTCTCGCAGTCCAGGAGCCCTTGGAGGATGCCTGACGATTTAGGCCCACTCCCCCTAAGCCATGAGTTGAACATCCTTAGCGCTGCCGCAGAGGCAGGAGAGGCTCCTGCCACCGCCGCTGTGCTCACCAGCCTTGAGCCCAGCTTCTGGCTGAGTGGCACTCCCCCTGTGGGAGCACACTGACCACCACGGGGCAGCTCCTGTGTTAATCGTTTGCCCCCTGGTGGTCAGTGCACATCATAGTGCCTGGTCATTCTGCCATTTGGTCAATTTGCATATTAGCCTTTTATTATATAGAATGTGTGGTACATTTTCTGCCTCCAAATGGCATTACTAGGCTATAATCTTTTATTGGCCTAAAAAAATTAAATACTTATATAAATTAAGCCAAATCCTGTAGTCTACATAAATATTTAATATTAAAACTATTTCAAATCTAATGTCTTTTAAAATTATTACCATAAAAATATTTATTTTACCTGGGTTTACAAAGTTTATGTCATAATCTTTTGGTTAAGTTTGACAACCTTTCCACAGTTTAAATTTTTTTAAAAAACATATCTTTATTTATTTCAGAGAGTAAGGAAAAGAGAGATGAAGAGACCAATGAGAATCATTGATTGGCTGCCTCCTTCATGCCCCTCACAGGAAATTGAGCCTGCAATCCAGGCATGTGCCTTCACCGGTAATTTAACCATCACCTCCTGGTTCATAGGTTGACCCTCAACCTCTGAGCCATGCTGGTCAGGCCAAAGTTTAAATTTTAAAAGACTTTTTAACCGAGAAATTACTTTGGGTTATTTCAATGGGCCCCTATTAAAGAAAAGTTTTTAAAATAATTAAGCCTATTTAATATACTTAAAATTGCATGGGAAGTTTTACCTAATAATAATAATAATAATAATAATAACTATATTCTGTTTACATACATATATTTTTATTAAAATGAATGTTTCAAGTATTTCAGCCTGCTCCAGGGAAAAACTTACAAAACATTAAAGCCAAATTCAAACAGAAAGCTCTCAGGTAGTAGGTGTCCTGTCAGTGACACTGGGCAGCCAAGAGTGATGGTTTCCCATAGGGGGCATCCGCTAATAATGCTCCTTGTATTTATAACCCACACGTTGGAAATTTATAAATTGTTTCCAATACTCAATATACACTTCCAGTGTGCCACATATAGTATTTTAAAACCTTACATATTTATTCTTTATATATTAAAATTCTATATTAAATCTAAAAAAGTATGGACTTTATATTATTCTTTTGTGTCATTTTACAGCAATTATTTTCCAAAAAAAACTGTTATCTTAAAATGTTGGATCTTAAAAAAAAATTTTTTTTAAATCATTGTAATCAGATCTATAACCATGTCATTTTAGGTTTTGTCATTTATGGACAATCATTATTTTACTCTAATACATTTGCAAATATGTTACTTTTAAAAAAAAAAATCCATGAAAAGGACTCTGACACTCTAAATTAAAAATTTCTAAACAGCTCATATCTATAATAATAAAAAAAAAGTGTAATATGCTAATTAGACTGGACAGCCAAACATCCTTCAGGACGACCTTCTGGACAAAGCTGGGGCTGCGAGGGCCGAGGCAAGCCGCCGAAGCTGCAAGGGCTGAGCCCCTTGCACAAATTTCATGCATCAAACCTCTAGTCTTTAAATAAAAACTTACAAAACTCTAAAAAATAACTAAATTCGTGAAAATGCAAATAATCAGAATGAACAAAAAATTGGTTATGGTACTAAATAAATAGCAAATAATTATTCTTATGACTTATTTAAAATGTTACTGATTTTAAAAATCTTTGTTTTCTAAATATAATAGTAGCTAAAAAGAAAAATACATACTAAGAAAAACCTAATTCTTGGTTATTATCGAGAACCAACTTATAAAAACTAATAAATTAATAACATTGATTTCACAATATACTCCCATAAAAAAAAAAAGACTTCAAAAACCACAATTTGCCCTAACCGGTTTGGCTCAGTGGATAGAGCGTAGGCCTGCGGACTGAAGGGTCCCAGGTTCAATTCCGGTCAAAGGCATATACCTTGGTTGCGGGCACATCCCCAGTAGGGAGTGTGCAGGAGGCAGCTGAATTGATGTTTCTCTCTCATCAATGTTTCTAATTCTATCCCTCTCCCTTCCTCTCTGTAAAAAAATCAATAAAATGTATTTAAAAAAAAAATAAAACCACGATATACAACCAAAAATGTGTCCATTGGAAAAGACGTGTTAAAGCGGCAAGCCTGTTTTGTCTTCCTTTCTGTTTAGCCCACGATATCCGATTTCAGTGATACGCTGGCAGCTGGAGATTGACGAGGTCCAAACAGAAAGTATAGTGTCAGTCACCGCTTAACTTGTTAAGGACTCCAGCACTGTTGGAATAAACCTTACCAAATGCCTTATCATGAATGAATGTCTGCCTCTATCTCTGACATTCGCCTCTGCCTATAGCTGAAATCAAAAACTTCTCAAGGACAAAAAGCCATTGACACCAAAGGCAGGAAACAATCCCAAAACTACAACAAATTGATACTGTTCAAACCTTATTCCAGTATCACCTAATTGTTATTAATTAAATAAATAAAATTATTTGTACGTTATTATTATCCCCCTTATGCTTTCCTAATGGAATTAATATCTCTCTTCTCAGACCCTTTCCCTCATTAGACATAAAAAGTTTTAACTACTCTGCACCTGCTAATCTTTCACATCTACTAGACAATAATATTCTGATTATTGGTTATAGTAAAGTTAACACTTTATTGGCCACACATTGACTTTCTCCTACTAAAAATATAAGCTTTAGTATAGTTTTTTCTGGATATATCCATTATAAAAACCCATCTTGGACAAATAACTTTAAAAACACCTCCCTAATTGCAATAGTTCAGCTGACAGAGACCATCCTCAATAACACTAAAGTATTTCTAATAAAAAAGAAATGGGCCATATTTAAAAATAATAAACAATAAAAAACTATTTCACTAATTGCAAAAGTAAAAAAGTGAAAAATTATGCCACCAATCTACATAAAATACTAAATTCACCCAATCCTGGCCTATTATATCTACCCCAACACATAACAATCTACACTAATAAAAGACAAACATGGTAATTGGCGTACGACCGCTACCCTTCCCATTGGCTAATCCCCTTGTCACTCACAGAGTAGGGCCGAGATATGCAAATTAACTGGCAGCCAAGATGGCAGCCAGCAGCCAGGAAGCTGATGGGAAGAGGGAGGCTTGCTTGCTTCAGTGACGGAGAACTCCAACGTTCCCCGCCTGTCTTGCCGGCCCCTCAGCTGCAACTCTAAGTAACTATGTTGCGAATATAGAAGCTAAAAAAAACCCAGAAACCTGCTTTACTCAGCGGGGCTTCAGCCAGCCGGACCGCAGCAGTGTATCAAATACAGACGGTAAACAAAGGCCAGAAACCTGTTTTCAGCAGCCGAGGCCTCAGAGCTAAAGCTGGCCCAGAATTAAAAAAAAAAAAGAAAAGAAAAAACGGAGCGGTTGGGAGCTTCAGTCCCAGCCTGAAAACAGCCCTCAGCCCCTCAGCCAGACTGGCCAGGCACCCCAGTGGGGACCCCCACCCTGATCCAGGACACCCTTCAGGGCAAACCAGCCAGCCCCACCCATGCACCAGGCCTCTACCCTATATAGTAAAAGGGTAATATGCCTCCCAGCACCGGGATCAGCATGACAGGGGGCAGCGCCCAAACCCACTGATCGCCCTGCACCTCTGTGTGTGACAGAGGGCAGGGCCCCAATCCCCCCGCCCCCCACGGGCCCTGCTCTGTGTGTGATGGGGTAGAGCCATAACCTCCCCATTGGCCCTGCCCTGAGTATGAGAGTGGCGGCGCCCCAAGCACCTGATGGGCCCTGCTCTGTGGGTGTTAGAGGGCGGCGCCCCAACCCCCCCCCCCCACGGGCCCTGCTCTGTGTGTGATGGGGTAGAGTCATAACCTCCCCATCTGCCCTGCCCTGAGTGTGACAGTGGCGGCGCCCCAACCCCCTGATCCGCCCTGCCCTGAGTGTGACAGGGGGCGGTGCCCCAACTCCCCTATCGGCCCTACTCTGTGCGTGACAGGGTATGGAGCCCCAACCCCCCTGATGGGCCCTGCTCTGTGCATGACAGGGGGTGGCGCCCCAACTCCCCATCGACCCTGCCCTGAGTGTGACGGGGCGGTGCCCCAACCCCCCAATCGGCCCTACCCTGAGCGTGACTGAGGGTGGCATCGCAACCTCCCGATCCTCGCTGCTCTGTGCATGACAGGGGCAGCGCCCTAAGTCCCCAATCGGCCCTGCTCTGAGCTCGACCAGGGGCTGCACCTAGGGATTGGGCCTGCCCTCTGCCACCCGGGAGCAGGCCTAAGCCAGCAGGTCGTTATCTCCCGAAGGGTCCCAGACTGCGAGAGGGCACAGGCCGGTCTGAGGGACCCCCCCCCTTCCCCCGAGTGCACAAATTTTTGTGCACCGGGCTTCTCGTATCTATATATAAAAGGCTAATATGCAAAGATTCTCCTCGGGAGTTTGATCACTTGTTATGATGTGTGCTGACAACCAGGGGCCGGCACAGAATGAAGGAAGGCCCCAGCCTGCAGTCTTGATCAGTCCTGATCGCCGGCCAGGCCTAGGGACCCTACCTGTGCACAAATTTTGTGCCCCGGGCCTCTAATATCCTCTATAATAATAAAAGCATAATGTGCTAATTAGACCAGATGTCCTTCCGGATGACCTTCTGGACAAACCTGGGGCTCCCCGGGTCCTGGGTGCCTGCCAGAAGCTGGAGGGAAGCCTGGGTCCCAGGTGCCAGGGGAAGGAAAGCCTACTCTTGCATGAATTTTGTGCATCGGGACCCTAGTCCTATATAAGAAAGAGGTGATATGCAAATTGACCGTCACACCCTTGTACAAGATGGCCGGCAGGGGAGGGCAGTTGTGGGCAATCAGGCCAGCAGGGGAGCAGTTTAGGCGTTGATCAACCACTGAGCCACACTGGCTGGACTAAAAGATGGTTTAATTGATTGAAATGCTTATTTCCCTCAGAGTCTTCTTTGTCTAATATTAGACATTTTCTGTTTCTAATCAGTATTACTGATTTAATACTTTTATTCCTAGTATATAAATATTATACTAAATACAAAAAATCCCACAAAAATCAAGTCATAACTCAAAAATGAAATATAATCCAGAATATTTTTTAACAAGGACATATAAAATCTAACTGCCTCCCATATACCTGCCTTTTTTTTCTTTTAAACAATAATAATTCAACCTTGAATACCATCTAAGGTTATAGTCTTGCCCATCCCAAGTAGTCCACCCTGTTCAACAAGACAAACGCTGACTCTAAAACTTCCTAAAAATAAGCCTTCCTAACACCATAAGACCTCATTACCCATTTAAAAGGTTGGTCATGAGTACATCCTTTGGGTCGATTTATGACCAAAAGATGGATGTATGGACAAAAAATGCCCAACAAGTTCAAGGGAGGCCTGCGTTGCCCTAACCGGTTTGGCTCAGTGTATAGAGTGTCAGCCTGCGGGCTAAAGGGTCCCAGGTTTGATTCTGGTCAGGGGCATGTACCTTGGTTGCGGGCACATCCCCAGTAGGAGGTGTGCAGGAGGCAGCTGATCGCTGTTTCTCTCTCATCGATGTTTCTAACTCTCTATCCCTCTCCCTTCCTCTCTGTAAAAAATCAATAAAATATTTTTTATTTTTTTTTTTAAAAAAAGGGAGGCCTGCGTCGCAACCTTACAAACTCAGACCTAAGGTAATCACAAAGGATGGTCTTTATCTTAATTACGCCTATTATCCTCTTATACAGTAAAAGGCTAACATGCAAATTGTCCCCTCGACCAGGAGTTTGACCATGGGGCAGGGCCAGCCAGCCAACCGTCCATGGCCCGTCCCCCCAGCTAGTCCGACCAAATCAGGGTGAGCCCACTGGACCCCACCCGTGCATGAATTCATGCACCAGGCCCCTAGTCTATAAATATAAAAGCCTAAGTGACCATTCAACCGTCCAACTGGCAGCTGTGATGCAAAATGACCACCAGGGTGCAGATGCTAATTCAGAACCTACCGAGCTGTGGTGACTTGGTAGCTGTGGTTCTCAGGTGACGGAATCAGAGAAGAGGGAGCCCAATTCCGGGGTGCATCACCCGAGAACCACCCTCTCACAATCCAGGAACCCTTGAGGGATGTCGGACTGCCGGTTTCAGCCCAATCCCCGCAGGCCAGGCCGAGGGACCCCACCTGTGCATGAATCCGGGCACCGGGCCTCTGGTCTTTTTATATCTACAACTAGAGGCCCGGTGCACAAAAATTTGTGCACTCGGCGGGGAGGGGGGTCCCTCAGCCCGGCCTGTGCCCTCTCGCAGTCTGGGACCCCTCGGGAGATAACGACCTGCTGGCTTAGTCCTGCTCCCAGGTGGCAGAGGGCAGGCCCAATCCCTAGGTGCAGCCCCTGGTCAGGCTCAGGGCCGATGGGGAGTTGGGGCGCTGCCCCCTGTCATGCATAGAGCGGGGCGGATCAGGTGATTGCGATGCCACCCTCAGTCACGCTCAGGGTAGGGCCGATTGGGGGGTTGGGGCACCATCCCCTGTCACACTCAAGGCAGGGTCGATGGGGAGGTTGCGGCGCCACCCCCTGTCATGCACACAGCAGGGCCCATCAGGGGGGTTGGGGCTCCGTACCCTGTCATGCACAGAGCAGGGTCAATCGGGGTTGGGGAGCTCCCCCCTGTCACGCACAGAGCAGGGCCCATCAGGGGGTTGAGGAGCTCCCCCCTGTCACAGAGTAGGGCCGATAGGGGAGTTGGGGCACCGTCCCCTGTCACACACAGAGCAGGGCGGATCAGCGGCTTGGGGCGCCGCCCTCTATCACCCACAGAGCAGGGCCGATCAGGGGGTTGGGACGCCGCCACTCTCACACTCAGGGCAGGGCCGATGGGGAGGTTATGGCTCTACCCCATCACACACAGAGCTGCAGGGCAATCAGGGGGTTTGGGTGCTGCCCCCTGTCACGCTGATCCCAGTGCCGGGAGGCCTCTCAGCTCCGCTGATTTCGGTGCTGAGAGGCATGTTACCCTTTTACTATATAGCATAGAGGCCTGGTGCACGGGTGGGGGCCGGCTGGTTTGCCCTGAAGGGTGTCCTGGATCAGGGTGGGGGTCCCCACTGGAGTGCCTGGCCAGCCTGGGTGAGGGGATGATGGCTGTTTGCAGCTGGTCACACACCCTTCAGGGTGGGGGTCCCCACTGGGGTGCCTGGCCAGCCTGGGTGAGGGGATGATGGCTGTTTGGAGCTGGTCACACACCCTTCAGGGTGGGAGTCCCCACTGGGGTGCTTGGCCAGTCTGGGTGAGGGGCTAAGGGCTGTTTTCAGGCTGGGGGTGACTGAAGCTCCCAACCGCTCCTTTTTTCCTTTTTTTTTTTTATTATTCTGGGCCAGCTTTAGCTTGAGGCTTGGCTCCAGCTCTTAGGCCTCCGCTGCTGAAAGTAGATTTCTGGCCTTTACTTACAATGTTGCGATCCTGCTGGCTGAAGTCCAGCAGTATTTGTTACATAGTTTCTTAAACTGCAGGCTCAGAGGCCTGCAGCCGCAGGCGGGGAACGTTGGTTTCCTCCGTCATTGAAGCAAGCAAGCCTCATGTTAGTTTCAAGCTGCCTGGCTGCCGGCCGCCATCTTGGCTGTCAGTTAATTTGCATATCTCGCTGATTAGCCAATGGGAAGGGTAGCAGTCGTACGCCAATTACCATGTTTCTCTTTTATTAGTGTAGACTAGAGGCCAAGCCAGCTGGGGGGAGGGTAAAAGACCTTCAGCCCAGCCTGCACCCACTCCAATCTGGGCCCCCTTGGGGACTGTCCAACTGCTGGTTTAGGCCTGATCCCACAGTGATCGGGCCTAAGCTGGCAGTCCGACAGCCCTCTCACAATCCGGGACTGCTGGCTCCTAACCACTCGCCTGCCTGCCTGATAGCCCCCTAGCCCCTCCCCTGCCGGTCCGATTGCCCCCAACTGCCCTCCCCTGCCGGCCTGGTCCCCCCCTAACTGCCCTCCCCTGCTGGCCATCCTGTGACGATGTGGGGTGGCCATCTTGTGGTGCGAGGGTCAATTTGCATATTACCTCTTTATTATATAGGATTATTATATAGGATAACATACTTTGGAATGTCCAAGTCATTCCCTTTTTCCAAACCCATCAAAACACAGATACCACACTAGAACAGAGACCACAAATGCCCTCAGTGTTATTTAATAATTGTTGACTGTTAGCTGTCCTATATAAAAGAGCTATGTGTCTACCATTTTACTTTTTATCCAATCCCACAAGTTTCCCCACTATATTTTCCCCCATCTCCCAATTTGTCATTAATGGATTTCATGTAGCCCACTTCTTCTCTCTTGATTGTAATGCATAAAATAAGTTGCAAAACTACCATATTTTGGAGCATTTTCTCAGTCTGTTGAAATTTTGCTTCCTGACAGCTGTTGACAGTTTGGCTAAAATAAATTCACAAAAATTCTTCAGAGGTTTAAATGTTTCTTATGTTGACATTACTTTAGCTTTAAATCTCTGCTCTGACCCTGGCTGGTTTGGCTCAGTGGATAGAGCGCCGGCCTGCAGACTGAAGGGTCCCAGGTTCGATCCCAGTCAAGGGCACGTGCCTGGGTTGCCGATTCAATCCCCAGTAGAGGGTGTGTGTGTGTGCGTGTGTGGGTGTGGGGTGGTGTGGGTGTGGTATGTGTGTGTGGGTGTGGGTGTGTGGGGGGTGTGTGTGATGTGTGTGGTGTGGTGTGTGTGTGTGGTGTGTGATATGTATGTGTGGGTGTGGGTGTGGTGTGGATGTGTGTGTGTGTCTGTGTGGGTGTGTGGTGAGTGGGTGTGTGTGTGTGGTGTGTGTGCGGTGTGATTTCTGGGTGTGTGTGGTTGTGTGTGTGTGGTGTGTGTGTGTGTGTGATGTGGGTGTGTGTGGTAGATGTGTGTGATGTGGGTGTGTGGGTGTGGGTGGTGTGTGTATGGGTGTGTGTGGTGTGTGTGTGGTGTGATATGTGTATGTGGGTGTGTGTGGTGTGATATGTGGGTGTCTGTGGTGTGTGTGTGTGTGTGTGGTATGATGTGTGTGTGGTGTGTGTGTGGTGGGTGTGTATCGTGTGTGTGGTGTGAATGTGTGTGGTGTGGGTGGGTGTGGTGTGTGTGTGTCTGGGTGTGTGTGTGGTGTGGTAAGTGTGTGTGTGGTGTGATGTGTATGTGTGGGTGGGTGTGGTGTGGGTGGGTGTGGTGTGTGTGTGTCTGGGTGTGTGTGTGGTGTGTATGTGTGTGGTGTGGTAGGTGTGTGTGTGGTGTGATGTGTATGTGTGGGTGGGTGTGGTGTGGGTGGGTGTGGTGTGTGTGCCGGTGTGTGTGTGGTGTGTGTGGTGTGTGATATGTGTGTGGGTGTGTGCGGTGGGTGTGGGTGTGGTGTGATATGTGTGTGTGTGTGTGTGTGTGGTGTGGGTGTGGGTGGTGTGTGTGTGGTGCAGTGTGTGTGGGTGTGTGTGGTGTGTGTGGTGTGGGTGTGTGGTGTGTCTGTGTGGTGTGATGTGTATGTGTGGGTCTGTGTAGTGTGTGTAGGGTTGAGTGTGTGTCTGGTGTGTGTGTGGTGTGATTTCTGGATGTGTGTGGTGTGTGTGGTGTGATGTGTGTTTGTGGTGTGGGTGTGTGTTGTGTGTGTGGTGTGATATTTGTGGGTGTGGTGTGTGTGTGTTTGTGGTGTGGGGTGTGTGTGTCTATGTGGGTGTGTGTGTGGACTTGTTTTAAGGAATTGGCTCACACGGTGTGGGGCTGGTGAGTGTGAAACGCGGAGAGAGGCCTGTGAGCAGCTGGACTGTGCTCAGCCCTGAAGCTGAACTCTCTCCTCTCCTGGGAGCCTCAGGTTTCTCCGGTGAGGCCTTCATCAGCTGATTGGATGAGGCACCCATATTATTGAGGGTGATGGGCCTTAAAACCAACTGTTGCAGATGTTAACCACATCCACAAATAAACCTTCCCAGGATTGGTGCCATTTTGGAGCTCAGCCCATCTGGTTTTCCAGATGGCCTAAACCTATCTAATAAAAGAGAAACATGGTAATTAGCTGTACTTCCGCTACCCTCCCCATTGGCTAATCAGGGCGATATGCAAATTAACTGCCAGCCAAGATGGCGGCCGGCAGCCAGGCATCTTGAAGCGAACATGAGGCTTGCTTGCTTCAGTGATGGAGGACTCCAGCGTTCCCCGCCTGCCGATGCTGGCCTCCGAGCTTGCAGTTTGAAACATTGTTACAAATATAGAAGCTAAACAAAACCCCAGAAACCTGCTTTCAGCCATCTTGGCTTCAGCCAGCAAGACCGCAACATTGTTTCAATTATAGAACAAATGCAGATACCTTCTTTCAGCCAGCCAGGACTCAGAGCTGGAGTTGAAACAGTGTTTCGATTATAGAACCCAAACAAACCAGATACCTGCTTTCAGCAGCCCAGGCCTAAGAGCTGGAGCCAAGCCTCAGAGCTAAAGCTGCCCAAAATAAAAAAAGAAAAGAAAAAAAGGAGCAGTTGGGAGCTTCAGTCCCAGCCTGAAAACAGCCCTCAGCCCTACACCCAGACTGGCCAGGCACCCCAGTGGGGACCCCCACCCTGAAGGGTGTGTGACCAGCTGCAAACAGCCATCATCCCCTCATCCAGGCTGACCAGGCACCCCAGTGGGGACCCCCACCCTGACCCAGGACACCCTTCAGGGCAAACCAGCCGGCCCCCACCCGTGCACCAGGCCTCTATTCTATATAGTAAAAGGGTAATATGCCTCCCAGCACCGGGATCAGCAGAGCCGCGAGGCCTCCCAGCACCGGAATCAGCGTGACAGGGCAGCACCCAAACCCCTTGATCGCCCTGCGGTTCTGTGTGTGACGGGCGGGGCCACAACCTCCCTATCCGCCCTGCTCTGTTCGTGACAGGGGAAGGCACCCCAACCCCCTGATCATCCCTGCTCTGTGCCTGATAGGGGGGAGCTCCCCAACCCCCTGAACGCCCTGCAGCTCTGTGTGTGACGGTTTGCGGCGCCCCAACCCCCCCCACACACACACACACAGGCCCTGCTCTGTGTGTGATGGGGTAGAGCCATAACCTCCCCATCGGCCCTGCCCTGAGTGTGACAGGGTGTGGCGCCCCAACCCCCTTATCCGCCCTGCTCTGTGTGTGACAGGGGGCGGTGCCCCAACTCCCCTATCGGCCCTACTCTGTGCGTGACAGGGGGGAGCTCCCCAACCCCGTGATGGGCCCTGCTCTGTGCATGACAGGGGGGAACTCCCCAACCCCCTGATTGACCCTGCTCTGTGCGTGACAGGGGACAGTGCCCCAACTCCCCTATTGGCCCTACGCTGAGTGACAGGGGGCAGCTCCCCAACCCCCTGATCAGCCCTGCTCTATGCGTGACGGGATGGCGCCGCAACCTCCCTATCAACCCTGCCTTGAGTGTGACAGGGGGCAGTGCCCCAACCCCCCAATCGGCCCTACCCTGAGCGTGACTGAGGGTGACATCGCAACCTCCCGATCTACCCTGCTCTGTGCATTACAGGGGGCGGCGCCCTGACTCTCCAGTCGGCCCTGCTCTGAGCCCAACCAAGGGCTGCACCTAGGGATTGGGCCTGCCCTCTGCCACCCGGGAGCAGGCCTAAGCCAGCAGGTCGTTATCTCCCGAAGGGTCCCAGACTGCGAAAGGGCACAGGCCGGGCTGAGGGACCCCCCTCTCCCCCCACGAGTGCACAAATTATTGTGCACCGGGCCTCTAGTCCTATATAATAAAAGGGTTATATGCAAGTTGACCCTAACAGCAGAACGACTGTGAATGACTGTTCACTATGACACACATTTACCACTAGGGGTAGACGCTCAATGCAGGAGCTGCCCCCTGGTGGTCAGTGTGCTCCCACAGGGGGAGCTCTGTTCAGCCACAAGCCAGGCTGACGGCTGCCAGCACAGTAGTGATGGCAGGAGCCTCTCTCGTCCCCTCAGCAGCGCTAAGGATGTCCGACTGCAGCTTATGCCTGGTCCCCACTGGCAAGTGTACATCCCCCGAGGGCTCCCAGGCTGCCAAAGGGATGTCTGACTGCCAGCTTAGGCCCAACCCCCACTGGCAAGTGTACATCCCCCAAGGGCTCCCAGGCTGCCAAAGGGATGTCTGACTGCCAGCTTAGGCCCGATCCCCTGGAGAATGGGCCTAAGCCAGCAGGTGGACATCCCTCTAGGGGTCCCAGACTGCAAGAGGGCACAGGCCGGGCTGAGCTCCCCCCCCCCCCCCCCCGCCCCCGAGTGCACAAATTTTTGTGCACCAGGCCTCTAGTAAATTCATAATTGTTTAAAAGAAGAAAAAACCTTCACAGCAACACCCACACTTGTGTTTGATTAAATAACGGGGTAGTGGAGCCTAGTCAAGCTAACACACAAACTAGCCATCACAGTAGTTCTGGCTGTACTTTTTGAGAACTAGGACATCAAATTGAGATGCTGTGGTTTTGACCACTGGTTAACAGCAGCAGGTGGAGTGGTTGTAATCATTTTCTTCATTAAGACCAGCTGGTCTGATTGCCCAACGTCTACATTGAAACTTCTGGAAGCTTCTTTCTAAGGGATGTTTTATATTTATCATAAAATTAGAGATCTTCATTGGTGTCCCAAACTCACTAAAACTGTGGCTCGATGCCCAGGGCTGATTTATGCCTGGAGTGACCAATGTAAAGAGGGGCACCAGAATAGGCAGTCTTCATCTCGTCTCGCTGTGGACCACAGCAGGGGCTTGGGAAGGGGGGTTCCAAGACCCAGTGAGCCCGCTCAGCTCTTGGCCACAGGGTTTCACATGCACATGTGCTTCTTCTAATCCAGGTCGGACCATCAAGTCTGATCAAGAAGATGGCCACCTCGCTCTGCCATGATGCCCTTCCAGGGGCATCTAACAGGCAAGCGTTTCTGTAGTCCTAGCAGCTGCTTTTGACGTGAATTAAATTAAGCAGCGTAGCATAAGCACACACAGAAATTGTTGATTGATGTTTAAAGATGCCTTTAAAGCACCCTCATAGCTGCTCTTTGGGATTAGTAAGTACAAAAATGCTTTTCATATAAACACGCACACACATAATAAATTGCTCTCTTAATTTGGACAGTAACTTGAATAAAGACTATTCTTTTTATTATCTGTGAATAAAATTGCTAAAACAGTCTACCTCATAAGTTTTAATTTTGATCACTTCATAAGTTTTAAATTTTGTTCTCATTTGCAGAATGTGCTTAGCATCCTTAGGACTGATTGGATGCCCAGTCAATCCGAGAACAAATGCCCTTCTCAGTCTACTGCTTTAATAATGTGTGTGGATAGGATCTAGGGCCAGAGCGGGCAGTGAAAAAATAACTGAGACAGAAGAAAATCTTTGATTTTTAGAAAATACAAGTTTTCCAAAGAGGCAAGTATATTATTAGATTGTATGTTAGTATCTTACTATAAAAGTAGGTCCTATCAGCCCCACTGGTGTGGCTCAGTGGTAGAGCATCAACCCATGAACCAGGAGGTCACGGCTCAATTCTTAATCAGGGTACATGCCCAGGTTGTGAGTTCAATCCCTAGTAGAAAGTGAGCAGAAGGCAGCCGATCGATGATTCTCTCTCATCACTGATGTTTCTGTCCCTCTCCCAGTCTCCCTTCCTCTCTTTCTGAAAATCAGTAAAAACCGTTTTTCAAAAGTAGTTCCTCCCAGAGGATATATTTAGTGCCTATAATTGTCACTGAGAATTCGATTTAAGTAGTGTTACTTAATGAATCAATTAAATTACCATTTAAATCCCTAATCTAGAAGACCGTCTTTTTTTTTCTGTAAGAAGTGTATTATTTTGAATATAACCTTAATGTTTGGCCTTTTCATATTTGTTTGTAAATGATATACCTTCCATATTTTAACACATTGTATAAAATCTGAAATTGGAACTGTGTGAAACTTTTCCAGGTTTCTTTATGTTTAAATAATTTTTGTTACTATTTTTGTAGTGGTAATTATTTCTACAACCATGTCCTCTTAAATTTCTTTACAAATTTTTCTTGAACCCTAGCCGGTTTGGCTCAGTGGATAGAGCGTCGGCCTGCGGACTCAAGGGTCCCAGGTTTGATTCCGGTCAAGGGCATGTACCTTGGTTGCGGGCACATCCCCAGTGGGGAGTGTGCAGGAAGCAGCTGATCGATGTCTCTCTCTCATCGATGTTTCTAACTCTCTGTCCCTCTCCCTTCCTCTCTGTAAAAAATCAATAAAATATATTTTTTTAAAAATTTTTCTTGACCAGTTTCATACTATCCAGGTACTCAGGTATTTGATGTTTTTAGAGAACTTTGAAAGGTTTTCTTTTCTACTAGTAAATTTCATTAAATTAGTCTTGGGTCCTGAAATTGAGCCCTGCTTCTGTAGTCTTTCGCTCTTAAAGAAAATCATTTAATACTTCATCTGTTACTCTTTTTTTTTTTTAATATATTTTATTCATTTTTTACAGAGAGGAAGGGAGAGGGATAGAGAGTTAGAAACATCGATGAGACAGAAACATCAATCAGCTGCCTCCTGCACACTCCCTACTGGGTATGTGCCCGCAACCAAGGTACATGCCCTTGGCCGGAATCGAACCTGGGACCCTTGAGTCCGCAGGCGGACACTCTATCCACTGAGCCAAACCAGTTAGGGCAATCTGTTACTCTGTTGATACAGGAACATACTGAATGCCCTGGAAATGCCCTGTGACTTCAAAATTACAAGGATTAATATTTTACTTCAGAGACCAACAACCTTTTAAGCTTGCATGCCCTCCACTGAGTCTTTCTCTCACTTCCCCTCAATTTCCCTGTCTCCTGGCCATGGGTTCTGGGTTTACTGGTGGCTGCTAGGAATTGGAATCCTTTTCCTTTTCTTCCCAGCTGTGAGACCTTGGAAACCACTGTGAATTGATTTTCTCTTAAAAGTTCTATTGATTTCAGGAAACCCCTTTGAAAGCCATTCTTTACCAGGCCCTGTGATAGGCCCCAAGGGTACAAAGTTGAAATGAAAAGAAACCATTCCTCTGACCTTAATTTCAATTTCTAAGCCAATAGAGAAGAGCAATTTTAATAGAGGGTTATGATTACAATGGAGCAGATATTACCGGTTAATTCTGCTTGAATAGCTCAGAGAATCGAGGAGGAGGTGAAGAATGACTAGTTTACCTGGTCCACATGTGGGAAGTGCATGCAGGCACAGCAGGGCAGTGTGTGCAAAGGTACATTGGCACGAAAGGGCACAGTATATTCTGAAAACTAAAAAGTACTGCATATAGCACAGCACAGGATGTGTGTTAGATGCCAGATTTTTGGATGGTTTTATTTACATGCTTATGCTGAGGAATTTTTAAAACATACTATAAAAAATCAAATACACAGAAATCGAAAATAATATCATGAAAACCCATGTACTCATCATCCAGTTCATTACTTATCAACATTTTCCCACTCTTGTCTCATCTACCCTAGTTCCCCCCTACCACCACCACTTTTTTTATCTTTAGTATTTAAAAGCAGAGTTCAGACACATTATTTCAACCATAAATGCATGCTGAAGAGTTAAACTCTGCACAATGGAGACTATAGCAAGTGTGGAAACCACGCCAGGTTCCCCGATAGTCCAAGCCAATGGGAGCACAGAAGCCTTGTTACCAATGCACCAGAATGGCCAAGGCTGCTGTGAGCATGAGCCTCATTGGGGTGTCCAAGGACTCTGAGCTGTAATTAGGCCAAGATACCAGGAGCGGATGCAAGGACACACGGTATATATACTGTTTCCTTCTGCAGCCAAATGATTGATGTCACTGTTGGCAACCAGCCTTCTTTGTCCCTGGAGTAATAGGCTACTGACCAGGAGTGTGTGAAGAAGTCTGTTACAGAGAGCAGCTGGGCAGAGCAGAGACTAGAGAGCTCCGAGAAGTGGAGGCTTAGGAAATAGGATGTAGCTCCTCTGTGTGCAGGAGAGGCTAAGAGCTCACAAGAGCTCAGCTATAGCTGCCGTGTTAACCAGCCAGTGTGCTGGGCCGGGAGACAGGAGAAGCTGCTGAGCCAGCTACGATGTGAGGCAGTGAGTCTAGTAGGCAGCGTGCGGCTGCTCGGATACTAACTGTGGGTACAGAGATTAACGCTACCATGTCAGAAGGATGTCTGTTCACCAGCCAGTGTGCGGCTGCCTGCTGGTATGGACTTTGCTGTAATGAATTATCCTTGTCTGATGGCTGTGTGGCCACTGGCTTCTGCAATAAAGACTCATTTTTATACACCCACAACCTCTCATGGCTTCTCTCTCTGCCCTGCCGCCGAGAATTGTCCTGTGTCTGTGAGCAGGAGATAAAGGAGGAACTTGGAGTAAGTTCCCAACAGTTAGTACAGAGGGCAGGGTTGGAGAAGGACCAGCCCTGACGTAGTTGGGAAGACTTGAGAATACATGGACTCAGAGCCACTCAGAGCTGAGCGGTGCCCCTGCTGGCTCTGACAGCAAGCAGCTCATCGTTGCTCTTGCGGGTATGTGAAAAACATACTGGAGGGAGAGAGACCAGGGTCAGGGGCCGTTAGAAGATGGTTTTATTTTCATTCAGGTAGCAGTGCTGCAGGGATGGCTATAAGAGGTCCTTTAGAGACAGTGGTCTAAACAATGGTCTTGGGGAGTGGAGGGATGAAGGAAAAAGCTGTGGAGGGCTTCTTAGCCAAGAAGTACGGTGTGTCCTGCCTTATCTGTTGGGGTTTCTTTCTTCAGTTTCAGTTACCCATGGTCAATTGCAGTCTGAAAATATTAGATGAAAAACTTCACAAGTAAACAATTCATACGGTTTTTTTAATTTAAATTCTTTATTTTTTATTTTTTTTATTTTTATTTTTTCAAATATATTTTATTGAGTTTTTACAGGGAGGAAAGGAGAGGGATAGAGAGTTAGAAACATCGATCAGCTGCTTCCTGCACACTCCCTACTGGGGATGTGCCCGCAACCAAGTTACATGCCCTACACCGGAATCGAACCTGGGACCTTTGAGTCCGCAGGCCAACGCTCTATCCACTGAGCCAAACCGGTTAGGGCGAAATTCTTTATTTTTTAAAGTATTACATAAGTCTCCTCCCCTCCGCCCCCCAATGACCTCTCCCTGGCCACTCGCACCACCCAGCACATGCCCTCGCCCCTCTACTATCTGTGTCCATTGGTTATGCTTATATGCCAATTCATAAGTTTTAAATTGCACACCATGATGAAATCTTCACAATCCCACCTGGCATCTGAATCGTCCCTTTGTCCAGAGTATCCACATAGTACATACAGTGCAATAAGATATTTTGATAAAGAGATCACAGGCACGTAGGTTTTATTATAGTATATGTTATTGTTGTCAGTCTCTTACTGTGTCTAATTTATAAATTAAACTTTATCATGGATATATGCATATAGGAAAAAACATACCATATACAGTATTTGGTATTATCTGTGGTTTCAGACATCCACTAGCAGGCTTAGAATGTATGCCCTTTGGATAAAGGGGGACTGCTGTAAAGTGAGAGTGTGCATCTTAAATGTCCTAATAGGGAAGCCTATTTGGCTGTAAGCATGGAGCTCAAAAGAGAGAGATTGGAAATCTGTTTGTAATGTGCAGACAGAACATGTGAAGTGAGCACTGTGCCACCTGCAGGGTCTGCGGGTCAGGCCTGTGGCCACCTCAGAGGACCCTGAAGTCAAAAAGGAAGTGATTATAAAAGTGCCAGCTAACAGAGTGACTGGCAAATAATAAGTGAGTTTCTTTACTTCCTTTGCGAATGTGTGGTGTTCTTGTTTCTTGCTACTCTTTAGCCTCATCCCTGTTGTCAAGTTGCATTATCTTCTTCCTAAATTCAACAGGAAGATAGGTGGTTAACTTTTCTTATGGACCTTTGGTATATGCATACTTGTTCTGTTTATCCCTATTAGCTTACAAGTGGTTTGAGAGTAGCAGGTGTGTATTTGTTTGGGTGTCTTTATTTATTTATATTTATATATTTATATATATATATATATATATATATATATATATATATATATATATAGATTGATTTTTTACAGAGAGGAAGGAAGAGAGATAGAGACTTAGAAACATCGACCAGCTGCCTCCTGCACATCTCCCACTGGGGATGTGCCTGCAACCCAGGTACATGCCCTTGACTGGAATCGAACCCGGGACCCTTCAGTCCGCAGGCCGACGCTCTATCCACTGAGCCAAACCGGCTTCGGCTTGTTTGGGTGTCTTTATGGCACCAGTTAATTCACAGCTTTGTATATAATATGCTGTGCATATTTATTGAAATGAATTTATTAATATTCATCTTAAGGGCCAACTGTAGCTATAAATATATTTCATATCACCTTTTCAACTTGTCCCAGAAAACAAGCTCTTACCCCTCTCTTCCTTTTCTAACAATATTTAGAAATTTTGTTAGAATTTTTAAAAATGATCGTTTATATTCAATGTTTTAAGTTACTCTGTATGGGGACCAAAAACTGAACTGCAGCATTTAGAAAATGAGAATTACAAGTACTGTAACGGGGTTGTATCATAACTCTGACTTTGCTTCTGTTTTCTTCTCCAGGGCCTGCTCTCCTTTCTGAGTGCCCCGCTCATAGGTGCCCTGTCCGATGTGTGGGGGAGGAAGCCCTTCCTCCTGGGCACCGTCTTCTTTACCTGTTTCCCAATACCCCTGATGGTGATCAGCCCGTGGTGAGTGCTCAGCCTTTCGTCGTCCTGACTGTCCTGGGTCACATATGAATAATACATCTGTGAGCCCTTCTTAACAATTTCAAAGCAGTTGTATCTGTGTTTTTATTTGCTCTCTTTGCTAATACTGAAAGCCAGTTTGGGCAGTTGCTATCTTGCCCATATTATAATGGGGAAATGAAGAGATTACATAATTAAGTCCAAGGTAAAGAAAGAGAAGTGAAAGCTGTAGTTGCGATGAGTCAGTTATAGGATTCGGGTCTTGTGGGGAAGGGGGCCTGGGGATCCCACTCGCTCCTGTGGCTCAAGTTCCTTTGGGAATGTAATTGTTTTGGTCAGCTCATTGGTCTAGGGCAGGAGTGGGCAAACTTTTTGACTTGAGGGCCACAGTGGGTTCTTAAACTGGACCAGAGGGCCGGAACAAAAGCATGGATGGAGTGTTTGTGTGAACTAATATAAATTCAAAGTAAACATCATTACATAAAAGCGTACGGTCTTTTTTTTTTTTTTTTTTTTTTTTTTTTTTTTTTTTTTTTTTTTTTAGTTTTATTCATTTCCAACGGGCCGGATCCGGCCCGTGGGCCGTAGTTTGCCCACGGCTGGTCTAGGGCAATGGTCGGCAAACTGTGCCTCGTGAGCCACATGTGGCTCTTTGACCCCTTGAGTGTGGCTCTTCCACAAAATACCAACTTCTGCACATGGGCCACGAAGTTTCAATCGCACTGTACATGCGTGCCCACACATGGTATTTTGTGGAAGAGCCACACTCAAGGGGCCAAAGAGCCACGGTTTGCGACCACTGGTCTAGGACACTGATCTGAACATAATTTATGTCAATAATCAGGGGTCACTTTTGTGTATAATGCAGTCAAACCAATAGCCTATTCTAAATCATAATATGAAGTTTTAAAATTTTTTTATTTATTGATTTGGAGAGAGAAAGGAAAACATGGATTTGTTGTTCCACTTATTCATTCCTTCTTTGGTTGATTTCTTGTATGTGCCCTGAGTGGGGATCTAGCCCACAACCTTGCCATATCGGGACGAAGCTCAACCCAACTGAGCTACCCCCCTAGGGCCATAATATGAATTTTAATTAGATCTCATTTTTTCGTGATAAATAGGGAGAGAATATTTAGCATGTAAACAAGTCTATTTAGTTACCAAAGATGGGTTGGAATTTGCACCTGAGCTTGTAACATTATTGTTTTCCTGGAGTCCAGAGGATGGTAATTTGGCCAGAATTCCTGTTGCTGATCTCAGCAATGTGAAGGACATACCTCAGCCGTGGGGAAACTACGGCCCACAGGCCAGATCCGCCCGTTTGAAATGAATAAAACTAAAAAAAAAAAGACCGCACCCTTTTATGTAATGATGTTTACTTTGAATTTATATTAGTTCTCACAAACACTCCATCCATGCTTTTGTTCTGGCCCTCCGGTCCAGTTTAAGAACCCACTGTGGCCCTCGAGTCAAAAAGTTTGCCCACCCCTGACATACCTTATGATGGAAGATTTTTGTTTTTAATTAATAGATTTTCTTTTCTTTTTTTTCTTGTGTGCAAATATTGTCATTTCATTATTTTATAGGGATTTTGTGTCAACACTAGAGTCCCTATACACAAAAATTTGTGCAAAAGTAGGCCTTCCTTTCCCTGGCTGCTGGCACCAGCTTCCCTCCGGCACCCGGGACTGGGCTGGCTTCCCTCCAGACCCTGCTTCATCAGAAAGGACGTCCGGCCTCATTAGCATATTACCTTTTTATTATTATAGATTGTCATCATGTTCTAAATTTGTAACCATACTGACGCATTTTATTTCCTACCAGATGAAGAATTTTAAAAAACTACTTGGTATTAAGCCTTTCTTTCCAAGAATGTCCTGCTTTTCCCAATGAATTATAGCTTTTTTATGTTCTCGAGATTCTTTAAAAATGTTTTATAGATCTTTAAATGATTTTACCTCTTCCAGTTTTCTTGTTGCTGCTTTTGTTACTTGTGTGAATAATGATAAATAAAAGTGATGATTATAGACTTACCTTCCTCGTAAAGAACACATTGTAATGCTAGCTTTTAGATTGAAAAATGCTCATTTCTATTTTAGCCAGAGATTTTCTTTTTTTAAATCAGGATTGGATGCCAAATTTTATTAGATGCCTTTTTTGCATCAGTGGAGATCATTTCATTTTTCTCCTGGGATCTGTTACCATAATGAATTATATTAATATATTTTCTAATATTGAAACATTATTATATCTGGAATAAACCTTGCGTTTTGTCCTGTTTGCTAGTATTTTAACTAGTTTTTTTTTAAGCATCTATGCATGTGATAAAAATGTTTGGTCTTAATTACATTAATATTTTTGTTACCCTTTCTGCTTTTGTGTAGCTCTCATAAAGTCATTTGCTAAATATGTCGTTTCCTTAACTAAAGCTAGGAAATTTAGAAAGTTTTTCTCTTATTTTAGCTTCCTTTAAAACTATAACTTTACTTGGCTTTTTAAAAAATTTTTTTATTAATTTCAGAGAGGAAGGGAGAGGGAGAAAGCAATAGAAACATAAATGATGAGAGTCATTAATCAGCTGCCTCCTGCACGCCCCACACTAGGGATGGAGCCCACAACCTGGGCAAGTGTCCTGTCGGGAATCAAACCATGACTTCCTGGTTCATGGGTGGATGCTCAACCACTTAGCCACACCGGCCAGGCTAACTTTATTTAAACTGCATGTACTGACACCCTTTGAGCAGTGATAAAATTAGTATGTTTCTACTTCTTTCTCTCCATGTGATTATAATTTTGTTAGTTGTCCTTTATATCTTATACATGCATATAAATAAAATTTATTTCTTTGTTTATAATCTACATGATATCTTTGACTGTGGTTATAAAAATGTACATACACTACCTCTCTCCTGGGTAACTGAAATAATCTTTTTATAGGTGGTATTTTGGAATGATTTCTGTGTCTGGAGTCTTCTCAGTCACATTCTCTGTGATATTTGCCTATGTAGCTGATGTCACTCAGGAGCATGAGCGAAGTACTGCTTATGGATGGGTAAGATAATTGATTTTTTTTAACCAGAGAAATAATTAACATTCTATTGAAAGGTCACTGAAAACTAAGATTTAAAATATGTAGTAAATATTGACATATAAAAGAAAATTTAAAGAATTGAAATTTAAAAAGAGACTTAAAAATAGCCTGACCAGTGTGGCTCAGTGGTTGAGCATTGACCCATGAACCAGGAGGTCACGGTTCAATTCCCAGTCAGGGCACATGCCTGGGTTTTGGGCTGGATCCCCATTTGGGGGTGTGCAGGAGGCCGCTGATCAATGATGTTTCCTGTCAACACTGATGTTTCTGTCTCTCTCTCCATCTCCCTTCATTTTTTAAAAATGTTAAAAATAGCAAGATAGAAATTACTATTGATTTATTCTCTGATTTTAAGGTTGGAATGTATAAGTTGTCATTTGTAAAGTTTTTTATTTATTCATTGTTTAAATTTTGTTTTATTGCTTAAAGTATTACAAAGAGTATTGCATATGTCGCCTTTTTTTTTCCCCCTTGACATTCCTCCGGCCTCCCCTACCGCCCAGTGTCTTGTGTCCATTGGTTATGCTTATATGTATGCATACAAGTCCTTCGGTTGATCTCTTACCCCCCACTCCCTGCCCCCCAACCCTCCCCGGCCTTCCCGCTGTACTTTGACAGTCTGTTCGATGCTGCTCTCTGCCTCTGTATCTATTTTTGTTCATAAGTTTATAATGGTCTTTATTATCCACAAATGAGTGACATCATGTGGTATTTTTCCTTCATTGACTGGCTTATTTCACTTAGCATAATGCTCTCCAGGTCCATCCATGCTGTTGCAAATGGTAAGAGTTCCTTCTTTTTTACAGCAGCATAGTATTCCATTGTGTAGATGTACCACAGTTTTCTAATCCATTCATCTACTGATGGGCACTTAGGCTGTTTCCAGATCTTAGCTATGGTGAATTGTGCTGCTATGAACATAGGGATGCATATATCCTTTCTGATTGGTGTTTCTGTTTTCTTGGGATATATTCCTAGAAGTGGGATCACTGGGTCAAATGGGAGTTCCATTTTTAACTTTTTGAGGAAACTCCATACTGTCTTCCATAGTGGCTGCACCAGTCTGCACTCCCACCAGCAGTGCACGAGTGTTCCTTTTTCTCCACATCCTCTCCAGCACTTGTCGTTTGTTGATTTGTTGATGATAGCCATTCTGACAGGTGTGAGAAGGTACCTCATTGTTGTTTTGATTAGTGATGTAAAGTTTCTTAAAAGTTGGCTTGAGCCCTAACTGGTTTGGCTCAGTGGATAGAGCGTCGGCCTGCAGACTGAAAGGTCCTGGGTTCGATTCCGGTCAAGGGCGTGTACCTTGGTTGCGGGCACATCCTCAGTGGGAGGTGCGCAGGAGGCGGCTGATCAATGTTTCTCTCTAATCGATGTTTCTAGCTCTCTATCCCTCTCCCTTCCTCTCTGTAAAAAATCAGTAAAATATATATTTTTTTAAAAAGTTGACTTGATTTGTTTCTTGTTAGCTGATCTCTTGACAGATCATAAATAGGCAGATTAGAAGTCTCTGTGCATCTGTTTTGAATTGGAGAGGTGTTAGAACCTCAGCCATGTTAATACATTGTTACTATATTATTTGGTGTGTGGCTCAGGCATTTATTTGGAATCTAATATTGCAGAAAAGGACTACACATTCATTCAGCAAATAATTTTTGAATGCATTGCAAAAGTTGTAAGAGACCTTTTGGTTTTGGATACTTGAATATTAGACAGTCATTTCTAATTTTCCTAGGCCTGATAATGGCATTGTGGTCGTGTAGGCGAAGAAAAGACCTGTAGATGACAGGCTGAAACTGTTGATGCCAGAGCATCCCGTCTCTGAGAGCTGCTCAGCTGGTTCCAGGGGAAAGAGGGCGTGTGAGCATGTGCTCAGTGTGTGAACCCCCTGGCACGTGTGGGTGTTGTTGGAGAGGGAAAATTGTTCCGTCTTAAACCTTCTAGGTTCTTTGACCTAACAATTAAATTGACATAAGACAGATTAACAGGGGAGAAGAAATTTAATTTTATATGTACAAGAACTCCACAAAGACATGAGTGACTCAAAGGCAGTCAGGCAGTTGAGACTTAATTGCCGTCCTGAGCTAAGGAGAAAGGGGTAGGGTTCTGGAGCTTCAAAGGGGGAGGAAGACAATTCACAGGAAGAGCAGTAATCAGATGTTTGCCCTGCCATGCAGATACTGGCTCCCTATCTAAAATTTTTTAGGCTGCTATGGGAGAGTGTCAAGCTTTTCCTGAGTCTTTTGGGTGTTAATTGCTTTCAGCTCAAAACAATCCACATGCCAGAGTGCCATATTTTGGGGTGTTATTTCCACTTCCCTCCACTTTCCTGTGTTTGGAAATGTTTACAGTAAGAAGGTAGAAGAAGAATTATCTGGCTGGATTGTTGAATAATTTGAAGGGGGACTGAATGCCAGAAACCCAGGTTACTTCTCTAGTTTCCCAAGTCTTTTTCTTTAAATCCCACTTCCTGGGAGATAGTAAGTAAGGGGTCATTCAATGTTGACTCATTAAATGATTAATTGCAGAAGTCAGTGATGAACATAGGTCAATTACTGCTGTCCCACTAAACACAATACCAATTTTTACTTTGTTGACTTTAGACCTCAGTAGTTTAAAAAACTTCCCTTCCAACCCAACTTCCCTTCTAGCTACTCCCTGCTCTCTCCTCCCTTTCCCTTTCCCTCCTCTCCTGAATTTCTCCATGCCATGTCCTAAAACCAGGGCATCTCCAGAGTCCTGCAGAGGAGGACGGAGGAAGCTGATGGGAAGGGTGTTCAAAGTGGCTCTCAGAGGTTGGTCAACAGAGAAATGTACAGGTGCCAAAGCCTCTTACCACACTTGTGCAGATTTTCTCTACATTGTAGGAAGCACCTGTTGAGAGACTCATTTCCCTCCAATTTACTAGATTTCTGTTCCTTGCTTTCAGCAGAAAAACCAGTCACAAAGCTGTTGTGCTGAGCATTAGGGCTTTAAGGAGATTTCAGAGAGAAAGTTCTGGAACCAGTGACTTAGCTCCCCTCACTAGCTCAGTTCTTCATCTGTTCATAGGGGTGTTGAGACAGTCGGTGAGAGCAGTGCTCAGCAGAAGTATAAGATTTGCTTCTCTGATGTTGGAAGGGAGAAGGTTGGGACAAGTAGGCAGTAGTGGAGGGAGAGGTAATAGGAAGGAGTCCTGAGCACCGGATGCCCTAACTCAGTGGTTGGCAAACTCATTAGTCAACAGAGCCAAATATCAACAGTACAATGATTGAAATTTCTTTTGAGAGCCAAATTTTTTAAACTTAAACTACATAGGTAGGTACATTGTTATTAACTTACTTAGGGTACTCCTAAGGCTTAGGAAGAGCCACACTCAAGGGGCCAAAGAGCCGCATGTGGCTCGTGAGCCGCAGTTTGCCGACAATGGCCTAACTGAACTGCT
The DNA here is from genome assembly GCF_964212035.1 of Myotis nattereri. Lineage (NCBI taxonomy): Eukaryota > Metazoa > Chordata > Mammalia > Chiroptera > Vespertilionidae > Myotis > Myotis nattereri. The sequence goes on from NC_138087.1 coordinate 2,898,105, forward strand.
CTCAGAGGTAAGGGTGGGGCCTGACCCTCTGTCTGCTATGCCTTCTCAGTCAGGTGTGAGGTTTTTGACTCTCTAGGTCAGTGGTTCTCAACCTTCCTAATGCCGCGACCCGTTAATACAGCTCCTCATGTTGTGGTGACCCCCAACCATAAAATTATTTTCGTTGCTACTTCATAACTGTAATGTTGCTACTCTTATGAATCGTAATGTAAATATCTGATATGCAGGATGTATTTTCATTGTTACAAATTGAACATAATTAAAGCATCGTGATTAATCACAAAAACAATATGTAATTATATATGTGTTTTCTGATGGTCTTAGGCGACCCCTGTGAAAGGGTCCTTTGACCCCCAAAGGGTTCACGACCCACAGGTTTAGAACCGCTGCTTTAGATGTATGGACTTGTAAATAATAATGTTCCTTTCTTCCTCATTTGCAAGACTTAAAAAAGTCTTATCAAGATTTCTGCCTTTACTAATTCCCAGTTTTTTCCATGGCAATGTACACATATTTAAATTATGAAAATACCAGAAAATGATCGGAGCACTTCCTCAGAGCACTGTTGCAGGGTGCACCGCCTAGGTGGGAAAGGTAAATCTCACAGTTCAGAGTGGTTCAGAATGCACTATTTAATAATGAGCATTTATCTCATAATATTTCTTCCCCCTTTACACCTGAGGTAGCTATTGTATCCCCTCCAAATTGAGGGGGTGGGGAGGTGCTTTTATTATTCATTCATTCATTTAATCTTATTGTTGAGAATATTACAGATATATCCACCCTATTGCCCCGCATTGTCCCCCTCCACCTGGCTCCTGCCTCACACTGGTCCTTGACCACCCTATTGTCTGTGTTCCTTAGGTATGCATATCTATAATAATAAAAGCATAATATGCTAATTAGACCAGACAACCTTCAAGATGAAGCCGGGGCTTCGAGGGAAGCCCATGTCCCAGGTGCCAGAGGGAAGCCAGTGCCGGCAGCTAGGGGAAGGAAGGCCTACTCTTGCACGAATTTTGTACATCGGGCCTCTAGTATGCATATAGATCCTTGGTTAATCTCTTCCCACCTCCACCCCCACCCCTTCTCTCTGAGATTTGTCAGTCTGTTCCATGTTTCCATGCCTTTTATTCTTCTATTTTATTCATCAGTTTATTTTGTTCATTTCTTGTTTGTTTATTTTGATTTTTAGATTAAATTGTTGATAGATATGTATTTATTGCCATTTCATTGTTCATGTTTTATCTTTGTTTTCTTTTTCTTTCTCTTTTTAAAGAATACCCTTTAACATTGCATGTAATACTGGTTTCATAGTGATGAACTCCTTTAGCATTTGCCTGTCTGTAAAGCTCTTTATCTGACCTTCTGTTTTAAATGATAGCTTTGCTGAGTAATCTTAGTTGTAAGTTCTCTCTATTCATCACTTTGAGTATTTCTTGCCACTCCCTCTGGCCTGCAAAGTTTCTGTTGAGAAATCAGCTGACAGTCACATGGGCTCTTCCTTGTAGGTAACTAGCTGCATTTCTCTCGCAGCTTTTAAGATTGTCTTTTTGTCTTTAACTCCTGGCATTTTAATTATGATGTATCTTGATGTGGGACTCTTTGGGTTCCTCTTGTTTGAGACTCTTTGTGCTTCCTGGACCTAGATAGGGGAGGTTTTCTGTCATTATTTTTTCAAATAGGTTTTCAATATCTTGCGCTCTCTCTTCTTCCGGAACCCCTATAATGTGATTGTCCCAGAGGCTCCTTACACTATCTTCATATTTTTTTATTCTTTAGCTTTTTGCTTTTTTAATAGGGTGTTCTTTGCTTCCTCATATTCCAAATCGCTGATTTGATTCTCAGAATCCTCTACTCTATTATTGAGTTCCTGTATATTATATTTTACTTCAGTTAGTGTATGCTTAATTTCTGATTAGTCCTTTTTCATATCCTTGACATTCTCACTAAGATCCTTGAAAGTCTCACTAAATCCCTTGACGTTCTCATCAAGTTCCTTGAAGCTCTCACTAAGATCCTTGAGCATCCTTATAACAATTGTTTTGTACTCTGTATCTGATAGTTTGCTTGCTTCCATTTCATTTTGATCTTTTTCTGGAGATTTCTTCTGTTCTTTCATTTGGGAGATGTTTCTTTGTCTCTGCATTTTGGCTGCTTCCCTGTGTTTGTTTCTATGTATTAGGTAGAGCTGCTATGTCTCCTGAAATTGGTAGAGGGGCCTGTATAGTAGGTGTCCTATAGAGCCCAGTGGCTCAGCCTCCCCACTCACCTGAGCTGGGCACTCTAGGTGCACCCTTGTGTTGGCTGTGTGCACAGTCTTGTAGTTGAGCCTTGATTGCTCTTGGCATCATTGGGAGGAATTGACCTCCAGGCTAATTGGCTGTGAGGACCAGCTGAGACTACAGTGAAAGAGCAGCTGTGCAGGAGACACCCCTGTGGAGCAGGACTTGCTTTAGTGGGGCTTTGGTGCTCACTGAGTCTGCCCCTTGAGTGTATCACTCGTGGATGTGTAGAGTTGTAATCTGCTATGGTCTGAAGCTGTCCACTGAGTTCACTGGTTATGGGGCCTCCCAGGAGGTGCAAAGTCAGCCACTGTCTGTGGCCACCTGGCAGGAGGTACAGAGGGATCTACAGATGGCTGCTATTTGCTATTTGTATTGGGCTTGAAGGTACCCAAGTGCGGCCCAGCAAGGCAGGCTGGGTCTTGGTCCCTTTATTGATAGGTTTGGGGCACACTGACACCAGCTGCAGCTTTTTAAAGAGATTTTTGCAAAATCTGAAGCCTGAGCCAGGACAGGCCATTCATATGGAGAAGCTGCTGCAAACAGCTTGGGTGGGGCTGCAAATTGGATGGGGTGGGGTCTCAGGAAATCACCAGGGCAGAGCAAAGAGATGCTCCAGGCTGATGGAGACTCAGGTATGGCTGCCAGTCAGCTCTGTGACACAGGGCGGTCTCAGCACAGGAACAATGACCCCTGTGAGCACTCCTGTCCTGTCTAGGAGAAAGCTGCCCCCAAGTTCTTGCCAGAGAATCCAGTTTCTCCCCCTATGTCCCTGGATCCCTCAAAGCTGCCACCCAGTGCTGGAGCTCAGAGAAGTGGGACCATGTAAGTCTATGCACCAGCTGTTTAAGAGGAACTACTGGGTCTCCAATAGCATTACTGTCACTTAGCCACAACCCCTGCTGGTTTTTACAGCCCAAAGTTAAGGGGACTTCTCTTCCTAGCACTGGAACTCTGGGCAGGGGGTCTGATGTGGGGCTGGGACCCCTTGCTCCTCATGGGCGGCCTCCACAGAGATCTCCCTACCAATTAAAAAAGTGGCACAAGTGGGTATCAGACCAGCCCATTCCGTGCCGCCCCCCCCCCCCACCAGCCTCAGTGTCCTTTCTTCTTTACTTCTCTAGTTGTAGGGCTTCCATTCAATCTGATTTCAGGTGGTTCTGAATGATGGTCAGTCTGTACTAGAGGCCCGATGCACAAAATTTATGCAAGGGGCTCAGCTTTTGCAACCCCGTCTGCCTCAAAGCCCCACGGCCCCACCCCCCACCCACTGGTCATTCCAGAAGGTGGTTCCAATGTCCAGTCTAATTAGCATATTAGCTCTTTATTATACAGGATTTTAGTTGCAATTTTGATGTGGTTGTGGGAGGCTGCAAATACCTGCTTTAACCTACACTAACATCTTGGTTCCAGGTGGTGTTACTTGTATCTGTCTGTTTCTGTTTTGTATGTTCGTTTATATTGTTCTTTAGATTCCACATGTATATTAAATCATACGGTATTTGTCTTTCTTAGACTGACTTTTTTCACATAGCATAATACCCTCTAGGTCCATCTATGCTATCACAAATGGTAAGATTTTGTGTGGGTTTTTTTTTCTTTTTATGGCAGAATAATATTCCGTTGCGTATATGAACCACAACTTTTTTATCCACTCGTCAATTGGTAGGCATTTGGGTTGCTTCCACATCTTGGCTATTGTAAGGGTTGTTGTTACACTTCCTGTTGTCCCAGAGGTCCCTTAAACTATTTTTACTTAAAAATATTTTTTTTCTTGTTACTGCTATGATTGGGTGTTTTCTGCCACCACGTCTTCAAATCGCTTATTTGTTCACCCGCTTCATCTAAAGGCCCACAGGCGCCATCTCCCCTGGGTCAAGCACTTCTGTCCTCATAGCACCAGTCTGGGGGAGTGTTCTAACTCAGTCCTCCAACTCTTGGTACCCACACCTGGCGGAGCTCATGACCTGCAGAAAGGTCTCTGTTGCAGCTTGGGCACAGTGCGTTCTGCCTTGTGAAACAAAGACATTCAGGCAAACACAGTAGTTGTTGGAGCCTAGGGCAGTCGGTGAATTATGTGACTCTGGAACGTGGGCCATGTTTCCACCCTGCCCACCACTGGTGCTGTCTGTTGGCCAGTAGGAGACCCACAGACCTATCCCTCCGATTCCCAGTGGCCCCACTGTGCTGACCTCACGTTGGCTGACTGTACCCAGTGGGACCTTTGGTGCGATTTTCGTTTCTTGAGGAGATTTTGGTGGAGACAGAGACACTGAGTTCTGTGGCTCCAGAACAGGGGTTATTTTCCCTCCCTGTGGCCCCTGGTGCCCACCCCCCTCAAGGAAACCCACTAGTCTCCTCATTCTGACTTGCGGTGACCCCGCCCTGCTGAGCTTGCATCCTGCAGAAAAGACTGCTGGCTGCAATCGCCCGGGCCTGTGGTGTGCTTTTAATTTTTCTTGAGGATCTCTTGTTGGCAACTGAGACAGGCACTGAGTTGTGTGGCTCCAGGGCAGGGGGCATTTCCCCCCACTGTACCCCACCAGTGCTGTCCATCACCAGGAGACCCACTAGACCTGGCCTCCCAACCCCTGTGGCCTTGCCCTGCCAAGCTTATGTCCTTCAGAAAAGTCTGTTTCTTGCACCCAGCCTGGACCTGCAGTGAGCTCTTTTTTAAGGATCCTCTGCTTGGAGACTCGTGCAGTGACTGAGTGCCATGGTTCTGGAGTAGGGACCGCTTTCCCCCACTGAGTGCCTGTCCCATACCACCCCCAAACAGGAGATCCACTAGCCCTGTTCTGTCCCCAGTTGCCATGCCCTATTGAGCTCACACCTTGTAGGCTACCGCCAGCCTGGGCCCACACTACAGACTTTATTCAAGCGACTCTGGAGGAAGTCCAGGCAACCTCAGGATGGTGGAGCAGCTGCCACATGGAGGCTGATCTCTGAGTACCTTGGGCCTTTTATTGATCTGCCCCAGGCTTGGAGTTTCTCAAGCCGACCTTTGTACACAGCTTGTCTGTTCCTACACACACCCAGACCCAGTGGAGGCAGTCACTAACTGTGGATTACATGGTAGCTCCACATAGGGTAGTCCAAAGCCAGTTACAGGCAGCCTCTGACATTCACCTGCACCAGAGTTCCTCCCAAAATGGACCCAGAACCAGCACAACCAGAGTTGGGCTTCAGGCCAAACCAGAGCACGACCAACCAACCACACAAGTGGCACATTCACAGGGAAATCTCAGCAGTCGCCATTTTCTGCTGGGGCCAACTCTGATTCTAGGGGGAGGTCCCACACAGTGGCTCATACACTGTGGTCAGGGTCAATCCTTATAGTCAGCTTGCCTGAGCGTTAGTCCACTCACAGATGGGCTGGCAGCAGTCATGACGCCACTACAACAAGAGGGCTCACATGACCCACCCAAGAGACATTTCTGGAACACCTAGCTGAAGTGATCAGGAAGATCGCACTACTGAGCCCCACAAGACACCAGCTACATAAGACCAGCATACCAACATTGGGGAGACATAGCAGATATACCTCATACACAGAAGCAAATACAAAAAGGCAGGCAAAATAGAGAGACAAAGAACCATGCCCCAAATGAAAGAAGAGGAGAAATCACCAGAAAAAAAGAACTAAATAAAATGGAGGCAAGCAGTCTCCCATAGATTCAAAACAATGGTTATATGGATACATAAGGAATTTAGGGGAACAATGGTTGAACTCAATGAGAAGAATACAATATTTGAAATGAAGAATACACTAGAAGGAATCAATAGCAGATTAGATGAAGCAGAGGATTGAATCAGCAATTTAAAGGAAAAGATAACAGAAAACACCCAAGCAGAACAACAAAAGAAAAAAAAGTTTTTTAAATGAGGAAAGTCTAAGAAATGTTTTGGACAACATCAAGCTTAACAACAGTCACATTATAGGGGTACCAAAAGGAGAAGAGACAGAAAGCATTTGAAAAAATGAAGAAATAATCACTAAAATCTTGTGCCTAGTCTGTTCAGGTAACATACAGAATCCCAATCAAGATGAACTCAGAGACACATCATAATTTAAATAGCTAAGGTTAAAGACAAAGATCGTCTTAAGAGAAGCAAGAGAAAGACAGTTACTTCCCATGAAACTGTCAGCATATTTCTCAACAGAAACATCTCAGGCCAGAAGGGATTTGCAGGAAATACTCAAAGTGATAAAAGGAAAGGATCTACAATTAAGACTACTCTACCTAGCAGGGCTATCGGTTAAAATTAAAGGTAAATTAAGGACCTTCCCAGATGACAAAAAACTATAATATCTGGAAATCAGTTAATGTGACATGCCATATAAACCAAATGAAGGAAGGGGGATCAAATGATCATATTAATAGATGTAGGGAAAGTATTTGACAAAATTCAGAGCCCATTTATCCTAAAAACTCTCAGTAACCTGAAAATGGAGGAAACATACCTCAACATAAAGCCATATGTGACAAATCCACAGCCAACATTATACTCAATGATAAAAACTAAATGTATTTCCCTTAAGATCAGGAACCAGGGACGTGCACTCCCAACCACTCTTATTCAATACAAGTGACCCGGTGCACGGATTCGTGTACATTGAAAGGAAATTAATTAGAAGGTGGCTGGCAGGGCGGGACTGGGCGAGATGGACCAAACATGCCCTGGAGCCAACCTCCCGTGATCCCTCGGCAGCCGGGGTGGCACCGTGGCTCAAAGGGCATCTGCGGAGTGAGCAGGATCCCTCCAGCTCTCCGACATCTACCAAGGGGTCCTGGAGTGTGAGAGGGCACTCTGTAAAGTTCCTGTCGTACAGGGTGTGGAACGCAAATGTAAGTGTGCAGTAAACCAGATTCAGGTCCCACAGTGCCCCAGCAACAACATAACCCATGGCCAAAGGTGGAATCGCGCAGCCTCACAAGGAATCTGGCTCCCTCCTCTTTGGTTTCAGCATGTGTCACCCGAGAACCACCGCTACCAAGTCACTGCAGCTCGGCCAACTCCTGCATTGAGTGTCTGCCCCCTGGTAGTCAGTGTGCATCATAGCGACTGGTCGGGTGGGTGGAGGGACACGTAGCATATTAGCCTTTTATATATAGACTAGAAGCCCGATGCACAAAATTCCTGCAAGAGTAGGCCTTCCTTCCCCTGGCTGCCCGCACCGGCTTCCCTCTGGCACCCGGGACCCAGGCTGGCTTCCCTCTGGCCCCAGCTTTGTCCGGGATGATGTCCGGAAGGAAGTCCAGTCTAATTAGCGTATTACCCTTTTATTATTATAGACTAGAGGCCCGGTGCACAAAAATTTGTGCACTCGGCGGGGAGGGGGGGGTCCCTCAGCCCGGCCTGTGCCCTCTCGCAGTCTGGCACCCCTCGGGAGATAACGACCTGCTGGCTTAGGCCTGCTCCCGGGTGGCAGAGGGCAGGCCTAATCCCTAGGTGCAGCCCCTGGTCGGGCTCAGAGCAGGGCCAATTGGGGAGTTGGGGCGCCGCCCCCTGTCATGCACAGAGCAGGGCGGATTGGGAGGTTGCGATGTCACCCTCAGTCATGCTCAGGGTAGGGCCGATTGGGGGGTTGGGTCACCATCCCCTGTCACACTCAAGGCAGGGTCGATGGGGAGGTTGCGGCGCCACCCCCTGTCACGCACAGAGCAGGGCCAATCGGGGTTGGGGAGCTCCCCCCTGTCACACACAGAGCAGGGCCGATCAGGGGGTTGGGGCGCTGCACCCTGTCACACTCAGGGCAGGGCCGATGGGGAGGTTATGGCTCTACCCCATCCCACACAGAGCAGGGCCCGTGGGGTAGGGGGGTGGGGGCGCCGCCCTCTATCACCCACAGAGCAGGGCTGACTAGGGGGTTGGGGCGCCGCCACTCTCACACTCAGGGCAGGGCCGATGGGGAGGTTATGGCTCTACCCCGTCACACACAGAGCCGCAGGGCGATCAGGGGGTGGGGAGCTCCCCCCTAGCAGGCACAGAGCAGGGCCGATCAGGGGGGTGGGGCGCTTTCCCCTGTCAGGAACAGAGCAGGGCCGATAGGGAGGTTGTGGCCCCGCCCCCTGCCACACACAGAGCCTTAGGGTGATCAGGGGGTTTGGGCACTGCCCCCTGTCACGCTGATCCCGGTGCCGGGAGGCCTTGTGGCTCCGCTGATCCCGGTGCTGGGAGGCATATTACCCTTTTACTATATAGAATAGAGGCCTGGTGCATGGGTGGGGGCTAGCTGATTTGCCCTGAAGAGTGTCCTGGATCAGGGTGGGGGTCTGGCCAGCCTGGATGAGGGGATGATGGCTGTTTGCAGCTGGTCACACACCCTTCAGGGTGGGGGTCCCCACTGGGGTGCCTGGCCAGTCTGGGTGAGGGGCTGAGGGCTGTTTTCAGGCTGGGACTCAAGCTCCCAACCGCTCCTTTTTTCTTTTTTTTTTTTTATTCTGGGCCAGCTTTAGCTCTGAGGCTTGGCTCCAGCTCTGAGGCCTCAGCTGCTGAAAGTAGGTATCTCGTTTGTTTAGGTTCTATAATCGAAACTCTATCAACTCCAGCTCTGAGATCCCAGCTCGCTGAAAGCAGGTTTCTGGGCTTTTTTTTAGCGTCTATATTTGTTACAATATTCAAACTGCAGGCTCAGAGGCCAGCAAGGCAGGCGGGGAACGTTGGAGTCCTCAGTCACTAAAGCAAGCAAGCCTCATGTTCAGTTTAAGCTGCCTGGCTGCTGGTCGCCATCTTGGCTGGCGGTTAATTTGCATATCACCCTGATTAGCCAATGGGAAGGGTAGCGGTCGTACGCCAATTACCATGTTTCTCTTTTATTAGATAGGATAGTACTGGGAAGTCCTAGCCACAGCAGTGAGTTAAGGGGGGGGGGGGGGGTAATGCATCCAAGTTGGCAAGAAAAAAGTAAAACTGTCATTTGCAGATGCCATGATGCTGTATATGGAGAACCCTAATGATTCCACTGAACTGATAAATAAATTTAGTAAAAGTAGTAGGATGCAAAATCAATATCCATAAATTGGTTGTATTTTTATACACCAACAAAGAAAGGAAAACAATCCTATTTACAGTTGCATAAAAAATAAAGTTCCTAGGAATAAATTTAACCAAGGAGATAAAACACCTGTATTTGTAAGATTATAAGATACTGAAAAAAGGAAATTGAGTAAGATACAAATAAAGCATATACCATGCTGCGGTTAGGAAGAATTAACATAATTAAAATGTCCATAACACCCAAAGCAATCTATAGATTCAAAACAGCTATCAAAATACCAATGGCATACATTACATAACTAGAACAAATAATCCACAAATTTATCTGGAACCACAAAAGTGCCCGAATAACAACAATCTTGAGAAAGAGGAACAAAGCTGGAGGAATCACAATACAATACCAGAGAAAAACAAAACAGCACGGCACTAGCATAAAAACAGATACATGGCTCAATGAAACAGATTAGAGAGCCCAGAAATAAACCCATGTCTTTATGGTCAGTTAATGGTCAACAAAGGAGACAAGAACATACAATGGGGTAAAGAATTAGTCAATAAATGGTGTTGGGAAAATTGGACAGATAATGTGCAAAAAAATGAAACTAGACCACCTTACACCATATATAAGAATAAAGTCAAACTGGATTAAAGAATTAAATATAAGACTTGAAACAATAAAACTCCTAGAAGAAAACATAGGCACTAAAATGTTGGATATTTCTGTTAACAGTATTTTTCCTGACACCTTTATGGGCAAGGAAAACAAAAGAAAAACAGTTGGGACTGCGTCAAACTTTCTCCTTTCTCCAAACCAATCATTTAATCACTGACGGGCTCTGCACAATGACTTTCAAGAGAGTAGAGAGTCCCTCATAAGTCACTGCTGGGTGCAGCCTCTAGACCAGCGGTTCTCAACTTGTGGGTCTTGACCCCTTTGGGGGTCGAACGACCCTTTCACAGGGGTCGCCTAAGACCATCAGAAAACACATAATTACATACTGTTTTTGTGATTAATCACCATGCTTTAATTATGTTCAGTTTGTAAACAATGAAAATACATCCTGCATATCAGATATTTACATTACGATTCATAACAGTAGCAACATTACAGTTATGAAGTAGCAGCGAAAATAATTTTATGGTTGTGGGTCACCACAACATGAGGAACTGTATTAAAGGGTCGCAGCGTTAGGAAGGTTGAGAACCACTGCTCTAGACCCTCCACTGGACCCACCCGCTGCAGCGCAGACTCCCCAGCAGTCAGAGCCCAGAGCAAGCCTCTCAGGCTGGGCCGCCCACAGGAGGGCGCTCCTTCACTGGGAGGGTGGGTCCCAGTCCCAGGCAGAGTTCCCCTCGTTCCCTCTGCCTGTTGCTATGCAAGCTCTTCTTGCAGTCTCTGCTGCTGTGGGTTTGGGATCCCTGTGTGGGGTTGAGATTCCACACTCCTAAAGGGAGGGCTCTTTGCAGATGATGTCACTCAGCCACTCAGCCATGCACCTGCTCCAGGGGGCTCCCCCTTTCCGTGGCTCCCCTCCTCTTACCAGTCTCTAGGTTGTTTCCTCAGTGATCCTTAGATACAGTATGTCCAATCAGCTATACTTCTCTTCATTTTTCAAATTGAATGCCCAGTATTTTAGCTGAAAATCTGGTCGAGCCCTGTCCGGTTTGGCTCAGGGGCTAGACACAGGGGTCCTCAAACTACGGCCCGCAGGCCACATGCTGCCCGCCAAAAACATTTATCCGGCCCGCCGGGTGTTTTTGCTGCCGCTGCCTGTTGCTTAGCAGCCGACTGGTGTTTTTTTAAACTATAGTCTGGCCCTCCAACGGTCTGAGGGACAGTGAACTGGCCCCCTATTTAAAAAGCTTGAGGACCCCTGGAGAGTGTCGATCTGTGGACAGAAGGGTCACAGGTTCAATTCCAGTCAAGGGCACATGCCTGGGTTTCGGCTCCATCCCCAGTAGGGGGCGTGCAGGGGGCAGCCAATCAGTGATTTTTTCTCATCATTGATGTTTCTCTCTCTCCCTCTCTTTCCTCTCTGAGATCAATAAAAAGATATTAAAGAGAAGAAGAAAATCTGGTGCTGGCTGAAATAGGCCATCTTGCCTCCCCCATAATGTGTTCTTCATTTCAGTTACTGTATTCTTTATTTCTGAGTGTTTCTTTTTTATGTTTTCTATTTATTTATTTTTGTTTCCTGCCTCTTTCTTGAAGTCTCTCTAAATTCGTCTCCTAAGTTCATTGAGCATCCTTATAACCCTTGTTTTGAATTTTGCATCGGATAGATTGCTTGTCTTCGTGTTCCTTAGTTCTTTTTCTGGAGTTTTGTTCTTACATTTTGAAGCCTTGTTTCTGTTGTTTCCTCGTTTTGGTTCTTCGCTGTGTTTGTTTTTATGTATTTGGTAGAGCTGCTTTATCTCCAGGTCTTGGTAAGTGGCTTGTGTAGTAAGTGTCCTGTGGGACCCTTGTAGCTCAGCCTCCCCGGTCACCTGAGCTGGGTGCTCCAGGGCTGTGTGCACCCTCCCATTGTAGTTGACCCTTGATTGCTGTTGGCACGTCAGTGGGATGGATTTTACCCACCTGTGAGGACTAATCAGCTGTAAGGACTGGCCACAACCATCACAGAGGATGTGCTGGGTAGGGGCTGACCCAGTGGAGCAGGATTCACCTCAGTGGGCTCTGGTGCCTGCTGAGCTCACCCCTAGAGTGTGTCGCTCATGGAGATTTTTGGGTTGTGCTTTAGTGTGATCTGAAGCTGTCCACCGGGTGAGCTAACTGTGGTGCCTCCTGGGAGGTGCAGGTCAGTGTCTACCGCTGCTTTCACCCTACCTGGCATGAGCTACAAAGTGTTTTCCAGATGGTTGCTACTTGTGCTGGGCCTGGAGGTGCCTGGTGTAAACTGAGGCACTGTCATTAGTGCCATGCCGGGGGTCGCTTAGCAGGAGGTGAAGAGCATGCTGAGGCCAGATGCTGGTGTTTGGGGCTTATGAACCTTGGAGAGAATTTAGGAGTCTGCAGCCTAAGCCTAGATAGGCCATTTGTATGGAAATAGCACTGGTAGTGGCTTGGGTTGTCCCACAAGTTGGTTGGGGCTGGGTCTCAAGGACTTGCAGGGTGATGGATGATGGAGATCAGATGTGGTGCCTGCCTGCATGCAGGGGGAGGGCTCAGCAAAGGAACACTGTCTCTGCCAGCACTTTTGTCCTGGGGGCGGCAATTTAGTTCCTCCCACGTGTTTCGGAGCTTTTCGGGCTTTTGCCCAGTGCGCCAACGATCAGTCCATGCGTGGACCTTCGAAGAACGCCCAGCACTCCAGCAGCCTCTCTCACTTGGCTGCGCTCTCTGCTGGTTTTCCCAGCCAGTAGTTCTGGGGACTTCTCTTCCTGGCACTGGCACTGGCACCCTGAGCTGGGCCTCCGCAGCTGAGACGTCCGTCCTGATTTCACTGCCACATTGAGTGTGGGACCAGCCCATTCTGGGTCTCTGCCCCGCTGATATCTGGGAGGTCCTTAATGATGATTGCTTTGTAGTTTAGTTGTAATTTTTGTTTGGTTGTGGGAGAGGGCAAGGACAGCGTTTTCCTACTCTACCATCTTGGCCGGAAGCTCAAACAGTTCATATTTCTGAGAGATAAAATCAAGTACAGTCCCTGAGTAGATTTTTATCATAAGCCAGTCGGCATTTTTTAAATACCCTTCTTCCCACTGCCCTATTTCTCAATTAAAGAAGACTAAAGAATGTGTGTTTTCTTTATAAGGAAGGTTTGCACAATTTTTATTTTTTTTCCATCCTCACCAGAGAATATTTTTCCATTGATTTTAGAGAGAGGGAAAGATGGGGGGGAGGGGGAATGAAAGAGAGAGATCAATGTGGGAGAGAATCATCCATCAGTTGCCTTCTGCATGCACCCCAACACGGATCAAACTCGCAACCTTTCTTTGTACGGAATGATGCTCTGACCCACTGAACCACACTTGCCAGGGCCACAATTTTTATTTTTGATTAATTTTTTTTTTTTTTTTTTTGCTCTTGTACTTTTACACAATATCTCCAATTATTTTGTAGTGGATGAAAAAATTCTTAAAACAAAATGACTTGGATTCTCTTTGTTTCTTAAAATTTGTGTGCAACACATTCCTTTGTCTTGTTTAAAACCGAGGGAGGGTGGCTGTAGGTGTGCACCTGCTGCAGGTGGGACTCTGGGGGAGAGCGTGCTTTTTCCACAGGTCTCAGCCACCTTTGCAGCCAGTCTGGTCAGCAGCCCAGCTATTGGAGCATACCTCTCAGCCAGCTATGGAGACAACCTCGTTGTGCTGGTGGCCACGGTGGTGGCTCTTCTAGACATCTGCTTCATCTTATTGGCTGTTCCAGAATCCTTGCCAGAGAAAATGAGACCACTCTCCTGGGGAACTCAGGTTTCTTGGAAACAAGCAGATCCTTTTGCGGTAAATAAAAATCTGAAAACATTATTTTTCTAAGTACCTTTCTAAGCCATGCAAATAAAAGAATATTTCTGCAACCTCAAGCATCCCCACAATTGTTAATCCATTTCTGTCTCCAGTAATAGAAACAAATTAATTGCAAGGACGGAACTGAGGTAGAGTGTGCACCAAGGAATATATAGAGTTGATATTTCTTAAGTCATTCATGCGGTTATCACAACAAAAGAGAGAAAAATTGTCCAGTTAATTCCTGATGAGGGAAAGAATTTTTTGTTTGTTTGTTTTGCATGGTGGTTTTTATTTTTTAGCAAAGAAATGAAGGTGGCCATTTAAAGTAGTTGTTTTCAATTGCTAAATTAAAAAAGGATAAAAATATCAGATCTGACTAAAGTAGCTATTTTCTAAGTTATTGAAATACTTCCATTTAGACCAGAGGCTTTGAACTTGTATTTTATAGATTGGATTCTTCATTTTCTTTCTTTTTAAAAAAAATTATTTATTTTTTGCATCGGGGAATCCCATCAACAACTCAAAAAAGTCCTCAGAAGAACCTTAGTTCCCCCTCTTTTTTTTTTTTTTTAAATATATTTCTTTATTGATTTCAGAGAGGAAGGGAGAAGAAGAGAGAGAGAGAAACATCAGTGATGAGAGAGAATCATTGATGGGCTGCCTCCTGCACACCCCCCACTGGGGATCGACCCCGCAACCCAGGCCTGTGCCCTGAGCCAGAATCGAACCTGGGACCCTTCAGTCCACAGGCTGTCGCTCTGTCCACTGAGGCAAGCCAGCCAGGGCATTAGTTCCCCCTCTTGATTTGAAACTGTCCTTGAAGAAAATAGGTGCAGAAAAAAAATTAACCAGAGATTTGATATTTGTTTTTTATCCTCCAAGTCTACCCTTTAGGAAAATACATGTAATAAGAAAACTAACTCATGAGAAATTCTTTTCCAAAAAGCTCCTTGGGGCATGGCCTGGGGACCTGCCTGTTCTGTGTGTGCCCATCCATTTGTGCCACGTAGAGAAAGGAGGAGACCAGGCAGGCACACCCGGGTGCAGGCAGGCCTCCCACCTACCTTGTTGGCCAATTTACAGGCAAATTGAATGCTAACATTTTAAAGAATAGAGTGAATTTATATGTAATGAAATGCCTATACTGTTTATGGCTTTAAAGAAGTTATATTATGAATGATAAAGAGAGCTGAGATTTTTCTTAAAAGGTTCTGGAGTAACATGTTTACAGGGTGTTTATAGGGTGTTCAGGGTCTGTTTCAGAATGCGAACCAATGTTGTTAAGTAAACAGGAGCAAACGTGTGTATCTGCATTTACGCTGTAATATTTGAAGCACATATCTCAGAAATGAGGACTTGTAACCTCCATAGAGAGATGGTGATAGATTTAATGTGAAGGTTCACTTCCTTTTGTAGTCCAATCAGCAGTTGTTACTCTACCTCAATAGATGGAAACAATGAACCCAGTATGGCAGAATATCTGACATTAGCTTCTATTTGCTGCTTTTTATTTTCCAATTACAGTTGTCATATAATCTTATATTAGTTTCCGGTATGCACCCAGTGATTAGACATTATAGAACTTACTAAGTGATCATCCGATAAATTTCAGACCCATCTGACTATTTCTCCTCTTATCTTTCTGCTTTTTCTTAGCCACTGAAGAAAGTTGGAAAAGATCCTACCGTGTTACTGATCTGCATCACTGTGTTTCTTTCTTACCTTCCTGAAGCTGGACAGTACTCAAGTTTTTTTCTCTACCTCAGACAGGTGGGTAGTGGGTGCCTAGTAGCTTTCGAACATAAGGAAAAAGCAAGGATTGGCGTCTGTCTAAAGGTATTTTGGGGAAAACAGTGTCAAGAAAAAAAATGTGTCAACTTGCTTCAAGTTATAAATGTAGGTGCTGACATGTAATGAGTAGGCAGGAAACCTTTAATACAGTATTGTTTGAAATGTAGTGAAATGTTTATGGGGGAAAAATTTCCTTGAGAACTATAGAGAAAGAGAATTAGCAGAAGCAATTCATCATAATGTTTTAAATCTTTAACACCCATTAAATTTTGCAAAGGGAACGTTGACTTCAGAAGCGCCCTGCTGTGGACCCGCTGTGGCTCGCAGTAACGACAGTAATACTGTTTCTCCTGATTTTCTTTCCTCTTTAAAAATGTATACTTCATCCCCACAAAAGGCATTTGCCCTAAGACAATTTTTTTTTTAAAATATATTTTATTGATTTTTCACAGAGAAGAAGGGAGAGAGATAGAGAGAGTCAGAAACATTGATGAGTGAGAAACATCGATCAGCCGCCTCCTGCACATCTCCCACTGGGGATATGCCCGCAACCCAGGTACATGCCCTTGACCGGAATCGAACCTGGGACCTTTCAGTTCGCAGGCCGACGCTCTATCCACTGAGCCAAACCGGTTTCGTTAAGACAATTTTTTTTAAGTTCCTTTTTCGAGTTGTGGTTTCAGGTCTCTGGGATCACTGGGACCTGAGCTGCCCTCCATTACAGCCCTGCCCTGCAGGGCCTTGCACTGACCTCACTGCGAGTCCTAGTGGCTCGCTCAGCCTGGGCAGCAGGCCTCCTGAGGAGAGTCCTCTATATTGGTGAAGTTTTTAAATGAAATTTGTTAAGTTTGCCATTGCGCATTGTTGAGGGGGGAGGGAGGTGGCGAGGGACGAGAGGAAGCGTGGGCTTTTTAATCTACGGGCAGATACATGCCTTGCTAGGTCCTGATTGGTCCTTTCAAAGAAATCTGTGTTGCTCTAGCTCAGTGGTCAGCAAACTGTGGCTCGTGAGCCACATGCGGCTCTTTGGCCCCTTGAGTGTGGCTCTTCCACAAAATACCAACTTCTGCGCATGGGCCACGAAGTTTCAATCACACTGTACGTGCACGCCCCCACATGGTATTTTGTGGAAGAGCCACGCTCAAGGGGCCAAAGAGCCGCATGTGGCTAGCAAGCCACAGTTTGCCGACCACAACCCTAGCTAGTTTGGCTGAGTGGATAGAGCATCAGCATGTGGACCAGTCAAGGGCGCATGCCTGGAGCTGTGGGCTCAATCCCCAGTGGAGGGCGTGCAGAAGGCAGCAAATCTATGATTCTCTCTCATCATTGATGTTTCTATCTCTCCCTCTCCCTTCCTCTCTAAAATCAATAAAGATATATTTTTAAAAAGAATTCTGCTTTAATAACATTCTTGGGGTTGTTATAGCCTTGTCTTGGTTGGTTATCTGCAGGTTGCCTGTCATAGCAGTTCACGCATTTTGAAGCTCAGGTCTCTGTGCGCCTCCTCCTTTCCCCACCCAGTTGGGTGCCTTAGTAACTCCACCCAGCTGGTTCCGGTGCCACTTCCTCCCCGCCCCAGGCCCCAATTCCTGACTAGCTTCCTTCTGTCTTCTCAATACCATTCGTAGGACATGCTCAGAATAAACAGTCCATACAGACAGGAGCGGATGACTGACTGGGTGGAGGGGAGGCTAGAAGGGTGGGATGTTTCTTTGAGGAGTGATGAGACCTTCTACCATTGATTGTGGTGATCCCTGTCCAACGCTGAATATACAAAGCCATTGAATGTGCACTTGTAATGGGTGAGTCCTGTGGCATTTATATTCTATCTCAATAAAACATTTAAAAATATGCTTATTTACAAATGGTAGGCAGGGAAACAATCCTTAAAGCCACATTTTTTGTTTCTAATTTTTAATAACATTTGATTAGCAGCTAAGAATGTTGTTAATGTCATCAACACTGATTTAGAAGCAGGATCTAGCTCTAGTTCGTTTTTAGCTATAGTTGTGTGACATGAAATGAGAAGAATGTATAATGTACACAATAATTACTTTTCCTTTTTGTCTCATGCATTCTGTTTTGTCTGCTTAGAATTGCTTCTTTGCTCTTTAAAGTAATTTTGTTCAATCATGAAGGAACTAATTTTGTTCTTTCCATGAGCTCATTAGCTGCACACTTCAGTGCCTACCTTGGAGATTACACTGTGTCTGAGTTATTAGTCTCTAATGAAATAGTACTAGTGGCAGTCCCTACTTTATCTAAGGACCTTTGTTTTGACTCTCTTTTTTTTTAAAATATATTTTATTGATTTTTCACAGAGAGGAAGGGAGAGGGATAGAGAGTTAGAAACATCGATGAGAAAGAAACATCAATCAGCTGCCTCCTGCACATCTCCCACTGGGGATATGCCCGCAACCCAGGCACATGCCCTTGACCGGAATCGAACCTGGGACCCCTCAGTCCGCAGGCTGACGCTCCATCCACTGAGCCAAACCGGTTTCGGCTGTTTTGACTCTCTTAATCATCTTAAGTTACACAGGGGTTGGCAAAAGTAGGTTTACAGTTGTACAAATAAATAATACAATAATAAATAAATAATACGATAGTAAACTCTGTTTTTGCACTCACAACTGTAAGCCTATTGTTGCCTACTACTATATGTACTTGTCAAGTAATTTGTGTCATTATATTTTAAGTCTTAACAAATGTACATACAATTGTTTTATATAATCAATGTTCTTTTAGATTTGTTTACATATTTAATGTCTTTTTTTTTTAAGAAGTACTTTCTTCCCTCCCTCACTTCATTTATTTATTTTTGTTTTTATTTTTTGTTCATCCTTACCTGAGTCTATTTCTCCACTGATTTTTAGAGACAGTGGAAGGGAGAGGGAGCTACAGAAAGAGAGACTTGAGAGAGACACATCAGTTGGTTGCCTCTCGCACACACCCTGACCAGGACCAGGGATCGAGCCTGCCACCTAGGTAATTGCCCTTGACCTGAATCGAACCCGGGACCCTTCAGTTCATAGGCTGACGCCCTATTCATTGAGCAAAACTGGCCAGGGCTACATGTCTTTTTTATTAAAGTAAAATTGACACATTCTCCATTTCAATAGCTCTTCATTATCATAAATCATTGAGACTGCTTTCATTCTATCTGAAGAACATCTTTTCTTTTTTTTGAAATTTCCTTTGAGTCCTTTCTTTTCTTTTTATATTGTTGACAGTGTTACAGATGTCCCTCAGTTTCCCTCTCCTTTTCCCCCTTTACCCAACCCCCCAGGGCCCCACCCCAGACCTTCCCTGAACTATTATCTGAGGCCTCGGGCTATGCATATATGTTTTGGTTAATCTCTTTCTGTCCCCCCCAAACCCCAACTCTGCCCCCTTTGTGATCTGTCAGTCTGTTCCATGTTTCCATGCCTCTGGACCCATTTTGTTCATCAGTTTGTTTTATTGGTTAGAATATCTTTTCTTTAGTGCAGGACTGCCATTTATAAAGTCACCAGCTTCCAGCTTCCTGCCTCCTGCCTCCTCCTGCCTTCCCTCCACCCCATCCCACCCCACTCTGAAAATGTCTTATTCTAAGCTGCATCTTCTAGAAGGATAATATTTTTTTAGTTTTTCTTTTCTGCTCTTGCATCCTATTCTAGCCCTTGACCTTTTTATCTCTAAGTATTTTGGGGCTTTTTTTTGTATTTTTCTTTTCAATGTATTTTAAAGAAAAGTTTACCCATTTTTTTTAAATATATATATTTTTTATTTCTTACAGAGAGGAAGGGAGAGTGATAGTTAGAAACATCGATGAGAGAGACATCAATCAGCTGCCTCCTGCACACCTCCTCCTGGGGATGTGCTCACAACCAAGGTACATGCCCTTGACCGGAATTGAACTTGGGATCTTTCAGTCCGTAGGCCGACGCTCTATCCACCAAGCCAAACCGGTTAGAGCTACCCATTTCTTATTACCCACCCCAGCTGCCTCTGGTCGCTACCAATAAGTTCTGTATTCATGAGCTCTTTTTTTTTTAATGTAAGATTCCACATATAAGTGAATTCCATATTTCTTTATCCATGTACCCAGCAATGGACTCTTAGGTTGGTACGTTATCTCTGTAGTAAATAACGCTGCATATGGGGGTGTTATTGATTGGGCTTACTGGCTAGGACCTTGGTTCTTTTTGTTGATGTAGAAAAGATTTTAAGGTCAACAAAAATAAAAGTAAAGCAACGTGGGGCTTATTGAAGATACATTCCAAGCGAGGATCGGCCATGAGAGAGGGGGCGGGGGTGCAGACAGACAGACAATATGGCTGGTTGCTTACATCAAGTCAGGAGCCAGTCAGTTGAGGGAGACCATGGCCGGCTGCTTTGCTCACTGGGAAGTCAGAGAAAAGGGGGCCTTGGAGACGGTTCCGGGCTTAGCCCAGGACCAGCGCAGCTGCCCATTTCTTCCTTGGTTGCAGGTCTCATGGGGTCCCTTAGAGGTGGGGGGGTCCATGCCTGTGGGGGAGGGGAAAGGGAATGGCCTCGGTGTGCTCCTTGAAGGTAGAGCCTGTGCGCAAGAGAGACAGACCATGGGCCCCACCTCCAGGGTTTACAAGAGGGATTTTCTGGCCCCAGGGGCTGCTCTGAAAAGCCATTTCTCCATCGTTCCCGTGGCTGCCGCTCCACTGGCTGCAACCACCTCGTAGCGGGCTCCAGCAGCTTCTCACCAGAGCCCTCCACTCCTGCTTTTAAACAGCCACCGGCCTCCAGCTCACCACACACACACACACACACACACACACACACACACACACCCGCCCAGGCCTCAAGGAGAAGAGGGGGCTGTGGGGGAGGCCGGCAGCCAGGTGGATGCAGGCCGGGAGGAAGGTGATGGGAGGAAGAGGAGGGGGAGGAAGAGGAGGAGGCAGCTACCGGCAGGTGGCAGGTGGGCAGCTGAAGATGGGGGTGACATGTGGACACCGAGAAGCAGAAGGCCGATGGGGATGACGAGGCAGCAAAGAAGGAAAAGTTAAACTGGAAAAAAGGCCTCCGTGACCTACTCACCCGCCACTCCCGTCTCAGGATCTAAACGTGGCTCCACCCAACCAAACCGCACCGGACAGCAACAGGGAGGAGAAGAGCCACAGCTTCCAGGCCCTGCTTTTTTTCTTAAAAGTACTTTAAAAGGGAAATTTGTATTTTTTATTTACATTTTGTATTTCTGTACATGTCATTAGGGGTCATCCGTTTTTAATGATGGGAGCGTTCTCTGTCCTACTTCTGACTTGACTTTGGGGTGACCATATTCATTATCCTCTCAAAAGAGAAAGAAAACCTTGTAAAAAAGCAAAAACAACAGCAAAATAACCATCTTATTCCGAGCATCCAGTAACTCTGTAGCACTTAACTGCACGATAAGTATATAGTTGGTTTGTGTGAGGTGGTTAAAAAGGCCAAAGATAAAAGGGTTTTGTTTTTTTTCTCCCTTTTTCTGTCTATGAAGTTGCTGGGGTTTTTTATTTTTCTCTCAGTTTGGCCAGTTTGATGTGTGTGAAACAATGTTGTCCAACAATAAAAGGGAATTTTATTTTGCGAAAAAAGGAGGGACTTTCTGGATGGAGACTTTCATTTGCATTCAGGGGTGATTGACACAAACTTTCTTCTGGGCATGCCCTTACCCATAATGTGTACAGAACAACCCAGGTGGGGGTGGGCGTCAAGCCAGCACTGGCATCGAGGTCCTGTCGTTTCCCTCTGCGCTTGCACCAGGAGCCAGCTGCTCCGAACCTGCCTGCCGGCCGTCTGCTGGGCCAGGTCTGAAGGCCACAGTGCCCCACCCCAGCCCCTCATGTCCAACTTCCTACCTAACGGGTACATAGATCATTTCACATATATCATTTCGTGTTTAGTTTAGTTTCAGAGAAATGCCCAGAAGTGGAATTGCTGTATCTTGTGGTAGTTCTATTTTTAGTTGTTTTGTTGGGGCAGTGAGAAAGGCACTGGTGTTAGATTGGTGAGGTCAGACAACCTGGATTCAGCAACCTTGATACTTGAGTTCAGGTTAAGAATTCAGAGCCAAGACCCAAACTGTAAGAGAACACTTATTTGGAAAATCACAGAGGTAGAAGTAATTCGTAGAAGAAAGAGGCTTAGGAAACAAGTTATAGAGGTAAAGGAAAGGCCCTTGGAGCTTAAAAGTGAGAAGATACAGGTGACCCAAGGCCCAGGGGAGATGGGGAGGGAGAGGGAGAGAGGAAAGGCGGGGTGCTCCAGGAGAAGCAGCTGGCTTTGAGGGTGGAGGTCCCAGGGGAAGGAGCCATGGGATGTTCAGCAGCTTCCCAGATGTGTCCTTTCAGGATCTGGGTCTCCACTGATTGGTTGGTCAGCTCCAGGGCAGGAGGCCATGCATTATCCAATGCAACTGGTCCTGAGGGCAGGCTGGGTGTCACTTGTCTGGTTTTGCTGCTTTCCTGGGCCTGGTGCTAAAATACAGCTGAGGCCTCAATGTTATCTCTAAGGTCAGAGGGTCCAAACTGCATAACTAGCAAAATGCTAGGGGAGGAAAGGTCACCCTGGGGTCAAGGTCCGACCCTACAGTTGTCCATTGTTTGACACCTGGGGCTTTGTTCCCTGCTGACCTTCTGTACAGAGCCCATCCTCCTTGCTCTGCTCATATCTGTCTTAACTGCCTGCCACAATCTGAGGAACCTCCAGACTGTTTTCCATAGTCGTTGCACCAATTTATATTCCCACCAAGAGTGTATGATGGTTCCCTTTCCTCCACATCCTCACCAACACTTGTAATTTTGAAAATAGCCATTTGAACTATTTGTGTAAGGTGATATCATTGCATTTCTCTGATGATTAGTGATTTCAGCATCTTTTCATGTACCTATTGGCCATCTGTATGTCTTCTTTGGAAAAATGCCTGTTCCATTTTATGCCCATATTTTAAATTGGATTGTTTGTTTGTTGCTACTGAGTTACATGAATTCTTTATTTTTTTTTTTTTTTGTCAGGCAGATGGTTTTTATTCATTCAGTCACCAGATACTTCTGAAGAGGCTATTTCTTAGGGAGCATCGTTTGTGATGCTGTAAGAGATGGAAACAAACAGCAGGATCACTACCTGGAGCCTTTGTTCCCTTGATGATCCCTGCTTGTCCCATGACTAGAGCAGGGAACACTTCACCCTCACGAATAGGTTCTTTTTTTTTAAATTAAATCTTTATTGTTCAGATTATTACATTTGTTCCTCCTTTTTCCCCGCCATAACTCCCCTCCTCCCAGTTCCCACCCCACCCTCCGCCCTCACTCCCCACCCACTGTCCTCATCCATAGGTGCACGATTTTTGTCCAGTCTCTTCCCGCATCCCCCACACCCTTTCCCCTCCACAAGAATAGTCAGTCCGTTCCCTTTCTATGTCCCTGATTCTATTATAATCACCAGTTCATTCTGTTCATCAGCTTATTTATTCACTTGATTCTTAGATTCACTTGTTGATAGATGCGTATTTGTTGTTCATAATTTGTATCTTTACCTTTTTCTTCTTCTTCCTCTTCTTAAAGGATACCTTTCAGCATTTCATATAATATTGGTTTGGTTGCCCTAACCGGCTTGGCTCAGTGGATAGAGCGTCAGCCTGTGGACTGAAGAGTCCCAGGTTCGATTCCGGTCAAGGGCATCTACCTTGGTTGCAAGCACATCCCCAGTAGGGGGTGTGCAGGAGGCAACTGATCGATGTTTCTCTCTCATCAATGTTTCTAACTCTCTATCCCTCTCCCTTCCTCTCTGTAAAAAATTAATAAAATATATTTTTTTAAAAAATATTGGTTTGGTGGTGATGAACTCCTTTAGCTTTTCCTTATCTGTGAAGCTCTTTATCTGACCTTCAATTCTGAATGATAGCTTTGCTGGATAAAGTAATCTTGGTTGTAGGTTCTTGGCATTCATCACTTTGAATATTTCTTGCCACTTCCTTCTGGCCTGCAAAGTTTCTTTCTCTTGCTGCTTTTAAGATTCTCTCTTTGTCTTTTGCTCTTGGCATTTTAATTATGATGTGTCTTGGTGTGGTCCTCTTTGGATTCCTTTTGTTTGGGGTTCTCTGCCCTTCCTGGACTTGTAAGTCTATTTCTTTCACCAGGTAGGGGAAGTTTTATGTCATTATTTCTTCGAATAGGTTTTCAATATCTTGCCCTCTCTCTTCTTCTGGCACCCTATAATTCTGATGTTGGTACGCTTGAAGCTGTCCCAGAGGCTTCTTACACTGTCTTCGTATTTTTGGATTCTTTTTCATTTTGCTTTTCCGGTTGGGTGTTTTTTGCTTCTTCGCATTTCAAATCTTTGCCTTGATTCTTGCGCTCCTCTGGTCTGCTGTTGGGAGTCTGTATAATATTCTTTATTTCAGTCAGTGTATGCTTAATTTCTAGTTGGTCCTTTATCACAACATCGAGGGTCTCATTAGATTTCTTGAGGATCTCACTATATTTATCGGCGGTCTCACCAGTCTTTTCGAGGGCCTTACTAAATTTATCGGCGGCTTCTAGACAGTTCTTGAGAGACCTTAAAAGTGTGGTTTTGAACTCTATATCCAGCATTTTGCTTTCCTCCATTTCTGTCATTTCTGTCCTGTTTCTTTGTCTCCACATTTTTTATGCTTTCTTGGTGACCCCCTTGTGGGCTTTGTGCACAGTCTTGTTGTAGTTAAGCCTGGGGGGGATTTGACCTCCAGGCCAACTGGCTGTGAGAATCAGCTGTATCTGCAGTGGAAGAACTTCTGTCCTCTAGGGAGGTGCTAATCTAGCCTTTGCCTGAGGCTATCCAGCAAATGCCTCTGTGCAAGGCTTGGGCAGGGCGGGTCCCAGGGGATCAACAGGGCGGGCGGAGCGAGCAGTTATGGCTACTCTCAGTCCCGTCCCCAGGAGCTCTGCCTCTCAGTGTCCCAGCAACCGCTGCAAGTACCTCAGAGAGAAAGCTGCCCTCGAGTTCCGACCGATGCCAGACAGTCCCGCTTTTCCCGTTTGAGTCTGGGTCCCCAGAGACTCGCCCGGAACTGGAGCCCAGAGCCTGAGACTCCCTCCCGATTGAAAACGACAGCCGCGCCCTCAGCCGCCAGCCCGCTGCACACGCACCTCCGCACCTTAGTATTTTACTTCCGCACTGCGCCTCCTCTGAGTCTCGGTATGCTTCTCTCTTTCCTTCTAGTTGTAGTATTTCCCCTCAGCCAGCCTTCCTGTGATTCTGGGTGATGTTCGTTCCGTCTTTTAGTTGTATTTTTGAAGTGGTTGTGCGAGGCAACAATCTCCGGTGTATACCTATGCCGCCATCTTGGTTTCCTCACATAAATTCTTTATATATTTTAGATATTAGTTCCTTATCCAATACATGACCTCCAGTTATTTCTTCCCATTCAGTAAATTGCTTTTTCATTTTGTTGATGATATCCTTTTTAGTTTGATATAGACCCATTTCTTTATTTCTGCTTTTGCTTTTGATTTTGGTGTTAGATTCACAGAATCATCTCCAAGACCTAAGTCAAGGAGCTCACCACCTATGTTTTCTTCTAGGAGTTTTATGGTTTCAGGTCCTACATTGAAATCCTCAATCCATTTTTAGTTGATTTTTTTGTATGGTGTAAGTTGGTGGTCTAGTTTCATTATTTTGCATGGCTGTCCAGTTTTTCCAACACTATTTATTGAAGAAACTGTCTTTTCCCCATTGTATATTCTTGGCTCCTTTATCATAAATTAATTGACTATGTATGCATGGGTTTATTTCTGAGCTCTCTAATTGGTTTCTTTAATCTGTGTCTGTTTTTATGCCAGTATCATATTGTTTTAATTACTACAATTTTGTAATATAATTTGAAATTAGGGAGTGTGATGCCTCCAGCTTTGTTGTTCTTCCTCAAGAGTGCTTTGACTATTAAGGGTCTTTTGTGGTTCCTTACAGATTTTAAGATTTTCTTCTATTTCTGATAAAAATCTAATTGGAAATTTTATAGGGGTGTATTGATTTTTTTGTATTTCTTTGGATAGGGCAGTGGTTGGCAAACTCAGTCAACAGAGCCAAATATCAACAGTACAATGATTGAAATTTCTTTTGAGAGCCAAATTTTTTTAACTCAAACTATATAGGTAGGTACATTGTTATTAACTTAGTTAGGTACTCCTAAGCTGGCCTTTGCTAAAAACGTCCTCAATCTGATTGAGGTACGTTCGCTGAGGTTGACCCCTTCCAACTCTCCCATCCACACTCGTCTTGTATACTTGTTTTGTCTATTCTTAAATTGATGACAAAAATACCTGTAGGATTTGCAGCTGGTTGGAAAAATACAGGTAACTTTATGCTTCGAGTAGGTACTTTTGTTACCTGCGTGCGATTTGCGGACGCGACTAGCACTAACCACTGCACAATGAGACTGCTGACTGACTGGCTCACTCAACTCATGCATGAATCGCGCTGCATATCCCGCGGCCCCCCTGCACCACGTCTCCCGTCGCCCGACCGACCCGACACCCCCTACTTCTAACGCCACTTCTTCAAAATAGACTCGCCCAGGCCAAAAACTGACTTCTGCATGTGGGCCATGAAGTTTCAATCGCACTGTACGTGTGCGCCCACATGTGGTATTTTGTGGAAGAGCCACACTCAAGGGGCCAAAGAGCCGCATGTGGCTCGAGAGCCACGGTTTGCTGACCACTGGGATAGGGTATGGACATTTTAGTCATATTAATTCTTCCAATCCATGAGCATGGAATATCCTTCCATTTTTTTGTACCTTCTTCAAATTTGTTCATTAATATCTTAAAAGTTTTAAATATACATGTCTTTCTCCACCTTGGTTAATTTATTTCTACATATTTTATTCTTTCTGATGCAATTGAAAATGGAATTAATTAATCTTTATAGTTCATTATTAGTGTAAAGGAATGCATCTGATTTTCCCCCCTTAGGTATTTAATTTTGTTTATTATTTTTAAATTAAGTTCATTGGTGTCACATTGGTTAATAACAATACGTACATTTCAGATGTGTGGCTTCCAGTGCTCACCCCTGAAGCCTACTATCCTCTTGTCACCATGTATTTGACCCCTTTGCCTTCTTTCTCCTCCCCACCCCCTTCCCCTCTGGTAACTACCATTTTGTTGTCTGTATCTGTGAGATGTTTTCTTTTTTATGGCTTTTGTTTGTTTGTCTTGTTTGTTCATTTGTTGTTTTTTATCTCATATCCCACCTATGAGTTAGAAATCATACGGTTCTTTTTCTTTCTGTCTGACTGATTTCACTTACACATAGCCCTCCCAGGATCCACCCATGTTGTCCCAAATGACGATATTTTATCTTTTTATGGCTGAGTAGTCTTCAGTTTTGTATGGACCACATCTTCTTTATTCAGTCATTCATCAAAGGGCACTTTGGTTGTTTCCATGTCTTAGCTATTGTGAATAATGCTGCAGTGAACATGGGGTTCATATATCTTTATGCATAAGTGTTTTTAGTTTTGCAGGTAGATACCCAGAAGAAGGATTGCTGGGTCAAATGGTAGTTCTATTCTTAATTTCTGAGGAGCCATCACACTGTTTTCCATAGTGGCTGCACCAATTTACATTCCCACTAAGAGTACACAAGTGTTCTTTTTTTAACATCATCCCTGACGCTTGTCAATTCTTTCCTTTTTTAAAAAAAATCCTCACCCAAGCATATGCTTATTGATTTTAGAGAGAGGGGAAGGGGGCCAGAGAGAGAGAGCATTAATTGGTTGCCTTCCAATATGTCCCCTGTGTAATCGAACCTGCAGCCTTTCGATATATGGGATGCCCTCTAGCCGACTGACCCACACCAGCCAGGGCTTAATTCTTTTCTTTTTGATAAAAGCTATTCTGATAGTTTTGAGACGGTATCTCATTATGGTGCTGATATGAATTTGCGGTATTAAGCGTTTTTTCATGTACCTGTTGGCCATCTGTATGTTTTCTGTGAAAAAGTATCTCTTCAGATTTTTTGACCATCTTTTAATTGAAAATTTTCTTGTTTTTGAGTTGTACTTATGAGTTCTTTAAATACTTTTAAAATTAACACCTTATCAGAGGTATCATTTGCAAATATCTTCTTTCTTTCGGTTGGTTTCCTTTTTGTTTTGTTGATGGTTTCTTTTGCTGTACAGAAGCTTTTAAGATTGAAATAGTCCTATTCATTTCTTTTTTTTTTTTTTTTTTAGCTTCCCTTGCCTTTAGGGTCAAGTTCACAAAATCCCAAGGTCCATAAGTTTAGTGCCTGTGTTTGTTTTCTGCCATGTATTTTATTGTTGCAGGTCCTACGTTCAAGTCCTTCATCTATTTTGAGTTAACTTTTGTGTATGGTGTCAGCGGTCTAGTTTCATTCTGTTGTGTGTGGCATTCCAGTTTTCCTACCACTATTTATTGAAGAGACTGATTGTCCTTTCTCCAGTGTGTGTTTTTGGCTCCTTTGTCAAAAAGTAGTTGCCCATATAGGTATGGGTTTACCTCTGGGCTTTCTGTTGTGTTCCATTAATTTCTGTGTTTATTTTTCTGCCAGTACCGCACTGATTTTATTACGACAGCTTTATAGTGTAGTTTGAAGTCAGGGAGTGTGATACCTGGGCTTGCTTTGACTATTGGGGTCATTTGTGGCTCTATATAAATTTGAGGATTTTTTTTTGTGCTATTTCTGAAAAAAAATGCCATTGGGACTTTGGTAAGGATTGCATTAAATCTGTATGCTGCTTTAGTTAATTTGGCCGTTTTAACAATGTTAATTCTTCCAATCCATGAACACAGAATAGCTTTGTCTTCAGTTTCCTTCAATAATGTCTTGTAATTTTCAGAGTACATAGTACAATCTTCACCTCCTTTGTTAAGACTGTTCCTAGGTATTTTATTCTCTTTTTTTAAAAAATATATTTTTATTGATTTCAGAGAGGAAAGGAGAGGGAGAGAGAGATGAAAACATCAATGATGAGAGAGAATCATTGATTGGCTGCCTCTTGCATGCCCCTGCCCCAGCCTGCAACCCTGGCATGTGCCCTTGACCGGAATCGAGCTCAGGACCCTTCAGTCCGCAGGCTGACACTCTGTCCACTGAGCCAGACGAGCTAGGGTGGTATTTTATTCTTTTTGTTGTGATTGTAAATGGGATTGTTTTCTTCATTCTCTTTCTGATACTTTGTTGTTAATGTATAGGAAGGCAACAGATTTTTTATATTGGTTTTGTATTCTGCAACTTTACTGAATTTGTGTATGTGTTACAATAGTTTTTTTATAGAGTCTTTAGGGTTTTCTAAGTATACTATCATGTCATCTGCAAATAGTGACAGTTTTACTTCTTTTTTTAATATATATTTTTATTGACTTCAGAGAGGAAGGGAGAGGGAGAGAGAGATAAAAACATCAATAATGTGAGAGAATCTTTGATCGGCTGCCTCCTGCACACCACACACTGGAGATCAAGCCCGAAACCCAGGCATGTGCCCTGACCGCGAATCGAACAATGACCTTCTGGTTCATAGGTCAACGCTCATCCACTGAGCCACGCCAGCCAGGCAGTTTTACTTCTTTATTTCCAATGTGGATGCATTTTATTTATTTTTCTTGCCTCTTTTCTGCTGACAGGACTACCAGTACTATCCTATATAATAAAAGGCTAATATGCAAATTTTCCACTGGGAGTTCGGCCGACTGGGAGTTTGACTTCTTGCTATGATGTGTACTGACCACCGGGGGCAGAACGAAGGAAGGCCCGGGCCAGTAGCCGGGGGGAAGAAGAGACCCAGCTGGCAGCCAGCAGCCAGTGGAAGGAAGGCCCTGGCCAGCCTGTTCGCCAGCCAGGCCTAGGAACCCTACCCATGCACGAATTTCATGCACCAGGCCTCTAGGCCTATATAATAAAAGGCTAATATGCAAATTGACTGAACAACAGAATGACTGGTTGCTATGATGCACACTGACTACCAGGTGGCAGATGCTCACTGCAGGAGCTGCCCCCTGGTGGTCAGTGCTCTCCCACAGAGAGAATGCTGCCCAGCCAAAAGCCGGGCTCACAGCTGGCAAGCACAGCAACAGTGGCAGCAGCCTCTCCTGCCTCCGCGGCAGCACTAAGGATGTCTGACTGATGGGCCTAAGCCATGAGTCGGACATCCCCCAAGGGCTCCTGGACTGTGAAAGGGCGCAGGCTGGGCTCAGGAACCCCACCCGCCCTCGAGTGCGCGAATTTCATGCACTGGGCCTCTAGTATCAAATAAAATGGCAAGAGTGGACATCGTTGTCTTGTTCCTGATCTGACAGAAAAAGCTGTGTATGTGTGGTCTTATCATATGATGCCTTTATTATATTGGGGTACTTCCATACCCATTTTGGTTTTTTTATCATAAATGGGTTTTGAATTTTGTCAAATGCTTTGCATTTATTGAAATGTCTTAAGATTTTTATCCTTCATTTTATTGATGTGGTGTATCACATCAACTGATTTGCAGATGTTGAACTGTCCTTGCCTCTCTGGTATAAATTTCGCTTGATAATAATGCATGATTTTTTTAAATGTACTATTAAATTCAGTTTGCTACTACTTTGTTGAAAAGTTCTACATCATGTTCATCACAGATATTAGCCTGTAATTTTATTTTTATTTTTGTGTGGCATTTTTGTCTGGTTTTGGTATCAGGATAATGCTGGCCCTCCTGTAAAATGTGTTTGAGAGCCCTAGGTGGTTTGGCTCAATGGATAGAACATTGGCCTGTGGACGGAAGGATGCCAGGTTTGATTCCGGTCAAGGGCACATGCCTGGGTTGCGGGCTCGGTCCAACGTGCAGGAGGCAGCCAATCAATGATTCCCTCTCATCATTGATGTTTCTCTCTTCCTCTCCCTCTCTGAAATCAATAAAAATATTTTAAAAATAAAGTGTATTTGAGAGAGTTCTTCTGTCTACTGTTTTTTGGAAGAGTGTGAGAAAGATTTGTGTTAATTCTTCTTTGAATGTTTAACGGATTCACCAGTGAACCATTTGCTCCTAGACTTTCGTTGGGGGGTTTTTGATTACTGGTTGAGACTCCTTGCTAGTCATCAGTCTGTTTGGGTTTTTTATTTCATTGTGATTCTGTTATGGTTCTAGGAATTTATCCATGTCTCCTAGGTTGACCACTTTGTTGGCATAGAATTTTGTTCATAGTAGTTTCTTGTGAATCTTTGTGTGGTATCAGTTGTAAAATCTCTTTCATTTCTGATTTTATTTACTTGAGACATCCCTCTTTTTTGTGTGATTCTAACTAAAGGTTTGTCGATTTTCTTTTATCTTTTCAAAGAACTAGCTCTTAGTTTTCTATTATCTTTTTATTCTCTATTAATAATTTTTTAATTCCTTTTTATGAATTTCAGAGAATTTTAAGAGGGGAAAATAATTTAACTTTAAAAACTTGATATTTAAGCCCTAGCTGGTTTGGCTCAATGGTTTGGCCTGCGGACTGAAGGGTCCCAGGTTCGACTCTGGTCAAGGACACATGCCTGGACTGCGCACATGGCCAGATCCCCAGTAGGGGGCGTGCAGGAGGCCGCTGAGCAATGATTCTCTCTTATCATTGGTGTTTCTATTGTTTCTATCTCTTGCCTTCTTCCTTTCTCTAGGAAATCAATAAAAATATATTTTTTAAAAACTTGGTATTTAAACTAATAGTTTGGCAGATCAGAGCTGTTAGGTGAAGAGGCTGCTCATCAGGAGCTTTGGGAACATGCCTGTGTCGAGGCCTGAGCTCTGCCCATTTGGTCTCCGGGTTGCAGAGTCTCACTGCTCCCTCCCTTTCCCCCTTTCCCTCGGCCCCACATGATTTCAATGTGCAGCCATCGCTGAGAGCCACTGAACTTGCTAATGAGTAAATTCCAAATTCTGCATCAAAAGTCAGATTATTTTCTTTATATTTTCTCTGATGCTTGATAACGTATTTCTTTTTTGGTGGGTTGGGGATGGGAATATGAAACGATAGATAGGCCTGTAATAGAAAATATCTTTAAAATATTTGTTAAGTTATGCTTGCTTGTAATGGTTTTTTATCAGATTTAGATGTAATTTTCTGGTTAAATAGGTTCAACTTTCAGCACTGCCTTAATTTGCCATCATCAAGGTTTTATGAACTTTTTCCAACTGTTTTGTCCTAAAGCCTTACTAAAACATAACATTTCTTATTTTTATAATATCTATGTTAACAATAGTGTTTCTCCCTCCCCCTCTATTTCACAGATCATAGGTTTTGGATCTGTTAAAATTGCAGAGTTCATAGCTGTGCTAGGAATTCTGTCTATTGTGGCTCAGGTAAGTGTCATTTTTCTCATTTTTAAATATTTTTATTCTGAAATAACCGTAGGTTCACAGGAAGCTGTAGGAAGTGTTCTCAGATGTCTCCCGCACGCCTGCCTTCGTTGCCCCTGCCATGGCAGTGACATCTTGTATATCTATGGTACAATAGCAGACCCAGGAAATTGACATGGGCTCCAGATATCCAGAAATTTACTTCACCAGGAGAATGTTTCAGTCTTATTTTAATGTGGAGAAGTGAAAAGCAGAAATGAAAATCGGTAGCTGTTCCGACCTCTGCTCAAAGAAATGTGGCAGATGAGTGGGTTGGAACATGTATAATGAGTAAAGAACATCGATTTCTCCATCTGTTATAGATACAGGCCCACAAGGCTGGGCTCATGTGCCTCACATCACCCGACAGGCCTTCCCTGTGTCCTGGGGCTCCTGGGGGCTGCTCCCTGGCACAGCGGCTGGGAGCGTAGGAGAGGAGGCTACAGGGCTGCCTTGCCTACGCGTTAGGACGAACAAGGCTCACAGGAGCGCACCAAGGCAAAGACCTTTTACTCATTTTGTCCAGTGGTATCAGCAAATGTAAACTGCGTTACACTCTCAGTTGCTCATAATTTGTGGGGTTTATGTGAACTCTGGTTAGTCATCAGCCCAGACTATCTCTACTGGTTTCTAACAGAGGATGTATTTGTTAAAATCAAACTTACATCAGTCCAACTTTGCAAAACTGCTAGCCTCCAGCAGAATTCCACATATTCTGTAAATACTCAGCAGAGCCCGCTAGGCACTGGGTGATTAAGCGATTGGCGTTTCTCAGAAAAGACTGAGGCCATGTCCCTCTCAGACACGACAGCTGGCGAATGACTCTGTAACCTTCCTGGGGAAGTGCTAGCAAAGCACCCGATAGACAGCGTTGGGGAGGAGGCCGAAGGTCCTGCGCCCCTGGAGAGCCGCGCCAGCACAGCGTGGTCCCCGTTCCCGGCTCCCGCCGCGTGCTTCTCAGGGCTCTCCTTGGCTTTGCAGACAGCCCTGCTCGCCGCCTTGATGAGGTCGCTGGGGAAGAAGAACACCGTGCTCCTGGGCCTGGGCTGCCAGGCGCTCCAGCTGGCCTGGTATGGGCTCGGGTCTCAGGCCTGGTAAGCCTTCCCCTGGGTCCTCACGAACTAGGGGAGCTTGAGCTGACAGTGGTGTGAAGGCAGCAGGGCTACTTACCCCTTTGGTGTACTCAACATTTCAAAACCTGTTTAAGCCTTCCCCTTAATTTGGGGAAGGCTGAGCGAGGTGACAGGATTATTTATAAAAACTGTCTTCACCTTCGTGACTTTCAGTGAGTTGTTACTTAATTAAATAAATGTGTGTGCTTCCTCCTCCAACTCCTCCAAATATTTTAAACACATTTGTCAGTTTTTAGGGACAAATGCCACCTTTCCTCCCCCGATTCCCACCAGCACAGCGTGGTCCAAAACAAGAAGACAAGGAAAAATGATAGCAGGACTCATTGCTGTAATTAGCTGAGTGACTTTATAACGTAAGAACTTGAGTTAGATTAATCGTAAGATCTCTTCCAAAATCAAGTGTATCCTGAGGCAGTTACTCCTGCTGGCATATTCTACTCCCGTATCAGGAAGGTCAGAATAAGCCCTGAGCCAGGAGAAATGACAAGAATCCCGAGTGCTGTTCTGTTATGTGGCTGGTGTCCCCAGTTCCTGGTTACCAAATCCAGAGGTCCTGGCTCTTTAAATATTAGTTACTCCTCATTCTGCAGGCATGACAGAATTTACAGAAATGAGAAACGCTTTACAGGTCAGGAGAAGATTCTTGTTCTTTAAGATTTCTGTCTGATGGACTTGGGTTCCGTAGCTGAGTCAGTCAGGCTACTGCGGGAAAAGGCCTTTGTCGACCTGAAGGGTCTTTCCTTTAAGGGCGTGCATGTCAGCCGTCCCCAAGGAAGCCTCGCCGAGCAGGTTTAAGCCGAGTTGGGGGCTCACCTTCCTCACACAGATGATGCATATGGATTCGCACTTACGTTTCCTTCATTGAGGAAAGGACAAGAGTCTAAAGGAAGCATGTCCAACGTGGGGCCGCGGGCCGCATGCCTCGTCTACTTGGCCCGTGTCAGCTTTGAGTGTGACAGGCTTAGTCCAAAGGAAGCGGGTCTGGGAGTCTGCAGGTGTCGTCCTGCGCGCCAAGGCTTGCTCTGCCCGTGGGTAGCAAAAGGAGCAGCTCAAAGGTAGTGTGCAGGCCAGCCTCTGAGACAGAGAAAGTGGCATTTGTAGAAATAAATCCTTTTGAACTTCACTGAGCGTACATCTAAAGGTGGTAAAAGGGAAATCAAGGAGAACAGATTTTGAAAGAGGTAAAATAAGTAAATGAAACTTTCCCAGCCTGTGAAGTAACGAATAACTTCCCAGGTTAAAAAAAAAAAAAAAAAAATCCATTAGTAAAGAGGAAAGATTACTACAACGAAACCTGAGGAAACAAAGTAACTCATGCTCCGCCCCTGACTACGCTCTGACAGCCAGCCGCAGCCTGTCGCCTGACGCTCCCTGTCCTTGCAGGATGGTGTGGGCCGCAGCGGCCGTGGCCGCCGTGTCCAGCATCACCTTCCCGGCGGTCAGTGCCCTGGTCTCGCAGAACGCAGAGTCAGATCAGCAAGGTGAGAGCACTGTCGCCTGTTTCCCTCCTTCACTTGAGACGGACCTGCCGGCGACCTGAGCGGCTCTGAGCCTCTTCACCGTGTGGTCCCTCCCAGAACCGCACCTGTTTGCTTTCCTTCCTGCTCTGAAATTACACTCATGGTTTTAAAATGTGGACTCAGCAGTTCAGAACACTAAGAAATAGAAATAGAACTATTTTCTCTTTTTGGTTTTGACTCTTTATTGTGATGCCATAAAAATTAACTAAACGGCCAAAACCGGTTTGGCTCAGTGGATAGAGCGTCGGCCTGCGGACTGAAGGGTCCCAGGTTCGATTCCGGTCGGGGGCATGTACCTGGGTTGCGCACATATCCCCAGTAGGGGGTGTGCAGGAGGCAGCTGATCGATGTTTCTCTCTCATCGATGTTTCTAACTATCTCTCTCCCTTCTTCTCTGTAAAGAATCAATAAAATATATTAAAAAAAAAAATTAACTAAACGATAACAGATGTCTGTTAAATAATGACGGACTAGTTAGTCAGATAGCGAGCTTGTTATTTACTCACTGTCATCACTGGGACTTCTTTAATTTGGACTCTCTCAAAGGCCATGAGCTGAATGTAGGAAGTGATTCTCCAAGAGGATGAAGAGCAGA
The DNA here is from genome assembly GCF_964212035.1 of Myotis nattereri. NCBI lineage: Eukaryota > Metazoa > Chordata > Mammalia > Chiroptera > Vespertilionidae > Myotis > Myotis nattereri. Next base: position 2,933,228 of record NC_138087.1, read on the forward strand.
TCTGTGTGGCTGCTGGTATCGGATGCCGAGTGAGAGGCAGCGTGGGGACAGCGGTGTGGAGAGGAGCGTGTGGACCCCACCCTTCGTGTGTCTCTGGTTCACCGTCAGGCGTCTCCCACGACCAGAGTTCATCCTTTTCCACTTCCTCTTTCAATGACTCACCTCACTGTAGTCAGGAAGCAGTCAATTTGAAAAAAATTGTAAATTTTTAGAGGGAGAGCCATTTAAAAAGTTTCAGTAAAAACTTTATTGGAAAAGATAGTTTGCTTATTGCAGCCATTTTTCCTCATCAGAAATTAGCCATCTAGTTCACAGCCACATTTTACAATAGTGGCCTCAGGTTCTGTGTGTCCCCTGCCATGGCCCCCGCCAGCTGCACAGCCGTGGAGGCACCGTCCCGGGAGAAGGCGGCCCTGTGGGGCGGGCGCTGCTCGGTGCCTGACAAGTGCGCGCCTGTCTTTCATGGACTAAATCCTCTTTGGCTCTTTTTATGCTCGTATGTGTTAGTACAGATGTTTCTAAATGTCCACGTACAAAACTATTACAGCACATTGCATTGGGTTGAATAATCTTTGACCATTTTTGACCTACAGTAACATGCCTGTCATACAATTCAAGCTAATTTTTTCTTTTCTTGTTAGAAACCAGAGGTATCTAGAAATTGGCACCTGTGGGGTATTTCAGTGCAGGTCTACAGGAAGATGCATCCGAAATGGGGGGTCGCCTTGAGGAGCAGTCTGTCTGGATGCTGGGCCCACACAGCATCAGGACTGTTGTGGACTCACACGCACGGGGCTGCAGGAGGCAGAGAGCAAATTTAATTGTAAAAGCACATTAAATAAGTAGAGCAGGAAGCTCTTAATCCACAGAAAAGTGGAAGTTGTCTGCAAATGGAGAATATTAAAGTTTTTCATTTTGTTATTCCCCATTTATGAGAATATCTAGCTGTTGTGAGGAGGATTCAGTCCCTGTGGTATTTCAGAAACATCACTGTCATGTCATCTCATGGACACTAGGGCACAGAGTGACAACATTAAAAGGACACAGTAAAACCAAGAACACATTTGTGAAATGAATGACTCCCCTGCCTCCTCAGCACGGACGCCCCAGTCCCGCTGCCTCAGTGCTCACAGTTGGTACGAGAGCTCGGTCGAGTCCCCAGTGTTGACATGCCTTCTTTTTGTTCTCACTTAGGCGTTGCCCAGGGCATCATAACTGGCATCCGAGGGCTGTGTAACGGCCTGGGGCCAGCGCTGTATGGCTTCATATTCTACATGTTCCATGTAGAGCTCACTGAGTTGGGACCGAAACTGAATTCTAACAGTGCTGCTTTGCAGGTAATTCGGTGATAAGTCTAGTGTTGTTGCCGTGAATATGTCTGACTGTCGCAAACCCTCTGACCCGCAGTGTGGAGCGTGTCCTTGCACATTTTTGTTTGCACATAAGACTGTTGGACCTAGCGGTAGGGAGGCTGTGCTCGGCGCTCCGGGCCTGGGGAGGGGCGGTTCCGTTGATTTGATGTCTCATATAAAAGACTTCTCTCAATTCTGCCCTCACCTACACAGTAACTCTGATCAGAACCCTGTCTTCTGGAAAAGCCCAAGCCAAATAAAATATAAAATGACCTACAATTCCAGCTAGAAATTGAACTAGAGTTTTTTTTCTTAATCTTTATTTAGTATTTTTCCCTCCTTCTAAGCAATATTTAATAGAGATTTCTATACAGAATTGGAACTAATGTTCATGTACAGAATGCACCATCTGCTATCAGAGGGTAAGATTAGAGAGAAACAGCTGTTACTCACAGGCTTGGGTTCAGCTGCAGAGAAGCGATGACAGCGGTGAGAGGCCGCCCCTGTGGGCTAGCGGCTCAGGCTGGGGCGGGTGTGCCCTGACTCACGTGGAAGTGATTCTCTTGGAGGTGGGGTGGGGTTTGGGTCACCCAGAGCTAATTTTGCATTGAAAAGACTAACCAGTTCTTCACCTCCGTTTGTTTCCACACCATCAGGGAGCCCTCGTCCCAGGCCCGCCGTTTTTATTTGGGGCATGTATAGTTCTCATATCTTTCCTGGTTGCCTTATTCATCCCTGAATGCAGTAATGGGGCTAAGAAACATAGCAACAGCGTCAGCGGCACTGTGACCGACACCCCGGAGCAGGGCAGTGACGAGGACATTGAGCCCCTGCTGCCGAATGGCAGCGTCTGGGGCCTCGCTGCCTTCGAGGAGCCAGGGAGCCAGTGCACCGAGCTGTGACGGCAGAAGGGAGACCTGCAGGCGCTGTCTTTCTGAAGTCGCCGGGAGCCATACCACGGGGAGACTTTCTGGTGCTGGAGGGGAGATGCAGTGGCATCCTTTAGGGCCAAGTTTGATGAGTAACCCTCTTCCTCCTTCTGTTCCTTTTCTTCCATTCTTTTTCTTTCCGTTTGTACATTAGAACAAGTTAGGATTTGAAATACGTTGCTGCCAACAGTATGCAACTCTCACAGTTATCTGGAGTTCCGCTTTGAAATTCAAATGGAAAAGGTCACGTCTCTGAGAAAGGGTGGCTTTCCGTCCTCACCTCCAGGGACAGGGGCCGCAGCCTCAGGCCCTGTTCCGGAGGAGCTGCAGGGCTGGGCGGGACTGCCATCCACGGCCAGAGTCAGGGTGAAGAATCCCTTCTTGTCTTCCTCTTTCCTGCTTCTCTGAAAGTGCACGTGGCCCACAGGTGTGGAGGAGTGGGTGCTCCTAGAGCCACTCAGCACTGGGGACCTATTGCCTTTGTTCAAAGGTCAAACAAAGCCAGGTCTTACTCCCCTTTCCTTGTCTCTGCTTAATATTCTTGGCTAGAATGAAACCCAGCATACACACCTGGGTACTCGTGATACTGATCCGTGGTGTCCTTTGCCAGTGAAGAAAATGTTTCCTACATGTCTAAATCTTGAAGAAACAGCAATTCAGATTCCTTGACCGAATGTCATGGTCGGATCCGAGGGGATGTTACAGAAGCACACATCAGGCATCCGGTGCTTCTGCGGAAGTGCTCACACGGACACTCCCGGTGAGCGGAGAGGGAGCAGGGAGCAGGGAGCGGTGCCGCGAGTTCCCGTGCAGACTCGGTGGGGGACTGTTGGTCCCTCCCACACCGTCCTCTCGGTTCTCGGTCATCACCTCCTGCCTTAACTGCCCTGTGTGTACGCGTCTGTGTTCAGTGGGTCTCTCTTTCCACCTGTGTGTCTGACATTTGAATCTCATGGGAATATGCATATCAAATTTCTTTCTGCAAAGGGTGGTTTAGGAAACTCAGTTTCACAGTAAGTGTCTTGCTAATTTTTCAAGATGTTTTACAGACAAAGAAAACTACAGATTTACACGCATTTTGTTGCAACAGTAAATGAACCCTTCACTAGGCCTACCTTGTGCCTGTGAAGGGTTTATAGATACGAAATATATGTAGATATTTTTAAGGGGTTTTAAATTTTTTTGATGGAGTGCTGTGCAAATCAAGTATTTATAAATGTAATGAAGGTATTGACAAAAAATATATATGTAACTTTTATAAAGGATTATTATGTACTGCTTGAATACATTTAAAAGAAAATATATTTTGAAACCTGTTCTGCTGTGAACAAAAATGACATATCTTTTTACTATGCTGTTGGTTTAAGTTAAGCTTCCTGATGCACAATAAATTGTACTGGGTACTTTTATGTCTTTTGTGCTTCTTTAAAGTAAATAGTACCATTGCTCTTTGGGTTCTCTTTTGGGTGGCTTTCAACTAAAATAAATTGCTAATCTTTAAGCTAATGCAAAATGTATGTGTATTTTCAAAGTTTAATTTTTAACAAACTTCCTTAAAAACTCCCTTTAGTAACAATCATCACAAATTTTTTAATCTTTATTGTTGAGAATATTACAGATGTCCCCCCCTTTTTTCCCCCTTGCTCCCTCCACCCAGTTCCCACCCCACCCCAGGCCTTCGCCACCCTATTATCTGGATCCATGTGAAAGGGTTAAGTTGACACGCAGGCAGACAGGGCGGGGTCCAGTGGGAAACAAAGGCGGGTGGGACACAGGCAGGCAGACAGGGCCCTTTGAGCAGCCGAATCACAGGCACCAACCACGCAGAAATAATAGGATGTTTCTGGACTCAGAGCGGGAGGCTTGGGACCCAGGAAGGGCCTGCAGGAACAAGGCGGACGAACGCATAGGAACAGGAAGGGACGCATGGAAGCGGGAGTTCAGGTCCGCGCTGGGCAAGCGCAATGAGGTGACAACACGGACAGAGAGAGGAACGGGCTTGTAGCAAATACATACCCTGGGCGACAAGGCTTCAGGGGCAGCCCATCACGGGCCGTCCCCAGGCGGGGCGTCTGCATCTGCTTGCAGTAAACTTTCCGCACTTTTGCTCAAATCATCTGGTCTACGGAGCTCATTGCCAGCGCCGCAGACCGACCCCGGGAAGAGCCCTCGGCTCACCGTTCCGGTTACCAGCTTTGGGGGCTTGAGCCTGCGATTCGGAGGCTTGCCGGGTGCCCGCCAGCCACTTAATCGGGCTGCCGTCTCTAGCGGGCATTTTCTCTTTCACTTTCCAAATAAGGTCTTTGGCCTTTGGCTCATCTGAAACAGGGCTTGGGTCAGCCACTTAAAAACCGTTAGGGTGGCTGCCACATGAAAAGGCCCATGGAGGGATGAGTGGGCTGTCGGACGGGTCAGAAAGCAGCAGGCTTCCTGCCAGTTGTAAGAGAAAGTCCGACCAATGACGAGTGCCTGGTCCCTACCCAGGCTCCGAAGATCGAAGAGGCAAGTTCCTCCCTCTGGTTCGAGAAACTCCAATGTCCTTATGTAAGGACCATGCAGAGGTGTCTGGGGTTGACCCCCTAAGACGTGCAGGGGCCTCCTAGGAACTCCAGAATACAACTGTAAAATTAAACTCTGACCTGTCCAGGGAGTGCACATAACAGCTGGTCACTCCACGCTCTGGGTCCTCACGGCTGTTTAGACACCCGGGGAGAGAACTGGGACGCAAGAGGAGGGAATGACCAGCGGTTTCAGCCTCTGGGAGTTCCCCCCACAAGCAGCACACTTGGACCCACTACACACAGCCCAACCGGCCTGTTCCCTTGTCAGGATTTCTGTTGCCGGAGATCTGCTCAAACTTCCCTGCCTTCTCCTGCCCGAGGCTGGGGGCAGAGGGACGCTAAGTCCTTCGGATCCTGGCCCAGCTGGTTGGTCTGCCGTTCTTGGTGTCCCTGCCAAGGTGGGCCCAGCCATGCGTGAGCGGAGGACCCCCATCCCCTCAGTGCCTCCTTGGACCTGGCCCACAGACCTGGCTCCGTCCAGCTCCTCGCGGCGACCTGGTGGGGCCCCGGGGGAATTCGGGTCTTCAGTAGAATGTTCGGGGAGCCCTTGCCTGGGCCACAGCCTGGCCCTGGTGCTCACACCACGCCATGTGCTGGCGAGCACTGAAGTAGGATGGGAGGTAGATCAGGGCGGTTCCATACATGAGGGCATTAGGTCACCAGGCAGGATGGAGGAGGACTGCAGGGTTTGGGTTTATAGCAGTGCCTTCTGCAGTGCTCCCCGGTTCCGGGGATCTTTGAAATGCAAGTGCCTGGTCAAAAACTCCAGTCTGGGCCATCTTTAAAGGTACAAGTTTCTGGGAAAAACTTAGCCACATGTGCAGATCAAATTAACTCATTACAGCTTTCATTGCTAGATCGCCTTTCATCTTCGTTGCTTAAAGTCTGTAAGGTGGATTTGGAGCTGTTAAAATGTCATTGGCTTTGTTGAGAATGTGCTTTGAAACTATGTTTAAAATCCTATGTAATAAAACCCTAATATGCAAATTGACTGAATGGCTGAACAACCAGGGGAATGACTGGTCGCTATGATGCACACTGGCCACCAGGGGGCAGACTCTCAGTGCAGGAGTTGCCCCTGGTCGGGGCAGGCGAGTGGGCAGCGCCAGGCCGCCAACCAAGGCAGATGCCAGCCTGGGGGGGTGGGGGGGGACCTGATTTCCCCACCCACTGGATGCCCCACAGATTGGCCCTGATTGCCGGCCAGGCCTAAGGACCCTACCTGTGCACAAGTTTTATGCACTGGGCCTCTAGTATGTTCATAAGGGTCAATCTAAGGAATGCTGGTTGTTTGCTTTTCTTGGTTTCTTGAGGATTGAGGCTTCTAAGAATTATTAATTGGAAATTATGTGATTTTGGTAATAAAAGGCATGGTGCATAGAGATGCATTTTGGAAACTATTCCTAAAAGTTGTAGAAAGGCTTGTGAAAATTAGAGAAGATTTATAAGGAAAATGTTAAAAGGAAATTAAAGCCAAACAGTGTGGGCAATTTGCAGCCAGCTGTAACCATTATCTTCCCCAGCCAAGGACACAAAGTAAATGGTAAAAAAAAAAAACAAAAAAAACACCTCCCTACAGAAAGGGAGGAAAGAGGGGAAATGGGGGAAAAGGCTGTTTTACTCCCTCACAGAGAGGCTGGCAGCCCCCAGGCTTGGCAAGATCAAGTTGCCAGGTGCTTCTCATGACTTCTGAAAAGACGACAACAAAATAACAGGGAATCTTGGGCACTGAGCTGCACTAGAATATCCCACGGAGCCGTGTTAAGACCTACAGTCAGGGGCATGTATGATGCCTGGGACCCCACTCAGCCTGCTCTTCCGATTGGCTGGGGGCCCGTCTATGCTTCATGAGCCAGATGTGTAGGTTTACTTGCTTTACTTTTTCAATGAAGATACATACTTCGATTGCTTTAATTGATTGGCTTTTTACAATATAGTCAAGGTCTCATGTAAATTCATTTATCTGAGAAGACAAAATTCAGGTTTTGTGACTTTTGTTAAAGGTATTCCTGATTTTTTGGGCTTTGTTTTTCAAATACAAGGAAACAGGACAATTTCATAAATGATACATTTCCCTCTGGATTTTGGCAGTCCATAATGAATAAGCCAATGTGTTTCTTTGCATGGGTTCAATGAGACCAGTTTCCAATGATAGTTTTAGTAACCAAGACTTTTGCTGGGGTGTGTGTCTGAGAGACAGGCCTGGACTCGATGCCGCCAGAAGACTCGGCGCCAAGGTGAGCGCCTTAGAGAAGAGCCTGGCACCTGCTTGGTACCACGGTTCATGGCAGTCTTTCCAGGTAAGGAACAAAGGTTGCTTTCCTGAGAGACAGTACAAAAGGACCTCAAGACACCCGTGGGGACCTCACCTCAAGGACTGCACCCTGAATCTGCAGGCACTGCAGGCAGGCCTGATGCAGCTGGGTGGCTGGCTTCTTTGCCTGAGGGGCTCATTGAAGCTCAATCATGGGATTCTGGCAAAACAGCTTCTAAAGGAGCCTATACAGTCGGTTACTGTTCTTACTGTGTTCACACAAACCCTCAGACCAAATTAAAACTAGACTCAATACAATAAATAAATCGGTCTTTAATAAAAATAAGGGTAACTTTAGGGGGAATCATGTTTCAACAGACTCTATAATACACAGTTGTGAGTTGATTCCAATTAATTGTTTTAAAGTTTTATCTTTCACCTGTGAATTGAACCGAATCTTAAATTTGTCTAGTTTTCTTGGATGTTTAGCTACAACTCTCCAGACTAATACTTGCTTTTCTTCCATCCTTTACCTCTGATCATTGAACACTGAACACTTTCCTTTCACTGGGTCACTTGTCATAATTCTTGTTATTCAGTTTGTCTCCACCTGGTGACAAGCCCTAGGCGCACACAGGGAAGACCATGGCCACCCCCTTCTGTGTCCAGCCCCATCGTTCCTCTGGCAGAGAACAAGAATTTCTTATCTCTGAAGAAAAATGTCACCCCCATTAATGTGGGATTTGTTAGTCCTTTCCAGTCTGTGAAAAGGAAAGTTGTGTCTTTTGGTCAAATAAGTTTGACAACCTTCCCAGGGTTTGAATTAAGGAACTAGCCTTAGACGCGGGAGTCGGAGGCAGTCCTGCTCCATACCAGAATGACAGGAGAGCCTGGAAGGGAAGACTCCTGCTCCGGAGGCGTGGCCTGCGTCTGGGGGCTACACCTTCCGGTCAGGAGGGCACGGAGGCCCTGGAGTTGAGGACTTTTTCTTTCGTGCGAAAAACAAGTAGAACAGAGAACTGGGAAGAGGAGGGCTGAGAGAGACTAAAGCAAGCCCTCCAGCACTACTGGCAGTGCCCTCCATGTTCCAGACAAGTCATATGCTGGACACCTATGTCATCAAGGAGATCGCCTCAGCTTGGCGAAAGTAGATTTCCATCCTTTCGACATAAGTCCCTCCTTACTGAAAGGCTGGGGAGACCAGAATGAAAAAGGCAGACCTTTTTTAAAAATATGTATATATATTTCTTTATTGATTTCAGAGAGGAAGAGAGAAGGAGAGAGAAACATCAATGATGAGAGAGAATCACCGATGGGCTGCCTCCCGCACACCCCCCACTGGGGATCGAGTCCGCAACCCAGGCATGTGCCCTTGGCCGCAATCAAACCTGGGACCCTTCAGTCCTCAGGCCAACACTCTATCCACTGAGCCAAGCCAGCCAGGGCAAAAGATGGATCTTTTGATAGCAAGGGTGTACATAGGAATAAGGCCGGAGTTGTTTGTACTCTCCCCAGGTCTCTGGGTGGTGGCCAGTCCAGAGCTTTGGGTATTGGCCGAACTCTTCGAGCCCTCAGCCTAGAGTCACTTCCTTTTAAACTCCCCTAGGAAACTTGATGGTACTTCAGAAACATTAGAACCATCTCAGACACTTTCAATTAGGGACACGGATTAGCCGCGGCTTCCCACATCTGAAGCAGGACGGGTGCTGGTAGGCCCACGCTGGTAAGTGTGCACAGTCCAGGAGGTCAGTTCTGTTCGTGGGCGCACTAACAGGTTTCCTCGCCCTCGATCTCACCGGTAAGTGCGACTAGACCAGCAGATCCTCTTTTGTGGTCACACATAGAGAGGCACACATCTCGCATCCCTTATCTAGGAGGGGGACACCTGAGCAGAGGAGGGAAGATCGCAGAGGATGCTGGACGTCCTTTCGTGTGTTTTCTTACAGGTGGGAAGCGCTTTGTCCACATTCGACCCTCAGGCCCTTAAGAAGGAATGCCTGATTTTCTTTTGTACCCAGGCCTGGCTTCAATATCAACTGGTAGATAGAGAGACATAGCCGCCAGAGGGAAGTATTAACTACAATACCATCTTACAATTGAATTTTTTCTAGATGAGGGAAGGGAAGTAGTTTATGCTCTTATGTATCCAAGCTTTCTTTAAGAAACAATCAAAAATTATGTCAGCAATGCAGTATTGAACCCTAGCTCTTGACAGCCATTGACCCAAAACAATACCAGAGAGTCAAGAACCCCAAAGCAGGTGCTGGGACCTAGTGGCCCACAGAACACACCTAAGCCATCTTGTCCTCCTTATAATACAAAACTGGAAGGACAAGTCCCACCAAGACCCAAGGGTCTCAGCCATCCAGGCCCCGACTATTATCTGCCTTCTCCAGGCAATGGCAGAGGGATAGTTTTGACCCACCCAGGTCCAGGTATCTTTTTCCATACAGGACTTAAAACAAATTAAAGAAGTAATTCCATCCCTAAGAGGCTGGTTGGTCCTTCTTATCAGCCCTTTATTTAGCTATTTTTATTGCTTATCTTTGGCCTTTGCTTATTAAATCTCCTAATATGTTTTGTTTCTTTTTTAAAATATATTTTATTGATTTTTTACAGAGAGGAAGGGAGAGGGACAGAGAGCTAGAAACATCAGTGAGAGAGAAACATTGATCAGCTGCCTCCTGCACACCCCCCACTGGGGATGTGCCCGCAGCCAAGGTACATGCCCTTGACCAGAATCGAACCTGGGACCCTTCAGTCCGCAGGCTGATGCTCTATCCACTGAGCCAAACCAGCCAGGGCTGTTTTGTTTCTTCTCGCATAGAGGCTACAAAACTCCAAATGTAGCCCAGATGGATATGACTGCCTTTTACCATAGACCCCTACTCCGACCTCTTCGGATGGGACCTGACAACTGCTACCGCACAACGCCCACTGTCAGCAGGAAGTAGCCAGAGTGGTCGTCGCACCTGCTCCCAGCAGCAGTTGGGGTCTCCTAATCGGAGGGGGACTGAAAGGATTAACTTGAAATACAGGCAGATAGTGCAGGGGTCCAGTGGAAAACAAAGACAGGTGGAACATAGGCAGGGCAGTTTGAGTAGCCTAATCACAGGAACCAACCAAGCAGAAATAATAAAACGTTTCTGGACTCAGAGCAGGAGGCATGAGAAACCAAGGAAGGGCCTGCAGCAATAAGGTGTATTGCCACATAGATACAGAGAAAGTACAGCACAGGAACAGAAAAAGAAGACATAGAAACAGGAAAAGTTCAGGTCCATGCTGGGCAAGAACAATTGAGAGAATCAATCAGGTGAGGACATGGGTAAATATAGAAGCAGGCTTGTAGCAAATATAAACCCCTGGACGACAAAGCTTCATGGGCAGCCCATTATTGAGCCCTCGTCCCTGTGAGGGGCGTCTGAATCTGCTTGTAATAAAATCTCCACACTTGTGCTTAAATATTCTGGTCTGTGGAGCTTACTCTTTGGTGTCATGTGACACAACCCTGGGAACAAACCTCGGCTCACTGCTCCAGTTACCACATGGACAATGCATATCTATACTAATAAAAGCCTAGGTGGCCTCGTGCCCTCATGTGACACCCTCACTTCATCACAAGATGGCTGCCCCCACATCATCACAAGATGGCTGCACCCATGTCATCACAAGATGGCCGGCAGGGGAGGGCAGTTGGGGGTGACCAGGCCTGCAGGGGAAGGCAGTTGAGGGTGACTAGGCTGGCAGGGGAGCAGTTAGGGGGCAATCAGGCTGGCAGGCAGGTGAGTGGTTAGGAGCCAGCAGTCCCAGATTGTGACAGGGATATCCGACTGCCAGTTTAGGCCCCAAGGGGTCCCAGATTGGAGAGGGTACAGGCTGGGCTGAGAGACAACACCCCCCCGCCGTGCATGAATCTCATGCACCGGGCCTTTAGTATATATATGTATATAATTTATATTTATATTTATATTTATATTTATATTATTTATATTTGTATGTGTATGTGTATGTATATTTATATTTATATTTATATTTATATTTATTTTTTTAAAATAATTTTATGGTTGGGAGTCACCACAACATGAGGAACTGTATTTTTTTTTTTTATTGATTTTTTACAGAGAGGAAGGGAGAGAAATAGAGAGTCAGAAACATCGATGAGAGAGAAACATCGATCAGCTGCCTCCTGCACATCTCCCACTGGGGATGTGCCCGCAACCCAGGTACATGCCCCTGACCGGAATCGAACCCGGGACCCTTCAGTCCGCAGGCCGACGCTCCATCCACTGAGCCAAACCGGTTTCGGCTATTTATATTTATATTTATATAAAAACCCTGGGTGTAACATCACAACCGAGGCTCGACCAACCGGAAGGAAGTCAGTCCTGCAGGGGTTGTCTTGGCATCAGCTGTGCCCTCCCCAAGCTGTTTTCTGGAGCTGTTTCCGGTAAGGGTAAGGTTTGAGGCAGGAACCAGCCATCAGAGCATCGACCCACTGAGTCCTGGGTCCTCTTAGCAATAGCTGCACCCTCCCCAAGCTATTTCCAGTAAGAGCGAGGTTTGAGGCAGGAACCGGCCCTCAGAACATGGACCCACTGAGTCCTGGGTCGCTTTGCCAAGGGCTGTGCCCTTCCTGAGCTGTTTCCCCACGAGGCCTGAGGGAAGAACCCGCCCTTGGAGTGCCGGGAGCGCCCAGCAGCAGTCAGTCCTGGGTTGCTGAGGCAGAGGCCACAGCCTGGTAGAATTCTGGGTCTGGCCCAACAGGGGGCGTGGCCGGCCTTCAAACCAGACCCTGACAGTAGTGAGGAGGCAGCCCCATTCCTCACAGAATCTGCTGTTGGATAGCTTGCTGTCAGTGGCCTGCCAGCCAGGAACCCAATTCACCTGCACCCCGGACCCTGACAGGAGGGAGGAGGGAGCCCCATTCCTCACGGAATTGACAGGTGGCCAGCTTGCTGTCAGGGGCCTGCCAGGTAGGAATCCTATTCACCTGCATATCTGTATAAAGTTTTAATACATTATATTAGAGGTCGTGGTGGTACTGTTTTACCCACAGCATCTACAGGAATTGCTGCAAATTTACTTCTCGGTGGAAGCACCTTTCATTCCCAATATAAATTACCAGTTTCATTAAATGAAACTTCAATTTCTAGACCCGATAGAAACAGTGAAGTTGCTGAAACTATTGAAAAGGCCCAACTTCTCATTATTGATGAATGCACCATGGCATCCAGTCGTGCTATAAACACCATAGACAGATTACTAAGAGAAATTATGAGTCTGAATGTTGCATTTGGTGGGAAAGTTCTCCTTCTTGGAGGGGATTTTCGACAATGTCTCAGTATTGTACCGCATGCTATGCGATCAGCCATAGTACAAACGAGTGTAAAGTACTGCAATGTTTGGGGATGTTTCAGAAAGTTGTCTCTTACAACAAATATGAGATCAGAGGATTCTGCTTATAGTGGATGGTTAGTAAAACTTGGAGATGGCAAACTTGATAGCAGTTTTCATTTAGGAATGGATATTATTGACATCCCCTGTGAAATGATTTGTAATGGATCTATTATTGAAGCTACCTTTGGGAACATTATGTCTATAGATAATATTAAAAATATATCTAAACATGCAATTCTTTGTCCCAAAAATGAGCATGTTCTAAAATTAAATGAAGAAATTTTGGATATACTCGGAGATTTTCACACATATTTGAGTGATGATTCCATTGATTCCACAGATGATGCTGAAAAGGAAAATTTTCCCATCCAATTTCTTAATAGTATTACTCCTTCGGGAATGCCGTGTCATAAATTAAAATTGAAAGTGGGTGCAATCATCATGCTATTGAGAAATCTTAATAGTAAATGGGGTCTTTGTAATGGTACCAGATTTATTATCAAAAGATTATGATCTAACATTATCGAAGCTGAAGTATTAACAGGATCTGCAGAGGGAGAGGTTGTTTTGATTCCAAGAATTGATTTGTCTCTGTCTGATACCGGCCTCCCATTTAAATTTATTCAACGACAGTTTCCCATGATGCCAGCATTTGGGATGACTATTAATAAATCACAAGGAAAAACTCTAGACAGAGTAGGCATATTCCTACCTGAACCCGTTTTCGCACATGGTCAGTTATATGTTGCTTTCTCTCAAGTTTGAAGAGCATGTGACGTTAAAGTTCTAAATACTTTAATCACAAGGGAAATTAGTCAAGCTCTCAGAAAGTGTTTCACTCTTAATGTGGTGTACAGGGAGATATTAGAATAAGCTTAATCATTTTATCAGTCATTGTTTGCATCACTGTTGTTTTTATATCATGTTTTTGTTGTTTTTATATCATGCCTCTGTTGTTGTTATATCCTTTTGTTACTGTTTATTTATTAATACATTTATATATTATTTTCACATACATTTTACTAATTTCCTTTCATCTCTCACACTTCTATTATAGAGAAAGGGCAAATAGCAATATTAAAATATCTCAGCTAATTAATTCCCTTCTTTAAAAAAATATATTTTATTGATTTTTTACAGAGAGGAAGGGAGAGGGATAGAGAGTTTGAAACATCGATGAAAGAGAAACATCGATCAGCTGCCTCCTGCACACTCCCGACTGGGGATGTGCCCGCAACCAAGGTACATGCCCTTGACCGGAATCGAACCTGGGACCCTTGAGTCCGCAGGCCGATGCTCTATCCACTGAGCCAAACCAGTTAGGGCAATTAATTCCCTTTTAATGTGCACGAATTTCGTGTGCTACTAATATATATATTTGAATGATAAGTTATCAAATATATATATATATATATATATATATATATATATGTTTTTTTTAATCAGGGACACTGATATTTGTACACCCATGTTGATCAGCAGCATTATTCACACTAGACAAAAGACAGAGCAACCCAAGTATCCATTGTTGGGTGAATGAATCAAGAAAATGTACAATGTGGAATATTACTCAGCCTTAGAAAGGAAGGAAATCTGATACATACTACATACAACAGGGATGAACATTGAAGACATTATGCTAAATGAACTGAGCCAGTCACAAGAGGACAAGGACTGTATGATTCCACTTTTATTAAATATCTAATCAAATTCATGGAGACACAAAGTAGAATAGTGGTGAAGGACTAGGGGGAGTGGGAAGTTAATGGGCAGAGCTTCAGTTTTGTAAGATAAAAAAAGTTATGAAAATGGATGGTGAGGATGGTTGCACAATATTGTGAATGTATTTAATACCACAGAACTACTTAAAAATAATTAAAATGTATACTTTGCCAGTATTTTTTAAATGCTCTAATAGCATCATTTTTCTTTACCACTGTTTATCAAAATTGGAGTTTCTTTACCCAGTATAACAAATGGCGTTTTTTGGGGGTACGTAATTAGGTAGGTTCTTAAAATTGAAATAAAATTCACCATTTTAACCATTTCAAAGTGTACTATTCACTGATTTTTAGCTTATCCATATGGTTGTGCGTCTAATATCACTATCGGACTCCAGAACATTTCTATCATTTCAAAAAAGGAACCCATAACCATTAGCAATCACTAGTAATTTCTCCTTTCCCTATCCCCTGGCAATCAATAATACATGCTCTGTCTGTGTATTTGCCTATTTTGGACATTTCATATAAATGGAATCATTCAATGTGTGACTTTTTGTGTCTAGCTTCTTTAAAAAAAAAAAAAAAACCCACAAATTACCTTTATTGTTGAAAGAATTAGAGGTCTCCCTTGTTCCCCATTGACCTCCTCTACGCCGCTCCTGCCCCCTCCCCAGGCCAACCAACTGTTACCGACACGCCGCGGCGAGAGAAGGAAACCGGGCACGCTGGGCGGAGAGGCCGGGAACAGGGTGGAAGTGAGGGAGGCTGTTGCGGATGAGTCGAGGGTGAGCAGGAAAGCAAATGTTACTTGAGAAGATTCTTCTGAGAAGCGGGGAGACGGCGGGAGGGGACGGGCCCTCCAGGACCGCATGGGACTCCTTGGCCTGGCGTGAACTCAGAAGGACTGTGCCGCCCGGGCCGGAAGCGAGCTCCCCTGCAGGTGAGCGCCACCGTCCGACAGGGAGGCCACTTCCCCTCGCCAGGCCGGCGCGCCCGCCACGGCTTCGGCAGCGACTCCGCATCTTCGGACAGCCTCGGCACCGCTCACAAAGCTCTCCCCAGGCTTCCGGGTCCCCGGACTTCTGCGGCGCGGTCCTTCTGGCGCAGAGTCCTGCTCGGAGCGCCGCTCCGGGCCTGGTTTCTGTCCAGGGAAACCTGCGTCCTCGTGTCCGGGGCGGACTCCGTGCCGTGGCCCCTGCTGCCGCCCGGGTGCGGGAGTGGGTGCCTGGTTCTTCCGAAGGAGCGGACACGGTACCAGGCAAGGCCTCGCGGACGCTCATCTCCAGCTCTGCTGGGCCTGTGCCGACCTGGTCCTCCTCTTCGGATTGAGGTTATCGCGGAACGCGTCTAAATCCTTGTGCCTTTTACTCCTCATCTTCTCAAGATCGCGGAATGCCCTGGAGCCGCCCGTGGCAGCTCGGGCTCGGAGGGCTGTGGGCTGGCGGCGAGGCCAGGCCTGAGGGTGTCGGAGGAGCAGCCTCTTCCGCGGAATCCCTTCGGCCGCAGCGCCTGTGGCCCGGAGCCACTCACCTTCTCCCGCACCCCGCCCGGCGCAGAGCCAGGAGTTCCTCTGTGTCCCGCTTCTTTCAACACAGTGTGTTTCCAAGGCTCATCTATGCTGCATCATGTGTCAAATTTTCTTTCCTTTAATTTTTTTCTTAATCCTGACCTGAAGATATGTTTTTTTCATTGCTTTTTCAGAGACAGTGGAGGGCGTGGGGAGAGAGAGAGAGAGAAACATTGATGTGAGAGAACCATATCAAACCACATGGACTGGTTGCCCCCCACACATGCCCTGACTGGAGTGGGGGGGACAAACCCACAACCCAGGTACTTGCCCTTGACCAGGAATTGAACCTGTGACCATTGGGTGCACACGCCAACACTGTAACCATTGAGCCACACTGGCCAGAGCACATATTTTTCCTTTTTAAAGTTGAATAATATTCCATTGTATGTATGGCATTTTCTTTATTCATTTATCAATTGATAACTTATCATTCAAATGTCAGTGGACATTTGGGCTGTTTCCACTTTTAGACTATCATTAATAATGCTGCTGTGAACCTTCTTGTCCTGAGTCTTTGTGTGAACATCTTTTTCGGTCTTCCTCAGTGTGTGCCTGGGCCTGGAAATGCTGGGTTAGGTGTGAACTCTGTTTAACCATTTCAGGGATGTCCAACTACCTTCTCACAGTGGCTGCACATTTTACATTCCATCGATAATGTCGGAGGGCTTCAGCTTCTCCATCTCCTTGCCAACACTTCGTTATTTCTGTTTTGTTGTTGATGTTTATAGACAGTCTAGTGGGTTTAAAGTGATATATCATTGTGGTTTTGACTTGCATTTTCCTAGTGACTGATGATGAGTATTTTTTTATGTGCTTGTTTGCCATTTGTATATTTTCTTTGGGAAAAAAAATGTCTCTTCAAGTCTTTAGCCCATTTTTGATTAGGATGTTTGTTGTTGAATTGTAAGAGTTTTTTTTATTCCAGATACTAGCCTCTTATCAGATATTTGGTTTGCAAATATTTTCTCTCTATTCTATAGCTTGTCTTTCTACTTTCTTGATAGTGTTTTTTGTGAACAAAAGTTTTCATTTTTATGAAGTTCAGTTTAATTTTTTTCTTTTGTTATTTGTGCATTTGATGTCATATCTAAGAATCCATTACCAAAGCCAAAGTTAAGAAAATTTGCCCATATTTTTTCTTCTAACAGTTTTATAATGTTAGCTTTTACATTTGGGTTTTTGACCCAGCTTTAATTCATTTTTATGTATAGCGTCAGGTAGGATTGCAATGTCATTCTTTTGCATGTGAATATGCATTTAGTGATTTCAGCACCACTTATTGAAGATATTATTTTCCCCCACTGGCACTCCTGTCAAAATCTGGTTATCAGTCACTGTGTGGGTTTATTTCTGTACTTTAAAAAAAATTAAATGTATTTGTATTGATTTCTGAGAAGAATGAAGAGGAGGAGATAGAAACATCGATAATGGGAGAGAATCATTGGTAGGCTGCCTACTGGTGATCGAGCCCGCAACCCCGGCATGTGCCTTTGACTGGAATCAAACCCAGGATCCTTCAGTCTGAGGGGCCAACGCTCTATCCACTGAGCCAAACCAGCTCGGGCTATTTCTGTACTTTTAATGTATTCCATCGGTCTACATGTCTATGCTTAGGCCAGTAACACACGTTTTTTATTACTGTAGCTTTGCAATAGTAAGTTTTCAGAAATCAGAAGATTTTTAAAGATTGTTTTGACTGTTCAGTGTCCCTTGATATTCCATATAAATTTTAATATCAGCGTTTCCATTTTGGTAAGGATAGCATTGAATTTGTAGATCACTTTGGTTGGTACTGCCATCTTAACAATATTAAGCTCTTCTATCCATGAATATGGAATGTTTTTATTTTATTTTATCTTAAGATCGTTCATTCCTAGTGTATGGAAACAGATTTTTATGTTGATTTTTTATGTTGATCATATATCTGGCAACTCTGTTGAACTTATTTTAGCTCCAGAAATGTGTGTGCATGTGTACTCATTAGGCTTTTCTATATATTTTTCTTGCCTAATTTTCTGGCTAGAATTTCCGGTAAAATGTTGCCTAGCAGTGGCAAAAGCATGGAAAGCTTTCAGCTTTTTACCACCGAGTATAATGTGAGCTGTAGGTTTTTCATAATAGGTATTCTTTATACTGTGGTAGGAAGTCCCCCTATATTTCTGGTTTGTTGAGTGGATTGTTTTAAATCATGAAAGTCTGTTTGATTGTATCAAATGCTCTTTCTGCATCAATTTAGATGATTGTGGGGGGTTTTTCCTTCATTTCATTAATATGATGTTGAAAAGGCTAAAATGGGCTAATTCCAATGTAACCCTGATATTTGGGGGGCTAGCAATCTGAATCCATGCCAGCAAGTTCAGTGTACATTCTTTTCTCTTTTTTTAATCTTTATTGTTCAGATTATTACAGTTGTTCCTCTTTTTTCCCCCTTAGCTCCCCTCCACCAGGTTCCCACCACACCCTCTACCCTTACCGCCCCCCACTGTCCTCATCCATAGGTGTACGATTTTTGTCCAGTCTCTTCCCGCACCCCCCACACCCATTTCCCCCCAATAATTGTCAGTCCATTCCCTTTCCATGCTCCTGATTCTATTATATTCACCAGTTTATTCTGTTCATCCGATTTTTTATTCACTTGATTTTTAGATTCACTTGTTGATAGATGCGTATTTGTTGTTCATAATTGTTATCTTTACCTTTTTCTTCTTCTTCCTCTTCTGAAAGGATACCTTTCAGCATTTCATATAATACTGGTTTGGTGGTGATGAACTCCTTTAGCTTTTCCTTATCTGTGAAGCTCTTTATCTGACCTTCAATTCTGAATGATAGCTTTGCTGGGTAAAGTAATCTTGGTTGTAGGTTCTTGCTATTCATCACTTTGAATATTTCTTGCCACTCCCTTCTGGCCTGCAAAGTTTCTGTTGAGAAATCAGCTGACAATCGTGTGGGTATTCCCTTGTAGGTAACTAACTGTTTTTCTCTTGCTGCTTTTAAGATTCTCTCTTTGTCTTTTGCCCTTGGCATTTTAATTATGATGTGTCTTGGTGCGGTCCTCTTTGGATTCTTTTGTTTGGGGTTCTCTATGCTTCCTGGACTTGTAAGTCTATTCCTTTCACCAGGAAGGGGAAGTTTTCTGTCATTATTTCTTCAAATAGGTTTTCAATATCTTGCTCTCTCTCTTCTTCTGGCACCCCCATAATTTGGATGTTGGTTTGCTTAAAGTTGTCCCAGAGGCTCCTTACACTATCTTCATATTTTTAGATTCCTTTTTCTTTTTGCTTTTCCGGTTGGGTGTTTTTGCTTCTTCGTATTTCAAATCTTTGACTTGATTCCTGCGATCCTCTAGTCTGCTGTTGGATCTCTGTATATTATTCTTTATTTCAGTCAGTGTATGCTTAATTTCTAGTTGGTCCTTTTTCATATCCTAAAGGGTCTCACTAGATTTATCGGCAGTTTCTAGAAAATTCTTGAAAAACCTTAAAAGTGTGGTTTTGAACTCTATATCCAGTAGTTTGCTTTCCTCCAGTTCTGTCATTTGTGACCTGTTTCTTTGTTTCCGCATTTTGGCTGTTGATAGAGTGGCTTTGTGTGCCCGGTGTCCTATAGGCCCCAGTGGCTCAGCCTCCACAATTACCTGAGGTGGACACTCTTGGTGCACAGTCTTGTTGAGTCTGCCCCCTGAGTGTGTCCCTTATGGATCTGAGGAGTTGTAATTGGATGGTCCCACTCTGACCACTGGGTACACTGGCTCTTGGATCTCTAAGGAGGTACCAATTTAGCCTCTGCCTGAGGCTACCCAGCAGGAGCTATGGACAGATCTGCAGATTCCTCTTCCTTGTTTGGGGTTTGGAGGTGCCCAGATGAGGCCCAGCTGTGAAGCAATGAAAGCTGCTGTGGGGTCTTGGGCCTTCTTTTGGATGTTCTGGGTCTCTCTGACCCAGCTGCAGTTTGTTCGGTAATTTTAGATTGCAAAAGGCCAGGCATTCATATGCAAAAGCCTCTGCACACAGCTTGTGTGGGGCGGGGTCTCAGGGAATCAACAGGGCAGAGCAAACAGCTATGGCTGATCCTCAGCCCTGCCCTAAGAGGTCCTGTGTCTCAGTGTCTCAGGGTAATCGCTGCAAACACCTCTGAGAGAAAGCCGCCCTCGAGTTCTGCCCGCTGCCAGACAGTCCAGTTTCTCCCCATATGAGTCTGGGTCACCAGAGACTCGCCGGAACTGGAGTTCAGAACCGTTGGGAGCTTGTGTCTCCCTCCCAATTTAAAAAGACAGCAGCGCCCTCAGTTGCCAGCCCTTTCCGCGCACACTCGAGCATCGTACCTCTGCACTTTCCTTTCGCACCTCCTCTGAGTCCCAGTGTGCTTTTCTCTTTGCTTCTAGTTGTAGAATTTCCACTCAGCCAGCCTTCCTGTGGTTCTGGATGATGTCCGTTTTGTCTTTTAGTTGTAGTTTTGAAGTGGTTGTGCGAGGCAGCAATTTCAGGTGTTTACCTATGCCGCCATCTAGGTTTCTCTCAATCCATTTACATTTAAGGTTATTATTGATAGGTACTTATTTTTTTGCATTTTAATTCTGTATGCCTATGTTTCTCTCTATTTCTTCTTCTCATTACATAGACCCTGTAGCATTTCTTGCAGTGCTGGTTTGGTAGTGACAAACTCCTTTAGCTTTTTATTTTGGTCTGGGAAGTTCTTTATTTCACCATCTATTTTGATTGATAGTGTTGCTATTGAGTACTTTTGTCATTATTATTCTGAACTCTATGTCTGATAAATTTCTTATCTCTGCTTCATTTATCTCTCCTTCTGGAGAATTCTCTTGTTCTTTCATTTGGGGGTTGTTTCTTTGCCTCCTCATTTGGCTGCCTGTTTGGGTCTGTGACTATGTATTAAGTAGATCTGCTACACCTCCCAATCTCTCTCCCTTGTGCAGGCCAGGACAAGGGACCCCACTGGGGCATGAATCCATGCACTGGGCCTCTAGTTTGTGTATAAAAATGCAACTGGTTTCTGAATATTCATTTTGTATCCTGCTATTTTACTGAATTAATCAGACTTACTAGTTTTTTGGTGGAATCATTAGGGTTCTCTATATACAGTATCATGTCATCTACAAATAATTACAGTTTTACTTATTTCTTTCGAATTTGAATGCCTTTTATTTCTTCCTCTTGTATAATTTCTGTGACTAGGACTTCCATTACTATGGAATAAGAGTGGTGACTGTGGACAACGCTATCTTGTTCCTGATGTTAAGGAAAACTTTTAGTTATTCCCAAAGGAATATAATGTTAGCTGTGGGTTTGTCATATATGCCCTTCATTATATTGACACTAGTGGCCCGGTGGACAAAACTCGTGCATGGGGGGGGGGGTTCCCTCAGCCCAGCTTGCACCTTCTCCAATCGGGGACCCCTTCGGGGATGTTCAATTGCTGGTTTAAACCGGCAGTTGGACATCCCTCTCACAATCTGGGACCACTGACTCCTAACCGCTCACCTGCCTGGCTGCCTGATCGCCCCTAACTGCCTCTACCTGCCTGCCTGCCTGATCGCCCCTAACTGCCCTCCCTGGCCAGCCTGATCTTGCTCCCAACTGCCCTCCCAGCTGGCCTGATCACTCCCAACTGCCCTCTCTGCCTCAGGCCCCAACAGGATGGCTTTATCCGGAAGGAAGTCAGACGTCTGGAAGATGGCTGATCGACCTGGTCTAATTAGCATATTACCCTTTTATTAGTATAGATAGATTATATAGGATAGGATTGCTTAAATGGGGGTGAAAAGCCTTTTTGAGCAGGAGGAGATGCTCTTGGCAGACAAAAATACATAATACCTATATCTGGACTGATAGCCAGCCATATGCACTATACTGCCAAACCAGTCATTAAAAAATTGAACCGCTTGCTTACACCTTACACCAAACAGCTGTTGCCCTTGAAACCCCTCCTCAGCCCCCACCTTAGGTTCTGCCTTCGCAGTTCACCCAGATTCTTATTGGTCGGTTTCTATGCCAGTCAGCGTCAAAAGCTCTGCCTCCTAGGCAGCCATTGGCTCCTCGCACTTCACCCAGATTTGGTTCTGATTGGTCAGTTTCTATGCCAGTCAGCATCTCCGGGCCTATCTCGGGGCCTGATTAGAGAGGCGGGGCTAATCAGCAGCCCCTGCAGAGGCCTGGAGAGAAACAGGCACAGCGGCTGGCAAAGCCTGGAGAGGCAGAGAGAAGCTGTGGATCAGACCCTGCCTCTCTCTTCGGGCCTCTCTCTGGGCCTGATTCTCAGCCCCCTCGGCAGTGAGTGCTGGGTCGCCATGGCAACCCAGCACTGACTGCAGGACTGACTTCTGGTTAGTCAAGCCTTCGGTCGTTGTGGACCCTGGGTGTTTTTTTTGTTTTTGTTTTTTTTTTAAATATATTTTATTGATTTTTTACAGAGAGGAAGGGAGAAGGATAGAGTTAGAAACATCGATGAGAGAGAAACATCAATCAGCTGCCTCCTGTACACTCCCGACTGGGGATGTGCCTGCAACCCAGGTACATGTCCTTGACTGGAATCAAACCTGGGACCCTTGAGTCCGCAGGCCAATGCTCTATCCACTGAGCCAAACTGGTTAGGGTGGACCCTGGGTTTTTATATATGAGGATGTGTTCCATCTATTCTCACATGGTAGAGAGGTGCATTTTTTTGTTTTTTAGAGAGAGGGTTTGAGGGAGAGTGTCAGGGGAAGAGAGAGAGAGACAGAGACAGAGACAGAGACAGAGACATTGACATGAGAGAGACACATGAATTGGTTGCCTCCTGCATAATCCCCAACTTGGGCCAGGGATGAAACCTGAAATTCAGGTAAAATTATACCCAAGCCTCTCTGTGCACTGGCTGATGCTCTAACTACTGGAGAACATTGGTCAGGACACATTGTAGAGTTTTTACCCTAAAAAGGTGCTGATTTTTTCCACATCTATTGATTTTTTTCTGCATCTATTGATTTTATATTTTATTTTGTTTATGTGGTGTATCATGTTAATTAATTTGTACCAACCTGGCATCCCAGGAATGAATTCCACTTTCTGGCTGAACCTCCTTGGCAGCCTTAGCTTGGCAGGGCAGGGCCACCTAGAATCAGGGTGAAGGGCCCGGTGGGTCTCCCATTGAGTGGCATCTTCAGTCATGCTTTTCGGAAAGGGGAAGAATGGGTCCTGTTTCAGAATCACACAACTCAGACTCTGACATTCCCTGAGTTCACCTGGACCTCTACACAAGGGACCCCGGCAGCTGACTCTTCTGCAGACTATGACCTTGGCAGGGCAGGGCCACAGTGAGTCAGGAGGGTGGGACAATTGCATTCCCCCAGAGTGATGCCCGATGGAGGAGAGTGCCAGCAGAGTAAGGGCAAGGGGCTCAACACAGGGATCCTGGTCGGTTGTTTCCTTAGCTCTCTCTCTGGAGCCACACCATCCAGTTCCTCCTCACACAACTCCAGTCCACTTTGAGCTGCCCTCCCTGTGTTGGATCCCAAGGTGAGTGGCTGAGAACAAAATGTTGTGCATTGGCCCTCTAAGGGGGTGCCTGGGTTTTAGCAGACTTTTGTCTATCATTTGTGGACAGAATCCCCACTGATTATCAGATGTCATTCAGGCTCCCTTGTTGGCTCTGTGCTCTGGGTGGGGAGCCTGGCATGGGCTTGAGACCCTACACCACTCAGGGGATATTGCAGCTGAGGTATCCCTCTGGCTTCTCAACTGCTACACACAGGTGTGGGGCCGGCCTTTTTCATGACCTACCCTTTCTACCAGTCTCCATGTGGCTTCTTCTGTAAATCCTGGTTATAAGACTTCTGCTTAGCTAATCTTCATTATGTTATTCAAGTTGATTGTTGTATATTTTGGTTGTAATTCCAGCTTGGTCCTGGAAGCAGGTTAGTGTACCTTTCACCTACTTTGTTGCCATCTTGGATCCTCTCGAAATGTCAACTGCTATATGAATTCGTGTGTGAGAATTTCACACATTATGTCCCGTGTGGATGGCTGAGTGAGTCAGGAGCTGTCAGAAGCCAATGGCAGCTTCACTGAAGACAATGGACAAAAATACCTGCCTGCCTTGTGTTCCTTCCCCAAACCCCTTTATTCAGGAAATATTTGTTGTGCACCTACATGTACAAGGGAAAGATATTCATGTTATGGTGGAATTGACAGGCAGTATAAATATACTGTAAATATACAAAGAGTTTAGGAAGGTGATTTCATGTCATGTTAAATGCAGTGAGGAAAATGGTGTAACAGGGTGTGACTGAGAGAAGCCACTAGAATATTAAAGTCGGGGAGTAAAGAGATCTCTTTCAATTTTAAAGTCTACTCTGGGTGCCAGGGAGGAGGGAGTGTAAAAAAGTCATGAGGGGGTGGACCAAGATGGCAGCACAGGTAAATGCCTGTACTTGCTGCCTCCCACAATCACATCAAAAATACAACTAAAATACAGAACAACTACCGTCCAGAACCTTGGGAAAGCTGGCTGAGCGGAAGTCCTACAACTAGAGAGGTAAAGAAGAAAGCGCACTGAGACTGGTAGGAGGTGCGGAGGTGCGGAATGGGCTGGTTCGGCACCGGGTGAGCTGCTTTTTTAATCGGGAGGAGATCACCTCTGTGGAGGCTGCCTGGAGGAGCGAGCCGTCCCAGCCCCACACCAGACCCCCAGCCCAGGGTTCCAGAGCTGGGGAAAGAAGTCCCTACAGGCAGTAAGAACTACGGACTGTAAAAACCAGTACGGATTGGGGCTGAGTGACACACAGGCTGCTGGAGACCCAGCTGCTCCTCTTAAAAGGCCAGCACCGCGAACTGAATTTACAAGCTCCCACTTCCTCTGAGCTCCAGTGCTGGGTGAGGCTCTGGGGGACCGAGATACATACGGGGAGAAACTGGACTGTCTGGTATCAGGGCAGGAACTCAGGGGCTGCTTTATTCCAGATGGAGGTGCTCGCAGTGGTCATTGTTCCCGTGCTGGGACCTCCCTGGGTGCAGGGCTGACTGGCAGCCATTTCTCTCTCTCTCTCTCTCTCTCTCTCTCTCTCTCTCTCTCTCTCTCTCTCTCTCTTTTATAAAACTCAATTTATTCAAAATGTTAAAAGATTTCACTCTCTCTTCTAAAATACTTTACATTAAAAAAAACCTGCTTGCTATTTTCTCAGACATGGTACAAGCTTCTGCTTCCCTTTCTGGGAACCAGTCTCTGCCCATCCAACCCTCTTCCCTGCCCTCCCTCACTCTCGATATTGCTGTTTGTTTATAAAACCCTCCTTCCCGCGCCCCCAAGTCCTGCTCTGCAGGCTAGCTTCCTTTCCAGACTTCAGGCAGGTGCGGCAGGCTGGATGGGCAGTGCAGGACAGAACATTTGTGCTTCTGGGAGAAAGCTGATTGGCCTTTTTCTTGATCAAGTGGAGGATCACTCTCTCTTTGTCCCTTGGACACCTGTTCAGGGCCAAATACTTGGCTTGGGCTTGCCCATGGCTGGCAGCCCTGCCCCTTCTCCAGTTTCCCCCAGGCATAGGTGCATGAGAGCTGGGTCCAACAACTGTACCATCGGTCTGCCTGTGGATTGTGAAGGACATAAAAGTGGCACATGACTAGAGCAGGGCTCGATGGAGCCCCAACTTCTCAGGGTGTGGGAATCAACCCCCCCTCCCCCCATGGGAGGAAGTTTTGGCTTTTTGTAGACAAAACCAAGGTCAGCCAGGACCATGGGAGGTAGGGATGAGGGGAAAGGCCTAATCGCATAGTTCTGGGGTGAGCAACATTCCAACAAACCCCACTCCCCTCCTCCATTCTGCCCTCTCCATCCTGTAGGTTACAGGCTAATTCCAGAAAGGAGTAATAAAAAAGAGGAAAGTGATTCTGTTCCATGGATGGAAAAAAAAGGCAGATGATGACAAAGTACTGGGGGCTGGGGAAGGCCTGCTGGAGTCTGTAGTCATCACAGCTTCTATGTTCCAGGAGGGGAGAGGGGGGCGGGCCGGGGGCCAGGCCCTAGAAGCTTCATCAGCTCTGTTGTTGTCCCTGAGTAGTAAGACTGTGTGCTGGCCCCCGCTGGACACAGATAGAACCAGGCAGTTCTCCAGCTGTTTGCCTGTCATCTCCACGGGGATCCAGGCATCCTCCTCCTGTCCCGTGCCCAGCTGGTAGTTGGTGCCCATGCCCCAGGCAAAAACACGACCATCCTTGGTCACGGCATATCCCACAGAGGCCCCACAAGCCACCGAGGAGACGATGGGCAGCCTAGAGATGAGGGTGGGCATGCTCTTCTCCTCAGCACCCTCTAAGGCCCAGCCTCCCGTACTCAGCCCGGCCCAGGCTGTATGCTTTTCCTTCCGAATCCATGCAGACTGTATGGTGCTGGCCACCAGAGAAGCCCACCCAGGACTTCGTAGAGTTCTTGAAGGATGTCAGGTTCTGGGGTACGAAACAAGATTCTGTGCCTGAGGTTCCAAGCTGATGGTAGTTTGAAAGGCCAAAGCCATACACATGGGCCTCGAGGGAGATGGCAAAGGTGAAGTAGGTGCCACAGAAGGCATCCTGGAATTTCACATGGCCCCGGGTTCCCCTGGATTTCAACATCACACACTTGGGGACCAGGAGTCGTTCAAGGCCGGGCTGGCCACCACGATTGGCAAATAATTCAGGGACACGGCCCAACTGGCCCTGCTCCCGCAGCCCGAGGTGTAGAGGTCACCGTCAGCTGTCAGCATCACCACGTGGTCGTTCCCCGCGGCCACCTTCACCACAGGCACACTAGCTGCACTTGCACAGCTACACGCTCTTCTTCATGGGCTCCAAGAGCCCAATCGCACCATTATTGTCCCGGAAGGAGCCCCAGAGGAAGACACGGCCATCCTCGGTGAGCGCCGCTGTGTGGCCGTCTCCTGCTGACACTTGCACCACTTTCTCTTGCAGTTCCACTTTCCCAGGAACCATCTCTGAGCCCTCCACTGATGTGGCCCTTCCCAGGGCACCCTCATTGCAGCCAAAGGGGTAGACCTGGCCACTTTTGCTTAGACACACGGTGTGCATGCCCCCAGCTTCAGCCTGTACAATGTCTTCTGGAATGGTTACTAGGGCTGGCTTCTTCCTCTCCATCACATTCTCACCCAGCCCCAGCTGACCCATGTCACCCTGGCCCAGTGTCAGCACCAAGCCCGGTTCTGTGCGGTGGGACCTATGTGAGACCTTCACTTTCTTGCTTTTGGGGAGAGCATCTTCTGGGGGTGACCTTTTCTTAGCCACACGCTCGGGTGGCATCTTCCTGTCCTCGATGCCGGTCAGCTACTCTGGCAGCCATTTCTGTTTGCTCACCCTGGAGATTCCCTGAGACTCCGCCGCACCCAATTTATAACCCCACTAAGCTGTGTGCAACGGCTTTTGCATATGAATGGCCTACCCTTTCTCAGCCTAAAACCTGTCAAACAAGCTGCAGCTAGGTCAGGGAGCCCCCAAGCTATCAATAACAGGCCAAGGCCCTGCAGCAGCAGCCTGCCTTGCTTCACAGTTGGGCCTCATCTGGGCACTTCCAAACCCAATACAAAGAGAAGGAATCTGCAGATCTCTCTGTAACTCCTGCTGGGTGGCCCCAGGCAGTGGCTGACTTTGCACCTCCTTAGAGATCCAAGAGCCAGTGTACCCAGTGATCAGTGTGATACCATCCAGATTACAACTCTTCACATCCATAAGAGACACACTCAAGGGGCAGACTCAGTGAGCACCAAAGCCCCACTGAAGCAAGTCCTGCCCCATAAGGGTGTCTCCTGCACAGCAATTCTCCCACTGTAGTCGCAGCTGGTCCCTATAGCCAATTGGCCTGGAGGTCAACTCCTCACAGTGATACCAACAGCAACAAGGCTTAAGTACAAGAAGACTGTGCACAAAGCCCACAAAGGGGTGCACCAAGAGTATCCACCTCAGGTGATTGCGGAGGCTGAGCCACTGGGCCCTAGGACACATACTCTACAAGGCCACTCTATCAACTCAAGGAGACTTAGCAGCTCTATCCAATACATAGAAAAAAAACATAGGGAAGCAGCCAAAATGCAGAGACAAAAAAACCTGTCACAAATGAAAGAAATGGAAGAAAGCAAACTACTGGATATAGAGTTCAAAACCACAGTTATAAGGTTACTCAAGAATCTTCTATGCCGAAACCAGTTTGGCTCAGTGGATAGAGCATCAGCCTGCGGACTGAGAGGTCCCGGGTTCGATTCCGGTCAAGGGCATGTACCTGGGTTGCGGGCACATCCCCAGTAGGAGATGTGCAGGAGGCAACTGATCGATGTTTCTCTCTCATCGATGTTTCTAACTCTCTCTATCTCTCTCCCTTCCTCTCTGTGAAAAATCAATAAAAATATATTTAAAAAAAAAAAAAAAGAATCTTCTAGAAACCTTCAAGGACTTAGTGAGACTTTCAAGGACCTTAGTGAGAATGCCAAAAAAATGGAAAAGGACCAGTCAGAAATTAAGCATACACTGACTAAAATAAAGAATAATATACAGGGATTCAACAGCAGACTAGAGGATCCCAAGAATCAAGTCAATGATTTGAAATACGAGGTAGCAAAAAACACCCAACTAGAAGACCAAAGAGAAAAAAAAATTAAAAAATATGAAGATAGTGTAAGGAGCCTCTGGGACAACTTCAAGCATACCAACATCCGAAATTATGGGGGTGCCAGAAGAAGAGAGAAAGCAAGATATTCAAAACCAATTTGAAGAAATAATGACAGAAAACTTCCCCCACCTGGTGAAAGGAATAGACTTACAAGTCCAGGAAGCCCAAAGAACCCCAAACAAGAGTAATCCAAAGAGGACCACACCAAGACACATCATAATTAAAATGCCAAGAGCAAAAGACAAACAGAGAATCTTAAAAGCAGCAAGAGAGCCCTAACTGGTTTGGCTCAGTGGATAGAGCGTCGGCCTGTGGACTCAAGCGTCCCAGGTTCGATTCCGGTCAAGGGCATGTACCTGGGTTGCAGGCACATCTCCAATTGGGGGTGTGCAGGAGGCAGCTGATTGATGTTTCTCTCTCATCGATGTTTCTGACTCTCTATCCCTTTCCCTTCCTCCCTGTAAAAAATCAATAAAATATATTTTTTTAAAAAAAGCAGCAAGAGAAAAACAGTCAGTTACCTACAAGGGAGTATCCATATGACTGTCAGATGATTTCTCAACACAAATTATGCAGGCCAGAAGGGAGTGGCAAGAAATATTCAAAGTGATAAATAGCAAGAACCTACAACCAAGATTACCCAGCAAAGCTATCATTCAGAATTGAAGGTCAGATAAAGAGCTTCACAGATAAGGAAAAGCTAAAGGAGTTCATCACCACCAAACCAGTATTATATGAAATGCTGAAAGGTATTCTTTAAGAAGAGGAGGAAGAAGAAAAGGTAAAGATACAAATTACGAACAACAAATACACATCTATCAACAAGTGAATCTAAAAATCAAATGAATAAAAAATATGATGAACAGAATAAACTGGTGAATGGAATAGAATCAGGGGCATGGAAATGGAACAGACTGACGATTCTCAGAGGGAAGGGGGTCGGGGGTGCAGGAAGAGATTCGACAAAGATATTATATGCATGTATGAAGCACCTATGGACACAGACAATAGGGTGGCAAGGGCCTGGGGTGGGGTGGAAACTGGGTGGTGGGAGCTATGGGGGGAAAAAAGAGGGACATCTGTAATAATCTCAACAATAAAGATTTTAAAAAAAGTCATGAGGATTTTATTATGGCCTACATGTAAAATCAGTTTTAAAGAATAAAATGAAGGTTATTGTAAGGGGGAGGGGGGGAATGCACTTAGAGCTAAAGCAGGAAAACCTTGCTGGGGTCGTGGGGTAGAATGTCTAATAAGTTACCAGGGCAGTTTCACCTCCTCTCTGGGTGTGGTGGTGGTTTCAGTTGGGGGAGCGGCATGGAATCATAGCAGGCGGCTCCAGGACACAGTGCCCTGTATCCTCAGGGACCCAAACCCCAGGAGCTTACTGAGGTTTGGGAGAGCCCCTGGGGTTTGGGAAAGTAGAATCCTGGGCCAGGTCATTGTTTCTTTTTCTGAGTCTGGAGACATGTTTCAACAGTAAAAATGTGCGTTTCACTGGGTCCCCCTTACATGCCCCACTGGTGGGAGGCTGGGTTCCTGTGTATGCCCTGCACATGAGGAGGGGCAGTGTGGGCAGGCCCACGTGGGGCAGGGCGGGATTTTGTTTTCATTGGAAGAGGCTGCAGTCACTTAAATAGGAGAGTGGAGCGTCGAGGAGTACTGATTGCCTGTGAAATTATGTGAGTCACCCGTGACACTGACAATCTCTAAGTCAGTGTTTGGGGATTAAATAAGATGCATCAGACCACAGTGGGAAGTGGCTGCACTGGGGGCCTCACAAACTCTTATTCCTGCCCCCCGGCCAGCGGGTCCATGCCTTCTGGCCTGTCTTGAATTCCATCTGCCTGAGTCAAGAGTTGGTTTCCTGGTGCGTTTCCTGGGCAGTGACCTGCCGCCTCCTTGCCTCCCTGTCTCTGCTCTGCCTCTGTTCCTGCAGAGCCTTGGGAGGCCTCTTCTTAGAGTCCCAGGATCTCAAATTCGTCTCGAGGTCCACGGGAGAGAATCTGATATGATCCAGACCAAGAACTCAGGAAGAGCCCTGACCGGTTTGGCTCAGCGGATAGAGCGTCGGTCTGCGGACTGAAGGGTCCCAGGTTCGATTCCGGTCAAGGGCACGTACCTTGGTTGCAGGCACATCCCCAGTAGGGGGAGTGCAGGAGGCAGCTGATCGATGTTTCTCTTTCATTGATGTTTCTAACTCTCTATCCTCTCCCTTCCTCTCTGTAAAAAAATCAATAAAATATATTTAAAAAAAAAAAAAAAGAAGACGACGAACTCAGGAAGACTCCTGTGTCCATAGTCCAGGAGAGTGAGGCCAGGATGCCTACCATCCTTTCAGATTGCAGAGCATGACCCAGGCCCAGGTGAGTGAGTGAGGCTTTGTGTTTACATGTCCACAACTACCACACAACACTTGCCAATAGATTGCAGGAAGAAGGAAGAAATTGTCTTGGCCAGGCGATTCAGTTGGTTGGAGCATCCTCCCATACACCCCCCGCCTTGGATCCTTGGATTCAAACTACAACCTTTCGTTGTGCCGAGTCAGTGGATCCATGTTTCTCTCTCTCTCTCTCTCTCTCTCTCTCTCTCTCTCTCTCTCTCTATATATATATATATATATATATATATATATATATATAATCTCCTCTGTCTCTCTCTTCTATCCCTCTTTCTAAAATCAATTAAGCATGCCCTCAATAAGCATGAAGAGTAAAAATATATAAAAAATCAAAAATCTAGGAAATTATGAGGGAAAATGTCTTTTGAGACATGATTTTAAAAAATCAACTGGAGATAATGAAATTAAGTTTACCTTTCAAAATAAAATCTGATTGCATTTTGCACCAATTCTTGGAAAGGGCAGAGAATGCTGAGACATGACTGCTCTTGATCTTTGCAATAAAATATTTGAAACAAGTGCAACAATAACAGGAACTTCCAGGCATAATCACCCAGCTTTAACCATTGTCAATTTGTGTAATTGTTCTTTATTGGAAACAATTGTTTACCACAAAATTAGATAACTAGTGTCTGCAGAAGGCACACTCAATGGTGTACACTGTTGGCACTTTCAAGCAGTGAACTTCACATACATGGTCAGGGAGCAAGTGGATGTTGGGGCTGGTGCTGGCTGCAGGATTACTGGATTGAAGTGTTTTCAGCATGCTGATAGATACAGCTGTTAGGACAAGAACAAGGCCTCTTTTTCCTGACTGTAATCTTCCATAAGGTATGAGAAGTCCCTGGCAATTAAACCCCACGATTGTTAGCTCCTCTGATTCAAAGGGTTCAATAAGCTACTTTCAATGCTACATTCTCACACCCACCACCTTCCTGCTGTTTTTACAACTCCGGGGTAATTTGCACCAAGGAGTCTCTAGTTACCCTCTACCCAACCCTTCAAATAAGCCTCTTTAGATTCTTCATAATTTTTGCTCTAAGCACATTTTATAGGCTTTGGAAAAATACTGACAAGACACCTCCCTAGGACATCTGCCTGGACTGTCTCCTGAAAAACAAACAACTTTAGCCCAAATCCCCCTTCCTCACCCTTTAAAGGGGGAAGCTGCTTTTTTCTTTTTTTTCTTGCCCTTGTATTCATTAGTCCTTTCTCTTCCAGAAAGTAAAATAAGCTCCTTCTCTCTGCATCTATCTCTTCTCCAGTTGTGAATTCTTTCACAACCCACATCACCAGCCAAACTCTAACAATAGCCAACCCGATTTCCACTAACAGTCTGAGAAACTGTGCCTATGATGCTAGGGTTATGTTGGCCTCATAAAATGTATTAGAAAGTATTCTCTCTTCTTTGATTTTTTGTAAAAGTTTGATAAGGTTAAGTACCAAATTTTTTGAATGTTTAGTAGAATTCACTAGTGAAGACTCTGGTCCTGGACTTTTACTGTTTGGGAGTATTTTTATGAATATTTCTTCATTGTTGATTGATCTATTTATATTTTCCAGTTCTTCATGATTCAGTCTAGAAAGGTTATACATTTCTAGGAACTTATCCACTTCTTCTAGGTGTCATATATTCTCAATGAAATTTGCTGGCATATTCTAGGTGGGATTTGATGACGTATGATCTTTCCTGGCATTCTAGTATGACGCTTTGTATTTCTGTGATGTCTATGGTGGCTTCTCTTTTGTTTCTGATTTTGTCAATTTAATTTTTT
The DNA here is from genome assembly GCF_964212035.1 of Myotis nattereri. Lineage (NCBI taxonomy): Eukaryota > Metazoa > Chordata > Mammalia > Chiroptera > Vespertilionidae > Myotis > Myotis nattereri. The sequence continues at coordinate 2,965,830 of NC_138087.1, forward strand.
TAAAAAAGACTTGTATTTTTTTGTATATTTTTCTTCTCTAGTTAATTCAATTCAGCTCTAACATTTATTATTTCCTTTCTTCTACTGCTTTTCTTTTTTTTAAAGTTCAAGAAATAATGTTAGGTTATTTACTTGAGATTTTTCGAGATGGGCTTGTAATGCCATGACCTTCCCTCTCATGACTGCTTTTGCTGCGTCCCAGGGGTTTTGGTACGTCACAGTCTCATTCGCATTAGTCTCTACATACCTTTGATCTCACCTTTTACTTCTCCTTTGACCCAGTCATTTTTTAGTAGTTGTGTTATATATGTATTTTATTATTTTTGAGTTCAAATTTTAAAGCACTGTGGTTGGAGAATATACTTGATGTAATTTTAATCTTCTTAAATTTGTGGAGATTAGTTTTGAGTCCCAACATATGGTCTTTTCTTGAAAATGTTCCTTGTGCACTGGAGAAGTCTATACCATCTGATATTCTGGGATGTCAATAATGTCTGTTTGGTCTAATGTGTCATTTAAGGCCAATATTTCTTTATTGATTTTCTGTTTCAATGATTCATCTAAATCTGTCAATAGAATATTTAGGTACCATACTATGATTATTTTTGTCTGTTTTTTCTCTTTACTTCTGTTAGCAATTGCTATTTATATTTTGGTTCTCCATGATTGGGTGCATATATATTGAGAAGTGTTATATCTTCTTTTTTTTTAAAATTCTCATTGCTATGTTAGATTTTAAATATATTTTTTTATTGATTTTTTACAGAGAGGAAGGGAGAAGGACAGAGAGTTAGAAACATCGATGAGAGAGGAACATCGATCAGCTGCCTCCTGCACACCCCCAACAGGGATGTGCCCGCAAGCAAGGTACATGCCCTTGACCGGAATCGAACCCAGGACCCTTCAGTCTGCAGGCTGACGCTCTATCCACTGAGCCAAACAGGTCAGGGCGTGTTATATCTTCTTGATGTAGTTTTCCTTTTATCATTATAAAATGTCCATCTTTGTCTCTTGTTAACTTTGCTCTCTTTACTATTTTGTTAGATATACATATGGCTGCACCTGCTTTTCTATGGATATTATTTTCTTGGAGAATCATTTTCCACCCTTTCACTTTGAGTCCATATATGTCTTTGCAGCTTAGATGTGTCATCGGAAGACAGCATATTATTGACTTTTTAATATATATATTTTTGTATTGATTTCAGAGAGGGAGGGAGAGAGAGAGATAGATTCATGATGAGAGAGAATCATTGACCATCTGCCTCATGCACACCCCCTTTGTTGATAGTAGCCATTCTGACAGGTGTGAGGTGATACCTCATTGTTGTTTTAATTTGCATCTCTCTGATGATTAGTGACTTTGAGCATTTTTTCATCTGTCCTTTGGTCATCTTTAGGTCCACTAAGGAGAAGTGTCTATTTAGGTCCTTTGCCCATTTTTAAATTAAATTGTGTGGCTTCCTTTTGTTAAGTTGGGTGAGTTCCTTATATATTTTGGATATTAACCCTTTATCAGATGTATCATTGCCAAAAATGTTCTCCCATACAGTGGGCTCCCTTTTCATTTTGTTGATGGTTTCTTTTTCTGTGCAGCTTTTTATTTTGATGTGGTCCCATCTGTTTATTTTCTCCTTAGTTTCCTTTGCCCTTGGAGATGTATCCATAACCACATTGCTACGAGAGATGTCTTGAGATTTTGCTGCCTATGGCTTTTTTGTAGGATTTTTATGGTTTCATTGCATACATTTAAGTCTTTTATCCATTTTGAGTTTATTCTTGTATGTGGTGTAAGTTGGTGGTCTAATTTCATTTTTTTGGCATGTACCTGTCCAATTTTCCCAACACCATTTATTGAAGAGACTGTCTTGACTCCATTGTATGCTCTTGCCTCCTTTGTCAAATATTAATTGAGCCTAATGGCTTGGGGTCTCTGTTCTGCTTCTTTAATCTATAGGCCGGTTCTTGTGCCAGTACCAGGCTGTTTTGATTACAGTGGCTTTGTAGTATAACTTGTATCTGGTATTGTGATTCCTCCAATTTTGTTCTTTCTCAAGATTGCTGTGGATATTCAGGGTCTTTTTGGTACCATATAAATTTTTGGAGTATTTGTTCTAGATCTGTGAAATATGCAGTATTTTAATAGGGATTGCACTGAACCTGTAGATTGCCTTGGGTAGTATGGACATTGTAATGATGCTAATTCTGCCAACCCATGAATATGGAATACTCTTCCACTTGTTTGTATCTTCCTCTATCACTTTTTCCCAATGTCCTGTATCTTTCCAAGTACAAGTCTTTTGCTTCCTTGGTTTATTGTTAGTATCTTAATTTTTTTGTTGCAATGTTAAATGGGATTGTTTTAGTTTCTCTAAGAATTATTGATGTATTAAAAAAAGCTACTGATGCCTGTCCAGTGTGGCTCAGTGGTTGAGTGTTGACCTACGAACCAGGAGGTCATGGTTCAATTCCCAGTCAGGGCACATGCCCAGGTTGTGGGCTTTATCACCAGTAGGGGGCATGCAAGAGGCAGCCAATCAATGATTCTCCCTCATCTTTGATTCTTCTATCTCTCCCTCTCTGAAATTAATAAAAATATATTATGAAAAAAGCCATTCATTTCTAGGTGTTAATTTGTTATCCTGCTACATTATTGAAATCTAGTTAAATTTTTTGGTGGAGTCTGTAGGGTTTTCTATGTGAAATATCATGTCATCTGCTAATAATGACAGTTTTACTTCTTCCTTTCAAATTTGGATGCCTTTTATTTCTTCTTCTTATCTGATTGCTGTGACCAGGACTTCCAGGACTAGGTTGAATAAGAGTGGTGAAAGCAAATATTCCTGTCGTGTTCCTGTTCTTGGGTGAAATGGTTTTAGTTTTGCCCATTGGGTATGATGTTTGCTATAGGTTTGTCACATATGGCCTTTATCACATTGAGATATACTCTCTTCCCACTTTGCTGAGAGTTATCAAAAACGAGTGTTGTATTTTGTCAAATGCTTTTTCTGCATTTATTGATATGACCATGTGCTTTTTGTCTTTAAATTTCTTTGTGATGTATCACATTTGTTGATTTGCAAATATTGTACCAACCTTGCATCCATGGAATAAATACCACTTGGTCATGGTGTGTAATTTTTTAATATATTGCTGGATCTGATTTGCTAATCCTTACCCCATGCAAAAACTGAATGGATGACAGTTTTTGCCTGAGAAAGATGACCTCCACAGCGTGAGGAAACCAGGGTGTCTGCTTCTGAGCTCTAACCTCAAAGCCCCTAACCCTTGCTTCTACTCACACAGCTCCAGTCCACTCTGCCCTCCCTCTGCCAGAGCCCAAGATAAGTGGCTGCACACAAGATTTGTGTGTTGGCTCTTTAAGAGGGTGCCTGAATTTCCAGCCGTCCCTCCCCGGCAGACAGCAGCCTTGCTCCTTTTCACAGCCAGAGGTAATGTGGGCACCTTTCTCAGTTCTGGAGCTCTCTGCTGGGTGGGGTGGGGGAGCAGCTTAGGGCTTAGATGCCAGAGTTCTCAGTGGCACCCTGACCCCAGCTGAGATCTCTCTCCAGAACTTCAGGTGCTGTGTGTGGGAGCTGGGCCAGCCTTTTGCACCTCCACCCTTCCGACCAGTCTCTGTGTGTCTCCACTTTCCATGCTTGGTTATCAGGGTTCTCTCCAGTTGGTCTTCAATTGATTGCTCAGGCTTTTTTTTTTTTTTGTATTTTATTTATTAAATATATTTTATTGATTTTTTTACAGAGAAGAAGGGAGAGGGATAGAGAGCTAGAAACATAGATGAGAGAGAAACATCAATCAGCTGCCTCCTGCACACTCCCCACTGGGGATGTGCCTGCAACCAAGGTACATGCCCTAGACTGGAATCAAACCTGGTACCCTTCAGTCCGCAGGCTGACACTCTATCCACTGAGCCAAACCGGTCAGGGCTTTTTGTTTTTGTATTTTAGTTGTAATTCCAGTTTGGTCCTGGAAGCATATCAGTGTAGCATCCCCTTACTCCATGCCATTTGTAATCTCTAAAAATATATTTTTATTGATTTCAGAGAGGAAGGGATAGGGAGATAGGAATATCAATGATGAGAATCATTGATCAGTTGACGTCTACATAACCCACACTGGAGATCAAGCCCATGGCCTGAGCATGTGCTTTTACTAGAAATTGAACTGTTCACAGGTTCTCAGTCACGGAGCCACACTGCCCAGGCTAGCCACTTCCTTTTCTCTCTTGGCTCTGCACCTTCATTGGTTTTTTTTCCTAGTGTTTCTATTAAGTGGTATTCCATACATTTTCTGATTCATTATGTGTCTCTCCTTTGGGGTTTTGTGTGGTGACCATTAGGTTTATGAAAAAAAAAAAAAGTTTGATATATAGTGGGTTTTTTTGAATGCATGTAATCTTTACTTTTCTTTGCAAGCTCAGAACTTTATCTCCCACTTTTGTTTTGTCAGAAATTAACCCTAACTATGCTGTATGTCTGTAAACCTCCTTGAGCATTACCTGCAATGGAGGTCTTCTGGTGGCGAATTGCCTAAGCTTCTGTGTGTCTAGAGGTCTTTATTTCTCCTTCATAACTAAAGTATAACTTTGCTGGATAGCTTATCCTTAGTTTGGTAATTTCTCTTTCAGTAGTTTGAATATTTGGTCCCATTCTCTTCTAGCTTGTAGGGTTTCTGCTGTGAAGTCTAGTGATAACTTAATGGGATTTATTTTATAGGTAGTTCTTTTTCCTGACAGTCTTGAGAATTTTTGTCATGAATTTATTTTATTGATTGATTTGAGAGGAAGGGGGGGGGGAGATATTGATTTCTTGTTCCACTTATCTACACATTTATTGGTTGCTTCTTGTATGTGCCCAGATTGGAGACCAAAGTCACAAACTTGGTGTATTGAGACAACACTCTAACCAACTGAGCAACCTGGCCAGGACCTCATCATTGGTGACAGTATTAACACAATGTGCCTTGGAGAAGGCCTTTTGGGCTGAGGTAACTAGGTGTTCTGTTTGTTTCTTGGATTCAAGGACCTAGCTCTTTCCATAGGTTTGGGAAGTTCTCAACTGTTTGATAAGCTCTATTTCCTATGCCTACTAGTTCACTTTTCTCTTTTATTGAATCCTTCATCTCCAAGATTTGTTTGGTTCTTTTCAAAAGTTGTAATGTTTGGTAAAGTACTAATTTAGTTCATTGACTTTGAGTTCATAACTGCCTGTTTTCTTGTATCTTGTTTCTAAGAACTGAAATCTTGACTTCTCTGTCATTTAAATCAGTGGTCACCAACCGGTGGGTGATCTGTGAGGTCCGAAAGGTTGGCGACCGCTGACTTAAATCACCTATTTCCATGATTTTATTTTTGGGATAATTTTTGTTTTGTTCCTGGGCTGCCATGTCATCTTGGTTGTTCATGGTATTTGATGGATTCCTCCTCTCTCTAGATATCTGTGTATAAATGGCACTCCTCTAATAGATAAAAAGTCTTCTTATTGCTTTACAGGTGGTGCTGCTGAAGCAAGACCTTTAAGTCTCGAGCACCTCTGTCATTTCACATGTATGTGCGGGTGGAAAATCACCTATGTCCCAATAGAAGGTATGTGTCTCCTCTGTGCTCTGGTCATCTTGGTCTCAGAAAACAAATCCCCCAGGGGAATATAGTGGCCACTGGGGTTCCAAATCCGTGAAATACCAGTGCTGCCCACTTCAGCCAGACGGTGCCAACAGAGAAGCTGTCATCTGTTGGTGTGGGATGAGCTGGGAGAATTTGGTCACTTCCTTTGTTGCTTTGCTTTCCCAGTAAGGTTGACTGGCAGACATCTGTGGCATCACCTCCATGTCTCCACCCTACCCTGGGATTAGTCACATTGTGCCTGTCACTCAGGGAAAAAATTTCAGATAATGCGCCAACCCTCACTGCTATAGCTTCTTCTGGGGCCTGCTGATGGCTCTGGGAGGGTGAGGAGAGGTAGTCAGGCTCCATGGCTTTCTCTGTTTGAAATGCTGATTGTCAAAAAACTGGCCACACCTCTGTCCTTTATCCCTGCCTAGGTCACTGGGCTCAAGAACCAGCAACCTTTCAGTGCACAGGCCAATGCCCAACCACACTCACCAGGGCTAAGTCCACACTTTTAAGTATCATTGATTGGAATATCAGATGTTATCTCATTAAGAAAAGGATAATTCATTATATTTACCATATTTCTGCTCTTTCTGTTGGTATTGCAAGGTTTTTTCCTTTTCTATTTCAATAACTTCCTCTAGCCAATTTTTAACAGGTCTTCCAGTGACAAATAATTTTAGTTCCAATTGCCTGAAAGTATCTTTTTTTACTCTTTAATAACTGAAGCACAGGGAGTTTATAGTTCACAGTCCTCCCCCCCCTGCCCCCCCACCCCTTACTTACAAAACATTGTGCCACTAGTTTTTGGCCTCTGATGGGCAGGCAGTGTCTAACACATGGATGGATATTCTGAACGAAGGGATGACTCACAGACCAGAAAGGATGGAGGAGAACAGCTCAAGATTCATCACCTACTCAGACTGTGTGCAATTTAAAACTGATTTTTAAAAAAATAATTTTTATTTTCAATTACAGCTGACATACAATATTATATTAGTTTCAGGTGTACAACACAGTGATTAGACATTTCTGTAAGCTGAAAAGTGATCCCCCTAAGTCTAGTGCCCGTCTGGCCCCAGTTATCGCATTACTGACTTTATGTTCCCTATGCTGTGCTTTACATCCTGTGATGCTCCGGTAACTACCAATTTATACTTTCTAACCCACCCCCAACCATCAAAATGTTCTATTTCTGATTACTTTAGATTCCATATACAAGTGAAATCATATGATACCCGTCTTGCTCTGATTTCATTTAGCACAGTACGCGGCAGGTCCATCCATGGTGTTGCAGATGGCAAGATTGGATTTGAACCCATGGCCCTGGTCAGTGTGGCTCAGCCTCATGTTTGTGCATCATCACACACTGCGAGGCCACTGCTTGGATTACAGGTTGTAGACTCAATCCCCAGTAGGGGGCATGCAGAAGGCAGTTGATCAATGTTTCCCTCACCCTAAATTCAATAAAAATATTTTTTAAAAACAAACAAAAATCTTATGAATTATTTTTGAACCACAGTTGACTGTATAACTGAGATCATAAACAAACAAACCCGTAGATAAGGCGGACAGGGGGAGAACAGCTACCCAAATATGGACTCTTTATTTTGGAATCCTTGCCTAGAGACTCTTGATTAGCCTGATCAAGGTTTTCTGAGAATTGCAATGCAGTCTCAACTTTCTCTAATCAATCTTCCTTCTTTCTTAAATTTTCATGGTGTCAAATCTAAATTGTAGCCTGAAGGGTTCTTCTGCCTATGTTTTATCCCGTCCCCCTTTATCCCTTATGTATGTTTCCCCCAATAAATCTTACACATCTAATTCTGTTTGGGCATCTGTAAACATAGGGTTTTTACACATCTAATTCTGTTTGGGCATCTGTAAACATAGGGTTTTGGGAAGAAGTAAAATGAGATATTTATTTAGTACATTTAAAAAAAAAATCTTTTAAAAAAGACTTTTAAAGAGAGGGAGGGAGGGAGGGAGGGGGGAGAGACTTGTTGTTCCACTCATTTATGCATTCATTGGTTGATTCTTTTATGTGCCCTGATGGGGGATCAAACTTGCAACCTTGGCATACTGGGATGATGCTCTAACCAACTTAGCCCACTGTCTTAATACAGAAGTCACTATTAAGTTTTTGTGTTTTTTGAAGATTATACATTAAAAGTTTCAATAAACAATGGGAGAATGAATTACTTTTAACATATTTATTATCTGAGAAAGCTTGGTTATTTTTCTTGCTTTAATGGAACAACATATTCCATCAAATTATCCAAGGAAATCCAGATAATTATCCATTTCCTCAAGGTTTTTTTTGTGTGTTTTTTTTTCAGTTGATCAGCAGCCTAGTCCTCAAGGTTTTAAAAGACCATAAAAGGATAAACATTATGCCACTTTAATAACTTTCTCCCTCTATACTTAAGGAATTCAAGTACAGAAATAAACCTTAGTGCTGAGGTAACACTGCAATCTTCTCCCAACATGACTACATAGGTGCTTAAGGTGAAATGTGAATATTGCTGTGAGGTTTTAAGCTACTTGATGAACCAATGCCACGTCACATTTAGACCAAAAGCAGCACATTTAGACCAAATGCACCTGAAAGGATTATTTTCAATACATGAATGTGTGTGTGTGTGTGTGTGTGTGTGTGTGTGTGTGTGTGTGTGTGTGTAGGGAAAGGTTGACTGAACCACACTGATAACAGAAAGTTAGAAGTCAGCCGTTGTTGGAAATACAGAAACATACACAGTCTTCGTGTTCAAAGTCTTCAGGGGAATTTCTTCTGTAATTTCTAGAGCGAAAAGAGATTAACAATAAATAAATTTTCTTTCTATTCTACATACCATAAAAATGTCAGCTGCCTGAGTAAGCAATAAATTTGGCCTCACCCCAAGAGAGGTCTGATCTTTCATCACACCCGATAATTTATGCAAGGGAGATAGCTGACTCAGGGGGGAGGAAGCCACACCAGAAAGATCAACCATCTAATTCAAGGTAAAAGTAAGTTCAACCATGTGGGCAATGACTCAATCATGCCTATGTAATAAAGCCTCAATACAAAGCAAGGCACCAAGGGTGAGCTTCCCTGTGTGGGAGCCCACTGCACACTGGCATGCACCAGGGTCAGGAGAAGGAAACCCCGTCTATGCTCCTGGGAGAGGACAGTTGAAGCTCTGCGCCTGCACAGCTCTCCTATTTGGCCCTACACATTATTCCTTTCCCTGCAGTAAATGTAGTCATGAATGCAAACGCTTCCAGTGAATTCTGTGAAACCTGCTAACATACTGTCAAACCTGAGAGGTTGCAGTTGGTGCCAGAAGTGAGAGGCCCTGTATGAAGCCCTCTCTCCACGTTTGTAGTTGGACCCGACTGCTTATAGCTGAGAGCTCATTCTTTGTTTAACTTATGAAGGACTGTGCCTCCACTGAAGTAATGCTGGGCACTGCCCCTATTGTCCTCATACCCCTCCCTCCATATCACACCACAGGCATTTCCTAGATACACAGAAAAGGCCTAGAACAAAACCAAGCCAGTGGGCCAGATTTGTGGTTTCTAAATATTAACTTTCAGTAATGGGAAGAAAAGCTATTTCCAGGTCTGGGGGAATAAGAGTACATGGTAAACCTAGGAAATGCCAGATAACAAGAACTGGTTTTGTTGAACCACACTGATAACAGGAACTTTTCCAAAACTGAAGGGCTCATGTCAAAAAATATAGGACCCAATATGCCCAAAGATAAAAAATTCCAGTATCCAAAGTATAACACAAATGCAATTAATACCGAATATATAAAAACTCAGAGTGACAAAAGTTTAAAAAGCTCTTTGCCTACTCTGCTGCATTTTGCTTCTATCTAGATCTGAATTCAAAGAAGAAATCAACTTTCTCTAAAAATGGCTCTTGTCCAAGCAGGAATCCTGAATGTAAAAATACTCTCAAAGCTGCCTCCTTAACAGATAGTAACTCCAGAATCTGGAGATGATATTTAGAATCTAGTGGAACAAGCAAGAAGGCATCAGTGAGTGTTTAAAACTGTGAGCATTACACGATCCTTCTATTTACCAAAATATTAATATTTTACGAAAGACAGTTTTTAGAGAAAAAAAATACAGTGAAAATGAGGCCATAGATAATAGCATGTGTGCCGTCACCTGCTGTCTTGGTGACGGGCTTGATGACAGCAGCCCACGTGCCCAGTGTGGGACCCTGGCACCTATTTCTAGGAGAAACAGAGCAAAAATACTGTGTTTGTTCTAACCTCTCTGAAGGGCTTACATAAAGTACTTGTCTCTGTTTTGCCTAACTTGGAACTCGGTCAGGGTGGAAAGTGGTAGGTATTGCTTAAAAACATTATAAGGCAAACAAAAACCCCACAGCTGTGTGGAATAAAAGATTATCACTGAAACATACATAGGCTGTCTAAGGCCTGGGAGGAAAAGTAGGAGAGAGATTCTTAGGATAATTGGGGCTTTAACAATTGCCCGTGCATCCTGAGTAATTTTAGAAAGCTACATGCATGTCCAGGCCTGGATGTATAGACAGAAAACACCTGAGAAGACCCAAAGCTTTCAATTCTGAAAAAGGTAAAAGGCTTTTCTGGCTAAATCTGGCTGCTCTTTAGGCTGAGTGCAAACAGAAGGTAAAGGCGGAGGCAGAGCTGTAAATAGTTTGGCTGTGCTGAATGAGTGGCCCATCACAAGCCAATCTCCAAAGACTAAGAGAGGTGGGTATTTTGTTGTTATGCTTTTAGCTCCTGGGGGTCAAGATAATCTGTTAAACAGTAGCTGAAAACAAGCTAACGGAACAGAGACTGCAATGACTACACACAACAAGGAATATGGTCTTCGCCATAAAACAAATGAACAATTACAGCTTTCAAAAATCAGAAATAGCCCTAGCCAGTTTGGCTCAGTGAATAGAGTGTTGGCCTGTGGACTGAAGGGTCTCAGGTTCAACTCTGGTCAAGGGCACGTGCCTGGTTGTGGGCTCGATCCCCAGTAAGGGGTGTGCAGGAGGCAGCCAATCAAAGATTCTCTCTCATCACTGATGTTTCGATCCTTCTCTCCCTCCACATTCTTCTACCTGAAATCAATTTTAAAAAAAATCAGAAATAGCACACACCCTGGGGAGGGGGAGAGCCTAATATTCAAATGTCCAATTTTCACCATCAAAAATATCACAAGGCATAAAAAGAAGCAGGAAAGTTATGGCACAGTCAGAGGAAAAGCTAAGTAGACAGAATCTGTCCTTTAGAAAGCGCAAATATTTGAACTTACACTCTGTAGTAACTCTCTTAAAGGGAAAACCACGAACCAATGAAAAGGCCGATGGAAGCCACAAATAATTAAAGAAATCCAAGAAAGCAATGTATCAACAAATTAAGAATATCAATAGAGAAAGTATAAAAGAAATCAAAGAGAGATTCTGGAGCGGAAAAGTAAAACAACTGAAATAAATTCACAAGAGGGGCTACTAGTAAATAGCATATTTGAGCAGTCAGAAAAATCAGTGATCTTGAAATAGAACATTTGAAATAATACAGTCAAATGGACTAACACATACATTATGAGAGTTTTGGAAGGAGAAGAAAAGGTAGAAAGAACATTTGACGAAATAGTGACCAAATCTTGAAAGCAACAAAAGAGAAACCACATGACAGGGATACTAATGAGTAGCCAATTTCCAATCAGAAAACATGGAAGCCAAAGGTAGTGGAATAACATATTTAAAATACTGAAAAACTATCAACATGAAATCTCTATCTGGCAAAACTGTTCTTCAAAATTAAGAAGAAGTAATTAAAGCATTCTCCAAAAAAGAGAAGTTGAGGGAGTTCATTTCCACTAAACATGGTAAAGGGAGTCCTTCAGGTTGAAAAGCAAGTGTGCTAGGCAATCATGTCAGGTCTAACTTTCCACTGTTATTTGACAACTAGAGGCCGGGTGCACGAAATTCATGCACCGCGGGGAGGGAGCTGGGGGGGAGGGCGTGTCCCTCAGCCCAGATTGCGAGAGGGTGCAGGTCAGGCCAAAGGACTCCTCCGGTGCAGGACTGGAGCTGGGGAGGGACGCGGGAGGGTGGCTAGCTGGAGAGGGGCCGCGGGAGGGCTTTAGGGCACGTTCGGCCCATCTCACTCAGTCCCAATCAGCCAGACCCCAGCAGCCAGCTAACCTACTGGTTGGAGCGTCTGACCCATGGCGGTCACTGCACGTCATAGCAAGCGGTTGAGCGGCCTTAGCATATCATTAGCATATTATGCTTTGATTGGTTCAATGGCTGACCAGATGACTGGATGCTTAGCATATTAGGCTTTTATTGTATAAGACTAGAGGCCCGGTGCACAAAAATTTGTGCACTTGGGGGGTCCCTCAGCCCGGGCTGTGCCTTCTTGCAGTCTGGGAACCCTTGGGGGATGTCCACCTGCTGGCTTAGGCCTGCTCCCCAGGGGATTGGGCCTAAGCTGGCAGTCAGACATCCCTCTGGCAGCCCAAGAGCCCTCTGGAAATGTCCACTTGCCAGTGGCGACCAGGCCTAAGCTGCAGTCAGATATCCTTAGCGCTGCTGAGCAGGTGGGAGAGGCTCCCGCCATCACTGCTGTGCTGGCAGCCGTCAGCCTGGCTTGTGGGTGAGCAGAGCTCCCCCTGTGGGAGCACACTGACCACCAGGGGGCAGCTCCTGCATTGAGCGTCTGCCCCCTGGTGGTCAATGTGTGTCATTGTGACCAGTCATTCCCAGTCGTTCTGCTGTTAGGGTCAATTTGCATATTACCCTTTTATTATATAAAAATAGAGACCTGGTGCATGGGTGGGGGCCGGCTGGTTTGCCCTGAAGGGTGTCCTGGATCAGGGTGGGGGTCCCCACTGGGGTGCCTGGCCAGCCTGGGTGAGGGGATGATGGCTATTTGCAGCTGGTCACACACCCTTCAGGGTGGGGGTCCCCACTGGGGTGGCCTGGCCAGTCTGGGTGAGGGGCTGAGGGCTGTTTTCAGGCTGGCGGGTGACTGAAGCTCCCAACCACTTCTTTTTTCTTTTTTTTTTATTCTAGGCCAGCTTTAGCTCTGAGGCTTGGCTCCAGCTCTTAGGCCTGGGCTGTTGAAAGCAGGTATCTGGTTTGTTTGGGTTCTATAATCGAAATACTGTTTCAACTCCAGTTCTGAGATCCTGGCTGGCTGAAAGCAGGTTTCTGGAGTTTGTTTAGATTCTATATTTGTAACAATGTTTCAAACTGCAAGCTCAGAGGCCGGCAGCGGCAGGCGGGCCTCCGTTACTGAAGCAAGCAAGCCTCATGTTTGCTTCAAGCTGCCTGGCTGCTGGCCGCCATCTTGGCTGGCAGTTAATTTGCATATCACCCTGATTAGCCAATGGGAAGGGTAGCGGAGGTACGGCTAATTACCATGTTTCTCTTTTATTAGATAGGATATACTGGGATCATTTTAATCCTTGGGGAAGAGAATAATTTAGAATCAGCAAATTTAGAATATGCTAATTTTCCTAGAAGCATACACAGGGTGGGGCAAAAGTAGGTTTACAGTTGTTCATACAGAAAATAATGCAAAAGAAAAATAAAACAAAAATTTAGCATGTTCTACAATCTCACCATCCATTTGCGTCTCATTCAGAAACAGCTTTAGCTTCCTGCTGCGAAGGCCAAACATCTTGGCTGCTTCACACAGAAGACCTTCATAGGTGAGTCCATTCTGCCCAAGTGGGTTTTCTAGCAGGAGGGTGCCCACTGTTCCCAGTAAACACTCTACAGAAGGAAGAACAGACTGGATTAAACCCTGAGAGTCCACACCATCACGCTACAGCATCCCTAACGGAGGGGGTACTGCTGCAGGCTTGGAAAGGCAGCTGTTGAGTGTAGGATGCCAGTGGGACAGTTGTACAGTTTGCAGAAAAGTCTCAAACATCTCCCAGAGGGAAAGGGGAAGGGGAAAAAGAAAACCGATCAGTATAAAAAGCCCTGCAGCTTGGAAAAGAAGTATTCAGCAAATGCATAACGAAGAGCCTGAAGGCTTCAGTAACCAATGTGTACAATGAGAACACCAAACAACTGGAAAAAACTAAGTTTTCAAAACACTTTCCAAGAAGAAAAAATAAGGCTGAATTAAAATGTGTTGGCATTTAAACAATTCAGATTTAGCTATAACTTTTACCTACTCAATTTATCTCATTTCCTTACCGTATCAGATGGATGAGAGTACTTCTACATAAATAAAGCCAAAGAAACAAGCCTGCGTGTGTTCCTTTAAATTAGTACATTAAAGCCAATGTGAAAAATCCACACAAGTCACAGAGGTTGAAAATTAAAGAAAACCTTACCATCCAACACCCCACCACTCACCTGCTGAAGATGTTTACAACTAGGGAAGGCATGTACCTTGTGGGTCTGCATTCAGGAGCTGTAGGTTGATATACCGACAGAGAAGAGTACCAGGACTGTCAATCACAGAGGGAGCTGGTCCTGCAGTCACACCCAGCATCTTTCCACTAAGACTCAGTAAATCGGTTTGGTTTTGTATTTCTACAAATAACAAAAAATAGTAAAAGACATCATTCTTTCAGGGGCAGATAGTTTATATACCTGAAGTCATTCACTTTTCCATATTTATTAAACTACCATATGTGTATCTTTACAGTGATACTTTCTACTTGTTTATGAAGGGACACTGCCTTTTCTATAAAAGCACATGCAATTAGTAGGAAATGTTATTGGTGCAAAATAAATGGCATAATATTCACAACCTAAAATGCAAACTATTTTGTTTCCCTTTAGTTTTTTCCCTGTATAGCTGACTCTTGAAAATGGGTAGGACTGCAGATTTTTTCAATAAATACAGTTGGCCCTTTCTATACACGGGTTTTGCATCCAAGGATCAGAAACAGTATTTTCACATTCTCAACTTCAGATGGAAAATACTGTTTTGTCTGGAAGTCAGATGTGGTTTACAGAGCCATGTATAAATGCCTGAATCACAAGGGGTGGATGGTGGAGATTTAACTCTGCTCACTTAGCTAAGTTAAAAGCTTCCCAGAACTTTCTGACTGTCCTGGATTGGGTTAGGGCTGAAAAGGTGCACAGGATTTTAGTTACAGCCACTGTTTCCTAAGGCCAATGTGGGGCCCAGGCACCACTCAGCTTTCAGGGACTGCCACTCACAGGGTCAGAGGGGAGAGCAACCGGCCTACACTCCTGTGCTCTTCTGACATCCGGGCCAGGCGCACAAGCAACTCGCTTGCCAAGCTGCTTCTGCAGGGCCTGCCAGTGTTAGATGTGCCTGACAGAGGAGCTCCAGCCTGTTCTTGCTGACCTCTACTTCTCATCCCAGAGACTTCAGGGACAGGACCAGCCCCCCTAATCAGATGCCCTGGGTGGATCCAGGTCACAGATTTTTCTCCGATCTTCCAACCAGCCGCCCTCATCCAGACTTTTACTTCCTGGCTTTTTCTCTCTCATCACTTCTGCTTCCCTTTTTCAACCCCTGACAGATAGGACGGCACATGGTTTTCCATGGTGGTTCTATCCATTTACAATCCAGCAGGGAATGGGAGTTCCTATTACACAACACCTTTGATGACATTTAAGGCTGTGAAATTTTTCTAGTTTTTGCCAATCTGGTATCAAGTAATAGTACCACATTGTGGATTTTACTACTGAGGTTCAGCAGGTATTCTTTTAGTTACTGCCCATTTAGATGTTCTCTTTTAGGCTATTTAAAAGTTTCTAAAATAAGCATTCAGGTTCATAAAGTGAGTACTATTAGTTTTCTACATCTATTGCCAAGAAACATAAGTTAGGGGACTTAAAACAACAGAAATTTATTGTCTCAGAGTTTGAGGCAAGAAGCCTGAGATCAAGTGTCAGTAGGCCCTCGCTCCCTCTGATGCCTTTTGGGGAACCCTTCCCTTCCTCCCAGCTTTGGAAATCCCTAGCAATCCTCGCTGTTTCTTGGCTTGCACCTGCACAATTCCAGTCTAGGCCTGTCCTCACACAAGGTCTCTGTGTCTTCCCAGGAGGACACCAGTCCTACGTAATAGGGCTCACCGCACCTCATCTAACCACCTCTGCAAGGGCCCTATTTGCAAAGAAGGCCCATGGTACTATGGGTAAAAACTTCAATGTATCTTTTTGCTCTTTCTTTTTTGGTGGATTGGTCTCACATTTCAACCTGTGACAGTGGGAGAGAATGTACTTACAACTTTTAAAAATTCTATTTAGGCTTATCTTACCGAGAATCTGGATTTAGCAAGATGCAGACACTATGTTTAAGAAAGTTAAAACACCCCAGGGAAGTCTGTGAATCTCAGAATCCTGCACCTGGATAACAGGTGAGAGAGTAGGGGGAGCTGTCATCTCCTGATAAGGATGGTGTTCTTGCTGCCATATGCATAGGCAGGCACTGCTGAAGAGCCGGCCGGACTCACACACTCCACCTGTGTCAAAGGCCATGGCTAGCTTTCCACTTTCCGCACACCTGTTTCCCCGTGGAAGAGCGCCAGCTCTGTATTCTTCACACCAAAAATGCTAGTAACAACACTCTTCAGCTTTAGGAGGTCTAGCCGATTATCACCTTTAGGATTTTCCAGAAGCAGTACTCCACCTAAAAAGCCAAAAATATAAGTAAATCTGAAGAAAAAGGTAAATGTGAATGTAAAGTGAAGGGCACAGAGTGTTCAGCTGGCCTTTCTTTCTTTTTGAGCATGTACCCCATGCACTCTCAGGATGCATGTGGGCAGTCCTGGGTGTGATGTATTTAACATAAGTGGGATGAGCCAGAAGCAGCTCAGTGGCATTTCCTCACATGTCCTGTGGGGATTATAGAAGAATAGAGTGGCACACAGCTGGAGACAGAAAGAATCTCTTTCTTCCAATGCCTTTTTAAGAAACCTTTTAAATTTAGTATTATGTCATTTTTAATCCTCACCTGAGGATGATTTTTATTTAGAAAGAGAAGAAAGGGAGAGAAAGAGAAACATTGATCTGTTGCCTCCCATAGGCACCCAAACTGGGGATTGAATCCATAACCTGGGTTAGTGCCCTGACCAGGAATCAAACCCAGGACCCTTTGGTGCACGGGATAACACTAATCAACTGAGCCACGTGGCCAGGGCTGCATTTTTTTTTTTTTTTTAACATTTTCATTAATTTCAGAGAGGAACGGAGAGGGAGGGAGGAAGGGAGAGAGAAAGAGAGAAACATCAATGATGAGAGGGAATCATGGATTGACTCCTCCTGCATGTGCCCTACTGGGGATTGAGCCCACATGGGCCCTTGACCAGAATCGAACCCAGGACCCTTCAGTCTGCAGGCTGATGCTTTTTCCACTGAGCCAAACTGGCTAGGGCCATTTTCTTTTAAACCATGTTTATTTTACTCTCTGTGGATCAGAATGGGTGATTT
The DNA here is from genome assembly GCF_964212035.1 of Myotis nattereri. NCBI lineage: Eukaryota > Metazoa > Chordata > Mammalia > Chiroptera > Vespertilionidae > Myotis > Myotis nattereri. The sequence goes on from NC_138087.1 coordinate 2,982,869, forward strand.
CTATTATTATATCCTCCAGTCCACGGATTCTTTCCCATCTCCTTTAAACTGTTGTTTAGCTCATCCACTGAATTTTTGTACTTTAGTAATAGTTTTAAGTTCTAAAATTTCCATTTGATTTTTCCTTTCTTTGCTGAGACTCTACTTTTCATTTTTTCCTATTTTGTTTGTAATTATTCTGGGAAACATTTTTATTATGGCTGCTTTATATTGTGGAGTAATTTTAACATTTCTGTTATCTTGATGTTCATTCACATACAGTGATTGCTTTTTTTCATTTAGTTTGAGATCTTCTGGTTCTTCTCTCTTTCCAGCCGGTGCCAAGCCATGGGCATCTCTCAGGACAACTGGCACAAGCGCCGCAAGACTGGGGGCATGAGAAAGCCCTGCCATAAGAAGCGAAAACATAAGCTGGGACTCCTCGCTGTCACACTAAGATTGGACCCCGCCGCAGACACACAGTCCGAGCTGGGAGGCAACAAGAAGCATGAGCCTTGAGGCTGGACGTGGACAACTTCTCCTGGGGCTCAGAGTGTGGTACACGCAAAACAAGGACGACTGATGTTGTCTACAATGCACCCAGCAACAAACTCATCTGCACCAAGCCCCTAGTACAGAACTGCATCGTGCTCTCTGACAGCACACGGTACCGACAGTGGAACGAGTCCCACTGGGCACTGCCCCTGGGCCACAAGAAGGGGGCCAAGCTGACTCCTGAAGAGGAAGAGTTTTTAAACAAAAAACGATGACAGAAAATTCATAAGAAATATGATGGAAGGGAAAAGAATGCCAAAATCAGCAGTCTTCTGGAGGAGCTGTGCCAGCAGGCGAGCTCCTTGCCTGCATCGCTCCAGACCAGGCAGGTGTGGCCACACAGAGGGCTGTGTGCCCGAGGGCCAGGACCTGAAGTTCTATCAGGAAAGTCACGGCCCAGAAAGGCAAGTGACTCCTCTTCCCGCCCATCTTGGCTCAGGTAACCAAGGTGTTTATTCAAAAAAAAAAAAAAAAAAAAAAAAGGATCTTCTCAGTTCTTGGTATGATGCATAATTTTCAGTAAAAACCTGCCGAAACCGGTTTGGCTCAGTGGATAGAGCGTCAACTGAAAGGTCCCAGGTTCGATTCCGGTCAAGGGCATGTACCTGGGTTGCGGGCACATCCCCAGTAGGGAGTGTGCAGGAGGCAGCTGATCGATGTTTCTCTCTCATCGATGTTTCTAACTCTCTATCTTTCTCCCTTCCTCTCTGTAAAAAAATCAATAAAATATGTTTATAAAAAACAAACAAAAAAAACACAAACCTGGACCTGGTTTTATGAGCTGGCTCTTAATTAAATTTTAGCTGACCTTGTCTGACATCACAATGTCAGGGGAAAGCTGGCACTGCTTCACTGCTGCTTAGTGAGAGGATAAGTCCAGGTTTCCTATCACTGACACTCCTTGTCACTGCTGGGGTATGGGGACAAGGGAGTTCCGACTTCTCTCTTGGAATTCAGTGATAAGCCCTCCTGGCTACGAAGAGTTGAATGGCCTTCTCGCTGCTCCCCAAATGGCCTTCAATGATAGCTTGTCAGGATGTATGTGGCCTCATTACCACTGGGGAAGAGATGCCTTAGTACACATGCCTGAGTAGGACGGAAGTCCAAGCTCCCCACTTGGTCTTCTCTGACACCACCATGGCGGTGGGGCTGGGAGCTCCTCAGCTTGGCAGAGGCAGGAGTCTAGGCTCCCCACTTGGCGTGTGAGTAGTAGTGAGGTTACAAATGTTCTGTTATGTTCGCGGGAAGAGAACAGTTGTTGTCTAAAAGTTTTCCGACTTCCTGGGTTTCTGCTCTCTTGGTCCTTCATCTAGAGAGAGCAGGATTTTGTCGGAGTGTTTGTTCATGCTCACTGGCATTTCCAGACTGCCGGCTTCTTCAACTCCAAGTCTGGAATACATATGAGGCAAAAAGAAAACCCAGAGAACACAGTGTTGTTTTGTTGCTTGGTCCCTAGGTCCCTGGCTGGTGTGCCTTCTTCCCTTCCCTTGTAAGAGTCTTGGAAATGTAAGCTGCAGTTTTTCTTTTTTGTACTGCAAGTACAAAGCTTAAGCTTAAGCTTTGTTTGCCTAGGAGTCCATTTCAAAGACAGCTACGTCCAATACACACATCACTAGCCACTTGACTGGACAAAGAGCCAGGCTGAGGTCCTGCACTGCGGCTCCTTTGTTTTAGGGATCGTGGTTGACTTCAATAACTGACATTTGAGTTACTTGTTTTCTCTTCCAATGCTTTACATCCCCACGCTTATGTTTTTTTTAAAAAAATATATTTCATTGATTTTTCAGAGAGAGGAAGGGAGAGGGACAGAGAGCCAGAAACATCAATGAGAGAGAAACACCTATCAGTCACCTCCCACACACATCCCACTGGGGATGTGCCCACAACCAAGGCACATGCCCCTGACTGGAACCGAACCTGGGACCCCTCAGTCCGCAGGCCGACGCTCTATCCACTGAGCCAAACAAGCCAGGGCCCCACGCTTATGTTTTAAGTTGACCAATAACCCAGACCCCACAACCTTACTGTGTGGCCCCATGTGTGCCGTGTAATGTCTAGGTTTTGTTAGGCAGAAATCTGCATATTCCCAGTTTCCTGATGGTTATTGCTGAAGGGTGTCTTAATCATAGTAAGAGTCAAAAGGCTGGCCTACCAATACCCTTGGTTATTGACAGGCTGGGACAGTACAAACAGTCTTCTCATGTTGATTTTTATAATGATGCGTGTTTATAGCTGTACTTTGTTGGAGGAATAGGGAAAAGTACATCTACTCTATCATCCTAGTGGTGCAAGTCTAAAAGTTTACTCTTGTGGGTTCCTTTTTTTTAAATGTTTTTATTGATATCTGAGAGAGAGAGGAAGGGAGAGGGAGATAGAAACATGGATCAACTACCTCTGGTACATTCCCTACTGGGGATCAAACTTGCAAACTGGGCATGTACCTTGATGGGGAATCGAACCAGTGACCTCTTGGTGCATGGGACAAAGTTCAACTAACTGAGCTACATCACTCAGCTTTTGTGGGTTCATTTTAAAGTATATATATATATTTTTTTATTGATTTCATAGGTCAATGCTCAACCACTGAGCCATGCTGGACATGCTGTGGGTTCATTTTGATAACAATTAAAAAGAAAAACTTATACAGTTTTACCAACCCTATATAATAAAGAGCTAACATGCAAATGGTCATCACACCCTGGCGCTGGAACTGCTCAGACATTCAACAAGTGGGGAGAGAGGAATGGAGACCAGCCAGGCACAAATGAGGTCGAGAGAGAGGAATGGGGACCAGCCAGGCACAAATGAGCTCACAAGAGAGGAATGGGGACCAGCCAGGCTGCGGCCCAGGAGAGGGATAAGCCGTCCGCTCCACGGTTCCGGGTGCCTGCAGCTGCGGTCCAATGAAGCTGCCTGTCCATGCTCCCCTGCTGCGACAGGCCGGAGGAGGGAATCCTGGGTCCCGGGTGCGGTGCGGGGCGAGGCAGAGGTGGTTAGGAGTGATCAGATAGGCAGGCAGAGGGGATAGGGGCAATCAGGCAGGCAGGCAGGCAGGCAGGCGAGCGGGTAGTAGCCAGCGGTCCCAGATTGTGAAAGGCAGTCGGACATCCCCTGAGGGACCCGGATTGGAAAGGGTGCAGGCCGGGCTGAGGGCTCCCCCACAGCACGAATTTCGTGCACCAGGCCTCTAGTTCTATTATAATCGCTTCGAAGATATTCATAGGTTTAAGTAAGAAATAAAATACAAACCATAGAATTATTTACTCTTACCTTGCTCACTGCCATTTGCACAAATGTGAAGATTGACATATGCACAAGCAGGGCCAGGTGTGGAGGATCCCCTGGTGAGTGTAATTTCCAGGTCAGACCCCTTTAACTGAGCAACAGGATGAAGTGATTTTGTAACTGCAGCATCTGACCACAGGGTCACAAATAACATAGCAACCATTTCTTTTTAAGAGCAAGAACTTTCTACAATTCTGAGAGCATATGCAATCCCATCAATAAAACAGTCAAGGGCTATATCCCCCCCTTTTCTTTTTACCTTGTTTTTTAAAAATATACAAAAAATAGACAATGAAACCATCTTATAAACTGCCCCACTGAAAAGACAGCCATTTCCAGCCCTTACCTGTCTATCTTATTTGCCCTATACCAAGTCGGAACAACATAGGAATCAAAAGATTCAATAAATCACTGACAGATTTTCTTCCCCTGTTCTAAATGACCAACTCCAGGCCATGCCTTGTTATCAGATTTCCATAGTCACCTCTAAAATGTACCAACAGGAAATGAAATTTTAGTTTCATGTATAACCTACTACCTTAAAAGTTAATTGCTTTTCAAGTCAATTGCCGTTTAACAGTAATTCTCAGAACCATGACACTGACTTCTGCAGTTTCAAACACAACTGTAACTCCTGGCTGCCTTCCTTCCCCTCTCCTGTTCTGGACGTCATCTCTCTGAACCTCCTGACTGTCATCCAGAACCATTGCTAATGGGGAGACAGAATTATCAAGATGTGAGCACATAAACTTAACTAAAATCTATAACTAAATCTCTTAATAGTTCCACAGAACTCACCTGCATTTTTTCCTGAATAAGGATTTTATCTGCTGTAGCGACTGGATATGGTTTCAAGGGAGCCTTTATGGTGGCAAATATGAACTCCATGTGGCTTTCAATAATGGTGCTCAGATAATTTCCTTCAGACTTTGCTGTGTAATAAACTGTTATTTCATCAGTGGGAACCAGATTGCACTGAAAGCACATACAGAAAAAGTAAAATGGGAAGCACTTGATTAGTCAGCAGGTAAGATGCTGTTGAACAAGGGCTGACAATTCCATGCTGAGTCATCGTGGAAGGGACCAGTCTTCGTCCTGCTCTCCTGGGAAACGAAGGCAAGGGCGTGGCGCAGTGAGAGCCACTCCCAGAGCTCTGTGCTAGCCCAGAGTTCCAAGCGCCTGTTTCTCTGCTGGAATTGGCCTCCTCAGACCCTGAACTACAGATTTCAAACCTGGCCTTACGAGGAGGGCTGGTGGGTGCTCTCCTAGGGATAGCAGCTCCTTGGCTCCCTCACCTGGTGAGGGCAGGCAATGGGCTCGGCCCCCGTGTCCTGCTCCCAACTTCTGAATAAGGAAGGATCAATCCTTCTGTCCAGATACAACCCTACCTCCCCTGAGCCAGAAGCCCTTTGATGCTGATCTGACTGCACCTCCCCTCTCACACAACGGCCCTCTCATGGCCTTCTGCGCCCGCCAGGAGGGCTATGGACCTGGAAGATGGTTTTGTGGGAGCTCAGGGAAGTGGGAAAAGGAGGACAAGCGGCACAGCTGGCTGAAAGCTCCCAGAGAAACAAAACACCCGCATCCAGCCTGGGAGTGAATAAGCAGGGAGGGGGGCCCATCTCCTGTAGAGGACCATCTGAACAAACTCATGTTCATTAAGTCATTACCTACCTCTCCCAACCTCCCCAACAAATAAGATATAAACAAACAAAACTCCAAATCAGCAGCTTACTCTCAATGTGACAAACCTTTTTGCGAAGTTTCTGGATACGATTGATGACTTCCCGAGCCACCCCTTGATCCACCATCGCCTGGTCAGGGGTGACATCTAAGAGAACCAAAGCCTGCAGGAATGAACAGAGCATACCATGACAATCAAATAGAGAAAAACAGTTCTTTCAAATTCAGCAAAATGCTATTTAAAACTAAGTTCCGAGAAGTCTAACATGTAGCACTATTTATTCACAAAACTAAGCAAAGAACACAGTTAATCTAGTTTCTTTATAGTTCAGTTCCTGTTTGTAACCAGCGTCCTTCATATCTGGAGAGAGGGCAGCTTTCCCTTTTTCTTCTGCAGAGTGTGCTCACAGGAGACTGTGAGACTGGTCTGTTAGTCTCTCAACTCTGCTTTTTTGGTCTGTTTAATAAATAGTGCCAATTCTTGTAATAAAAATATCAGTAGTCATAAAGCTTGTAGAACAGCTTTTCAAATGGATCTACCACAACAAATGAATTAAAGGCAGTACCTACCAGTTTCTTAAGCCATGACCCCTTTTTATCCTTTGGTTTATTAGTGGGATTCAAGAAACAATTTCTACAATGGACACAGTTCTTTTTTTATATGAGTTTAAATTGCCACCTTCTTGTCAACTTTGTCTACTTTTCTCTCTCACCTATTCTGAAGGTTGTTAATGATGATGTACTAATATAAGTATCACTTCTATTAGAGGGGAATATACTTATAAAGTAGGTAAGATCACCATTTATTGTAAAGGAAACTCAATCAGAGAAGTTAAACTTTGTGAAGGTGCAGAAGTCAGCACTGGAAATGGATGAGGAGTCAGGCAGGGTGGTGGGCCCATACTGACAACTTTAGGCCCTCCCTCCCATTGGCTGGAGCCCGGAAGGACTGCACCCGCTATGTTCGCAATCCTCCCTGCTCTTCTGGCTACCTCGCCTTTGGCTCTGTACCAGTCTGCCTACATGCTGTCTACAACTAGTTTAAGCCCTGTGCAAAGGCTTGAAGAGGCTGGCCTCTTCAGAGAAGGTACTCCTCTCCTCCCCTCATCTGGCATGGTAGCCACAGAGGGCCTCCATCAAGCCCCCACTCCCACAGTGGAGCCCAACAACCTATCTACCCCGAGAAGTCTGATCAGGAGTGAAAGGAGATGCTGTGCTCCATCACAATAAAAATATTGTGACCCCACAATAAAAATGTTGACCCCAGAATCCAAAACTGCCCGCACTCCCTAGCCATCTACCCACACTCGATAGGAGCTCTTCTCTGGACTTATTTCTACCAGATAATTTATCAGGCAGAATAACATGTGGCTCACTCTCCTATCTCCATGACTGGCTTATTCCTTTAAGAGTGGGGTAACTGACTCCTTGTAGTATGACCCAATACTTAGGACAAGTACTCCCATGTAGAAGTCACAAAATATCTATTTATGCACTGGTTAAAAGGCATACGTAAAGAGCATATCATAGAGGAGTTTAATAAGCCAATTTAAAATGAATAACTGGTTTGTTTAACACCAAGCAAGACAAGCTGTTAATAACACTTTCAGGAAAGGCACAGGTACAATATAATTTCTCCAATATGATCTTATCTTTTGATCAAGAAATGCTCTAGGGCACAGAAAAATACCTGAGCGTCCGAGTGTGCTTCGAACTGGGCTGTCTCAACTGTTGCTTGATCAAAGGTGTACATAAGGCGAATGTCATCTTCATGCAATTCATGGCCTTCCACAACAATGGACCCTAGCAGAGATGCAACTGCCACTGTTAATCAGTCCCTCTTCCTCCACAAACTGTCCTGCTACAAGTACATTGTGCCTATACAGAGGCTTCATGATATCAAGTCCTCCTGACCCAATGTCTATGGCTGTATATAAACTCCCAGGTCCAAAGACATGCCAGGAGGCCACGAATCCCCACTTTAAATACAGACTTCATGATGTAATGAAGGATGCAGTCTTTAGAGCCAAATCAAACGAAGGCCCACCCCTCAATGATGGTAGGGCCTCGGTCCCATTGTGTGCTGAGCAGTGTGCCATCAGGTAGGTTAAATGAGGTGAACAGTATGATATTCTCAGTGTAATTCCTGCCAGCCCAAGCAGAGGAACCACCAAGGTTGGCAATTCCCATCTTCAGGAAGCCCGTGTGGTTACCATTCATGTTCTTGGTCTCTGAGCACTGAGCTGCCATTCTCACTTCCTGTCACTGGGATCTCAAAATTATTTTGCTTTCCATCAGTGCAGATCAGTCTATTCAGAAACTACAGTTTAAAAATGGCCGCCTTTTGGTTTCAAATATGATGTATTTCAGAAATTTTTTATATTTTCGCTATCTGATAAAACAACTTAGATTCACAACTGGAAAGATGATCAAAGATTTTATTAATTTAATATATCAAGTTAAATTAGTTATGACTCAACTTTTAGTTGCTAGCCTCTCATGTAAGATCTCCAGATAAATTTTATCAAACAATTTGAGGAATCCTAAGGACATTTCCATCAGTTTCCATCACCACTCATCTGAGCTGAGTCTTTAAATATCTTTTCATGTCACTTCTGTGCTTATGATTTTCAACTTTAGAGGGAGCCCTTAACTTCCAAAACCTTGCATCCCCGGACACAGCTGCAGATGGCTGTAAAGAGGCCGATCATGATTCTAATCACGGCAGAGCCGATAACTTCTGAACACATGGATATGAGAGCTGACTCCTTTCCTAAACTCCTCAGTGTCCCACAGGTTTCCATCCCGGCACTTATCAAAACAACCATTACCTCCATATGTCTTCCACGTCAACCAGCACAATGAGGGTGAGGACAATGTCTGTCTTATTATTATTAAACTCGATGTTGCCAGTGCCACCCAAACAGAAGGACTCTGAGTGAACAGAGCCAGCCTTGGCAAATTAAGAGACCAGTATGTGAATTCTAGAAATTTTAGAGAAACTGTGACAGGTTCTGACTTAAGTCATCATCTCCCCCAGCTCCTCCCAATAGCACCCCTAAGGGTTCTTTCTGCTTTCTCTTTGACGAGGGCAGATTTTCTGTGCCCACATTAACATTTGTAGAATTCAATGGTAACCATCTGATTCTGTAATTTCTACCTAGAAATTTAGTCCAAAGAAATCAATTTCACAAAATATTCAGATGAAATATTCATTGAAATATAACATGGTATTAAAAAGAATGAAAAAAAACCCATAAGGTACCAATAATAAAAGACTGATTAAAACCATTATCAGATATCCATATGAAGGCAAATTAGACAGTTATTGAAATAGGATTTTAAAATAAACACTTAGAAAAGTTTATAACATATTATTAAAAATGCAAAATAAGCCCTAACCGGTTTGGCTCAGTGGATAGAGCATCGGCCTGTGGACTGAAAGGTCCCAGGTTCGATTCCAGTCAAGGGTATGTACCTTGATGTGGGCACATCCCCAGTAGGAGGTGTGCAGGAGGCAGCTGATTGATGTTTCTCTCTCATCGATGTTTCTAGCTCTCTATCCCTCTCCCTTCCTCTCTGTAAAAAATCAATAAAATATATTTTTTAAAAAAGTAAAATAAAAAGGGGAAACAAAATGCAAAAACGAATGAGAAACAAAATTTAAAGTTACAGTGTGATCTGTTTCTATGTAACTAAAAGGAAATGAATCAGAATTTCAACAGTGCTCGAGTACCTAACATATTATATACTTCTAAAATATGTGTGTGTATATTTTTTATTGATTTCATATATCAATAATATATATATATATATATATATATATATATATATATAATTGATTTCAGAGAGGAAGGGAGAGGGAGAGAGATTAAAACATCACTGATGAGCCCTAACTGGTTTGGCTCAGTGGATGGAGCGTCGGTCTGCGGACTGAAGGGTCCCAGGTTCCATTCTGGTCAAGGGCATGTACCTTGGTTGTGGGCACATCCCCAGTGGGGGTTGTGCAGGGGGCAGCTGATCAATGTTTCTCTCTCATCAATGTTTCTGACTCTCTATCCCTCTCCTTTCCTCTCTGTAAAAAAAATCAATAAAACATATTTAAAAAACAAACAAACAAAACATCCTTGATGAGAGAGAATCATGGATCAGCTGCCTCCTTAACGCCCCCTACTGGGGATCGAGTCCACAACCCAGGCATGTGCCCTTGAATGGAATCAAACCCAGGACCCTTCAGTCTGTAGGTAGACGCTCTGCCCACTGAGGCAAACTGGCTAGGGCTGCACCTAACACATTAAACAGCAGAGAATAGGCACTGAATCTACATCACATGAACGGATGATGAGTTAGGGGTCATTGTTATTGCCTTCTTTAAGTTTTTCTAAATTATCAGAATTATTTCTAATAAATGTTTTTCTTGAAGTTTATGACAGTGAATACCAACCAGAAGCCTCCCTGAGCCAAGGCTCCATCCGCGACACTCACCACGCTTCTGGAACTGCTCCAGCTCCTCACTGCTCAGCTGCTTGACTGACGTCATCACTGCCTTGAAGGCTCCCTTCAGCCGCTTCCCCAGGATCATGTGATCTGGCTCTGCCCTTAGGCGAATACCATACTTTTTTTTATCTGTAGACAGTGTAACTTTTCGAACATTCAACTCCTATGATTGGTAGACAAAATGAAAAAACAAGGGAAATAAAACAAATATCAAAAAATTGCTCACAAATGTTGATAGTAATATTATTTACAATGAACAAAAAGTGGACAACCTCAAATGTCCATCAACTGTGAACAGAGCTTAGAAAATGTTGTCTGTCCAGCCCGAGCTGGTGGATAGAACATCGAACTGCAAACTGAAGGGCCCCAGGTTTGATTCTGGTCAAGGGTATGTACCTTGATCGCAGGTTCCCTCGCCCTGGTCAGGGTACGTGCAGGAGGCAACCAGTGAATGTGTCTCTCTCACAATGATGTTTCCCTCTCTCTTTCCCTCTCTCTCCCCCTCTCCCTTCTACTCTCTCTAAAAATCAATGGAAAAATATCCTCAGATGAAGATTAACAACAACAAAAAAGACAAACAAATGTTGACAGCAATAAAATTATTCACTAAACAAAAAGCGGACCTCAAATGTCCATCAACTGTGAACACAGATAAAAAATGTCGTCTATCCAGCCCGAGCTGGTTTGGCTCAGTGGATAGAGTGTCGACCTGCAGACTGAAGGGTCCTGGGTTCAATTCTGGTCAAGGGTACATGCCCGGGTTGTGCGCTCAATCCCCAATAGGGAACATGCAAGAAGCAGCCTATCAATGATTCTATCTCATCATTGATGCTTCTCTCTCTCTCCCCATCTCCCTCCCTTTCTGAAATCAATAAAGATATATATATATTTTTAAAATGTGGTCTATCGCCCTGACCGGTTTGGCTCAGTGGATAGAGCGTCAGCCTGCGGACTGAAGGGTCCCAGGTTCGATTCCAGTCAAGAGCATGTACCTTGGTTGCGGGCAAATCCCCAGTAGGAGACGTGCAGGAGGCGGCTGAATCGATGTTTCTCTCTCATCGATGTTTCTAACTCTCTATCCCTCTCCCTTCCTCTCTGTAAAAAAATCTATAAAATATATTTAAAAAAAAAAGTGGTCTATCCATACAATGGGTTCTTATTAAATATTAAATATAAAGAAATGAAGCACTAATTCATGCTAAACATGAATAAAGTAGGTGTCAGATACAAAAGACCATGTATCATATGATTCTATTTATAGGAAATGTCCAGGGACAGAAAACAGGCGTGTGGCTGACAGGGATGGTGGAATGTTGAGGAGAAATGGTGCATTAATTTAAAGGATATGGGACTTCTTCATGTGGCAATGAAAATGTTATAAGATTGTGGTGACTAGTCGCACAACTCTATAAATTCATACTAAAAACCATTGAAATGAAAGGTATGAAAAAAATGTTTCCTGTCCTGCTCAGTCAAAATAGTTGAGCATAAAATCAACTAAAAACAAATCTAGAAAAAGTTGTATCTCTCAAGGTAGGTAACCTTTGCTCAAGCCATTTCAGAGCACCACATGTTAACCAATAAGCAGAATCAGTTAACCAAAACATTTCATGCCTCCATCAAGCTATTCAACATCACTAATGCAACAGGAGCTGACAGCACAGGAAATGTGACTGAAGCAAACTGTAAGGAAGTGTCTAGTTTTCCCATTATACATAACTGTGTTACATGACCTTATTATAGTGATTAAGATGTTCTATTTAAATATATTCTATTTTTATCCACATCTGCATTACTTACAAAATTTATAACTCTTTACTTTCTAATATTTTTCTGTAATTCTCTAGCAATTCAAAACCAGTATCCTATATAGTAAAAGGCTAATATGCAAATAAACCGAACAGCAAACAACTGAATAACCAAACAACTGGTTGCTATGATGTGTGCTGACCACGAGGGGGCATGCACAGAACATGGCAGGCATTGGCCATGGCTGGATGGTGGAGCAGGTGAGCAGGGGCGCCACACCAAGGTGGGGCACTGGTCACTGTCATCAGGGCAAGCCTATGGTGGTTTCTGAAAATTCTTTGCTCCCACGTGCTGCAGTCCCGCCCAGTGCTCAAACCTGCTGCCAGTGCTGGCAGTGGATGGAAGCAGCAGCTCTGGCACCGTCTGTGGGTGTAAGTGGCAGCTGCCGGCCCTGATCACCCCTGAGAGCTTCTCCACCTCCCCCTGCTCCCGAGGGGCAATTGGGGCAGCAGCCACCGCTCACACCTGCTGCTGGCATCGGCCCCAATCTCTCCGTGCTGTCAGCAGGTGTGAGCGGGACAGCAGGAGCGGGTATGCCCTCAGACAGGGGACTGGGGGGCCGCGGCGGGAGGGATCAGGCAGTGGCGCAGAGGGTGGGCAGAGACCTACCCCTGTGCCCACTGCAGCCTCATGGCCCACAGTTCCTTTCAAGGTGCATGAATTCGTGCAGTGGGCCCCTAGTAAATATTATAATACTAGACGCCCAGTGCACGAAAACTTATGCACTCTGGGAGGTCCGGTCCCTCAGCCTGGCCTGTGCCCTCTCGCAGTCCGGGAGCCCTTGCTCCTTATTGTCCAACTGCTCCCTGCTCCTTAGCGCTGCCTCAGAGGCACTCTCACCACCACTGCACTCTCCAGCCGTGAGCCCAGCTTCGGGCTGAGCAGTGCTCCCCCAGTGGGAGCATACTGATCACCAGGGGGCAGTTCCTGCATTGAGCGTCTGCCCCCTGGTGTTCAGTACATGTCATAGTGAGTGGTTGAGTGGCCTTAGCACATCATTAGCATATTACGCTTTGATTGGTTGAATGGACGACTGGACACTTAGCATATTAGGCTTTTATTATATAGGATTTTCTACAATATGATATATTTATTTTTAAATCATGGAATAAAACCTTTTTGCAGGATAACTGACAATATGTTAAACTCTTGACCTCAAATCTTCCCTTCTGGCAATCTATCCAAGGTCCATACTCTGACACAGGCACAAAGATACACACAAACCTTTTGTTTGTAATGGGAAACCTAAATTTCCAACGATAGGAGAGACAGTAATTATGATACAGCCAGAAAGTGAACATGATGCAGCTGCAAAAAGAAGAAAGTACATCTGCATGTTCTAGCCTGAGATGCACTTTACTGTGTGAAGAGGTCTATAAAATGCTAGGAACAACCCTGGCAGAAGACAGCCTAGTGAACAGGCTTAGGAGGGGTGCGAGTGCAGGGAGCAAATGGGATATGAAGGACTATGTCAGAGCTTGAACTGTTTACAAACCGCATGTTCACTTGTCACATAGATAATCTGAAGGAACCAAGTTTTTTTGTTAATTATCAGCAAGTACTTTAGGGAAGAGAAGTGGATGAAGGTATAAATGATCCAATTAAGGCAAGGAAATTAATTGACCTTGAAATCTTTTTGTGTGTTTGTGTGAATCCTTACCTAGGATATTTTTTTCCATTACTTTTCAGAGAGTGGGAGGGAGGAAGAGGGAGGGTGAGAGAGAGAAACGTTGATGCAAGAGACACATCAACAGGTTGCCTCTCACACACAACCTGACCAGGGGTGGGGTGTAAACCCACAACCCAGGTATGTGCCCTCGACCTGGAATGGAGAATTGAACCCACAACCATTTGGTGCACACGCCGATACTCTAACCACTGAGCTGCAAGGACAACCTTGACATAATTTATAGAGAATTAAAATAACAATGTGAAAATTGATGATGATTCTTAGCAGCAAGGAAATGTTCAGAGTTAAATTATGTATATAAAAAATAAAAAAGGATAAATTATACACTCAAAGTGTAGTTTATCGGAGAGTCCTAATCAATATAGTCTCCTCAATGAAAGAAGTCTGCTTAGACCCAGGGACAAATCACATGCCTTACCTCAATAATATACTTCTCCAAAGATCTGATATCACCGAGAGCTTCTGGATCTTGATGGATAACGACAATTTCTTTCAAAGGATACTAGGAGGAAAAGACAAGAACCAATTCACTAAGCAGCCAGTCCTCACAACCAGAGAAAAATGGAACGTTAAATGTTTTAATCTAATGTCAGGTTCAAAGAATAACTAGGCTCAACTTACATTAAGTCATTCATACCCTTACTGTAGAAATGAATAAAAACTGCCATTGCTGGAAGCTCTCTATACAAAGAAAATACTCAAAGACATAATTATTTAGGTCTGTGCAATGTAAAATAAATAGAATTTCAAACCTTTATTGGAATAGTTTTGCGGTCACGAATCACTCGCCCAAGTTCAATCACAGACTGCATTCTAGATACTGCACTCTCTGTTTTCTTGTCAATCAATTCCTCTCTGATTAGAAGAAGGGGGGAAATAAAAGGTATTAAATTTAAAGGAAAAAATCCCGGGGAGGAGGGGAACGAGGATCAAGATGGTCTACATCGTGAACGGACAAGTGCTGGACAGCGGGAGCCAGTCCTCATGGAGATTATCTTTGATAACAGATTTCTTCTGGGAAATAGCTGAGTTCGTGGTTTTGTTTTTCAAAACTCTGCTTCAGCAAGATGTGAAAAAGGGAAGAGGCTACGGAAACTCATCTGATTCCGGATATGATGATGGAAAAGGGCCCCCAGGAAATCCTCCCAGAAGAATGGGTCGAATTAATCATCTGCGTGGCCTAATCCTCCTCCAATGGCTGGTGGATAAGGAAGGTAAATGTCTGCTCTAAGAAGCAGATGACTGGACATGCACATTCATAGCGGAAGGAAACCACCAAGCAGTGGAGGGCTGACCAGGCTGGACAAGTAAATGAATGTGTATGTCTAAACAAGAATTACTCTGTGTCCTCACAGACGAATGAGGTGCTGTTGGGAATTCCCTCACAGGGATCTGGCATGACTGACATGCAATTCTATAAATGCACATGTTTGTCTCATTATCTTTTTGTATAGTTTATTGAAAGTATTAATATAGTTTAATATGTAAATATTTTTAGGTTACATAATTGACTACTCATATTTGTATAATTAAAACTCCGAATTTGAAGAAAATTAAAAGCCTATTTATTTAGTACTGTTGGTGTCCTTTTTCAACTTCTGAAAGTGCTCATTGTTAATTTGTTCTCATTTATAAATAAATCACATTGTATTTAAAAAAAAAAAAAAAAGGAAAAAATCCCAAACAATAGGCATGCCTACATAAGGAAGAGGGACAGGTTAAAGATATGATGGTGTGGCTAGGCCTACTGGTGAGGCACTTGGGGAAGGACAGCGTGCACTGGCCCTGGGGGTACATGGTAAGAAGTAGGCGGCAAGCTAGAGTCTCCTGGTCAGTACCCAGCAGCTCCCCTAGGTGACTTGAACAACCTGGTCACAGCACACATGCTGCAGTGCTGTAAGTGGTTTCACACTGAGCATCCCCATTTCTACCTATTCTGTACCCTTAGGAGCAGCTCAGGTGAGAGGCATGGAACCAAGAGGCCAGCTAGGGCCCCCACACCAGTGCACCTTTGGCAACTTCCCTTCCCATGGTCCCGGTGAGGCTTACATATATTTGATTCTTCTGTTTGTTTGTTTGTTTTTTTCTTGTTGTTAATCCTCAACCAAGGATATTTTTCCCTTTGCTTTTTAGAGATATGATGATGGAAGAGGGAGGGAGTGTAAGGGAGGGAGCGAGAGGCAGTGGAAAGAGAGAGAGAGGGAGAGAGAGACAGAGAGAGAGACAGTAGACAGAGAGATAGAGAGACAGAGAAACATTGATGTGAGAGATGTTGCCTCCTGCACGTACCCCAACCGGGGCCGAAGATCAAACCTGGAACCCAGATATGTGACTTTGACCAGGAATTAAACCCATTACCCTTTTGTGTGTCGACCTATGCTCTAACCACCGAGTAACTGGCCAGGGCCGTATTAGATTCTTACCGAACACGGGGCAGCATGAGGTAGTGGATGCTGAGTGTGTCCTTGTCCTGGACAGAAACAGGGTCAATCAGCATCTTAAGATTCTGGTACATCAATTCAGTAAGAAAAGGGGTATACGGGGCCTATTAAGGACAGAGCAGAGAACATCATGTCATTCATATGCAACCATCATTAGCTGACCTCAGAGTGGAAAATGGGAAGTAAACCTTTTTCGAGAAAGACAGATATCTGCAGAGAAGTGGGCATGAGGTAACTAAGCATGTACCATGAACGAGAGGACCTCATTTTGACTTTGGAGAGAGGACCTTCCTGTGAAGCACAGTGGAGTACAGCCAGGACCCAAAGCATCCTGGAGGATTTCTGCAATAAAAAGAAGAGTGACTGTCCTATGTCAAGACGGGACAGAAAAACCCCAAGTAAACAACACTGGTCTTAAGGTTCTAGAAAAAGAAGAACAAAAGCAGTCCAAGTTCCGGAAGAAAAATTAGAGCAGAATAAAATGAAGTGGAGAACTAAAACACTACACAAAAAATTAATGAAACAAAGAGCTGCCTCTATATAAAAAGATTAATAAAATTGACAAATTCTGGCTACACTCATTACAGAACAAAAAGAGAAATAAGCAAGATGAGAAATGAAAGAGAAGTTACCACAGACATCACAGAGGATCACACTAAAATAGACCACCAAATTAAATAACTTGAAAGAAATGAGTAAGTTCTCAGACATATAGAACTGGAAAAATCTAAATAGACTAACAGTGAGGAAATTGAAAGAACCATCAAAAATCTCCTGGTGTGGCTCAGTGGTTGAGCGCTGACTCATGAACCAAAAGGTCCCCGGTTTGATTCCTGATCAGGAGACATGCCTGGGTTGCGGGCTCTAGCCCCAGTAGGGGGGTGTAGGAGGCAGCTGATTGATGCTTCTCTCTCAGCCATGTTTCTATCTCTCTAAAAAATCAATAAAAAACAGAATATTCAAAGAGTGAACCAAGATAGTGACGCAGGAAAATGCCAGTACTTGCTGCCTTCCACAACCACATTAAAATTATAACTAAAGCCCTAGCCGGTGTGGCTCAGTAGTTAGAGTGTTGGCCTGGGGACTGAAGGGTTCGATTCCGGTCAAGGGCACATGTCCGGGTTGCGGGCCCGATCTCCCCACTAGGGGGTGTGCAGGAGGCAGCCAATAAATGATTCTTTCTCATCATTGATGTTGCTATCTCTCTCTCCCTCTCCCTTCTCTGAAATCAATAAAAAACAAATTAAAAAACAAAACAAGGATAAAAAAATAAAAATGATTACACACACACACACACACACACACATACATACATACATACATATAACTAAAATACAGAACAACCATCATTCAGACCCAGTTGAAATCTGGCTGAATGGAAGTCCTACAACTAGAGAAGTAAATAAGAAAGCACATGCCACACACAAGACCCCTCAGTCCAGGGTTCCAGTGCTGGAAAGAGAAGTCCCCATAACTTCAGGCTATAAAAACAAGCAGGGATTGAGGCTGAGTGACATGGAGTACCAGCAGTTCCTCTTAAAGGGATGATACACAGACTTACTCAGACTTGCTCCCTCTGAGCTCCAGTGCTGGGGCAGTGGCATGGGGGGGGGGGGGGGATCCAGGGACATATGGGAAGGAACTGGATTATGTGGCAGCAGAGCAAGAACTAGAATGTCGCTTTCTCCCAGAAAGGAGTGCTCACAAGGGTTCATCATTCCTATGCTGAGACCTCCCTCCTAATCCCTCCCATCCCAGAGCTGACTGACAGGTGTCATATCTGTCTCCATCAACCTTGCTCACACTGTTCGCTACACCCTGGTGTTCTAAAACCCTGCCCCACTCCATTTGCAGCCCCACGTAAGCTGTTTGTAGTGGCTTCTCCATATGAATGGCCTGTCCTTGCTCAGGCTTCAGTCTTTCCTAAAATAGCTAAAACAAGCAGAAGCTGGCATCAGCATGCTCCATACCTCTTAATAAGAAGCCCAAGACCCAGCACTAGCAGCAGCATGCCTTGCTTCACAGCTGGGCCTCGCCTGGGCACCTCCAAGCCCAATACAAATAGCAGCCATCTGCAGATCACTCTGTAGCTCCTGCCAGTGCACTCAGTGGACAGCTTCAGACCACACCGTATTACAACACTTCACATACACAAGTAACACATGCAAGGAATCTAATGAACAAAATAATCTGATGAATAATAGAGAAACAGAGGCATGGAATCATGAAACAGACTGATGAATCTCAGAGGGAGGAGGGGAGAGGGTGGTCGGGACACCTGTAATACTCTCAACAATAAAGATTAAAAAATAAGTAAGTAAATAAACAAAAGGTTTGAATATTCAAAAAAAACCCCAATGAAAACATAAAAGAACAAAGAACAAACAAGCCATAGCCAGTTTGGCTCATAAGGTAGAGCATTGGCCCAAAGACTGAAGGGTCCTGGGTTTGATTCTTGCCAAGGGCATATACTTCAGTTGTAGGCTCAATCCAGGACCCTGATTGGGACACGTTTATGAGGCAACCAACTGATGTGTCTCTCTCACACTGATGTTTCTCACTCTCTCCCACTCCCTTCCACTCTCTCTAAAAAAATAAAAATCAATGTAAAAAAAAATCTTGGGTGAGGATTAACAAAAACAAACCAAAACAAAATATAAACCAAACTAAACTCCCCACAACAAAATAAACCTCCTAAAATCCAAAAGTGCAGGACCAGATAGCTTCACCAGTGAAGTCTATCAAAAATTCAAAGAATATTTAATACATATTATGCTCAAACTCTTCTGAAAAACTGAAAAGCCAATACTTCCTAATACATTTTATAAGGCCAACATAACCCTGATACCAAAACCTGGCATGGATAACACAGAAAAATAAAATTACAGCCCAATATCTCTGATGAGTACAGATGCAAAAACCCTAAATAAAATACTAGCAAATCGAATACAATAGTACATTAAAAAATAATACACCATGATCAAGGGTTCATTCCAGGGTACAAGGATGGTTCAATATACACAAATCAACTTAGCCTTTTATATATACAGAATAAATTTGCTTAATTAGACCTGCTTTCTGATTTTGATAAACTTTTTCCAGCCCAGTGAAGCACCCCAACTTCTCTTTCAAGTAACTGTTAACAACACAGCAGTAAATATCAACACAAAGCAGATTATTATTGTAGATCATGCAGAGAGAACAAAGGGTAAAATATTTAACTGCAGCAGTGTTTGACTACATTCTGTGCAGTGAGAATACCTGAAGTCATTTCCAAGGTCCATCATTTCTAATTTCTTTTCAGTCGGGTCAAGTTTCTAAACTTTCTAAATCTCTGTTTTCCAGCTAATGAAAAGAAAATAGAATTCCACCAAGTCTCCTATCTACCTACTCCAGGACTTCTGTGAAGATCAAACAAGATGAGGCTCGGGAAAACGCTTCACAGACATTTAAAGTGTGAAATGTTTGCACCTGGCTATAAAGTAAGCCGTGTTCCTGAGCTGAAAAAACTGCAAGGAGGCTAGTCATCACTAGGGAGAGGAAGCCGGGTGTTGCTACGTGATGTCATTACCTGGCGCCCACAGCAACTGTTTCCAGGCTGAGCTGGGTTGTGGGCTGCATTTTGCGCAATGGGGTCTCGGCAGCATCAGCTTCGATTTGGTGGGCTGTCGCTCTGGGGTGGTGGTGGGGCCTGTGTCCCACTTGGGGGAAGCCAAGTGCTGCTTTGTGGGCTCAAGGTCCGCAGTGCCATTTCTCTGTAAATGGCCAGTGCATTGAGCATCTACCCTCTGGTGGTCAGTGCGCTTCACAGTGACCGGTTGGACACTTAGCATAAAAGCCTAATATGCTAAGTGTCCGGTCATCCGTTTAAACAAAGAGTAATATGGTAATGATATGCTAAGGCTGCTCAACCGCTCGCTATGACGTGCACTGACCACCAGGGGGCAGACAGTCGACTGGTTGAGCAGTCGCTATGATGTGCACTGACCACCAGGGTCAGACACTCTGAGTGGTAGGTTAGCTTGCTGCTGGGATCTGCCTAACCAGGACTGAGCGAGATGGCCGCATATACCCTGGACCCCTCCCGTGATCCATCCCTGGCTGGCCAACCTCCCGCGTCCCTACCCAGCTGTGATAGTGCACCAGTGGGGTCCCTCGGCTTGGCCTGAACCATCGCGTAATCCGGGACCCCTAGGGGGATGTCGGAGAACCAGTTACGGCTCGATCCCGCAAGCATAAAAGGCTAATATACAAATTGACCAGTCGCTATGATGCGCACTGACCACCAGGGGCAGACACTCAATGCAGGAGCTGTCTCCTGGTGGTCAGTGCGTTCCTACAGGGGGAGCACCGCTCGGCCAGAAGCCGGGCTCACGGCTGGCAAGCGAAACAGCGGTGGTGGGAGCCTCTCCCACCTCTGTGGCAATCGGACATCCCCCGAGGTCTCCCGGACTGCGCGAGGGCACAGGCAGGGCTGAGGGAACCCAAGTGCATGAATTTCATTCACAGAGCCTCTAGGATAAAATAGTACTGGAAGACCTAGCCAGAGTAATCAGGCAAGAGAAAGAAATAAAAGGCATTCAATTTGGGAATGAAGAAGTAAAAGTGCCACCGTTTGCAGATGACATGGTTCTTTACATAGAAAACTCTAAAGACACCACCAAAAAACTATTAGAAACAATGAACAAATGCAGGAAGTGGCAGGATACAAAATTAATAAACAAAAATACACTGATCTGCTTTCCTATATACTAAGAATGACATTTTAAAAACAAACTAAAAAATGAACAACAATAACAAAAAATCCTTTTGTAATTGCAACAGAAGTAGAATACTTGGGAATAAACTGGACAAAGGATGTGAAGGACCTGTACACTGAAAACTGCAAGATATTATTTAAAAAGTTTGAAAAAGACATAATAAATTGGAAAGGTATTCCATATTTAT
Source organism: Myotis nattereri (assembly GCF_964212035.1). Taxonomy (NCBI): domain Eukaryota; kingdom Metazoa; phylum Chordata; class Mammalia; order Chiroptera; family Vespertilionidae; genus Myotis; species Myotis nattereri. The sequence goes on from NC_138087.1 coordinate 3,003,755, forward strand.
GAATTGGAAGAATCACCATAGTTACAATGGACATATTATCCATAGCAATATACAGATTTAATGCAATCACCTATCAAGACCCCCATGGCATTCAAAAAAGAAATAGAACACAAAATCATCACATTTGTATTGAACCACAAAAGACCCCAAACATCCAAAACAATCCTGAGAAAAAAGAACAAAACCGAAGGTATCACACTCCCCGACTTCAAATTACACAAAGCAACAATAATTAAAACGGCATGGTATTAGCAGAAAAACAGACACAAAATTTAAGGAAACAGAATTAAGAGCTGAGTCCAGAAACAAACCCACATGTATGCGGGCAAATGATTTTTGACAAAGGAACCAAAACATACAATGGAAAAAAGAAAGACTTTTTAATAAATGGTGCTGGGGACTTTAGAAAGCCACATGCAAAAGAAGCAAATTAGTGTTTATCCATATATATTAGAACTTAGGTACTTAATTTTATGGACCTTGGTCTTACGGAGAATTCTATGAATTTGACTCCAAAGGTAAGGGAAGTAAAAGCAAAAATAAATGAATAGGACTATATCAAACTAAAAAACTTCTGAACAGCAAGACACCATGAACAACAACAACAACAACAAAAACAGAAAGGAAGGGTGAAAATATTTGCAAACAATAGCTCTGACATGCAGTTAATATCCAAAATATATCAAGAACACAACACTGAAGAAATAATCCAATTACAAGAGGGACTGAAAACCTGGACACTTCTTCCAAGAAGACATAGAACTGGCCTACAGACATATGAAAAGATGCTCAACTTCATCAGCTATTAGGAAAATGCAAATCAAAACTAGAATGAGTCACCACCTCACACTTGTTAGAATGTTATTATCAATAAGAAAGCAATAATAACAAGTGTTGGAGAGGTTGTGAAAAAAAAGAATCCTCATTCATTGTTGATGGGAATATAAACTGTTACAGCAAATATGAAAAACAGAAACAGTACGGAGGTTCTTCAAATTTGTTAAGAATAGAGTTACTATATAATCAGCAACCCCTCTTCTGGGTATCTAGCGGAAAAATTTGAAAACATTTATTTGCAAAGATATATGCATCCCTAGGTTCTGTGCAGCAGATTCATGGTGGCCAAGACATTAAAACAACTGAAGTGTCCTTCGATCAATGACTGGATCAAGAAGAGGTGGTACATATATAAAATGGAATACTACTCAGCTGTAAGATGAAACACTGTCATTTGCAACAACATGGATGGATCTTGAGAATATCATGGAAGCAAAATTAAGTCAGACAGAAAAAGCTAAAAACCATATGATTTCACTCATACGTGGGATATAAAATTGAAAACAACAAATGAACAAATAAGAAAAACAAACAAACAAAAACTCACAGACACAGGTAACTGTATAGTTGTTATTGCAGGGAAGGGGGTGAGAAAAGGGGTATCAAATAAATGGTGACAGAAGATCTGACTGGGTGGTGGACACACAGTGCGATATACAGATGATGTGTCATAGAATTGTACATTTGAAACCTATATGATTTTAATAACCAATGTCACCCCTGTAAATTAATTAACAAACAAAAAAAAGGAGTCACTGACCATGTGCCAGCAAAGTCAATATAAAAAGGACTCAATGTCCCCAAAAGTCAGAACCTCATCTGCAACCTGGGGGAATACAACCAGCTTCTTAGGATAAAAATGAATGAGAAAAGATGTGAGGAACCAGGCACGAGACCTCATACAAAGCAGACTCTCATTCTGTGTATGTTTAGGAAATATACAGAAGGCATCTAATTGACAATGCAGTAGCCCAGTGGTCGGCAAACCGCGGCTCACGAGCCACATGAGGCTCTTTGGCCCCTTGAGTGTGGCTCTTCCGCAAAATATCACATGTGGGCGCGCATGTACAGTGCAATAGAAACTTCGTGGCCCATGTGCAGAAGTCAGTTTTTGGAAAGGAGATAGACGAAACAAGTATACAAGATGAGTGTGGATGGGAGAGTTGGAAGGGGTCAACCTCAGCGAACGTACCTTAATCAGATTGAGGATGTTTTTAGCAAAGGCCAGTTTAGGAGTACCCTAATTAAGTTAATAACAATGTACCTACCTAGATAGTTTAAGTTTAAAAAATTTGGCTCTCAAAAGAAATTTCACTCATTGTACTGTTGATAATTGGCTCTGTTGACTAATGAGTTTGCCGACCACTGGAGTAGCCGAAATAGGATATGAGGAATTAAAACAAATACAAATATACTGTATGTTATTTAATTAATATTTTAATTGGTAGGAATATGTGTCAAGTAAAACAACTGTAATATGTTTGGCGAGATGTCAGTTCAAGAGCTTCACTGTGACAATGACAGTGAAGAAGAGGTCCAATATTTAGGGGAACTTTGGCAATTCAATCTAGATGCAAGAACCTTGACCTGAAACATACTGCCAGTGGTGAAAAGAAAAATCAAATTGTTTTATAGTATTAACTTTTCACCACCTTTATTTAATTTTCCCATCACCATTTATCCCCCCTAAACCCTCCTTTCACCTCCCCATCAACCTCCCCCTGAAATCACCCCAAAACCCAACTTTTGAAACTATTGCTTAGTCCTTACTTGACACACATAAGATTTCTGAAAGGAACTAGAGATTTAAGTTGCTTTAAAACTCAATTTCTATTTCCGGTGGACCAAATACAGAATACAGACAGAGGACATGAAGCAATAGTGCGCTGTGAGCAGCCCACAGGACGAGTTATAGAATGGGGCAAAGAATCTTACCATCAGTCTGCACAGAGAAAGCAGAACACTGAACAAGGTTTCCAGGGCCGTAACACAATCCTCCATCCCATTTTCGCCCTAGTGAATAAAAAAGAAACACATACTGAACTGTTAAAACCAAGTAAGAAATTTATTAAAAAGAGACAATCCAGCCCTAGCTGGTTTGGCTCAGTGGATAGAGCATCGGTCTGTGGACTGAAGGGTCCTGGATTCGATTCGGTCAGGGCACATGCCTGGGTTGCAGGCTCGATCCCCAGTGGAAGGCGTGCAGGAGGCAGCTGATCAATGATTCTCTCTCATCACTGATGTTTCTATCTCTCCCTCTCCCTTCCTCTCTGAAATCAATAAAAATATATTTTAAAAAAGGAGAGACAATCCATAGGGAGCACACAATTAAAGAGAGAGGGGTGGGGGAGAAAGAGAGAGAGAAAGAGAGAGAAAGAGAGAGGAAGAGAGAGAGACAATCCCTAGGGAGTACACATTGTACAGACAGGACAGAGAGAGCAAGGAGATGTGACTAGCACAGATGATCTGGGGCCAGGGCAGAAAGCCAGGATGAGACCCTTACTCCCTCCCATACCACCTGAGGCCAAGCTAATGGAGAAGGGCTCTGTAACTGTGAGGTAAAGATGAGTTAAGAGAACCCGATGTCTGAGAGTGGGATTCCCACACCATGGACAAGTAGTTGTTAACCCTTTGAGTGCCAACCAATATCCTAGGAACTATGCTAAAATTGCCAAGGTATTTTTGCTGATTTTACAGCAGTTTAGGGAAAAAATTATGAATCACAAGTAAATGAAGCTACATATTCAATATCTTCCACAAAATCGACATCTTCACAGCAAGAATTGACATATTTAGCAATATCATCATCACTAATAAAAGCAGACTTAGAACTGGACACTGCAGGAGGAGCGCAATAGCGCTCCTGGCACTTTTGGCAAAAGACAGGAGTAGCTCGATCGCGCTCCCTGGCACTCTAGGGGTTAACATAAAAATTTAAAGCACTTGTAGGTAACTTTTAAAAAATATATACACTATGTATTTAAAAATAATTACATTGATTCATTATTTAAAAAACAAAGATAAAAAAGAACACTCAACCATAATTATGTTACCCAGAAAAAATTACTGTAAACATTTTAATGCATGTCCTTGTAGATTTTGTGTGTATAAAGACATACATGTATACATGTGCACATTTTAACAAAAATGAATTACTTCTGTTCTGGGCTTTTGTCATCAACACATTTGAAGGAAAAGCTAATGGGTAGCCCTAGCCAGATTGCCTCAGTGGATAGAGCACTGGCCAGCATACTGAATGGTTGCAGGTTCAATTCCAGTCAAGGGCATGAATCTCAGTTGCAGGCTCGATACCCGGTCACATGTGCGAGAGGCAACCAGTCAATGTGACATTCACATTGATGTTTCTCTCTCTGTCACTCCCCTTCCCTACACTCTCTCTAAATATCAATGGAGGATTTAAAAAAACAGAACACCCACAAACAACAAAAATGATGGGCGGTGGGCACCTAACTGGCCTTTGGTATGGGTATGTCCTGTATTATATAATCACTAGAGGCCCGGTGCACGAATTCATGCACTGGTGGGGGGGGGGGGGTCCCTCAGTCTGGCCTGTGCTCTCTTGCAATCCGGGATCCCTCAGGGGATGTCAGAGACCCAGTTTTGGCCCAAACCCCGCAGGCCAGATCTAGGGACTATACCTGTGCACAAATTCATGCCCTGGGCCTCTATTATGCACACAAGATCTTTGGTAGTCTCTTCCCACACTCGTCCATCTCCCCTCTGAGATTTATCAGTCTGTTCCATGTTTCCATGCCTGTGCGTTGAGCATCTACCCCCCTTGGTCAGTGTGCGTCATAGCTACTGGGTGAACAGCGGCTTAGGCTTTTATATATATAGACTAGAGGCCTGGTGCACAAAAATTTGTGCAATCGGGGGTGTCCCTCAGCCCAGCCTATGCCCTCTTGCAGTCTGGGACCCCTTGGAGGATGACCACCTGCTGGCTTAGGCCACTCCCTGGGGGATCGGGCCCAAGCTGGCAGTCAGACATCCCTCTGGCAGCCCGGCAGCCCTCGGGGGATGTCCACTTGCCAGCGGGGAGCAGGCCTAAGCTGCAGTCGGACATCCTTAGCGCTGCGGAGGAGGCGGGAGAGGCTCCCACCACCACCGCTGTACTGGCAGCCATCAGTCTGGCTTGTGGCTGAGCAGAGCTCCCCCATGCGGGAGCACACTGACCACCAGGGGGCAGCTCCTGCACTGAGCTTCTGCCCCCTGATGGTCAGTGTATGTCATTGTGACCAGTCATTCCCAGTCTTTCTCCTGTTAGGGTCAGTTTGCATATTACCCTTTTACTATATAGGATAGAGGCCTGGTGCATGGGTGGGGGCCGGCTGGTTTTCCCTGAAGGGTGTCCCGGATCAGGGTGGGGGTCCCACTGGGGTGCCTGGCCAGCCTGGGTGAGGGGCTGATGGGTGTCTGCAGGCTGGCCACACCCCCTTCAGGGTGGGGGTCCCCACTGGGGTGCCTGGCCAGCCTGGGTGAGGGGCTGACGGCAGTTTTCAGGCTGGCTACACCCCCTTTAGGGTGGGAGGTCCCCACTGGGGTGCCTGGCCAGTCTGGGTGAGGGGCTGCGGTCATTTTCAGGCTGGCCAAGCCCCCCGGTGATGGGAGCTCCCAGCCTCTCCTTTTTTTCTTTTATTCTGCAATTTATTTACCTTCTATAATTGAAACTTTGTAGCCTTGAGAGGAGCTTAGAGCTAGCTAGGGCAGGTGGGAGGGAAGCTTCCTGCTCACTCCAGCTCCGTGGCCACCGCCTGCTGAAAGCAGGTATCTGGGGTTTATTTATCTTCTATAATTGAAACTTTGTTGCCTTGAGTGGAGCTCAGAGCCGGCCATGGCAGGTGGGAAGCTTGGCTTCCTCCATCATCAGGGCAACCAAGTCTCCTGCTTGCTCCAGCTCCGTGGCTGCCAGCCACCATCTTGGTTGGGTTAATTTGCATATAGTCACTTTGACTGGCTGGTGGGCATGGCTTAAGGCATAGTAAAGGTACAGTCAATTTGCATGTTTGTCTTTTATTAGTGCAGATAGAAGATTGTGTATGCATGGCTTAAGTCTTGAGACAGGACTTATTCTTCATTCATTAAAAGTCCCCAACATGCTCAAGGAAGAGTTTTATCAATAACTGACCCGCTATAGCTCAGAGTTCCCCTGGAGATCACAGTTGTATATGACATTTGAAAATATTTGCATAACTTGTTTTGGGTTTTAAGAGGTATGCTTAGTTTACTCCTATGTGGCCCTGAGCCTCCCTCCAATATGGCATGTCCATAATTGTCTTCTAAAAATATGCACCATGACTTTTAAAACTTACAGGTCCCTAGCCATCAAATGGCAATAAATAGAGTTAATATGCAACGTAAAAAGAAAAAAATTGCTTCAAAACATTACGGCATTGGGCTGTACTTATTTTCACACTTCCTACACTTTCTGCTCTTCTGAAGAACAGCCTGGACTTACCTTTAATCTTCGGCGGTTCATCCTGACATACCAATTGGTCAGAACATCGACAAACTTGACCAGGCGGGGCACCACAGTATAGAGCCTATAAGCTAAAAGTAATATCAATCAATCAGGAACTGAGAATAGACTAAGCATTTGGGGTGCTTGGGGAAGGAGTGGACACAAGGAAAGAACGAGTAGCCCTGCCATCCAAGGGTCCCCATGCTTGTTGAGACAGAATGAACCAAAGGGAAGCAATCACACTGGCTCCTGCACTGAGGACATACTCAATGACCGTAAACTGTCTTGTGGTGCACACAACTGCCCTGTGAGCCACTGTCAGGGAGAAAAATGAATATCCTGTATGTGTGGCCAAGAGGCCAACACTGCCCATCACACGACGCAGCAGGCAGGTTTACCTGGAGCTGTACAATGCTAGAGCACCACACAGGCCCAACTTCCTTCACTGTGCTGCTCTGTATGTCAACTAAGACTGACACACAGTTTCTCAACCGGAGCAACTCTGTTCCACAGGGGACACTGGCAATGCCTGGAGACATCCTTGTCATAACTGAGCATATGGGTGCTCCACGCATCCGGCAAAGGAAGCCCAGTGATACTTGCTGCTCAACATCATATAACACACAGCCCAGCCCCACCAGAGAACCCACAAGCCCAAGCTATCCTTCATGATGCCACCGAGAAACTTAGCAAGAACCATGAGTAAAATAGAATAGGCTTTCTGAAGACCAAAATAGGAACATACCTCATTTTACTGCACTTGTTTTATGTTTCAGATTTTTTAAAATACAAACTGAAGGATTCTGGCAAACCTGCAAGTTAATTGGCATCATTTTTCCAACATAATTTGCTTGCTTTGTGTCAGTCATGATTCTTTCAATATTTCAAACTATTTCATTACTACACTTGTTATGATAATCTTGGATCAGTGGTCGTTGATGTTACTATTGCAACTGTTGTTTTGGGGTATCATGAACTATCACAAAACATTTCAAACTTAATCGATAAGTGTTGTGTCTTCCAATTGCTCTATTGACTGGCCATTCCCCTATCTCTCTCCTGCTCCTCAGGCCTCTCCAGTCCCTGAGATACAACAACATTGAAATTAGGCAATTAATAAAACTACAATGGCCTCCAAGTGCTCAAATGAAAGAAGAGCCGCACAATTACTCCTGGTGAAGATGCTGTGGAGACCGTTGAAATGGCAACAAAGGATTTAGAACAGTGGTTCTCAACCTTCTGTCCCTTTAAATACAGTTCCTCATGTTGTGACCCAACCATAAAATTATTTTCGTTGCTACTTCATAACTGTAATGTTGCTACTGTTATGAATCGTAATGTGATTATCTGATATGCAGGATGGTCTTAGGCGACCCCTGTGAAAGGGTCGTTCAACCGTCAAAGGCAGGGAGGGGTCCTCAAACTTTTTAAACAGGGGGCCAGTTCACTGTCCCTCAGACCGTTGGAGGGCCAGACTATAGTTTAAATCTTATTTTGAAGTAAAAAAACAAAACGGGAACAAATACAATATTTGTATTTGCATGTGGCCCGCGGGCCGTAGTTTGAGGACCCCTGGTCAAAGGGGTCGCAACCCACAGGTTGAGAACCGCTGATTTAGAATATTACATAAACTTAGTTGGTGAAGCAGCAACAGGGTCTGAAACTGACTCTAATTTTGAAAGAATGTCTACTGTGGGTAAAATGCTATCAAACAGCAACCCATGCTATAGAGAAACTGTTCATGAAAGGAAAAGTCAACTGATGCAGCAAACTTCAGTCATTGTTGGCCAATTTTAAAAAATGCCACAGCCACCACCACCACCCTGATTACTCAGCAGGCATCAAGATGAAGGAAAGAGCCCTGGCCGGGTAGCTCATTTGGCTCCAGTGTCATCCCAATATGCCAAGGTTGAGGGTTCAATCCCCAGTCAGGGCACATACAAGAATCAAACAAAGAATGCATAAATAAACGGAACAACAAATCAATGTTTCTCTCTCTCCCCCATCCTCTCTCTAATATCAATCAATACATCCTATATAAGAAAAGCCTAATATGCTAAGTGTCTGGTCGTCTTTGTGACTGGTCGACCATTCAACCATCAAAGTGTAATATGCTAATGATATGCTAAGGCCGCTCAACCGCTCGCTATGACGTGCACTGACCACCAGGGGTAGGTTAGCTTACTGCTGGGGTCCAGCCAATCGGGACTGAGCGAGACAGGTTGGACACGCCCTAGGGCCCTCCTGCAGTCCCTTCTTGGACCTGATCGTGCACTAGTGGGGTCCTTTGGCCTGGCCTGTGCCCTCTTGCAATCTGAGACCCCTCGGGGGATGTCAGAGAGCCAGTTTTGGCCCAATCCTGCAGGCCACTTCACTCAGGAGTGCGCCAGATGCAGGGCTTATGGCTGGCGAGCGCTGCTGCGACGGCGTGAGAGTCTTCCGATTGGGAATGATTGGGCGTTAAGCCCGCGGCAGGCACAGTGGGCCAGGATGAGCGGGAGCAGCAAGTAGGAGTTGTAGGCGGCGTTGGACTGTGGGTTTCGGCAAGATCTTCACAGGCCACCCAGAGGGACCCCATCCATGCACGAATTTGTGCACTGGGCATCTAGTAAATAAATAAAGAAAAGAACCCACACCAGCAAAACGGCTCCTACTGAAGGTTCAGATGATGGCTAACATTTTATAGCAGCAATTTTTTTTGCTGTTAATCCTCACCCAAGTATATTTTTTCCCATTGTTTTTTTGAGAGTGGAAGGGAGGCAGGAGGGAGAGGAGGAGAGAGACATCGACTGGATACCTGCTACCTGTGCCCCAATCAGGGGTAGGGAGTAAACCTCAAACCAGGTACATACCCTTAACTGAAATTTGAACCTGTGACCCTTCCGTGTACGGGTCTATGCTCTAACCACTGAACCCCACCAGCCACGACAAGCATTAAACTATTCTTTTTTTTTTTTTTTTAGTAAACTGTTTTTAAAATTAAGGTGTGGACATTGTTTTAGACACAATGCTATTGCATACTTAATACTATTAAGTACAACTTACATATTCAACGGAAATCAAAAAAGTCATGTGACTTGCTTTATTGTATACTAGAGACCCGGTGCACAAAAATTTGTGCCCGGGGTCGGGGGAGGGTTCCCCCTCAGCCCGGCCTGTGCCCTCTCCCAGTCTGGGACCCCTTGGGGGATGACCACCTGCTGGCTTAGGCCTGCTCCCCGGGGGGATTGGGCCTAAGCTGGCAATCAGACATCCCTCTGGCAGCCCAGCAGCCCTCGGGGGATGTCCACTTGCCAGCGGGGAGCAGGCCTAAGCTGCAGTCGGACATCCTTAGCGCTGCGGAGGAGGCAGGAGAGGCTCCCACCATCACCGCTGTACTGGCAGCCATCAGCCTGGCTTGTGGCTGAGCAGAGCTCCCTGATGTGGGAGCTCACTGACCACCAGAGGGCAGCTCCTGCATTGAGTGTCTGCCCTCTGGTGGTCAGTGTGTGTCATAGTGACCAGTCATTCTCAGTCTTTCTGCTCTTAGGGTCAGTTTGCACATTACCCTTTTACTATATAGGATAGAGGCCTGGTGCATGGATGGGGGCCAGCTGGTTTGCCCTGAAGGGTGTTCCGGATCAGGGTGGGGGTCCCGCTGGGGTGCCTGGCCAGCCTGGGTGAGGGGCTGATGGCTGTTTTCAGGCTGGCCACACCCCCTTCAGGGTGGGGGTCCCCACTGGGGTGCCTGGACAGTCTAGGTGAGGGGCTGAGGGCCGTTTTCAGGCTGGCCTGCAACTGAAGCTCCCAGCCACTCCTTTTTTTTTTTTTTTATTCTGGGATTTATTAACCTTCTATAATTAAAACTCTGTTGCCGTGAGTGGCGCTCCCAGATCTGAGGCTGCGGCTGGCTGAAAGCAGGTATTTGGGGTTTGTTTAGCTTCTATAATGAAAACTTTGTTGCTTTTGGAGCTGTTGCTTTCGCAGCTTAGAGCAGGCCGCGGCAGGCGGGGAACCTTGGCCTCCTCCATCACTGGAGCAAGCAAACCTCCTGCTCACTTTAGCTGCGTGGCTGCCGGCCGCCATCTTTGTTGGCAGTTAATTTGCATATCTCGCTGATTAGCCAATGGTAAGAGTAGTGGAGGTACGGTTAATTACCCTTTTTGTCTTTTATCAGATAGGATTCTCTTCATTGGATATTTGTTTCACTGTGGTGGTCTGGAACCGAACCCACACTATCTCCATGACATACCTACAGTCAAAGAAGGAAAGCTAAAGGGGGTAGTGAAAGGCAAAAAGATCTGTAAAGCATTAGAAAGACTGGAAGGCTCTTGTGAGGAACTCGAGGGCCAGCAGGAAAGGAAGGGTGTCTTAGCCCATCTTGTTTGAGGCACAGGCTTATTTTAGGGATTTTCCCACTCACATCCCCTTTCACTGAAACTCTGTCGCTCAAACAACACAATTTATTTTAATGTTCAGTGACTGTTAATAATGCTGGTGGTCTAAGCCAACATGGTGAGAAATTGACAAGGGCAGAGCTGCTCTCTGTGGTGGTTCACAGAGACCAGAAAGAGGTGCTGCAGGCCCATCCCCGTCCAGTCCCTGGCTGTTTGCACATTCCCAGACAGATGATGTCTGTGATCAGAGGCCTACTCTGTAAAGCAAGCAAGTCAAACTCTCAGCCCGTGATCTGCATGCAACCCACAAAGAATATATCTGCGGCCCAGCCAATTTAACCATATGTAAGAAACATTTTAATAAAAATTTCATAATTTTTACAATATCCTATTTTACATAATTATTAATAACAAACTACAACGTTCGCTAATGGCTGATTACTGGAATCGTGTTGCATTCACTTCCCTTAAGCACCTTACACGCAGGCGCACCATTTCTCTCCACCAATACTAGCAGTGAATATTTTAGCAGCCAATGGCCACGTCATTAGTCTTGAACTGACTTGTTTGGGGTGCGCAACAGGAAATATTTAGCTTTCAGAGAACAAGAAAAATAGGTTTAGTTGCGTCACGCTTATTAATTTGTGCAGTCATTCAGTGTCTGGTACATTAATGTTCAAGAAAAAATATTATTATTAAAATGTTCAGTTATTTTGTGATAACGATGACTAATTTATTTTACCCCTTTGTATTCAGCATGTCTCTATGGAAATAAATCAACGTTTCTATGAAAATGGAAGCTTTTTTTGTGGCCCACATACACTTAAACCTTGTTTACTTGGCCCGTGGTAGCCTTTGAGTTTGACATGCTTGCTGTGTCGGCCTGTGGCCTGAAGAATCCTGAGTTCGATTATGGTCAGGGGCACATGCTCAGGTTGTGGGCTCAATCCCCAGTAGGTGGCTTGCAGGAGGCAGCCAATCAATGATTCTCTCATCAATGATGTCTCTCTCTTTCCCTTTCCCTTCCTCTCTAAAGTCAATAAAAAATATTAGAAAAGAAAAGAAAAAGGCCAAAGTTATTCTTAGTGTTCATTACACTTTTCATCTTCCAGGAAGCCATCATAACCTACTTCATATAGTCAGGGTTCAGCTCAGAGAGACGAAGCCTATGGGTAATGAGCACACAGAAGCAGCAGCAACTATCGCTGGGATCACTCTAAAAGCATCACGCTTCAGGGTGCTACTTCAGACTCTGTTGACAAGGGAGCTGAGGGCACAAGCTGCATCACACAGCCTGTGTGGAGCACACCTGGCCTCTCACATCTGGCTCTTTCTTACCACTAAGCTGATGTGCACAAGCTGCCTAACCTCTAACACCCAGGCAGACTGGGCACACTCTTCAGGAGGGCAGTTGCCTAAAGATGCAGGAGCCCCAAGCAATAAGCCCCAGCACGGCTTCCCGCCCACTCACATCACTCAGGAGGAGGAAGTGAGTGTGGCTGTAAGCCCATGTCCTGGGAGCCTGGTGAACTTCCACTCAGGAGTCTGCTTCCCACACTCATTTCTATCGTCACTTCTGTCCAACAGCTTGGCAATCATAATGATCCTTACATTCAAGGGGTGGACATAGTCCGTCAAGATGACTGGTGAGCATGTGGAAATTACTGCGCTCACTGTCCTTTGTGCCAGGATCAAAGGCACCTACTCCAGTAGGAGCTACGCACCAGCTGAGGACGGCAGGCCCCTGCCTGCACCAAAAGGTGGCTTTGCTCCTCGAAACCATGAGCACTGCACCTGCACGGCAGCCTCTAGCACCCACAGGTGCTGAGGGAGGCAGGTCAACCTCGCTAAGGTGTGCAGCACTGGGAAGCCCACCTACTTCATCAGACCTACCCATCTCAGGTATCTGAGTTAATGCTTTCTAGAATTTTCCACCCTGACTTCCGGTTGTTCCATCATAACCTACTTCCCAACCTCTGTATAAAACCAAATTAATTGCTGTAGGTAACAAATACAGGAAAATGTCTACTTCATTATTGCTTTGCTGTATTTCCTAATTTTTCTAGACTGAACAGGACACTTATTTAATAAAGTAGACTTGAAAATAGAAATTTAAAAAATCTATATACATAAAAGGCTGAGCAACCATCCTACCGGTAGCTATGATGTGCAATGACCATCAGGGGGCAGACGCTACGACCAGTAGCTAAGACATGCACTGACCACCAGCAGGCAGACGCTCAAGGCAGGAGCTGCCGAGCCGCCGTGACTTGGCAGTGGGGTTCTCAGGTGATGCACCCTGGAACCAGAAAAGAGGTAGCCTGATTCCAGGGTACATCACCCGAGAACCACCCTCTTGCAATCTGGGACCCCTCAGGAGATGTCAGAGAGCTGCTTTTGACCCAATCCTTGCAGGCCAGGCTGAGGGACCCTACCTGCCAGAGGGACCCCACTCATTCCGCAGACTCCCTCTGAGCTGCGGTGCCACCTCAGGTGCAGTCAGCCAGGGAGGGACTGCTGGAGGTCGGCTTCCAGGGTGTGTCCAGCCCGTCTAGCCCAGTCCCGCCCACTGGCCATCTTCTAATTAATTTCCTTTCAATGTGCACGAATCCATGCACTGGAGCACTAGTAAAAAAATAAAAGACCTACTAACATGTATTACTTAGTGAGTACCTACTACCTACCAGATACTTGAAGTACATGATCTCTATTAGAGCCTTAGAATAACTCTAGCCAGGTGTTTTTCACAGAAAGAAACTGAGGTTCCCAAACGAGGAAACAGGCACAGAGACCCCCAGCACGGAGCCTATGAAGGGATGTAGCCACTGGGCATCCTCAGAGATGATCCCCCAGGCCTTGGAATAGCACCTTCTACAACTACCCTTGACAAAATTATATTTGAGTGTTGAAAGAAATAACTATCTACTGTTCTTTATCTCTTAAAATTTCTATAAAATCTCCATTGTTTATCAATAAAAAGTTAAATATGTAAAGGGCAATCATAAAGATTAAGAGTCCTTAGTCCTGGGAGGAGGGCCAAAGAGAGACACACCTGCCATTTCGGTCTCAAAGAAGGCAATGAGCGACTGCATGAAGGACAGGATCCACTGGTCTGTAATGTTGGCACTTTCTTTAACCGTGTTCTCATTGTAGAGGAATTCCATTTCTTCCTCCTAGGAATTGACAATTATTGAAATATTCTGTTTGCTTGGGGAAATTAATGTAAAGAAATGAGCTGTTTAAAGCACTTAAACTGAAATAGCAAATACCACGCCCCGCCTCCCCCAATTCAGGCCCACTGGCAATCTAAATTTCTAATTTTCAGTAATATTTTCAGGATAAGCTCTAAACCTGGGATATTAAGTCTTCAATTAGTGAATTACATTTTTGAGAGAAGGAGAAGTTAGGAAAAAAATTATTCTTCTGCACCAAAGAATGATTATGAATTGAGAAACATTCCAAAATATTGTCAATAACTATAGGGTATAGTTACTTTAAATCTGAGGGAGGAACGACAATAAAATTTGCAAGCACTGGATGACTGTCTACAAATTGAAAATGAGCACTGATTGTAGAGCCCCTGTCTTGCTGCCATGCCCAGACCAGGCGCCAAATCGGCAGAGGCTGCAAAGTGGCCCTGCCTAAGAACTGTGGGCCCAACAAGGTGGTTGGAACAAAAAGCCAGGAGCACTAGGGACCTGGGGAAAATGACTGCCTTTCTCAAACACAGGGGAAAATGTCCCCTGGGAAGCTTTATTAGCAGACCTAGACAAGCCAGAGGCAGAAGCAGCAAGTGACCAGACTGCTGGAGTGTGATGTTGAAAGCTCAGCTTCCCAAACCAATTTCTCATGAAGGAATAACATCCCATGTTTAGTCAACAGTAATTTACCAAGCAATTCTACTTGTAAGATGCTGGAGGTAAAAAGATCAGTGGTACCGGGCCCTAACCCCAATGGAGTCCTGAAAGCTAAGACAGGAGCCTGCGTCATGGAGCAGGAGAGGCAGCTTCTCCAAGAATGTCATGGGCAGCAGGACACTGCTCGGGAGGCACTTTCATATCCATCACAATCATTACTTTAAGTCCGAAGACCCCAATGAGAATTTCTCTCACTCAGAGGATCAGCCCATAGGCACCCATGGAGGGCCTTTACTCTGAGACAGTAGCTGACCCTTCACTGGCTCTGCCGTGCCCACCCCCACTTGTTCCACAAGGGAGCGGGACTGGCTGACTAAATGAATGTCCAATGCAACTCTTCTACAGGTGAGGCTGCTGTCTGCACAGGTGAGCTTGCCAAGGAGCCCCAGTCCCATGCTACTGGCACAACAAGGACCCCGGATAACTTTACCGATGGCCTCCCAAGTGTCTCTGACCCTCCACACCACAGGGACTGTGCAAACCCAGCTCGACACAGCTGGGAAGGCAGAGCTCAACCACAGCACAGCAGTCCATACCTTCTGCAGCCTCAGGACATTCTGGATGAAGAAGCGATAGGCATTGTACCAAGGGAGCAGCACGTCCTTCAGAACATCGCGAACACCTTCCTCCTTAAAGCGGAGGTTTTCTGCTCTCACCACAGGGGAGTTAATCAGATACAATCTGGAAGAGAAAAATTATACCGAAAATGAATGTAGACAGTAAACAATTATTATGTGACATTTTGACAGGGCAACACCAAAACTAGCATTTCTGCTACAAAAGGGGTAATTATGAATACTCTTCTCGTGGTCTATTTAAAACTGATAAAGCTCTTACTGTTACATGCATGAGGCCAAGCACATTATAAAAGGAGATGTAAGCCCAGTGCAGGCCACTGGTGGTGGGTGCAGCAGAGCCCAAAGGCATCGGCCAGGCCCTCCTCCCAGAACAATGCAGGCACCAAAGACTCCCCAGGAGCAGCTGTGTGTGCTCTGCCAGGGAAGAGGGCTGGGGGGCTTTTAATTTGAACACTCAATGATCTCTGGATTTGAAAATGTCATCATTATTAAAAAACCACTTTGGGGAGTTTGAGTCAACATCATACAAATGTAGCTCCCCCTGTAGCAGAGATACATTTTTTAAAAAGCAAATTCTAAACCACATCTAAGGAACATGACTAACAGAATGAGAAATGCTTACATAAAAATGACAAACACACCCTCGCTGGTTTGGCTCAGTGGATAAAGCATCAGCCTGCGGACCAAAGGGTCCAGGTTCAATTCCGGTCAAGGGCATGTACCTTGGCTGCAGGCTCCTCCCTGGCCCCGATCCTGGTCAGGGCTCCTGCAGGAGGCAACCAATCAATGATTTCTCTCACATCGATGTTTCTCTCAGTCTCTCCCTCTCTCTTCCATTCTTTCTCAAAATCAATGGAAAAATATCCGCAGGTGAGGATTAAAAATAAATAAATAAATTGATTAAATGTAAAAAAAAAAAAAGACGACAAACACACACAGGGCAAAGCATGGGCTTTTACCTGAGAGCGTCAGCACCATATTTATGGATGATGGAAAGTGGATCTGGATAATTCTTTTTTCGTTTGCTCATTTTCTGGCCATCACTTGAAAAACACAAGCCAATGTCACAGTTTATCTTTATATATGGTTACAGCTATTTTCAACTGGAACACATAAATGCAAAGGGCATACAGCCAATGTTAAAGTACAACAATAAAGCTGTCTTGTCAGTATCTGTAAGCTTCTTTTTAAATACTGTGTTGAATCAACAGAGAAGCTTCAGGAGAGATGAAGGAAGACATTATAGTGTAACAGTTAAAAATACAGATGAGGCATTTACCCTACAGAAGTGAAAATCTATAGTGACACAAACCTTACAACAAACTTGACAGCTTTATTCATTGTCAGAAACACTGGAAACAACTCACTTGAGCAGGTGAAGAGTCAAACTCTGGGTCACCCACATGCTCAGCAAAGAAAAGGAAGGAACCAGATACACAAACCCCCCAAGACCCTCCAGGGAGTAACACTGAGCAAGAAAAGCCAATCCCAAAAAGTTATACATGGTAGGATTCTATTTACATAACAGACTTGAAATGATACCATTTCAGAGATGGAGAACAGATCAGTGGTTGCCAGGGGTTGGGGAGGAGGCTGAAAGGGCAGGAGGATGTGGCTGTAGTTATGAAAAGGCAACAGAGGGACCGTGAGATGTTCAAAGCGAAGGAAACTGGGAAAACTCAAAAGGGGCCTCTGTTATTTTTCACAACTGCACGCAAATCTACAATTCAATAAAAATTTCAACTGAAAATGTGAAAAAGCACAGCCTGTACAGCCAGACTGCCTGGGTACTTGAATTTACCACTTATTTATTGTGTGACTTTGGGAGAGTTACTTAATTTTCCTGAACCTCAATTCCTCAAATGTCAAAAGAGCTATGGGGATTAAGTGTGTGAAGATGTGTAATAGCTCACAACAGGGCCTACTGCCACGCCCTCACTGCACATAAAGCTGGGCACCTATGTAAATATTCATAGTTTCTTATTTTATTTATGTTTTACTTTTAATAACTTGAGGAAGTACAGGGAAAAGAAGAATAAGACTCCTATGCAATACTAGAAACCTCTATAACCCATAACTTCCTCATGTTAAAAATAAGACAACAAAAATCTATACTAAAGGTCCAGTGTACAGATTAAATATGAGCTATAAGCAAAAGAACTTTATGAAATTCTAAAAACACACACACATTATTTTATCACTAGAAGATCCCAGAAAAGACCTCCCCTTCCGTTAGGCTGAGCTCTCAACCCAGCCCTGCTTCCGAAGACAGAGGCAAGTGGGTGGGAGACGGAACGCAAAAGACGGACAAGTGCACAGGAAAGGAGTGGGATGAAAAGAGCAGCAAAATTTAAAAAGCAGAGAAGAAATAGTAGGAACAGAGGGGGGCATTCCTGAATTCCTCTATTCACAAAGGAAGGTTAGGGGAACGAAGAACCTTGTCATTACACAGGAGTGCACCTGCCTTGCAAGGACGAGCCCATTCGCAATCACATTCCTGAAAGGTGGTTGTCCGAAGAGAGCTGTGGCCAGCACCAGCAGAGTGTAAAACCTGGAAAAAATGTCAAAAAGAAAGAGTTAAGAAACAAAACAAGAACCGGAAAAGAAACCCAGCATAGGGAAAAACTATGTTTACTTGTTGAACTGAATTTCTATTTTGGATCTGTTATCCTTCTTGATAACCACATAAAGCAAAGGTTCTTAATTCTGATGACTTATTAAGTCATGTCAGGATCACTGAAAAAAATTACACACAGGACCCACTGCAGAGCAGCCCCTGATCAGAAAATGAATTGCTTTATTGAAAGTGAATAAAGGCCTGGAGCCAGATGTTGACCCAGTGGAGGACAGCACCATCACTCTCCTCGGGAAGCCAGTTGGGCAGCTACAAGGCAGAGAAGGTCAGAGAGGGATGGTTTCTCAGGACCTCCCCAAAAGACAAAACTGAAAATCAAGAGATATCACCTAGCACAGGGCCATATGAGAGTCTTATGACAAAAAACAAACAAACAAACCTCTCTCCCCGCCAAAAACAACATATCTCTCATTCAAAAGTCAAAAGATAGATGACAGCAGCAGAGGCAGTTTTTATTCTGTTGGTCAGATATCAAATATGTCGTTTATTTTGCTTGCTCGCTTATTCCCTAAAAGAACTGCATCACATCCCTGTAAGCTGTCCTGATAGTGAGGCTCTAGTCACCTCTAATCTGATTTTGAGAACATCCCAGGACATAAACTGATGAGGTTGGAGACCAGTCCCCATGGCTAACATGAACACCTGACAAGACATCCCGTTCACTAAGGACTGCTAACAGTTGCCAGATGTCACCACTCCTCTGAGAAACTCCCTGGGAAGAGGAGTTTGTGCCTAGTACTGTTCCTACAGATAAATGGATTGGAAGCTGAAAATAGCGCATCCCAAAACATTAGGCTGGAATTTAATCAGTTTGTGATGACTCCTGCAATTTGTAAAAGCAGAAAACAACACCCAAATTCCTTAAACAACTCCTGTAAAACCATTATTAATGAAAATATAATTAGAACCTGGGCCAACCAAGATCATCCACAAAAAGAAGGTAACTTTTTTATAATTAAGAGGGCAAAGGTATGGCTTTAAATAAGGCACCAGATAAAACCAATACTCAAATCCTCTCCCCATGATCTTTTAAAATCTAGATTTTTTTGACTGTTAATTTTGTAAAGTTAGTCTAACATCTAAGCACATTTCCAAGCATCCCTTTTTGCATTTGTAGTACCTCACTCTTTATCCTGTATGTACTAGTAAATACTCATTACACATTTGAGTAAATGATTTGAAATACACAAGCTATGATCATCACACATTGTTTTTTATCACATTTCCAGTGAAACAAATCTCTATACTCCAAGATGTCAGTGAAATAACAAATTCTAAAACTATAGCCTACCATGGGAGAGACGCCTATTCAAGACACTAACAGGTTGCTTGGTATGAGAAGCAGAGGGCAGGAGAGCCTCTCTCCCTAACACAGTCTTCCCTGCACATAGCTGATAAAGACCAGGTGCTCAGTAAAGTAGCTGCTAAATAAAATGAAATCAACAAAACACTTAGAAGAACAAAAAAACATACCATCCTCTGGTTTGATCAATGCCTTCAGCAATGAAGTCTGCAGGAAATGCATCTTCAAACTCCTTCTTATTTTCAAATGGATAATGAACTTGAGCATAGGGCATGCTGCCACTCTCAAACCAACAGTCAAACACTTCAGACACGCGACGCAGCAATCCCTTCCCACAGCGTGAAGGGATGGTCAGATGGTCAATGCTAATAAACAAAAACGTGCCATTTCTATTAATTTTAAGCACAACAGAACTTGCAGTTTAATTGCCAGTAGGAAACACAATTTCCTGAAAGCTCTTCATACGAACAGAAATACTGGCAATTATCACAGGCTTTAAGAGAGCATCAGGAGTGCTCGACCTAGAAGGTTGTATACCAGAGGCCCCTGCCATCTAATGCAAGGACCGAAGCCACCCCTCCTCATTATGACACAAGTTATCAACAATGTAATTCAGCAAACCAGTTTGATTTCTATATGCAGCTCTAGGATCTGCTACAGAGACCACATCTTAACACACTGCGGACAGATCACGAGAATTCTTGCTTCATATTACAGTGTTTTACAAAGTATCATACTTTAAAAAGAGATTAGCTTGTAAGAATAATAAATAACTTCAAAATGCAATGAGTATTTAATTTTAAAGCGTGCCTTAAACATTTATGTAAAACGTTTTTTGTACTCGTTCAATAGAAACTTATCTGGCCACTGGGTGAAGCTAGCAATGAAACTACTGGTCTGCAATGTGTTAATAGGCTAAACCAATGGTCGGCAAACCGCAGCTCACGAGCCACATGCGGCTCTCTTTGGCCCCTTGAGTGTGGCTCTTCCGCAAAATATCACGTGTGGGCGCGCATGCATAGTGCAATTGAAACTTCGTGGCCCATGCGCAGAAGTCGGTTTTCAGAAAGGAGATAGACGAAACAAGTATACAAGATGAGTGTGGATGGGAGAGTTGGAAGGGGTCAACCTCAGCGAACGTACCTTAATCAGATTGAGGACGTTTTTAGCAAAGGCCAGCTTAGGAGTATCCTAATTAAGTTAGTAACAATGTACCTACCTAGATAGTTTAAGTTTAAAAAATTTGGCTCTCAAAAGGAATTTCACTCGTTGTACTGTTGATAATTGGCTCTGCTGACTAATGAGTTTGCCGACCACTGGGCTAAGCCAAAACTCGGAATGACAGAGCTGACATGAATCACACACTTAGAAACTGACCTCTCTCTGTGGAGATCTGAGACCTTTGTTCCTGACAGTTCTTCAAGTTCTGCCATTGACCCAATGCATACTATCTGTCAAAACAAAATTAAAAAGCAGGAGTGCTGCAGAGGCAAAGATCACAGGGTTTATTTCTGTAGCATTCCTATTTAGTTTTAGAGGCCTCTGATCTTAAGGACATTTACCACCAAAATGGCTAACCCTCAGGAAAGACAGGTCACTCTCTGAAGAAGTGAGCAGACTTCCCTTCCTTGCTACCAACCCCGTATCAGAGGAGGCTCTACATGGAGATTTTCTTTTTTTTTTTTCTTTTTTAAATATATTTTATTGATTTTTTACAGAGAGGAAGGGAGAGAGATAGAGAGCTAGAAACATCAATGAGAGAGAAACATCGATCAGCTGCCTCCTGCACACCTCCTACTGGGGATGTGCCCGCAACCCAGGTACATGCCCTTGACCGGAATCGAACCTGGGACCTTTCAGTCCACAGGCCGACGCTCTATCCACTGAGAGCATGGAGATTTTCAACATTCACAGCCATCATCTCAACAAGCATTTTTTGAGGGTTTACTGTGTCCAAATCTGCAAAAATGACGAGCAGAAGTGAAATGCCTAGACCAGGGGTGGGCAACCTTTTTGTGAGTGCGTGCCAAGACTAGCAAAATCTCTGACTCAAAATTCTTCTGCGTGCCAACCCTAATTTGTTGAGAACGTGTTACGCCTACTTGATATCTCTTAAGGTGTACGTATGTGAAGAATCTTGAAGAAATAATAAAATTCATTCGAGCGACAAAAACACAGTATATGATGATGAAAAATACATTTATTTTTTAATGTATACATGTTATGTAAAATTATTTATTTATCTAAGATGCACCTACACTGAATTTATCTGAAAAATAAAAAAGTCGATATTAAGAAAAAAATTGTAAATGGAAGATTATAAGAGAGGGTTTCGCATGCCAGCAAATGTTACTGGTGTGCCATGTTTGGCACGCGTGCCAGGGGTTGCCCACCCCTGGCCTAGACTATTACTCTAAGCTAAGGCATCTTATTTTCTTCCTGGCACTTGAATTTGATTCTTTAAGCTGGAATCTTCTGAAGTGAAAGCTAGAACTAAATTATTGTGCAGAGTCAAAATAGTCCTACTGCAAGATGTCAGAATTATGTCTGGGTAAGGAGGCTGAGATGGGCCCACTGAGGCGCTCCCAAAGGAAGCCATCTGACAGGGCTGCTGGGGCTTCTCCGCGACCTGGAGGCACCCTGGTCTCTTTCTTCGTCCTTCCTAACTGGTCCTGAAAAGCCTTGATTCAGCCACACTGGAAATTTACTGAGGTCCCTGGGCTGCTGTGGCTCATGACGGCTCTAATGCTCTTAGCTTTCAGTGATGGACAGAAAGCCCCATCAAGGGAATACATCTAAAGTCCTACATATAACATTTACATAGACCTAATCTCATATACAATCACTTGGTTTTGTAGGTTAAAGGTCTGGAATGCTTGGGTAATTTTTTTTCAATCTTCCTTTTCCATCACTATAAGTTGGACTTAACATGCTATGACTTAGTGCAGAGTATCTGTTCTGTTCATAAATAACTCACAAGAAGAAACAGAGATATGAGCAACACAAACAACTTACTGTGTGGCTTCCCTGAGAAAAATGGAAATTACATTCACTTTTACACAAAGGGAAATTGTTAAAAATTGCATTAGAGTCAAAATAAAGTTAAAGCTCTAAAAACATTCTTATTTATGTCATTATTATAGGAAGGAATGAGAAGAAGATGAAATAAGGGGCAAAGAAAGAAAAGAAAGAAGCCATATTCTTCTACCTCATATTCAGATGGAACGAATGAACAAAGGGCCTCAATAAAAATCAGCACATGAAAGCGCCACAGCCTCACCTCCTCGAAGTCCTCGCTGACCCACAGCGGGATAGGGGTGCCCCAGTATCTGTTTCTGGAAATTGCCCAGTCTCGTGCATCTTTCAGCCAATTTCCAAACCGCTTTTCTCTCACAAACTCCGGGACCCTGGATGAGCAGATCAGACACCAGATCACCCGAGAACATTACTGAGTAAATCTGTGAAGGGCACCTGCATAGGCTTTGTGGACCAGACTCCCTGGAAACGCTGAGCTCACTCCTGAGAGGTGGTTTTCTGCATGGGCAGCACCAGATGGCCCACAGTGGCAGCACCTGCTGTGAATTCATCCCAGTGAAAATGGCTCTTTGGTAGAAAACATCATCGCACCCAGGCTTCCCTCCCGTGGCCTCCCCTGGGAGACAGCCACAGTCCTCTGAACAGTCACCACGTGCTAGCTAGCCTGGCCCCGCTCCTATTTAGTTTCTGGATCACCCACACAACAGCGCTTATTTAATTGTGACTCACTGGCGTGGGAACCAATCACCTAGAAAATAAGAGTCCGAACAGGTAGGGTATTGGTAGCTGGCTGGTAGATGCCTCCCCAGGCTCACCTGCACATTGTACATTAGGCTCCAGCAATGAGGTAAGTTCCTTAAATGTGCTTCTCACCTCAATGCCTTAACTAGTACTATGCCTCCTCTGTGATAACCTTCACCTGGCAGAACTCCCATCAGCAACTCCTCCCCCAAATTTTTATTGTCTCAGATTGATAAATGGCACCTATCCTTTGAGGTTCAGCTTTGCAGAAAAACTTAACAAGTTTAAGACCAATAGGGTCCCCTAGTCCTGTATCATCGATGGCAGTTTATAGGCTGGCACCTCCCACAGGACACGCGGACTACGAATATTCCATACCTAGCAAATCACACATTAGGAGAACGAAAGAGCGTTCGAGGTATAAAAATGAAAGAACAGCTTTTACTTGAGAAATCAGAGTCACTTCGCTGGAAAAAAAAAGAAAGAAAGCTATAGCCACTTCCTTTAACCACCCTGAAATGCTCCCCATTCTTCCAAAATCAAATGCAGTCTTTAAGTTCTTATGGGGAGTAAAAAAATAGTGATTACCCTCCAAACTCTCAGTGTAAAACATACTTTTGCTATACATAGATCCAGTCTTACTTCATTTTTGTAACAGTTGAGTAACACTTTTTTTAATGACTGGATATTAGCTAAGAGCTTTTGTCCCCTCAGTGCAAAGACCATCACAATCTGGGAACTCAAAAACTATCAAAAGTAGTACAGCTGATCCTTGAACATGTGTCTGAACAGCAGGAGTCCAATTATATGCCAATTTTCTCACGTGACCCACGCAGTTCAAACCCGGGTTGTTTAGGGTCAACGCCAAGGCTGGGAAATCACAGATGTGGAGAGCCGACTGTTACACATGGATTTTTGACGAGGCAGAGATTCGTGCTGCCAACTCCAGTGTTTTTTAAGGGCCAACTGTCATCATAAATGGCTTTTGTGGATATATATCCAAAAACAAATGTTTACCCTGAAAATGACTATTATTTACGGCTAATGAACAATGAGAGTACAGACAGATGTTTTTCAGTCATCCCATTCTGTAAAATGAATAAACAGCAGTTTCTCATTTCCATTTGGCTTTTTTAAAAAAAGTAAAAATACTCTATATGCCTTATAATAAAAAAATGGTCCTTTGTTATATCTCATTTAAATTGTTTTGTGTTCCTAAAAAGAAATAAAAATAGATGTTACTACAATATATAATAAATGATGGCTATTAAAATTATTGATTTGGGGGAGTGTAAACCAATACTTACTAACTGCATGACAAAGAACATTCTGAAGACACACATCTTACTGCTTACCAGTAACACAGGTCATTGTTCCTCATCAGCTGGTCCACCATGTGCTCAACCCGCACAAACCAGCTGGGCACCGCTTTGTAAATGAGGGGGGTATCTGATCTAGGAAAGCAGAAATGGAGGTGTGGCTGGTCAGAAGGTGTGCAGGCACCCAGGACAACCACCTTTAGTGTCTCACTTATGTCACCATCACCTACTTGGCATTCTGCAAAAGTAATGTCTACATCCTCAGTATTGGTCACCACCCTCCACAAAATCAAGAAAGGCAAGCTAGTAAAAGAATACAAGAAAAAATATAGAGTTCTCCTGTTGTGTGACAGCTGTCCAGGAAAGATATCACATTCACTCAGCTTGTGTGGTTCAGTGGTTGAGCATCAATCCATGTATTAAGAGGTCACGAATTCAATTCCTGGTTTTGGGCTTCATCCCCTGTGGAGCCTACAGGAGCAACTGATTAATGTTTCTCTCTCATCAATGTTTCTATCTCTCTCTTCCTCTCTCAAATTAATAAAAACATTGAAAAAACAGTATCACACTCAGCAAAAATGAGGTCTGAGAACATAACATTAACCCTAACCCTAACCATAACCCTAACCCTAAACCTAACCCTAACCCACGGAAGATTCCATTTCACCCAAATCTTTATAATCTTGTATTAAAACTTATTATCACATACATCTCACTTAATTCCATCAGAAAATTTTAGAGATATATCTCATTCTAAAGAAATGTGACCCCCAACACAGAAGATATTAGTCCCTGTAGGATGATAGAAAATATGCACATACATCTTTGCCCCTGGATCCTGGCAAAGAGCTCCTGAAACCCTTCTAATTTTCTGGGTGACAAGAGTGTCTTTTCTTCTAATGAGGTGCTTCTGTGTGGGCCCTTGGATGGGGGCTGGTCACTGGAAAGATGAAGCCATGATAGCTTGGAATTCCAGCCCTGTCTCCATCCTCCTGAGAAGGGAGAAGGGCTGACAATAGAGCTAATGGTTGATCATGACTTTGTGGTGAAACCTAAAATCTTAAAAGTACGGGGGTTGAATGTTTTTCAGGTTGATAAATGCATCCATGGGAGGGTGACACACACCAACTCCATGGGACACATGATAATGCTCACAGGACCCTTCCAGACCTCTCCATTAGGCTGTTCACCTGCATCCTTCAATAAATGTGTTTCCTGGAATTCTGAGCCTGACTAGCAAATTAATTGAACCCATCCATGGAGGGATTAGATGGAACCTCTCAACTAAAGCCAGTCCGTATATCAGGGATTAATCTTTGGGACCTGGTAATGCCTCTAGATCAGTGGTTCTCAACCTTCCTAATGCCGTGACCTTTTAATACAGTTCCTCATGTTGTGGTGACCTCCAACCATAAAATTATTTTCGTTGTTACTTTATAACTGTAATTTTGCTACTGTTATGAATTGTAATGTAAATATCTGATATGCAGGATATATTTTCATTGTTACAAATTGAACATAATTAAAGAATAGTGACTAATCACAAAAAACAATATATAATTATATATGTGTTTTCCGATTGTCTTAGGCGACCCCTGTGAAAGGGTTGTTCGACCCCCAAAGGGGTCGCGACCCACAGGTTGAGAACCCCTGCTCTAGATAGATGGTGTCGAATTGAATTAAATTGTAGGACACCCAGGTGGTGTCACAGAGAAATGAATTGCTTGGTGTGGGGAAAAACATCCACAATACTGGGGACTGAAAAATGTCAGAGTGTAGTGTTTTATATAAGTTGTAAAGAAGATCACAAGAAAAATAAGTAGGAAATGGTCAGCATGGCTCAGTGGTTGAGTGTCGACCTATGAACCAGGAGGTCACAGTTCGATTCCCAGTCAGGGCACATGCTCGATCCCCAGGGTGTGGTGTGCAGGAGGCAGCCAATCAATGATTCTCTCTCATCATCAATGTTCCTATATCTCTCTCCCTCTCTCTCTTCCTTCCTCTCTGAAATACATAAAAATGTATTTTAAAAACAAACAAAAAAAAAACCAAGAAATAAGTAGGGAAGAAATAGGTTTTCTTTCTTGTCTGTGTCTGTATTTCTAACACAACTCCTGAGAAAAGAAATAACTGTATGCATTTATAACATTCTCCTTGGAGCAAGAAGGCAGTATCCAAACACAAGCTCTAAAGAATACAAACGAGATAGAAACCACAAACTGGTGGAGTGGCACAAACGTAAGTGTACGCACAAATCAAAAGCTCTGGCTAAAACAGTCCCCTCCTCACCTCCAGCAGAAAGGGTAGCTATGAGTGAAGGTGCTGGCAACAAGAAGTCGGCCTTGTTCCTTCAGCATCCTGATGATATTTTTGTCAGCATCCTGTTAAAAAATTAAAATGTAGCTACTGAAATATCCTCCAGTATTTAGTAACATAATATAATTGAGTATTTATAACTAAAATCTGGTATTTGGATACCTTTACTATGAGTAAAAGGCACAAATAACAAATGTATTATATAAATAATGCATCTATACTTTAGCCACCATGTAACTGCACGCACTTTTAAAATACATGCCATATCATTAAGGTAGTGCAGTTTTCAATCAGCAATGACTACTCCAAGGTCACAAAGTTGCTTCATGAGTCACAAGACAGGGCCCATTTTTCCCAACTCCTTTAAATTACAGCCTGCTTCCTCTAAAAATACTAGATGCTCGAATGCAGCTGATAATATCCGTCTACCTGTACTGATTTTATGCACTGAAGCAAAACAAAACAGAAGCAGCTTCCTAAAAAAAAACACAATCCAAGATGTGGAAGCTTTTTGATAAAAACTGATGAATAAAAACAGTCCGATGAAACCGAGACCTTTCTATGCCTTACAGTCACAGACCTTCACATACTGTCCCATGAAATCTGTCACTTCCGCTGTGAAACAGCCTGAAGCATCCACAGGGCACACAGGGACAGAATCTTTCTGAATGATGTTGAAGTCCATACAGACCCGATAGTCATCCTGGGGCGAAAGGAGAGAAGAATAAAACAGTTCAAGTGTATGAGGAGGTAGTGCAGTTTTCAATCAGCAATGACTACCCCAAGGTCACAAAGTTGCTTCATGAGTCACCAGTCAGAGCCCAGTATGAGGGAGGTTTACAGGAATAATTTTCTGTATTCTCATACATACCTCTAATCAATTGCAATTATCCTCTCAACTAAAGTTAACTCAAAGACTGCACAGAGATTAACAGAGCATTATAGTTGCGGAGGATTAACATCTAGCCTAGTCTAACCAGACATTATTTCACAGACCCCTACATATATGAGAGTATCCACTAAGTGAGATGACATCCTATCTAATAACAGACAACGATGCAAACTGACCATACCTTCGCAACACCCACCACTGGCTAATCAGAGCGACATGCAAATTAACCACCAAAAAAGATGGCAGCTAATTTGCAAATACCGGCTGGGAGTGAAGACTGAAGACACGGTAGAAGGAAGCCAAGCAACAGAGCCAAGGTAGCAGAGACAGGCGGGAGAGAAGCAGCAGAGATGGGAGGGGTAGGAACTGCAGAGAAGGGCGGGGTAGGAACGGCAGAGACGGGAGCGAAGCTCTATTCTTGCAGGAATCTTCCTGCAACGGGCCTCTAGTAAGTATATTAAAACTAATTAAACTTGACTCATAACACCAACATGTATGCACATACATGTTATCACCAAAACAGAAGCACCTACAGGTGTAAGGCATGACCTATTTAGTCCTGCATGATACTTGGTATGCATATGGATTTGCACCCTGTCGAGGGGTAACTGAGAGATCACAACACTGAGTATCGCTCACCTAGATTACCCACAATGCTTCCGGAATACATTTTGAGCAGTGTGAATTCGAGCAAACTTTTATATAATGCTGGATCACACAGTGCTCTGACATTTTACTACTTAGCTCGTTTAAGTTTCACCACTGTGAAGAGGACTGACTGGCGCAGTTTAACCAGGTGTTCCCCTTAAAAAAACCAGCAACTATCTCCACTGAACAGACAAGGAAGCTGTAGCAATGCTCCCGTTCAAAACCAAACAGCCTGGCTCCAGATTCCAGTCTTTATTGTGTTATGTTGCCCAAACCGAAAAAGGATTGTCTTAGGGTTAGATGGAGAAACCACATTCTGTTTGACTCCAAAACAAGATGGAAAGCCAGTGTGTTCCCACCTGGCCCTGTGTTGTGAGGGGTTCCCTAGTGATGAAACATGTGGGTACTTGCCCATAAAGGAAGCCCAGAAGCCCGGCAATTTGAAATATTTAGTTGAGCCCCATCCACCTTGACTAGCTAAGAGCAGCATTCCCGAATGGAGCCAGAAAGACAGGTCACGGTCATTCAGAAGTATGACTCTGCAGGGGCCACATAGTGTCTCACCTGGCAAATTGCCACAAGGGAGGGCTCTCAGAGGATCTCTACCAAATGGCGTTTAGAGGCTGTAGTTCAGAGATCTGATCTTCTATAACATTAATCTGCCGGGCATTCAGGCAGATATATAAGGTACAGTATTACTACAGGAAATGACAAATAGTCATGTACAGTTAATGTAAATTATTATATTAATATCAGGTGGACACCTCAGTGATGAGACATTACATAGCTAAGTCCTGACAAATCTCCCACCCATCTGACACCATGCAGGTGAAGTATTATGGACTACATATTCCCTATGATGTACTTTACACGCCCAGGACTATTCTGTAATGAACAATTTGTACATTCTTTTAAAAATATTTTTTTATTGATTTCAGAGAGAAAGGGAGAGGGAGAGATAGAAACATCAATGAGAGAGACACATCAATCAGCTGCCTCCTGCACGCCCAACACAGGATCAAGCTTGCAATTCGGGCTGTGCCCTGACTAGGAATCGAACCCGGGACCTGTTGGTCCATGGGAGGACCCTCTCCCATCTGGCAACCAACAAAATGTTCTCTGTTTAAAAGACTGTTTCTGTTCCGCCTGTTGGGTTTTTTAGATTCAATTGTTGATATGGATTTATTGCCATTTTATTGTTCATAGTTTTTTCTTTCACTTCCTTCATTTTCTTAAAGACCCTTTAACATTTCATGTAATACTGGTTTGGTTGTGATGAACTCCTTCAGCTTTTTCTTGACTATGAAGCTCTTTTATCTGTTCTTTAATTGTAAATGATAGCTTTGCTGGGTAGAGTAATCTTGGTTGTAGGTTCTTGCTATTCATCACTTTGAATATTTCTTGCCACTCCCTCTGGCCTGCAAAGTTTCTGCAGAGAAATCAGATGACAGTCCTATGAGAGCTCCCTTGTTGTTAACTGACTGCTTTTCTCTTGCTGCTTTTCAGATTCTGTCTTTGACCTTTTGTGTTTTAATTACGATGAGTCTTGGTGTGGGCCTCTTGCATTCATTTTGTCTGAGACTGCACTTCCTGCAATTGTATGTGTATTTCCTTCACCAGATTAGGGAAGTTTCCTGTCATTTTTTTTTTTTAGTAAGTTTTCAATTTCTTGCTCTCTCTCCTTCCGGCACCCCCACGAAGCAAACATTGATACACTTGAAGTTGTCCAACTCTCCTTACACTATCCTCATAATTTTATATTGTTTTCTTTTTGCTGTTCTGATTGGAAGTTTTTTGCTTCCTTCTATTCCAAATCACTGATTTGATTCTGGGATTCATCGACTTTATTGTTGATCCCGTTACTTATTCTACATTTCAGTTGGTCTCATCTTCTGACTGGTCCTTTTTTATGCTGATGAGGTTCTTACTAAGTTCACTGAGCATCCTTATATATAGATTGTGTGTCACTCCTTTGTCTACTTCTTTTTCTGAAGTTTTGTTATGCTCTTTCCTTTGGGACATGTTTGTCTCCTTTTTTTTTTTTGGCTATCTCCCTGTGTTTGTTTCTATATGTTAAATAGAGCTGCTATGTCTCTCAAGCTTGGCACAGTGGTCTCATGTAGTAGGGGTTCTGTAGGATCCAGCAACACAGCTTCCCCTATCACACAGGCTGGGCCCTTGAGGTGTATCCTGCTCCTACTGTGGGGCTGTGCCACCATCCTCTTATAGTTGAGCCTTGATTGCTGTTGGCATGTCAATGGGAGGGATTTATCCCCAGGCTGATCAGCTGCAAAGACTGGCTGTGACCACAGACCAATAACCTCCAATTACTGTAGGATCAGCTGTGTAGGATACCACCCCAAAGAGCAGGACTTACTTCAATGGGGGTCTGGTGTCTGCTGAGTCTACCCCTTGAGTGTGTTGCTTGTGGAGGTGGTTGGGTGGTGTTGCTTTGACGTGGTCTGAAGGTGTCCACTGGGTGTGCTGGCTCTGGGGCTGCCCAGGAGGTACAGGCCAAGGTCAGCCACTGCCTGTGTTCTGCCTGGGACCATCCAGTATGAGCTACAAGGTTATCTGCAGTTGGCTGCTACTTGTGCTGGGCTTAGACGTGCCCAGGTGAAGTCAAGTTGCTGGAAACCAAGGCCGACTACTGCTAGTGCCGGGGCTTGGGGCCACTTCGTGAGAGGTATGGGGCACACTGAGGTCAGATGCTGCTTTGAGAGACTTTAGGGAATTCTTAAGCATGAGCCAACATAGGCTTTTGGTATGAATAAGCCACTGGAAACCACTTGGGTAGGCCTGGAAAATCAGCAGGTCTGGGGCCTGGGGAAACAGTGATAGCCAGGCTGAGACAGAGTCTCAGAGATGATGCTTGCAAGGCTCTGTGCCGGGAGGGTTCATCAGAGGAACACTGGCCTCAGCCAGCACCTCTGGTCTTGAAAAAAGCTGCCCCCACAGCTCTCACCCCGATGACAGACCCATTTGTTTCTGCTGTCTTTCAAACTGCTGCCCCAGTGCTGGAGATCACAGAGAATGAGGCTGACTAAGTCCACGCATGGGCCCTTTAAGAGTAATAGGTGGGGGTCTAGCTGCCTTAGCCTCCCTTAATTCCAGCTGGTTTTCCCAGCCAGAAGTTATGACGCTGGGAGGTCTGGTGAGGGGTTGAGAACTCCTGAGGTCCGGACCTCTGCAGATGAGATAGCCTTCCCAATTTTTATCTGCCACATGGGGAATGGGACCAGCTGGCCTGCACCTCCACCTCTCCGACTATCTGGGTGTAGCTTCTACTCTAGTTGTAGGACTCCATCCAGCTAGACTTCAGGTGGTTCTGAAGTTTAGTTGTAATTTTGGTGTGGTTGGGGCAGGAGATGAATAGAGCTCCCACCCAATTTGAATAGTGAACAGGTTCTAGGTGATATTAAAAAATCATTAAAAAAAAAAAATCATTCATTTTATTGGGTTCAACATTAGCATGGCGGTTATAATAAAAATAAAATGCCTTGTGCTGGCTAGGTGACTCAGTTGGTTGGAGTGTATACCAAAGGTTGTGGGTTCAAATCCCAATCAGGATGTATACAGGAGGCAATCGAGCTGTTGTTCTCTCTCACATCAATGTTTCCCCCCTTCCCCTCTCTCTAAAAATCAATAAAAACATGTCTTTGGGTGAGGTTTAAATGAATAAATATAGAAAAATAAAATTTCTTATCAATCAGAGATATGTACAGATATTTAGGATCTGCTCCAAAACTGTCCAAATTAAAAGCATGAGGGAAGGTGAGGGATTAAATAGATAAAACAGAATTCCCAAAATGTTGAAAATATAGCAGGATGATGTAAACATAAGGACTTATTATCTTTACTTTTCTCACCCCTATCACTGACAAAATGATCAAGCTGAGAGGAGTCTGTAGGGCCCAGTACATGCGGCACTCGCAGCAGTGAGAGTGTACACTCTTTGAGCGTCACAAACTATAGAAACACTCTCTATAGAAAGATTCCATTTAATCCTTCCAGGTCTCCACACAGGCAGGTAGTAACACCCTGTTACAGGAAAGGTAAAGAAACTCTAGAAAGGTCAACTAATTTATTGCAGAGCTTTGACTTAATGTGAGTTCTGGTTTGCTCTAAAACACGTACCCTTAATCCCTATACTCTTTTATTCATATACAAATTACATTAAAAGAATTACATTTTAAAAAAAGAAGAAATAAAAGGAAAGAAAAAAAAGGAAAAGAAAATTAAAGAAAAAAGGATTACATTTTCAGAAAAATTACTTTGGACAAAATTTAAAATTCAGCACACTCTCCCACCTTCAAAAGAGAGGTCGAATTCTCCCTTCTGAACGTGCAATATTTAGCGAACAGCACTGCAGACGTGATGGGAACCTTGATTTATCAAGTAACTGTGTGACTGCATGCCCTCATCAAAACTCACAGAACTGCACGTCATAAGAGCAAAGTGTCACCCTGGCCGGTTTGGCTCAGTGGATAGAGCGTCGGCCTGAGGACTCAGGGGTCCCAGGTTCGATTCCGGTCAAGGGCATGTACCTTGGTTGCAGGCACATACCCAGTGAAGAGTGTGCAGGAGGCAACTGATCGATGTTTCTCTCTCATCAGTGTTTCTAACTCTCTATCCCTCTCTCTTCCTCTTTGTAAAGAATCAATAAAATATATTTAAAAAAAGAAAAAAAGGAGCAAAGTGTCATGTAAATCAAATATGAATGAATCAAAACACAGCATGCCTTTGAAGACCAAATGTCCTTAGCCCACCATTTTAAGAAATCAGATCAGGGTGAAAAGACATTGCAGATACAAGTTTTATAAGCTTGCAAAGAGGTTGACTGGTGTTATCCAACAGTGGTAACCAACACAAAAAATGCATGCACACAGGCAAACACACATACACAAGACAACAACAACTCAGTGGCCACTGACATTTCTTTCTTATAACATTGGTGAGATATATACTACTCACAGCACCGAAGTAAGGAGCTTGATGTACCACCCCAGTGCCTTCTTCCTCCCTCACATAATTGTCGACAAGCACTGTAAAAGCGCCATGCTCTTTCCACTGGAAAAGAAATGATGACAAGATTAAATGACCAAACAATACCAGATCATAATATGATAACCATTTTTAGAGCCCAAAAAACTTTTAAAATGAAATTATTTTCAGGGATGGAAATGGCAATAATTCATGCTGGAAAGAACCATGCTAATTCTATACATCACATGAATAATTCATCCCTAATAATTATCTGAAGTGGCAGAAAAAAATGTCCAACTTTTTTAGTGCAAAAACTGGGGCTTTTCATTATTTCTCCTGGACTGAACCTCTCCCCGCAGCATGCTGTTTATCAGTCTCAGAAAACACACTCCTCAAATTATTCCCGTCCTGGTACATAGTTAACCCTTGAACAATGCAGGGCTTAGGGGCACCAATCCCCATGCAGGGAAAACTGAGTGTAACTTTTGATGCTACAGTTGGCCCTTCCCATCCTTGAATTCAACCAGCCATAAATTGAAAACTGTATTTTCAATTTGCAGTTGGGAATGCAAAAAACTGTTATCTATCTATTCATGGTTGGTTAAATAAAATACATGTATAAGTGAACCGGGGCCTTATTGAAGGGTCAACTGTATTTTCAGTCACTGCATACACTTTGCTTCTCTTTCTCCTTCCAGTCCAGCTCAAGTTATTCAGCAGTAAAAGGCAAACCTTGAAAGAAATGGGGGGGGGGGGGGGGGATGGTGTAAAGAGCTACAAGTTCTATGTTCTATTTGCAGACATTCTACCCTCAGAGGGGAAATGTTTCCAATTTGACTTCATTTGTAACAATAAAGTTAGGTTAGTACATATAAAGCTACAGACTTACTTTTTCTACCTTCATCTCTTAGTATTTCTTTTCAGAAGCCCTTTGTTTTAGCCCAACTAAAACCCCTTTGCTTTCTTACCTTTCTGCGTTTGCAAAAAGTACGTTCAGAAATGATTTTCACAATTAAACCTACACTGCTATGAAAATGTATTAGTCTTTCCATGTTTTAAAAATATTCTGGTTGTGCCCTAGCTGGTTTGGATCAGCGCATAGAACATCGGCCTGTGGACTGAAGGGTCCCAGGTTCGATTTCGGTCAAGGGCATGTACCTGGGTTGCGGGCAAATCCCCAGTAGGAGGTGTGCAAGAGGCAGCTGAATAGATGGTTCTCTCTCATCGATGTTTCTAACTCTCTATCCCTCTCCCTTCCTCTCTGTAAAAAATCAATAAAACATATTTAAAAAAATATTCTGGTTGCATTTGTATTTCACGTTGAACCCAGAACAAAGTTGATGAAATGGTCTGCCTAATCACACACCAGCAATGATGAAGCTGGGACCTGAAACAAAGCCTTCTGGTTCAAAATACAGCACAAGGGCATCACAGCTCTTTAACTGTTGGCACTTGCTTAAAAATAAACATGACAAATAACTATAGACTTTCAATTGCTGTAACCTAACTCACCTGAAAATGTTTATGGTGTTGTGTGACAGGTACTGAGAGGTGTGTCTTCAATGATTTAAACATGGAGAGAACATGGGTGTCCTCAGAATCAGATGTAAGAATAGGGAACACAAAGGTATTTTGCTACTTATACCTGTATACCAAGAAACCCTCACTGCATTCCCATCTCTCTGGGTGCGGCTCTGGACCAAGGCCTGCTGAGGCTGGCCAGCAGTCAGCACAGAGCACTGGAGTGCTGCCCCCACACACTCTCACAGCTCCCATTCAATACTTCAGAGCATGTGTATTTTATTTTAATTTTTTAAAAAATATATTTTATTGATTTTTTACTGAGAGGAAGGGAGAGGGATAGAGAGTTAGAAACATTGATGAGAGAAACATTGGTCAGCTGCCTCCTGCACACTCCCTACTGGGTATGTGCCCACAACCCAGGTACATGCCCTTGACTGGAATTGAACCTGGGACCCTTGAGTCCGCAGGCTGATGCTCTATCCACTGAGTCAAACCGGTGAGGTCAGAGCATGTGTATTTTAGATACATAACAAGTGATTCTGTCCTAATTCAAGGAATTTGCAGCTTTTGTCTAAAATTCACAGGAGGTCCCAGAAATGTCAGGAAGCTGAGTGAATCGGACAGGTCCTATTTATCATCTGTGTACTGAGAGCGTATTCCACTGACTGAACCCAGAGCTCCTATCTAGAGTGTCCATGTGCATTCTCTGAGAGGGCTCAGCTTTCCGCGGGCTCTCAATAGGGCCTGTAATTCAGAAAGCTGAGAAGTCATTGATCTAATGGAAGAGTTTTAAGACAAAAACACATGAAATATGTTAAGATACGTGAGAAAAGGATGCAATAATGGCATTATTCCGAGGAACACAACCAAGAGACACTTCAGAAAACACTGTTTTGCAGATGACATCCAAGTTCAGCCTTGAAGAATAGGTTATATTCGAGCATACAGGCCATTTCAGAAAGGTGAAGCAAATTTAAAAAAGAGAATGTAATGAAAAGGAAGGCAGAAAAGGGGCGGGGGGGGGGGGGGGGGAATCACAGCAGTTTGAGGCAAAAGATATGTTAGGGGATGTGGCTAGGAAGCAGGTCTGCCTCATGCCTAGTGGAGAGCACCCGGCAAGGAATGTGTTGGCAAACGAAACTACAGGCTCACAGGAAGGGACCAGACCAGGCAAAGCGTAGGGATAACCACCAGCAGCAACAAGTAATGAGGAAAAGGCCCCTAGTTAGGAGACAAAAACACAGGGAAGCACTCAAGGAAAGACACATGTGGGCAATATTGTGCAAAGAGTCCACAAGGCTGAGGTCATCTGCACTAACCAAACTCAACCTCTGCATTGAAAACAGAGATAAGCAAATGTTTTACCCTGGGCCGCAATGCAAGTTTTTTTATGGCTAATGCTATGCCAAGCTGAATATATTTCTTACATAATATACAAAGCTAGGTCAGTTCTGAGGGCGTTGCTCATCATTTTAGTCTAAGACAAACATGTCAAATCATTGGATGACCAGCGGCCACCGGGCTGCATGCCTCGTTTAAATAAAAGACATGCTTGTTCTAAGACCTATAAATGAGGATTAATTCCTGCTGACCTTGTTGTTTTGTTGGTGGTTAGGTTTGCAACTATAGCTGCAAATTCTCTGTCAGAAAAAGAAAACCACATAAAGCACCTTTTTGATTCCTAAGAGACTAAGTTACTAAATGTGTGAGCTTTGCGGTGGTGCCTAGATTTAAAGGACCCACCTAATCCATTTATTGGAAATAAATTCTGTTTACTTTTACACACAGTTTTATTCTGAGCATTATCCTAAATTTATAAAATAGCCAAAAACAATCCCTCATATTCCTTGGGAATATGCAGACCATAAACAATATATATATACACAATGAATCTTATGAAATGTGACTTCTTATGCAATTTGAGAAAAGTATTTTTAAGATTATTAGTACAAGAAGGCAATACAAACAGAACTGAATCCTGTTAACACTAAAGTAGACTGCTTCAAGTACATTCATGGAAAGAGCAGAACAAGCAGGCCATGTGAAGCCCACACCAGCTATCATTACACTGGTCCAGTGATCAATACTACAGAGGGTGGTGGAGAGCACTGTGGTAGAGCTCCCTAAGCTCACCTTCACAAAATAGTCAAACAGGGGCCTGTATTTCTTGCCTTGGAGAGAGGCACCTGGAAATCTAGGGAAAAAAGGAGGAACGCAAACGCACAATTAGATTCAAATTATCAACGAAACTAGGTTGCACCCACTGCCTTAGGTTACCGAACAGACTAGTACTTAAAATAGTACTTAAGTACTTAGTATTAAAAATGGTAATATACTTAAAGCTAAACTTGAAAAATATAACTTTTGAGTAATAAAGTGTCTTTTGATTTGTATATTTACCTTTCAAGGATCTCATAGTCATTCTCCAATTTGTAGAGGGCCGGTAATCTGGCTTCCATTAAAATGAATGATTTTCCTCTGACAACATCTATAAGAGCAACAGGAAAAGAGGACTTCAGTGACAGCCAGATCGTGGCTTACTCTAAAGACAAACCTCAGCTCAGCTCTACCACAGGCCACCTGAACCAGCGTGCCCAGCACTCAGAGTAGCACTGCCGATAGGGCTAGCACACACTACTTCCTACATACATGACAAAGCATAAAAAGCAGCAGGCAGCTCAATTGTCATTAATTGCACCTCTAGCCATTTAAAGTGAATTAATCTTTATTTTCTCCTACCAAAGTTAATATATGTGAATGAGTCAAAGTCCTAACATTAACAAACCAAGAAGCTCACAAACACAAGCCCCCATAATATAACTTTTCAATATCTTGGTAGCTCTCTTCTCCTTCTGGCACCCCCATGTGAATGTTAGTACACTTGAAGTTGTCCCAGAGGCTCTTATACTATCTTCATATTTTTGGATTCTTTTTTCTTTTTGCTCTTCTGATTGGGTCTCTTTTGCTTCCTCATATTCTAAATCGCTGATTTGATTCTAGGCACCCTCTATTCTACGTAGCTCATGGATGTGTAGAGCTATAATCTGGTGTGGTCTGAAGGTAGCCATTGGGCACACTGGCTCTGGGGCCACCTGGCAGGATCTACAGAGGGATCTGCAAATGGCTGCTACTTGTATTGGGCTTGAAGCGCCCAGGAGAGGCCCATTGTGAAGCAAGGCAGGCTGCTAGTGCTGGGTCTCACTATGGCTTCAGAGATTTTGGGAAAGTCTGAAGTGTGAGCCAGGACAGGCCATTCATATGGAAACGCTGCTGCAAACAGTTTGAGTGGGGCTGCAAGTTGGAATGTGCGGTGTCTTTGGAAATCACCAGGGCTGAGTCAGGAAATAACAGTGTGAGCAGGGCTGAAGGAAACTTCGATATGGCTGCCAGCTCTGAGATAGGGCACGTTTCAGCAGAGGAACAATGACTCCTGCCAGTATGCCTGTCTGGGAAAGCTGCCCCCAAGTTCTTGCTCTGAGGTCAGACAATTCAATTCCTCCATGTATGTCCCTGGATCCCTCCAAGCCGCTGCCCCAGGGCTCGGACTCAGAGGAAACAGGTCCATGTAAGTTCGTGCACCGGCCCTTTAAGAGGGACTGCCTGGGTCTTCAGCAGCCTCCAGGTCACCCAGCCACAGTCCCCACTAGTTTTTAAAGCCCAGAGTTATGGGGACACATCTTCCCATTCTGGAACCCTGGGCTGGGAGTCTGCGACCCTCCGCTCCTCACAGGAGGCCTCCAGAGCAAAGATATCCCTCCCAGTTAAAAAAAACAGCACATGTATCAGACCTGCCCGAGTAAACGCTATTCTGGATCAAGTTGGCTGTCACGAAAGGTGGAATTTCTTTTCTTTTTTTTAAAAAATATGTAACGCTTCACAAATCTGCTTGTCATCCTTGCGCAGGGGCCATGTTAATCTGTTTCATTCCAATTTTAGTATATGCGCTGCCGAAGCGAGCAATGGAATTTTTTTTCTGGCCTTGAGTTTTTCTTTTCTTTCCATGGCTTCTTTCTTCCACTCTTAGACTTTCCTAGTGATGAGAGCCATGCAGCCCACCCAAGTTCCATGGGAAAGGAAGCTGTGCTTGGGACTCTTCTAGACGTCACCTATGAACTTCTTTATCTGGCTGTTTATGAGTAGCCTTTACAATATTCTTTTGTAACAAACTGGTAATCTAGTATGTACAATGTTTCTCTGCGTTCTGCTTCAGCAAATTAATAGCATCTAAGGAGGAGGTCCTGGGTTAGCCAGAAATATATGTGACATTCTAGACTTGCAATTGGAGTCTAAAGTGGGGGTTGGTGGTGGGGACAGTCTTATACAAGTGAGTCCTTAACCTTTGGGATCTAACTGCAGACAGCTAGTATCTGAATTGAGTAAATTGCTTGGTGGTGTTTAAAAAACACATATCATGCCAAAACCGGTTTGGCTCGGTGGATAGAGCATCGGCCTGTGGACTGAAGGGTCCCAGGTTCGATTCCGGTCATGGGCATGTACCTTGGCTGCAGGCACATCCCCAGTAGGAGGTGTGCAGGAGGCAGCTGGTCGATGTTTCTCTCTCATCGATGTTTCTAACTTCCTATCCCTCTCCCTTCCTCTCTGTAAAAAATCAATAAAAAATATATTTAAAAAAATAAATAAAAATAAAGATAAAAAACACACATCAGAGCCTTAGCTGAGTGGCTCATTTGGGGGGAGCGTAGTCCCTTACACCCAAAGTTTGTTGGTTCCATCCCCAGTCGGGTGCATATGGGAGGCAACTGATCAATATTTCTCTCTCTTTCTCTCTCTCTCTCTCTCTCTCTCCCTCTCCCCCTTGCCCTTCTGCTCTTTAAACACATGCTCTGTGAAGATTAAAAAACAAGCAACCCACACACATCAGATTCCTAGGAATGATGAGATGCCAGCTCTCTGAACCTTCAATACTTCATCTATAATGGGGGCATGATGTGCAAAAGTATGCTAAAATCAGAAAATTATAAAGGAATTTTTACTTTGTATGTCTGCACTATTTTGCTTTTTGGTATGCTATATTTTTAATCTGTCAAAGAGAAAAGCACAGAGCCAAAATGGCCTCACGCATGCTAAAAGCCCATGATACCAAAACCAGGTTTATTATTTGATCTAATTGTTTCAACTTCTCCTAAAAACAACATTAATCAACAAGTCTGGAATTTTCTGGTCAAT
Source organism: Myotis nattereri (assembly GCF_964212035.1). Classification (NCBI taxonomy): domain Eukaryota; kingdom Metazoa; phylum Chordata; class Mammalia; order Chiroptera; family Vespertilionidae; genus Myotis; species Myotis nattereri. The sequence continues at coordinate 3,043,529 of NC_138087.1, forward strand.
ACCAATGAGGTAATCTGTGGCATAGGCTCTCACCATATCCACCCCAAAGGAAAAGGAGGCAATCTGAATAACAAACAAACAAACAAAAACCTTTGCTATTAGCTTCCTCAAAAAATATACACATAGTGCCGGGAGCCGGTCCATCCTTGCTGTTTCAAGGGACCTGGCATATATGGCATACTGTTCTTAATATGTTTGCTCACCTTCTTGGCACTATGTGTTTTAACCAAGGTCACCTCTCTGAGAAAGGTTGTTTCCCCAGGTAGGGATTTTCCCCTGAAGTTAGGGAGGGAATAAAAACCCTTAACTAAGTGCCAGGCGGGTAATTAATCACTTTAACTACGAACAATCATGCTTAAGCTACATAATCTTTACTCCCTGGAATGGAGATAAGAAACGCCCTAACCTTTGTAATAGAGACTGATAGGACTGAATCAACTGGTATAAATACAGTTGTAACAAGACAGCAGGAGACAGAAAGAAGACAGAACCCACACGGAACCTAGAGACAGAAGAACTCCGCTGGAGAGAACATGGCAAAAGATCCTGGACTGAACCTGACTACAGAAATTGGCAAGAGAACCTGACTAGAACCTGGTGACTGAACCTGGCTGGAGAACCTAGACAGAACCTGGCTGGAGAACCCGGCTACAGAACCTGGCTGGAGAACCTAACGAGGAAACATGGCTACAGAACCTGGCTGGAGAACCTGGAGAACCTGGCTGGAGAACCTAGCAAGAGACCATGGACACAGAACCTGGCTGGAGATCCTAAACAGAACTTCGCTAGAGATCCAGACCAGAACTTGGCTGGAGATCCTGGCTAGGCTGCTGATCAACTGAACGCTGTCTCCGTGTCATTTCTTCTTCGCCGACTCCGTCTACGCTTTTGGGAACCCCTGGACCTGCTGGGGTTGGACCCCGGCAACATAGCAAACAGATGTCCTGGTGTAAAAATAATCCTTTCTTTTCTTTCCCTAATAGCGCTCCTTGCCCTACCCCTCTTCCTATAAAAATGCTTCATTTTGTACTATCCTTAGCAGCAACCTTCTACTTGCTAGATGGGATGCTGCCCACTTATAAAAGCCAACTAGACTTTCAACTTTAGTTGGCTGAATTGTTCTTTAACTCATTAGAAGTGAAAACAAAACAACACAACTCTTTTACAGATTGTTTACTCCACAAAAAAATGTTATGTTTACTCTTTCCCAAAATGTTAACAATTATCATATCCATATTAATCATAAGTCACCAAGCTCACACTTACCTTTAATCTTTACATACTGCATATCCGGATTAACACAGAGGGCAAGGTTACTAGGCAGAGTCCAGGGAGTAGTTGTCCAAGCAACCAAAGATATACTTTCGTCTTCCTCCAAAGGAAAGGTAACAAATATTGAAGGATCTTGAACGTCCTCAAATAAAATGAGACAAAGTATTTCTTTTTAAAAATCCATAATAACATGGAAGAAAAAAATCCTAAAGAATAAAAGATTTTCAGAATAAATTGAGCTTTTAAAAAACCATTTGCCACATTTATAAAAAATATATAAATCAAGAAATTCCAAATATATTTTTTAGTATACTTTAAAGTTTTAACAATTACACATTGCACAATGACATTAAGATCAATGGACTGAAGATATGGTGGTGATCCCGTAAGATTACAATGGAGCTGAAAAACTGCTATAGACTAGAGCAGTGATAACAAACCTTTTGAGCTCGGCGTGTCAGCATTTTGGAAAACCCTAACTTAACTCTGGTGCTGTGTCACATATAGAAATTTTTTGATATTTGCAACCATAATAAAACAAAGATTTATATTTTTCATATTTATTTTACATATTTAAATGCCATTTAACAAACAAAAATCAACCAAAAAAATGAGTTCACGTGTCACCTCTGACACGCATGTCATAGGTTCACCATCACTGGACTAGGCTAATGATGCCTTAGGTTCCCTAAGGTCATAAGGCAATGTATTACACAAGTACTTATGTCAGGGGCAAAAATAGAATATTGGGGACTAGCTCTGGTTATGGGAAATATTAATCATGCTCTGTTAACCATGACTGCCTTGTGTTGGTTAAAGAAAGGACTTTCTGACCTGGCTGGGAGTTGTATGCCCCCAGGCCCTGGGAGTCAACCTTAGAACCATTCTCATTCACGAATTGCCTATCATCATGGAAAGATTAACAGCCTTGCTGTCCAAACAATGGAGTCCCACCCCAGCCTCCTACTTTCCCAGGCCTGTAATCCCTACTTCTCCATGTAATCCTTGTCCTACCCTATATAAGCAGCTGGCTTATGGGAGGGCTGCAGAACAGATTTTTGTGGTTGCCCTGCTGCTCTCCTATACTGCTGGAAGTATTGGAATAAAGACTCATATATGATTCAACCCTGTCTCTGCTTAATTGGCTCAAGGAGTGAAAGGCAGCATGGGCCCACTGATTGTCTAGTTATGCTTAGTAGCATTGCCTTACAACTTTCTACAATGTTCAGTATAGTAACATGCTGTGTATACAGCATGTAGCCTAGGAATTGTAGGGAAAGAGAATTTGTCAATTAACACAGGAAACAGCAGATATGGGAGAAGCTCTGAAAACTAAGAAGTTAGCTTTTTGTAAAACACATTTACATTTTAAGAGGAATCTCCACTTGTAAGGGTGTCAGGAAGAGGAAGAACTTATCATTAGAAACTTTTATCAATGCAGGAAACTATGTAAATCTACTTAGCAACCTTACTTTTGTTTGCTGTGATTTTCCTGATAAGCTCCCACAACTGACGTCCCGCCCCCACCCCCAACATCTCTGGCCTTCAGCTGAATTTTGGCAAGTTACTCAGTTTTCCAAGGTCTCTACCATGTATATAGAAGATATACATGCTATTTAAATCTTTTGTTTTTCTCCTGTTAACCTTTTATTACAGGGTATTTGAGCCAAGAACCCAGGAGGGTAGAGGGAAATTATTTTTCTACCCCTAAAGAACAATAAGCTATACCATGTAGCCTAGGTGTATAGTAGGTTGTACCATCTAGATTTGTGTACATGCACTCTGATGTTCTTGCAAGGACAAATGTACTGAACAGATCCTTAAGCAGAGCATGACTGTAGTCACAGATAAAACATTTTAAGTGTATCAATATGGATATATACTGGAAGTTTCACTATTACAATGATCTATTTCATAATAAGTTCATAAGGTGGTACACCTGAAGCGTAGTGGTCCCTCCTTTGGTAAAACTGCTGTTTGAGCTATTCTGTTATTCTTAGTCTCTTATTCTGTAGGTCAACTCTGTTGTTTTTAGACTGTAAAATAACTTTGTTTTTAGCTTGAATAATAGAAAAGATAAATTTAACTGGCCTTGCAAGCTAGCCATCTAAAGGGGCTGATACATGCCCTAACCGGTTTGGCTCAGTGGATACAGCATAGGCCTTCGGACTGAAAGGTTCCAGGTTCGATGCCAGTCAAGGGCATGTACCTTGGTTGCGGGTACATCCCCAGTAGGAGGTGTGTAAGAGGCAGATGATCGATGTTTCTCTCTCATCGATGTTTCTAACTCTCTATCCCTCTCTCTTCCTCTCTGTAAAAAATCAATAAAATATATATTTTAAAGGGGCTGATACACTGATCTCTAATAATAAAAGAGAAACATGCAAATTAGCCATCCCTCCCTACGCTCAAGCCACGCCCACCATTCGATCAGAGTGATATGTAAATTAACCCGACAAAGATGGCGGACCTGTGGGCAGCACGCATGTGCACAGGCACCGAGCTGCTGGGGGCAGGCGTCCCACACCGCCCCGCCCCGGCTCATGCAGGCCGGTGGGCAGCACGCACAGGGGTGAAGCGGCCGGGGGTTGGGAGCGGTAGGACGCCTGGCTTCCACCCAGCCCTGGCCGCTCCAGGCTGGTGCACAGCATGTGGAGGCAAGGAGTGGTCGTGTGGGGCGGGACACCTGGCTTCCGCCCAGCCCCGGTCACTCCAGGCAGGTGAGCAGTGCCCGCTGGCGTCCTGCCCCACCAGGCCGCTCTGGGCCTGTGGGCAGCATGCTGAGAGCCTCTGGGCAGAGGAGACAGGCCGGTGGAGGGCGGCCTGTACTCCCCACATGGCTGCGGTGGCAGCTGTGAGCGCGCCAAGCAGAGCCTGAGGGTCGAGCTGAAATTGCGCCCGCAGGACATCAGCACGGAGTGGCTGCACAAGTCCCACCTCCTGGCCCAGAAGGCGGGCAATTGCGGGGACAGCTTCTGTGGCGGGCCAGATTGACACCCTCCTGGCTGTGCCACAGGGGTTTGCGGATCTGTGAAGCCACAGGCCTCCGGTGCGCACATCCTCTCCTCCCTTCCTGGCATGCGAACATCCCCCAGCACACTGTCACCCTCGTGCGCTTTCAACAGTTGCAGACCCAGGCGCGCACAAGTTCCCCCCCGCCCCTCTGCAGCACTTCCATCAAGCCCAGCATGCCTAAGTCCCCCACAGGAAGTGCACACATCCCCTCCAACATGCTCATGTCCTTTGGGGAGAGTCTGGGTGTTCTGGGTGATAAGGGTGGATGCCTTTGAGATGACAGTGAGAGGGCAGAGTGGTGATGCCCTGTTCCTGCAGAGGCCAGTGCAGTGACGAGATCACCTCTGTGGGGCTAATGCAGGTGCTGAGGCAGGAGCAGGTGCAGACAGACACACCTGGTGGGAGTGGGTGGCCCTAGATGAGGTGCCTTCAGTCAGCGTTCAAGATTAAGAACCCAGAGGCAGCGAGGAGTTCCATTCTCTCAGTGAAACAGTGGGATAGTTGGGGCGACTGCAGAGGAGGAATGTGCACTTTGGGTGCCGGCGCCCATGAGCAAAGACTGCCCTGACTGAGCCTCCCTCCCGTGGGTCCTAGCGCACTCCTGCCGGGCAGCGGGTGACAGGACGTGCTTTTCCGAGTTAGAGAGAAAACATTGATTCTCCTGCTGCCTGCGAAGGTGGAAAGTGAAGTGGGGAGACATGCGGGGAGTGAGCAAGGGTCCCTGTCTGGGGGTTCCAAATCCGCCTTGCTTCCTTTCACCGCTGACTAGAGATATACAGGGTATCCACCCTAAATGTATACACAATTTGAATACCTACTAATTCCAATGCGTTTAAGCATGAGAAGAAAGAAACAACAACGGAGCTGTAATCTGTTAAAAATGCAGGCACAAACCAGCAATCGGACATTCCCCGAGGGGTCCCGGATTGGAGAGGGTACAGGCTAGACTGAGGGGCTCCTTTCCCCCGCCCCCACCCCAGTGCAAGAATTTCGTGCACCGGGCTACTAGTACTGATAATAATTCTCATATTCTCATGCCAAGTGTTTGTTCATCCAAGATTACAGGTGTCTATATAGATATGTACTCAATATTACAAAATTGTCTGTATAGATATGACAGGTGTTTGTTAGATATGATATATACTCAAGATTACAAATTGTCTGTAAAAATAATTTACACAAGGACCTAAAAGGATATAAAAAGAAAATGCTTCCTCCTTTGGGTGTTCAGAATTTGATAAAGGTAGTAATCTGCTCTGAACCTGCACGCAATAAAGATGACTCCTAACTAATTGGCTCATTAGGCGTCTTGTCCAGCTAGCTGATTTGTGATCAACACACCACAAAATAACTGTTTAGGAAAAGTTATTCCTTATTAAAAAATCTAAGTACGAGTCATTCTCAAACACCGTATACATGAAGAACTTATAACACACCAAAAAAAATTTTTTTTAAATATATATTATTGATTTTTTACAGAGAGGAAGGGAGAGGGATAGAGAGTTAGAAACATGGATGAGAGAGAAACATCGATCAGCTGCCTTCTGCACACTCCCTACTGGGTATGTGCCCGCAACCAAGGTACATGCCCTTGACCGGAATCGAACCTGAAACCCTTGATTCCGCAGGCTGACGCTCTAGCCACTGAGCCAAACCAGCTAGGGCATAACACACCAAAATTTTAACAGAGTGAAAAGCTTGGTCTGTCTGACTCCATCTTGTTTAAGCCTGCTTTGTCCCCAGGGCCTTACAGCTTCTGCTTAGTTTTGAAAATAGAAATGCTAATCATTGGAAAATTCTGCTCCAGGCTCCCAAGGAGATAAAGGAAGTATGTACAAAAATGATTATCAAAGATTTGAATGGATTCACATAAATTAGAGTTAACACATCAAGAAGAAGGAACTTTTACAAGCTTCCTTGGATCTATGCTGGCATTCAAATGCCTGCAGTTGTTAATTACCTCTTTGCCCTCCTGTCTTCCTTTTCCCTTGACACAAAAGGCTGAATTCTGTACTTTCTTGAGATGATTTTTTTAGGATGCTTGACTGTCATCTTGTTGGCTGCTGGCTATCTGAATGAAGTCACTTCCTTGCTCTATCACGTTATCACTCAACTCATTGGCTGTTGTGCGGCAAAGAATAGGAACTTGGACTCGTCTACACTAATAAAAGAGAAATATGTAAATTGGTCATCACTCCGCTACACCCACTAGCCAATCAGGATGAGCATGCAAATTATCCCCAACAAAGCTTGCAGATTAATTTGCATATGCAGGCGTGGAGCAAAGACTGAAGGCTCCAGCCTGTGCAGAGACTGAAGACGACTGAAGACTGATGAAGCTTGGCTTCTCCACTGTGGCGGGAGCGGAGAAAGCCAAGCCTCGCTGCCGCGGCCGGAGCAGAGAAAGCCAAGCCTCGCTGCCGAGGCCGGAGCGGAGAAGCCAAGCCTCGCTGCTTCAGCCGGAGTGGAGAAGCCAAGCCTCGCTGCCGTGGCCGGAGCGGAGAAGCCAAGCCTCGCTGCCGCGGCCGGAGCGGAGAAGCCAAGCCTCGCTGCCGCGGCCGGAGAGGAGAAGCCAAGCCTCGCTGCCGCGGCCGGAGCGGAGAAGCCAAGCCTCGCTGCCGCGGCCGGAGCGGAGAAGCCAAGCCTCGCTGCCGCGGCCGGAGCGGAGAAGCCAAGCCTCGCTGCCGCGGCCGGAGCGGAGAAGCCAAGCCTCGCTGCCGTGGCCAGAGCAGAGAAGCCAAGCCTCGCTGCTTCAGCCGGAAAGGAGAAGCCAAGCCTCGCTGCTTCGGCCGGAGCGGAGAAGCCAAGCCACGCTGCCGCGGCCGGAGCGGAGAAGCCAAGCCTCACTGCTTCGGCCGGAGAGGAGAAGCCAAGCCTCGCTGCCGCAGCCAGAGCGGAGAAGCCAAGCCTCGCTGCTGCGGCCGCAGTGGAGAAGCCAAGCCTCGCTGCCGCGGCCGCAGCGGAGAAGCCAAGCCTCGAGGCCAGACCAAAGGCCTGGGTCCCGGGTGCGGGAGGAAAACCGGTGCCGGCAGCCAGGGGAAGGAAGGCCTATTGCGCGAATCTTCGTGCAACAGGCCTCTAGTTTACAATAATTCAGTTCATCAAAGAAATACAATATAAAAGAAACCTAGAGGCAACCAACACACAATCATAGAATGGCAAAAGTGGAAAAATAAAATGCTAAGTGTTGGCAGAATGCAGAGTTATCAGAACTGCCGAGTGGGAGTACACATCAGTATAACCACTTTGAAGCACTCTATTCAAGTATCTATTAGAATGGAAGGCAGCAAACCAGAGCTCACAAGCCAAATTTGGTGGTGTCCTGTTTTCATACAGCCCAAGGGCTGAGAATGGTTTTGACAGAGTTGAGTACTTAATTCAGAGATAATTTGGCTCACAAAGCCTAAAATATTTATTATGTGGCTCTTTATGGAGTTTGCCAACCTGTATACTGGAGCTAAATATAACAATTGACTCAACCATTCCAGTCAAACAGAAATATGTACAGTATATGCCCCAAAAGACAAGTTCTGGGAAGTTCCAGTAGCACTATTGATAAGAAAGTTTGCAGAAGCACATACTGAAAATTAGTGAAATGCCCATCAACAGTAGGATAAATACCAGGCAGTAATGAAAACAGTGACCTACAAACATACAAAATGGACGACTTTAAACGTAATCTTGAGCAAGAGAAACCAGACACAAAAAAGAACACATTGTATGATTCCATTTATACATAACTTAGAATCAGCAAACAACTCAATGCATTGAAAGTAGGGGTGAGGTGTGTGTTTAACCTGAAGGAACCATGAGATGGGAGAGCTACTGACAGGTTGATAAGGTTCTTTATTCTGGGTGCTGGCTTCAGAGATGTATTCATTTTGTGCAACTACATGGAATAGAGCAAGAAAAGGAGGAGCAAAAAAAGGTCTTATTAAAACAGGCCAGTGATGGCGACACGTGAACTCATTTTTTTGGTTGATTTTTCTTTGTTAAATGGCATTTAATTGTATAAAATAAATATCAAAAATATATAGCTGCCGAGACCGGTTTGGCTCAGTGGATAGAGCGTCGGCCTGCGGACCGAAATGTCCTAGGTTCGATTCCGGTCAAGGGCATGTACCTGGGTTGCGGGCACATCCCCAGTAGGAGATGTGCAGGAGGCGGCTGATCAATGTTTCTCTCTCATTGATATTTCTAACTCTCTACCTCTCTCCCTTCCTCTCTGTGAAAAATCAATAAAATTAAAAAAAAAAAATACATAGCTGATTCTCACAGCCAATTGGCCTGGAGGTCAATTCCTCCCAGTAATACCTACAACAATCAAGGCTTAACTACAACAAGACTGTGCACAAAGCCCACAAACGGGTCACCAAGAGTGTCCACCTCAGGTAATTGGGGAGGCTGAGCCACTAGGCCCTATAGGACACCTAGCACACAAAGCAACTCTACCAACACAGGGAAGCATAAAAAAAGCAGAGACAAAGAAACAGGTCACAAATAAAGAAATGGAGGAATGCAAACAACTGGATATAGAGTTCGAAACCACGGTTATAAGGTTTTTCAAAAATTTTCTAGAAACCGCCGATAAATTTAGTGAGACCCTGGAGGATATGAAAAAGACCAACTAGAAATTAAGCATACACTGACTGAAATAAAGAATAATATACAGAGATCCAATAGCAGACAAGGGGATCCCAAGAATCAAGTCAAAGATTTCAAATATGAAGAAGCAAAAAATACCCAACCAGAAAAGCAAAAAGAATCCAAAAATATGAAGATAGTGTAAGGAGCCTCTGGGGCAACTTCAAGCAAACCAACATCCGAATTATAGGGGTGCCAGAAGATGAGAGAGAGCAAGATATTGAAAACCTATTTGAAGAAATAATGACAGAAAACTTCCCCTTCCTGGTGAAAGGAATAGACTTACAAGTCCAGGAAGCACAGAGAACCCCAAACAAAAGGAATCCAAAGAGGACCACACCAAGACACATCATAATTAAAATGCCAAAAGCAAAAGACAAAGAGAGAATCTTAAAAGCAGCAAGAGAAAGACAGTCAGTTATCTACAAGGGAGCACCCATACGACTGTCAGCTGATTTCTCAACAGAAACTTTGCAGGCCAGGAGGGAGTGGCAAGAAATATTCAAAGTGATGAATGCCAAGAACCTACAACCAAGATTACTTTATCCAGCAAAGCTATCACTCAGAATTGAAGATCAGATAAAGAGCTTCACAGATAAGAAAAAGCTAAAGGAATTCATCACCACCAAACCAGTGTTATATGAAATGCTGAAAGGTATTCTTTAAGAAGAGGAAGAAGAAGAAAAAGGTAAAGATAAAAATTATGAACAGCAAATACATATCTATCAACAAGTGAATCTAAAAATCAAGTGAATAAAAAACCTGATGAACAGAGTAAACTGTTGAATATAATAGAACCAGGGGCATAGAAAGGGAGTGGACTGACAATTCTTGGGGGGAAAGGGGTGTGGGGGTGCAGGAAGAGACTGGACAAAAATCGTACACCTATGGATGAGGACAGTGGGGGGGGGGGGTAAGGGCAGAGGGTGGGGTGGGAACTGGGTGGAGGAGAGCTATGGGGGGAAAAAAGAGGAACAACTGTAATAATCTGAACAATAAAGATTTAATTTAAAAAAAATATATATATAAAAATAACTGAGGGACAAATCGTATGATATTTATGAGACAAAGAGAAATATGAACATCAATTATATCCAGAATTTAAAAATTATAAAGTATTTACTATTAAGAATGACTAGTCATAACGTTTTTAGGAAAGATAACAGTAAGACACTGTGGACAGATCATGAGAATTCTCACTTCCTATTACAGAGTGTTTTACAAAGTATCATACTTTAAAAAGATATTAGTTTGTAAGAACATGTAATAAATAACTTCAAAATGCAATGGGTATTTAATTTTAAAGCGTGCCTTTAACATTTATGTAAAACGTTTTTTGTACTCGTTCAATAGAAACTTACCTGGCCACTGGGTAAAGCTAGCAAAAAACTACTGATCCGCAATGTGTTAATGTGCTTAGGATGTAATTTTCTACATTTGTATGTACTTAAAATATTTTATTAAAAAAATACAGCACAATATGAGCACTGTCATTGAAGCATATTTTGGAGACAACAGAAATCATGTCCATCTCAGTAGAATTTGCAAGGATCAAATTGAATGTATGAAAAGCATTCTATAAGATGCAAAGTGCTTTCAGAATGCAAGTTTTAATATTTTCAAATTGGAGCTATGAAGTAAGACTTCCTTCCTAAAATCAATGTCCTTTAAAAACAAAGAGGGTTAGATAAATTTTTAGAAATGAAAGCACCTCTTAGATACACACAGATACACACACATGAGAACATATAGGTCACAGATAGTTTCAGAAGACTTACTTCTTTTACTATCTTTCTAGATAAGGTAAAGGAGTATACTATACAATAAGATCCTAATATGCTAAATGCCTGGTTGTCCATTCAACCAATCAAAGGGTAATATGCTAATGATATGCTAAGGCCGCTCAACCACTCGCTATGACATGCACTGACCAGTAGGGGCAGACAGTCGACCAGTCAGTTGCTATGACAGGCACTGACCACCAGGGGACAGATGCCCCGACTGGTAGGTTAGCTTGATGCTGGGGCCAGCCAATTGGGAAAGAGCGAGACAGGCTGGACATGCCCTGGAGTTCTCCCACAGTCCCTCTGTTGCTGGGCAACCTCCTGCGTCCCTCCACAGCCCCGATCGGCACCAGTGGGGTCCCTTGGCCTGACCTGTGCCCTCTCGCAATTTGGGACCCCTTGGGGGATATCGGAGAGCCAGTTTCGGCCCAATACTGCAGGCCAGGCTGATGGACCCCAATGGTGCACAAATTCATGCACCAGGCCTCTAGTACTTTATAAATGTCAGGCATGTCTAAACTCTTCTATCATACCAACGACAGGAAATTCCATTTATTAGAGAAAAGATTAAAATACTGTGCACCAAAAAATAAATAAATAAATAAATAAATAAAATACTGTGCACCAATCCCCAATCAGAATTTTTCCCAAATAAATCAACTACGAGATCCTAGATGAGTGATAAAAATCACCAAAACCGCCAAAACCGGTTTGGCTCAGTGGATAGAGCGTCAGCCTGCGGACTGAAGGGTCCCAGGTTTGATTCCGGTCAAGGGCATGTACCTGGGTTGCGGGCACATCCCCAGTAGGAGATGTGCAGGAGGCAGCTGATCGATGCTTCTCTCTCATAGATGTTTCTAACTCTCTATGTCTCTCCCTTCCTCTCTATAAAAAATCAATAAAATATATTAAAAAAAAAATCACCAAAACCAACAAATCCTGTGAAACAGTGAGTGGAGGGAACCAGGGCAGAGATGAACTTGTAAACCTAAGAGAAGCACAAACATGGTCAAAACAAGCAAAACCTATGACATTAAGACACATCATTAACAAATCTCATAAGGGGTTGGGGGTGAAATCCCTTGTTTTTAAATTTAACAGAGCCTTGGTTCAGTGACTGACAACATTACCAACATGCAGGATGAATGATCAAATTAACAAGACTCCCTAGGCTGACACTCTACATTAGGACTGTTACCTTGGTCACCACACCTTTTACCTTCCAAGAACGTAACTTAATGCCCAAGGATCTTTTACATACCTTGTAATTCTGGTGAGATTCGAAGTTAGAAAGTGGAGTGTTGCATGCAGTGGAAAAAGGCATGACTTTCATGCCTCTATAAACAAGGCCTTTATCATAAAGTTGTTTGAAGACCCACCTATCAAGTAAAGAGACGTTTTAGAATCCTAAATAATAAAATGCTAATATGCAAATCAACAAAACAGCAAAACGACTGGTCACTATGACGTGCACTGACCACCAGGGGTAGACAGTAAATGCAGGAGCTGCCTCCTGGTGGTCTGTGCACTCCCACAGGGGGAATGCCACTCAGCCAGAAGCTGGGCTCACGGCAGGCGAGTGCAGTGGCGGGAGTCTCTCTTGTCTCTGTGGCAGCGCTAAGGACCCCTTGAAGGATGTCTGACTGCCAGCTTAGGCCCGCTCCCTAAGCCGGTAGTTAGACATCCCCCGAGGGGTACCGGACTGTGAGAAGTTGCAGGCTGGGCTGAGGGCCCCGCTATCCCCCAACACACGAATGTCATGCACCGGGTCTCTAGTAATTATATAACCAAAATTCTCTTTCCCCAAAGGCAAATATTTATGCCAGGTTTCATTAATAGTTTGTGTCAACCACAGACATGAAAACACAATGTTTCTCAACTGAAGATTCACTGGTAAATTACAACAGATCACAATGAGCCTTTATATAGACATGAAAATGCTATTATCTGTTGACATGGAAACATGTTCATATCTTAATGTTGACTGAAAAAAGTTGACACCATAATGTACAGAAAGGTACCAATTATGCAAAACTGCACATTTCAGTCCAGACAGTCCTCAGGTTATATCAGACTTGATGTATGTCGTTTCGTGGTTATGTTGCCATCATATATATATATAAAAGTTCCGTCATTTTGACGTATGTGCTTTATGTTTTTTATTATTTATTTACCACAAGGTCAAGAATTATTATCTTTCTTTTATATTTTTCTTACTGTTTCACTTCATTACTGCTGTGTATGTACTCCATGTGAGTGACGTAGGTCAGTGATCAGCAAACTGCAGCCCCTTGAATGTGGCTCTTCCACCAAATACCACGTGCAGGCGCACACGTACAGAGCAATTGAAACTTCGTGGCCACCCTCAAGGGGCCAAAGAGCCGCATGTGGCTTGCGAGCCGCAGTTTGCTGGCCACTGACATAGGTGCTTACATAGGTGGGTTCCTACTTAAGGCAAAAATTGCGTTACGTCATGCCGTAGGAACAGATCTCCCATGTAACCCGAGGACCTACTGTATACATATTTACATTTTTCAGGAGTGCTGAAAAAATAGATTTCCAATAACATCTTAACTATGGCTGGCATTTTAGTTTTTCGTTTTTAAATAGTTTTCTGGTGTATTGCTTAAATTTCACTATAATGGGTAGTTTCACTGCACTGGGATTAAAGTCAGTATGTCTGCTATACCTAGCCAAAAACTTTAGCATGCTATTTTAAGTTAAATGTACTAACAGAACTGCAAACATCCATAAGAATCATCGTAGATTTTCTCGTGACTACTCACCTCTCCCAATTAGATGCAAGAATGCACTAGTGAGAACCCTTATTTAATTCTGCCATATTAAAATTCATCTTCAGTCTCATTCCTCCTATTTGTCTGTCAAAATAAATGAACTAAGCCCTCTCTCCTTTGCTAAAATACAGTTTTATGAAAACTTTATATTTGTTCATGGTATTCTTTTGGCTGCAGATAAAGCTTAACTATGTGCCTTATTTATATGCCAAGACTTTCCTCAGGAAGACTAACATCTCAATACCAACCGACTTTAAAAACTGTTTTCCTGAGTCAAGTATGTTTTATGTAAATTAAAAGTATAATTTAGAGCTGTATTTCCCAACATGTAGGTACTAGCCATAGGTGCTCATTTAAATTTAAATTCATGCCGAAACTGGTTTGGCTCAGTGGATAGAGCGTCGGCCTGCGGACTGAGGGGTCCCAGGTTCGATTCCGGTCAGGGGCATGTACCTGGGTTGCGGGCACATCCCCAGTGGGAGATGTGCAGGAGGCGGCTGATCGATGTTTCTCTCCCATCGATGTTTCTAACTATCTATCTCTCTCCCTTCCTCTCTGTAAAAAATCAATAAAATATATTTAAAAATAAAAAAATAAATAAATTTAAATTCATTAAAACTAGAAATTCAGTTTCTCAATCACAGCGGCTACATTTAAGTGCTTAATAGCCCCTGTCTAGAGCATAAATAGTGCCTGCTTTTTCAGATGTTTAACATGAACCCTGGTTTTTAGATGCTCCAATCATGAAAACTCCAGCTGTTCAATGAATAGGAAGCTGCCTGCCCAAAGTCCCTAGCACAGGGGTGGGCAACTGCAGGCACGCATGCCAAACATGGCACTCCAGTAACTTTTGCTGGCACACGAAACCCTCTCCTATAATCTTCCATTTACAATTTTTTTCTTAGTATCGACTTTATTTTTCAGATACATTCAGTGTAGGTGCATCTTAGATAAAGAAATAATTTTACATAACATGTATACATTAAAAAATAAACGTATTTTTCATCATCATATACTGTTTTTGTCGCTCGAATGAGTTTTATTATTTCTTCAAGATTCTTCACATACGTACACCTTAAGAGATATCAAGTAGGTGTAACATGTTCGCAAAAAATTAGGGTTGGCACGCAGAAGAATTTTGAGTCAGAGATTTGCTGGTTTTGGCATGCACTCACAAAAAAATTGCCCACCCCTGGGCTAGGCAATGTGTGTGGGGCACAGGGCATAACAGAACTGTCTGTACCCTGCTCTTAGTTTTGCTATGAACCTAAAAATGCTGTAAAAAAAATTAAAAGTTTTAAATCTTTAAACACCAAAACAACCCATCATTACTCTATTATGTAATACAGGGATGGGCAAAAGTAGGTTTATAGTTATGAGTATGCAAAATACTGTTCATTCTTGTATTATTTAATTGCTGTATTTTCTATTTTCTAAAATTAGTGAATTTAGAGAGATAGATAGATAGAGATATCAATCTGTTGCTTCACTCATTCAGGCATTCATTGGTTAATACTTGTGTGTCCCCTGACCAAGATCAAACCTGAAACTGTGGTACATTAGGACAATGTTCTAACCAACTAACCTATGCAGCCAAGGCTAATTATTACATTTTCTTTATGAAAAACTGGAGAGCTATTTTTGTCCACCCCTGCATGACAAAATATTCATTATATTTACAATTTCAAATAAACCTACCAGACAGATTCCATGAATTCTGGATAGAGTGTTTTATAGTCATTGTCAAAGTCAATCCATCGGCCAAGTCTGGTAACAGTAGACTAAAAAAATATAAATATTAGTTGTTAGAGAATATTTGTTATTGTAAATCAATGTGTTTTACTTCTTTATCAGCACATGTAATGATTTTTGGAAAACAGAACAATCAATGATTGAGGTAAATCTATACTGCTATCAACATACTATGTAAGATTAAGCACCAGATTCTTCTGGCATTCATCCTATATGAAAATGTTATTTTCAAGTTATCAATATGCCCTTACAGTCTACCAAAGTTACCATTCAACAAAAGCTATAGCTATAACTGTTGCTGGCAAGAATTATTAATGGATATTAAAACTACTGAGTTAAAGTATGAGAAACAGGATATTTGCAAAGAATCTCCCCACAGAATACTAATTAGAAAGGAAAAACTCCAACTTTACAATAAAGAAACCTGACACAGATCACCTTAGTAACCAAAGTTAACATAATCAATGAGACATATCAGTATCACAGGCCTCCTAATGGCGGACTAAAGATATGATGTCACTTCTGAGACAGTTTTTCTAAAAATGCAAATCCTAAATTGAATCATGAAAAAACAGTAGATATTGAGGGAATTTCTTTAAAATAACTGGTTTGGCCCTAACCGGTTTGACTCAGTGGATAGAGCGTCGGCCTGCGGACTCAAGGGTCCCAGGTTCGATTCCGGTCATGGGCATGTACCTTGGTTGCGGGCACATACCCACTAGGGAGTGTGCAGGAGGCAGCTGATCAATGTTTCTCTCATCGATGTTTCTAACTCTCTATCCCTCTCCTTTCCTCTCTGTAAAAAATCAATAAAATATATTAAAAATAAATAACTGGTTTGTGCCGGGAGCCGGTCCATCCTTGCTGTTTCAAGGGACCTGGCATATATGGCATACTGTTCTTAATATGTTTGCTCACCTTCTTGGCACTATGTGTTTTAACCAAGGTCACCTCTCTGAGAAAGGTTGTTTCCCCAGGTAGGGATTTTCCCCTGAAGTTAGGGAGGGAATAAAAACCCTTAACTAAGTGCCAGGCGGGTAATTAATCACTTTAACTACGAACAATCATGCTTAAGCTACATAATCTTTACTCCCTGGAATGGAGATAAGAAACGCCCTAACCTTTGGAATAGAGATTGATAGGATTGGAATCAACTGGTATAAATACAGATGTAACAACACAGAACTTGGAAGACAGAACTTAGAAGACAGAACCAAGAGAGACAGAACCTACACACAGAACCTAGACACAGAACCTACACAGAACCTAGAGACAGAAGAACTTCGCTGGAGAGAACATGGCAAAAGATCCTGGACTGAACCTGACTACAGAAATTGGCAAGAGAACCTGACTAGAACCTGGTGACTGAACCTGGCTGGAGAACCTAGCAAGAGAACATGGACACAGAACCTGGGTGAAGATCCTGAACAGAACTTGGCTGGAGATCCTGGCTAGAGATCCTGGCTAGGCTGCTGATCAACTGAACTCCGTCTCCTTGTCATTCCTTCTTCGCCGACTCCGTCCACACTTTTGGGGACCCCTGGACCTGCTGGGGCTGGACCCCAGCAGGTTTGTACTATTTAAAAGTGACAAGGGCAAGCTCTGGCTGGGTAGTTCATTTGATTAGAGCATCCACATCGGATACACAGAGGTTTTGGGTTCAGAGTACATTCAAGAACAATCCGATGAATCCTATCTAATAAAGACAGAATATGCAAACTGACCATCACTTTGTGACAAAGATGGCGGCGCCCACAGCCAACAACACGGGAATGTGCAAATTGACGCGACAAAGATGGTAGTGGCTGGGCCGGGACACAGGTGTTCCACCCCTCCTCGGCCGCTCCAGACCTCTGGACAGTACCCACGAGCGGCCTGGGCGGGGCGGGACACTTGCTATGGGGGAGAGGGCAGGAGGTGGAGGGAGCTACAGGAGGGGGGCAGGGCCGGAGCGAAGATGGAAGGCGGCTCTGGCCCGGAGCTAAGGCTGAAGGCGGCGGCCTGAGTGAAGGGCTGGGTCCTGGGTGCCGGAGGGAAGCTGGTGCCGGCAGCCAGGGGACGGAAGGCCTTTCTTGCATGAATCCCAATGCATTGGACCTCTAGTGGATGAATAAATGGATAAAAAAATTGCTGTTCCTCCCTTTCTAAAAAATAAATTTAAAACTTTTTAAAAGATTAAAAAAAAGTGAAAAGGTCATAAATGACAAAAAAGATAGAGGTCACGTTCCAGATTAAAGGAGACTACGGAGGTATGACAACTAAATGCAGTGTCTGCTTCTAAACTGTATTTTGGATCAGAAATAAAAATTAGTGGAACTGGTTAAATTTGAAAAAGGTCTAATGTATCAATGTTCATTTCTTTCTGATAATTTGCTTCTGTTAATTATACTTTAGTTATTGAAGGTGTTAGCTAATAAGTAAAGGATAAAAGAAAACTCTTGATACAACTTCGTAATTTTTAATAAACCGGAATTATTTCACAATGAACAATTTAAAAATAAGGGGGGTGGGGGAAGACCTATACATGTTATAATCAGGATTTTTCCCTACTGGTAACCAGGCAAGGAAAGTTAGATTAAAGAAAGTTAGGAGAAAATTTAGAAGCTCTGAGTTTTTAGGTCCATGAAATAAAATTTTATTCACCAATGAAAAGAAGTTACTCAGTGCTTTGAGCAGAGAAGAGCAAGATGAGCACAGTCTTGTGGGAGAGAGAACTTCACAGGCTGAGTGGAAAGAGCATGAGCAAGAGACCAATTAGGAGATTGTTACCGAAATGAAGAGGTGAGAAGCTAGGGAGAGGTTGATGGAATGATAAATGACTAAATAAGAGATGCTAACAAGACTTGATAGAATTTGACGGTAGATGTGACTGTGAGGATTAATGTTTAAAGCCTGAGTCCACTGGCAGAATAGTGAATTCTGAGGAACAGCAAGTTTAGGAAATCAAAGTGGTAAGATGGCAAAGAAAAAAAAATACAACAAAGCTGTTAAGTGGCACAATCTAATTAATAAAAAGGCCAGGGAGAAAATAAGGAGGTGAGGACCTGTGTTGCTAAGCCCTTAAGAGAGGGCAGAGCTCTGACAGCACTGGACAGTTACGTACAGGTTCCAGCTGTGGGAGCAGCACCACTAAAAGGAGTGGGCAAGATGGGAGTTCATGTAACAATCAGTCCAAATTAGAATTGTTTTTAACATTTGATTTTTTTGTTTGTTTGTTTTACAATATTAAAGTTAACTTAATAGCTAGGTCAGCCTGATTCGTCATATACTGTGTGCAGGTAAAGGATTAAATATGGAGGATTAATCAAGCACATAGAAATAACAGAAGCTTCAGTTTAACTAGTCTACGTATTAGGGTTGGAGGTGGAAGCAAAACACTCTTTTAAAAAGGAATGGTTGACACCTTAAGTTACAACTTCACATGGACAGCCATACTTCTGGGAGCATCATAAAATGCACAAAGGACCAGAAGTCATTTTAACATCCATTTAAACTACAAGTTTTGGTCCATTCTACTGAAAATAACAGAACATACCTTCCACTCAGTAGAATATCTCATCACAATTGCTCGGCACTGATTGTTATACTCCACAATCCCCATTTTGGCTACATCCTCTGGTCCTCTGATTCCTAGTATCTTATCTATTTCATATTCCTGAAAATTACAATAACATTGTTAACATCGCTGCCCTATGAAACAAAATGCAATTGAACTCTAGAAAATAAAACATTTTAAAATAAGTTCTCAAAAAATCTAGAGAAAATGAACTATAAATAGTATTATAGAAATGAAGAAGAAAAAATCTGATTATAATAAAAATTCATACTAATACATAGTACATAATGAAATCTAATGCTTATTAAAAAATCAAAACATAAGGCTGGTGACTCAAACATACCACAGGTAAGCCATGACAATCCCATCCAAATCTTCTGTCAACATGAAACCCACTCTGGTGAGCATATCTTGTAACTATATCTTTAATTGTCCCCGCAAGTATATGTCCATAGTGAGGTAGTCCAGTGGCAAAAGGAGGCCCATCATAGAAAGTAAATCTAACAAAAAGAATAAAAATATGTGATTACTTTAAAACAAACAACAAAAATGTAGGACAACTTTTTTTAATAGATGGCAACTGTCTCAGTGGAGTGTTCAGGAAGAAAAGTGGTGAGTGCCTGGCTGGCGTGGCTCAGCTGTTGAGCGTGGACCTATGAATCAGGAGGGAACGGTTTAATTCCCGGTCAGGGCACATTCCCGGGTTGCAGGCTTCATACCCAGTGTGCGGCATGCAGGAGACAGCCCATCAAAGATTCTCTCTCATCAGTGATGTTTCTATCTCTCCATCACCCTTTCTCTCTGAAATCAATAAAAATATATTTTTAGCCGAAACCGGTTTGGCTCAGTGGGTAGAGCGTTGGCCTGCGGACCAAAAGGTCCCAGGTTCGATTCCGGTCAAGGGCATGTACCTGGGTTGCGGGCACATCCCCAGTAGAAGATGTGCAGGAGGCAGCTGATTGATGTTTCTCTCTCATCGATGTTTCTAACTCTCTGTCTCTCTCCCTTCCTCTCTGTAAAAAATCAATAAAATATATTTTTAAAAAATATATATGTATATATATATTTTTTTAAAATATA
Source organism: Myotis nattereri (assembly GCF_964212035.1). Classification (NCBI taxonomy): domain Eukaryota; kingdom Metazoa; phylum Chordata; class Mammalia; order Chiroptera; family Vespertilionidae; genus Myotis; species Myotis nattereri. The sequence continues at coordinate 3,063,427 of NC_138087.1, forward strand.
TATATTAAAAAAATAAAAAGAAAAGTGATTAAAATCTATTTTGCTCTCTTTTTAAATTTTTGACTTCAGATAAATACATGAAATTGGCAATGTAGCAGAATACAAAATCAACACCAAAAATCTATGGCTTTTTTATACACCAATAATAAATTCTCAGAAAGAGAAACTAAACAAACAATCCCATTTACCACTGCAAGAAAAATATTAAAATAACTTAGGAATAAACTAAGGAGGCAAAAGACTTGTACTTGGAAAGATACAGAACACTGAAAAAAAAGATAAAGGGAGAGATATATACAAGTGGTAGAGTATTCCGTGTTCATGGATTGGTAGAATTAACATTACAATGTCCATACTACCCACGGCAATCTACAGATTCAATGCAATCCCTATTAAAATACAAACTGCATATTTCACAGATCTAGAACAAATATTCCAAATATTTATATGGAACCAAAAAGACCCCAAATATCCTCAGCAATCTTGAGAAAGAAAAACAAAGTTGGAGGAATCACAATACCAGATATCAAATTATACTACAAAGTCACCATAATCAAAACAGGAAGATACTGGCACAAGAACAGGCATATAGACCAATGGAACAGAAAAGAGACCCCAGAAATTGCCCCAAGCCATTACGCTCAATTAATATTCGACAAAGGAGTCAAGAGCATACAATGGAATCAAGATAGTCTCTTCAATAAATGGTGTTGGAACAATTGGAAAGATACATGTAAAAGAATGAAACTAGACCACTAACTTACACCATACACAAGAATAAACTCAAAATGGATACAGGACGTAAGTGTATGTAGTGAAACCATAAAAATCCTAGAAGAAACCAGGCAGCAAAATCTCAAACATCTCTCATAGCAATATGGTTATGGATACAGCTCCTCAGGCAAAGGAAAACAAGGAGAAAATAAACAAATGGGACTACATCAAAATGAAAAGCTTCTGCACAGCAAAAGAAACCATCAACAAAACAACAATAAAGCCCACTGCATGGGAAAACATATTTGGCAATGATACATCTGACAAAGGGTTAATAACTAAAATACATAAGGAACTCATACAACTTAACAAAAGGAAGACAAACAATCCAATTAAAAAATGGGCAAAGGACCTAAATAGATACTTCTCCAAAGTGGACCAAAGTGGACATATGAAAAAATGCTCAAGCCCTGGCCGCCTTGGGTCAGTGGATAGAGCATCAGCCTGGGATTGAAGGGTCCCAGGTTCTATTCCAGGCAAGGGCACATGCCTGGGTTGCAGGCTTGATCCCCAGTAGGGGGGGCGGGGGGGGCGTGCAGGAGGCATCCAATCAATGATTCTCTCTCATAATTATAATTTATGTTTCTATCTCTCCTTCTCCCTTCCTCTCTGAAATCAATAAAGAAATATATATACATATTTTTAAAATATATTTTATTGATTTTTCACAGAGAGGAAGGGAGAGGGATAGAGAGTTAGAAACATCGATTAGTTGCCTCCTGCACACCTCCCACTGGGGAGGTGCCCGCAACCAAGGTACATGCCCTTGACCGGAATCGAACCTAGGACCTTTCAGTCTGCAGGCCGCCGCTCTATCCACTGAGCCAAACCGGTTAGGGCAAGAAATATTTTTTTTAAAAATGCTCAAAATCACTGATCATCAGAGAGATGCAAATTAAAATGACAATGAGCTATCACTTCATACCTGTCAGAATGGCTACTATCAACAAATCAACAAATGACAAGTGCTGGAGAGGATGTGGAGAAAAGGGAACCCTAGTTCACTGCTGGTGGGAATGCAGACTGGTGGCACCATTATGAAAAACAGTATGGAGTTCCCTCAAAAAATTAAATATGGAATTGCCATTTGACCCTGCGATCCCAATTCTAGGAATATATCCCAAGAAACCTGAAGCACCAATCAGAAAGAATGTATACACCCCTATGTTCTTAGCAGCACAAAGTACAATAGCTAAGATCTGGAAACAGCCCATCAGTAGATGAGTGGATAAATTCAGATAAATGATTATTTATTGCAGGTCCTGCCTTGAAAAAAGCTAGTTATGGGGGAGCTGGAGAGGCCTCCATTGGGCCACCTATTCTTCATTGGTTATTCATCCTGATGCTAAACAATAAAGCTATTCATCAGTAAAATAGGGCACCAAACGCCTATCTCATCAAGTTTTTGAGCAGAAGACACATGATTAAAAACAGAACAAAACTGGTCGTTAGGTGAAGGGAGATTATAGACAGGAGGCAACCTAACAGAAGGCTAGTCTAAGTAATTAATGAGGTGGTGATAATGAGAAAAGTGGAAAGGAAGAGTGTGATATGTAAACTCTATTCAATAGTGGTCCAAATTTAAATAGCTTTTAACATCTGAATTTCATTAGACCAAATTCAGGTTAATCTATTCAGAAGAACTCTTAAACTGAATCTAACCTAATAATTAAGAACTCATTCATTCAAAGTATATCTACAACTGAGAGTACCTACTATATAGAGCTAGAGACTCTGGGAATACAAAGTGAATAAAATAGTGATGGCGAACCTTTTGAGCTCGGCTTGTCAGCATTTTGAAAATCCTAACTTAACTCTGGTGCCATGTCACATACAGAAATTTTTTGATATTTGCAACCATAGTAAAACAAAGATTTACATTTTTCATATTTATTTTATATATTTAAATGCCATTTAACAAAGAAAAATCAACCAAAAAAATGAGTTCGCGTGTCACCTCTGACACACGTGTCATAGGTTCGCCATCACTGGAATAAAAAGTTCCTGCCTTAATTGAACACAGTCTAAGAAATGACTAGTCTTAAGGACTCTATCTTTACCAAGAAATTCACATACTTTGGCCTATGTTTTGACTGCTTTAGGCATTCTTGGAAACAATTAAATTCGGACCAGAACTGCAAGATTTTCTCTTCTTCAGCAGGAAAATCGATGTTTTCTGGAACTTGCTGAACCATTTTGTTGCTGCAAGAGAAATCAAATTTATTATTCTCAAAGAGAAGTCTAGTCTAGAAATAATTACCATACATTAAAATGAGTGTACGTTACTTTAAAAATAATTAACGTTTTTTAGGTAAATTTCACACACTATCAAGTTCACCCTTTAAAGTGTACAATTCAGCCGAAACCGGTTTGGCTCAGTGGATGGAGCGTCGGCCTGCGGACTGAAGGGTCCCAGGTTCGATTCCGGTCAAGGGCATGTACCTGGGTTGCGGGCATATCCCCAGTAGGAGATGTGCAGGAGGCAGCTGATCGATGTTTCTCTCTTATCGATGTTTCTCACTCTCTATCTCTCTCCCTTCGTCTCTGTAAAAAATCAATAAAATATATTTAAAAAAATAAATAAATAAATAAAGTGTACAATTCAGTGATTTTTAGTATATTCATGAAGTTGTGCAACTGTCACCATGCTAATTCCAGAACTTTTTCATCAATGCTCCCTCCCCATCCTCTAAAAACCTGTACACATTAGCAGCCACTCTCCATTCCCTTTTTTCCAGTCCCCCGACAATCATAAATCTGCTGCTTCTAAAGATTTTCCTGATCTGGACATTTCATATAAAAGGAATAATGTATGTACAGCCTATTTTGTCTGGCTTCTTTTATTTAGAATTATGTGTTCAAGGTTCATCCATGTTGTTATATATATATATATATATGTATATATATATATATATTGATATTTTCTATACTGAATATTTCATTGTATCAACACGCCATGTTTTGTTTACCCATTCATTAGGACTCTTTCCACTTTTTGGCTATTATGAAGAATGCTATGAATATGAATATATGTTTTTGTGTGGGCCTAATGTTTTCAGTTAGGGGGGCATGGAGGAGGCAGCCCATTGGTGCTTCTCTCTCATTGATATTCCTATCTCTCTCTCCAACTCTGTTGGAGACCAGGTATAAGCTGACACGGTCCTTGCACCTGAAGGGGCTAGCAAGGCTGGGACCCTTACCCACACAGTTTTCCCAGACTTGTTTGGATGGCGGTTATCAGTAGAATGAGAGCCTTTGTAGAATGAGAACAGCCTTTCATGGCTTATCAAGAAGTCGGTGACTATTTACTGAGATTTGCTGTACCGAGAATTTGTCCTTCTGCTCTGTCTCTCCCTTAGAGATTAAGAGGAACAAAGAATACATTCCTCTTGACAGACCTCCTATTCAGTGTTTTGTGTATAAAAGGCATTGCGTGGTTAATAAACTCACTGCAGTTCCTCGATTGAGCTGCAATCCTCCCGATCCCGCTCTCCTGTCTTTCTTTCTTTTCTCAATTCCCACCTCCCTACCTCAGCCCAGTTCAACCTGTCAGGCTGGCCCTGACACATCTCCCTTCTTTTCTCTCTGAAAATCAATAAAAACATATTAATAGAAAAAATAAAAAAAAGAAAGAAACCACTACCTTAAAAAGGTTGTAAATTTTTAGCTCCTATATTTAGGTCATTGATCCAGTTATTTGTATATACAGTGTAAAACAGGGATATTTATTAGAGGCCCAATCCACGAAATTGATGCACTGGGGGGGGGGGGGGGGGGTTTGCTCAGCCTGGCCTGCACCCTCCCGCAGTCCCGCAGTCCAGGAAACATCAGGGGATGACCGACTGATGGCTTAGGCCTGTCTCCCCGCCCCCCCCCCCCCATCAGACATCCTTAGCGCTGCGGGGGAGGCGGGAAAGGCTCCCACCACCAACCCTGTGCTCACCAGGCTCACCAGCTGTGAGCCATGCTTCTGGTGCACTGACCACCAGGGGGCAGCTCCTGAGTTGAGTGTCTGCCCCCTGGTGGTCAGTGTGTGTCACAGCGACTGGTCATTAAGCCATTCAGTTTATTTGCATATTAGCCTTTTATTACATAGGTTTTTTGGGTTTTTTTTAACAAGTTAGAGTCAAGTTTTATTTTGAAGGAGAAATAAATATGACTGGGTAATGACTTGATGCCTGGGGGTAGGATAAGAATGTTGAGTGTCTTGTTTCCATTTCTTGTGGATGGTGATACATGGTATTTTTAAATTATTACAAAACTTGTGTCCAAATCACATTATTCACCAATTTTTCACCTACAATGTAACATTTAGTAATTGTAGACAATATGCTTCTAAAAATAAACAAAAAAAAATTTGGGAATTCTATCTAATGATAATATAAATTCAATAATAATAATTTTAAAAATCTCAAAAATAGGTAAGAATTAGCAGGTTTGGCTCAGAAATACAGCATCAGCCTGTGGACTGAAGAGTTCCAGGTTTGATTCTGTTCAAGGGCACATGCCCGGGTTGCGGTCCTCAGCAGGAGGAACCGATCAATGATCCTCATTGATGTTTCTCTCTCTCTCTTCCTTCCTCTCTAAAATCAATAAATATATATTTTTAAAAATAGTAAGAATTAGTACCTACAATCATAAGACAGAAAGCACTTCTGTTGAAATAACTTCATCTCTTTAGCCTCATTTGTTAAACTTCAATCACAGTAACTTGCTATTGAAGAATGAGACCTAAAAAATTTGGAAGCTAAAAAGATGAGAATCTCACATTCAAAGAATTACCAGCTCATTCCAATTTTCTATTTTATCCTTTTTATTGCTTGTGGTTTTTGGACAGGACAAACCTTACAGTTCTCTGATTCAGTCTCTAGTGAGAGGTCTTAAAAGCGTCCTTACAAGAATTTTGCTAATAATCTCATGTAGAAACCTTGACCATCCCAGGGCTTAACTATCTAGTTGAGTATCCTCACGTCCACCCCCTCAAGGCCCATGTAGTCTTACTTTATAATCTTAACTAGGATGGTGACCAGATTTCCAAGCCAACAGCAGATTGGAAGGGGACAGGATAGCTGATAATGAGGAAACAACAGAGAAGATGGAAAACCTTAACGATTCAATAACTATCGAAGTCTGGGGTTTCTAACGAGAAATTCTGAAAACACCAAAGCCTAATCAACGAGACTGCGCCATGTCATCAAAACAAAAAGGTTGTTACAAGAGATTTTTTCTTTCCATTATTTCTGAGATGCAAGTTTTATACAGGAAAAAAGTAAGAGAAGTACCAGAGGCCACTTAATTTATTGTCCATTTCTGAGTGGAGTGTGCCATTAAACGGCTTAAACACAAGTTAGGGGCATTTTGGACCTTCTGCTCTTGTTACACCTCCAGCCTTTCAAGGTCCTACTCGTTCAGTACCGTATTTCAGGACCCTTTCGGGATCGCACTGGAAGGCTAGATCTTCAGCTACCAACACATTGATTTCGTCGCTTCCAATGCCCCCGCGGCTGGCCCCGTGACTGCCAGGCCTGCGGGAGCTGCGGGAGCAGCTGGCCAGCCGCCTCCGGACGGGAGTCGGCACCCACACCTCACCAAGCCCCCGGGGTTCGCGCGCACGTGGCAGCGTGAGCGTCAATGCTCTGCAGCGGTTCTGAACAGTCAGGAACACGCAGCGGAACTTTTTTTTTTTTAATCCTCGCCCGAGGATATCTTTCCATTGATTTCTAGAGAAAGTGGAAGGCAGGGGAAGAGAGAGACAGAGGGAGGGAAACATGGGCAGCCCAGCCGGGGCGGGGTAGGAGCTGCAACCGAGGTAAGTGCCCTCGACCAGGAGTGTCAACGCCCAACGCTTAGGTCCCCGGGCCGATGCTCTAACCGTTGGCCCACCGGCCAGGGCTTACCTTTTTCTTTTTTTGAGTAAATGAGACTTATGAAGATGGCTCATAACTTTGATAGCATTTTTTAGGGAGCTACTACTGCGCAAAAGATTAAGAGTCACTGCATTATTATGCCAAACACCAAGACCTCAACTCCTACCGACTAGTTCAAGGCCCCAACCCCATCGCAGCTCGGAGAAGCCGCCTCTCCCACCCCAAGCCCACGGCAGGTCCGCCCGCTACCCGGCCCCGCCCGCACGCCGCTCGTGGTTCTCAGGGAGACCCCGACTTCCCAGTAATTCCTAACCGCGCCGCCGCCTGCACCCTCGGCAAGCTCCGTCCCACCAAGGCCGCCCCTCCCCGCCCCCCGGGTCCGGGTTCCCGCCACGCCCCTAGGAAGGGGAGCTCCCAGGGCTGCAATCTCGGCCGGTTCCCAGGTCTTCAGCCCCGCTGACCCTCCCAATCTTCTCCTTGGAACTAGATATGCGCGCAACTAAGCGACAGCCCAGTAAACATTCAAAAACCCCACCAAACTGTGTTCACTATGTTCCCGACGCGCCGTACCTGAGGGCCGCGACGGGAGCCTGTGAAGAGCCGCACACGAGGCGCCCGGTGACCGAGGTGACGCAAGGCCGGACCGCTAGCTGAGGACGTCACCGCACCAGCCAATCAGCGCGTGACGGAGGGCACCAGGCAACAAACCCAACGCCGATTGGATGCTCTGGGCTCTAGGGTCAGGCCCCGCGGTGCGTGCTGGGAAGACAGCTGGGCGATTCCGGAGGGGACTGGCTGTGACAGTCATGCAGTGGAGGCTCTAGGGCTGCATCCAGCCTGGGAGTTGTCACCCAGGTGCTCGCGGTTGTCAGGGCTCACCTCCCCGTGCAGGGGACCAGTCACGTCCCCCGGCAGTGGCCGCGGTCATTGTACTGGGGGGCTGTGAGCACCAGTCCCCAAAGCAGCCTGGGCTCTAGGGCTGTTTTTCAGTCTAGTGCAGACCTTCACCAAATTACCCAGGAGCTGGCAAAAATGCAGAGGCCCAGAATACAGACAGGCCTGCTGGAACTGTCTCTGGAGGTGGCTCAAAAAAGCAGCATTTCTGCCCTGTCTGGGCACTTAGTTGATTAGAGTCTCATCCCCATAAACCAACATTACAGGTTCCATCCCTGGTCAGGGCACAGACAAGAATCAACCAATTAATGCATAGACAAGTGGAATAATAAGTAAATGTTTCTCTCTCTAAAATGAATAATTAAAAAAATTGACCTTTAAACAAAGCTGCACTTGAACAGGCAGCTGGACAATTCTGATGCACACTGCAATTCCTGACCACCGATCTGGGGAGACCCTGCTGTTTCTCAGAAAAAGGTGGAGGCCACTATGCTATGTCTGAAAGGAGCGGAGAGGGTGGTCAGTGGTGTTCCAGGGAAGCTTCCCCTTTTGTGTCCTTCAGTGCACCTGCAGAGTGTTAAGTTTGATCAAATAATTGAATGGATACTCCCTCCCCTGGCAACTGACCTTTACACCAACATTCCCTTTTGCTCAGCACTTGCTAAGACCACATTCCACTTCCTAAGACCATTATCTTTCCCCTTAGGACCTGCCCAGAGAATTTTCTGCCCAGAAAAAGCCCACCTAGAGTCCTTTAAAACCTTGGACTCCCTGCCCCTGGGGGCTGGCACCATTTTGGGGCTGGCACCATTTTGGGGCTCAGCCCATCTGGTTTTCCAGATGACCAAATTCATAATTCGTTACCCCTTTTGGCCTCATGTGTTCCTCCTTCAGTGACCCTAACATTTGGTGCCAAAACCTGGGAGGGATCCATGGTGAGGGGGAGCCATCACCCCAGCTTTAATCACCCTGAATTTGCTACTTGGAGAGCAATAGGCAGTGGCAGCGCGACCTGGGCTTACCTCCAAATCCTACATGGGTGATATGATTAGGCCTCCCTCCCTTACAGGCTCTCCCAACCAGCCAACGAGGGTGCCAGATTGGAGACCACTCCTTCCCATTGCTGACCCCCCCACTCAACCCCAGTTCGTTTCATCTCCAGGAGGTGACAATTGGATTACCCCTCCGTAGTTTTGATTTGTTGTCATCTCAGACAAAAGACCTAGCACTAGGCCAGAAATCCTCTTCAGTTTGGCTTCGGCCCTGGGACCAGGTTCCACAGTCTTCCTTGTCACAAGGGATGCCTGCCGCATGGATTAGACTGTCTTCCTCTCTCCAGAGCCTGACTAGATGGTGGGGATGCCCTCCCTCTAGTCTTGCTCCCCAGGTCTCCCTTTGTTGCTTACCTCCTCTTCCTAATTTACACCGCAGGGAATTTTTTTCCATCCCCCCCAAAGAACACTCCTCTGGCATGTCTCCTCCATATCTGAACACACTCAGCCTTTCCATGGAGTCCGGACAAAGCACCGTATCTGCTGGGGTTCAACCCCAGCAGGTCCAGGGGTCCCCAAAGGTGTGGACGGAGTTGGCGAAGAAGGAATGACACGGAGACAGCGTTCAGTTGATCAGCAGCCTAGCCAGGATCTCTAGCCAAGTTCTGGTCAGGATCTCCAGCAAAGTTCTGGTTAGGATCTCCAGCCAGGTTCTGTGTCCATGTTCCCTCGCTAGTTTCTCCAGCCAGGTTCTGTCCAGGGTCTCCCGCCAGGTTCAGTTGCCAGGTTCTGTAGTCGGGTTCTTCAGCCAGGTTCTGTCTAGGATCTCCAACCAAGTTCTGTCCAGGTTCTCCAGCCAGGTTCAGTCACCAGGTTCTAGTCAGGTTCTCTTGCCATGTTCTATCCAGGTTCTGTAGCCAGGTTCTGTCTCTAGGTTCTGTGGCCAGTTTCTGTCCAGGATCTTTTGCCATGTTCTCTCCAGCAAAGTTCTTCTGTCTCTAGGTTCTGTGTAGGTTCTGTGTCCTGTTGTCTCGTTACATCTGTATTTATACCAGTTGATTCCAATCCTATCAATCTCTATTCCAAAGGTTAGGGCGTTTCTTATCTCCATTCCAGGGAGTAAAGATTATGTAGCTTAAGCATGATTGTTCGTAGTTAAAGTGATTAATTACCCGCCTGGCACTTAGTTAAGGGTTTTTATTCCCTCCCTAACTTCAGGGGAAAATCCCTACCTGGGGAAACAACCTTTCTCAGAGAGGTGACCTTGGTTAAAACACATAGTGCCAAGAAGGTGAGCAAACATATTAAGAACAGTATGCCATATATGCCAGGTCCCTTGAAACAGCAAGGATGGACCGGCTCCCGGCACGTATCCACAAGATAAATTAGACAATGATTCACACTGGCCCAAGATTTTTAACCTTCTCCAGGACTTAATTTCTGTCACTGCAATGGGAAGTTGTCAGAGATCCCCTATACCCAGGCCTTCTTTACACTCTGCAATTACCCTTCTCTCTCCTCCTTACCAAGCCCCACTCTTACTTGTTCCCAGATAACCCAGCCTCCAGCCCCCCATCCTGCCCTTCTGAGAGGTGGCCAGGGCCGAGAGTTTGGCTAGGTACACATCTCATTTTCCATGTCCAACCTCACACAGATTGAGAGGCATCTCAGGTATTTTTCCACCTACCCCACTACCTTTACTAAGGAATTTGAGTACCTGACTCAGTACATGACCTGATCTGGCATGACATCTGTGTCTTCCTGTCCTCCTCTCTCACCCCAGAAGAGAAGGAGCATGTCTGGCTAGCAGCTCATGGCCATGCCGATGCCCTTCATAGAGAGGATGCTGACATGGTCCCCCAAACTGACCCCCGAGATTGGCCTATCAGGTTAATTCTCCAGGGCACTGCCTCCACAGCCATATAATTACCTGCCTCATTGCCAGACTCAAAAAGGACCCCACCTGCCCAGAGGGAATCCTTCTTGTGAACACTCATTTTATATCCCAATAAGCCCCCAACATATGCCGCAAATTTCAAACATAGACATGGGTTCACAAACCCCTCAAAAAGGATAAGGATAACCCTGTTATCCTTAAATGTCTTTAATAATAGAGATGAGGAGACCCAAATCCAAAAACAAAGGCAAGGTCAGGCCAAGGCTAAAGCCCAAAAGAAGGCCTCAGAGAATGTTTGTGAAAGTTATAGAAGGTTTGTAGAGAGAAATGTTAAAAGGAAGTTATATAAATGACACAGGCCAGTGAGCCAGGACAAGCAGAATAGGGAAAGTGAGATAGCAAAAATCAGTTGCAACCGTCTAGAAAATCCAGATGCCAAGCAGTCCGCAGCCATCTAGTAAAGGCTATCTTCCTAAACCAAGGATAAATGAAACTAAGAGAAACAACCTCATTTTGGTATAGTAGACTACACCCATCCAAACTAATGTTTCTTTCCTTCCACCAGACCATAATTCTTGTTCTTCTAGCTTTTGCCTCAATAATACTAAAATTTATAAAACGGTTTGTCTCTACCAGGTTAGGCAGCTTAGACCCCTGATCTTTTCCTCCCTAAAGACAACATCTAGGTCTCAGTTGTATTTCAGCTCCAGGCCCAGAAAAGCAGCAAAACCAGACAAGTGACGCTGTGGCAGCCTCAGGACCAGCTTCTGCCTTCCAGTCCCTCAACAGGACACCCACAGCCGTCACCAGCCCATCTCTTGGGGAAATTATGCTGCTGCACCCCCTCATCCGGTGGACTACCATCAAAGTCCAAACCCCTGCCCCAGCCAGTTTGGCCTGGTGGATAGAGTGTCGGCCTGTGGACTGAAGGGTCTGAGGTTAGATTCCAGTGAAGGGCACATGCCCAGGTTGCAGGCTCGTTTCCCAGTAGGGGGCTTACAGGAGGCAGCCAATCAGTGATTCTCTCTCACCATTGAGGTTTCTATCTCTTTCTCCCTTCCTCTCTGAAATCAATAAAACTATATTTTAAACAAGTCCAATCCCCTGTGATCCTGACATCCCCACTCAGCAGGAAGTAATTATGAAAAGATATGACTTTCATCCCTATTCCATAAAACAAAAAAGCTGGAATGTTAGGTTTGACCAAATAATTGAATGGATACCCCTACCCTGGCAACTGAACTTTACACCACTTCACAACCAACATTCCCTTTTGCTCAGCACTTGCTAAGACCACAATCCACTTGCTAAGACCATTATCTTTCTCCTTAGGACTCGGATAGAGAATTCTCTTCTCAGAAAAAGCCACCTAGACTCCTTTAAAACCTCCCACGCCCTGTTCCTGGGTGCTGGCGCCATTTTGGGGCTCAGCCATTTGGTTTCCAGATGACCTAATATATTCATAATTCTTTACCCCTTTGGCCTTGGGCGTTCCTCCTTTAGCGACCCTAACACAGAGTTCTGGATTTTACTGCATAAATTATGGTAAATGGCCATATGGAGAGATAAAAAGAAATGTCTGCTAACCAGCCTTAAAAACTTTTCCCATTCTGAAAAAAAAATTGCTTATTTATCTGCTCACTTACTTACTGTTTGTGCTGCATGTCTCCCTGGCATCTTAAGATCTGCTGGTTTGGATTTTGGGCTCATCCCCCAATAGAGGGCGTGCAGGAGGCAGCCAATCAATGATTCTCATCTTTGATTTTTCTCTCTCCCCTTCTCTAAAATCAATAAAACTTATACATTTAAAAAAAAAATAGGAGCCAAAACCGGTTTGGCTCAGTGGATTGAGCGTCGGCTTGCGGACTGAAAGGTCCCAGGTTCGATTCCGGTCAAGGGCATGTACCTGGGTTGTGGGCACCTCCCCAGTGGGAGATGTGCAGGAGGCAGCTGATCGATGTTTCTCTCTCATCGATGTTTCTAACTCTCTATCTCTCTCCCTTCCTCTCTGTAAAAAATCAATAAAATATATTACAAAAAAAAAAAAAGTAGGAGAGAATCTGGAGCCATGCAAAGGTTAGTAGACCTCAGGCTTTGGCACCAGAGACTATAGAGGAAATTCTAGGCCTTGACAAATTGAGAATAATTTTGCATGTAACTGCTTACTGTACCCATTAACAGTGACAAAAAAAACAACTAATTGATCTGGCCAAGAATATGTAGAAAGCACAACATTAAGAACATTTTTTTAAAAATATATTTTATTGATGTTTTAAAGTGAGGAAGGGCGAGGGATAGAGAGCCAGAAACATCGATGAGAGAGAAACATCGATCAGCTGCCTCCTGCACACTCCCTACTGGGTATGTGCCCGCAACCAAGGTACATGCCCTTGACAGGAATCGAACATGGGACCCTTGAGTCTGCAGGCTGACGCTCTATCCACTGAGCCAAACCGGTCAGGGCTAAGAACATTTTGATAATCTGTGTAACATTCATTCAACAGTCAATTAGGGTTTAAGAAAACTCTACAAAGTATCAGGGATTAGAGTAAGGCAGGATTCATGTCCTTACTCAAGGGGTAAATTGCGACTCAATAACTTAACTTGCTTGAAAACACACACATTTAGTAGTTGTGTGTCTTCAGCTTATTAACCAGAAGTATTTGGAGTGTATTTTAAGTCTTTGCATTCCTTAAGTTGCTACCTTGCCCAGTTCATTTTTATCATCCGTCTACACAGTCCAGCTTAGAACAGGGCAGACGGCTCTTAGACTGATGAGACCAGGGAAAAAGGGGGAGGAGGATGAGTCTGATTACTTAAAAGTTGTACTGAGACACACTTTATGGTATCGTTGGGAAACATGAGAGGACTAAATATAGAAAAAGTTGAGCAAGTGAAAAAAAGATTCTAGGACAAGGTTAAATGTGGTCAAAATATTCTACTTGGATTACAGTTAAATCCTTATTAAACTGTTTTTTTCTTATTTAAAAAAAATTGATTTTAGAGAGAGGAAGAAACATCAAGAGGCTGCCTCCTTCACTCTCCCTACTGGGGATTGAGCCCACAACCTGGGCATGTGCCCTGACTAGGAATTGAAACTGAAACTTTTGGTGCACAGGACAATGCTCAACCAACTGAGCCACACCGGCCAGGGGTAAATCTTCATTTGTCAGAGTAGGATGTCAATAGGTAATCTCTAAAATGGAAAAACCAAGAAACCACAGCATAAGCATACTAGGTAAAAATATGGAGATAAATTCAGAGGAAACATTAAATTGTTTAAGGTGGTTGTATCTGGGGTTCAGGAATTGGGGGTGGGCAAAGCTACTTGGTATCACTTTTGCTTTGGAGATTTAAACATGGTCACAAACAAAAACTCGTCCCACTGAGAGGTGAGGGTGTATGTCCACAGCCATTGAGCCCAAGTGGGTTCAGTGTTCTGTTCCTACCTAGACTCTAGTGGAAATGACTGAGCCATTTCTGAGCTAGGCCTTAAGAGACTGGTGGCATTTGTTTCCTGATCCCCAAACCTAGCTGCCATGCTGGGAAAAAACTCATGATAGGCACTGAGTGGGCCATCCTAGAAATGGACTCACTGGCTGCAGCAGAGCCATGCCAAAGACACTACAAGGAGAAGCGATGGACAGTCCCCAAGGAATATGACCAAATTGATTTTTGTAAGAACAATAAATAATTGTTAAGGAGATAACGTTATGCAGCAGCAGATAAGAATGTGTAAATGAAATAGACATCAACACAAGGTGGAACATTTGGATTATTTATTTTGCTGAGAGGTTGTTTCCATTCTCCGTGAAGTCTGAAGTATTGGAAACACAGGACTGACTCTTAGGCTACTTAGTTCCTTGGACCCTGTTTATTAAAAAATTATGTGCTGAGCACCCACTATGTGCTAGACATGATTCCAGGCAGTGGGGACATAACAAAGACAACATTCCAGCCCTCATTAAGTTATATTCAATCAAGATGTAAATCAATAAATGCTTCATTTCAGAAATAAGTTTCTTTTTTAAAAAAATATATTTTATTGATTTTTTTACAGAGAGAAAGGGAGAGAGTCAGAAACATCGATGATGAGAGAGAAACATCTATCAGCTGCCTCCTGCACACCCCCTGCTGGGGATGTGCCAGCAACCAAGGTACACGCCCTTGACCGGAATCGAACCTGGGACCTTTCAGTCCACAGGCCGACGCTCTATCCACTGAGCCAAATCGGTTAGGGCACAGAAATACACAGTTTCAATGATAATCCCTTGGGATTTATACAACACAATTTTTTAATGTTTTATTTTTAATTGATTTTTAGAGAGAGGGGAAGAGAGAAGGAGAAACAGTGGTGTGAGGGAGACATCAATTGTTTGCCTCCTGCATAGATCCTGACTGAGGATCGAACCTGCAACCTGGATGTGCCCTGATAGGGAATCAAATGGAGAACTTTTGGTGCAGGAGACCACGTTCAATCAACTGAGCCACACAGGCCAAGTCCAACACACTGTTGTACAGAGCCAAGTTTGATAGGATTGTCTTCATTCTAGCCCAGTTGATTTAATAAGGTATTAAATCTGCCTCCCTATAGGGACTTAGGGTCCTGACTCCTAACTGATTTCATACCTTTCAAACACTTGGATTTTTCATAAGCCTCTGCTCTAACTAGAATTGTGGGATTGATGGGCTTGCCTCTATCAATTCCTGGAGGCGAAGGATAGGAAAACTCTATTTGCTGTCCTTTTCTGGTCTTCCCAGAACTCTCCTAGAACATTGGTCTGGAAGTTCCTGCATTTCAGTTCACTACTCACCAGAAAGCAAGTACAAAACTCAAGTTTGACTTGTGTTCAATCTCTTAAAACAAAAAACATAGAACGGAGGTAAAGTGTACTTGGTACAATCAGAAATAAATAATCAAGTAGCCAAAATTCACACAAAACCTAACTTGAAAAACACAAGTGCCCTGACCCATATATTTTATCATTAAAAAAAATATTTTTATTGATTTCAGAGAGGAAGGGAGAGGGAGAGACAGAAACATCAATGATGAGCGAGAATAATCGATCGGCCGCCTCCTGCATGCACCACACTGGGGATAGAGCCTGCAACCCAGGCATGTGCACTGACTGGGAATTAAATCGTGACCTCCTGGTTCATAGGTTGACGCTCAACCACTGAGTGACGCCCAACCACTGAGTGACGCCAGCCAGGCTGACCCACATATTATAAAAGGCTTTATGTAAAGCTTGTATCAAAAGATGCCCATTTGTCATTGAGGATGGAGGGCAACGAGATTACATACAAAAAGTTTTCTTTTATTTGAGGGACTATCTTGTGCTTCATTAAAAAAAAAAAAAAGTTCAGTTTAATTTTTTTGAAGTACTTAGGTAGAAATAGGGGAAATCCACAGAAAAACATAGCAGCAACAACCAGATGGTATCCATTAGCTGGATTTTGAATATTCCTCAACTCCAAGTTCTTGATAGCTAAAATTATTTTCTAGGTGACTCAATTTCCACAGGTGAATCTTGTTCACAATCAGTATCAAAACCCATAATGACACTTTATTTTGGTTTCACTCTCCTTTTGGCATCTTTATGTTTCTTCCGACAATCCTAGAAAAACATAAAAACATACAAGCCTTTGTGATTCCCTGTTACTTAATGACACATGCCTGGAACTTGGACCAGTGACTGAATTAGGACGGTCGTGTCTCTTCACTTGTACCATGTGTGTAGCATCAAACAACCTCAAAGTTCCCTTCCAACATTGTAATTCTAAGTGTTTAAATCATGTTCTCAGTTGTCATTCTTTCACCCAAAAGTGGTTAGGGGGTGTCTTAGGTTTCATACTTTATGCCAATATTCTTACAAAAGGCATCCTATGTAATAAAGAGGTACTATGCAAATTGACCATCACTCCAACACACAAGATGGCCGCACCCCATGTGGACACAAATGGACTGCAGGGGAGGGCAGTTAGGGGCAACCAGGTCTGCAGGGGAGGGTAGTTAGGGGCAACCAGGTCGGCAGGGGAGGGCAGTTGGGGGGGACCAGGCCTGAAAGGGAGGGAAGTTGGGGGGACCAGGGCTGCAGGGGAGGGCAGTTGGTGGCAATTGGGCTGGCAGGGGAGGGCAGTTGGGGTGATCAGGCCAGCAGGGGAGCAGTTAGGCATTGATCACGGTGGCAGGGGAGTGTTTAGGAGCGATCAGGCTGTCAGGCAGAAGGGGTTAGGGGCAATCAGGCAGGCAGGCAGTCAAGCGGTTGGAATCCAGCAGTCCTGGATTGTGAGAGGGATCCCAGACTGGAAAGAGTGCAGGTTGGGTTGAGGGCCTCTAGTATATTAATACAAAGATAACAAAGTATCTGTTTATGGAGACAATACAAACATACAAATACTCACCATACGCAGGTTGTTTGTTCTGGCCTCCCAAGAATTCCTACTAATATTACCTCCCATTCCTCTCCAGAATAAGTCAGAACCTACTCCAGGAAGATAAAAAAAAGATAAGAAAACAAATCACTATGAAAAAGGATACTATTCTAGTGCTGGCATTATCAAGGATTTTAATTCCAGTTAAGACCTACAGACAAAACCATCAATTTATGCTAATTTTGAAATTTTGTTATTATTTTAAAATCATTTTTAATTTTTCAATTACACATCAAATACATTATATTAGTTTCAAGTGTATACCCAGCGATTAGACCTATAACTTCTTAAGTGAACATCCTGATAAAACTAATACCCATTTGACACCAAAGTTATTAGTGTCAAATACATTACATCCCAGTGACTATTTTGTAACACGTATTTCACCCATCGCCCCAACATCCATCCCATCTAGCAACTATCAAAATGTTTTCTGCATCTGTGAGTCTGTTTCTTTTCTCTTCTTTTTGTTGGTCTCCGGTAAACCCAGAAGACCTGCTGGACAAAGTGAAAGAGCTGTAAGCACTTATAAGTCTGTTACTGTTCTGCTTGTTCATTTATTGTTTTTTAGATTCAATTAATTGTTGGTATGTATTTATTACATTTTATTGTTCATATTTTTGATTTTTAAATTTTTTCTTCTTAAAGAAGCCCTTTAACATTTCATGTAATAGAGGTCTTGTTTGGGAAGCTCTTTATCTGTCCTTAGAGTCTAAATGATAAGTTTTTAAAAAAAATATATTTTACTGATTTTTCAGAGAGGAAGGGAGAGGGATAGAGAGTTAGAAACATCGATGAGAGAGAAGCATCGATCAGCTGCCTCCTGCACACTCCCTACTGGGGATGTGCCCACAACCAATGTACATGCCCTTGACCGGAATCGAACCTGGGACCCTTCAGTCTGACGCTCTATCCACTGAGCCAAACCGGCCAGGGCCCATTTTTTTTTAAAGGAAATTTCATACTGTTTTCCACTGTGGCTGTCCCAGTCTGAATTCCCACCAGCAATGGACTGTTTCCCTTTTCCCCACATCTTCCCCAGTACTTGTTACTTTTTGCAACCTGTAGCAAGTGTGAGGTGACACCTCATTGTCATTTGCATCTGTTTACTAGCGATGTTGAGCATTTTTTCACATTTCTTGGCCATCCATATGTCCACTTTGGAGAGTGTATATTCAGGTTCTTTACCCATTTTTTTAACTGTTCCACCTTCCTTTTGTTGAGTTGTATAAGTTCTTTATATATTTTGGAAATTAATCTACTACCAGCTGTATCATTGACAAATATGTTCTCCCATATATGTGGTTCCCTTTGCATTTTGAGGATGGTTTCTTTTGCCATGCAGAAGCTTTTATGTTTTGATATAGTCCACTTATTTTTTCCTTTGTTTCTCTCGCCGTAGGAGATATAGCAGTGAAAATTCTGGTACGTGAGATGTCTGAGATTTTACTGCCTATGTTTACTTCTAAGATTTTTATGGTTGCGTGTCTTCCATTTAAGTGTTTCACCCATTATGAGTTTATATTCTTGTGTCTGGTGTAAGTTGGTGGTACAGTTTTTTGTTGTTGTTGTTGCATGTACCTGTCCAATTTTCAAAAATCATTTATTAAACAGATGATCTTTACTCCATTGTATGCTCTTGCCTCCTTTGTCCAATACAACTAGACCAAAAAGACATGGGTTTAGCCCTAGCCATGTTGGCCTGTGGACGGAATGATCCTGGGTTTGATTCCAGCCAAGGGCACATACCAGGGTTGTGGGATCAATTCCCAATAGGAGGCTTTGTTCTTGTGACATTACCAGCTGTTTTGATCACAATGACTCTGTAGTATAGTTTGATATCTGCTATTGTGATCCTTTCAACTGTTATACTTTCTCAAGATTGCAGTGGCTATTCTGGGTTGTCTTTGTTTCCATATAAATATTTGGAATACTTGTTCCATATCTGTGATATATGCCAATGGTATTTCAATAGGAATTGCATTGAATCTAGATTCCTTTGGGTAGTATGAACATTTTAATGATGTTCATTCTTCTAATTCATGAACACAGTATATGCCTCAACTCATTTGTATCTTCCTCTATTTCTTTCTTTCATGTCCTATAGTTTTCCAAGTATAGGTCTTTTGCCTTCTTGTTTGAGTTTATTACTAGGTATCTTAATTTTGTTGTTGCAATAAAAAATGGGATTTTTTTTTTTTTTTTTTAGTTTATCTTTTTTGTTAGTTCATTATTGGTGTATAAAAATGCCATAGACCCCAGCCATTGTGGCTAGTGGTTGAGCGTGGACCTATGAACTAGAAGTTGTGGTTCGATTCCTAGTCAGGGCACATGCCTGGGTTGTGCCACGGGGTCGGGGGTTGGGGGAGGAGTGTATGTAGGAAGCTGCAGATTAATAATCCTCTCTGATCATTGTTTCTATCTCCTTATCCCTCTCCCTTCCTCTTTCTCTAAAACCAACAAAATAAAAGCAAATTTTAAAAATGACATTTTCAAGTTGGTCCCACAGTTGTGGGTTATTGTTAAGCTGATTGACATAGATTTTCAGACGTTTATTTTGTACCCTGCCACTTTGTCAAACATTTGTAAAAGCTCATTGTTTTATCGTGGTCGAGTGTTTTCTATGTACCAGGTGTATTGGTTAACAATGCAGATTTTTTTCAATAGATGGAGTTAAATATATGTTCATATATATGCGACTTGATATGTATGCTATTTTGTTGTATTGACAGCAAGGTTCAAAACTTCATGTCAAATTTTCTGAAGGTGTTATCATAGATATTTTACCCTTAAAAATGTTGAATTTTGTGCCCTAACCGGTTTGGCTCAGTGGATAGAGCATTGGCCTGCGGACTGAACGGTTCCAGGTTCGATTCCGGTCAAGGGCATGTACCTTGGTTGCGGGTACATCCCCAGTAGGGGGTGTGCAGGAGGCAGCTGATCGATGTTTCTCTCTCATTGATATTTCTAACTCTCTATCCCTCTCCCTTCCTCTCTGTAAAAAAATCAATAAAAATATATTTTAAAAAAAATGTTGAATTTTGTGCCCCAAAAAAGAGCATTTGCGGGAAGTTTTAATTCATTATTTTGAAGAAAGTGCTGCTGAATCCTTCGGGAAGCTTATGGTGAACATGCTCCATCTCAAGATACCTGTGAACACTGGTTTAAAGGCTTTAAAAGTGATGATGTCAATGTGAAAGCCAAAGAAAATCCAGGTCAGAAAACCAAAAAGTCATCAGTAAAATGTTGCTTCAATAGCACGAAAGAAAGTCTTTTTTTTTCATCGAATTGTGACTGGCAATGAAAAGTGGATTTATTTCGAGAATCCCAAATGCACAAAAATCATAGGTTGATCCAGGTCAACCATCAACATCGTGTGAGGCCAAATCGCTTCGGAAAGACAATGCTCTGCGTTTGGTGGGATCAGGAAGGTGTGGTGTATTATGAGCTTCTAAAAGCAGGTGAAAATGTCAATACTGATCACTACGAACAACAAATAATCAATTTGAACCACGCTTTGATCACGAAACGACCAGAATGTTCCAGAAGACACTGCAAAGTAATTTTGCTTCATGATGACGCACCATCACATACTTCAAAACCAGTTAAAGACACGTTAAGAAATCTTGCCTGGGAAGTATTAACCCACCCGCCGTATTCACCAGACCTTGCTCCTTCAGTTTACCACTTGTTCTGATTGATGGCACATGCACTTTCTGAGCAGCACTTCAAAATGTACAAAGAAGTGGAAAACTGGTTCTCTGAATGGTTTGCCACAAATTACCTGAAAGATGGGGGAAATGTGTAGCTAGCAATGGAAATTACTTTAAATAAAGCACTTTTGATGTTTCTCTTGAAATTATCCTGTTTTCTTTGATTCCAAAATCCGCATTATTAACTGGTACACCTGGTACAATATCGTCATCTGTGAATGAGTTTTCCTTCCTCCTTTCCAATTTAGATGCTTTTTCTTGTCTGATCACTGTGTCTAGGACTTCTAGTACAATGTTGAATAGGAGTGGTGAAAGCAAAAATCCCTGTGTCATTCCTGACCTTAAGGGAAATGGTTTAGTTTTTGTCCATTGAGTATGTTGTTGGCTGTAGGTCTCGTATACATGGCCTTTATTATATTGTGATAACCTCCCTCTCTTCCCACTTTGTTGAATTTTTATAAAAATAGGTGTTGGATTTTGTCAAATCCTTTTTCTGCATCTATTGATATTACCATGTGGTTTTTATTTCCAAATTTCTTTATGTGATGTATTTCTTTATGTCCCAGCCTCGAATATTGTACCAACCTTGCATCCCTGGAATGAATCACATTGGGTCATGATGTATGGTTATTGTCTTATCTGATTTGCTAATATTTTGTTGAGGATTTTAGCATTGATGTTCATCAGAGATGTTGGCCTGTAATTCTCTTTTTTTGTAGTGTCTTTCTCTGGTATTGAAATTAGGGTATACTGGTCTCATAAAAAGAGGTTGGAAGTGTTCCTTCGCCTTGGATTTTTGGAATAGTCTTTGGAGGATAGGTGTTAGTTCTTCTTTGAATGTTTAGTAAATTCCCCTGTGGAGCAATCTGTTCCCGGACTTGGGTTTGCTGGGAGTGTTTTTGGTAATGCTTCAATTTCATTAGTTGTCATTTATCTATTCAGGTTTTCTGATTCTTCCTGGTTGAGTTTTGATAGATTGTATGCTTCTAGGAAGTTGTCCATTTGGCCTAGGTTTTGTTGCTGATCTTTTCTGGTTTGCGAAGTTTCTGTGGAGAATTCAGCTGATAGTCTTATGCTTGTAGGTAAGTGTTTTTCTCTTGCTTTTTTTAAAAAAAATATATTTTATCGCTTTTTTTACAAAGAGGAAGGGAGAGGGATAGAGAGTTAGAAACATCAATCAACTGCCTCCTGCACACCTTCTACTGGGGATGTGGCCACAATCAAGGTAAATGCCCTAGACTGGAATCGAACCTGGGACCTTTCACTCTGCAGGCCAATGCTCTATCCACTGAGCCAAACTGGTTAGGGCTCTCTTGCTGCTTTTAAGATTATCTCTTTCTCTCTGACCTTTTGCATTTTAATTATGTGTCCTGGTGTGGGCCTCTTTAGGTTCATCTTGTTTGGGACTCTCTGCACTTCTTGGACTTTTATTTCCTTCTCCAGTGAGACAAGTTTTCTGTCATTATTTTTTCAAATAGGTTTGCAATTTCTTTCTCTCCTTCTGGCACCTCCATGATGCAAATGTTGGTAGACTTGAA
The DNA here is from genome assembly GCF_964212035.1 of Myotis nattereri. Lineage (NCBI taxonomy): Eukaryota > Metazoa > Chordata > Mammalia > Chiroptera > Vespertilionidae > Myotis > Myotis nattereri. The sequence goes on from NC_138087.1 coordinate 3,085,537, forward strand.
ATGGTCTTAGAGGCTCCTTATACTATCCTCATGTTTTAAATTTGTTTTTTTCTTTAAATTATTTAATTATGCACAATGAAGAATATTATAGACAACAGAGTTCTTCCCACCACAAAATTATTTACACCCATTTATTCAGCTAGAAACACCAGCTTAAAGAGATACTGGTATATTCCATTTGTAATAATTTGCTTACAGTAAACAACTGTCTTATAATGGAACATGTTGAAGAAAATAATGTCTCGTAAGTCTTTTTTGTTCTTTTGAGTCTCAGGCAATCCAAGTTCAAGATACTGTGACAGAATCCTAGTGTACTGAATGGCCTGATGAATGCATTAAATCAAACAGTGTGTCTGTTTTTGGGAAATACTCTTTGATCCATACAAATGTTGCCTGGGTTGTGGATTTCATATTTCTCCCACTGGCACTATGACATTTGAAGAACATTTGTTATGAAAGCTTCACACCAGTTTTGTTTTGCACCTTTTTCATTAGCCACTGTGCCTCCTTTTCCATTTTCTTTCTCTGCTGTTCCGCTGCTCTCTTTTCTCTGTCTGCTATCTTCCGCTGCCTCAGAACTTCTTCTGCTTGCCAGGCTGCATCTTCCTCTTCCCATGCATTGGTATCTTCCTGCCAGGTATCCAAGTCACCTAATTCAGGTGATTGATGAATAAATGGCCTATCTTGTGTAGCTGCTAATCTACTAGAGAAACCTGTGCTATCATCTGGTGTGCCAAAATTTAATGATTCTCTCTTCTTAATAATGATTTTCTGAGTTTTCATTATAGTTGTTGTGATGTCCTTAAAATAGTCAGGTTCCAGTTGTTCCAAAGCATTTTGTTGTGTTGCCACATTCCCATTCCCATTCCCTCTTTCAATCTTTATACTTGTGGAAGCATCTTCTAAAGTCCCACGAAGTTCACTCTTCAACACCTGTTTTGGAACTGATGAATAATAATTGTAGTTGGCAAAGTTATTTGGTCTCTACTTAATTTCCATCCTCTGTCAGATCTGCATATTAATCTCTTGAGGAATGGGAATAATGTCAGTGAGCAGGTACAAACTTTAACTGCAACTGTGTGATAGCCCCCCCACCCCCACCCCACACACACACACGCGCGCACACACGCGTGCACGCACGCGCACACACACACCACACTGCTGGTCGAGCTCGTGCTGTTGGTTCAGACTCAGCCTTGCTCATTCAAAACCGGCACCCTTGCTACCACACAGCTGCCATGGCCACCACCTCCTCAGGAAACCCTCCCCCAACTCCTCCCTCTAGCTAAGCTTTTATTTTTGCTGTTCTGATTGGATATTTTTTGTTTCCTTACAGTACAAATTGCTGTTTTGATTCTCAGCTTCATATACTTTACTGTTATTATTGTTATTTCAGTTAATGTATCCTTCATTTCTGGTTGGTATTTTCTGTTTTATGCTGTTGAAGTTCTAAGTTCATCTACTCTTCCACTAAGTTCTAGGAGCATCCTCATAACTAGCGTTTTGAACTTTACATCTGATAGTTCCAGTGACACTGCCTCCCCATTCACCTGAGCTGGGCATTCCAGGTGTGCTCCTCATGTGGGCTGTGCACTCTCTTCTGTTGTAGTTGACCCTCCAATGCTCTTGGCATGTTAATGGGAGGGATTTATTGCCAGGCCAAACAGCTGCAATGTGCGGCTGTAACCAACAGAGGGGATAGGTTGTGCAGGGGCCCACTCCATGGAGCAGGATTTAACTTCAGCAGGGATCTGGTGCCCGCTACATCCACACCTTGAATGTATTACTTGTGGAAGGTGGTGAGTAGTGCTTCCATGTGGTCTGAAGCTGTCCACTGAGTGTGCTGGCTCTGGGGCCTCCTGGGGCCTCCAGGCCAAGGTCAATTGCTGTCTGTGTGAGGGATTAGCTCATGCTAATTTGTGGCATGAGCTATAAGGCGATCTGCACATGGCTGCTACTTGTGCTGGGCTTGGAGTTGCCCAGGTGAGGCCAAGCTGTGAACCAAGGGTGGTTGTGACTAGTGTCAGGACAGGGGCCACTTAACAAGAAGTCAAGGGCACCCGGGGGCCAGATGCTGTTTGAGGGATTTTAGGCAATTCTGAAACTTGAGCCAAGACAGGCCATTGGTATGGAAAAGCCACTGGAAATAGCTTGGGTGGGCCTATAAGTTATGTTGTGTGGAATTTCAGAGAATTACCAGGCTGGGCAAACAGTGATAGCCAGCTTGATGCAAACTCAGATATAGTGCCAGCTTTCAGTCTGTGAGGAAGGGCTCATCACAGGAACAATGACATCTGCCAGCACTTCTGTTTGCGAGAAAGGTGCCCCTCTAGGTCTTGCCCTGATGCCAGCAGTTCAGTTCCTCCACATACGTCCCTGGTGCCTTTCAAGCTGCAGCCTCAGAGAAGGATGAATAAGTCTGAGTATGGGCCTATCTGGAACTCCAGCAGCCTCTGTCTCTCTCAGCCTCAATCCCCACTGTTTCTTCTTCTAATTCTTTTTTTAAAAATACATTTTATTGATTTTTTTTACAGAGAGGAAGGAAGGACAGAGAGTTAGAAACATCGATGAGAGCGAAACATCAATCAGCTGCCTCCTGCACACCCCCCACTGGGGATGTGCCCGCAACCAAGGTACATGCCCTTGGCCGGAATTGAACCCGGGACCCTTCAGTCCACAGGCTGATGCTCCATCCACTGAGCCAAACAGGTCAGGGCCCCACTGGTTCTTAAAGGCTGAAGTGATGGGCACTTCTCTTCCTGGCACTGGAACCCTGGGCTGAGGGGTGTGATGTGGGGCTGTGACCCCTCACTCCAAAGGGAGGACCTCTGCAGCTGCAATATTCCTCCAGATTTTTATCCACAAGTGGGTGTGGGACCTGCTAATTCTACATCTCCACCCCTCTCACCTACTATTGACGTGGGTTCTTTATATCCTAAGTTGTAGGACTTCCGTTCAGCTAAATTTCCAGTGGTTCTGGATAATGCCTATTCTGTAGTGCAGTTGTATTTTTGATGTGGCTATCAGAAGATGCTAGTACTTATGCCATTAACTTAATCAAAATATTAGGTGTGATTCGGGTCTCCCTTCAGGGCAGCTACTGCACTCCCAGAGGTGCCTGAAATTCCTGGGCACAGACTTCCCTGCTATAGCTGGAAGAATTTGTGCTATTTAAAAATATATATTTTAACCGTGATGATTGGGTGTTCACGCTACTGTGTGAGATGTGCCGCCCATGAACCTTGTTACGCTTCTGGCACATGACCCGTCTGACGTGAAGAAAAAAAAAAAGAAAAAAAAATATATATTTTGTTCTTTTTTTACAAAATGAAAATGCAGAATTGCAAGGATTTTGTTGTTTGTATACCATTTACTATTATGTAACTTTTATGGTTTATATTTGTACTAGACTTTAAGAAATGAGGTTTCACATGAACTTTTAGGTACTAAAATCATAGGAGTGTTGTGTCTAGCTAGCATCTTCCCAAGTCCTTGAAACTAACGAAGCTCTTGTTGCCAAGACTGGTTTGGCTCAGTGGAAAGAGCGTCGGCCTGCGGACTGAAAGGTCCCAGGTTCGATTCTGGTCAAGGGCATGTACCTGGGTTGCGGGCACATCCCCAGTGGGAGGTGTGCAGGAGGCAGCTGGTCGATGTTTCTCTCTCATTGATATTTCTGACTCTCTATCTCTCGCCCTTCCTCTCTGTAAAAAATCAATAAAAATATATTTAAAAAAAAATAAAGAAGCTCTTGTTGATGATAATAAATAAGGGAGGTGGTGAAAGGAAACTCTCAGCCCTCTAGAACTGTAATGTCAACATGCATCAGTCTAACAGAGAGGGCTAAGCCACACGACACTGCAAAGGGTTAGGATTTTTGCCGAACAGTTCTTACCTGGATGCGTTATTGTATCAGAATGTGCAGTGGAGATTAAAAAAAAAATGACTTACCAAGAAGTCTTTCATCATTATTAGAGAAAAAAAAAAATCTAGTGGTCTCTTTTGCAGGTAATGATACTTCTCTGAAGAGAGAGAGAGAGAGACAGACATATATTGGTTGGTTAATTTCTATATTTAAGGAGAAATATTTACACTGAAAACATAAATTAACTGTTCCTTAAGTATATTTGCTTTGTGTTTTGCTCATTTTGCTGAGGAAAAGTAACCCAATGCTCTTTCTAGTCAACATTCTTCTCTTCTACTGGAAGCTTTGGTGATGAAGACTTGTGTAAGCACACCATGCTCTCCCTTCCCCACGCTAGATGCTGATCCTTTCACCCTACCATTGATACCCCGTTTACCAATGTTTCCCAGGGGTCGGAAGCCAGCCAGCTGCCATATCCTCTTTCCAGACTAGGGACTTCAGTGTTAGGCTCCCTTGCATGTGCATAGCATAACCCCCACCCAGTGCTATCCATATTTCAAGAAAAGGAGATCTGCTCCTCATTACAAAAAGGCTACAGAGCTCTCTAAATAAGCTGAGAGGAGAAAATTAATTTGTCTTGAAACAATAAGCTTCTATTTTTCTAAAGTATTTCTAAAGCATGTAAAACTCAGGTTTTATGAATTATGAAATATATCTGTTGAGATACAATTTGCTTACCCGGGGCTGGACTTCCTGTCATCTGTTTCTTCAGTAACATCGTCCTCTTCGGAACTGCTGTCTTGGAAACGAGGGGCTACCTGCCAGGCAGTCCTACTAGGTTTCACTGTCTCAACTCTATAGGTCTCTGTATCATCGTGACCATAAAAGATGACAGGATTGTAATGAGTAACCAAGTATTTCTGAACATACTCATTTCATTATTTTCACCATGTTAGTATATTTCTACATTTACACTATCTTAATCATTAATTAAGAATAGATAGTACCTTTTGAGATTTTCAAATACTAACTGAGAAGGTACTATCACTTTTTTGGCATTGCTAGGGTAAATTGATAAGGAACATAGCAATATTATAAAAAGATATAAAAACTAAAAGTTTATAAATGGGCATTATAGTTTAAAAAAACAAACAAAAATAAGTGTTGCACCTGTGCTCGCATGAGAAGCCTTAAAAAGAACCCACTGTAGTAAAACCGGATTTCCTTCCTGTTTATTCATAAATGAGGAAAGAGACATATGTATACACTTTCAATTTCCAGAACCTCTTTCTAGAACTGCTGAAAAAGCTACTGCTATAAGCTGCGAACATTCAGTGCATGACCCCAAAACGTTCCAAGTACTTAAAGCACTTGGTTGCTGAGGTGTCTTAGTACTTATTTTAAGACCTTTTTCTCACAATTGGCTCTCATAATTAGAATGAGATATGCAGGACATGTACAATATTGTGTCTTATTTAGAACAATATTTGAAAAACTACTAGATTGTTGTATCTCCTGTTGGAATACCACAGAGCTGGCATTTAATATTTAACAGCTAAATACAGGGATATTATTTTAACTGCTGATCTTTAAAATAGAATTCACTGTAGTTAGGTGTGGATGGATTCTCCTCTATCCTACTTTTCACAATGAAGTTCCAAAAAAGCTGCACTTCCAATGTGAACACTAGGTAAAGAGCAGCCCGAAGGAACAGGGTTTTTTTTAAACATATATTTTTTATACATTTCAGCTAGGGAGGAAGAGGGAGGGAGAGGCTGAAACATCAATGATGAGAGAGAATCATTGATTGGCTGCCTCCTGCACACTTCCTACTGGGGATTGACCCTGCAACACAGGCATGTGCTCTTAACTGGAGTTGAACCTGGGACCCTTTAGTTCCAAGCCGGACACTCTAAACCAGCCGTGGGCAAACTATGGCCCGCGGGCCGGATCCGGCCCGTTTGAAATGAATAAAACTAAAAAAAAAAAACAAAAACAAAAACAAAAAAACAAAAAAAAAAACCGTACCCTTTATGTAATGATGTTTACTTTGAATTTATATTTGTTCACACAAACACTCCATCCATGCTTTTGTTCTGGCCCTCCGGTCCAGTTTAAGAACCCGTTGTGGCTCTCGAGTCAAAAAGTTTGCCCACCCCTGCTAAACACTAAGCCAAACTGGTTAGGGCAAAGGAATAGGGTTTTTAACTTTTGTACCATGTTGGCCTTCAACAGTAACCCCCTGAAATGGAATAACAGTACTGGTACTGGTATTTTTCTCTAGATTCTGGCAAATCTTCAAGGATAAAGTTTGAAACAACTGGGATATCCATGAAATAGCACATTTACATAAAGCCAAGGTTACCTATTTCTTCCTTTCTCCTACCATATGGTACTGGCTTCTGTAAATAAGTCATGGCTTCTCCAAACGCATTTAAGATATGAAACTATTTATTTATTAAAAAAATTTTTTTTAATTGATTTCAGGGAGGGAGAGGGAGAGAGAGATAAAAACATTGATGATGAGACAGAATCACTGATCCACTGCCTTCTGCATGCCCCACACTGGGGATCGAACCTACAATCTGGGCAGTTGCCCTTGACCGGAAGTGAACCTGGGACCATTCAGTATGCAGGCCGATGCTCCATCCATTGAGCCAAACCGGCCAGGTCACGATATGAAATTATTTAAATATATGACTTAGTATACCTCTTCAACAGAAGGTATGCTGCACATTATTCTTTAGCTTCCCTTCATATGCTAGAAGTTTGCTCTCTTAAAGCTGAAACAATGTTCTACTGTGTTAAACACAGCTCCAGGAACATTGCATTTATGGCCATGTGATATAGAACCTCATATTGTTTAGGTGCAAGAAAAAATAGTTTCTTCAGCTAATGTTAAATCATTACACTTAATGTACACTCAGTTAAGTTTAAACTGCCTAGAATGAAAGAGTAAAAAAAGAAAAATACCTTCTTTTACATCTTTTGTGTCTGATTCAAAAAAGGAAAATGTGAACCCGCTAGGCTGCTCGGCCCCCATCACTGGAGCTGCAGGGACATGGACTTCCTTTGCTTTCTCTTCATCACAGTCCACATAGGGTGCGTCTTTCTTTTCATGGCTATCCTTTGTAGTTTGGAATATTTCTTTTAAATCCATAGTGATGTCATAATACATTTCTTTAGACACCACAGGTAGCTTCTCAGCCTCCTCTCTTTTCTTCTTCCGCATTGCCTTACTGCATTGACACAGACATGTGCACCACAACGAAACAGTCAGTTATTGAACAGTCTCCAGGAATCAAGAAAGTAAAACATGGACAACTTTAATTCCATCCTTTCAAAAACCAGTAGGATCCACATATATAAAACTTTACTTACAACAGCACAATCATACTCTATCTCTTAACCTGTGAACTACGATTCAGAAAGTACACCTAAGATATCAGCTTTGAGTAAGAAAACTCACTTCCTGTGCCTCCGTTATCTCATCTGTAAAATGAACATGTTAAACCAGGGGACTTCGAAGGCATTTCCAGTTCTAAAGTTCTGTAACTTTTACAAAACTGGTGTAAAAGAATTTAGGCATAATTCTGTTTTAGAAATGAATCATAAACAAGCTAAGTCTAGTTTGTTTCGGGATGAAATTGTATATTACCATAGACCTGCTCTATACTTAGGAATATGCTTTTCTCTTTGATCTTAGATAAAAAGTTACATGGCAGTTTCCAATATCAACTTTTTAGCTAATAAAAGATTAAAATCCTTCCTAGTAGAGCTGACTCTATATATCAGGAGTAATATCGGGCCAAAAATTTAATTATATTACTAAAATAGTAAGTGAACAAGATGTCTTAAATGATCATCTTATTATTGGTGGAGATTATCTCATAGTAAGAAATTTTTAATGCTTCCAATCTAGCTACAATTTAAGACAGCTATGCCTCCAATGATAACAAATGCTATAAAAAATGGCGTCCTTATGACAGTCCTATGTGATTACCATTGAGCTAGGATGGAGTGGTTTTCAAGTGTTCCAAAGATCCCTTGATACTTTTCTCTAAGAGGTGGGATGAATTCCCCCATTCCTTGAGTGTGGGCTGGACTCTACCTCTTTACCTAATGGAATAAGGCAGATGGGGTAGTGTGTGACTACTGATACTAAGGTCATAGAAGGCCCTTTGATTTCCTCCTTGCTCTTTCCCTTTACTGGTCACTGCATTTGGGGAACAGCTACCATGCTGTGAGGGAATTCAAATAGGTAAGTGGAGAGGCCAGCAAGGCAAGGCAATGAGGCTTCCTGCCAACGGCCATGTGCCTGATCCATCTTGCAAGCAGATCTCAAGCCTTCAGATACTATAGTCCTAGCTGACATCTTGACTCCAACCTCTTGAGAACCCTGAGCCAGAACTACCTAGTGAAGCACTCTCAAATTCCTGACCCAGAGAAATTAGAACCTAACATATTGCTTGCGGTTTCAAGCTGTTGAGTTTTGAGGCAATTTTTAATATGGCAATACACAACTGATACAGATTTGGGGACCTAGAAGAGACATAGAAGTGGCTTCAGAGCCTGAGCAATGGGCAGAAATTGGTAGGTCAGTGAGGGTGTTAGCAAAAGCCTGCAGACCCTTAAGAAGTCTGTTACTAGGAACTATATGGCCACTGAAGAGGCTGCAGGAAGGTTGTGCTGAAAAATGAGTGCTATTGGAAATGCAGGAAAGGGGATCCTCCTATGCAGGGACAGAAAGGTCAGTAACACTGTCACCTTTATTAACACGGGAAGTAGAAATGTATCTAATGAACAGGTGATCTAGCTAAGGAGATGTCCAGGAAGGTGATGAAGTCATTTGCTGGTTTCTGCTTGCTGTTTACCATAAAATCTGAGCAGAGACAGTGAAACTAGAGAAAAAAATTTTGTCAAGAACCAGGATCTCATGGTTTTAAAGACTCCTAATCTCAAGAAGACAAATGACATGAAATTTAATAAGTGGCTTCTAAGCAAAGATCAAATCTAAGACTCTCAGAAAAAGATAATCTAAAGCAGGTGTTGGCAAACTATGGCACACGGGCTAAATCCAGGTTGCTGTCTATTTATATAAGTACCACAAGTTAAGAATATTTTTTATAGTTTAAAATGGTTGGAAAAAGAACTAAAAGATGATTTCGTGACATTCATAAATAATATGTAACAGGTGGGTCTTTCTCATAGTTTTATTGAAATACAAGCTCCCTCATTTGCTACAAAGGCGGAGTGACTGCAGCAGACCATCTGACCCTTAGCAGAAAAGTATGTACACTCCAGACAAATTGTCTGGTTAAGACATTACACAGAGCTCAGAAACTTCAACTGTTCCAATAATAAGCCTTAAAAGGAGTTTAAAGATGATGTCTCTTAGCAGAAGACTACAGTACCAAAAAAAAAAGGTGCCCTCAAAATGATTTCTAATGTGGCTTTTGTCTAATGGAATGAACCCCAAGAATATTCACAGGAGACTCATGAATATTTTAAGAAGATTATACTAAAAGAAACACCTCTAGCTAGAACAGCTAAGTACAAAGATAGCTAAGTACAAAGACAGTCAACAACAAAGAGGCTTTCAGACTCCCATATTTCTACAAGCAGGCTGAGATAATTACTCAGCTCTGCCATGTAGTTCTGTTGGTTAGGATGTTGTCCGGATATGCCAAGGTTGTGGGTTCAATGTCCAGTCAGGGCACATACAAAAATCAACCAATGAAAGCATAAATAAGTGGAACAATAAATTGATGTCTCTCTCTCAAATCAATATATATAAAAGGATGACACAAAAGACAGAGTCAAGAACTATGGAGAATTATTCTAATAAAAGATCTCGTGACATTTGGCTGCCTAAATTTCAGAGCTCCTATGGACCAGTGACTCCTTCTGCCTACTGTTTTCTCCACTGAATAGTAGTGCTTACATTAGATTGGTTAATCTATGCTCATTTCACCATGACATGTTCCCAGGTCTTCTAATCAAAAGGCCTCACTCAAGGTGCTGTACTAACAACAGGTAAGCCTGATCTGCACTTAGATCTTATTTGGGGGACAACATCCTGGATTTTAAATTAATAATGTAAAGAGCTGAGACTTCTGGGGGAGTCTAGAGAGGAGGAGAAAATATTCTGCATGTGGTAGGAATGTAAACAATTTGTGGCCAGAGGGTGAATTGTCCTGGTTTTAAATATGTCCACAAATACCTCAATACTTCTCTCTTCAAGAGATGGCACTTAAACTCCCCCATGAAAGTACTGGTTGACAGTGACTTGGCTCAAGAAAATTAAATAAGCCCTAGCCGGTTTGGCTCAGTGGATAGATCATCAGCCTGTGGACTGAAGGATCCCAGGTTTGATTCCGTTAAAAGGCACATGTCCGGTTTGTGGGCTCGATCCCAAGTGTAGGGCTTGCAGGAGGCAGCTGATCAATGATTCTCTCTCATCATCAATGTTTCTATCTCTTCCTCCCTCTCCCTCCCTCTGTGAAATCAGTATATATATTTAAAAAAAAAGAAAGAAGATTAAATAAGACTGATGTATCAGTGTGTGACTTCTAAGATTAGGTCATAAAATACACTATGGCTTCCTCCTTCTCTGTTTTCAGTCACGTGGTCTGGGGAAGCCAGCTGTCAAGTTACAAGGGCACTTAAGCTGTCTATTAGAGGCCAACAAAGTAAGGAATTGGCTAACAGACATGTGAATGAGCTATCTGGGAAGCAGGCCCTACAGGCTCAGTTAAACCTTCAGAGACTGAAGCCTCAGGCAATGTTTTGACTGTAACCTCCTTTTAAAAATGTTTTTATTAATTTTTAGAGCAAGAGGAAAGGAGAAGAGAAATATCGATGTGAGAAAAAAAGTCGATTGGCTGCCTCGCACATGTAAACTGACCAGAGATTAAGCCTGCAACCTGGGCATGTGCCCTGACCAGGAACCGAACTGGCACCCGAACCAGCAACCTTTGGTGTATGGGATGACGCTATAACAACTGAGTGACACCAGCCAGGGCTTGACTGCAACCTCTTAAGAAACCCTGGCCAGAACCACTTAAAGCTTCTCCCAAATTCTGGACATAGGAAAACTTTGAGATAATAAATGTTTTTAGTGTAAAGGTGCTAAGTTTTGGCCAAATTGTTATGCATCAATAGATAATAAGCCTATATGTAAACAAAAACTAATATATTATACAAAATATCCCCTACTTATGTACCATTGTGATAACCTTAAATAACATACAAAATTTTTATATTGCAGGGAATATTTATACTGGTTCTACTTTGGTTTGATATGTGATTCTTTTTAAAAGTAACCTTTAACTTTAGAATAATTTTAGATTTACAAAAAAAGTTGAAAAGTGGTGTTCACCTAGTTTCTTCTCATAGTATCACCTTATATAATTATAGTACAATTACCAAAATTAAAAGGTTAATGTTTTTGCATTACTATAAACGGAACTCAAACTTTATTTTCATTTCACTAGTTTCTCTACAAATGCCATTTTTGTTCCAGGATTTAATTCAGGATACCACATGTTTTTAGTGGTAAGGCAGGGGAAGTTACTGTTTGCCTCATGTATTTGGCACATTTAATAAACTGACAGCATATTTATAGGAAAGAGAAGCTCCTACCACACTAGAGTAGTGGACTGAATGGTTGTTCCCCAGAAGACATGTTCAGGCCCTAAACCCTGGAACCTGTGAGTATTACCTTCGTTGGAAAAAGGACTTGGTGGTTAAGGACCAGGCAACAAAGAGACTATCCAGGATTATCCAGGTCAGCCCTAAACGCAATCATCCATATAATAAGGCACAAAGATGATATACAAACAGAAAAGAGGAGAAGGCCATGTGAGGGTGAAGGCAAAGGACGAAGCAATGTAGCCACAAGCCAAAGAATACCATTGACTGCTGGCAGGCACCCGAGGCTGAGAAAGATGTGAAACTATTTCACACTGAATCTTCAGAAGGAATGCAGCCTTGCCATTAACTGTGATTTCAGAATCCTAGCCTTGGGAAACCAAGATGGCGGCATAGGTAAACACCGGAAATTGCTGCCTCGCACAACCACTTCAAAAATACAACTAAGCCCTGACCGGTTTGGCTCAGTGGGTAGAGTGTCAGCCTGCGGACTCAAGGGTCCCAGGTTTGATTCCAGTCAAGGGCATGTACCTTGGTTGCGGGCACATCCCTAGTAGGGAGTGTGCAGGAGGCAGCTGATTGATGTTTCTCTCTCATCGATGTTTCTAACTCTCTATCCCTCTCCCTTCCTCTCTGTAAAAGATCAATAAAATATATTTAAAAAAAAGAAAAAAAAAGAAAAAGTTTGCATTTAAAAAATTAAAATACAGGAAACTAAGATGGCGGCATAGATAAACACCGGGAAATTGCTGCTTCCCACAACAATCAATAAATGCATCAAAAACACAAGGTGGACACCATCCAGAACTACAGGAGTGCTGGCTGAGTGTAAATTCTACAACTAGAAGGAAAGAAAAGCACACTGAGAGCCAGAGGAGCTGCAGAGGTGGAGTGCAGAGGTACGGGGGCTCGCGCGCGCGGAAAGGGTCTGGCACCTGAGGACGCGGCTGTCTTTTTGAATCCGGAGGGAGACACAAGCTCCCAACGGCTCTGAAATCCGGTTCCGGGAAGTCTCTGGGGACCCAGGTCTCATACGGGGAGAAACTGTACTGTCTGGCAGCGGGCGAGCTTGAGAGCGGCTTTCCCTCAGAGGTGCTTGCAACCATTGCCGGGACACTGGGACTCCAGACTCCTTAGGGCAGGGCTGAGGCTCCGCCATAGCTGCTTTCTCCGCCCTTTGATTCCTTGAGACCCCGCCCCGCCCAGGCTGCGGCAGAGGCTTTTGCATATGAATGCCCCAGCCCTTTGCAACCTGTAATTACCTAACCGCAGCCAGGCCAGACAGACCCAGAACTTCCAAGAGAAGGCCCAAGGCCCCACAGCGGCTTGCATTGCTACACAGCTGAGCCTCATCAGGGCACCTCCAAACTCCAAAAAAAAAAGGAAGGGGAATCTGCAGTTCTCTTCGTAGTTCCTGCTGTGTAACCTCAGGCAGAGGCTAAATTAGCACCTCCTTATATCCAAGAGCCACTGTACCCAGTGGTCAGAGGGGGACCATCCAGATCACAACTCCTCAGATCCATAAGGGACACAGTCAGGGTGCAGTCTCAGTGAGCACCAAAGCCCCACTGAAGCAAGTCTTGCCCCAGAAGGGTGTCTCCAGCACAGAAGTTCTCCCACTGCAGACACAGCTGATTCTCACTGCCAATTGCCCTGGAGGACAATTCCTCCCAGTGATCATACAACAACCAAGGCATAGCTACAACAAGACTGTGCACAAAGCCCACGAGGGGGTGCACCAAGAGTGTCCACCTCAGGTAACTGGGGAGGCTGAGCCACTGGGCCCTACAGGACACCTAGCACACAAAGCCACTCTATCAACACAGGGAAGCAGCCAAAATGCGGAGACAAAGAAACAGGTCACAAATGGCAGAAATGGAGGAAAGCAAACGACTGGATATAGGGTTCAAGGCCACGTTTATAAGGTTTTTCAAGAATTTTATGGAAACCGCCGATAAATTTAATGAGTCCCTCAATAAGTATAGTGAGACCATGGAGGACATGAAAAAGGACCAACTAGAAATTAAGCATACACTGACTGAAATAAAGGATAATCTACGGAGATCCAACAGCAGACAAGAGGATCCCAAGAATCAAGTCAAAGATTTGAAATACAAAGAAACAAAAAATACCCAACTGAAAAAAAAAAAAAGAAAAGTGATTCCAAAAATATGAAGATAGCGTAAGGAGCCTCTGGGACAACTTCAAGCGTACCAACATCAGAATTATAGGGGTACCAGAAGAAGAGAGAGGGCAAGATATTGAAAACCTATTTGAAGAAATAATGACAGAAAACTTCCCCTACCTGGTGAAAGAAATAGACTTCCAAGTCCAGGAAGCGCAGAGAACCCCAAACAAAAGGAATCCAAAGAGGACCACACCAAGACACATCATAATTAAAATGCCAAGAGCAAAAGACAAAGAGAGAATCTTAAAAGCAGCAAGAGAAAGACAGTCAGTTACCTACAAGGGAATACCCATACGACTGTCAGCTGATTTCTCAACAGAAACCATGCAGGCCAGAAGGGAGTGGCAAGAAATATTCAAAGTGATGAATAGCATGAACCTGCAACCAAGATTACTTTATCCAGCAAAGCTATCATTCAGAATAGAAGGTCAGAGAAAGAGCTTCACGGATAAGAAAAAGCTAAAGGAGTTCATCACCACCAAACCAGCATTATATGAAATGCTGAAAGGTATTCTTTAAGAAGAGGAAGAAGAAAAAGGAACTCTTACCATTTGCCACAGCATGGATGGAATGGGAGAGCGGATAAATACCACAGGATCTCACTCATTTGTGGAATATAATGAACAACATAAACTGATGAACAAGGACTGATCCAGAGACGGAGAGGCATTGATTGGACTGTCGGGCTTTGGAGGGAGGGTAGGGGAGGGTGGGGGTAAGGGGGAAAGATCAACCAAAGGACTTACATGCAGGCACATAGGCCTAACCAATGGACACGGACAACGGGGGGGGTGGGGGGGATGAGCGGGGGGCGGGGTAGAGGGTAACGTGGGGACAAGGACACATATGTAATATCTTAATCAATAAAAATATATTTAAAAAAAATTAAAATACAACTAAAATACAAAACGGACATCATCCAGAACCACAGGAAGGCTGGCTGAGTGGAAATTCTACAACTAGAAAGAAAAAAGCACACTGAGACTCAGAGGTACGGAGGCGCATGTGGAAAGGGCTGGCAACTGAGGATGCAGTTGTCTATTTCAATGGGGTGGGAGTCTTAAGCTCCCGACTGCTCTGAACTCCAGTTCCGGGCGAATCTCTGGGGACCCAGACTTATATGGGGAGAAACTGAACTGTTTGGCATCGGGCGGAACTCAAGGGCAGCTTTCTCTCAGAGGCGCTTATGGCTATTACCGGGGGACACTGAGACCCGGGGCCTCTAAGGGCAGGACTGAGGATCAGCTATAGCTGTTTTCTCTGCCCTGTTGATTCCCTGAGACCCCGCCCCACCCAAGCTGTGCACAAAGGCTTTTGCATATGAATGGCCTGGCCCTTTGCAATCTAAAATTACCGAACAAACTGCAGTTGGGTCAGAGAGACCCAGAACTTCCAAAAGAAGGCCCAAGACCCCACAGCAGCTTGCATTGCTTCACAGCTGGGCCTCATCTGGGCACCTCCAAACCCCAAAAAAAGAAGAGGAATCTGCAGATCTCTCCGTAGCTCCTGCTGGGTAGCCTCAGGCAGAGGCTAAATTAGCACCTCCTTAGAGATCCAAGAGCCAGTGTACCCAGTGGTCAGAGAGGGACCATCCAGATTGCAACTTCTCAGATCCATAAGGGACACACTCAGGGGACAGACTCAGTGAGCACCAAAGCCCCACTGAAGCAAGTCTTGCCCCATAAGGGTGTCTCCAGCACGAAGTTCTCCCACAGTAGACTCAGCTGATTCTCACAGCCAAGTGGCCTGGAGGTCAATTCCTCCCAGTGATACCTACAATAATCAAGGCTTAACTACAAGAAGCCCACAAAGGGGTGCACCAAGAGTGTCCACCTCAGGTAATTGGGGAGGCTGAGCCACTGGGCCCTATAGGACACCTAGCATAGAAAGCTACTCTACCAACACAGAATCCTAGCCTTCAAAACTGTGAGAAAATACTTTTTGTGGTTTTAAGCTACCACGTTTGTGGTAATCTGTTACAGCAGCTACAGGAAACTGATGTGCATAGGAGGCACCATGCTAGAGCAGGAGCACACATTATCCTTCACATGCATGACATTCCTTTGCCCAAGGTAAGGCTCTCTCCACCACACTCATAACTCCAGTCCTTTTTCTCCCCTGGTCTTAAACTAAACACAGTGGAGACCAATGGATGCGATATTCATTACTATTGACTTTTCTCTTTGTTTGCAGTGAGATTAATTCACATAAACCTGCTACTAAAAGAAGGACCTTGACTTACCTTTCTTTTGGTTTATCATCTCTCTTTTTTTCATAATTGGCATGGTCATGTCTTGTTGGATCATAGTGTATGATGTCCCTATGTTAAAAAAGGAGTGATAATTTGGAAGAGATAAATCAGAAAACAAATGCAAAAAGTTAATAGCAAATTATAATTCAACACCAGAGCCATTCCACTTTTTGAGCAAGACAAGGCTATACGATATAAAAGAAAAATCTCATTAGAAATAATATTTTAAATTATTACTTTTAAGTTTCCCTGGACCTTTCTGTTAATATTAAACATTATTTTAAACATACTAAAATATATAGAGATAAAATGACACTCTATTAGGGTCTGCATAAAATATTTCAGTGGGTAAAGCAAGGGAAAGTGAGTAAAGGCAAAGAAAAGAAAGCTGGTCATATGTTGGTAATACAGAGGCTGGTATACACAGATTATTACACTAGTTTCTCTAAATTACATGTTTAAAATTATCCATGAGAAAGAATTGTATTGATAACACTTAATGGAAGCAATGCTGCTATGATATCTAAGAGCATAGGCATAGAAATTATTTTAGATTAATTCCTTAAAATTGAATCACTGGGTCAAAGGCAGGTATATGTTTAAAGGTCTGATACATCCTGCCATAGGGCACCTCAGCAAGTTTAAAATGGCCTCGTTTTAAACTGAGTTCAGGAAGGCATTTGTAGCAAAGGAAAAAAAGGTGGAATGGGATAGGACATAAACCGTACTTAAATTTCTTAGCAGGTACTGATCCTTTGCTTGCAGAATTGCTTAAGTTGGTTTGCAAAATACTCTGCACAATATTTAAGGCTTTCAACTTTTCTGCAGCGAGCTCTTCTTTCTCAGTAGTTTTCTTTTCCTTTACGTCTTAAAGGGAAACGGATAATTAGTGATCTCTTGGCAAATATAACTTGAGGAGTCTCACTCATCAAATACTTATCAATCACCTAAACACATTAAGATAGGCAGAAAAAAAAGTGAAAACTCATTTTGCTAATAATCTCCCTATCCCCAAGACCCTCAACGCCACAGTGTACTCAGGAGTTGCATGACCAGCAAACAAAAATTCTCACTTTTATTTGTAATTATAAAAACTGAATCTGTATTTAATGGTTTTCATTGGCACATGTAACAGTTTTTAAGGTAAAGACTGACAACTGTATAGAAAGATACCAATTACAAAACTAAAGTTATTCCAGACTGAGTTATTAACATTTTAAACTGTAACCTAAATTACACCTAAAAGTGAAAGATGGCGATTCTACTGACGAATATATTTCAGTAGACAGCTGTGCCAGCTTTTGATACAGTCATCAATACTGCAGGAAGAGAGCCCAAGGTCCATATGCACAGGGCATCATGGAAGGAGATAGCTGCTACCCTCAGTTACAGAAAAAGACACTTATCAGGGAGGAAAGTTAAGCAGCTACTTTGGATTACAGATATAAGCCTTAACCATTTGCGGTCCAATTTTATTTTTGGAAATCAAACAGTCTGGTCCAAATTAATTGACGGGATTGAATGTTGAACTGGTTTGCAGTGTCGACCTCAGCCTCAATGTTGGACCTGCTCCTAGCGCCTGGTCTGTCTAGTCAGCCTCCACATTGGACCGAAAAGGGTTAAAGACCCTTTCAACTTTTTACAGGATATAAATCAAAACAGAAACTAAAACAAAACACTGATTTGAAAAAATTATCAAGAGAGATGTCCCAAAACTTTCTAAGGGTTCCACGGAGGTACAGATCATGTTCAAATAAATCAAGAAATGCTTTATAAGCCAGGCAAAGTGTAAGGACAGACACAGTGATGGGAGGAGCATATGGCAGGTAGGGGAAGACAAAATGAACACATATTTTTAAAAGTACAAAGTTTTATGCTGCATTAGATTGAACCATATGAAACTACTAATTCGATAGCTTTTGACTTTGAAAATGGCAATTTCAATTTTAACCTAATAATGACCACTAGACAGTAGAACACGAAAGGGTGTTTGTAGGGTGGCCGTGCTGCCTACTTGCAGGACAGTATTTGCAATTCACTGAAAATGAGCCTCAAAAGTAGGGAGGAAAACACAAGGACATGTGTCCGCATGCCTTAGGAATGGAGTGCCATCAACAGTGACAGCAGGGTCTGGAGGAGCTGAGAGAGAAACTGAAGTTGGGACTTCAATTTTCACACGGGCCCAGGAATGTCTGTGAGAACGATCCATCAGGCACCAAGAAAAGAAGGCATGGGACTCCGTAGAGCAATCAGAATCAAAGATGGAAATTACCCATATAAGAGAAGGCTAGAGCAACAAGAACTTACAGAAACCTGGGAAGAGCCTACACCTGGAGGCGAAAGGAACATTAGTTACCAATGAAAGAAGAAAAACACCAGGAAGTTGTGGTATAATGGAGAGCAAAGCAAAGAGAACATTTCACCAGTGACCAATGCTGCAGGTCAGCTGAAGAGGCTGAAGCTGGAGAAAATGCCACTCCATTTGGTGAACTGGTAATTCACAGCTTTTGAAGGAGCACTTAACAGAAGAGCTGTAAAGAGACAGACTAAAGTGGCAGAAGGTAAGGAAGTAACCTCTCTGTGCAGCTTCTAAATGTAGGCTACTCCCAAGGTTCTGTCCATTCCTGTGTTCAACATGGGATTTTCAGTGAGAAGCTCTGAAGCATAAGTTGTGTGGACCCTGGAGAATTTAATCTTTGAACTCTGGTTCCTGAAAATGTACAACACATAACAATCACCTCAAAGAACTGAAGTACTCAAATCAGACTGTTTTTTCAATAGTCAACTGGTCCTATGTAATTTATTTTTTTCAAGTTTAGAACTAAAATCTTGGGAGTGCCAACCTGAAAATTGGCAGGGTTAAAGGAATGGCATCTTGGACCTATGAGAGCTTTTTCTGTAGAAAGAGAAATGGAGCTACAAGAAGGGGAAGATGAAGAAGTCTGTGAGAAAGGGGGTAGCGGGATGTAGGAATGAGGAATTCAGATGCAGTTTAGGTTAACTCAAGAAGGAAGGAAAAAGGGAAGGTGTAAAGAAAGAAGTTCTGTGACTACAGAGAGAGCAGGGAGCTCACTCGAGAACAGAGTAGATCTTCTAGAAAAAGTTTAGAACCACTGCTATGGAAGACGCTAAAGGAAGTAAAAGAGTAGAATTTGGGTGCTTCTGATAGCATCATTACTGCTAGATACATCCAAGTAGACACATCCCCAATAAAGACACATCCAAGCAGAATGGCATTCAATAGCACATTCCTTTTAAAATACCTGCACCCAGCAAACACACCAGGGAAGAATACTCTCTTTCAGAGTCAAGTGTGACTTAACTGTCTTTCATGACCTCACCTGGACCTCCAATTCTACTGCCAGACAGGGACCTCACCTCTTCCCTTGTGCGAGAGATGGCACAGAGAAAGACCGTGCCTCTGGTGGATGCCATCTATTCCTCTCTTTTCTGGCATCTTCAAGTAATTTAAATTTTCTAAATAAACTAATATGTGCAAACGAACTCAAGGACTACTGAACAAGCTGTGCACTGGATAACAAGCTTCGTAAGTCACTGTTTTGGGATGTAGAGCTTCTCCAGTGTTAAGCAAAAGCTGGACCAGATGACTTCTTAGGGGGTCCCAACTCTGACATCAGCACTGTTCAGACAACGAGGCTTTTACCTTCCCGTTCCTCTTCACTGTCACTGTCTAGAAATCGGGAGTCCATGCGGAATCTGTCATCAGTGCCAAAGTGAGACTGCAAATTCATGAGCTACCAAGACAAACACATACACAATTATAGCCATAGTCCCAAGAAACCGCTTCTAAAAAAGATGTTCCAGGTGTCCTCCCCAACCCTGAAATGACAATGTATGTTTGCATAACTTCACCTATCCATGGTCCAGTCAGAATGGTTGTGGGGGATTTACTCCCAAAACAAAGTTAAAAACTGGAGTGTGGGTCAAAGTCTTCCTCCATTTGCCTAGATTTAAGGACTATGTCAAAAAAATAAGAACATGTTGCAAGTTTTAGCATTTTCATTCTTTACTAACCTTCTGTCCAGCTCTACCCTCGAACTGAGGCTTGATTCTGAACCTATTCCTGTCCTCTTCAGGGTCCGACTCCTCCTCACTGCTGCTGCCAAACAGCGTTCCGGATGCTCGGCTCAGGACCTCCTGTGACAGGTGATGGCAGAAACGTGTATTCAAAGCGAAGGCAGTCAGTGTTTCCTTCATTATGCAACCTCCCCTCACATTTAAGAACCCACAACCCAGATGGCTCTCCCAGGAAAGGTGGTGATGGTTAGGACGGTTAGGTGACTCAGTGATATCTACGTGGCCTTTCAGGACAAGCAGAGGCTCCCAATGCAGCCCGAATGGGGGTGTGGGTGGGGAAGGACCGCAGTTGTTATAAACGTGGGAATAATTTCTGTGGGAGTTCACTGATATTGATGCCACTGTGCAGGTAATGTGGAGATGTTCACGTGGGAGAAAATCGCCACGGTCCCTGGAGTCTGTGTGTGGTGACTAGGGAGCCCTGGCTTTCCCTGTGGCTCCAGAGGATTTTACGTTGAGCCTGGCAGTTGTGTACAGGTCTTGGTCTGCAAATGGATCTGCAGAAAGAGAGCAGTGCCCACAAAGACACCCTGAACTCTTACTTTTACTGGTTTCTCTACCAGCTGGCTCTGCTCCCGAATGGACGTCTCCTCTGTTTCAATTTCACTGTCAGAACCAAAGATGATGTGTGTTGGCTTGTCCTCTGGAGGACCATCCTAGAGTGGTCATCAAAGGCATTATGTGAGACAACCCTCAGCTCCATTCCCTGCCAAGTCTACTTCCCACCCTTTTCTTATCCAGTGAATGCCATCATCGAATTATTTTCCCAAGATGGACACTTATGACTTCTCTTCCTTTGCATATCCAGCTGATCAAAGTCCCATCAATTAGGCCTTCTCGGTATCTTTTCAATCTACTCCCATGGTTACTGCCTTGGTTCTGGCTCATGACCTTCCCAAAGGCTGTCCCAGGTTCCAGATATGCCTCATTTGATTTCTTGATCATGGCCTGAACAACTTTCTCCAAACTGAGCTTGGCAAACTATTTCTGTAAAGGGGCACAAAGGATCTGTGGTCTGTCTTGTATTCTTTTTGAAAAAATGCTTTAAAAATGTAGCCAAAAACCGGTTTGGCTCAGTGGATAGAGCGTCGGCCTGCGGACTGAGGGGTCCCGGGTTCGATTCCGGTCAAGGGCATGTGCCTGGGTTGCGGGCGCATCCCCGGTGGGGGGTGTGCAGGGGGCGGCTGATCGGTGTTTCTCTCTCATCGATGTTTCTGACTCTCTGTCTCTCTCCCTTCCTCTCTGTGAAAGATCAATAAAATATATTTAAAAAAAAAAAAAAAGTAAAAACCATTCTTAGCTTGGAGGCTGTACCAAGATAGGCTGTGGGCTGCATGGCCTATGAGTTATAGTTTGCCAATTCCTGTTCCAATATAGACACAATCAATCTTCATCCCTTTGTTTAAAGTTATTCAGTCTTTTCACAGCCTTAAGAATAAAGTCCAGCCCTGCTGGCTTGTCTCAGTGGTTGAGTGTCGACCTATGAACCAGGAAGTCATGGTTCGATTCCCGGTCAGGGCACATGCTCAGGTTGCAGGATTGATCCCCAGTGTGGGGTGTGCAGGAGGCAGCCGATCAATGTTTCTCATCATTCATGTTTCTACCTCTCTCTCCCTTCCTCTCTTAAATCAATTAAAAAAGAAAAAAAAAGAAAAAATAAAGTCCAAGCCCTGTAGACTCCTCACTGTCCCTATTTACCTCTCTAGTCTTATTTCTTGCCACCTCACACTTCAAACATTTCAGTCACACACATTCCCTTTTGTATAAATTGCTGCCTCCTCATGAAATGCCTTTCCTCTCCCTTCCCACCCTCTTACCTCTGCCCAATCGGTGTATACTGTTCTCACTAGCCTCAGTTTAGGCTGAGGAAACCCCCTATTCCCATCCCCCTGACCCACTTGGTGCCCCCTGGTGCTGCCAGGGCACATGGGCATACTATACTCTCTCTGGACCTTGGAACTCAAATGTCACCTTCTGCATACCACACTAAGAGCCAATACCTGAGGAGGAACCATGTTTCTTGACCTCATTCTATAAATCTAGTACTTACAGTGAAGGCCTAGAACTTCATAGGTACTTAACAGATGTTGGAAGAATGAATAAAGGTTCATTACAGTAAATCGTGGCGAGACATAAATCACTTGGGAGGTGACTTATATGTAAACTCGGACATATTAGGATATATTACTTAACTATACCAGTTCTAATTCCTACAGGAAACTATGAAAAAATATTGATAAAGACAAATTAAAAGGGGTTTTTATAAATAGATTAATCTCACTTTCGTTGGAATATACTAAATATTCATGGTGATAAAGGCTTCCAACTCAAGGACAAAGAAAATGAAACTGGTGTGTGCCAAGATACTGACCTCTAAAGGGGCACGTCTACCTTCATGGGAAGAAAAGGATGCAATTTTAGAGTTCTTGTTAAACCACAGACTCACCAAATTGGCCAGGGCATTATGAACCAGCTTCTTTTGCACTTCTTTTGCTTTCTGCCTTGCCTCTAAGGCTGACAAACGCTTCTGATTATCTTCAGCATGCTTATCCTTAGCAAAAACATCGGATGAACTATTAAGAGAAAATGGGAAGTCAGTTTTGCTTCCCTGAGTGTTCATCCTGGAGACCTCTGGGGAATTCTCAGGAACCATGTGGCTGGTTAGATCAGGCCTCTTTTCAGAGTCCTCTCCTGTCTTTGTGGTCCCGTGGCAACAGTCTTCATCAAAGCCTCTCAGGGAGGTTTCTGCACCAAGCCTTAGAGGCTTCTTGTCTTTCAATGGCAACAAACTAGAAATAGGATTTCTACTTCCCTTTTCTGAACTGCTAGGGGACTGCACTTTGTGATTCTGGGTCTTAAAAGTAAACTGTCTCTTTTGAGGTTGGATATAGTTTGGGTCATCTGCTTTCTTTGCACCTTGGAAAGGAGTCAGTTTGCTTGACGAGCCGTTTGAATATGGCAAGCCCTTTTCCAAGGACATGCTAGTGGGATCCTCAAGCTTCAAGGAATGCTCATTTTTATTAATATTGCTAGAGGCAACATTCTCTTTCAAGGACTTTTTCACTGGCTGCTTTCCATAGAGACAGCCTACTCCCCTGAATGCCTGGAATTTTTGCTTTAAGTTGTTTTCCTTTGGTTTCTGTTTTCCAGGGGTATTCTCTTCTCCTTCTAAAAGGGAAGCCACAATCTCTTCAGGATAAATACATTGTCGACTTCCGTGGAGGCCACCAGAAGTCCCATGGCTCTTCGAGGCTCTGTCACACTTGGAGGTGGTTTCCCAGCCACCACTCTCAGAATCTTCCTTTGGAGCCTTCAGGTCACTGCCAGCCAAATGTCCCAAATCAGCTAAAGAGAGAGTCACGTGGAGACAGTTTTTCATCATGGTGTTATACTTCCCTTCCTCAGACTCGGCTGATTCTGACAGAGAATCAGCATCTTCACTGCTACTGGAGTTGGACAAGGACTTAAAACTAACCAGCTTCTTTTGCACTTCTTTTGCTTTCTGCCTTGCCTCTAAGGCTGACAAACGCTTCTGATTATCTTCAGCATGCTTATCCTTAGCAAAAACATCGGATGAACTATTAAGAGAAAATGGGAAGTCAGTTTTGCTTCCCTGAGTGTTCATCCTGGAGACCTCTGGGGAATTCTCAGGAACCATGTGGCTGACTCTATGACTTAAGGCTAGCTCCACATTGGTTTTGCTTTTTTGTACTTTAGTACAATGATCAGAAAGCTCACACTTTTTTCTATTTTTCAAAGAACTTTTCTTGTATACAGACTGTTCCATTTGTGGAAATCCTGTACTCTTTTTAACCTTACTAACATTTTTTTTCATTGCAGTGTCATCTGTATCTCCTGAATCATTGTTGCAATCACTTCCCACATTATCTTCACTATCAAAACAAGAGACATTTTTGTTGCCTAAACCTGTTAAAGAACAAAGTTTGTGAACATCTGATTTGAAATCATCCCTTACAATTTCAAAGGAATCATATTCATTTACTGAGGACCATGTAGTTCTCTCTAAGTTTTCCTCTCTTGCGATCATTAGTCTTAATTCATCTTCAGAATCGATATCATCCTCAGAGATGCTATTTTTGTTCCCAGTGTTTTCCAAGCCAGAAGTCTGAAGAAACACACTTTTAAGTTTCTGACTATCAGAATCAGGTAATTGGGGTGATTTAAGAGTAACAGGATCATTAGGTATTTCTTGTGTGGTCTGTTGCTGTGGTAAGTGTGGATTCTCCATTATTACGCTCCCGGGTCTTGGTCTCAAAGTCAGAGACAAAGTGGAACTCTGATCCTTCTGCACTTTTATTATCTTCTTGGGAGGGCTGAAAAAGTCAGAAAATTTTCCTTGCCGTTTCTTACTCATAGGATCATTCCCTCCTTCCAATTCCCAAGTGAGATTGGATACAGGAATGGCATTTGTAAAATCCTCCCCTATTTTTTTTAAGTTGTGGCAGTATTTTGATGGATCATACTTTATGTTTCCATAAGTCAAGGAACAAAAACAAAGGCACTAGGTTTTAAGAAAACCTGTCAATCTGGTGAAGCAAAAGGAATAATGTTTAGTCTTTTTAAAATATTTTTATTGTTGAGGATATTACAGCTGTCCCCCATTTCTCCCCCACCCTTTGATCCCTTCCACCCACTCCTGCCCCATCCTCCGCCTTCACTGCACAATACTGTTTAATCTTACCCTCAGTTTCCTATCCAACAAAATGAGAATTTCACTAGGCTACCTCAGGTTCTCTGGAATTGAGAGTTCTATCCAGAATTATCAAAAGCACCATCAATATTAATCAGCAGAATATATACTTGTATGTAGACACCACAGCAAAGTCACTCAAATTAGATTCTAGATACAGAGTACCAAAGACTGTTTTCTGTAAATCCGAGAAACCCATCTACGGAGCTGATGCTATAAAGCAGAGAACAGAGGAGTACCCAGAGTGGCACAGCTAGACACCACATGTCCTCGGGTCTCAAATTCCTTTGGCTTTCCTGCCTTCTCAGCACTCTCTCTGATTCTAGCTATCCGAGCTTTGACTCTCTCAGCTCAGTAACCTCCATTTACAACTCTTTTCTCTGCAGGGCATTTTGTAGGTCTTTATTAGAAAGATAATAACTCTTTACCAGGATGTGTTTTGTGGCTAACATCATCAAGAAGGGTTCTAGTTAATGTCAACATGCTGTGATGACACTTGGCATTTGCCAATTTCCTAACACATATGAACAGGCAATAAATAAGTTGCTTTGAGTTATCACCCCTGAAAAGCTTTTTGTTCCTTTAGTAACTACTGAACACATATCAAGTATGTGAGGCCGTCCATAAAGTGTCCATGGTCTCTCAGCTTCACACTTCTCTTCAGAATCTTCCTCTTTGCTGTTAGTGGCTACCACTGGTAGGAAGCAAGAAGGGAAAGAGGAAGAAGGACCCACCATTTCTCTGGGTTTAGTGCTCTGGCAGGGAAGGCTCCAGCAACGAGGACATGCCTTTCTGCTGCTCTAAGCTCAGGGAGGTGGCGGTTTCCTATCAGTCACCTCTGGGCAATCTGTTAGTTCCCAGCTCCCTCAGCACATTTTAAACACACTGGATGCACGACATCCCCTCTGAATGAAAGACTCGCATTAGAACAGGTAAAGATACACAAGTGCACCTCTGCCCAGAAGTTCTTAACACTAGAAATTCAAAGTCTTAACAATCTGACCTCATTTCCTCAAAGGAACAGGCGTATCTGAATTTGCGCATTCTGGGCACCACACTACTTCTCCACCCACCATTCTCATGTTTATCTACATATTTCAATCTACTATTTTCCTCTTTCCTGAACTCCTCCTTCCCATCACATTTCCAGGAATGTGAAACCTCCTGCACTTCCCCTAAAGCCTTCTTTGACAATGGCCCTATGTCCATTGCCCCACTTTAGATCTTTCAGCAAAGGCCCTGAATCCATGTCAAGTGAGAGAAAGGCATATAAATTAATAAGTGAAAAGCTTCTTTGACAATCATCATTTGTATCACTTACTCATATAAAACCTCATTATATTCTCTAATTATTATCTTAATTATTCCATTCATGCAGGTAGTAAGGTCTTACCTTGCCTGGAAGTTGAGAACATAAAACTGTTAAACATCTAAAGATTTCCTGACAGAGGTAGTGAAATTCTAAAGATAGGAAGTAAGCTTTGGTAATTAGCCAAAACTGTGCTAAATAATAATTACTCTGGAAACCCAATTGCAAAGGATATTTTACGTTTATGTTGATTCTTTAGATGAAGAACAGGTAAGACTCTTCCAAATTTACTTACAACCCAATTCTGAAAAAATAAAAAAACATGTATTTATTATGTATGTCACAAATGAAAAAGATTAACCACATTTCACAAATATAACTTTTAAAAAATCCTCACATGAAGATATGTTTATTGATTTTAGAGAGAAGGGGAGGGAGAAAGGAAAAGAACGAGAAAGAGGGAGAGAGAAACATGGATCAGTTGTCTCCGGTATGCGCCCTGACTAGGAATCAAACCTGTAATCTTTTGATGTATGGGATGACACTCCGCCAACTGAGCCACCCAACTAAGGCAACAAATATAACTTAAAAAAAAAAGTATGTGAAGAGAGAAAGGCAAAAGAAGGACA
This sequence comes from Myotis nattereri, assembly GCF_964212035.1. NCBI lineage: Eukaryota > Metazoa > Chordata > Mammalia > Chiroptera > Vespertilionidae > Myotis > Myotis nattereri. The sequence continues at coordinate 3,112,238 of NC_138087.1, forward strand.
ACTGGGGCATGTAGGATGCTACACAACATGAGAGGCAACATGAGAGGTCTTCCCCTTGAAGTTACAAGAAGTTGGACAGCCATAATTCAAAACAGGATTCCCTGTTCAACACACAAATAGCTTGCAGGGATGCATGCACTGAGACATCTAAAGGTGGGCATAGCAGAGTGAGTAGGCAAAGAGGAAAGAGGGGTGAAGGACAGAAACAAGAGCGGCAGATGCAGTCTGCTGCTCACTGCAACACAATGGACAGGATAGCCGCGAAGGGTCGGGGTGACACCTCTCATGGATATAATGAAGGGACAGAGGCAGCAATGGCCCTGGATGGCTGGTACCCGCTGAGACTGAGCCCCGGGTCATTAAAAGGATGCCCACCTCCTTGGAGGATATGGGACAATTTCCATGACTGAGGAGACACTAACCCAGAGATCGAGGAAGCCCCAGTAGTGCAGGTAAGACAAAAAACAAAACCTTGTGCTCCAGCGCCACCTACGGGAAAATAAAATAAAAGAAAGACCTCGCCAAAACCGGTTTGGCTCAGTGGATAGAGCATCTGCCTGCGGACTGAAAGGTCCCAGGTTCGATTCCGGTCAAGGGCATGTACCTTGATTGTGGGCACATCCTCAGTGGGGAGTGTGCAAGAGGCAGCTGGTCGATGTTTCTCTCTCATCGATGTTTCTAACTCTCTATCTCTCTCCTTTCCTCTCTGTAAAAAAAACTCAATAAAATATATTTAAAAAAAAAAAAAAAAAAAAAAAAAAAAAAAAAAAGAAAGACCTCTACTTATCAATACAGTGGGGCCTTGACTTACGAGTGTCCCGACTAACGAGTTTTTGGAGATACCAGCTGTCTCTCGGCCGATTTTTTGCTTTGAGTCGTGAGCTAAAATTCGGGTTACGAGCCAGCTTCAGATACCCCACTGCTAGTTGGCGCAGCAAACGTCACGGTGAACGCCACAACATCAGCCCAGCATCACGTCTCACTCGTTCACTGTTGATTTGACATACGAGTAATTTGAGTTACGAGCTCCATCACAGAACGAATTAAACTCGTAAGTCAAGGCCCCACTGTATGCTAAGCCAATGAGTTTCAACTGGTGTGCTGTAAGAACTTAAAACATGCAATGCCTGACTATTTTAGTCAGGGGCACTGACCTTTTTTCCCTACACTGTCAAATATAAAAATGACAACAGCCAACACAACAGCAGCTGTCCAGTGTAAAATGCCTTGTCTTAAACCATAAATATAATATAATCAGACCATATAATAGAGTTGCATTTTGTTGGCCATCTACACTAATAAAAGAGAAACATGCAAATGGTGTCACTCTGCTACGCCCACCAGCCAATCAGGACGACTATGCAAATTAACCCAACAAATATGGCGGTTAATTTGCATATGCAGGCCCAGAGTGAAAACTGAAGACTGAAGACGACTGAAGACTGAAGAGGCTTGGCTTCTCCGCTGCAGCCAGAGTGGAGAAGCCAAGCCTCGCTGCTGTGGCCGGACCAAAGGCCTGGGACCTGAGTGCCGTAGGAAAACCGGTGCCGGCAGCCAGGGGAAGGAAGGCCTATTGCACGGGCCTCTAGTATTGTATAATAAAGTAACATCTGATTGGTTAATTCTTGGTACCAGAAACCCTTATATATAGAAGTACAGACACCAGATTTTTTAAAAAGTCACTTTGGGCCGAAACCGGTTTGGCTCAGAGGATAGAGCGTCGGCCTGCGGACTGAAAGGTCCCAGGTTCGATTCCGGTCAAGGGCATGTACCTGGGTTGCGGGCACATCCCCAGTAGGAGATGTGCAGGAGGCAGCTGATCAATGTTTCTCTCATCGATGTTTCTAACTCTCTATCTCTCTCCCTTCCTCTCTGTAAAAAATCAATAAAATATATTTAAAAAAAAAAGTCACTTTGGAGCAAAAAGTGTAGGTAATTACAATTATTATTATTTTTTTGTAAATCAATCTTAATTATGCCTACTTTTTTGGTGAGACTGGCAAAATATGTATATATTTTGGTGTGCCACAGAAGTTTAATAATTAGTTTATGTGTGACATGGGATGAAAAAAGTTGAAAATTGATGTGCTAAACAGTAGAGTCAAACACTTAACAGAAAAGAGGTTTAATTCTCATAAATGCCCAGACAGAGAGAAATAATGCATCAAGCACAATAAATAACCAATGTAACAAAGGAGTTCAGAAAGAAAATAAAAAATACCCAGAAAATAAACTTAAAGACATGGAAGTGATAAAAATGACAGAAAATTCAAGAAAACAGCTCTAGAAGTATTCACTCAGATATAAGCAAATCCAAAAAAACAATGCAACTAGCTTAGGAATAGAATCAATGAATAAAAGGAGTACTTTATAAAAAAAATGGAAACTTTAAACAAGAACCAAACACTTTGGATTTGAAGAAATCAATAGGAGAGATGAAGAATGAACTAGCAAACATAGGAAAGAAAGCAGACTAGACGGTAGAAAGAATTAGTAAAACTGAAGACAGAAATTTAGAAATGTCTCAGGTGGAAGAATAGAGAACTGAGAGTAGAAAGATTAAAGACTTCATGAAAACTATCTGATTTTACTAGAGCAATATAAGAATAATGGGTTTGGCCCTAGCCGGTTTGGCTCGGTGGATAGAGCGTCAGCCTATGGACTGAAGGGTCCCAGGTTCGATTCCGGTCAAGGGCATATACCTTGGTTGTGGGCACATTCCCAGTAGGGGGTGTGCAGGAGGCAGGTGATTGATGTTTCTCTCTTATCGGTGTTTCTAACTCTCTATCTCTCTCCCTTCCTCTCTGTAAAAAATCAATAAAATATATTAAAAATAAATAAATAAATAAAAAAGAAAAAAAAGAATAATGGGTTTGCCTGGCCAGTGTGGCTCAGTGGTTGAGCATTGACCTATGAACCAGGAGGTTACAGTTCGATTCCTGGTCAGGGCACATGCCCAGATTGCAGGCTCGATCCCCAATGCAGGACATGCAGGAGGAAGTTAATCAATGATTCTCTCACATCATCGATGTTTTTATTTCTCTCTCTCTCTGTCCCTTCCTCTCTGAAATCAATTAAAAAAAAAGAGAGAGAGAGAGAGAAGGGGAGAAGGTAACAGAGAGCTTATTCAAACAATATGTTGATGAGACGTTTTCACACATAAGGAAAGAGCTGGACACTTGATCTAAGTAGCTTACACCTAGATATATCACCTACTTATATCAACCCAAAAAATTCTTCTGAAAGGCACATTATATTAAAGCTGTCAAAAATTGCCTTGGCCGGTGTGCCGTGTCGTCCAGTATGCTCCGAAAAGTGGTGGGTTTGATTCCAAGTCAGAGCACATACCCAGGTTGCGGCTTTGATGCGGTTGGGGTATGTACGGGAGACAACCAATTGATGTTTTGTTCTCATATCAATGTTTCTTTCTTTCTCTCTCTCTCTCAAATCAATATTTAAAAAAAACTGTCAAAAATTAATGAAAAAGAAAAAATCCTCAAGGTTGTCAGGGTAAAGAAGACAGCAACCTATGAAATAAAGCCCATTAGATTAGCATCATATTTTTCAGCGGGAACACTATAAGCTAGGAGAGAGCGGAATCAAATATTCAAAAAATGTAAAAAGAGACATCACTATTAAGAATAAGATATCTAGCTTGTTAGAGTGTTCCTGCTGAAAAATCAATCAAAACATATCCTTGTGTGAGGATTAAAAATAAAGTAAGTAAGCAAGTCAAATAGCTCCTGCAATTGGAAATGAACACACAGTGGGAGGGGGGAAGGACCGAACTTGTACAGGTGAATGAAGATAAGGTGCAATCACAAGAAAAAAACAAAACTAAAAATGACTTTTTTTGCATAAACCTAATGGTACCCATAAAACAAAAATCTAGAACTGACACACACACACAACCAAAGGAAAAATATTATAGAATACCAACAAACTAAAATAACGGACAGAAACACAAAGGAAAAAGCAATAGTGAAGACACAGAGCTACCAAAAAACCTAAAAGGCTATAGGAAATCCTCATATATTAATAATCATCCTAAATGTATTCAGGACTGAACTCACCAATAAAATACAGACAGAGAGGAACTAGATAGATTAAAAAACAAAACCCAACTATTTGCTGCCTTAAGTAGACAAACATAGTGAAAGAGTGAAAGTGGCATCTCCAAGCAAGGGGCATCCAGAGAAAAGCTATGTAGCCATAGTTAAAAAATAGGTTTCAAGATAAAAAAGGTAACAAGAGATAATGATGGACATTTTACAGTGATAAAGGAGGCAATACATCAAGAAGACATAACACTTACCAACATACATGCATCCAACCTAGGAGCATCAAAATATATACAGCGCCCTGACTGGTTTGGCTCAGTGGAGAGAGCGTCAGCCTGCGGACTCAAGGGTCCCAGGTTCGATTCCGGTCAAGGGCATGTACCTTGGTTGCGGGCACATCCCCAGTAGGGAGTGTGCAGGAGGCAGCTGATTGATGTTTCTGTCTCATCGATGTTTCTAACTCTCTATCCCTCTCCCTTCCTCTCTGTAAAAAATCAATAAAATGTTTAAAAAAGATGTATACAGCAATCGCCAGGCCAGCATGGCTCAATGGTTGAGCGTTGACCTATGAACCAAAAGGTCATGGTTTGATTTCCGGTCAGGGCACATGCCTGGGATGTGGGCTCAATCCCTAGTGTGGTGTGTGCAGGAGCAACCGATCTATGATTCTCATTACTGATGTTTCTCTCTCTCCCTCTCCCTTTCTCTCTGAAATCAATAAATATATTAGAAAAATATATATTTGGCAATTATTAACAGAAATAAAGGGAGAAACTGACAAAAATACAAGTATAATAGAGAACATAAATACCCATTGGCAGCAATGCATAGATCATCCAAATAGAAAATCAGTAATGAAATACCAGCCTTAAATGACACATTAGATCAAATGGACATGATTGATATTTATAGACCTGTCACATTAAATACCAGATTACACATTCTTCTCCAGTGCACATGTAACATTCTCAAGGATAGTCCATATGATGGGGCACAAACCAGCCTCAACAAATCAACTTTATAGCATTATGCCCACTTCAATATACAAGAAAAATCTCAGATAAATTACCTAACATTTCTCCGTAAAGAACTAGAAAAAAAAGGTCATCAGAAGAAAGGAAATAATAAAATTGGAGCAGAATTAAATAAAGTAGAGAACAATAACAACATCCAAAAACCAGAAAAAATTAATACAAGAGCTGGTTGTTAGAAAAGATAAAGTTGACAAAACTCTTGCCAGATGCACTAAAATAAAAACAGAGAACACTCAAACAAAATCAGAAATGAAAGTGGATAAGTTACAATGGACACAAAGAAATACAATGGATTATAAGTCATGTCACCAAATTTGATAACCTAGAAGAAATAAACAAGTTCTCAGAAATATATATAACCATCCTAGACTGATCAAGATCGATTGGAAAAATCTAAATACCGAGATCAATAGAAAGGAAATTGAAACCTCCCAAAAAATAAAGAATCCAGGGCCAGATGTCTTCATTAGTGAATTCTACCAAACATTCAAATATTTAATACCTATCCTTCTCAAACTTTTCCAAAAAACTGAGGAAGAGGCAATACTTCCTAACACATTTTCTGTGACCATCATAACCCTGATACCAAAACCATGGATAACACAAGAAAAGAAAACTACAACTAATATCTCTGATGATTACAGATGCAAAAGTCCTAAACAAGATACCAGAAAACAACAAGATAGAATACAACAATACAATAAAAAGATATCACAATCAAGTGGGATTCATTGCAGGGGCACAAGGATGGTTCAACATACACAAATAGATCAATGTACTCACCACCTTAACAAAATGAAGGATAAAAAAATCATATGATCACATCAATAGATGCAAAAAAAGCATTTGACAAGATACAACATCCATCTATGAGTAATATACTATAGAAGGAAAGTAACTCAATAAAGGCCAAAACCCTCAGCTAATATCATACTGAAGAGTGAAAAACTGAAAGCTTTTCATGTACGATCAAGAACAAGCCCTAGCCGATTCGGCTCAGTGGATAGAGCGTTGGCCTGCAGACTGAAGGGTCCCAGGTTTGATTCCAGTCAAGGGCACATGCCCAGGTTGCAGGCTCAATCCCCAGCAGGGGGATGTGCAGGAGGCAGGTAGCCAGTGATTATCTCTCTCTCCCTCTCCTTTTCCTCTCTGAAATCAATTAAAAAAACAAACAAAAAAAAGAATAAGACAAGGTGCCCACTCTCTCATTCAACATACGACTGAGAATCCAAGCCAGAGCAATTGGATTGCTTTGTCAATATTACATATATAGATAACTCTAAAAACTCCACCAAAAGACTATTAAAAACTGTTATTAATACAGTAAAGTTGCAGGATATGAAAATCCACTCTGTTCCTATATACTAACAATGAAATATACTATATAATAAAAGCCTAGGTGGCGTCATGCCCTCACGATGTCGTCATAAGATGGCCGTCACAAGATGGCCGGCAGGGGCCGACCAGGCCTGCAGGGGAGGGCAGTTGGGGGCGATCAGGCTGGCAGGCAAGCAGGCAAGCAGTTAGGAGCCAGCAGTCCTGGACTATAAGAGGGATGTCTGACATCCCCTGAGGGGTCCCGGATTGGAGAGGGTGCAGGCCAGGCTGAGGGCCCCCCTGCCCCCCCAGGCATGAATTTTGTGCACTGGGCCTCTATTCATTAAAATAAATGAAAAACAAAAAACAAAAATATGAGAAAAAACAAAACAATTCCATATGAATTTACAAAAAGATAGAATAAAACACTTAGGAATAAACTCAACAAAAGGAATGAAGAAACTATTCACTGAAAACTATAAAACATTGGTAAAAGAAATTAAAGACACAAATAAATACTTGAACTAGCCCTATAAAGCATTATACAAATTTAATGTAATCCCCATCAATATCCCAAAGGCATTTTTCAAATAGAACAAAAAAATCATCAAGGTGTGTTCTCCCTTCTGTCTCTTCTTCCCCCACAGGCATCTCTTAAACTCCAAGGGACTCCACAAGACTTGCCATCAGGGGAGCAATGGGCAGTAGCAGGTCTTCCAAAGCTAACCTCTGGAACTTGTATCTAAGGCCCCCTCTTCTCCAACTTCCCAGTGAGCTAAGGCAGCCCTGCCCTGGCTCATTTTTCTTATAACATTTCTAGGAAGCCACAGCTGCCCCACCTAGGCTCTCTCCTGCTGCTTCTTCTATCCTAAACTCTGCCTTGTTTCACTGTTCCCAGCTTTCATAAACATACTCTCAAAAAATAAAAATCATCAAATATTTATGGAACCACAAAAAACTGGGAATAGCCAAAGCAATTCTGAGAAAAAATAACAAAGCTGGATGTATCATTCTCACGGACTTCAAATTATACTGTGAAGCTGCAATAATCAAAACAATATGGTACTGGCAAAACCCAGACACACAAGCTAATGGAATAGAATTGAGAACCCAGAAATTAACCCACATATTTATGGGTAAATAGTTTTTGAAAAAATAGCCAAAAACACACAAGGAGAAAAGAAAGTCTCTTGAATAAATGGTGCTGGGAAAACTGGAATGTCATATGCAAATGAATGAAACTAGATTGCTGTTTGTCCCCATACACAAACACTCCCTCAAAATGGATCAAAGACCTAAATATAAGACCTGAAAAAATAAATTACATTAAAAAAACCCTCAAAAACAAAAAAACCATAGATACTAAACTTATGGATCTTGGTCTCAGAATTTGACCCCAAAGGCAAGGGAAAAGCAGAAAGGAATGAATGGGACTATATCAAACTAAAACACTTCTGCAACAGCAGAAAAAACCATCAACAAAAGGCAACCAACAGAATGAGGAAAAATATTTGCAAACAATATATAGAAAAATGGAAAACTTGTTTATAAATATGTTTTCATATTGAAAACATAAATGAACTTATACAACTCAACAAAAAACAAACAATCCAATTAAAAAATGGGCAGAGGATGTAAACAGGCACTGTTCTTAAGGCATACAAATGGCCAACAGATGAAAAGATGCTCACCTTCACCAGCTATTAGGGAAATACAAATCAAAGCTACAATGAAGTACAACTCCACACCTGTTAGAATGACTATTATCAACAAACAAATAATAACAAGCGTTGGAGAAGTTGTGGAGAAAAAGTAACCTACATTTACTGTTGGTAGGAATGTAAGCTGGTACAACCACTATAAAAAACAGTATCGCAGTTCCTCAAAACATTACAAATAGAGCTATCTTATGAGCCTACAATCTCTCTTCAGGGTACCTACTGGAAAAAATGGAAAACTTGTTTATAAATATGTATGCACCCATATGTTCACTGCAGTATTGTTCATGGTTGCCAAGACATGGAAACAATCTAAGTATCCTTCGATGGATGACTAGATAAAGATGTTGTATATACATATAATGGAATACTGTTCAGCCAAAAGAATGAATGAAATACTGCCATTTGGGACAACATGGATATATCAAGAACTGTGTGATTTCATTCATATACAGGGCATAAAAGTAAAGCAACAAACAAACTCATAGGTTATCAGGGGGGAAGAAGAGTGGGGGAGGGTGAAGAGGGTAAAGGGGGTCAAATATATGGTGATAGATGGAGATTAGACTTCGGGTGGTGAGCACACAATGCCATATATGGATAGTGGAGAACTGTCTCCACTTGTTTCGATTTTTGTCTCTATAAAATGGAGGATAAACGTGCTTGCCCAAGAGTTGTATAAGCACTTTGAAAACCATAAAGTACTATGTTCGAAGTACTATCTACTAGTATGTTAAAAAGCAACTGCTTTAGACATGATACTCAGTCAGGTGGTCCGAGGATTAGGTTCTTGGGCTAGTCAGGCTACCAGAAAGGACTCACTTTGTGCCCTGGTACTTCTGTCCCTGGTACAGCTTTCATATGGAAATCCACCATTCCCATCTTTTCTAACAAGTTGGTGTTGCCTAGTACTGATTTTTCGTTCTTTGCTTGTGCTTCTTCTCTCTCTCGGGCCAATCTGAATCAAAGAGAGAAAATATAAATAAATCAACCATGCTATTAATGGAGCTTCTGTTTTTATTTTTAAAAAATAATATAATGCTGTTTAACTATATAGTGATCATTTAGAGTCTCTCAATTTCCCCTTTCAACTTAAGCACTTTCGCATTTTGTCCCTCCTCATGAGGAAGACGGGTCTTTCAGAGCCCAGTCTGCCAAGTCGTGATTGATTATTCCTATCCTCCTAATGAAGAGAATGCTGATTCCAACGCCCCACCTTATTTAGGCCTGAACTACTGTGCTAACCACTCATCGCCGGACCCTCTGCTCTGGCCTGTTTCCTAACGTCCCACCTTCCAGAGCAACTGTCAGATTTATGCTCCTGAGGCACATCTGCAGGCACTTCAGGCAGCGGGCACCGAGTGCTCGCCCTGCTCGGGACTGGGCACTAGTTCCTACACATAGTAGGCACTACAGTGCTGCTGAATAAGTCTCACCACTACCCTGTTCCCAACTGAAGAACAAAATCAAATTCCCACCTGTCTCATCAGACCACTCCCTTAAAACATGCCTCCTGCTTGCCACCTGCCTTAGACCTATTTTTCCCTGATCAAGAACAAGCTTATCAATAACACTGGTTGCTCCATCTGTACATTCCTAAAATGTTTTCTCTTTTGAAAGTTCCCAAACTTACACAATCTTTCCTCCCTGAGAATACTTTCAGAATCATAAAATACTCAAATAGCTGTTACAATGCCTTGTACTTAATCACTTACCAAATTAATCTTATGCCTCTCACACAGGAATTTCCCATTATCTTTATCTTTGTATGACACTAGCATTAATAGTCAAAAATAACATAGGCAACTTAGTAGTGTCTATTCAAATTTTAAACATATATAACTCCAGCAACACAAGCCCCAGACGAAGCCTTGCATTATGCAGGAGCCATCCATGCAGGGTCTGAATGTCCATCAGTGAGGTATAGCCAATTACACTGTGTGTCAGCTATTTGCTGAAATCGTACTAAACAGAAGTTACAGAAAATTGGGAAGATCTACATCACCGCAGAAGGTTGTATTAAAAAGATAACATAGGCATATATTTTTATAGCTTAAAATATGCACATGCAAATGCATTGCATTATCTTTACTGGTGGAGTTGGGGTTGTGAGGAGAAACAGTTGAGTGAATTTGCTAATACCATCTTTAATAATAACAGTGTAATATGCAAAGTGACCAAAAGGCTGAACAGCGGAACAACGGGATGACCTTCTGGATGAAGCTGGGGCTGCGAGGGCTGAGATCCTTGCATGACTTTCTTGAATCGGGCCTCTAGTCTATAGAATAGAAAATAAAAGCCTAAGCGAACGGCTGACTGATGGTAGCTGTCATGTGCAATGACCACCAGGAGGCAGATGCTCAATGCAGGAGCTGCCGAGCTGTGGTGACTTGGCAGCTGTGGTTCTTGGGTTATGCACCTGGAACCAGAGAGGAGGGAGCCCGATTCTGGGGTGCGTCACCCGAGAACTGCCCTCTCGCAATCTGGGACCCCTCGGGGGATGTCGGAGAGCCAGTTTTGGCCTGATCCCTGCAGGCCAGGCCAAGGGACCCCACCAGTGCACAAATCTGTGCACCGGGCCTCTAGTAATAAAAATAATTACTCAATAGTTTCAAATCAATTAAGTGAATATATAGAACCATTTACAAAATAAAAAATACTGTTTAAATTCACACAGAACAAATCTTACCTGTGCAAAAAACTTTCTTTTGCTAATTGAATTTGTAGTGTTCCACCTTTCCATTTTGTGTTATTTAAAACAGACATACCTATAGAGTAAAGAATTATTACCCAATTACATCACAATGCAAAAATACATTTCAGAATGTGCCTTTTCTAATTATTTAATACCAAGAAAAGTAGATGTGTTAATCACGAAGAGATACAGAGAAAACAGAACAAGGAATTTTATTTTATTTTTATTTTTTTTGAGCCATGCTGCCAGGCTCCAGCCCACTTTTAATTCTTTATTAAGACAAGTTGTTTCTGAAATTTGGAATCTGATTCCTGGTAATTTTTTTAAATCACGCAAATAAAAGTTAATGCCTTAAACAAAAATAAATTCACAAGAGCATATTTTAAGGCTGACACTTCCGAGGGTACCATCTGTTTACCTTTATACACTATGAGCAATCAACCCCAGCTAATCAACTTTTTGGAAGAGTAACTGAAAACTGACCACAAAATTGGTCTTTACCATCCAATGCCATGAAGGCTTATCAACTTTCCAGGTTCCCCAATACTTTCTTAAGAGCCACAGTCTCCCTACGAAGCCCTCGATGGGAAGTCACGCTGGGCTTCTGAGCACAGTCACCGCTCAGCACGCATGTGCACAGCCCTGGTGCGGGGCTCCACCAGGCTACGATCCTGAGCCGCCAAACGCACCTGAAGACCAGGTGTCCCTTGAGCTGCCTGGAGAGCCCTAAGAGAACAAGGAATTTTAGACCTGGAGTGAAAGGGCTTAGGTCCTGGTCTCCCCTGGACCACTTACCAGTGCAGCCCTTACATTCCCTACCTCCCAGTGTGACTGGAAGATACGAATGAGGCAAATGTGTAAACTATAAAGCAAAACTTGTTTGCTATTTGTTTACAAAGTAATGCCAAAAATCTCTGGTGAATGAGTAACATTTCTTTACTTCCCACTAAAACTATAAAATGTCAATGTAATTTTCCAAAGGTGAACCAGGACACTGGAATTATGCAGCTCCTCATTTTCACTTTCACCTCATGCTAGTTACCTCTGTGTAACTTCCAAACAAATTAGATGCAAGTGACTGAACTATGCTATGCCCTAATAGTTGCTTTTTCTCAATATTTGCTATCAGATTCCTTAATAATAACCACTAACAGAGGGAAGATTGCATTGGTAGATATTTTAAATAGAAAGGTTCTATTCAATTTAACCCTTTGCGGTCTAATTTTATTTTTGGAAATCAAACAGTCTGGTCCAAATTAATTGACGGGATTGAATGTTGAACCGGTTTGCGGTGTCGACCTCAGCCTCGATGTTGGACCTGCTCCTAGCGCCTGGTCTGTCGAGTCAGCCTCGACATTGGACCGAAAAGGGTTAATCTTTGCAGTAAATTATGAGGCAAACAATCTCTTTGCTATACATTGGATAAGCAAACTGGAGCTTAGAAGTTTAAATAACATGCCACAGGTTACGTACCAGAGCTGCTGTGTTCTCAGCCACAACTTGCCGAGCGATAGCCCTCTTTCCCTATGAACAACAAGTACCCCTTGACCCTTCAGCTTCCACATTACTAGAATTCATTACCACATCAGTGGCAGTATGGATTATCTCCCCTTTCCTCTTCAGTGAAGACCACAGTTTTACTAAACCCCTCTCTCTCTCTCTCTCTCTCTCTCTCTCTATATATATATATATATATATATTTTTTTTTTAATTAGCTTTTTAGAGCGAGGAAGGGAGAGGGATAAAGAGATGGAAACATCAGTGAGAAACATAATCTATCGCCTGCCTCCTGTATGCCCCCCACAACCCGGGCATGTGCCCTGACCAGGAAACGAACCTGTGACTGCTTGGTTTCTTGGATGATGCTCAACCACTGAGCCACACTAGCTGGGAGTTGTTGTTTTTTAAATATATACTAAACTTCTTGATAGAGATTCTATAATTTCAAGAATAGTCTTACAAGGCATACACCAAAGCCAGCCCTCTCCTGACAGCATTTAATTTCAAGAAAATAACCTCCCTAAAAAATGAACTCACAAGGAAAGGGGGAAGGGTATGGCATAGTGCAGTGATGGCGAACCTATGACACGCGTGTCAGAGGTGACACGCGAACTTATTTTTTTGGTTGATTTTTCTTTGTTAAATGGCATTTAAATATATAAAATAAATATCAAAAATATAAATCTTTGTTTTACTATGGTTGCAAATATCAACAAATTTCTATATGTGACACGGCACCAGAGTTAAGTTAGGGTTTTTCAAAATGCTGACATGTCGAGCTCAAAAGGTTCCCATCACTGGCATAGTGGGATATGTGTAACAAGCAATTTCTATGAAAGCTTTGTTTCTTGTCCAAAATATTTTAGAATACCATTGTTGAGCAATACCATTAGCAATGTGCTACCACATGTCTGCTGACGCAAATGGTATGAAACTAAACCTGCTGAGTTACAGGATACTGGAATTCTCTTGATCATAGTTGTCCCTCTGGATGACTTAAAAATTGGCTGTTAAGATGTAGAACGAAGTTATTCCAAGTTACACAGACATAAACTGCAAGTCATATGGAATATCTTACATTTTTTCAGGTCTGATTCAGCTACTCTGATGTTGATATATGCAAAGACTTTCTGTGGGTTTCCTAAAAAAATAGAAAAATACATTTATTTAAATTCTTATCCAGGAAACAATATAAAATGATTACATTTATAAATTTTAAAAAATGAGCTCTTGGAAACAAACTCTTTCAAAGAAAAAACTTGTTATTTTTCACTGGACTCAAAGATAGAAATTTTCCAAATATGATTATTAAAATATTAAAAAATAAAACAAAAAATGCCAAATGGTCAGTTGATTATGTTATGTTGTTATATGATTTTGTTACTGAATGATAGATCCTCCTTTCCCCCAACTGGTGGGTGGGGTATGATGTAACCTGCAGCCCAGAAATACCTGAGTGACTAACCAGGTACCTTATATGGACTATACATTGGACCACCAATCCACACCTGCCAAATACCCTAGGCCCTTGTCCTATATGGACAATACACCATCCCCGAAGAAGACTCGGTGACACCATCCAGGACCTGATGACCCATCATTCCTCACAGGTTCTTACCTGGCAAGGGACCCTCCGACTTTTTACTCTGGAAGAAGCTCAGGTGTTCGAATTCCTTTTATATGTCTCAACTCCTCACCATAATCCTCCTACAGGCAGCTAGCAATGAGTGCACCAATGAAGGTTTTTGGTCTTTTCAGGTGAAACGGACTTGGGATGTTGAGGGAGTCATCAATTCTACTATAATTGTCTTTATTAATCCCGACCTATCCCTCCCTCACTAAAGGACATTCTCCCTCGCCCTGCAAACCCTGGACCTACTCCTCTGCCCACCCTTATCAACACAACTTTCCATCTACTCTCTAACATCAATCCCTCCTTCTCTACGTCCTGCTGGATTTGTCTGTCACTGGCTCGAACCCTCATCATAGCCACTCCAATCCCATCCTATTGGACCACTAACTTAACTCTTACCTATACCAGACTTCAACGCACCCTGTACAACATCTCTCTCTTTAATATGGAAAACACTACCTGTTTAACAAATACCTCTCAAACCACTACCTCAACTACTCCTGCACCTTACTACTGTGCACAATCTATAAATTTACCCCCTCCCTTAGCCTGCCCTCCACTGGGTATTTTTTCTCCTTTGTGGGACTACAGCCTACACCTGTGTCCCCCAGGACCTGTCACACTTGCTCTACCTTTATGTCTTCCTAACCCCCAATCTTTCTATCAGAACAGAGGGAGGACTCGAATCCTCTCTTGGTCTTCTCAGGTCTCGCCACAAAGGGGGGCCCTTGTTCCCCTCTTAGTGGGTACGGGAGTTCTCACTGCAGTAGGGACAGGCGTAGGAGGCATTTCCTCCTCTGTTCATTTCTACCACAAATTGTCTGATGAATTTTCAGAGGCTATCTCCATCATTAGCAATTCTCTTGAATCTCTTCAAAGGCAGGTAGACTCCTTAGCAGCCGTAGCCCTACAGAACCGGGGCGCTTTAGATCTCTTGACAGCTGAAAAAGGAGGTACCTGTGTCTTTCTTGGGGAAGAATGCTGCTACTTTGTAAATGAATCAGGAACTGTCAAAGATCACATTAAATCCCTCCGGGACAGGATTGACCAAAGACGCCATAACCAGCTAAAAGGGGGGTATGCCATCTTTGGCTCACTTACTCCATGGCTCCTCCCACTATTAGGCCCACTGGTATTTATTCTTTTAATTTTGCTCTTTGGCCCCTGTCTTATGCGCTGTTTCACTAGTTTCTTGCAGAACAGAATGCAGGCGTTCACCAACCAGAAGGTGGGAGAAATCTATCTGGCCTTGAATTCAGCATCTAGAGACACCTATGTCACCGGAATCTTTGAGACCCCGGGCAGATGCCCCTGACGACGTCCCCTCTCAGCAGGAAGTAGTTATGGAAGACAGACCTTCGCCCCCTGACCTTGCCCGGACTCTCAATTTTTTTTAATATTAC
Organism: Myotis nattereri; assembly: GCF_964212035.1. Classification (NCBI taxonomy): domain Eukaryota; kingdom Metazoa; phylum Chordata; class Mammalia; order Chiroptera; family Vespertilionidae; genus Myotis; species Myotis nattereri. The sequence goes on from NC_138087.1 coordinate 3,127,599, forward strand.
CAAAAGCCTGGAATGATAGATCCTCCCTTCTCCCAACTGGTGGGCGGGGTATGATGTAACCTGCAGCCCAGAAATACCTGAGTGACTAACCAGGTACCTTATATGGACTATACATTGGACCACCAATCCACACCTGCCAAATACCCTAAGCCCTTGTCCTATATGGACAATACAGTGAACCACCAATCAGCGTGCGCTGAGTACACTAAGCCCCCCACCCCTTCCCATTCCGCCCCTCAAAAGGCGTGCCCACCCTGCACATGCTGCTGTCTTCCCCTTGTGAGGCAGCCCGGCAGGTGCTTCTCCTCTAATAAAGCCTGTAGTCCTGGTTTTAGGCCTCCGTCTGATCTTTCAGTGACATTCTACTTAATAGGATACTTAATGAGTATTAGCATTTTAGCTCTGAAAACTGAAAGTGGCATGTTTCAGAAGCCGGGTGTTTTAGAATGTATAACATTTTTGATCTCAGGAATGTAATTCTGGGCAAGTTCCACATCATGAATGACACCTCCAGGGCATGGCGTGGGGTACACAATGACACACAGGGGCTAACACTCATCTCTGCGGTTCCCTTATTTTGTGACAGCTGACTTGCGGGCGACCTGCCTTTACCCACGAAGACTATAAACTTGCCTTGGTCATCTTTCCGGGTGATGATCTCCACATCAGACACGTCTCCGAATCTGCTGAACTGGCTCTGCAGGTCCGCCGCAGAAACGCTGTGGCCAAGGCCACCCACAAAGAGGCGCGTGGCCTCTCGGCGGGCCTTCATCGAGGCCGGCGCCTCAGCGTTCTAGGAGGACAATCATGAGTTCTTCCCGCCAGTTCTTCTCCAACCTACACAACCAACCAACACAACCCCAACTCGCCTGGAACCTTGGATGCAAATTGGTTGCCTAAACTTTCACTCTTACATTGTTTCTAAATGTTATCCCTGGAGACTCTGGTCAAACCTACATCCTCTTCTCCACGAACCCCCTGGAACGGCAGCTCTGCACAGACACCGGAACCGGGAACGCTGCCCCACAAAGGGCCCCGTGCACTCCGCCCTCCCAGTCGCCTATCCACGCGCCAGGCATCCTGCTTTCCTTCATTTATACATCCCTCTGTTCACTTGAAGCAATGCTGACAGAAACGGGGTGGCCGGTCGGCATGCTAAAGGGTAAGAGACAGCTCCTGTCCCCAGAGGTGACGTGCTGTTCAGGCGAAGAGAGCAACTGATGCCATAGCTAATACAGGCTTGTTCTGCTTTTTTAAAACGTGTCAGCTTTGTATGGTACAGTTTGCGTGCATCTCATCTTTCAGATGAGCAGGAGGGATGAAGTCACTTTTCCAACGTCATTCAGAGAATTAATGAAGCCAGAATTATAAACCAGGTCTAATTTCAGAGCCTGTGATGCATAATTAAACTAGGAAAGTTGTTGTATTTGAAGGGGCTCGGGAGAACTCTCGGAGGTACTCGGCTGAGGCCCTGTGGGATCTCTAATCCCGGTAGCACCCAGGGGCCACACTCGCCTTTTCCCAAGAGCTGACACCCCTCCCACTTTAGACCCCAAAGCAGCGTCCGACCCCGACTTAGGGCGCGTGCTCTGGGCGTGAGGCACGACCTACGTCTTCCCGGTAGACTCCCTGACCCCAACCTGCGCACCCAGGTTTTTTGCCGCTGAAGAACCAAGACCCAAGAGCAGGGACGGTGGAGGCCAAATGGCCCAGACCCACTCCTTACCGCGTTGTCTCCACAGCCAGCGCCGCGTAGGGCCCTAACTCCTAGTCGCGTGTTCCACTAGGCAGAGTCGCTATTCCTTCCTACTCGACTTCCCACCCCGCCTCCTAAGGTTCCGTGACCACTCAGTTCCCGTGCTCTGCATTTCGTTCCCCGTCGTCTGGCATACCGCGATGCCCCCGCCACCCGTCCCTCAACGTCCTCAAAACTTTCGAATCGTAATTCTATGATTCTTACTTAGGAGGGTTATCGCCCCATGTTTATCCACGCCTGGACCAGCTATCGGCGGAAGTGAGAGCGGAAGGAAAATAACGAGACGCTCCCCTTCACACAGTCCGGAAGCTACTCTTCAGTGACGCACGCATCTGGTTGTTCCAAACTCCGCCGGCGCGGGTGGGACAGCTCGGTGCTGGGGCTTCGGGCTGGAGCGAACCAACTCTCTCCAAGCGTGGGGACCGTTGGGGAGCAGCGGGTGCAGCGTGCCCGGGAGACAGAGCGCCCGAGGCTGCGTGCCAGCGCGGGGGGCCCGCAGGCGTCGCGCACACGCCCTCGACCCCCCTGCGGGGGGCCCGGATGGTCCGCGCCAGGAGCGCGCGAGGCTTGAATCGCTGGGCGAGGCGCTGGTCCGTCTGGCTGCTTCCCGCGAGCGCTGCGCTATGGACGCGGAGCAGGCCGAGGTCCGCGTCTTGGAAGCCGAGGTCGCGGCCCTGAAGCGGGCGTTGGAGGAGCTGCCGGCGCCCGGAGAAGACACCGCCCGAGTCCAGTACGTGGCCCTCCTCAGGTCCCGTGGGGCGGGCGGGAGTGTCTCCTCTCGGGTGTGCGCACCTCCCCGCGGACGCCTCGAAGCACCGACCGTGGGCGGGACGCAGATAGCGCCGTCAGAGCCGCTCCGAGAGGAGGAGTGGGCGCGCGGCCGGGAAGGAGCGGGCAACTGGCGCCGCGGACCGGCAGCCGCGCGGGGAGCGCCGTCTGCCGCGGATCCTGCCGCTCTTCCTCGTCAGGGGCGTCGTCTGTGGATGACTGACTGCGGGCCGGACCCATCTTCACGGGCGGCACCTCTTCGTGCCCGCGGCCCTTGGAGAAGTAGGTGCGGTGTGTAAGCCCGTCTTGGAGTTGAGGACCCTGAGGCTCGGGAAGTTGCGGGGCTCGCCGCAGGCCTCAGAGAAGAGCGGAAGGGTCAGATCTGGATTGCAGCCCCGGAGGCTAACGGGAACCCGGGCCCTTTGCCCAGCGAGGAGGGGAGAAAGGGCAATGGCGTGTACCTAGCGTCTCAAACTTGTAAGCTGCTCGGAAGCAGAAACTATCTTCATTTTTTTCAGTCGAGACCATTTGACACAGGTGCGGAGAGAATGAGGTTCTCCTGAGCTGAGGACAAGGAAACGGAGGAGCTGACCCTGAGTTTGCGCGCGGTCGGGCCATGAAGCGGAGGGAGGGCAGCGGCGTGTCCCGCCCCGCGTGCAGGCGGGCCCGGGGCGCCGCGGTGGGAAGGGAGCGTGCCTCTGTCCGGCCGAAATGCAGAGGTCGGCCTCCCCCCGACCCGCTGTGTCGGAGTCCGCGCTTCGGCAAGACCCCGCCCGATCCATGCGCACTTGCGAGTTTGAGAAGCGCCCGGCCTCCTGTGGAGGGAAATGGGTTTTCTGCCGCCCGCAGGGTGTCGTTGTGGCCCAGCCCCGGGCCTCCTCGGCGGGCACGTCGGGGAGCCAGAGGAGTCCAGGCTGTGGGGTTTCATGTGAGCGTTCTTTTCTCCATGGTGGAGAAGGAAGATTGGGACCTGTGTACCCAAATCCTCGGTGTATGTGTTTTTTGTTTTCATTCCAGTTATAAAGTACACAAGCCAATTTATTATATTCCAAAAATTAATACTCATTAAAAACTATAGACTCCAGCATGAAAACTTGTATGGTAGTCTGCCTACTTCATGACTATAAAGCAGTATGTTTGCCAAATTCTGATGTCAGTGACAACATTAGTAAAATTCCAGACTACTGAACAGAAGCTCCAGGGGCCTGCGGGGCCGACCTGGGAGAGGAAGGGGTTCGATGCGATTGTTACAGCGCAGAGAGGGTGACATTGACAGCCAGCCAGGAGCGTTCTCACGTTTTCTGCAGCGTAAGGCTCCCACCACTACAAAAGCCTCTGATAGTAAATTTTGAGCTGTGGGTACAGGCGCTTGCGCATGCTATGAATTTGTAAGGTTTCTCTTCAGAATGAAGTCTCATTACAAGAATGGCTTTTAAAGGCTTTTCTACATTTTTCACATGCATAAGGCTTCTTCCCAGTCAGAATTCTGTGATGTTCATTAAGTTCTCACTGCTGGTCAAGGACCTATGACGCTCTTCTATATATATAAAGCTAGCGACCAGGAAGCTGTAACAACCAGAACGCCACCCACTGCGGCCAGCTGGCCGGATTTGGGGGTGGGGCTGGCAGTCAACCTCCCACAGCCCCTCCCCCACCCGGCCCCACCCAAGATCTGACCCCCAACCCAGATCAGGGGCAGCGTTGGCCGGCCAACTACCTGCAGCTCCTCCCCCTAGGGGCCCTGCCACCCCATTGACCTGCGGCCCCTCCCCCCACACCAATCGGGGGTGGGGCTGGCTGGCCAATCTCCCACAGCCTCTCCTCCGGCCGCTGACCCCCAGTTGCCTGCAGCCCCTTCCCCCCAGCTGGCCTGGCCCTGATTGGCCCCGATCAAGGCGGGCTGGCTGACCAACCTCCGCTGTCTCCTCCCGACAGGCCCAGCCCTGATCCACCCCAATTGGGGCTGGACTCCACCGGTGCATGAATTTGTGCACTGGCCCTCTCGTTAAATCATAACTTCCCATTCCCCATTTCCTTTAGCCTCTGGTAACCACGGTTCTCCTTTCTCTGAATTTGACTTCTCTATGTACCTCATATAATGGTATCATATGGCTTATTATACTTAGATTAATATCCTCAAGGGTCATCCATATTGTAGCATATTGCAGAAGTTTCTCCCCTTTTCAAGCTGAATAATCCATTGTATGTATGTACATTTTGCTTATCCATTCATCTGTCAATGAATTCTTGGGTTGCTCTCATGTTGTTACTGTGAATAATGTTGGAATGAATATGGGGTACAAATATCTCTGAGACCCTGCTTTTAATTCTTTTTGTTATACACCAAGAAGTGGAATTGCATATGGTAATTATATTTTGAACTTTTTGAGGAACCCTTCCCCCCCATACTGTTTTCCAAGGTGGTGTACGCATGTTACAGTCTCATCAGCAGTCCACAAAGGTTACAGATTTTCCACAGTCAACCCAACACTTGTTTTCTGTTGTGTGTGTGTGTGTTTTTTTATAGCAGTTACTAGAGGCCTGGTGCACAAAAATTTGTGCACTAGCGGGTGGGGGTGGTCCCCTCAGCCCAGCCTGTACCCATTCACAGTCCAGGACCCCTTGGGGGATGACCACCTGTCGACTTAGGCCCACTCCCCGGGGGATCAGGCCTAAGCTTGCAGTCAGACATCCTTCTGGCAGCCAGGGAGCCCTCGGGGGATGTCTGACTAAAGGCTTAGGCCCCCAAGGGATCGGGTCTAAACAGTTAGTTGGACGTTCTTAGTGCTGCCACGGAGGTGGGAAAGGCTCCTGCCACCACCACTGCGCTGGCCAGCCATGAGCCAGCTTCTGGCGGAGTGGCACTCCCCATATGGAAGTGCACTGACCACCAGAGGGCAGCTCCTGCATTGAGCATCTGCCCTCTGGTGGCCAGTGCGCATCATAGCAACCGGTCATTCTGCCGTTCAGTCAATGTGCATATTAGCCTTTTATTATTATTATATAGGATGTCCCTATTTTCCCCCTTTTGTCCCCTCTACCCAGCTCTTGCCCCCCACTTCTCTCTAGCCATCACCATACTGTTGTCTGTGTCCATGGGTTGTGCATGTATTTTCTTTGGCTAATCCCTTCTTTAAATTCACTTCTTTAAATTTTTATTTTCAGATAAGTGCTTATAACTGCACTATTATATATTTTCTATTATATCATTTAGAATTAAGACATTTTTTAATTGAACCCTTGTAAATTTTAGCACAATTTAATAAATTATGCTAGAAGCAATTAGGAGATTTTTCATGTAATGCAGATACATTTCAATTAATATTAATTTTTAATTTTTTAATATTTTAATTTGAAATAACCTCATACATGTAAAAAAAACTATAAAATACTACAGCATATTATGTGTACCCTTCACCCAATTTCTTAGGTGTTAATAATTTAAACATAACCATTATACAACTAACAAAATTTGGAATATATTTTTCTTGTAATCTCTTCAATGTTACTTAATCCATTTACTTTGTTTTTGTTAATCTTCACCCAAGGATATTTTTCCATTGAATTTTAGAGAGAGTGAGGGGAAAGGGAGAGACACATTGATTGGTTGCCTCCTGCACAAGCTTTGATAGGGACTGGGGATCCAGCCAGCAACTGAGGTACATGCCCTTGACTGGAATTGAACCTGGGACCCTTCAGTCCTCGGGCTAATGCTCTATCCACTGAGCAAAACAGGCTGCAGCTTAATTCATGTACTTTTAATCTATATTTGTCTTTATATTTAAAGTGGGTTTTGTTTTTGATTCACCCTCATACTCTGTCTTTTAATTGGTGCATTTATGGCACTGACTTTCAGAGTGCTTACTGATAGAGTTACTACCATATCAGGCGGCTTCCTGCCGATCGGGTCCAAGGGAGGCAAGGCGGGGCCAGCTCCTGGGGGCTTCTGGGGCGGGGTTGCCTTGCCGCCCGGGATCCACCGATTGGGTCCCGGGTGGCAAGGCGGGGGTGGGCCTACCCTGGATGGCAGTGTGCTGGCAGCTTGCGCTGTTCCGCCCTGTCTGCAGTATGCAAATTAGCCGCCATCTTTGTCGGTGGTTAATTTGCATATCATGCTGATTAGCCAATAGGAGGCGTAGCGAAGGTACGGTAATTACCATGTTTGTCTATTATTAGATAGGGTGTCTATTATTAGATAGGATAATGGGCGTGGGGTTGTAGCTTACTGTAGGTTTTTTTATTTCCCTAATGATTATTGATGTTGAGTATTTTTTCATGTGCTTATCAGCCACTCTTATATCTTCTTTGGGGAAATGTCTGTTCAAATCCTTTGCTTATTTTTGAGTCAGGTTGGTTATTTCTTGTTGTTGAGTTTTGGAGTTCTCTACATATTTTCAGTATTAATCTCTTAACAGATTTGTGGTTAGCAAACATTTCTTCCTTTCTGTGGGTTGCCTTTTTATTCTGTTCATATTGTCTTTTGATGTATAATTTTTTTTCTTGAAGCCCTATTTTTTTCTTTTTCTTTTAAAAAATATTTTTATTGATTTTTGAGAGAGAGGGTAACATTGATCAGCTACCACCAGCAAGCCCCCTACTGGGGATTGAGCCTGCAACCCCGGCATATGCCCTGACTCAGAACTGAACGAGGACCTCTTGGCTCATGGGTCAACACTCAACCACCTAGCTACACCAGCTGGGTTGTTCATTTTTTTTTCTTTTGTTACCGGTGCCTTTGGTCTCACATCCAAGAAATTGTTGTCAAATCCAACATTACAAAGTTTTTGTCCTGTGTTTTAATTCAAGAATTTTATTGTTTTAGTCTTACATTTAAACCTTTGATCCAGTTTGAGTTAATGTTTGTATATATTAGGGAAGGGTCCAAGTTCAATCGTTTGCATGTGAATAACCAGTTTTCCCACCACCATTCAATTGTATTGTCACACCTTTGACCATATATGCATGGATTTATTTCTTGAGTTTTCTTTTTTTTTTTTTTTAATTAAATATTTATTGTTCAGATTATTACATGTGTTCCTCTCCCCCCCCCCCCCATAACTCCCCTCCTCCCAGTTCCCACCCCACCCTCCGCCCTCACTCCCCACCCACTGTCCTCATCCATAGGTGCACGATTTTTGTCCAGTCTCTTCCCGCATCTCCCACACCCCTTTGCCCCCCAAGAATAGTCAGTCCATTCCCTTTCTATGTCCCTGATTCTATTATAATCAACAGTTCATTCTGTTCATCAGATTATTTATTCACTTGATTCTTAGATTCACTTGTTGATAGGTGCATATTTGTTCATAATTTGTATCTTTACCTTTTTCTTCCTCTTCCTCTTCTTAAAGGATACCTTTCAGCATTTCATATAATCCTGGTTTGGTGGTGATGAACTCCTTTAGCTTTTTCTTATCTGTGAAGCTCTTTATCTGATCTTCAATTCTGAATGATAGCTTTGCTGGATAAAGTAATCTTGGTTGTAGGTTCTTGGTATTCATCACTTTGAATATTTCTTGCCACTCCCTCCTGGCCTGCAAAGTTTCTGTTGAGAAATCAGCTGACAGTCGTATGGGTATTCCCTTGTAGGTAACTGAGTTTCTTTCTCTTGCTGCTTTTAAGATTCTCTCTTTGTCTTTTGCTCTTGGCATTTTAATGATGATGTGTCTTGGTGTGGTCCTCTTTGGATTCCTTTTGTTTGGGGCTCTCCGCGCTTCTTGGACCTGTAAGTCCATTTCTTTCACCAGGTGGGGGAAGTTTTCTGTCATTATTTCTTCAAATAGGTTTTCAATATCTTGCTCTCTCTCATCTTCTGGCACCCCTATAATTCTGATGTTGGTACGCTTGAAGCTGTCCCAGAGGCTCCTTACACTATCCTCGCATTTTTGGATTCTTTTTTCATTTTGCTTTTCCGGTTGGGTGTTTTTTGCTTCCTCGCATTTCAAATCATTGACTTGATTCTTGCGCTCCTCTGGTCTGCTGTCGGGAGTCTGTATAATATTCGTTATTTCAGTCCGTGTATGCTTAATTTCTAGGTGGTTCCCCAATATAAGATCGAGGGTCTCATTAGTTTTCTTGTAGATCTCATTAAGTTTATAGGCGGCTTCTAAACAGTTCTTGAGAGACCTTAAAAGTGTGGTTCTGAACTCTATATCTTCCATTGACAATTTTGTCCTGTTTCTTTGTCTCCGCATTTTGTTATGCTTCCTTGGGGCACCCCCTAGTGGTCTTTGTGCGCAGTCTTATAGTTAAACCTTGATTGCTGTAGTTAATACCAGGGAGGGTTTGACCTCCAGGCCAAGTGGCTATGAGAATCAGCTGTGTCTGCAGTGAGAGAACTTCTGTCCTCTAGGGAGGTGCTAATCTAGCCTTTGCCTGAGGCTATCCGGCAAATGCCTCTGTGCAGGGCTTGGGCGGGGCGGGTCGCACAGGATCAATAGGGTGGGCCGGAGAGAGCAGTTATGGCGGCTCTCAGTCCCGTCCCCAGGGGCTCTGCCTCTCTGAGTCCCAGCAATGGCTGCAAACCTCGGAGAGAAAGCTGCACTCGCTCTGACCGAAACCAGACAGTCCCGCTTCTCCCGTTTGAGTCTGGGTCCCTAAAGACTCGCCTGTATCTGGAGCTCAGAGTCTGCGACTCCCTCCCGATTGAAAACGCCAACCGCGCCCTCCGCCGCCAGTCCGCTCCGCGCACTCCGCACCTCAGAATTTGACTTCAGCACTGCGCCTCCTCTGAGTGTCCGTATGCGTTTCTCTTTCCTCCTAGTTGTGGGACTTCCACTCAGCCAGCGTTCCTGTGGTTCTGGGTGATGTCCCTTCCGTTTTCTGGTTTCACTTTTGAAGTAGTTGTTCAAAGCAGCAAACTCCGGCGTTAACCTATGCCGCCATCTTGGTTCTCCCTCTTGAGTTTTCTATTCCTTTTCACTAATCTGTATGTCTATCTCAATGCCAATACTGTAGCTTTTTAAAGCATCTTTATTGTTGAGAGTATTACAGCTGTCACCCTTTTTCCCCCCATTGCCCTCCTCCACCCGGTTCCTTCCCTGCCCTGCCCCAGGCCTTCACCTGCTGTCTGTGTCCATAGGTAAGATCTTTGGCTAATCTCTTCCCTCCCCCCCCACCCCCCCTTTGAGATTCATCAGTCTGTGCCATGCTTCCATGCCTCTGATTCTATTTTATTCACCAGTTTACTTTGTTAATTAAATTTCTTGCTTGTTTATTTTGATTTTTAGATTTAATTGTTGATATGTATTTGTTGCCTTTTTATTGTTCATATATTCTTCCTCCTCCTCCTCCTCCTCCTCCTCCTCCACCTCCTCCTCTTTATCTTCTGCCTTTTTCTTCCTTTCTTCTTCTTCACCCTTCAACATTTCATGTAATGCTGGTTTGGTGATGATGAACTCTTATAACTTTTCTTGTTTGTGAAGCTTGTTATCTGACCCTCAATTCTAAATGAGAGCTTTGCTGGGTAGACTAATCATGGTTGTAGGTCCTTGTTATTCATCACTTTGAGTATTTCTAGCCACTCCCTTCTGGCCTGCAAAGTTTCTGAGGAGAAATCAATTGACTGCCATATGGGTGCTCCCTTGTAGTTAACTAACTGCTTTTCTCTTGCTGCTTTTAAGATTCTCTCTTTGTCTTCAGCCCTTGGCATTTTAATCATGATGTGTCTTGGTGTTGGTCTCTTTGGGTTCCTCTTGTTTGGACTCTGTGCTTCCTGGACTTGTAAGTCTGTTTCTCCAGGTAGAGGAAGTTTTCTGTCATCATTTCTTCACATAGGTTTTCAAAATCTTGCTCTCTCTCTTCTCCTTTTGGCACCCCCATGCAAATGTTAGTATGCTTGCAGTTGTCCCAGAATCTTCTTACACTATCTTCATATTTTTGGATTCTTTTTTTTTTTTGCTCTTCTGCTTGGGTGTTTTTTGCTTTCTCATATTCCAAGTTGTTGATTTGATTCTCGGAACCCCCTATTCTACTGTTGGATCCCTATAAATTATTCTTTATTTCAGTTAGTGTATGCTTAATTTGTGACTGGTCATTTTTCATGTCTTTGACATTCTCACTAAGACTCTGGAAAGTCTCATTAAGATCCTTGAGTAACCTTATAACATGGTTTTGAACTGTGTATCCAGTAGTTTGCTTGCTTCCATTTCTTTCATTGGTGACATGTTTCATTGTCTCTGCATTTTGACTATTTCCCTGTGTTTGTTTCTATGTATTAGGTAGAGCTGCTATGTGTCCTGGAGTTGTTGGCGTCCTGTACGGCCCAGTTGTTTAGCCTCGCCAGTCACCTGGGCTGGGCACTCTAGGTGTATGCCCCTAGAGTGGGCTATGTGCACAGTCTTGTAGTTGAGCCTTGATTGTTATTGGAGTCACTAGGAGGAGTTGACCTCCAGGCCAATTGGCTGTGAGGACCAGCTGCGACTATAGTTGGAGAGCTGCTATGCAGGAAACACCCCTATGAAGCAGGACTTGCTTTAGTGGGGCTTTGGTGCTCACTGAGTCTGCCCCTTGAGTGTATCACTCATGGATGTGTAGAGTTGTAATCTGCTATGGTCTGAAGCTGTCCACTGAGTTCACTGGCTCTGGGGCCTCTTGGGAGGTACAAAGTCAGCCACTGCCTGAGACCACCTGGCAGGAGCTACAGAGAGATCTGCAGATGACTGCTTTTGCTATTTGTATTGGACTTGGAGATGCCCAGGCAAGGCCCATCTGTGAAGCAAGGCAGGCTGGTGCTAGTGCTGGGTCTTGGACCTTTTATTGATCGGTTTGGGGTGTGCTGTCACCAGCTGCAGTTTGGTTGAGAGCTCTTAGCAAAGTCTGAAGCCTGGGCATTCATATGGAAAAGCTGCTGCAAACAGCTTGGGTGGGGCTACAAATTGGATGGGGTGGGGGGTCTCAGGGAATCCCCAGGGTGGAGCAAACTGTGTGCTCCAGGCTGATGGAGACTCAGATATGGCTGCCAGTCAGCTCTGTAACAGGCGAGGTCCCTGCACAGGAACAGTCACCCCTGCGAGCAACCCTATCTGAGAGAACACCACCCCTGAGTTCCTGCCCTGATGCCAGACAATCCAGTTCCTCCTCATATGTGTCTGGGTCCTCCAGAGCCTCTCGGTACTGGCAGTAGGAGTAAGTTCATGTATCAGCCCTTTAAATGGAACACCTGGGTCTCCAGCAGCCTCCCCGTCACTCAGCCACAATCCCTGCTGGTTTTTACAGCCCGAAGTTATGGGGACTTCTCTTTCCAGCACTGGAACCCAGGGCTTGGGGGTCTCGTGTGGGGCTGGGACACCTTGCTCATCACAGGTGGCCTCTGTAGAGACAGTCGCCCTCCCTGTTAAAAAAAAAAAGGGCATATGTGGGCTGATGATCATATTGAGGCAGACCCAGATGGACAGCACAGGGCCTGCAGGGCTGAACTTTTCGTGCAGCCTGGCTTCGGTGACCTCCCAGTGCAGGCAGCCCCATACAGGGAGGCCATGGGGTAACTGCTGGTGGCATCATTCATCTCCCCAGCCCCACCAACCGAGGGCCACCAGGAGTACTTCTTACAGGGACCACACAGGACAAAAGAGGTTCTTCCAGGAGCTGGGCCCCCGTGGCTCACAGAGTGGAGCTGAGAAGCTGGTGCAGGTTCGGAAGAAGGAGGGCACCTAGGAGTCGGGATGGCTTGCTCGAGACTGCAGGACCGTAGACAAAAGGCTCTCAAAAACAATATAGCCCTCCTATATTTGTAATTTTCAGCTGTCCTGGTCTGAAGCTCCAAATTTCCAAAACAAATTTATTAAAATGAGGACTTCCCTCCAAATTACAAAAATTCTTGGAGCCAACCAAACGGTGCCCACGCAGCCTCCAGGTTAAATGTTTCTCTTCAAATACAGGCTTTGGGCTCCTGGCAGTTTAAGATTACAGCAGCCAGAGAAGAGGGACACAAAATATTAGTTTTGAGCCCGGGTCGCAAAGGATAGCACAGACACGTGGCTACCGAGCCCAGCTGTGGTGACCCAGGGCAGAGAGAGTCAGCCAAGACACTCTTGAAGAACAAAGTGGGAAGACTTGATTTGCAAGATATGAAGATGTATTATAAATCTACCAGAGGCTCCGTGCACGAAATTCGTGCACTGGGTGGGGGGTGTCCTTCAGCCTGGCCTGTGCCCTCTCGCAGTCTGGGACCCCTCGTTGGACATCCCTCTCACAGTCTGGGACCCCTTGCTTGTTACTGCCTGCCTGCTCGCTGCTCCTTACCGCTTGGCTCATTGCTCCTTAGTGCTTCCATGGAGACAGGAGAGGCTCCCACCATTGCCACTGTGCTTGCCGGCTGTGAGCCCAGCTTCTGGCTGAGCGTCTGCCACTTGGTGGTCAGTGCGCATCATAGCGACTGGTCATTGTGCTGTAATGATCGCTTAGACTTTTATTATATAGACTAGAAAGCCGGTGCACAAAAATTTGTGCACTCGGAGGGGGGGTCCCTCAACCTGGCCTGTGCCCTCTTGCAGTCTGGGACCCCTCGGGGGATGACCACCTGCTGGCTTAGGCCTGCTCCCTGGGGGGATTGGGCCTAAGCTGGCAATCAGACATCCCTCTGGCAGCCCAGCAGCCCTCGGGGGACGTCCACTTGCCAGCGGGGAGCAGGCCTAAGCTGCAGTCGGACATCCTTAGCACTGCTGAGGAGGCGGGAGAGGCTCCCACCACCACCGCTGTACTGGCAGCCATCAGCCTGGCTTGTGGCTGAGCAGAGCTCCCCCTGTGGGAGCGCACTGACCACCAGAGGGCAGCTCCTGCGTTGAGCGTCTGCCCCCTGGTGGTCAGTGTGTGTCATAGTGACCAGTCATTCCCAGTCCTTCTGCTGTTAGGGTCAGTTTGCATATTACCCTTTTACTATATAAGATAGAAGCCTGGTGCATGGGTGGGGGCCGGCTGGTTTGCCCTGAAGGGTGTCCCAGATCAGGGTGGGGGTCCCGCTGGGGTGCCTGGCCAGCCTGGGTGAGGGGCTGATGGCTGTTTGCAGCTGGTCACACCCCCTTCAGGTGGGGGTCCCCACTGGGGTGCCTGGCCAGTCTGGGTGAGAGGCTGAAGGCCATTTTCAGGCTGGCTGGCAACTGAAACTCCCAGCCTCTCCTTTTTTTCTTTCTTTTTTTTATTCTGGGACTTATTTACCTTCTATAATTGAAACTTTGTTGCCGTCCTGCTTGCTCCAGCTTGGAGGCCACAGCCTGCTGAAAGCAGGTATCTGGTGTTTGTTTAGCATCTATAATTGAAACTTAGTTGCTTTCAGAGCTCAGAGCCGGGCCGAGGCAGGCGGGGAACCTTGGCTTCCTCCATCACTGGAGCAAGCAAGCTTCTTGCTCGCTTCAGCTGTGTGGCTGCCGGCCACCATCTTGGTTGGCGGTTAATTTGCATATCACCCTGATTAGCCAATGGGAAGCGTAGCAAAGGTACGGTCAATTACCCTTTTTGTCTTTTATTAGATAGGATAGTCATTGTGATATCGTGGCTTTGGTGCAGGAAGAGAAAGCCAGGCCATTGAAACAGAATAAACACATCTATAATAATAAAAGTGTAATATGCTAATTAGACCAGATGTCCTTCTTGACGAAGCTGGGGCTGCAAGGGAAACCTGAGTCCTGGGTGCCTGCTGGCGGCCAAAGGAAAGCCAGTGCCAGCAGCTGGGGGAAGGAAGGCCTAGTCTTGCACGAATTTCGTGCACCGGGGCTCTCGTTTACTATAAGTCAGAGATGCTACTGCAGGTTGTTAAAGAGGAGCAGACTTTCCAATAGCAGTGCTGGGACAACTAGATATCCACATAAGAGAAATTAATCATGACCTCTACTTCACACCATACTCTTAAAGGAGAAAGACAAAAGTATAAAGCTTTAGAAGATAAATGGGAGTATATCTTCTCATTGCTCCCTGGGTTATACCTCAGTTAACTTCCAGCCACTGACGCTGAGTGGGCCTTGAATACTATGAACTTGGATGTGATTAAGGGAAAGCCAATTCAGGCAACATGTGGTCTCAGAGGGACTGGATAGAGAAAGATTTCTTTCTTTTTTTTTTAAATCCTCACTCGAGGATATTTTCCCATTGATTTTTAGAGAGAGTGGAAGAGAGAGGGAAAGACAGAGAGAGAAATATCAACGTGAGAGACATACAACAATTGGTTGCCTCCAGCACAAGCCCTGACCACGGCCTGGACTGCGGAGGAGCCTGCAACCAAGGTACATGCCCTTTTCCAGTATCGAGCCTGGAACTCTTTGGTCCACAGGGCGATGCTCTATCCACTGAGCCAAACTAGCTAGGGTGAGAAAGATTTCTTAAGGTATAAAAAGCATGAACTAATGGAAAAGATTGATAAAATTGGGAACTTCTGTGTGCTGTGCTTAAAAACAAGATAAATAAAGTGAAGAGATAACAAAAAAGGCACATGTGTGTGTCAGACCAGCCTGTTCAGTGCCTCCTGCCCCCCTACCAGCCTTAATGCGCTGCTTCTTTACTTCTCTAGTTGTAGGCTTCCATTCAGCCAGCTTGCAGGTGATTCTGAATGACGGTGGTTCTGTATTTTAGTTGTTTTGGTAGGTGGCAAGTACAGACGTTTACCTAAGCTGCCATCTACTGTAGCTTTTGAGGTGAGTTTTAAAACAATAAGTGTGAGTCGTCCAGTTTTGTTTGTTTTCAAGATTATTTTGGCTTTTGAACTTGAAATTCCATATGAATTTTAGGATGAGTTTTTTTCTATTCCTGCAAAAAATATCATTGGGATTTTGGTAGGGATTGCATTGAATCCATAGATTGCTTTGGGTAATATTGACATTTTATTATTAAGTCTTCTAATCCATGAATATGAGATGGGTTTCCATTTATTTATGTCTTCTTTAATATTAATATTAAATCTTTAATATTAAATCTTTCAGTAGTGATATTTTATAGTTTTCATTGTACAAGTCTTTTACCATCTTGGGTAAATTAAATTCTAAGTATTATATTCTTTTCAGTGCTATTGTAAATGGAATTGGTTTTGTAATTTCCTTTTCAAATTGTTTATTTTTGTTGTGTAGGAATGTGTCTGATTTTTGTGTGGTGACTTTGTATCCTGCTATTTTGCTGAATTTATCAGTTCTAACTCTCTGTGCTTTAGGGTTTTCTAAAGATCTTATCAATAGCAAAAATACACTTTTACTTCTCATTGTGATGCTTTTGTTCTTGCTTAATTGCTCTAGCTTGGAATTCTAATACTATGTTGAATAAACATGGTGAAATTGGGCATCCTTGTCTTGTTCCTGATCTTTGAGGAAAAGCTTTTAGCTTTTCACTATTAAGCATGATGTTAGCTGTCGGCTTGTCATATATGACCTTTATTATGTTGAGTTATGTTCTTTCTATACCTCGTTTGTTGAGAATTTCCATTATAAATGGATGTTGGATTTTATTAAAAGCTTTTTCTGCATCTATTAAGATGCTTATGTGATTTTTATATTTGATTTTGTTAATGAGGCATAAAACACTGATTTGCAGATGTTTGTCTTGCATTCATGAACTAAATCCCACTTAATTACAGTGAATGATTCTTTTAATGTGTTATTGAATTCAATTTACTAATACTTTGTGGATAATTTTTGCATTTACATTCATTAGAGATATTAGCCTGTAATTTTCATTTTTTGTAATGACCATGTCTGTTTTTGTGTTCATTTTCTGTTTTGGAAGTTTGAGAAGGATTAGTATTAATTCTTCAAATGTTTGATGGAATTCACCATTGAAGCCATTTAGTTCTGGACTTTTGTTTATTGGTAGTTTTTTGTTTAGTGTTTTAATATCATTACTAGTAATTGGTTCATTCAGATTTTTTATCTCTTTATTTTTTAGTCTTGGTAGTTGTATCTAGGAATTTTTCCATTTCTTCTAGTTTGTCCAAATTTTAGGCATATAATTTTTCAGAGTAGTTTCTGATGACTTGTATTTCTTTGGTGTTAGTGGTAACATTTCCTCTTTAAGTTCTGATTTTATTTGAATTCTCCCTTTTTTTCTTGGTGAGTCTAAAGCAGCCGTGGGCAAACTACGGCCCGCGGGCCGGATCTGGCCCGTTTGAAATGAATAAAACTAAAAAAAAAAAAAGACCGTACCCTTTTATGTAATGATGTTTACTTTGAATTTATATTAGCTCACACAAACACTCTACCCATGCTTTTGTTCCGGCCCTCCAGTCCAGTTTAAGAACCCATTGTGGCCCTCGAGTCAAAAAGTTTGCCCACCCCTGGTCTAAAGTTTAGTTTGTTTTGTTTATCTTTTGAAATAGCCAGTTCTCTGTTTCATTGAAATTTTTTTCTATTACCTTTTTAGTTTGTGTTTCATTTTCTCCCCCACTCTGATCTTTATTTCCTTCCTCTTACTAACTTTGGGCTTCATTTGTTCTTCTTTTTCTGGTTCCTTGAGATATAAATGAAGGGAAATGCAAATCAAAACTACAATGAGATACTACTTTACACCTGTTAGCTGTTATGCCCAGATTTCAAGATCCCTAAGGAAACCACACCAGGGAACTAGCCAGTCCGATGCAAAAGCAGAGGGTCCTTTATTGAGCTAGCTAACTCGACCCTGCCTCCTGGCCGACGCAGCGACCGGAAGCAGAGTGCCCCCACCGTGGGAAAAACAGGGTTTTAATAGGGGGTGGAGTGAGGGGAGGGGAGCTGACTGTGGGCCCTGCCGATTGGCCAGGCGCCAGTCGGGTCTTCTTACACAGGATGTGGTCATCTCTATGGCGTGCACGTCCCTTGATTGTCATTGGTTAGTTTAAAGAAATCCCGGGCGTGGCCACCAGGGGCCTGGGCTTCTGGAAAGAAGGTACTCTCCTGAGCACATGGCGGCTGCCCCAACATGGAGGGTACGGGGCAAGATGGAGGGCATAGCCCTCGCCCTTTCAGTAGCCTGGCCCTTATCAACAACTTTTATTTGCGGTGTCTCCTAGTTCTTAAGGTAGGCAATTATTACGATGAACTTCTCTCTTAATACTATTTCTGCTGCAGCCAATAAGTTTGATATCCTATCTAATCTAATAAAAGAGAAACATGCAAATTGACTGCACCTCTGCTACGCCCAAGCCACGTCCACCAGCCAGTCAGAGCGACTATATGCAAATTAACCCAACCAAGATGGCGGCCGGCAGCCACAGAGCTGGAGCAAGCAGGAGGCTTGGTTGCCCCGGCGAAGGAGGAAGCCAAGCTTCCCGCCTGCCCTTGCTGGCTATGGCGTCTGCTCAAGGCAACAAAGTTTCAGTTATAGAAGATAAATAAATCCCAGATACCTGCTTCCAGCCAGCCTCCACTGAGAGCTTGGGTGGCTGGGGGTCTTGGCCAGCCTGCAAACAGCCATCAGCTCCTCACCCAGGATGGCCTCACCCTCATGGGGTGAGGGTCCCTGCTTGGGGGATTGGCCAGCCTGCAAACAGCCTCAGCCACTTACCCAGGCTGGCCAGGCACCCTAGCAGGACCCCCCTCCCTGAAGGGGGTGTGCCCAGCCTGAAAACGGCCCTCAGCCCCTCACCCACGCTGGCCAGGCAAGGCAGTCCAGCAGGGACCCTCACCCTGAAGGGGGTGTGGCCAGTCTGACAAAGGCCCTCAGCCCCTCACCCAGGCTGGCCAGGCACCCCAGCGGGACTCCCACCCTGATCCAGGACACCCTTCAGTGCAAACCAGCTGGCCCCCACCTGTGCACCAGGCCTCTATCCTATATAATAAAAGGGTAATATGCAAACTGACCCTAACAGCAGAATGACTGGGAATGACTGGTCACTATGACACACACTGACCACCAGGGGGCAGACGCTCAATGCAGGAGCTGCCCTCTGGTAGTCAGGGTGCTCTCACATGGGAGGAGCTCTGCTCAGCCACAAGCCAGGCTGATGGCTGCCAGTACAGCGGTGGTGGTGGGAGCCTCTCCTGCCTCCTCAGCAGTGCTAAGGATGTCCGACTGCAGTTTAGACCTGCTCCTCGCTGGCAAGTGGACATCCCCCGAGGGCTGCTGGGCTGCCCGAGGGATGTCTGATTGCCTGCTTAGGCCCAATCCCCTGGGGAATGGGCCTAAGCCAGCAGGTGGTCATCTCCTGAGGGGTCCCAGACTGCGAGAGGGCATAGTCCGGGATGAGAGACTCCCCCCCCTGAGTGCACAAATTTTTGTGCACCAGGCCTCTAGTCTATATATATAAAAGCCTAAGCTACTGTTCGACCATTCCACCAGTAGCTATGATGTACACTGACCACCAGTGAGCAGATGTTGAATGCACAGGCATGGATACATGGAACAGACTGATGAATCTCTGACTGAAGTGGGGAGGAGAGAGAGCGGGAGGAGATTAACCAAAGATCTTGAATGCATACTACAGGCCTGGTGCACGGATTTGTGCACTGGTGGGGTCCCTCGGCCTGGCCTGCAGAAATTGGGCTGAAACTGGCTCCTTGCACATACACCGGTGGGGTCCTTTGGCCTGGCCTGGTGGGATCAGGTCAAAACAGGCAGTTCGACGTCCCCCGAGGGGTCTGGATGGCTAGAGGGTACAGGCCAGGCCGAGGGACCCCACCTGTGCAAGAATCTATTCACCAGGCCTCTAGTGTTGAATAAAAGTGGTGAGAGTGCACAGCCCTGTCTTGTTCCTGATCTTAGAGGAAAAGCTTTTAGTTTTTCACCATTGAGAATGATATTAGCTGAGGGTTTATGGTTTATCACATGTGGCCTTTATTATGTTGAGGTACTTTCCTTCTATTCCTATTTTATTGAGTGTTTTAATCATAAATTGATGTTGTGTCTTATCAAGTGGTTTTTATGCATCATGATTTTTATCCTTTCTTTTGCTAGTGTGGTTATTGCATTGATTGATTTGCATATGTTGGACCTTCTTTGTGCCCCTAGAATGAACCCCACTTGATTGTGTCGTAATATTTTTGTGATGTACTGTTGTATTTGGTTTGCTAGTCTTTTGTTTAAGATTTTTGCATCTGTGTTCATTAGAGAAATGGCCTGTAGTTTTCTCTTTTTGTGTTATCATTGCCAGGTTTTGGTATCAGAGTTATATTGGCCCCATAGAATGTGTTAGGAAGTATTGCCTCTTCTTCAATTTAATAGAAGAGTTTGAGTAGGATAGTTTTTAAATCTTTGAATGTTTGGTAGAATTCACTGGTGAAGCCAGCTGGTCCTGGTACTTTTGTTTTTTTGGGGAGGTTTTTGATAGTTGTTTCAATTTCCTCACTGCTGGTCAGTCTATTTAGATTTTCCAATTCTTCATGACTTAGTGTAGCAAGGTTATATATTTCTAGGAATGCTTTCCATTTCTTCTAGGTTATTGAATTTGGTCCCATAAAGTCTTTCATAATATTCTAGTATGATCTTTTATATATCGGTGATGTCTGTGGTGACTTCTTTCTTTACTAGTTTTGTTTACATGGGTCTTTTTTCATTTTTCTTTCGTGAGTCTAGCCAGGGGTTTGTCAATTTTATTAATCGTTTCAAAGAAACAGCTCTTTGTTTTGTTGATTTTTTTTTGTGTGTAGTCTTATTATACTCTATTTCATTTAATTGTATAATTTTTATTATTTCCTTTCTTCTGCTGAATTTGGGGTTGCTTTTGTTCTTCTTTTTCTAGTAGTTTAAGATGTGGTGTTAGATTGTTTACTTGAGATTTCTCTGTTTCTTGAGATAGGACTGTAATGACATATACTTCCCTGTTATTACTGCTTTTGCTGCATCCCAGAGGTTTTGATATGTTGTATTGTCATTCTTATTTGTCTCTATATATCTTTTGATCTCAACTTTTATTTCTTCTTTGACCCAGTCATTTTTTAGTTGTATAATCTCCATATATTTATGGGTCTCTTTATTTCCTTTTTGCAGTTGATTTCTAACTTCAAGCCATCACAGTTAGAGTATATGCTTGGTATAATTTCAATCTTCTTGAATTTGTTGATGCTAGTTTGTGACCCAATATATGGTCCATCCTTGAGAATGTTCTGTGTACACTGGAGAAGAATATATAATCTGATGTTCTGGGATGAAATTAACTGTAAATGTCATTTTATGTCCATTTTGTCGAATGCTTCACTTAACGCTGATATTTCTTTATTGATTTGCTGTTAGGTTGATCTGTCTAGAGCTGTCAAGGGAGTATTAAGATCCCCAATTATGATTGTGTTTTTATCTGTTTCTCTCTTTAGTTCTGTGAGTAGTTGTTTTGTATATTTTGATTCTCCCTGTTGGGGTGCATATATATTATGCAGTGTTATGTTTTCTTGATGTAATGCTCCCTTTATCATTATAAAGTGACCATCTTTGTCTCTTGTTATCTTGAAATCTATTTTGTCAGATATAAGTATGGCTACATCTGTTTTTCTGTGGATTATATTTGCTTGGAGAATCCTTATTCACCCTTTTACTTTGAATCCACCTTTGTCTTTGCAGCTTAGGTATGTCTGTTGTAGGCAGCATATGGTTGGGTTTTGTTTTTTGATCCACTCTGCTACTTTGTACCTCTTTATTGGTGAATTCAGACCATTTATATTTAAGGTAATTATTGATGTATGAGGCTTTCCTATAACTATTTTATCTTTTGTTTATTTTTGGTGCTCTGTGCCTCCACTGGTTCTTTTTCTTTATGTTTCTGTCTGTTGTTTTTGTTTGGTGGTATTCCATACATCTTTCCTCTTTTTCCTCTTTTTTTTTAAGCTATGTGTCCTGGTTTGGGGAATTTTGTGTGCGGTTACCATTAGTGTTGTTAAAAGATAATTTTGTTGGGTATATTATTTGTGACTGATAATTTCTTTCAGACATTTGGATATTTGGTTCTATTCTCTTCTGGCTTGTAGAGTTTTAATATTTGGTTCCACTCTCTTGTTGCTTGTAGAGTTTAGATGACATTCTGATGGATTTTCCTTTGTACGTCACATCCTCCTTTTTCCTGGCTGCTTTGAGAATTTTTTCTTTGTAATTTTTTTAAAAAATATATTTTATTGATTTTTTTACAGAGAGGAAGGGAGAGAGATAGAGAGCTAGAAACATCGATGAGAGAGAAACATCAATCAGCTGCCTCCTGCACACCCCCTACTGGGGATGTGCCCGCAACCAAGGTACATGCCCTTGACCGGAATCGAACCTGGGACCTTTCAGTCAGCAGGCCGATGCTCTATCCACTGAGCCAAACCGGTTACGGCTGTCATTAATTCTTGACACTTTTAGTACCAAAGTGCCTTGGAGAGGGCCTCTTTGCATTGAGGTAACTAGAAGTTCTGTTTGCTTCTTGGATTCGAGGATCTACTTATTTTCATAGATTTGGGAAGGTCTCATCAACTGTTTACTTGAATAGATTCCATTTCCTGCTCCCTTTCTTCGTCTTCCGCAATGCCTGTAATTCTAATATTGCTTTTTCTGATGGAGTCAGATAGGTCTAGTGAGCTCCTTCATTTTTTTTATGCTGATCTCCTTCCCTCTGCGTCACATCTTGATTCCTGTCTTTGGTCTCACTAATTCTTTCCTCCATCTGGTTGGTTCTGTTCTCTTTGCTGAATAGTTCACTTTTAATTTCCTTAACTGCATGCTTTATTACTATGATTTCTGATTGGTTCTTTTTAAAAGTTTTAATCTCTTTGGTAAAGTATTCATTTTGTTTATTGATTTGTTTTCTAAGTGCACTGAATTGCCTGCTGGTATTTTCTTGCATCTCGTTGAGTATTTTCAGAATTGCAATCTTGAAATCTCTCATTTATATCACATATTTCCATGTGTTCAAGTTTGCTTTCTGGAGACTTTTCAATTTCTTTCTGGTCATTCTTTTTGCTGTGGTTCTTCATGGTATTTGCTGTCCTCCTTTGTTTACACATTTATCTCTGAAGAGGTCTCTCTATTATTTTCCAGTAGATGGCACTGCATCGCAGGATTTATTTTTATTTTTTAATCCTCACCGAGGATATTTTTCCATTAATTTTTAGAGAGAGTGGGAGAGAGAGGGAAAGACAGAGAGAAACATCGATTTGAGAGAAACACATTGATGGGTTACTTCCTGCATGTGCCCCAACTAGGGCCTGGGCCAGGAAGGAGCCTGCAACCAAGGTATTTGCCCTTGACCGAAATCGAACCCGGGACCCTTCGGTCCACAGGCCGATGCTCTATCCACTGAGCCAAACCGGCTAGGGCTTTTTTCTTTTTTTTGAATCACAAGGTTTTTTACCTCTGTGGTCTCCCGGAGGTGAGCCTGCGAGGCTTCCCTAAGATGGTACCGCTCTGTTGCTTGGGGTAGGGTTTGTTTTGCCCTCACTGTAATGGCCACCCCTGACCTCCGTGGGGTCCCCCCCAAGTACCCCTCTTGGGAAGCAGTCACAGGTGGAAACCAGTTCTACTGCAGTAGCTCTTGGCTTCCAGATCATATGCTCCTGGACCCGGCGCCAAGGGCCACGGGAGGCGAGTTTGTGAAGTCCAAGCGGCGGCAGGGCTCTGGTTCTGTTTCTTTGTCTGAAACCCCACTGCTGGCTCGACATTGGGAAGCCGCAGGGTAGAAGCCTTGCTCTTCCAGGCATCTGCTGACTCTGTCCCTGTTTGTTTCCTCGCCATTCGCCCTGCTGGGCTGCCCTTCCCCACCCCCAGCAGCTCTCTGTTCCTTCGGGAGAAGGAAAGGCCTGCTACCCCCTCCCCCCGCCCCCCCACTTTCTCTCCTCAGGCCAGCCAAGCCACGAGCTCCTGGCTGCAGGGCTACATCTGCAGGCCTTCTGCACTTTCCTCCCTTCTCATCTCCGTAAACCGACCTTTGGATGTTTCAGTGCTCCTGTCTGAGCAGAATTTCTTTGTTGAAATATAGTTGGTTAACTTGTTGAAATTTCAGGGAGGAGGAAGTGTGCTCTCACAGGGCCATTCCTCTGATGTCACCGCTCATTGACTTTTAAACTCAAGTCTCATGTAGATTTGTTTTATTCTATATTTTTTAAATATGGTTTTATTGATTTTAGAGAGAGGGAGGGTGGGCGTGAGAGAGAGGAGAGAAAGAGAGAAACATAGATGTGAAAGAGAAACATCCACCAGCTGCCTCCTATCTCCTACCCGTCTGTGCTGAGGATCGAGCCCACAGTCCCAGCTTGTGCTCTAACGGGGACTCAAACCTGTGACCTTCTGGCTCATGGGACCATGCTCAATCAACTGAGCCACACAGGCCAGGGCTCATGTAGATTTGTTTTCTTTTTTGTTATTATTATTTTAAAATATATTTTTATTGATTTCAGTGAGGAAAGGAGAGCACGCGAGAGAGATAGAAACATGAATGGTTAGAGAGAATCATCGATCGGCTGCCTCTTGCACACCCCACACTGGGGATCGATCCCTCAACCCGGGCATGTGCCCTGATTGGGAATCAAACTGTGACTTCCTGATTCATAGGTTGACGCTCAACCACTGAGCCACACCAGCCAGGCTAGATTTGTTTTAAAAGAGACAAGTTTCTTGTGAACCTCTACTTTTGGGCAAAAAGTTATGCCAAGGAGACAAATTTATGAATAATAAATTAACTATAAAACTAATTAAATTCATAACCCAGCATCATTCCAACCAATATCAGTAATTGAAGTGGACCAATGATATTTTGTTTAAAGTATGTCACTGCTATGAATGAGAATATTCAGGTTGTCTTTGTGATAAAATATACATAACATAAAATTTACCATTTTAACTTTTCCAAAGTGTACAGTTCAGTAGCATCAGTACTTTCACATTGTCACACAGTCATCACCACTGTCCTTCTCTAGGTCGTTTTCATTGCCCCTGAGTGAAACTCTGTAACCTTTAAACAATAACTCCCCATTCTCCCCTTTCCAAGTTACAGGTTCTTTGTTTGTATTCTGCATAGCTATCCTTTAATTGATGACTTAGTATTAGAAATTCCTTGACATTTTCATTCATAGTTTGCTGTGACATTATTTGGTACTAGAGGCCCAGTGAAGGAAATTCGTGCACAGGGGCGGGGGAGAGTGTCCTTCAGCCCGGTCTGCAACCTCTTGCAATCCGGGACCGCTGGCTCCTAACGACTCATCTGCCTGCCTTGATCGCCCCTAACCATTTGCCTGCCTGCCTGATTGCCCTAACCATTTGCCTGCCTGCCTGATTGCCCCTAACCGCCCCTGCCTGCCTGATTGCCCCTAACCACTTGCCTGCCTGATCGCCCTTAACCACTTGCCTGCCTGCCAGATCACCCCTAACCATTTGCCTGCCTGCCTGATCGCCCCTAACCATTTGCCTGCCTGCCTGATCACCCCTAACTACTTCTGCCTGCCTGATCGACCCTAACCACTTGCTGGACTGATCGCCCTTAACCACTTGCCTGCCTGCCTGATTGCCTCTAACCACTCACCTGCCTGCCTGATTGCCCCTTATCATTCGCCTGCCTGCTTGATCGCCCCTAACCACCTCTGCCTTGGCCCCTGCTGCTGCAGCTTCGTCTGGAAGGACGTCTGGAAGGTTGACTGTCTGGTCTAATTAGCATATTATGCTTTTATTATTATAGACTCATTTGGCAGGAACTCATCCTATCTAATAAAAGAGAAACATGGTAATTAGCGTACGACTGCTACCCTTCCCATTGGCTAGTCAGGGCAATATGCAAATTAACTGCCAGCCAAGATGGTGGCCGGTAGCCAGGCAGCTTGAAACTAACATGAGGCTTGCTTGCTTCAGTGACGGAGGACTCCAACCTTCCCCGCTTGCCGCTGCAGGCCTCTGAGCTGCAATTCTAAGCAACTATGTAACAAATATAGAAGCTAAACAAAACCCCAGAAGCCTGCTTTAGTCCACTGGGCTTCAGCCAGCAGGATTGCAACATTGTAAGCAAAAGCCAGAAACCTACTTTCAGCAGCGGTGGCCTAAGAGCTGGAGCCAAGCCTCAAGCTAAAGCTGGCCCAGAATAAAAAAAAAAAAAAGAAAAAAAGGAGAGGCTGGGAGCTTCAGTCACCCCCAGCCTGAAAACAGCCCTCAGCCCCTCACCTAGACTGGCCAGGCACCCCAGTGGGGACCCCCACCCTGAAGGGTGTGTGACCAGCTGCAAACAGCCCTCAGCCCCTCACCCAGACTGGCCAGGCTCCCCAGTGGGGACCCCCACCCTGATCCAGGACACCCTTCAGGGCAAACCAGCCGGCACCCACCCGTGCACCAGGCCTCTACCCTATATAGTAAAAGGGTAATATGCCTCCCAGCACCGGGATCAGCGGAGCCGCGAGGAACTCCTGGCACCGGGATCAGCGTGACAGGGGGCAGCGCCCAAACCCCCTGATCACCCTGCGGCTCTGTGTGTGACAGGGGGCGGGGCCACAACCTCCCTATCCACCCTGCTCTGTTCTTGACAGGGGAGGTGCCCCAACCCCCTGATCAGCCCTGCTCTGTGCCTGATAGGGGGGAGCTCCCCAACCCCCGATCGCCCTGCGGCTCTGTGTGTGACAGGGTGCGGCGCCCCAACCCCCCCACCCCACGGGCCCTACTCTGTTTGTGACGGGGTAGAGCCATAACCTCCCCATTGGCCCTGCCCTGAGTGTGAGAGTGGCGGCGCCCCAACCCCCTGATCGGCCCTGCTCTGTGGTTGATAGAGGGCGGCGCCCCAACCCCCTGATTGGCCCTGCTCTGTGCGTGATAGGGTACAGAGCCCCAACCCCCTGATTGGCCCTGCTCTGTGCGTGACCGGGGGTGGTGCCGCAACCTCCCCATCGACCCTGCCTTGAGTGTGACAGGGGACAGTGCCCCAACCCCCCAATCGGCCCTACCCTGAGCGTGACTGAGGGTGGCATCACAACCTCATGATCGCCCTGCTCTGTGCATGACAGCGGGTGGCGCCCCAACTCCCCAATCAGCCCTGCCCTGAGCCTGACCAGGGGCTGCACCTAGGGATTGGGCCTGCCCTCTGCCACCCTGGAGCAGGCCTAAGCCAGCAGGTCGTTATCTCCTGAGTGGTCCCAGACTTCGAGAGGGCACAAGCCGGGCTGAGGGACCCCCCTCCCGCCCCCAAGTGCACAAATTTTTGTGCATCGGGCCTCTAGTCATTTATATATGAAGATTGCCTCTTTCCTTTTTTTCATTAGCTTTCTATATTTAAAGTAACTTTTTTCATCAATCAGTAATGGGAAATACAAAATTGCATGTGATAGGCTCTCAGAATATATTTGTTAATATTTCAAATTATCACTAAAACAACATTTAAAAAAATTATTACAGACTTTGTACAAGTTTTTGATCTCTAGTGTGAACAATACATATTTGGAGGACCCACGATGTAAAAACAGAGAAGTAGGACAATCATGTTCCAGAATGGATGGAAGGTGTTTCTTACAACGGCAGAAGTCAGCACCGTATAATGTGACCGAGTATGAGGGCAATATAGTATGACAAAGAGTAAAGTACCATTCAGTGTTAATATTAGCTGAAATGTTACTGTTTTTCCAGGAAAATAGACTTACATGTTGTTAGGTTAGGTGGCTCAGGAGGCGGCGCAAGAAATAGAGTCCAGTGAATCAGAAAAGAAAGGAAAGGAAAAGGTTTATTCTGCGTCCCGGGGAGACCCACGTACCCCAAGGACAGGGCACGTGGATTCACGCCAACAGGGAGGGGGGCGCTTTTTTTATACTGCGGTTGGGTGAGGGGCGGGGACATGAGCTGAGGAATTCTCTGCTGCAGGGGATGGGCGGAATATTCAGGACGAAGTTCTTATCTGTGTGGGGGTTTGTGAATTCAGGGAGAAGCTGGTATCTGTGTCTGGCACCTTGATCTGTGAGAAATTCCAGGGGAAGTCCATTATCTCATCACATGTATCTGATCCTGGGCTCTCTCCGACCTAACACATGTTCTCAGTGCAGAATATCTGATTACAGTGTTAAGGAAATTATGTTTTATTCTTTTAGAATTTTTACCCCCTGTATTCTCAGATTTCCTGAGAATCTCTTTCTTAATATAATGCTCTCTGATACTTTACTTGTTTTGGAAGTTAAAGCTAGCTAATATATTTTGTTTTTACTTTTGTGACATCTTTTAACATTATTTGAGATATCTTGGTATATCAGACATTTAGATGGGAACATTTTAAACATTTCGACCTACATGGACATTTTGATTTTGTAAAATACTCCTGTGATAATTTTTTACAGTTGCTTCATATATGTAGAAATATGGTAATATAATTTGGTTAGGTTTATTTTATGTTGCGATTAAAGGTGACAGTGTCAATGAGCCACATTGGTTTTGAGTTGGTTTTAATGGGAAGAGAATAAGAAACACAAAATGGGAATGGTTTGAAGAAATTTGTATGTATTAGATGGTTTCTTCTTTGGAGTAATTATTTCCAATATTTGCTTTTTAGAAAATCATTTCAAGAAATATACCAATCAGATTCTGAAGGATGGGAAACATCAAAAGATCTGAGAAGTAATCTTGGACATTTAGAATCAGAACTTCTATTTCTAAATACGCTTACTGGTATCAATATCAGAAAGTACTCCAAGAAGATAGAGAACCTAACGAGCACTGAGATGACAGAAAGGCGTAAGTGTTAATTTTTATCTAGAAGTGGTGTTGAAGCTTTTCTTGTTATGCATAGGAATTGGGTGGGGTGTCGTTGAATTAAAATTTTACAAGGTAACTATCTGAATGTGTGGTTGGTAAAGTTGTTGTGTAGGGTATCTTGCATATCGCAGTGTGTACATAATACTCTTAAAAGCTGCCTGAGATAGATGTTAAAGGAAACATGATAAAAGGATAGATATTTAAGTAGCTTAATAGTCAAGTAACAGAGGTAAGTGATTGTAAGAATAATACCACCACTAATTTGTAAATCTTAGGAGTTTTCCTCCACTGACCCGAAAGATGCTTCATCTACAGTACTGTACTCCTATTGAACATAGTCTGTGGCCAAGATAAAAGTATCAGCAGCTGGACTCTTTACCCAGGGAGGGTTTTTCTGGTCTCAGTAAGTTTTATTGCCAACATCTGTGATGCACTAACAGGAAAGGGGAAGCTAATTCAGTTGTGCAATTGGATGTCAGGAACTTTGAACAAAGTAGCATTCCCTAAAGAAGGAATCACTTTTGGAAATGTTTCCTGACTTCCATCGAAATAACCCTCAAGACAGGGAAGGAGGGAGAGTGACTCTCAGTCTTGGGCAGCTTGCCTCAGGGCAAGATTGAATTTCATGTAGAAGTGAGTGATGGAATTTAGACACTTCAGGTACTTGGAACGAAGAGGTGGAATGGAGAGTGATGTCAGGCCAGGTGTCAGACTTTTATTAGCACAAAAGTCTCAGTCTTCTTATTTTGAGCCCCACGTTCACCTCCATCTATTGAAGTACTTGATGCTGCCGATTCAGAATGCCTTTCCTGGTATTCTGTGTGTAGATGGATTAGACTTTAAGGGTTCCCCATTGCAGGTCTGCCAGTTCAGTTCTTTTCCATGTGATATCTAGCTCATCCATATGATTTTTAGCCTCTAAAATTAGGTTCCTCTCATCTCTTTCTCTTTCTCCTTGTAGAATTGTGCAGTTCTAAAATACCTTTATTAGCAAATCTAGATGTTGATAAACTCAGAATAGTGGTTATTTCTTGGGTAAGGGTAGAATATAGCCTGGGAAAGGGCACGAGGTAACTTCATGGGGTCCTTTAATTGCTGTATCTTGATCTCAGTGCTGGTTACATGGGAATTTCTGTTCTTTACCTTAATCTTTTGGTATAATTGAGAGCTAGAAAGTATAAGTTGATTTAATTCTGTTTCACACAAAGGTAATCAATTTGGTGCAGATTATTCTAGATATATTCAATGGAAATACTAACACATACTTCACACCATGTCACCACATGGATATTTGAAGAAAATTGTTATTTGCAAATAAATTATTTGTTTTTCTGATTGATAGGTATAAAGAAAGTTCTACAAAGACATAAATTATCAGGAAATTGCCACATGATTACATTTCAAGTTGAATTTCAGATTCTGGAATTCCAGGTAAATGAAAGATTATGTTGTGATAACAGAGATTCTATTGCTATGAAATAAAAATCTCCTCTCCCTTAGCCTCCAGCAGTGGCTGAACTGAAGAGCAGTTCATGAACCAGGATCCACTTGTTGCATATTTGTGCAAAGTGTACCATTTCAAAAATTTTAAAGTATAAACACAATACCCCAACAACTGCATGTGGGAGGGTTGTTCCTGGGGGATAGGTGCTTTATTGGAGGACAGGTTGCAAGATGCTCCTGGGCTCCCAGTGCTTGCCCTGAAGTGCTGGAGGCAATCCTGGATGCCTGTAGTAGTTCACTGATATGCCAGCCATGTGTAAGCTTTTATCTATTGCTGCTTAACAAATTTCCCCAAAATTTAATGGCTTAAAGCAACAACAAAAAGAAACCACATTGCCCTGACTGGTTTGGCTCAGTGGATAGAGCGTTGGCCTGTGGACCCAAGGGTCCCAGGTTCGATTCCGGTTATGGGTGCCAGAAACAAATTAAAAAAAAAAAAAGAAAAGAAAAAGAAACCACATTTATTATATCACTCATTTCTTGTGGGTCAGGAATTTGGGGGCTGCTCAGTTGGGTGTTCTTGCTTAGGGCTTCTCATGAAGTTATGGTCATCTGGGACTACAGCTATCCAAACATTGCTCTGGGCTGGAGGGTTAGACTCCAAGGTAGTTCATGGTTATGCTAGCAAGTTGTACTGGACTGCTGAGACACAGCATAGGAGGAAGATACTTTTGACTAAGATTTCCACATAAAATTAGGAAGCAGACAGAATGGTAATGTATAACACATGGCAAGGGTGGAGTGGAAGAACAAGGCTCTGTCTGACACCTTCAAAGGCTGGCGCTCAGAAGTGTGGGGTCCAGGCATAATTTTGTGAACTAACTGGGATGGGGTTCATGCTTTGATAGCAGAAAGCACTTTCAACCAGTTGATTCCTCATCCTGTTCTCAGCCACAAAACAGCCCTAAGTTGTCCCTTTTTATATGGGACAGGAGTTGATGTCTGGTCATCAGGACCCTGTCTCCTGAGGAACTAGTCAAGGTCCAGTTATCTGGGCTGGAGGAGTTGCTTCTTAAGAACTCTTTGCAGTCCTTGTCTCGACTGCCACCACTGTTCCAGGCAGGCTGAGTGAGAATGAGCTGAGGGGTTTCCAGGCTCCTCATCTGATGTCAGAGTTCGCAGCTACCTCTCACCTCAGAGTGCCCCCTCTCAAAGCTGCCATGGTGATCAAGAACATCCATGGTGTGGTATTGCCAAGGTCAGTTGAGCAGAATATGACACAGTCAGGGACATAGGTGATGAGTGGCCCTAGGGAGGAGGTATATTGTTCCCAGGTTGGCACCAGGCCTTGGGTCCATGTAAGGTCACCAAAATAATATTGTTCTGCATGATCACCTGCTGAAAACTGAGACAGAACATGGACCCAAATGGATTAGTCTTGTTTGGTACGGAGGCCTGTGCCAGGATCCCAAGCTTCTCCTTACTGCGGCTGAGGAACTCATGGATGTTGTCCCATTGTAGAAGGTTGCATTACAAAAGGACCAACTGCATTTTCTTTCTTTGTGTGTAATGCAATCCTAAACTCAGAGTGGTAATATACCAGTGCCCACCTGCAACCTGGCCTCCATTAATGGGCTAGGCCTACAGTCCATGTCAGGTGGAGGAGTCATAGGCTTGAGGTCCAAATCCATGTCTAAGAGCATCTGCACTGTCAGTGTGTACATTGCCCAGGAACGTGCTCAGGGGTGTCCTAGTATTCCTGGGGTCCTGCAGGCTTTTTCTTGCATATCACAGTGTGTACATAATACTCTTTTTTTAAAAATATATTTTATTGATTTTTACAGAGAGGAAGGGAGAGGGATAGAGAGTTAGAAACATCGATGAGAGAGAAACATCGATCAGCTGCCTCCTGCACACTTCCCACTGGGGATGTGCCCACAACCAAGGTACATGCCCTTGACCTGAATTGAACCTGGGACCCTTGAGTCCGCAGGCCGACGCTCTATCCGCTGAGCCAAACCGGTTAGGGCTGTACATAATACTCTTAAAAGCTGCCTGAGATAGATGTTAAAGGAAACGTGATAAAAGGATAGATATTTAAGTAGCTTAATAGTCAAGTAACAGAGATAAGTGATTGTAGGAACACCACCACTAATTTGTAAATCTTAGAGGAGTTTTCCTCGGCTGACCAACTGCATTTCCTCAGTCTTTTTCCACAGTCATTCCATGGGTTATCTGGGGAGAAACTAGACTATGGGCAAAATCAGGTTTGCCCACAAATCCAATTGAAAAAAGACTGTCCTCTGCAGTGGAGACTGTTTGAGCTGCTCAGTGGAGCTGGACATTCCAGGATTGGTTGTGCTCAAAGATTGGTGTGCTCATTAGTAGGACTATGGCCTGAGAGGTCAAATAGACTGC
Source organism: Myotis nattereri (assembly GCF_964212035.1). Lineage (NCBI taxonomy): Eukaryota > Metazoa > Chordata > Mammalia > Chiroptera > Vespertilionidae > Myotis > Myotis nattereri. The sequence goes on from NC_138087.1 coordinate 3,159,532, forward strand.
TTTTTTGGTGGTGGTTGTTTTTTAAACTGCATATTTAAAGAGGCAGTCCCAGGGTGAGCTGGCACTGGGCTCTGCAGCTCCCATTATGGTTTGGTTTGCTGTCCTGGGTGACTGTTGTAAACACAGACAGGAAGACAGGACCAGAGCCACGTGGGCCCTGCCACACCGGTGCTGCTCTCCTGGCTTCAGTGGCCATGTTTCCTGCTCCTACCAGGGAGTGGCCGCACCAGCCCAGCCCTTACTTCCCTGTCCAAAGTATTTAAAAAAAAATATTTTTTATTGATTTTTAGAAAGAGAGGAAGGGAAAGGGAGAGAGAAAGGGAAACACTGATGTGAGAGCAGAACATTGATTGCCTGCTCTTGCATGTCCCTTACTAGGGATCTAGCCTGTACTCTGAGCATGTGCCCTGACTGCGAATGGAACTAGCAAACTTTTGGTGCTTGGGAAGATGCCCAACCAATTGAGCCACACCTGCCAGGGCCCTGTCTACAGCATTTTAAGCTAATATCGAATCCCATACCACCGAAGCATGATTGAAAATTTTGTGACCATTTTGTTATGGCCTAAGGTCATATGCTGAATGAATTAGAATTAGTTGAGCTGCACTTGACAGAAAACTTAAAAATAAAAGGTGGTTTCAGGTACTAGAAATGTACTTCTCTGTTGCTTCAACAAAATGCAGGGTAAGTTTTCAGGGACTGAATGATCATCGAGCTCTGCCATCACCCACGTGGCTTCCAAATCATGTTGTGAATCACTTTAGCATTTGAGGCATCAGGAAGAGAGGGGGGTTGGCAAATAAGGCCTCCCCTTTTCTGTCGAAGGACACTTTTTAGAAATTGCAACACCCATAATTTTCACCTGCATTGTCTTGGCCAATAAGTTAGTGTGAGGGAGCCTGGAAATTTAGTCTTTATTATGCATGGCATGTGGCTAATGAAAATTTGGGGCAAGAGTGAAATGAAGAATTGGGGAGTAACAGCAGTTTTTGTTCCATAAGCAGGGGTGGGGAACATCCAGCCCGCGGGCCGTATAAGGCCCTTGAAATCATTTGGTCTGGCCCTGCCATGGCAACCGCAGGTGGAACTTGAAATTCAATAAATCTAGGAGCTTTTTTCATAGCAACATAAATTTATATTAAGTGAATGATGTTATAAATATCCAAATGGACCTTGACCGAAAAAAGATTTCCCAGCCCTGTTTTAGGGAATGTGTGTATGTGTGGGGCATCTAAGGAGAGGAAGAATTTATGTCCTTTGAAACACACAGAACATAGTAATTTTGGAATCTCTAAAGAGATGTGAGTCACCATTGCTCACATTTCAAAGTATATGTGTTTTGAACTGTTTTGTTTTACCTGGCTCCAGAAGGAACATGTTCTTCTCCCTGTCTCTGTTAAGAACACTCACTTCATCTGCCCCTTTCCAACTTTATGATGCTCCCTGAGGACCAGACCTGTAAACAAGATACTTGGAGCAATCACAAACAACTCTAGAGTCAGCAAGATCTTAGGGATAAGCCATATGTGGGACTCGGGCTTTATGGAGAAGAAAAGAACAAAGAACTATCTTATTTTGTTGTTTTTTGTTGCTTAGAATTCTGATGTAATGGACTAATGAGAATTATATTTTAAATTTCTATTATGTAGTAGTGAATCTTCACATATTCTAGGCCTACTCATCTATATATACACACACACACACACACACACACACACACACATTAGAGGCCTGGTGCACAAAAATTTGTGCACTGTGGGGGCAGGGGGCCTCAGCCCGGCCTGTGCCCTCTCGCAGTCTGGGACCTCTCAGGGGATGACCACCTGATGGCTTAGGCCTGCTCCCCGGGGAATTGGGCCTAAGCTGGCAATCAGACATCCCTCTGGCAGCCCAGCAGCCCTCGGGGGACGTCCACTTGCCAGCGGGGAGTAGACCTAAGCTGCAGTCGGACATCCTTAGCACTGCTGAGGAGGCAGGAGAGGCTCCCACCACCACCGCTGTCCTGGAGCCATCAGTCTGGCTTGTGGCTGAGCAGAGCTCCCGCATGTGGGAGCGCACTGACCACCAGAGGGCAGCTCCTGCGTTGAGCATCTGCCCCCTGGTGGTTAGTGTATGTCATAGTGACCAGTCATTCCCAGTCCTTCTGCTGTTAGGGTCTGTTTGCATATTACCCTTTTACTATATAGGATAGAGGCCTGGTGCACAGGTGGGGGCCAGCTGGTTTGCACTGAAGGGTGTCCTGGATTAGGGTGGGGGGTCCCGCTGGGGTGCCTGGCCAGCCTGGGTGAGGGGCTGATGGCTGTTTGCAGCTGGTCACACTCCCTTCAGGGTGAGGGTCCCCACTGGGGTGCCTGGCCAGTCTGGCTGAGGGGCTGAGGGCCGTTTTCAGGCTGGCCTGTGACTGAAGCTCCCAGCCTCTCCTTTTTTTCTTTTTCTTTTTTCTTATTCTTGGGTTTGTTTACCTTCTATAATTGAAACTTTGTTGCTTTTGGAGCTGTTGCTCTTGGAGCTTAGAGCCGGGCGGCGGCAGGCAGGGAACCTTCCTCCATCACTGGAGCAAGCAAACCTCTTGCTCCTTTCAGCTGCGTGGCTGCCGGCCGCCATCTTTGTTGGCAGTTAATTTGCATATCTTGCTGATTAGCCAATGGGAAGTGTAGCAGAGGTATGGTTAATTACCCTTTTTTTCTTTTATTAGATAGGATATATATATGTGTGTGTGTGTACATATATAGAGCCAGGGTCCGTAACATTCAAAACAACCGAACGGATGACCGAACACCAGAAGTTAATCTTGCAGTCAGTGCTGGGTCACCCTGGTGACCCAACACTGACTGCCGCCGCTGTGGGCACGGCTACCCAGCACTGACTGCCGAGGGGGCTGCGGATCAGGCCCGGAGAGAGAGGTAGGGTCTGATCTGCAGCTTCTGTGGCAGCTGTTGATCAGCCCTTGCCTCTCTCTTTCTCTTGGGGCCTAGCCAGCAGCTGCGCCTCTCTTTTACTCCGGACCTCACCAGCAGCCACATGGGCTGCTGATCAGCCCCCCTCTCTGATCAGGCCTGGAGATAGGCCCGGAGACGCTGACTGGCATAGAAACCGACCAATCAGAACCAAGTATGGATGAACTGTGAAGAGCCAATGGCTGCCTAGAAGACTGAGCTTTTGACGCTGACTGGCATAGAAACTGACCAATCAGAACCAAATCTGGGTGAAGTGCGAGGAGCCAATGGCTGCCTAGGAGGCGGAGCTTTTGACGCTGACTGGCATAGAAACCAACCAACAAGAACCTAATCTGGGTGAACTGAAAAGGCAGAACCTAAGGATGAGGGCTGAGGAGGGGTTTTAAGGACAACAGCTGTTTGGTGTAAGGTGTAAGAAAGCGGTTCAATTTTTTAATGACTGGTTTGGCAATATAGTGCATATGGCTGGCTATCAGTCCAGATATAGGAATTATGTATTTTTGTCTGCCAAGAGCATCTCCTGCTGAAAAAGTCTTTTCACCCCCATTTAAGCAATCCTATCGTATATAATCTATCTATACTAATAAAAGGGTATTATGCTAATTAGACCAGGTTGACCCACCATCTTCCGGACGTCTGACTTCCTTCCGGATAAAGCCATCGTGTTGGGGCCGAGGCAGAGAGGGAAGTTGGGGGCGAGATCAGGCTGGCAGGGGAGGGCCGTTGGGGGCAACCAGGCTGGCTGGGGAGGGCAGTTGGGGGCGAGATCAGGCCAGCAGGGGAGGTCAGTTGGGGGCAAGATCGGGCCAGCAGGGGAGAGCAGTTTGGGATGAGATCAGGCCGGCAGGGGAGGACAGTTGGGGGCGAGATTAGGCTGGCAGGGGAGAGCAATTGGGGGCGATATCAGGCTGGCCGGGGAGGGCAGTTAGGGGCGATCAGGAAGGCAGGCAGGCAGAGAGGTTAGAGGCGATCAGGCAGGCAGGCAGGTGAGCGGTTAGGAGCCAGTGGTCCGATTGCAAGAGGGATGTCCGACTGCCGGTTTAGGCCCAACCCTGTGTTATCAGGCCTAAACTGGCAGTCGGACATCCCTCAATTGGTCCCTGATTGGAGAGGGTGCAGACTTGGCTGATGGACCCCCCTCCCCTCATGCATGAAGTTCATGCACCAGGCCACTAGTATAATTATAAGTTAAGTGTATCTTTAGAAATACATTTCTAGTAGAATGCTAGGTCAAAGGAGATGTACATGTAAATTCTGATTGATAGTACCAATTACCTTCTAAAATGTTTTTACCTTTTTACATGTTAAGCAGATTTTTTAGAGTTGAGACTGCTAAAGAAACAAACAATGGTGAAGACACAGCTACCTTCTCTATACTAAAACATTTATTTTAAACAAAATTTCCACTAGATGGAGATGTTTAGCTATCGGAAAATTTAAATAATTTCTGTCTTATAGAATGTTGTTATAATAAAACTAGAGGCCCAATGCACAAATCTTGTGCAAGAGTAAGCCTTCCTTCCCCTGGCTGCTGGCACCGGCTTCCCTCTGGCCAAGGGAAAATTATATTAAATTAGAATTTTAATTAAAATTCTGTATCACAAGGTTCCGAACAAAATGTACCTGATGACATTTGTGAATGAAAGAAAACACTGAAATCCAATATAGGATGCCTCATGAGCAATATGTAAATCTTGAAAAGTTAATAGACCCCTTTCTTGAATGTACATACCCACATTTCTTCGTATTTTTTTATTTTATTTTTTAATCTTCACACAAGGATATTTTTTCATTGATTTTTAGAGATAGTGGGAAGGAGGAGAAACATTGATGTAAGAGAGACACATCAGTTGGTTGCCTCCTGCACACACCCTGACCAGGACCGGGTATGGAGCCCTCAACCGAGGTACGTGCCCTTGACCTAACCCGTAACTCTTCAGTTCGTAGGCTGACGCTCTGTCCACTGAGCCAAACCACCTAGTGTTCTTTTTTTTTTTTTTTTTAAACTCTCACTGGAGGATATGTTTATTGATTTGAGAGAGAGGGAAGGGGAGAAAGAGAGAGAAATATCAATGTGAGAGAAACATTGACTGGTTGTCTCTTGTACATGCCCTGATCAGGGATTGAACCCGAAACCCAGGAATGTGCCCCAACCAGGAATCGACGCTCCAACCAACAGAGCAACCGGCCAGGGCACACCCACAATTCTCAGGTTTTAGGGAAGAATGAGAAGTTGGGACTGAAGTTAAGTGGACCTTGGTAGAAGTGAATGTGCTGCTGAGACTCAGACACTATGTGTGAAGTCAGCTTATCAGCTACCTTTCCTTGTTTACCAGTTGGGGAGGGTTGACCTGGTTAACAGTAGACAGACCAGAGAGAGGTGGGAAAAGAGTATCTTGAAGTCAGCTTTTTAGTGGCTGAACAGAATCCAGACCTGCCCTCCCCGCCAAAAAAACAAAAACAACAAAAACAAAAACAAAAACAAACAGAAGGGCCAGTAAATCCTACGCTTTCTTCTGATAGGATTATCGTCCTGTCCTGATGTGTGAAAGCCCAAATCTACACACCCACACACACTCCAACAACAGACATGCACATCTCTGGGATTTCTTTTTTCTTTTTTGTAACAGATTCATTCACATGCCATATAATTCATCCATTTAAAGAATACATTCAGTAGTTTTTAGTATGTTCACAGAGTTGTACAACCATCAGTACATCAACATGTGAATTGTCTTTTACCTTCGAGTTTTTAGTTAATGTGCTTTGCCTTTTTCTTTTCGGTTTTCCTATCTGTTGTGTTTATGGTAAAGTTTTTCTTCCGATGGTTGCTCTTTCTTTATAAAAATTATTTTTATATAGGTATTTTGAGTGTTTTATCTAATTTGCATACTTTTTTCTATTAGCATTTTGTGGATAGTTCTTCCTTGCTGAGTTACCAGTTAAATAAATATTTCCTCCTAGTATTTTATTGTTCACATGTAAGTAAGTAATTCATTTGCAGTTCATTTTGGTTTTTTTTGTATGTAGCACCAGGTCTGAGTTTTATTCTTTTTACAAGTAGGCAATATTTCTAGAAACTTCTGTAGATTACCTTTTCCTATTAGGTGGCAGCATTTCATTTTTCATAAATTTTAAAATTATTTTTGTTTTTTTATTTTATTTAAAAGTTGACTGTGTTCTGATACATTAACTTTTCTTAAATTTTAGGACAAGGAAAATTTATCTTCTATTATTACTGACCTCAACATAATAATGGAGTCCACCGCATATTCAGAATTAAGTGAATTTGTATCTAGGTAAGATAATTTATAAATTTATTTTTTTAGGGATTGTTTTCACTCTATAGTTTTGAGTTTACCTTTTCTCCCTTCTTGATTGATAAATATCAAAATATATCTGAAAGTATGACACCATTTTTATGGGTTATATTTAAGCCTATATTCTTTATATCTATTCTTTCATTCAATAAAAATTTTTTATGCATTTACTTTGTGCTAGGCATTAAAATTAAATTCTGAGCAAAACCAGATATAAGCCTTAATCCTCATGGAATTTGTAGCCTAGGGAAAGGGCAGTTGGGGGCGACAGGCCAGCAGCGGAGGTCAGTTGGGGGGGACCAGGCCTGAAGGGTAGGGCAGTTGGGGGCCATTGGGCTGGCAGGGGAGCAGTTAGGTTTCGATCAGGCTGGCAGAGGAGTGGTTAGGGGGCAATCAGGCTGGCAAGCAGAAGTGGTTAGGGGCAATTAGGCAGGCAGGCAAGCGGTTGGAAGCCAGCAGTCCCGGATTGCAAGAGGGATGTCCAACTGTCGGTTTAGGCCCGATCCCTATGGCCCCCACGGGGGGACTTGACCAGTCACCACAGCGGAGACCCCAACCTTGAAGGGGTGTGGCCAGCCTGGCTGGCCCTCAGCCCCTCACCCAGGCTGGCCATACTCCCATGGGGTGAGGGTCCCCGCTGAGGGGCTTGGCCAGCCTGCAAACAGCCATCAGCCCCTCACCCAGGCTGGCCAGGCAACCCAGTGGGGACCCCCACCCTGAAGGGGGTATGGCCAGCCTGAAAATATCCCTCAGCCCCTCACCCAGGCTGGCTACACCCCCAGGGGTTGAGGGTCCCCACTGAGGGGCTTGACCAGCCTGCAAACAGCCATCAGCCCCTCACCCAGGCTGGCCAGGCACCCCAGTGGGGACCCCCACCCTAAAGGGGATGTGGCCAGCCTGCAAACGGCCCTCAGCCCCTCACCCAGGCTGGCCAGGCACCACAGCAGGGACCCCAACCTTGAAGAGGGTGTGGCCAGCCTGAAAATGGCCCTCAGCCCCTCACCTGCAAACGGCCCTCAGCCCCTCACCCAGGCTGGCCAGGTACCATAGCGGGGACCCTAACCTTAAAGGGGGTGAGGTCAGCCTGAAAACAGCCCTCAGCCCCTCACCCTATGGGATCGGGCCTAAACCGGCAGTCGGACATCCCCCGAGGGGTCCTAGATTTTAGAGGATGCAGGCTGGGCTGAGGGACACCCTCACCCCCCCGTAGTAAATAATGCTGCAGTGAACATAAGGGTGCATATATCTTTGTGAATAATTTTTTTCAAATTCTTAAGGTAGATACCCAGAAGAGGGGTTCCTGGGTCATATGGTAACTCTGCTCTTAATTATCTGAGGAACCTCCATATTGTTTCAATAGTGGCTTGTACCAGTTTACATTCCCACCAGCAGTGAATGAGGGTTCACATCCTCTCCAACACTTGATATTGCTTGCCTTTCTGACAGGAGAGAGGTCACTTCTCTTTGTAGTTTTAATTTACATTTCCCTAATAACTAGTGAAGTTGTACATCTTCATATATCTGTTGGCTATTTGTATGTTTTCTTGGGAGAACTATCTTTTAGTCCCTCTACCTATTTTTTTTTTTACGTGGATGTGTGTGTGTGTGTGTGTGTGTGTGTGTGTGTGTGTGTGTTCAGTTGTATGAGACCTTTACTTGCTTTGGATGTTACATATATAACATCTGTTTATTGGAGTTGTTGTTTGCAAATATTTTCTCCAATTTGATTAGTTGCCTTAATGTTTTGTTGACAGTTTCTTTTGCTGTGCCCAACTTTTTAGTTTGATATAGTCCCATTCATTTATTTTTGTTTTTGCCTCCCTTGACTGTATGTAGGTCCCTTGACTGTAAGTCCCTTGACTGTAAATCCCTTGACTTATAAAATCCTCACAGTCAAGGGAGGTAAAAGCAAAAATACTTAGGACCAAGTTCCATGATTTTAGTACCAATGTTTTTTTTTTGTTTGTTTTTTTAAATATATTTTATTGATTTTTTAAAGAGAGGAAGGGAGAGGGATAGAGTTAGAAACATTGATGAGAGAGAAACATCGATCAGCTGCCTCCTGCACAGCCCCTACTGGGGATGTGCCCGCAACCAAGGTACATGCCCCCGTCCAGAATCGAACCTGGGACCCTTCAGTCCGCAGGCCAACGCTCTACCCACTGAGCCAAACCAGTTAGGGCCAATGTTTTTTTTTTTTTTTTTTTAATTTAGTCTGGTTTCATTCCTTTTTATGTGGCTTTCCAATTTTTCCAGCACCATTTATTAAAGAGGCTTTCTGTTTTCCATGGTATGTTTTTGGTTCCTATGTAAAAAATCATTTTCCCAGGCTTAGCTGGTGTGGTTTAGTGATTGAGCATAGACCTATGCACCAAGAGGTCTCCAGTTTGATTCCTGGTCAGGGCACATGTCTGGGTTGCAGGCTGGATTCCCAGCAGGGGACATGCAGGATGCCTCATAATTGATGTTGATGTTTCTCTTTCATCAGTGTTTCATTTTTTTTTCTTAATATAATTTATTGATTTTTTACAGAGAGGAAGGGAGAGAGATAGAGAGCTAGAAACATCGATGAGAGAGAAACATCGATCAACCGCCGCCCTCACACCTCCCCCTGGGGATATGCCTGCAAGCAAGGTACATGCCCTTGACCGAAATCGAACCCGGGGACCCTTAAGTCCACAGGCCAACGCTCTATCCACTGAGCCAAACCAGCCAGGGCTCATCAGTTGCTCGGGTCCAGCCCCAGTGGTCCAGGGGTTCCCAAAGGTGTGGACGGAGTCGGTGAAGAATGATTTACATGGAGACAGTGTTCAGATGATCAGCATAGCTCTCTTTAGTCTCTGTGGATCTTCCCTGTGCCTGGCTGAGGCCACAGAAAAAGATCCCAAGGCAAGCTGAGCCTTTACTTTATAGTGAGAGGTAAACAAGGTAGTGGTTCCCATAGTTACACAGTTCTTGTGAGTTTCACTTGTTTTGGCCACTTTCTGCCCTTCCCTCAGCCCATTAGCTTCCCAGATAAGATCTAGAGAGCCTCATAAGGTCAAGCCTAATTATGCTAAGAGGACTGTGCCCTCTAAGCTGGGAATTGTTTGTGACTTTGCCAACTGGTCAGTCCGAGGCTTAACCCTATATCAGCTCCCCACAGTCAGTGTTTCTATCTCTCTCTCTCCCTACCCCTCTCTCTAAAAATCAATAAAAAAATATTTAAAAATTATTTTCCCCTATACAAGTGGGTTTGTTTCTGTCCTCTCAGTTCTTTTCCATTGGTCTTTGTATCTGTTTTTCTCCCAATACCATTCTTTTTTATGATTGTTGCTTTGAATTATAGCATGAAGACAGTGTGTGTGACACCTCCAGCTTAATTTTTTTTCTTGGGGTTACGTTGGCAATTTGGGATCTTTTGTGTTTCTATCAAAATCTGATGATTTTTCTTCTATTTCTTTTAAAAAACAACATTGGGATTTTGATGGTGATTGCATTAAGTCTGTATATTACTTTGGGTAATAAGGCTATTTAAACAGTGTTGGTTATCCCAATTTGTAAACATGGAATATCTTCCCATTTCTTTGTGTCTTTTTAAATCTCTTTTAATAATACCTTGTAGCCGAAACCGGTTTGGCTCAGTGGATAGAGCGTTGGCCTGCGGACTGAAAGGTCCCAGGTTCGATTCCGGTCAAGGGCATGTACCTTGGTTGCGGGCACATCCCCAGTGGGGAGTGTGCAGGAGGCAGCTGGTCGATGTTTCTCTCTCATCGATGTTTCTAACTCTCTATCTCTCTCCTTTCCTCTCTGTAAAAACGCAATAAAATATATATATAAAAAAAAAATACCTTGTAGTTGTCATTATATAGGTCCTTGACATTCTTTAAGTTTGTTCCTGGGTATTTTATACTTTTTGTTGTAATTACAAATATAATTATTTTTTTCATCCCCCCACCCCCATGAAATTTAATTGTTAGTAAATGGAAATGTAATGGATTTTTGTACATTGATTTTTTTTATCCTGCTACTTTATTGTATTTCTTTATTGTTTCTAATAGTGTTTTTGGTGGCGTCTTTAGGGTTTCCTATATACAGAATCATACCATTTGCAAAAAGTGACACTTTTCCTTCTTCTTTCCCAGTTTGGATGCCTTTTATTTTTCTTACCCGATTGCTCTGGCTAGGACTTCCAGAACTATCTACACTAATAAAAGAGAACAATGCAAATTAACCATCATTCCATTACCCCGCCAGTCCGCTACACCCACAAGCCATGCCCACCAGCCAATCAGGAGCGAGTATGCAAATTAACCCAACTAAGATAGCGGTGGCCATGGATCTGGAGCGAGCAGGAGACTTGGGTTGCCCCCGGTGATGAAGGAAGCCAAGCTTCCCATCTGCCCTGGTGGCCCTGGGCTCAGCTCAAGGCTACAAAGTTTCAATTATAGAAGATAAATAAATCCCAGATACCTGCTTCCAGCCAGCCGTGGCCTCTGCTCAAGGAGGGGCTGGGAGCCTGGGTTGCCAGACCCAGGCTTCCAGCCAGACCTGGGCTCATAGTTGTTTCAATTATAGAAGATAAATAATAAATCCCAGAAAAAAAAAAAAGAAAAAGGAAAAAAGGAGAGGCTGAAAGCTTGGGTCGCCGGGGGGGCGTGACCAGCCTGAAAACGGCCATCAGCTCCTCACCTAGGCTGGCCAGGCACCCCAGCAGGACCCTTTACCCTAAAGGGGCTGTGGGCAGCCTGAAAACGGCCCTCAGCCCCTCACCCACGCTGGCCACACCCCCATGGGATGAGGGTTCCCGCTGGGGGGCTTGGCCAGCCTGAAAACGGTCCTAGCCCCTCACCCAGGCTGGCCAGGCACCCCAGCGGGACCCTTACCCTGATCCGGGACACCCTTCAGGGCAAACCAGTTGGCCTCCACCCATGTACCAGGCCTCTATCCTATATAATAAAAGGGTAATATGCAAACTGACCCTAACAGCAGAAGGACTGGGAATGACTGGTCACAATGACACACACTGACCACCAGGGGGCAGATGCTCAATGCAGGAGCTGCCCCCTGGTGGTCAGTGTGCTCCCGCATGGGGGAACTCTGCTCAGCCACAAGCCAGGCTGACGGCTGACAGTACAGCGGTGGTGGTGGGAACCTCTCCCGCCTCCTCAGCAGCGCTAAGGATGTCCGACTGCAGCTTAGGCCTGCTCCCCACTGGCAAGTGGACATCCCCCGAGGGCTGCTGGGCTGCCAGAGGGCTGTCTGACTGCCGGATTAGGCCTGATCCCCTGGGGAGCAGGCCTAAGCCAGCAGGTGGACATCCCCTGAGGGGTCCCAGACTGTCAGAGGGCACAGGCCGGGCTGAGGGACCCCCCCAAGTGCACAAATTTTTGTGCACCGGGCCTCTAGTCTATACTAATTAATAAAAGGGTAATATGCTAATTAGACCAGATAGACCGATGTCTCCTGGACGTCATTCCAGATGTCCTTCATGACGAAGCCAGGGCCCTGGCCGCCCTGTCCCAGGTGCCTATGGCTGGGGCCCCAGGTGGTGCCACCTGGGGTCCCGGTTGCCTGCGTCTGGCTGGAGGAGGGAAGCCTGGGTCCTGGGTGCAGGGGCTGAGGCATAGGTGGTTAGGTGCGATCAGGCAGGCAGGCAGAGGCAGTTAGGGGTGATCAGGCAGGCGGGCGAGTGGTTTGGGGCAATCAGGCAGGCAGGCAGGCAGGTGCGCAGTTAGGTGCCAGTGGTCCCGCATTGTTAGAGGGATCGGGCCTAAACCGGCAGTCGGACATCCCCTGATGGGTCCCGGATTGCGAGAGGGTGCAGGCTGGGCTGAGGGATCCCCCCCATGCATGAATTTCATGCACCTGATCTCTATTTTTAAGGAAGAATAGTCAAAATGGGCACCCTTTTCTTGTTCCTGATCTTAGAGCAGGGATGGGGAACCTTTTTTCTTCCAGGGGCCATTTGGATGTTTCTAACATCATTTGTGGCCATACAAAAATATCAGCTTAAAAATTAGTCTGCTATATTTGGTCAAACATTTAATGAACTCACCCCTCATGCCTAGGCAGCCCCAGACTAAATGATTTCGTGAGCTTTTTTTATGGCCTGCAGGCTGGATGTTCCCCAGCCCTGTGTTAGAGGATAAGCTTTCAGGTTTTCACTATTGAGTATGTATTAGCTGAGAGTTTGTTGTACATGGTCTTTATTTTATTGAAGTACTGTTATCCTATACCCATTTATTTTTTTGATCATAAATGGATGTTGTATCTTGTCAATTTTCATCCTTCGTTTTATTAATGTGGTGTATTACGTTGATCGTTTGCATATGTTGAACTATGCTGTGCCCCTGGAACAATCTCCATTTAATTGTGATGCATTATCTTTAAAGAATATTGTTTTATTTGATTTGCCTAGTATCTTATTTAGGATATTTTCATTTGTGTTTATCACAGATATTGGTGTGTGTGTGTGTGTTGTGTGTGTGTGTGTGTTTGTGTGTGTGTATGTGTGTGTTTACCTTGACAAGTTTTGGTATTAGGGTTATGTTGAATTCTTAAAATATGTTAGGAAGTATTGGCTCTTCTTAAATTTTTTGGAAGAGTTTGAGAAGAATAGGTATCAAATCTTTGAATGTTTGGTTGAATTCACTAGTGAAGCCATCTGGTCCTGGACTTTTATTTTTTGGAAGATTTTTGATTGTTTCAATTTCCTTGCTGTTGATCAGTCTATTTAGATTTAACAGTTCTTTGTGATTCAGTCTAGGAAGGTTACAGCTTTCTAGGAACTTATCTATTTCTTTTAGAATTGGTAGCATATGATCTTGCTTAGTATTCTTTCTTGCTTTGTATTTCTGTGTTGTTTGTAGTAACTTCTCTTTCATTTCTGGTTTTGTTTGAGTATTTTCTCTTTTTAGTGAGTCGACAGATGTTTGCCAATTTTATTAAGGTTTTCAAAGAACTAGCTTTATTTTTGCATTAAATTTTTACATAGTCTTTTTGTTTTCTATTTCATTACTTCTGCTGACTTTGGGTTGTTTTTGTTCTTTTTCTAGTTCTTCCAGATGTAAAGTTATGCTGTTTCCTTGGGATTTTTCTTGTTTTTGAGCTAGTCCTGTAGTAGTATAAACTTTTGTCTTAGTATGAAACTTTTGGAATGCTTTACTTGCATTCCAAAAGTTTTGACATGTCATACTACCCTTCTCATTTGTCTGTTTGTATCTTTTGATCTCTATTTTTATTTCTTCTTTGACCTCGTTTTTTTCTTAAATATTATTTTAATGATTTCAGAGATGAAGGGAGAGGGAGAGAGAGATAGAAACATCAATGATGAGAGAGAATCATCGATCAGCTGCCTCCTACATGCCCCCTGATGAGGACCAAGCCTGCAGTCTGGGCATGTGTACTGACCGGGAATTTAACCATGACCTCCTCGTTCATAGGTCGACACTCAACCACTGAGCCACACTGGCCGGACCCTTGGTTTTTTAGTAGCATGATGTTTAATCTCCAGATATTTCTGTTTTTCCCCCCCTTTTTCTTTTTGAACTTGATTTCTAATTTTAAATCATTGTGGTCAGAGAATATGCTTGGTATGATTTCAATCTTTTTAAATTTGTTATTAAGACTAGTTTCATGTCCCAACTAATGGTTTATCCTTGAGAATGTTCTATGTACACTAGAGAATAATGTATAATCTGGTATTCTGGGATGTAAATGTCAATTATATTCATTTGGTCTGTTGTGTTATTTAAGGCTGATATTTCTTTATTGATTTTCTGTTTGGATGATCTAGCCATAGTTCTCAATGGGGTATTTAGGTCCCCTATTATGATTTTTTTTTTGTGAGTTTTTCCCTTTAGTTCTGTTATATATTTTGTTGCTTCCTGCCTAGATACATATATATTGATAATTGTTATGTCTTCATGATGTAATGTCCCCTTTATCATGATAAAATGATCATCTTTGTCTCTTGTCACCTTTATTATTTTGTCAGATATAAGTGTGGCTATATCTGCTTTTCTCTAGATACCATTTGCTTGGAGAATCATTTTCTACCCTTTCACATTCAGTATGTATTTGTCTTTGCAGCTTATATATGTCTCCTGAAGGCAGCATGTGGTTGGGTTTTGTTTTTGGATCCAATCTGCTTCTCTCTTTTTATTATTGAATTTAATCCATTTACATTTAGGGTATTTATTATTATTTTTTAAAATACATTTTTATTGATTTCAGAGAGGAAGAAAGAGGGAGAGAAAGATAGAAACATCCATGATGAGAGAGAAACATGGATTGGCTGCTTCATGCAAGTCCCCCACTGGGGATCAAGCCCGTAACCCAGGCATGTGTCCTTGACTGGAATAGAACCTTGGACCTTTCAGTTTGGTTTGGCTCAGTTCTATCCACTAGGGCTAGGGTGATTATTGATGTATCAGGATTTGGTATAGTTATTTTATCTTTTAATGTCTGCTAGCTCTATAGCTCTGTGTCTCTACTGTTTCTTTTCCCTTGTGTTTCTCTCTGTTGTAGTGGTAGTATTCTATAATATTTTCCTCTGTTTTTAAGTTGTGTCTCAGTTTTCGGATTTTGTGTGTGTGTGTGTGTGGTGATCATAAGGTTTATTAAAAAGAAAGGTTAATATATATATCTATATATAAAAATATATATACTAGAGGCCCAGTGCACGAAATTCATGTGGGGGGGGGGGTTTGTCCCTCAGCCCGGCCTAAGCCCTCTCGCAATCCAGGACCCTGTGGGTAAGGTCCCTAGACCTGGCTGGCGATCAGGGCCTATTGGGGCTTTGTTGCCCCTGGCTGCTGGCAGCTGGCCCCGCCCATGCTGCTGCCACTGCTTGCCATCTGTGCAGTGCTGGCCCCTCCCTCCCCTGCCACTGGTTGCCTCCCTCTGTGGGCAACAGGTGTGGGGTGCGATCGCTTGGCTGGCCTGGGCCTCCCTCTGTGGGGTGATTGTTGGCTGGCCCCACACACCCTCCACAGCGTCACTGGTCGGTGTTCTGGGCCTCCTTCTGTGGGGCGATTGTGGGGCAATGGCGGGGTCCCAGATCAATTGCTCCGCAGAGGGAGGCCCTGCCCACCCGCTGCAGCGCTGCCACCTGGGTGGTCTGAGCCTCCCTCTGTGGCCACTGGCTGGATGGCCCCGCCTACCTGCTGCAGTGCCACTAGCTGGGTAGCCTGGGCCTTTCTCTTTGGGGCAATTGTAGAGCCCCCCCATGATCGATCGCCCCACCAGCCGGTGGCCTGGGCTTCCCTCTGTGGGGTGATTGTGGGGCGATGGCGGGGTCCCCTGACCAATCTCATCACACTCACCTTGGCTGGTCTGGCGCTAGTGCATGTCAACACGTGGTCGTCCGGAAGGTCGTTCTGCTGTTCAGTCATTTGATGCATATTATGCTTTTACTAGAGGCCCGTTTGCAGGCAGATTCCTGCAAGAATAGCGCTTCGCTCACATCTCTGCCACTCCTACCCCGCCCTTCTCTGACGCTTCTCTCCCGCCCTCTCTGCCGCTTCTCTCCTGCCCGTCTCCACTACCTCGGCTCCGTTGCTTGGCTTCCTTCTATGGTGTCTTCAGTCGTCGCTCTCAGCTGGTATATGCAAATTAGACACCATCTTCATTGGCGGTTAATTTGCATATCGCTCTGATTAGCCGATGGTGGGCATAGTGAAGGTACAATTTGCATCTTTGTCTATTATTAGATAGGACTAGTAGCCTGGTGCACGAAATTCGTGCACGGGGGCGGGGGGCCCTCAGTCTGGCCTTCACCCTCTCCAATCTGAGACCCCTCAGGGAATGTCCAACTACCTGTTTGTGCCCACACTTTTAACAGCTAACAGCTCCATTGTTGTTTCTTTCTTATGCTTAAAACCATTGGAATTAGTAGGTATTCAAAGTGTGTATACATTTTGGGAGGACACCCTGTATATCTCTAGTCAGCGGTGAAAGAAACCAACAGCAGATTTGGAACCCCCAGACAGGGAACCTCGCTCACTCCCCACATGTCTCCCCACTTCACTTTCCACCTTCGTGGGCAGCAGGAGAATCAATGTTTTCTCTCTCTAACTCGGAAAAGCACGTCCTGTCACCCGCTGCCCGGCAGGAGTGCGCTAGGCCCCAAGCAAGCAAGGCTCAGTCAGGGCAGCCTTCGCTCATGGGTGCTGGCACCCAAAGTGCACATTCCTCCTCTACAGTCGCCCCGATTATCCCAATGTTTCACTGAGAGGACGGAATTCCTCTCCGCCTCTGGGTTCTTGATCTTGAACGCTGACCGAAGGCACCTCAGTGAGGGCCGCCTGCACCCACCAGGTGTGTCTGTCTGCACCTGCTCCTGCCTCAGCACCTGCATTAACCCCCCAGAGGTGATCTCGTCGCTGCACTGGCCTCCGTGGGAACAGGGCATCACCACTCCGCCCTCTCACTGTCATCTCACAGGCACCCACCCTCAGCACCCAGAACACCCAGACACTCTCCAAAGGACGTGAGCGCATCAGAGGGGATGTGTGCACATCCTGTGGGGGTGTTAGGCATGCCGGGTTGATGGAAGTGCGGTGGAGAGGCGGGGGGAACTTGTGCATGCCTTGGTTTGCAACTGTTGCAGGCACGGAAGGGTGACAGTGTGCTGGGGGATGTTTGCACGCCAGGGGGGGATGTGCACACCAGAGGCCTCTGGCTTTGCAGATCCGCAAACCCCCATGGTGCAGCCAGGAGGATGTCAGTCTGGCCCGCCACGGTGGCTGTCCCTGCGATCCTGCACCTTCTGGGCCAGAAGGCGGATCTTGCGCAGCCACTCCTGGGCCCTGATGGCCTGCAGGCACTACTTCAGCTCAGCCTGCAGGCTCCACTTGGCGCGCTCACAGCTGTCACCACTGCCATGTGGGGAGTACAGGCTGCCTTCCGCCGGCCTGCCTCCCCTGTCCAGAGGCTCTCTGCGCTGCTCACCTGCCCAGAGTGACTGGGGCTGGGCGGAAGTCAGGTGTCCTGCCCTGCTCAACCCCAGCCGATCCGCCCCTGTGTGAGCTGCCGCCCCGCCAGGAAGGGTCACGGATCCGGGTCCCGGGACTGCGGACAGTCTCAAGCGCTGCCCTCCGCCCGGCAGGGTCACAGATCCGGCTCTTGGTCCCGTGGACAGCCTCAAGCACTGCCCCCCGTCCGGCAGGGTCACAGATCTGGGTCCCGGGACCACAGACAGCCTCAAGCGCTGCCCCCCGCCCGCCAGGACATGGATCCAGGTCCCAGACCGCCAACAGCCTCAAGCACTCCCCCCACCCACCAGGTCACGGATCCGGGTCTGGACCGCGGACAGCCTTAAGCACTGCCCCCCACCCGGCAGAGTCACAGATCCGGGTTCGGGACAACGGACAGCCTCCCGCGGTGCCCCCTGCCCGCCAGGCCATGGATCCGGGTCCGGACCGCGGACAGCCTCAAGCACTGCCCCCCGCCCGCCAGGTCACAGATCTGGGTCCCAGACTGCGGACAGTCTCAAGCACTGCCCCCCGCACAGCGGGGTCACAGGTCCGGTCCCAGACTGTGGACAGCCTCAAGCACTGCCTCCCGCCCAGCGGGGTCACAGATCCGGTCCCGGACTGCGGACAGCCTTGCCCGCTGCTGCCTGCCTTCAGTATGCAAATTAGCTGCCATCTTGTTGCTTCAGGGTGGGAGTCCCCACTGGGGTGCCTGGCCAGTCTGGGTGAGGGGATGATGGCTGTTTTCAGGCTGGTGGGCAACTGAGGCTCCCAACCTCTCCTTTTTTTCTTTCTTTTTAATTCTGGGATTTATTTACCTTCTATGGTTGTCACTGGAGCTGAGAGCCGGCTTTAGCTCTGAGGCTTGGTTCCAGCTCTGAGACCTCCACTGCTGAAAGCAGGAATCGGGGTTTGTTTGGGTTCTGTAATTGAAACACTGTTGCGATCCTGCTGGCTGAAGCCCGGCTGGCTGAAAGCAGGTTTCTGGGGAATGTTTAGCTTCTATATTTGCAACACTGTTTCTTAGAGTTGCAGCTCAGAGGCCGGCAGTGGCAGTCGGGGAACCTTGGCTTGCTCCTTCACTGGAGCAAGCAAGCCTCCTATTCACTTCAGCTGCCTGGCTGCCAGCCACCATCTTGGTTGGCAGTTAATTTGCATATATCCTGCTGATTAGCCAATGGGAAGGGTGTTGAGGTTATGGTCAATTTGCATGTTTCTCTTTTATTAGATCCTATCTAATAAAAGAGAAACATGGTAATTAGTCATATGTCTGCTACCCTTCCCATTGGCTAATCAGGGCGATATGCAAATTAACTGCCAGCCAAGATGGCGGCCGGCAGCCAGGCAGCTTGAAGCTAACATGAGGCTTGCTTGCTTCAGTGATGGAGGACTCCAACGTTCCCCACCTGCTGCTACCAGCCTCTGAGCTTGCAGTTTGAAACATTGTTACCAATATAGAAGCCAAACAAAACCCCAGAAACCTGCTTTCAGCCGGCCGGGATCTCAGAGCTGGAGTTGAAACAGTGTTTCGATTATAGAACCCAAACAAACCAGATACCTGTTTTCAGCAGCGGAGGCCTAAGAGCTGGAGCCAAGCCTCAGAGCTAAAGCTGGCCCAGAAAAAAAAAGAAAAAAAGGAGTGGTTGGGAGCTTCAGTCACCCGCCAGCCTGAAAACAGCCTTCAGCCCCTCACCCAGGCTGGCCAGGCACCCCAGTGGGGACCCCCACCCTGATCCAGGACACCCTTCAGGGCAAACAAGCCGGCCCCCACCCGTGCACGAGGCCTCTATCCTATATAGTAAAAGGGTAATATGCCTCCCAGCACTGGGATCAGCAGAGCCACGAGGCCTCTCGGCACCAGGATCAGCGTGACAGGGGGCAGCGCCCAAACCCCCTGATCGCCCTGCGGCTCTGTGTGTGACAGGGGGCAGGGCCACAGCCTCCCCATCGCCCTGCTCTGAGTGTGACAAGGGGTGGTGCCCCAACTCCCCTATCGGCCCTACCCTGAGTGTGACTGAGGGTGGCATCGCAACCTCCCAATCCGCCCTGCTCTGTGCATGACAGGGCGCGGCGCCCCAACTCCCCAATCAGCCCTGCTCTGAGCCCGACCAGGGGCTGCACCTAGGGATTGGGCCTGCCCTCTGCCACCCGGGAGCAGGCCTAAGCCAGCAGGTCGTTATCTCCCGAGGGGTCCCAGACTGCGAGAGGGCACACGCCGGGCTGAGGGACCCCCTTTCCCCCCCGAGTGCACAAATTTTTGTGCACCGGGCCTCTAGTAGACTAATATAATAGGCCTGGTGTATGAATTTGTGCATGGTTGGGTGGCCTGCAGGGATTGGGCCCCAGCTTGTGTCCTCAGCTTTGCAGCCCTAGCTCGCACCCCCACCTCGCAGCCCCGCAGCCCTGCCTGGCACCCCACCTTGGCCTGTTGCTGTCCCCTCAACTGCTCCACCATCCCGCTTGCAGGGTGATTGATCGGGGCTGGGCCCCCCACCCAGCTCCCTCAGTGCCTGGGAGCCGGAGGAGGCCCCACCCTGGCCATCCCTACTGGTCACTGTCTGCGGGGTGATTGGCAGGGCGATTGGGCCACCGCTCGCACCTGCCTTGGCCTGCCGCCGCCCGCCACCTGCTCCGCAATCCCTCTGCAGTCCCACTCTTGTCGGGGCCCATAGAGGCCAGCAGCACCTCCAGTGCAGCCCGCTGTCACTGATGCCTGTGATGTTTTGTGCCGCCCCCTCGTGGTCAGCACACGTCATAGCGAGCAGTCAAACTCACGGTCTCCCACTGGAATGACCGCCTGAAGGGACAGTTTGCATATTAGGCTTTTATTATATAGGATAGTAGTTTTTTGTTTTTCCTGAAAGCAGTTTATCATTTACCTTTGCAAATTCAGACTTCTACCCTCTCCTTTTATGTTTTTTTTTGTCATTAAAAATGTTCCCTACTTATGTTGTGAGTTCATTCCCAAATTGCAGTAATTATTGTATTCTTCTTTCTCTTTTTAAATATTTTTACCTTTAACTTCTAAGTGATACTTAAGTGTATAGTACCTTATTCTGTAAAAAGGGTTGTAATATTCGGCTTCTATCTGTCTCTTGGTAATCTCTGTCATTGTTTTGTGTCCTTTTGTTCTTTGTTTCAGGTAGAATAACCCTATTGAACATTTCCTGTAATGGAGGTCTTCTGCTGATAAATTTTCTCAGCTTCTGTATGTCTAGAAAAGTCTATTTCTTTTTCATATCTAAAGGATAACTTTGCCGGATATATTATTTTTTGGCGATAATTTTTCTTTTTTTTTTAGTAGCTTAAATATATAATTCTACTCTCTCCTAGCTTGTAGGGTCTCTTCTGAGAAAGCCAGTGATAATTAATGGGATTTTCTGTATCAGTTACTTTTCCCTGGTTGCATTGAGAATTATTTCTATGTCATTAATTTTTGACAATTTTAATACAATTTGACTTTAAAAAGGCCTTTGTTAGGTTGAGATAATTAGGTGTTCTGTTTGCCTTTTGGTTTCAAGGATTTAGCCCTTTCCATAGGTTTGGGAAGGTCTCATCCACTATTTGTTTGAGTAGATCTCAATTCCTTCTTTCCCGCTTGGTCTCCTAGTATGCCTGTCACTCTTATACAGTATTACTCTTTCTGATGGAGTCAGATTGCTCTCGTAGAGGTGCTGTTTTTTTTGTTTTTTTTTTAAATATATTTTATTGATTTTTTTTACAGAGAGGAAGGGAGAGGGATAGAGAGTTAGAAATATCAATGAGAGAGAAACATCGATCAGCTGCCTCTTGCACACTCCCTACTGGGGATGTGCCCGCAATGAAGGTACATGCCCTTGACCGGAATCGAACCTGGGACCCTTGAGTCTGCAGGCTGACGCTCTATCCACTGAGCCAAACCGGTTAGGGCCCTCGTAGAGGTGTTTTTTAACTCTCAGGACTGTCTTTCCTCTGCATTATATCTTTTTTTTTTTTTAAATATATTTTATTGATTGTTTACAGAGAGGAAGGGAGAGAGATAGAGAGTTAGAAACATCGATGAGAGAGAATCATCGATCAGCTGCCTCCTGCACATCTCCCACTGGGGATGTGCCCGCAACCAAGGTACATGCCCTTGACCGGAATCGAACCTGGGACCTCTCAGTCCGCAGGCCGACGCTCTATCCACTGAGCCAAACCGGTTTCGGCCTCTGCATTATATCTTTGATATCACTAATTCTTTCCTCCATCTGGTCAGCTCTTTATCCTAAGCTTGCTAGTTATTTTTTTGATCTCTTTTATTGAGTTCTTTCTCTTCAGAATTTCTATTTGGTTCTTTTTTAGCTTCTAGCTCTTTGATAAAAAACTCCTTTTGTTTGTTGATTTTATTTGAGTCTATTAAACTGCCTATGTGTGTTTTCTTTTATCTCATTGAGTATTTTAGAATTGCAGTCTTGGAATTTCTAGCATTTAAATTACATATTTGCATGTCTTTAAGTTTATTTTCTGAATATTTTTTATTTTCTTTCTGAGCTGCCTCATTACAAGTCTCTGGCTCTTTAAATCTCCGGAGCAAGGTATTCTGTGCTTTCTGGGGAGGAAAGCGTCTTTTCTGTGACCAGTCCTTGATCATAGGGCATCAATGCCTCAGCAGAATGTGGTGGGCAGTAGTGTTCCAGGTCCATGAAATCCAGCAAGGTCTCCTGATGGGTGGGGAGTGATGAGCTGGCAGTGGCTGGCTAATGCCTTTGTGGCTTTGTTCTCCCAGTAATGGTGAGTGTCAGACATCAGCAGCCTCCCCCTCTATATCTCCATTCCTGGAATTAGCCACAGAGTACACCTGTCACTCAGGAAAAAACTTTCTGGCCCTAACCGGTTTGGCTCAGCGGATAGAGCGTTGGCCTGTGGACTCAAGGGTCCCAGGTTTGATTCCGGTCAAGGGCATGTACCTTCGTTGCGGGCACATTCCCAGTAGGGGGTGTGCAGGAGGCAGCTGATCAATGTTTCTCTCTCATCGATGTTTCTAACTCTCTATCCCTCTCCCTTCCTCTCTGTAAAAAACCAATAAAATATATTTTTTTAAAAAAAACTTTCTGTGGTTCCATTTCTCAAAATTCCAGACATTGTGGTCTGCAGCCCGACACTTAGCATACAGCTTCTTCTGTGGTCCACTGCCACTCTGGGAGGTGGGATGAGGTAGCCAGTCTCTGTGACTTTGTTTTTCTGCCTGGTGCTCGTGGCCTTCAGACCACTTCACTTCTGTTCTTTGTCCCTGCCCAAATCACTGGGCTCATCCACAGCACATACTGACCAGCAATGCTCACTGCACCTGTATGCGCCTCCTAGCTAAAGGGAGTGTCATTACAACCTTATTCCTTCTCCTGAGACCAACAGTGAGCTCTGTGCTGTGTTCAGGGAACCAACTCAGCTCTTTCCTCCTCTTGGTTTACTCCACTTGCCCGCCTTCAGATGTTTCAATGCACAGATATCTCAGATGTGTTTATGTGTTGAGTATTGAATCCTTTGTTGAATGATAGCTATTCAAATTGTTGTAATATCAGTGGGAGAGACCAAGGGGACCTCTCACATTGCCATTTCTCTGAGATCTTTATGTTGGATTTTATCAAATGCTCTTTCTGCTTCTATTGATATGATCGTATGATTTTTCTTTTTCTTTTTATTTATGTGGTGTATTGATTTGCAAATGAACCAAGTTGGCATCCCTGGATGAAATCCCAACTGATTATGGTGTATGGTTGTTTTAATATATAGCTGAATTCGTTTTGCTAGTGGTTTTTTTAAATTAAATTTGTTGGGGTGACATTGGTTGATAGGGTCATATAGGTTTCAGGTGTACATTTCATGTGATTGGTATGTTGCATTGTGTGCCCATTACCCAAAGTCAAATCACCTTCCATTACCATATATTTGGTCCCCTCTACCTTTTACTACTCCTGCACCCACTTCCCTCTTGTAACCACCATGCTGTTGTCTATGTCTATGAGTTTCAGTTTAGATCCCACTTATGAGAAAAATCATATGGTTCTTAGCTTTTCCTGACAGATTTATTTTGCTTTACATAATATTCTCAAAACTAATCCATGTTGTCACAAAAAATTTCATTTTTTCTTATGCCTGTGTAGTATTCCTTTTTATAGATGTACCATGTCTTCTTTATTGAATCCTAAATTAAAGAATGGTTTTGTTCTTTCCATGTCTTGGCCACTGTAATGCTGCAGTGAACATAGTGGTGCATATATCTTTGTGAATAAATAATATTCCATGTGTGAGCACGCATTTTTGTTATCCATTCACTCATTGATAGATATGTTATTTGCTTGTCTTTGCTACAGTAAATAATGTTGCAGTAAGCATGAGAGTGCATATATTTTTTCAAGTTAGTGTTTTTGTTTCTTTTAGATAAATACCCAGAAGTGGAGTTGGTGGATCATATGTGGTCATTGTAGTTGTAATTTTTTGAGGAAACTCCATACAGTTTTCATATGCCTCTACCAGTTTACATTTTCACCAGCGGTGCACAAGGGTTCACTTTTCTCCACATTCTGGTCAACACTTGTTATTTCTTATCCTATATGATAAAAGCCTTATATGCAAATTGTCCCCTGGACTGGGAGTTCGACAAGGGGGCGGGGCCAGCCAACCATGGGAAGGGAGGCCCTGGCCGGTGGTGGTGGCAGGCAGCTGGGGGAAGGGAGGCCCCAGCCGGAGGTGGCAGTAGACAGCCGGCGGAAGGGAGGTCCTGGCCAGCAGCTGGCAGTTGCTAGGGACCCTATCCGTGCACGAATTTCGTGCACTGGGCCTCTAGTACTATATAATAAAAGGCTAATATGCAAATTGTCCCTTCTACTGGGAGTCTGACCGGGAGTTCAACCAGGGGGCGGGGCCAGCCAACCAACCGCCACAGCCCCTCCCCATGGCCGGCCCGGCCTGATCGGCCCCAATAGAAGCGGGCCTGCTGACCCCACTCGTGCACGAATTCGTGCACCGGGCCTCTAGTCTTTTATAATAGTCATTTTGACAGGCATCTAAACTTCCTAAGGAAATATTTCATTGTGGTTTTGGTTTGCATTTTCCTGAGATTAGTGATGTTGAGCACTTTTTAATGTGCCTGTTGTCCATCTTCCTTCTTTCCTTCCTCCCTTCCTTCCTTTTGTCCGTCCTTCCTTCCTTCCTTCCTTCCTTCCTTCCTTCCTTCCTTTTATTGTTTAAAGTATTACATATGTCTCCTTTTTCCCCCATTGACCCCTCCCCGGCCACTCACACCCCCCAGGACAAGCCCCCACCACCCCAGTCTCGTGTTCATTGGTTATACTAATATGCACGCATATAAGTCCTTTGGTTGTATGTCTTCTTTGGAAAAATGTTTCTTTAGGTCAGTGGTTCTCAACCTGTGGGTCGTGACCGCTTTGGGGGTCGAACGACCCTTTCACAGGGGTTGCTTAAGACCATCGGAAAACACATATATAATTACATATTGTTTTTGTGATTAATCACTATGCTTTAATTATGTTCAATTTGTAACAGTGAAATTGGGGGTCACCACAACATGAGGAACTGTATTAAAGGGTCACGGCATTAGGAAGGTTGAGAACCACTGCTTTAGGTCCTCCGCCCATTTTTTAATGGGATTGTTTTTTGTTTGTTTGGTTTTGTTATTTTTTGCTATTGTATTATATAAGTTCTTTATATATTTATGATATTAATCCCTATCAGATACTTGCTTTGGAAATATATTTTTCCAGTTGGTACATTCCTTTTTATTCTGTTGACGGTTTTTGTTACTCTGCAGAAATTTTTTAGTTTGATGTAGTCCCTTGTTTATTTTGTTTTTGTTGCCTTAGCTTTTGGTGTCAAATTAAGACCAGTGTGTTGGTGTCAGCCCCAAGGGCGTGCTTAGGTTCTCTTATATAGGGTAGAAGTAGAAAAATAGGGTCAGGGTGTGGGTGGACAAGTCAGTCAAGTGGAGGGGAGGGAGGAGAATGCATGGGTCAGTCAGGCGGAGAGGAGTTCTTATCTTGCTTCTGCAGGCATAGGTGGTCCTCCCCAAGCCATGGGAAAGGTTTATAACACTATGCACTGAGTGGCCAGATTATTATGACCGGCCAGATTATTATGACCACCCCATCAGTACAATGAAGTGAATTAATTACGCAAATAATAATAAAACCTTGAGAGTATTTGCTTAGGAAGTTTTCAATATTCATTATTTTTGGAAGTGTCATTGAAGTACTGATGGGGTGGTCATAATAATCTGATCGGTCATAATAATCTGGCCACTCAGTGTATATTTCAGAAAACATGTCCAAGCAGGAGAGATTAGGGGAAGTTCATCCTAACAATTACCAAGACCAGTGTCCTCCCTTTTCTTTTATCTTACATGATCTCTGCTGCTAGAGGGGAACAATGTTTCCCTGGGCCTTTTTTAAAACTCTACCCTATGGCAGTTCTGGGTTGCAGTCTCCTCTAGTGTTCATTTGGGGTATACAGGAGGCAAAAACAAACCTCTGGAAACCGAACACCTGATCCTCCCTTAATTCCTGAAGTCTCAACCCATTCTGCCTTCTGTCCACATTTCAGAATCTTTCATTACTTGTTATGTGCATTATATCAGTGGTTCTAAATTATCATTAATGGGAGTCTGGGAGGAATGTGCTTTTAGATCTATCATGATTAGGATGGGAACTTTACTCCAACACTTACTGAATGAATGATTAAATGAATACACACATATTACCTACAAGTTGCTTGTGCTTGTGGGTGTCAGTATAACAATAGGTATAGTAGTAACAAAATTAAGATAAATTCCTATGGGAACTTGTTAACATAAAAAACATTCAGCCGAAACCGGTTTGGCTCAGTGGATAGAGTGTCGGCCTGCGGACTGAAGGGTCCCGGGTTCGATTCCGGTCAAGGGCATGTACCTGGGTTGCGGGCACATCTGCAGTAGGAGATGTGCAGGAGGCAGCTGATCGATGATTCTCTCTCATCGATGTTTCTAACTCTCTCTCTCCCTTCCTCTCTGTAAAAAAATCAATAAAATACATTTTTAAAAAAACACAAAAAAAAAACAAACAAAAAAAACCATTCAAACCTGTAAAGAATTTTGGTGAGTTTATTTGAACAAAACTGTCGACAAGTGCTGGAAAGCAGAATCTCAAAGAATTAATATAATGCTTCAGAGAATGGCAGTGCCCTGGAGTATGGCAGGTTTTAACCTATTTTTATACATTACAATAAAAGGAGGAGACGTAAGTGGGTTCATTGGTGATAGATTAGGGAGTCAGGAAAAAGCAAAGCAGGGAGACCCCTGGGATTGGATAAAAATTAAAATGATAGACTCATGTTTCTTTTACTTAGGTGGGTACAGGATAATTAACAGTCAAAACATGAGACCATTCTTTGTGGTCTGACTTTAGATCTCTTAGTTTGCAAGACCTCCACACAGGTTAGTATGTGGCCCCTTTTTGTCCACAAACTCATAGGCACAGAAAATATTTCTAGTGATTTTGGAATAGAACATGTGGTGTAGTGGTGAGGTCATTGTCCAGACAATAATTTTCTGACACCAAGTGGGTGTCCTTCAATTCAGTTTAATCATGCCCACAGGTTAAGGGCAAAATCCTCCACAAGACTGCTCCATTTCATATGCCAGCACAAGTCTCAGGGGCCCCTGCATGTCTGACCTACTTAGCAATCATTTGAGTGTTCCCACAGCGCCCTCAGATATTTTTAAAATATATTTTTAATGATTTCAGAGACGAAGAAAGAGAGAGACAGAGAGAGAGAGAGAGAGAGAGATGGAAACATCAAGATGAGAGAGAATCATTGATCAGCTGCCTCCTGCACGCCCCCTACTGGGGATAGAGCCTGCAATTCTGGCATATGCCCTTGACTAGAATCGAACCCAGGACCCTTTAGTCCGCAGTCTGATGCTTTATTCACTGAGCCAAACCAGCTAGGGCAAGCCCCCTCAGATTTGATAATTTGCTAAGACTCAAGAAACTCACTGAAAAATGCTATACTAAAAACTGTGATTTTATTATTAAAGGTACAACCTAGAAACAGCCAAATGGAAACAATGACTAGGCATGGTCTGGGGCAGGGGTGGGGTGGGGTGGGGGTACGAGGAGAAATGTAGACTTTTGCGCCCTTTCTTGCAGAATCCATGCACATTGGCCTCCAACTCCACTGAGCTTTGTTGTCCAGATTTTTTATTGGTGTTTCCTTACCTATTGATAATTGATTAAATGATTGCCCACGTGATTGAGCTCCTCCCACCCTCTCTCCTTCCTAGAGGTCTGGTTGGCCCAAAGTTTCAATCTCTTTGATCGAGTGGTTGGTGATTCTGGTGACCAGTCCCTATCTGGAGGCTATCTAGGGGTCACCTTGAGTCATTCACATCACAAAGGCACTCCTGGCACTCGGGACTTTTAAGGGTTTTTGAAGCTCTGTGCCAGCAACTAGGGACAAAACAAGATATATTCTTTATTCTACCACAGTTATCAAGTAAAATTCCAAGGAGAATGTGGCATCTGAGTGGTGCCTTGAAAGATGGGTAGGATTTAAACATTTGCAGATGGGGAAAAGGGCATTCCAGGCTGAAAAAGTTGCATTAGCAACCACACAGGCACACACTCAAAAGTGCAGAGTTCAGTATGTAGAAATATATCTAATATTTTCTTTAGCTTTAGTGAAGGATCTATAAAAAAAGAATATTGAATAAAGCCAGGTTGGACGTCTCATTTAATAATATTTATTAATTAGAAACCTTTTTATTCCTACAGAGCAGAAGAAAGAAGAGATTTGTTTATGTTTTTCCGAAGCCTGCACTTTTTTGTGGAATGGTGTGAATATCGGAAGCGCACATTTAAACATTTCAAGGTAGTGTCTAAAGTCTTCAAATTTAAACATGTGATGAAAAAGTGAAACTCATTTTTTTAAAAAAAATATATTTTATTGATTTTTTACAGAGAGGAAGGGAGAAAGATAGAGAGTTAGAAACATCGATGAGAGAGAAACATCGATCAGCTACCCTCTGCACATCTCCTACTGGGGATGTGCCCACAACCGAGGCACATGCCCTTGATCGGAATCAAACCTGGGACCCTTCAGTCTGCAGGCCGACGCTCTATCCACTGAGCCAAACCGGTTTTGGCATGAAACTCATTTTAATTTGGAGATTTAACATAACATTCTTTCCTTAAAGTTTTTAAACAAGAAAAATTTAATTGGCTTCTGGAATTTGCAATTATTTGGAATAAATGAAGGAGGAATGCTTTTGTACAAATCAGTGAATCTTTATGATGGAATATCTTGAAAGAAGTGTAGTTATATTTTTATATATTTTATAATACACATTTTAAAAAATTAATTTATCAAGGGTACTTGAAGTGAAACGACAGAGGCTAATAAAGAGCCCCAACTGGTATGGCTCTGTTGGTTGGGCATCACATCCCGTGTACCAAAAGCTTGCCTGTTCGATTTCTGGTGAGGGCACATGCCTGCCTGGGCAGGAGGCAGCTGATGAATGTTTCTCTCTCTCCCCTCTCCCTCCTGTCTCTAAGAGTCAATTTAAAAAGTCTTTTAAGAAAAAGAATAAAATTGTAGCATGCTTATCACATAGCAGTATGATCTTCCTGAGTTAGCCTTTGTATTTTAAGCTTCTTAATTATCAATATTTCAAGTTTAAATACTAAACCCTGATTCTTATAAAGTAATGATTCTTAAGTCTGATCCCGATATATTAAAAAACTCCTTTTTATTCCTTTTGTTTGTTTTCTGGCATAACTAGAATTATGTTTGGCTGCATTGTAATCCTCCAGGTTCTACATAGTTGGATAGCATCAAATTATTAACAGCAGTGATCCACACAAAAACCAGCTCTGAAAGAGTCAGCATAAGTAGGCTCTCAAGGTTCAGGTTTCTCCAAGAGCCAGTAACTCTCCTTTGTTTTGTTTTCTATTATTATTATTACTAGAGGCCCAGTGCATGAAAGTTCGTGCTCGGCCCGGCCTGCCCCCTCTCACAGTCCGGGAGCCCTCAGGGGATGTCCTACTGATGGCGTAGGCCTGCTCCCTGCGGAGAGCGGGCTTGGAGAGCGGGCCTAAGCCGAAGTCTGGCCTCTCTTTGTGGGAGGCGACTGGAACTGATCATGGGAAGGCGCCACCCCCATCACCCCGCTGCTGCTGCCACTGCCAGCGGCCACTGCAACTGACTGCCAGCCAACTGACTGCTGGCCGTCGGCCCTCCCTTCTTAGTTCTGGCCCTGTCCCCTGCCCACTGGTGGGTGGGGGGTGATCTGGGGCCAGGTTGGCTGTGGGAGGGGCTGTGGGAGGTTGAGACACAGCAGGTCGCACCCCGTCCAGCCTCTGTGGAGGCCTGGCGCCGGGCCTGGGCCTGCGTCGCTGCCTCTGTAGCTGCCTCCGCAGAAGAGGCAGCACTGGGACCGGGATGGCGCAGCCCCCTCTCCCTCTGCCTCTGTGAAAGGAGCTGTGGTGCTGGACCGACCCGTGCGAGGCCTCTCCCGCGCCGCCAGCCAAGGCGCAGCTGCTGTGCTTTGTCCGGATGGACGTCTGGAAGTTGTCCTGTCTAATCAGCGTATTACCCTTTATTAGTATAGATTATTTGCATTCAGTTTGGTTGAACTAATAAAATCTGTCAGGCATAGGGTTTTCTTTAGAATGAAACATGCTAATATCTGTATCTGTACTGTGGTCCCTTGAGGAGTTCTCTTGATTATCTCGTTAACTTTCGGGTGCTCTTGGCACCAGAACAATTAAATAATTCTTCTTCACAAATGATTGAGGAATATACCGCCAGTTATAGTTATGAATCACCTAATGTGGTTGGTTGTTTATACATTTGGGTGGGTTGTGAGGAATGTGAGCACTAGTCCCATTTCCAAAGCCAGTTCACCTCCAGGTGCTTTCCATGCAGGTGTGAAGTATAATTGTGTGTTTTTCCTGTAGGCAGAGCACTTCTATGGTGATAAGTTTACTACAATGGAAAGAAACAGTCACATTGTTGTACAATCATGTCAATATCTAGCTCCAGAAGTTTTTCATTATTCCAAACTGAAACTCTGTCCCCATTATATGGTAACTTGCCATTTCCTTCTCCCGCAGCTTCCAGGAACTAGCATTCTAGCTTCTGTTTCTATGAATTTGACCACTCTGGTTACCTCATTGAAGCAGAATCCTAAAATTAGCCCTTTGCCAGGCTTATTTCACGTAACATAATGTCCTCAAGGCTCATCTGTGTGGTTGCATATGTCATGATTTCCTTCCTTTTTAAGGCTGAATAGTATTCCATTTTATGTGCTTTATCACATTCTGTTGATCCATCCATCTGTTGATGGACAGCTGGGTGTTTCTGTCTTTTGGTTATTACGAAAATGTTTCTATGAAGCAAGGTGTACAATAACCATTGTATCTGTTCGAATCCCTGCTTTCAGTTCTCTTAAGTATGACTTGCGAGTGGAATTCCTGGATTATATGGCAAGTCTATCTTTAATATTTTTTAAGAACTGCATGTTTGTTTCCATAGTAGCTATACCATTTTACATTTCCAACATCAGTGTACAAGGCTTCCAATTCCTTCATATCCAGTTGTTAATTTGGGTGGGTTTTTTTTTTCTTTTTTTGTCATAGCCAGCCTAATGGGTGTGAAGTGGTATTCTCATTGTCTCTGTGTGTGGTTTTTAAAAATATTTTTATTGATTTCAGAGAGGAAGGGAGAGGGAAAGATAGAAACATCAATGATGAGAGAGAATCATTGATCGGCTGCTTCCTGCACGCCCCTTACTGGGGATCAAGCCTGCAACCCGAGCATGTGCCCTAGACTAGAATCGAACTCGGGACCCTCCAGTTCACAGGCCAATGCTCTATCCACTGAGCAAATCAGCTAGGGCCTCATTGTGGTTTTGATTTGCATTTTCTCAGTAACCAGCAATGTTGAGCATCTCTTCATGTGCTTATGGGCCATTTATACGTCTTCTTTGGAGAAATATCTATGCAAGGCCTTTCCGCACTGAATCAGATTGTTGGAGTTTTTATTGTTGAGTTGTAGTTCTTTATATATTCTAGATATTGATCCCTTATCTGATACATAATTGGTAAATATTTTCTCCCATCCCCTGGATTGTCCTTTCATTCTCTTGAGAATGTCTTTTGATGCATGAAAGTTTTTAATTTTGAAGAAGCCAAGTTATCTATTTTTAATGCCATATCCAAAATATTATTGTCAAATTTAATGTCATAAAGATTTTTTCTGATAGTTTTATAGTCACGCTGACTGGTTTGGCTCAGTGGATAGAGCGCCGGCCTGTGGACTGAAAGGTCCCAGGTTCGATTCCAGTCAAGGGCATGTACCTTGGTTGTGGGCACATCCCCAGTGGAGGATGTGCAGGAGGCAGCTGATCGATGTTTCTAACTCTCTATCCCTCTCCCTTCCTCTCTGTAAAAAATCAATAAAATATATTTTTAAAAAAAGAGTTTTATAGTTTAGCCCTTAAGTTTAGGTGTTTAGTTTGTAAGCTAAGGATCCAACCTCATTCTTTTGCATGTGCTTATTCAGTTTTCCAGCATTGTTTGTGGAAGAGACTGTCCTTTTCCTATTGAGTGGTCTTGGCACCTTTGTTGAAAATCATTTGAGTATATTTGTTTCTGGGCTCTCTATAATATTCCATTGGTCTCTATGTCTGTCCTTATACCAATACCACACTTTTGATTAGTGTATCTCTGTAGTTGCATCTGAAAGGAGCATGTGTGAATCCTCCAGTTTTGTTCTTTCAAGTTTGCCACCCAGGGCCATTTTCCCTCTTTTGACCCCATCAGTTAGCTCTCATCAAGTTTATTTTTCCAGATAAACTTACAGTTTATTTCCTTTAATTTAATCAGGATTATGATAGCATAAAGATTCTATTTTTTTCAAATACAACAGAGCCCTTCTGTTTAAATGGGTTTTATTTTGCACTGTTTATTTTGTCTTCAATTAAATGTACTCACTATCATGCTAGGACTTTGAAAGTATAAAGGGAATATTTATATGCTCAGTGAGCTTCAGTCATTGAGAAATGAGGCATGCACACAAAATAATGAGAAAGCAGTATAATAGTCATGATTATCAGTTACTGAAATAAAATACATGAATGAGTTAATAAGTGTTATGAGGTAATTATTATGGCCTTAAAAGATCACAGATTGTTTAATGAAAAAGTTTTATTTTGGGGTCAACCTTGAGAAATTGGGGAAAAAATGAAAAACAGATAGGAGGTCATTCTAGGTAGGGGAAAAATGTAAACAAATGGAAGCAAATGCTTAAAAATAGGAATAAGTATTTGTTCGTTCTGGGAATAATATACAGAAACCAGCTTGATTCTAATGTACAGTTTATATTGGAAACAATGTCAGTAATTTTATTGTTGTTGTTAAGCCTCACCTGGGGATATTTTTCCATTGATTTTTAGAGAGTGGAAGGGAGGAGGAGAGAGAGAGAAACATGGACATTGATTGCTTGCCTCCTGCACAGGGCCCGGGGATCGAGCCTGCAACCAAGGCACATGCCCTTGCCGGAATCCTTCAGTCCGCAGCCAATGTTCTGTCCACTGAGCCAAACTGGGTTGGGCCAATGTTGATAATTTTTTTTTTTTTGCGGTAATTTTTATATACACAGTTCAGTCATGTTTCTGAAGCACTGATAATTTTGTATGTAACTCCAAAATAATGTGGAGATAAAGACTTTTGAATGGGGTTTGGACAAATGTAAAGTTACGTTAGAAACTAATCTGACAGCATTGTGTCATCATAAGTCTTCACTATTAGATTGAAGATGAATTCTCACCATTAAATGTATTAGTTGCTTATGGATCTATAGAAAATGTTCCTCAGAAGCTTTCTTGTGAATATAAGGTCTGTTTGGGTGAACGGGGATGTGTATGGGCGGATGGGAGGGTGGTATGTAATAACACCATGGAATTCATTTGGTTTTTATGTCTTACATTCGGACAAATTTATTGATAAGATTCCCCATTCCTGTAACGTAAAAAGAAAATGTTTTGCAGTATTTATCATATTTGTAAGCCTTTACAATAGAGAACTTTATAGCTATTTTCTGAGAAATGGGATGGACTTTATTTTTTCCTCAAGCATACTGGTTTTTATCTGCTTGGCTTCTTAAAATATTTTATACTAGATTCAGAATGTTAATGTGGAAGAAAGAGAATTCTATACTGTTTTACTGAAACCTTTAACTGTGTGACTACAAAGCAGAATAACATTGAACATTACTATATTAGCTCTTTATCAGAGTAAAATTATACTTTATTTGGAAAGTTTTACCTATGAGACTATACCCTATTTCTTAGGCTAAGTAAAAAGATAATAGCTGCCTTAATAGAAAGAAAGAGTTTCTCCTTCATAATGAATAATGTCTGAATTATAAAAGAAAAATGGGAGATCACTGGAAATATTTAGCTTTTCAGAGTTTTTGGAATGTCAGCCTTAACTACTTTTAGGGATCCAGTAAAGGCCAGAAAAGACAAACAGTTGAAAGTTTCTTGGACTTATCCATTTACTTCATTAGTAATAGAAATAATGCTTCTTAATTTTGGGTATTTGCATAAAAACATACCTTTTAAATGGCGCTCTACTATAGACTACAAAGATTTTGTAGTACTGTTTAAATATTTTCTCATTACCTTGTTTTAAACTTAGAGATTCAGACTTACTTATTACTTATATGTAAGCTTTTGAACATACTTGCTTAAAACATAAAATTCCTTCATAGTGGGAAACAAAGTTAATATTAAACAGGTATTTATGCTCCTTTAGACATTGTTGAGATAGATTATAAGTATGTGTGTGCTTTACTTTATATGCTGCACTAATAGTGGTTAAAAGTATGAGCCTACAGGTAATCTTTTTAAGCAGATAAAACTGTTGGGATGCTTTCCCAGGGCGATGGGATTTCCCTCCAAGCGTATCTCTTCAATTCGGTTCCGAATATAACGGGTGTCATTAGCCTTGCAGAATGTATCATCTGTAATTGAAGTTATGTTGTTAAACTGGAAAACAAAAGGGAGAAGATATTCAGATAGCTGAAATCAATCTTTTGTATGCCATGCAATGGGATCTCAGAATATTTTATCTAAAAAGTGATTTTTAAACTACTGTATTGTACATAGTGTGTATCCATCGTCATGGTAATTAAACCCTCTCTGCAAGGTCAGCCTTTACTTTTAAGTCTACAGCATGACTTTGGAAGAACAGACAACTTGCTATTATACTAGCTGGAAAAATGTATCCTATTCTAGAGTGTCAGCGCAAAATGCATACTATGTCCTTAAGTAACCTTTACATAAGTAAAAAGAACAAATAGGAATTCTTATAATGCTGAAAGATCAATTTTAGTTTATTTTTATACCCTCTTCACTTTTCTTTACCTTAAGTTGATGCTGAACAGTAAAGTCAGTTGGAAAGGCTTCAAAAGCAAAGATTTATTGCTATTTAGAGAAAGAAACTTAAGCCCGAGGTTTAAGTGTCCCCCAACTTCAAATCCATGTGCCAGGTTAACTAGGAGACACTGCACAGCTCGGGACTAACACCCTCTGAGAGCAGGCCTCAGACCTGGTGTAGCAAGTGCTCTGGACAGAACCCGGGTTGGTGGGCAGAGAGTGCATTGGGCTCATAGTGATACTTTTGATAAAATTTACCTGTGAATGTGCGTTTTATAATGAGCTATAAGACTGATCGTTAGTAATTTAAATTAAAGTCAGGTATTTGAAAGGAGCAGTCCTACCTGAAGATGAATTACACGTAGGCTTTCTGGTAAATTAAGAGGCACAGATTCCAGCGCGTTGTGGTCCAAATAGAGGAAGGACAGGTTACTCAGTTTCTGCAAGGAAAGGCACTTTTACTTCAGTGAGGTCAGTCATTTCTTCATAGGGTTCCAGTGCTACACACTCATGTATGTCCACATGGATATACAAATTGGTACTGACAGAGACATGTCCGTACTATTTATCATTGCTATTAGAGTGTTTTGGCTTTGGGGGTATTTTTGGCCTCACAAATGGTGTACTTTGTCTCTTACGAAGGGCAGTAGACCCCTGCTGGGGACCCAGCGGTGCCCGACTCGGCCCTCACACCAGTGTCTGGGGCCCTTTGACTTTGTCTTAGGAGCAGCCAATGGGACAGTCCCTATACAGGATTACAGGTGGATCCTGGTGCTCTCATAACTTGTCTTGAACCTCCAGAACTTCCCATTTTAGGTCCAATTTATGGCAAAATGAATATTCCTAAGAGGTGTATATCCTTGTTAGTAAGATGTTTCCCAAAGCTATTTATTAAATACTTTTTTAGTAAAAAAATCCCCCCAAGGGTTTGATATCATGACCAGTAACCCAGTTATCTATACTAATAATAGAGGAATATGCAAATTGTCCAGGACGCCGTCACAGTAAGAGTATCAACCGAACAGCAAGGCTGTGTGGGGCGACAAGGCTGGTAGGGGGCTTAGTGAGGGACGACC
Organism: Myotis nattereri; assembly: GCF_964212035.1. Classification (NCBI taxonomy): domain Eukaryota; kingdom Metazoa; phylum Chordata; class Mammalia; order Chiroptera; family Vespertilionidae; genus Myotis; species Myotis nattereri. Next base: position 3,195,295 of record NC_138087.1, read on the forward strand.
AAACAACTGAACAGCAGGCTGCGTGGGGCAACTAGGCCAGCAAGGGGGGGCAATTGGGGATGACCAGGCTGGCGGAGGGGCAGTTGGGGGCGACCAGGCTGGCGGAGGGGCAGTTGGGGGTGACCAGGCTGGCAGGAGGGGCAGTGAGGGGCAGCCATGCTGGCAGGGGGAGGCAGTTAAGGGCAACCAGACCAGCAGGGGGGGCAGTGAGGGGCATCCAGGCAGGCAGAGGGAGGCAGTTGGGGGCGACCAGGCTGGCAGGAGGCAGTTAGGGGTGACCAGACCGGCAGAGGGGGGCCATTGGGAGCAACCAGGTTGGCAGGGGGGGGGGCAGTTAGGGGCGATTAGGCCAGCAGGCAGATGAGCAGTTAGGAGCCAGCGGTCCCAGATTGTGAGAGGGATGTCCAACTGCCAGTTTAGGCCCGATCCCTGGGATTGCCCTAAACTGGCAGTTGGACATCCCCCAAGGGGTCCCGGATTGGAGAGGGTGCAGGCTGGGTTCAGGGGACCCCCTGTGCACGAATTTAAAGCACTGGGCCTCTAGTTGAGTATAATTTTATAATGATTTCAAGATGTAGTTTCCCCTGACATTAATCTTTTACCTTATCTCTGATGTACATCCTGTAGCAGAATTTGCAAATTTTAATTTTTTAGAATTAATTTGCTGTTATTGATATTTCCTTAGCATTTCATCATTCACCATATGGACCCCAAGTTCCTGTCTTGCCCAGGGGCCCTCTTCACTTGAGGTAGAGCAGGGATGGGTACCTCCAGCCCGAGGGCCCTATAAGGCCTGAAAATCATTTGGTCTGGCCCTGCCAAGGCATTAGGGGTGAGTTAATTAAATGTTTGATCCAGTATAGCAGGATAATGTTTAAGTTAATAATTTTGTGTGGCCTGCAAATGATATTATAAATATCCACATGGCCCTTGGCAGAAAGAAGGTTCCCCACCCCTGGGTTAGAGTAACCGGATTTACAGTGGCTTTTGCAGCCTAGAGTGTTAAGCCAAACTGCAAGGTAGCTGAGTTTATCATTTCCATGTCAACTTGTCATGAATCCCTATTGTAATGCATGTGTAAAATGCAAAATATTCAAACATTCCTTTTTGAGATGTTGATCAGTTCCTGTAGGTCTTTAAAATGCCAGTTATTCAAAGGCTTACTGGATAGAATTATTTATCTTCAACTTACAGGGGTTTTTGTTTTTATTTATTCTTTCAAACATTTTTATTGATTTCAGAGAGTAAGGGAGAGGGAAGAGAGAGATAGAAACATCAATGATGAAAGGGAATCATTGTTCGGCTGCCTCCAGCATGCCCCCTACTGGCGATCGAGCCCACAACCCAGGCATGTGCCCTTTACTGGAATTGAACCCAGGACCCTTCAGTCCGCAGGCCAATGCTCTATCCACTGACCCAAACCAGCTAAGGTGGTTTTTGTTTGTTTTCAAAAGTCCCCTAAATCCATTAAATTCTGTGAAACTTTGATTTATCTCTAGTATGACCCTTAAAGTAGAAAGAGGGTCCCTTAATTATAGACAGAAATAGGAGAAAAGTGGAATATTTTTACATTTTCTGACACATATGTTTGTGGATAGATTGTACATTGTGTGATTATCATTAATTTATGATAATGAATATTTGATAGTTTTAGGTGCTTATCATTACAAGCTACAAACCTTCTTTTTGAATGAGGTTTTCTCTTGTCAACAATAGCATGATCCTTTATCTGGGGTTCCTTCCTGGGCTGAGATGATTACTTCTCCATAGACTATGCATTTCAAGACAACCTGGCTACCAAAGTCACACACCTTCCCCTTTTCCTGTACATACATTTCCTTGAAATACTAAATTAAGAAAAGTAATTTTTACTACATAGATAATTTTGTTTTTGGTGCCATCATGGGATTCAAAAGGAAGGCTATAAAATTTTATGGTCTAATATGTTGAAGTATTAAAATTAAAATTCACTTCTATAACTTTATTTTTTCTGGCATTAGTAAATTACTCATATTGTAAGGAAAAAGGCAGGAAAACTCCCTTTTGTAGGTCTTGGTTCCATGCGGCTGTGAACCATCTATACTAATAAAGGGTAATATGCTAATTAGACTAGACATTTTGTGGACGACCTTTTGGTCGTCCTTCCTGACAAGGCCCGGGGTGAAGCAGCCTGTGGTCCTGGCCGCCTGCAGCTGGCCTGGGCGAAGCCGGCCCAGGTCCCAGGTGCTTATGGCCAGCCAGAGGCAGGGATGCCCGGGTCCTGGGTGCCTGCGCCTGGCCGGAGGAGGGAAGCCTGGGTCCTGGGAGCAGGGGCTGAGGCAGAGGCGGTTAGGAGTGATCAGGCCAGTAGGGGAGCAGTTAGGGGCGATCAGGCAGGCAGGCAGAGGTGTTAGGGGCAATGAGGCAGGCAGGCAGGTGAGCTGTTAGGAGCCAGCGGTCTTGGATTGTGAGCGGGATCCCGGCCTGCGAGAGGGCACAGGCTGGGCTAAGAGACCCCACTCCCCCATTCATGAATGTCGTGCACCCGGCCTCCACTGTCTGTTTAAATAAGTATTTGCTTTGTAAGCAAGTGAAAAATATGAGACACAAAGTAGTCCATGAAATAAGATAAAGATTATATAATTTTGTGAGGCACAGGCATAAATGAGCCTAATGGTGTGGCTATTTGTTAGGTAAATAATGTCTTCATTTATCAAATTAAAATTATCTTAAAACATAAAACCAAATTCTAGACCAGAACTTCTCTTTCTTTTATCATATCATCCCTGGCTGTATAAAACTGATACTGTATTCAGTCATACTATAAAATACTTACTTTGAATGTATTTGCTTTGATTCCTCTACTCTTGATTTTGTTGTATTTTGCATTAAATAAAGTAAGCTTGGGAGGAAGAACTGGAAGTTTCAATAGTTGATTTTCAGCTAATGTCAGTTCTTCTAACAGAGAAAGCTTTGAAAAAGTAGTGTCTTCTATATCTTCAATCAAATTTCCCGTAAAATCGAGTCTTCTTAAATTAGCTTGAAGGGGAAGTATACAGAAAATACACAAAAATAAGAAGTTAAATTTTCATTTGTGTGGACTGAAGAAAAGTATTTAACAGGTCATTCAGCCATATTTTTAGTGTCTAGTAGAGTATCTACTGTTAGTAGCTCAAGAAGTTTTGTTGAATTAATGCTGAGCATCTATTCTGTGCTTTCACTGATGGCCTTTCTGACTGGAGTCTAGAATGACAGGTTCAGAAGAGAATTTAGTAGAGTCCTACTGTATTCTGAATTTTCAGGATGCTCAGGCAGTTTGAAAGAAATTCTTGTTGCAAATCATGGAAAATAAGCATTACACTTGATTGAATAGAATCACAAACTTTTTTGCTGGCATGTTGCATTGTCATTGTGGGTATGTTATCTGAATTGTTCTATGCCTTATTGGTTGACAACAGACAAAAATGCTTCTCATTATATGGGACAGTCATGTGTATAAAATTACCACAAACACTGAATTAGTAAATATGGAACATTATGGCTCCCAGGGGAAATGCAGGGCTAGGTTCCTTCAACCCTCTGATCACACATTTTCATCAGCAATCTATACATAATTGTATGTGTGTTTCTTTTTATAGACTTCTTCTTTTTTTTTAACTGATTTCAGAGAAGAAGGGAGAGGGAGAGAGAGATAGAAACGCCAGTGATGACAGAGAATCGTTGATCGGCTGCCTCCTGCACACTCCCTACTAGGGATCGAGCCTGTAACCTGGGCATGTGCCCTTGACTGGATTCATACCCATGAGAGAGATATAGAAACATCAATCTGCAGGTCAACGCTCTATCCACTGAGCCAAACCAGGTAGGGCTATAGCCTTTAGTATATACTGTTGATACATTAACATTGAACTCAATAGCCATCAGCACTGGAGCTCACACGTGAATGAAGGTTGCTAACACATGTATTTTCTTCACAAGGCATATCACAGCCAGCCTTCTTGCATTTAGGAACACTAGACAGCACTTTAGCACCACACTTAGGGGCCATTTTAAACAGCAAACATCACAAAAATGTGAAACTGTGGCACTAAGACTGAACAGGACTGGTTCACAGTATGAAAGCAGAAACAAAAAGTCAGAACATCACCTTCAACCTCTACTGGCTAACTCAGTTGTTTTTGCCACTGTGTATGTGTCTGCAAATGACTGTGAAAGTGCTGCAAATATTGATTTTTGGGATTACAACTAAATTTTAGCAAGTCAGTGAGTTTGAAAATGTGGAATCCACAAATAATGAGGAACAACTATACTTCAGCCAGTGGGAGTCACCAGAACGGCATGAATCCAGTTACTGTTAATCTTGTACATGTGTAGTGGGGCGGGGCCAGTGTACATTTTTCGGTGTGATTTTCCTCAGAAGCATTTGACAACATAGGCATCTAGAAAATTTATGAGGGATTAGTGATCCAGGACTGGGACTAGGCTCTGCAGAAGACAGAGGATTGGTTTGCTAGGATGCCAGAAGCCAAGATTGCGAATGACTCAAGAAGGACACCAGCTCTACTAGAATTATCTGAGAAGTTTGGTTGTTTTTGATGATGCCGGGGCCTCTCCCCAGACCTCAACCTCTGGGGACTTAGGGCCTGCCTGGTATTTAAAATATATTTTTATTGATTTCAGACAGGAAGGGAGAGCAAGAAAGAGATGGAAACATCAGTGATGAGATAGAATCCTTGATTGGCTGCCTCCTGCACACACCCCCACTGGGGATTGTGCCCACAACTGGGGCATGTGCCCTGACCAGGAACCGGACCATGGTCTCCTGGTTCATAGGTCAACACTCAACCACTGAGCCACGCCGACCAGTTCCTGACTGTTAATTTTTAAATGCTTCCCAGATATTTTAAATTATGCAGTCAGATTTAAGAACCGCGAGTTAAAGTAAGGAAAAGCAGTTTCTGTGCTTTTACAGTGAAGGTAGAAAATAAAACATTGTAATTGAAGAAGCATCCTGATTATATTGGTGCTGCTGACTAGCAAGTGGATCTTGAAGTATTGGGGTTGAGAAGACATAGTTTGCCTATATGGAAAATGGGCTGTCAACACAGACACCAAAACCACCAGTAAAGAAAGATGGCAGAGGATATCTGAATGGAAAGGAGATTCATCAACAAATCAGTGAATTTTTGTGAAATGTGGCAGATACTTAAAATACACCTATACACCTAGATGTGATAGGCCATGAGTACCTAGAATTTTGTGTTTATAGGAGTTAAATACTAGCATGATTTAATATTAATATCTTATTTAAAACTAACTTACGTATTTCTGCAAAATCTTTGGCAGTCAGCTTTTTAATTTTGTTGAATCGTGCATAAAGATAGGCTGATTCCTTTGGCAAGGGTGGTACAACTTCAATGTCAACTTCTTCACAGTATACAGAGCCACTTAAACACACACACAGCAGGCACGTGGGCATTTCTAATTGGGAAAAGTCATAAATGTATAAACAGTAAGAACATTTGGCCTCTACTGGCAAAGTTATTGCTATTATGAATGTTATTACTGATTTGAAAAGATATTTTACAGAAGTGTAGGTGATGGGAAAGATACCATGATTATGATTGCTAAAGACCTGCATTATAACTGATAATTCACCAGAATTTATTTTAGATTTTGTAATTCAGTCTTTTTTATTCTCTGCTTTTGCATTGATTCTTTAATTGCTGAATTGATCGACAGTTATATTTCCTCATTTGAATACCAGAAAAAAATTGTAAAGTAGGACTTAAGGTAAACAGGAGCTTGATTTATTCCTTGGTGTGGCATAAACATATTTTAGATTGATGACAGCTAAGGAGTTTAGAAACTACTGGTTAGATAAGCAAACTGTTAACTTGAAAATTAGAGTCAGTGTAGACACTGTTGAGATTCCATGTGACTCTGCTGTCATCCATTGCATTTATTTGTCATGCCTTTTTTTGTCTCTTTTAACCTGGAACAGTTTTATTAGTCTTTATTTTTCACCTCTTTTTTGAAAATTTTTTAGTTTAAAAAAAATTATGTTTTATGGTATATATTTTGCAAAATGTCTTTTTATTAGGATTTGTCTGAGGCTCCCCATTTGGGGCAGGAATACCATGGAAATGGTGTAGGGTTCTCAGTGCCGTGCATCAAGGCGCACAAGGTATCTATTTGTCCCATTCCTGACAATGCTGTCTTTGGTCACTTGCTTCATTTGGTATCCACCATGTTTCTCACTCTGTAAAATAAATGTTTTTCACTTTGTAATTAATAAGTATTTTTCAGAGAAGTACTTTGAGATTTTAAATATCTGATTTGCCATTAAACTCTCATCCACTACTTTTATCATCCATTGATGATAAAACCTGAATTGTTTATCAGTAGGATAGTTGGCAAATAATGATTTTCTAAATCCATCATTCTTTCTATACTTGTTCGTTGGCATTCTGGTGTAAGGTGGAGCATTCCCTTCTTGTTTGTTTGTTTATTTATTTATTTCTGTCAGTATGAACTTACGAATTCCTTAACCTATAGGTCATAATACATTATCATAACATTTATTTTTATAATCAAACTAGAGACCCAGTGCATGAATTTGTGCACTGGGGCGGGGGGTCCTTCAGCCGGGCCTGGGCCCTCTTGCAGTCCAGGAGATAGGAGAGGCTCCCGCCACCGCAACTGTGCTCGCCAGCTATGAGCCTGGCTCAGGGCTTCTGGCTGAGCGGCACTCCCCCATGGGAGCATGGGGGAGACAGCTCCTGCGTTTAGTGTCTGCCTCCTGGTGGTCTGTGTGCATTATAGCGACTGGTCATTCCGCTGTTTGGTTGATTTGCATATTAGCCTTTTATTATATAAGATTTTCACAGATTAGCCAGTGAGAACTCTTTTAAGCTTTTTTATCCTGCCACAGCTTTTCTGTGGTTAGCACATTAAGCGCCATGTCAGTCACCGGTGACTGAAACAGAAAGGAAGACAAAACAGGCTTGGCGCTTAACGTGTTAAATGACATACAATAAATTGCACATATTTAACTTCTATAATGTATACGTTTTTGGCATTTTTATATACCCATAAAACCATTACCACAATTGAGATAATTAACACACCCATTACCCCCAAAACTTTCTTACGCCCTTTGGTAATCCCTCCCTCCCAATCTTATATTGAAAGAATCATGTGTTATATACTCTTGTCGGACTTTTTTCACTCTGCATAGTTACTGTGAGATTCATCTGTTGTTGCTTGTATCCGTAGTGCATTCTTCTTTATTACTGAGTAGTATTCCCTTGTTATAGTTATATTTTATGGACATTTCAGTTGTTTCCAGTTTTGGGGTATTTTAAAGAAAGCTGCTAAAAATGTTCATGTACAAGTTGTGTGGACTTAATGCATTTGTTTTCTGGGGTAAATACCTAAGAGTAGAATGGCTGGGTAGGTGTATGTTTACCTTTTGAAGAAAGTCCCAAACTATTTTCCAAAGTGGCTGTGACATTTTATATTCCCATCAACACTTCATGAATGCTCCAGTTGCTCCATATCCTCACCACCATTTTGGTATGTTTGGAGTTTTTCATTTTAGCCACTCAGGTAAGGTGGGTTGTGGTATCTCATGTTTTAATTTGCATTTTCCTAATGACTAATGATGCCAAGCATCTGTTTATATTTGCCATCCATGTATTTTCTTTGGTGAAGAGTCTGTTCATCTAGCTTATTTTTTAAATGCAATTTTTTGGTATTATTATTGAAGTATAAGAGTATATTATTGAATTATAAGAGTATATATTATAGATATGTCATTTATCAGATTTATGTTTTGCAGGTATTTTCCTCCAGTCTGTGGCTTGTCTTTTTATTTTATTTTAGTTTTATATATATTTATTGATTTCAGAGAGGAAGGGAGAGGGAGAGAGCGATAGAAACATCAATGATGAAAGAGAATCATTGATTGGCTGCCTCCTGCACACCCCTACTGGGAATGAGCCCATAACCAGGGCCTGTGCCCTTGACCAGAATCAAACTTGGGACCCTTCAGTCCACAGGCCGACGCTCTCTCCACGGAGCCAAACCACCTAGGGCTCTTTTTATTTTCTTATCAATGTCTTTTGAATAGCAAACATTTTTAAGTTTAATGAAGAACAGTTGATTCATTTGTGTTTTATTTAAGGAATCTTTGCCAACCACTAAGTTTCCATTCTATGTTTTCTTTTAAAGGTTGTATAGCTTACACTCTTTATATATTTAAGCATAGAGTCCATTTTGAGTTAATTTTTATATGTGGTATAAAGAAGGGTCAAAGTTTATTTTTTATTTTCCTATAACCATCTGCTTCTTTCAGCACCATTTTTAAAATAAATTGTCTTTTTTTTTTAATTGTATTGGCATCATTGTAAACAATCATATTGTGTAAGTCTGTTTCTAGACTGTGTTGTTTCATTGATCTGTTTGTTTATTTTTGTGCTCATATCACAGTATCTTGATTCCTATACCTTTATAATAAGTGCTGATATTAGGTTGTATAAATCCTCCAATGTAATTCTTCAGTGTTGATACGACTATTCTAAGTTCTTTGCATTTCCACATAAATTTGACAATAAGCTTGTTAATTTAAAAAACAGGAAAGCCTCATAGATTTTTAATTGTTATTGCATTGAATCTACAGAAAAATTTGAGAAAAATTGACATCTTAATAACTTTGAGTTTTCTGATCATTGAACACACTGTATCTATTTATAAGTTTAGGTCTTCTTAAATTTTTCTCAGTATTGTTGTCTAGATTTTAGTGTGCAGGTCCTTGTACATCTTTTGCAAATTTATACCCAGATATATTTTATATTTTGATTAATTCTTTAAAAGTTAAATGTTGCCATTATTATTTGAGTACTTATTTTCTGGCTTGGTAAGATGTCCCAGACCAATCTTGCCTTTTCCCTGGCCCAAGCCTGACATTAGTTATTTCTTCAAGGAGTACTGGTTACTTTTAATGGAGAATAGTATTTAGAAACCAAGATTTGGGTGTCGATATGCTCCTTGCTACTGGAATCTCATTACTTCTAGGCTTTTCCATCAGAGAGAGCTAGGAAATGTATGCATGCATATTTGTCTCTCTCTCTCTCTCAATATGTAATAATACACATACATACACACATGATACATATGTCCTATCTCTATATATAAAAACCTAAGTGACCGTTACAATGGAATGATCAGTCGACCAGTTGCTATGATACGCACTGACCACCAAGGGCAGACGCTCAAGGCAGGAGCTGCCCCCTGGTGTTTAGTGCACTCCCACAGGGGGAGCGCCGCTCAGCCAGAAGATGGGTTCACAGCTCGGAAGTGCAGCTGCGGCAGCGGAAGCCTCTCGTGACTCCGTGGCAGCACTACCGAGTGGTGGCAGTAGGCATATAGGCTGGGATGAGCACAAGCGGTGCAGCACCTGGCCCCGCTTCTGGCTCCTCCATGGCTGCCTGCCACTTGGCGCACTGCTACATCTCTTGGGGGGTGTCCGACTGCCAGTTTAGGCCCAATCCCCGCAGGCCAGTCGGACATCTCCCGAGAGTTCCTGGATGCAAGAGGGTGCATGCCGGGCTGAGGGACACCTTTCCCCTCTCCCCCCGACCCGCCCAGTGCATGAATTTCATGAAGCGGGCCTCTAGTATACATATATATATACACATATACATGCACGTATATTTACACCATATACTCATCCTATCTAATAAAAGAGAAACATGGTAATTAGCCGTAACTTCTCTACCCTTCCCATTGGCTAATCAGCGAGATATGCAAATTAACTGCCAACCAAGATGGCGGCCAGCAGCCAGGCAGCTGACGCGAACAGGGAGGCTTGCTTGCTCCAGTGATGGAGGAAGCCAGGTTCCCGGCCTGACGCTGCCGGCCTCTCAGCTGCTAAGAAACATTGTTACAAATATAGAAGCTAAACAAAACCCCAGAAACCTGCTTTCAGTCAGCCGGGATCTCAGAGCTGGAGTTGCAACAAAGTTTCAAATACAGAAGGTAAACAAAGTCCAGAGACCTGCTTTTAGCTGCCGAGGTCTGAGCTAAAGCTGGCTCTCAGCTCCAGTGACAGCCATAGAACATAAATAAATTCCAGAATAAGGAAAAAAGGAGAGGCTGGGAGCTTCAGTCACCCGCCAGCCTGAAAACAGCCCTCAGCCCCTCACCCAGACAGGCCAGGCACCCCAGTGGGGACCCGCATCCTGAAGGGGGTGTGACCAGCTGCAAACAGCCATCATCCCCTCACCCAGGCTGGCCAGGCACCCAAGTGGGACCCCAACCCTGATCCGGGACACCCTTCAGGCCAAACCAGCTGGCCCCCACCCATGCACCAGGCCTCTATCCTATATAGTAAAAGGATAATATGCCTCCCAGCACCGGGATCAGCAGAGCCTCAAGGCCTCCCAGCCTGGGATCAGCAGAGCCACAAGGCCTTCTGAACCCGGGGTCAGCGGAGCCGTGAGGCCTCCCGGCACCGGGATCAGTGAAGCAGCGAGGCTTCCCAGCACCAGGATCAGCAGAGCTGCGAGGCCTCCCAGCACCGGGATCAGCGGAGCCGTGAGGCCTCCCGGCCTGGGATCAGCGGAGCCACGAGGCCTCCCGAACCCGGGGTCAGCGGAGCTGCGAGGCCTCCAAGCACTGGAATCAGCGGAGCCGCGAGGCCTCCCGGCACCGGGATCAGCGTGACAGGGGGCAGCGCCCAAACCCCCTGATAGCCCTGCGGCTCTGTGTGTGACAGAGGGCGGGGTCACAACCTCCCTATCTGCCCTGCTCTGTTCGTGACAGGGGAAGGTGCCCCAACCCCCTGATCGACCCTGCTCTGTTGCCGGGAGCCGGTCCATCCTTGCTGTTTCAAGGGACCTGGCATATATGGCATACTGTTCTTAATGTTTGCTCACCTTCTTGGTGCTATGTGTTTTAACCAAGGTCACCTCTCCGAGAAAGGTTGTTTCCCCAGGTAGGGATTTCCCCCTGAAGTTAGGGAGGGAATAAAACCCCTTAACTAAGTGCCAGGTGGGTAGTTAATCACTTTAACTATGAACAATCATGCTTAAGCTACATAATCTTTACTCCCTGGAATGGAGATAAGAAACGCCCTAACCTTTGGAATAGAGATTGATAGGATTGGAATCAACTGGTATAAATACAGATGTAACAAGACAACAGGACACAGAACCTAGACACAGAACCTACACAGAACCTAGAGACAGAAGAACTTCGCTGGAGAGAACATGGCTAAAGATCCTGGACAGAAACTGGCAACAGAACCTAGAGACAGAACCTAGAGACAGAACATGGCAAAAGATCCTGGACAGAAACTGGCAACAGAACCTAGACACAGAACCTAGCGAGAGAACCTGGCTGAAGAACCTAGAGACAGAACCTGGCTACAGAACCTGGCAATAGAACCAGGCAAGAGAACCCAACCATGCTGATCAACTGAACACTGCCTCCGAGTCTTTCCCTCTTCGCGGACTCCGTCCACACCTTTGGGGACCCCTGGACCTGCTGGGGTTGGACCCCAGTACTCTGTGCCTGATAGAGGGGAGCTCCCCAACCCCCTGATCGGCCCTGCTCTGTGTGTGACAGGGTGTGGCGCCCCAACCCCCCAATTGGCCCTTCCTTGAGCGTGACTTAGGGTGGCATCGCAACTTCCTGATCTGCCCTGCTCTGTGCATGGCAGGGGGGAGCTCCCCAACCCCCTGATCTTCCCTGCTCTGTGGGTGACAGGGGGGAGCTCCCCAACCCCTTGATCAACCCTGCTCTGTGTGTGACAGTGTACGGAGCCCCAACCCCCCTGATGGACCCTGCTCTGTGCGTGACGGGGGCAGCGCTCCAACCCCCTGATCGGCCGGCTCTGTGCCTGATATGGGGGAGCTCCCCAACCCCCTGATCGACCCTGCTCTGTGTGTGACAGGGTGGAGCCGCAACCTCCCCATAGGCCCTGCCTTGAGTGTGACGGGGCAGCACCCCAACCCCCCAATCGGCCCTACCCTGAGCGTGACTGAGGGTGGCATCGCAACCTCCTGATCTGCCCTGCTCTGTGCATGAAAGGGGGTGGCGCCCCAACTCCCCAATCAGCCCAGCTCTGAGCCCGACCAGGGGCTGCGGGACAGACACCTTGGGATTGGGCCTGCCCTCTGCCACCCGGAAGTGGGCCTAAGCCAGCAGGTCGTTATCTCCCGAGGGGTCCCAGACTGTGAGGGCACAAGTGGGGTTGCGGGATACCGCCTCCCCCCCCCCCCCCGCCAGTGCACAAATTTTTGTGCATTGGGCCTCTAGTCTATGTATAAAAGCCTAATATGCAAATTGTCACTGCAGGAGTTTGACCGGGAGACTGCTCGCTCTTTTTGATGTGCGCTGACTACCACGGGTGGTGCGGAACAAAGGAAGGCCCTGGTTGGCAGCTGGGGAAGGGAGGCCCCGGCTGGCAGCCGACAACCAGGGAAGGGAGGCCCCATCCAGCAGCTGGAAGGCCCGGATTGGCCCTGATCGCCGGCCAGGCCTAGGGACCCTACCCATGCACGAATTTTATGCACCGGGCCTCTAGCATATACATAAACACACCATATGCATATATACACAACACATGCGTGCTCACACAGAGACAGACACATCTATATCTGTTTCTGTATCTGTTTACAAGCCATGAGTTGATGGTGTTATAGTTTAGCTCCACAGTGTTCATTCTAGCCTTTCTCCTTTCCATATTTCTAACACCCTTCTCTGACAGTGAGGAACCTAGCTCTCATTATCCACAGTGTGTTTGCTTTACATTACTCAGTCTTAGAACAAGCATTAAGTAGTTTCTACAAACCCACTCATTGGAATTTTAGTATGTATGTATATATTTATTTTTTAGTCAGAAGGAATGCAGTCAAAACATTGTGTTGGAGGGTTACTTGGATTAGAATTTTCCCTTTTAGTGTTTTATGTTATTCATTTGAAATGTAATTAAGTTTATATTTTTCTGTTTGTATTTCACTTTGGTTTTTTATCTTATCCTTGTTGATTTTATTCATCAGTGTATTTGTTTGTTCGTTTGCCTATGTGAAGCATAACCTTGTTCTAAAATCAAATCTGCACAATAAGGTGGACACAGAGTAGTGCCACTATCCTCCCACACAGCTCCTCATTTCCCATCCCCACTCCTTACCGCTGCTGGCCCATCTGTGACCTGTAGGTAACTAGTCTCAGTTTTTTAATACCCTTTTTGGGTTTCTTTAGAAACAAGTGAACTGATGCCTGTACTTATATCACCTTCTTTGTGAGATGAAAGGCAGGTAGATAGACTGTTGTACTTGGGTTTTTTTCATATATGTTTTCTGGAAATCATTCCATATTAGTTCAATAGAGATAATTTATTTTCACAACTGCATAGTATTCCCTTGTGTGGATATGCAATACTTTATGCGTACACTCTCCAATGTATGGAAAATTTGATTGTTTCCAATATTTTGCCATTGCAAGCACTGTTTCAATGATTTTGCATATGTATTTTCTTTTGGATTTGGTTTTATTCGATACTAGAGGCCAGGTGCACAAAATTCGTGCAGTGTAGGGGGGTGTCTCTCAGACCAGCCTGCACCCTTTCCAATATGGGACCCCTCGGGGGATGTCCAACTGCTGGTTTTGTCAGACATCCCTCTCACAATCCAGGACTGCTGGCTCCCAACTGCTTGCCTGCCTGCCTGCCTCATTGCCCCTAACCGCTTCTGCCTGCCAGCCTGATCACCCCCTAACCACTTCCCTGCCAGCCTGATTGATGACTAACTTCTCCCCTACCAGCTTGATCACCCCCAACTGCCCTCCCCTGCCGGCCCAGTCACCCATAACTGCCCTCCCCTGCCAGCCTGGTTGCCCCTAACTGCCCTCCCCTTCTGGCCTGGTCGCCCCCAACTGCCCTCCCCTGCAGGCCTGGTCCCCACCAACAGCCCTCCCCTGCTGGCCTGGTCCCCCCCAACTGCCCTCCCCTGCAGGCCTTGCCCCCCCCCACAACCCCCCTGCCAGCCTGATCCCCCCATCTGTCCTCCCCCTGCAGGCCTGGTCCCCCCCAGCTGCTCTCCTTTGCAGGCCTGGTTGCCCACAATGCCCTCCCCTGCTGGCCATCTCGTGTGAGGGCACGACGGTCAATTTGCATATTACCTCTTTGTTATATACGATTACCAAATTTTGGTCCAAAAGTGTACCAGTTTGCTTTCCACCAACAATGTATGAGATTGTCTGATACCCTGTAGCCTTGCCAATTGAATATAGTAATATGTTGTCACAGTTTTAATTTTTGTCAGTCAGGTTAAAACATGGCATTTCAATGTAATTTTAAGTTGCATTGCTCTGTGGGAGATGTTTGAGGATCATTTTTATATTAGAGGCCCGGTGCATGAAATTTGTGCATGGTGGGGAGGATCCCTCAGCCTGGCCTGTAACGATGCAAGCGTTCCGCGCCTGGCCTGGCTAGAGGCCCTCTGCGGCTGGGCACAGAACGCTTGCCTCGTTGCTGGGGTGACGACACAAGATTCCCCCCCTATTCCCCCCTCCGGCCACTCCATGCCCACTGCCCAGAGGCCCTCCACGGCCGGGGTGGAAAGCTTGCCAGGCTACTCACGCCATCTTTGTGATGGAGTGATGATTGATTTGCATATTTTACCCTTTTATTAGATAGGATCAGTTGGTGAATTATCTGTACATCTCTTTTGGCTGTTTTTCCAATGTCTTTTTTCAGTCAGATTTTTTTCCTAGATCTTTACTTTAAAAATATATATATAATTTAGAGGTATTAATTCTTTATGCAATAAGTTGCAAATATTTTTCTCAATTTTTAGTTACCTTTGACTTCACTTATGATGTATTTGCCATGCAAATTTCAGTTTATGGAGTCGAATTCATTGATATTTTCTATGGTTGCCTCGATTTGTAGGTACCTCACACCCAATTTATTTTCTAGGATTTATACGGTTTCACTTTTTACATTTAGATCTGAATTTATTTGGAGTTTTTTTTCAGTGTAAGGTATAGATCTAATTGTAGTTTTTTTCAGTTGACTACTTAGTTGTCCAAGCACCATTAAAAAAAATCATCTTTGACTCTGGTTGGTGTTTCTCAGTGGTAGACCCTAGGCCCGTGCACTGAAGGGTCTCAGATTTGATATCTGCTCAAGAGCGTGTACCTGGGTGCAGGTTTGATCCCCAGCCCAGTTGGGACACATGTGCGGGAGGCAAGCACTCTGTGTTCCTCTCTCCCCCTTCCTCCGTCCTTCTCTAAAAATCAATGGAAAAAATATCCTTGGGTGAGGATTGACAAAAAATAAATAAACAAAAAATAATCTTTGCTTCAGCGGTTTCAGGTGCTGACTTTATTATATACTAAATTTGTACATGTATTTCTGCCTGATTCTGGACTTTCTAGTCTATTCATGCACCAGTATCACACTTTTTAAAAGTGTAGAGTTTTTAAAGTATGTTCTAATGTGTATGGTACTTCTGATTCCTGCAGTTACCTGGCATTTTTCAGTATTTCCCTTGCTGTTTGTGCAGCTTTGATTTTTCCATGTGAACTTGAGTATCAACCTTATCAGATCTTTAAATAAGTTTATTGTTACGAAGTTAGAGAGCTGACATTTTTATGATATTGAATCACCTTAGCCATGCACAAGGAATATCTTTCCATTTGTCCAAGTCTATTTTTACTTTGATACTTTCAGGTTTCTTAAGATATATTATCTGTTTTGGTTCATTTTAATTTATTGTAGCAATGTAGAAATTACTATGTGATTTTTTACTGTCATGTGAAATAATGTTCTGTGATAGAATAAGAATAAATCAAATAGATAGGAACTATTGAATAGGACTTCGTAGTTATGTTTTCTATTGATTTAATTGAAATGTGCATTATAATTATTTATATACAGTCATGCACCATCTATTGATGTTTTGGTCATTTACAAACCACATATGCGATGAGAGTCCATAAGATTATAATGGAACTGAAAAATGTCTACCACCTAAAGAAGTTGTATCCTTCATAGCGTCGTAGCAAAATACATTACTCACGTATTTGTGGTGATGCAAATCTACTGAATTACCAGCACAGAAGAATAACTAACACATACAATTATGTCCATAATAAATGAGTATGTCACTGACTGATGTATTTACTACAGTATAATTTTTAACATTATTTTAGCGTGTGTGTGCTCTTTCTACTTAATGAACAAATCTTTACTGTAAAACTACATGCTGTATCACACTGGCAACAGCCTGAACCATCTTGTGTTTACTGTGTCTCGATTGCTTCATTTTCTTTTCTGGTTGATTTAATGTTGTGTTGTTTTATACAGTAGCATGCTTTACAGGCTTGTAACCTAGGAGCAATAGGCTGTATGCACCACAGGTGTGTAGTAAGCTATACCATATAGGTGTGTGTAAGCACACTCTACAACATTTGCATGACAGCATCTCCTAATGATGCCTTTCTCAGCATGTATCTCCATCATTATGCAGCACATGACTGTATGCAGATGCTCCTCAACTTAATGGTGGAGTTATATACTGACTAGAGGCTTGTTGCACAAAGAGATTCATGCAATAGGCCTTCCTTCCCCTGGCTGCCGGCACCAGTTTTCCTCCGGCACCTGGGACCCAGGCCTTTGGTCCGGCCGCAGCGGAGAAGCCAAGCCTCTTCAGTCTTTAGTCTTCAGTCTTCACTCCGGCCTGAGCCTTCAATCTTCACTCCATGCCTGTGTATGCAAATTAACCGCCATCTTTGTTGGGTTAATTTGCATAGTTGCTCTGATTGGCTGGTGGGCGTAGTGGAGTGACACAATTTGCATGTTTCTCTTTTATTAGTGTAGCTAAACTGAAACTTGAAAATATCCTAAGTCCGAAATACATTTATTATGCCTAACCTATTGAACATCTTAGCCTAAGCCTAGATAGTTTCTACTGAATGTGTATTGCTTTTGCATCATCATAAAGTAAAAAAATGTAAGTCGAACTCTCATAAGTTGATGACAATCTGTGTAACCATCTCTCCGTCTTCTGTAACTTTCTTGAGGGAAAGAGTTACATTTTATTTACCTTACCCTCAGGCTATACATAGTACATATGCTCCTCAACTTACGATGGGGTTACTTCCGGACATCATAGTGTAGCCTAGCCTAACTGAAATGTGCTCCGAACACTTATATTAGCTTACAATTGGGCAAAGTGCCCAACACAAAGCCCATTTTACAATAAAGTGTTGAGTATCTTGTGTAATTTATTATGAGTATCACTTTGGGGCCATTATAAAGTTGAAAAATTAAGTCTAAATGTACGTTGAGGACTAAGTTTAAAACTAATCGGTGTTTAATAACTGTTTCTTGAATTGATTTTACATAGACAGAAAGACAGACTTTGTAGGGGCTACACTGCATTAGCTTTGGTTGTTCCTGCATGTTCCTATTCCATGTTTCTCACTCCTAAGAGGGGGTGGGAAATGATGTGCACTCCTAACATGCCTATTTGACTTTGTTGTTGGAGATAGAATTCTATTATTTGGGGTTACTCTATTCAGAGACAAGTTTTGATTACTATGAAGACTAAAATTCCATTATAAGCTGTTTTTTAAAGCTTCTAAAAAAATAGATGATAGACTGTTCATACTTACCATCATTTTCTTTTTTGAGGGGTAATGATGTTGAACTCTCATCTTTTTGTAATTGAAGACTTTTCTCATCAGGTGTTATCATAGATTCTTTTTTCTATTAGAAAAATAAAAATGTATTATCAAGTGTGAGAAATCTAATTTTCACCATATAAACTGAGGGATATGGACAACATCTGTCTTCTCATAGTCACATAATGGCATTTACTTTATGTTTTATATACTTATTAAAATGTAAATAGTTGTTTAGCTTGATTTTACTTATACTGTGGGCTCCTTGAGTAAAAGAACCAGGTCTTTTAAAAAAATTTTTATATCTTCAAAGGCCAAACTCTGTGCTTCCTAAATGTCAAATGTATTGAAATTCCAAATGGGATCTAGGGGAGAATTCTATGCCTTGGAATTAAAGATTTTCTGAGGTGGAACCTAAAATGAAATTAGTGTCTTGAGATTATTTTTATGTGAAGTAGCTCTTTTAATTATTCATATTCTGCCATGTTGGCCTGTACTAAGCACCAGTCGTGTCCTACCTGGACAGCCCTGAGTAGGCTCTCTTTGCCGCTTCTGGAAGTGACCTTTAAGTATATATGCACGTGCATTAAGGCCTTGGAGTCCTTTCATTCTAGCCTACCCTCCACACTCAGACCACCGGTCCAGGCTGTTAGCTCTGGGAGAATTGGGGTCTTTATCATTTACTCTCTTTCGTATTCTGGGAGGGAACATGGTTCTGCCATTAGACTAGAGACTATACTGTGTGGTGCCCTAGTTTCTGTACCCTTCAGGAGCATTTTCCACTTTTAGTCTCGCTCTCGGCTCCTTCACTTTCTCGTGTGTTCTGGTTGAACAGTCCCTTCCACTCTCTTTGTATGTTAAATACCATTGAACTCTGCTCCACTTCGTTTATATTAAGATAGACTTCTAAAGCAGCATAAAGAAGTAAAACTGAGCTTCTTTTACTTATTACATGTTTTGGGACCATGGAGTTTTCAAAGTGTTCTTTTAACTGATTGATAGATTCAGATCATACATGTGAGCCAATAGTTTATTATTGTGATGGGCCTTTTTTTAAAAAAAATCTGAAGCTATAACTAGTTATACCTATCTTTTTTGTCTTCTTGTTAGCAAGAATAATACTAGCATATTAACTAACTTTGTTGACAGAAAATGTGGTGTTAACATTTACTCGTGTGTGTGTGTGTGTGTGTGTGTGTGAGAGAGAGAGAGAGAGAGAGAGAGAGAGAGAGAGAGAGAGAGAGAATGAAAGGAAAGAAAGAGGGGGGAGGGAGAGAAAGGAAGAAAGAAAGAAAAGAAAGGAAGGGAGGGAGGGAGGGAGGGAAGGAGGGAGGGAGGGATGGATGAAGGAAGGAAGGAAGGAAGGAAGGAAGGAAGGAAGGAAGGAAGGAAGGCCGGAAGGCCTTAATAACTGGACACTTTATAAATCTTTGCCATCTTATTCATACTGGAGAAGAACTTTGAAGAGACCGACATTGTTAAATATTTGGCTGCGTTTCTCATTTTTCAGTGTGTGTGTCACACTATAGGCAGGCGAAAGATACTTCTGTGATGTGTTTACTTTGTCCTTACCCAGTTGTCTGATAAGAAAACCACAAGTAATCACTTAGCCCATATAAGTGAGTATGAAAGATGTGGTAGAGTATTAACTCAAGTTGGTACAAACTGATCATCTAAATCGTTGAAGCTGATTTAAACAGAAAGCCCCATATTAAGTAGTTTTTCATTTTTGATACTGTATATAGTTGACATTTATAAATTTTGTGAAGTATTATATATACCAAAATGACAGTACTCTTCTATTTATTTTCTTGAACCGCTTCTTCCTAAAATAATAAACCTTAAGCTGGTAATTCATCTTTATTTCTCCTAATACACATCTCCTATGTTATTTTGAAATAACATAATATCCAAATATAGGGCATTGTTTAACACTACTTAATACTATAAATTCCAACTGGTCAGGGAGTATCTTAAAGTTTAGTTTTCCTTAAATATTATGTGTTGGTTACTGTAGATACTGTTTGGTTACAATAAGTATGATTTATTGAGGCATGCGTTCTTTAAAAATATAATCTTAGGGACACTTATTTTTAATTAATTTGAATCACTTAAAGTGCTTTTTCTTTCCTCTTAACCTTATCAGACACGTTCAAAAAAACAAAAGCATGCAGTTAAATAGGCTAGACTATTTTAGAAGTGAAATTTAGAATGGAAATAAGGTACCTTAATATTTTTTCCATCCAGGTATTGATCCTCATAATGTCGAGTAAATAAAATTTCTTCAAAGTTATCGGTGTTCTGCTGAGTTGGTGGTGCTGGCTTTATCAGAGGCACAAACAGTAACAGGAGAAGTGTAGACTGCAGAATCTTCATTTTAACAAAAATTAAGGTGACTGGAAGTTAATAAGCTAGTGGCCTGCTGACTGTAAGACAATACTCCTTTTTCCATGGAAGTAAAATCCAGACCATCGAAGCAATATTTAAAAGCTTAGAGGAGTTTTTGGCAGAGTATATGCAGTAGGGGCCAGAGAACAAGTATTTAACCCTTAGTGATCTTAAATTACATGCTAAACGTTTTTATGTTTCAGTGATATTCGGAAAAACAGTTTCAGAAAATGATTTTATTTCTTTTCTATCAAAAAATCCAAGCAATGTTGATAATTTTAGTTTCTTAATAATTAAGTGCCTTGAACACAGTACTTTTATGAACTTGAAATCTTAGAATACCTGTAGTATAAATGGTTAACATGAAGGCCCAAGATCCTGTCTCATGTGAGCTTAAAATATCATATTTCAACTTTGCTACTTTATAAGAACTCTTGATTTGTATTGGTATGAACAAAAACAAGTTTTAAGAAAAGTTTTAAAGTTTAAACTTTAAATTTAACATTGTAAAAAGTAGTCATTAACACTTTTAAAAGTTGTACAAAATGTAGGAAAAGCCATAATTTTAATTTTCTTAGTTTTTTCATTGTCATAGGTATCACTGTTTTTAGTTAATAGAATAGCTTTATAAATTTAAACTATGAAAAGTAAAAAAATAGTATTGCAGACTAAAAAAAGATAGAAGTTTTAATCAAGGATTAGAGAAATGTAATAGGTAAGATTTAGGCTTACTGGTGGATTTTATCTGGTGGTACACATTTCAGATTTTTTCTTAAATAATTTCAAACAGAATCACTCAGAGTTGCTGGTGCTGCATTGTAAATGCCATTCATCAAAAATCAGTGGTTAAAAATGAATAACAGGGTCGGTGATGTTTGCAGCTCTGTGTTCTTGCCTGCAATGGATATTAAAGTTATGTAATGATATACACTAAAGTGTTAGTTAAAAGTAATTGTTTGAGGTAACTGGAACATTAAAAAATTAGAGATAGCCTTTACATTTATTAAGACTGTTAGGTGAATCACGTTTTAATGATATTTAAAATAATACTGGGGAGGGGGGAGTCTACCGTTGTAGCTATTATGAAGTTTTTTTGTGGTTTTCCTCAATAGATGTTCATGTCTGCGCATAAGCACCAAGTGGGAGGGTGAATGAAGAAAGCTGTGGATTGATTTTAAACTGTTGAGTAGAATTTCAGGGCCCAGCAGCTTTAAAAGCAGTTTCCATGTGGTAGAGAGCTTTGCCAACATTCTTTCTCTAGGCTGAAAAGTAATGGCTTGCACTCGAGAACTGTGCTTACAATATTAGTAACTGTTGTACTCAGTCTCCTTATACTAATTATTGTAAGTTTGCGTTGTATTTACCTTGTAAAATGAATACTAATTTTTTGTGAACTAAGATGACATAGTTGTAAAAGCATGCTTTTCATTTTAATGTTTTCACAGGACATAAAACATCTGTTTTTGAATGAAATAAAATAGCAAACTAAAGCATAGTGTATGATCTTAATTTTATGAGGAGTAAAAATACTGTTCCAGACTATAGTTAGTTTAGAACCAAGAAATTTCCAATGTAAAAATTAGTTTTAGTTACATATAAAATAATTCAAGTGCCATAGTTAGCTTTTAAAAAGCAGCTTTGATTTATAATTTGGGGTTTGATAACAAAATATATTTTTGTTTGCTAAATGAGGGAAACTGTATAAATATTTAATATTAAATTTAAGGTTAAAGAGTCAAGTGATATTATCACTCTTTGTTGCATTTAGCAATCAAGGTAACATTTCTTTCTCCTCTAGGCTAAAAATCTAGTAAATGTGCATGTGGATAAATATTAAAAAATAGAAAATGAAAGAATACTAATTTGTTCTCTTTTTCTATTCAAAACTGGTCTAAGGTCCTTTCAAATTAAAAATTGGATAAACTAAAACTTGATATTTATGTTTTTATTTAAATGTGTATTATTTCAAATTTAGTTGTGATATTTTCTGGGTTTGGTTAATAAAAATTGTCAATTTCATGGCTTATAGGGTACAATAAAAATTTTAAAGTCTTTGAAAATATCTAATGAAACAGAAGATAATGATGAATGTAGAGAAGTGAATTGGATATATATTAAGTGTCAGATTTAGAGAATCTTAAAGATTCATAGTTTTACTAATGTTTGATACTTTGATACTTTGTGCTACAAAAAAATTTGTGGATTATAACTTTCCTTGAAAAGTTATGGCCAGGACTACACTTTGATTGGGATTTATTCATTTAGTAATAGTTTAGGGAGCAGCCATTCTCTGCCAGAACTACGCATGAGAAAAACTCCCCTCAAGCAACTTGTAGTTTGTAAATCAGCAGGAAAGTCAGCACACAAAGCATAGAATGCACAGTGGGACCTCCACCGAGAAATGTGCAGAGTTCTGTGATAGCCTGAGAGGGTGAGGTCACAGGGACTGCACCAACCTGACTTACGGAGAGAAAATAGGTGACGAGTGGGGATGGTGACAGAGGGTGATGTTCTAGGAAGGGTAGCATCGCATAGCTGGGGAGAACATTTGTTTGTTGTATATGGCTGGAGCTTGGAGGAGGGAGAGAAGTGATGAGTGGGTGGCACATATTAAGAGCTCAGATAAGGGACTAGAGGTCAGATTAAGGAGAGTTTTGTACCTTGCTAAGGTGTTTGGGCTTTATTCTATAGCCAGTGAGAGACCACTGAGAGATTTTTTTTTTTAGCTAGTGAGTAATATGATCCTATTTTCATTTTAGAAATATCCCACTAATGTTGCATTTCTGACGAGTACCACTACTTGTCTATTGTATTGGTTATGTATTACAACTTTAGTGGCTTAAAATAACATACATTTATTATCTCAGAGTTTCTGTGGGTCAGGAGTCCAGGCATGGCTTTGCCTGGTTCTCTACTTCAGGATCTTACCTGAAAGCTGCAATTAAGGTGTTGGCTGGGGCTGCACCCTCACTTCAAGGGATTTGCGTGTGAGCCCACGTGGCTGTTGGCTGAAGCTTCATGCAGTATGTGGAATTAAGAGCTTCAAGTTTCTTGCTGGATGTTGGCTGAAGGCCACCCTTAGTTCCTTGCCACGTCACCTCCTCCATCAGGCGCTCCTAACATAGCAGGCTGCTTCTTCACAGCTAAAAAGGAAGATAGTCTTGCAGTAAGATGGACATTGTAATCTTTTTAGCAATCATGCATACATAATCACATATATGCCCTCACCTTTGCCATGTTCTGTTGGTTAGGAGCAAGTCAGAGGTCACAGCCACACAGATGGGGAAATGACTACACAAGGCAAGCTTCTAGAGATATTCAGACTTGCACTGGTAAATAAACGTATCTTCTTGCCCAGAGTTAGCCAAACAAAGTTTGAGGGCAAAGTCCCCAAGACCATCCTCACACCAAGTTCAAGATTAGGGGGGGTTCCCAAAACCACCCTCACATATGATAATTTGCCAGAAGCTAGATTCATGGAGCTCACTGAAAGCCATTATAGTTGTGGTTTATATACATACATATAAGCCAAGGGATACATTAGGTAGAACATAGGAGGGTTCCAAAGTGCAGAGCTTCCATTTTTCTCAGGTGCATTACCCTCCTGGCTTTGATGCGAGACAGCAAACCAGAGAAATGCTCCCAAGCCCCATTGAGAGGTTTTATTGGGGCTTTATTACATTGTCATGATCGATTGAGTGTCCATGTGGTTGAACTCAGCATCCAGGTTGACAGATTGCATGACCCAAAGTCCCCATCCTGAATCACATGATCTTTTGGTCTCTTTCTGACATGGCCAACCCAGTATTGGGTATGACTAGTTCACCCTAAGATGTAATGTGATGACCCCAACTCTAAAAGATATTGGTTACCTCCTAAAAGCTAACAGCTAAGCCCAGACCTCTCGTGGGTGTAAAGTTCTTTACTGTGCAGTTCCAAGAATAAAACATGTTTGAAATTTATATTGTTTTCTGTTCTACAGAGAACTATTATATCCTAGTAGAAAGCTTTTAGCTTTCACTGCACCGTAATAAAAGATAGAAGTTGTCTAAGACTTAAGAGCAGGCATTTATCCAAAACTGAGTGAGTTTTCTCTATGGAGTTCTTTTTGGTGCCCCTATTGCATTATCCTTGGTGTCTTTGTAGGGGTTTATATTGTTGAAGGTGTGCGGTTGGGCAGTTTGTTCTACCTCCTAATTGTTCCTCAACAGCAGGCATGTATTGAATAGAATTGAATTTTGGAAACAAGTGTTTTCTAGGAGTTGTTGGTTTGTTTTTGGAGGAGGCTTAGTTCTACTGACAAAGAACATGTAACTAACAAGTGGATTGCATTTCAAAAACTACAAGCTCGAAGAATCTTTTTTCTATTTTCTTCATCTTTCTAACTTTATTGGAAGTAGTATAATTTAGGAGTCAGATCACATAAGCCTTAGTTTTGTTCTGTTTTTAACCTTCCCTTGATCTTGGTTATAATTCTTTATCTTCTTTATCTGTTGGTCTAGATAGAATCTATTCTAGCCCCTAGGGTTTCTCAGCCTCAGCACTATTGAAATTGTGAGCCAGAGCAGTGGTCGCCAATGGGTGGTCCGCGAACCGCTGGTGGTTCATGAGGTCCAAATGGTTGGCGACCGCTGGGCCAGATAATCCTTTTGGGAGGGACTGTCATGTGTTTTACTGGACCTTTAGCAGGTTCCCTGCCTTCTGCTCACTAGATGCCAGTAACTCTTCTCCACTCACTTCTGCGGCAGGACAACAGAATGGTCTCAAGGCATTGCCAGGTGTCCCCTGGACGGCAAAATCGCCCCTGTTGAGAGTCACCCAGTGGCCAGGTATTTATAGACTCTTTAAATACAAAAATCTTGGAATATTTCAAGATTTTATGGGAAATCTATGGTTTGAATCTCCATCTCAAATCTCATACTTATGCCTGAAGCCCAGTCAATTGGTTAACCCAGAACTTCTCAAACTAAAGGGTGACATTTAAAAGGAGGGAAGTATGACTCAATATAAGGAAGAGTTCATGTCAAAATGTATCATATTTGTGAGTTTAATTTTTTTCTGTAGTACATAAATCTTTATATGGTGAATTTGCAACATATTTAGGTTTTAATGACAGACCATGTCCATGATTATGTCATATTTATTTGCTAGCCATAGTTATATTTATTTAGACAATTGGAACATACAAAAAACTTTGGATTTTTAGCTGCTATGATTTAATTTTGTTTCCAGCTGCAAGTATGCTCTATTTCTAAGGTTTAGACAAAACAGATTGGGAATCAGGAAATGAGTTTGGTTTAGGGGCCATATGAATTCTCTGCAATAGTGAAAGAATGCAGAAGAGACAGGTTTATTTCTTCCGTTTTGTTCCCATGGAGGTGGTTAGTGTGTTACATGATATGCACTCTCCATTTTAGTTTAGTGGCTCCACTTAAGAAATAAAGGCAAAATGTATAGTGTTTCAGTTAATATTTAAACACAAGCTAAACATTCTCAACTAGTATTATTGTGAGCAAATTTATGAAATACTCTTTATTTTTATTTCTTTTCTATAAGGATGTTGGGCTTTTATATTTATTAAGCTTGGGTTCATGGTATGATTGGATTAGTTAATAGTCATACAGTTCAGCCTAGTAGCTAATGTAACTAATACTTTAAGGTGTAATAAGGAAATAGATGAATTTTTATCTTTTTCTTTCCTGTTATAAATATCAGATTGACTGGGTTTATCTGTAGCTCTGGTAGGTATCTGCAGTTTTGTTGTGCAAGTTGAAGAAGTCCTTTATTCTTCACTTTCTCCTAAAGAAAGCATTGGGTGTTATTTCCCTTTTTGTTTAGTTTTGTTTTTAATGAGAAATAGTTGGGGCGGGCTCCTTAGAGTATATTCTTAGAATAACAAAAGAAGGTTGTGAACTTGTTTTCTCCTGGGCCCTGCGGCTGGAGGCCCTCTGTGCTGTGTCCCAGTGCAGCCTTGGGAGGGAGCTGAGCAGAGTGCAACTCTTCCTCCCAGTGCACTGCAAGGGCTTGACCTTGCTGCCTCCCTGGCAGGCTGTCCGTGTGCTCTGCAAGGTTGAACGAGTAGATGGCTATTAGAATAGGTTTGTTGCCTGTATGTGATGTAAGCACCTCCCTATCTCCTAAGGAAACTTGAGTCAAGTCTTTCTTGTTCACTGATCTTTTGTATGAGTAGAATCTTGGAAGGAACCTGAAGAGTACTGATCCATTCTAGGGGCTCAGAGAGAGCACCTACATGTGCAAAAGGCAGCTGACTTTTGGGGAGCAGCTAGATGTAGCAGGTGCTGGACGGACATGCTGAAATCCTGGTTCTGGCTTGCTGGCTGCCTGTGACTGACATGGGCTTGTTACATTTTTTGTTATGTACACTATTTCTCTTTATCCTTATAGCAGTTATATAAGAACCACCTTCCTTATGGAAATGAGGAAAGGGAAGCTTCTAGAATAAGTAACTTTCTGAAGTTAGCTAGCTCAGAACTATGAAGTCAGGCTTCTACCCAGGTGCATCTGATTTCAAAAACCTTGTTATAAATTGCTAGATTGTGCAGTTTTATTCTTCGCTAAGGTTGTTCTTTGAGGATGAAAATGTATTTTCTTTTATCAGTTTATGAGATAAAAATAGAAGCTCCAAAATTCTGAAAATTGTAGGGCTTTGTTTTTGTTTCGTAAGAGTGAAGAGGTAAAATAAGGAATTCCCCTATCTCTATATTAATCTCGCCCTGAGAGTGTGTTTTCTCCACTCTGACCAGTCAGTTCCTACTCACTTGAAGCCTTCTGCTTCTCTACCACGTCCTGGTCATCCTCAGGCAGCAACATCACTTTTCATAGTTTCTGCCACTTTAGCATTTGATTTCTTTCCTCCTTGTGTTAGAATTAGTTGTTTGATCTTCTTCATTAAAATTTTTTAATAACAGCTTTATTTAAATAATTCACATCTCATACATTTCACCCTTTTAAAATATATAATTGAGTAGTGTTTTAGTATTTTCAAACTTGTACAACCATCGTCACAATAAATTTAGAATATTTTATCACCCCATAAAGAAACCTTCTACCCATTATCTGCCTCTTCCCACTTTCCCTCTATTCCTCTTCCTCCTAGCCCAGGCAGCCAATTATCTCTCTCTGTCTCTATAGATTTGCCTATTCTGGACATTTCCTATTAAAGAATGATAGATTATGTGGCCTTTTCTGACTAATTTTTTTACTAGCATAATCTCTTCATGGTTTATCTATGTTGCAGTGTACTACTTTATTTCTTATTTTGGCTGAATATTTCATTGTGTGGATATACTACATTTTGTTTATCAATTAGTTACTGAAAAGGGGACCTGGCCCTTGGTGGGTCTGCCTAGGGCCAGCCGGTAGTGTGTGGGTTCTTGAATTTGTGCAGGAAATAATTCACAACAGGAGCCCAGGTAACCATGAGGGAACGTTTATTAAAGCTGGGACAGTAAAACAAGAAAGGGCTTAGCATAGAAGCAGCAACAGTAGAGCCAGACTGGGCTGCCTCAGGTCTCTGGGAAGGCAGAGAAAAGGGGGCCTTGGGAAGGGGTTCAGGGGTGAGCCTGGGACGAGCTGCCAATGGTTGCAAGCCTTGTTGGGGGTCCTTTAGGGTTTAGGAGGTGCCTGCCTGTGGGGGAAGGTGGGGGAGGGAATTTCGGGGGCTGCTCCTAGAGGAGACAAATGCACGGGGTCCTTTGTCTCACAGGGGGGTCTTAGGGGAGGTGTCGGGGGAGGGTTCCAGCAGAATATTCGACAGCCTTCCAGGTGGGCTCCTCCAGGGCCGTGGTCCCCCGGATGGGTCAGTGCCAGGGCCGGGGTTGCCAGTCATCGCAGCTGGTCCTGGTGTCGCCCACCTGGTTTTGCTGCTTTTCTGGGCCTGGAGCTGAAGTACAACTGAAGCCTAGATGTTATCTGTGGGGAGGGGACCCGTGTATCTGTGTAAATTGCTTCAGTGTGTTTAGCTGTTCCACCTGTCTTGGCTCACTGGCTTTACCAGTTGATGGACATTGGTGTGTGCTTTCTGTCTCTTAATGGTTAATACTGCTATGAACATTTCTGTGCATGGTTTTGTATGAACCTGTGCTCATTTTTCTTAGAGATGCACCTAGGAAATAGAGTTTTACATGTCTGGTCTTCGCATATTGTCCTAATTGCTATGTCATAGTGATGGATTTTTTAAGGATCTGCCAGACTGCTTTCTAAAGCAGCTTTACCATTTGATATCCCTATCAGTGCTGCATGAGGGTTCCCTTTTTCTACCTCCTTGCTAATACTTGGTATTTCGTCTTTTTATTATAACTATCCTGTGAGTGTGAAAGGGTATCTCATTGTGGTTCCCATTTATAGTTCTGTGATGGCTCTTCAGTAATTTTTAAATTATTCTAGGTAAGAAACACTCTATTAATAATTTCTTGTGTCTTAAAACACCCACAGTATTTTCCACATATTAATTCATAATAAATTTCTACATTTATAATCCTATTTTTAAAAAGTGGGCTTTCCCCACATCACTAGCATTTTGCTCTGGCTTTTACCCTCACACCTGTACCTTATATGTCTCAGTCCCACGTAGGTACTCCATTTCTTGACCTCTCATTGCTAAGCCCTACACACCAAATAACTTGATGAATGTTAATTAAAGGAAAGAATGGAATGTTGTCTGTTCAGTTTGGATTGTGGAGCTAGTTCCTGGGGTCAGGTGGATACTATTTCTGCTAAATGCTAATAACTTAAAGTTATAAAGAGCATTAGAGGCTTCATTTAAACTGTCACTTCGAGAAAAAAAAAGACAACTTGAAAACTGCTTCTAAAATAGAGTGTTACATGTCTGGTCTTTGCATATTGTCCTAATTGTTGTTTATTCTTTGGATTTTCTGTATAGGTCGCCCCACATTTGTGTGTTTATTTCTTATTTGAGGAATTCTATGCAATGTTAGCCTAATAAATCAAGAAAAGTTCATCAAAGCAGGTAGATCATCTCTATTATAAGGTATAGTTAAAATATTTCAAAATGATAGGTAATACGTAATTTTTAAGGTTTTAACGAGACCGTCAAAACCCATCTGTTCAAATTTTAAAGGAACTTTATTCAACTTTAACATTATGTAAATAAACATTGGCTAATACACATATAAATTCCTAATTAATTGTGCTAGAAAAGTAGAAGTGTTTAATAATGTTGATATACTTTCTTGTGCTAATATTAACCTTGTGAACAAAGTAGTTATTTATTAGCAAATCTTTATGTAATTAAAACAAATCTTTCTTGAGTGCATCCTCCTATATAAAAGCCTAATATGCTAAGTGTCTGGTTGTCAAGTCGTCTGTTCAACCAATTAAAGCGTAATATGCTAATGGTTTGCTAAAGCAGCTCAACCACTTGCTATGATGTGCACTGACCACCAGGGGACAGATGCTCTGACCTGTAGGTTAGTTTGCTGCTGGGGTCTTGAGTGAGATGGGCTGGACATGCCCTAGAGCCCTCCCGCGGTCCCTCCCCAGCTGGCCAGCCTCCCTTGTTCCTCCTGGCCCTGATTGTGCACGGTGTGGTCCCTTGGCCTGGCCTGCGGCCTCTCGCAATCCAGGCTGAGGGGACCAGCCTCCCCATTCCCCCCCCCCCCCAGTGCACGAATTTTGTGCACTGGGCCTTTAGTTTACTATAAAACATTTATTCCAGTTAAAATGAACACAGTAAAGACTGTTTTGGAATTTTGTAAAATTTGCTAAATACAGATTGTAATGAGATAATTTGGTGTTTTTTAGTTATCCAAACACAGAGTTTAAAATTTTGTTGCTTTGAAGCTCTAAGGGAAAAATAGGATTCATTTATTTTATGAATCTCTTTGCCTGGGTCCTTAGTAGGGTGGCATCTTTTGACAATCAGAAGTATCATCTTAAGCACTAAGTGGTAGGGCCAAGGGGTGGATTCGGTGAATGGTAATACGATCCAGATAGACTTTTCTGGAGATCAGGTAAAAAAAATAAATGTATTCCTTAAGTGAATGGCTGCCTATTACAGGAATGTAACCTGTTTGCATTTAAATAATCCTCCTAGTAATTTAAAGCTTTTGATGCTACTTCTTTCATCATTCTTAGAAAAATTACTGTTAATAGAAAGGACATACTCACTTTTTCTCAACATAAAATTTTTATGTTTAAAGTTTAGTTTTTGATTTCTACTTGTTATTCTAATTTACATTTCTTAAGGCTTGTATCATTTTGAGTAAATTCTAATCCGATGTAATTATGCAGATGGTATACCAATACCTTAAATTTAAGTATTTGATTTTATACTAACACATAATTCTTCATCTATTATCATGAGCTATAAGTTTTGTGAAGCCATAAATGTACACCTATATAGTTTCTTGCCATTCTTGACTTCCATAATAGTGAGGGTCAACATTTTCTTCTGTTCCTTCTTGTTCTGAGTCTTCTTGGTGATCATCATGTTCTTCACTATCAGGGTCATCTTGAAATCTCCCTAAAACTTGGGTCTTCAGTTGTATTGTTTGACCATTAGTGCTTCTTTGTTCACCATAATAAATACTATGTATATGAGGGAAGCAGAGGGAAATGTATGAGCTTATTGGCTCTTTTAACTTGTTTTGGTCCACACGAATGTATGTTAAATGGTGGTAATATAGTGGGTCAACAGATGGACACATCACTGTAACATTGATATCTGAAAATACAAATTAAAAATTAGTCTTGCTATATTACATTCATCATCCTATATTGGATTTTGTTAAAATGTTATATAGATCTAGTTTTATTAATTAGAATACTTATAAGTGGAATTAGGTTTAATTATTTTTACAGTTACTCAAATAATAAAATGAACATAAAACTATAAATGAATTCTATATTATCAAAATAAATGACTTCATTGGAAACTTACTAATTTAAGTAATAAATAAATTATTAAAGTAATAAATTCTTAGTAGAAACAGTCTCAAAAAGAAAAAAATGAAAATCTTCTATATTCCCACTACTCAGAATACACATATTTCTTCATATACTCTACAGTACTATTTCTCAATGTTTAAGGTGATAAAATTTAATAGGAAAGACTATAAACTTTATAGCACACCTTTCTCTGGGACCAGTTTCTCCCATTTTCCTAGCCAACTTTAAAGCAATCATTTTCAACAATGTATAAAGCATAGATTATGTCTTTAAAAAATAATGAAAATTTACATACTTTCAATTTCATTATTTTCTAGGTATAGGTGTTCTAAATTTCTTGGAATATAGAATGCTTGCTTCAGTTTGTTGTGTCCAACATTGAGCTCTATAAGGTTGGAAAGATTAAAAATATTATATGGGATGTCTTGTAGTTTGTTGTGGGACATTCTTAGAGCATGAAGTTTCGGAAGTTCATTGAAGTAACCTTCTGGTATAGAAGAAATTGAATTATTTTCTAAAGATAGATACATAAGAGAAGAAGGCAAACCAGGAGGCATTGATTCTAATCTATTATGACATAGGTTGAGCTGCATCAATTTTTCCATTTTGGCTAGGTGATTTTCTTGTAACATAGAATCATCAAGATGATTATAACAGAGATCAAGCATGGTCAAGTTTACTAGTCCATTCACGGCATTTGTCTGCAGTCTGGAGATCACATTGTAACCAAGAAGAAGTCTTTCCAAAGATTTAGGAAGAGGAAATGGAAATTCTTCTAAGTTGTTATGCTGTAGTTGAAGTTGTAGTAGATTTGACAATTTAGCAAACACTCCATGATCAATCTTTTGAGATTTAATTTTGTTGTGGCTGAGATTGATTTCTTTAAGATGAGTTGCATTGATAAATGAGTCTGCAGTCACAGCCTCAATTTCATTGAACTGTAGATAGACTTGCTGAATGTGTGCTGGAATATTTGGGATACGCTGGAGTTTGCGATGATCACAGTACATGGATAATGGAAAGTTAGGTGGACAGAAGCATTCACTGGCACAGCCTAAAGCATGCGGATGAAAAGGCACTTGATAGTCCACATTTTGATGAAAATGGAATTCTGGTTGGTAAACATCATCTGTCTCTTGGTCGTAATCTTCATCCCATTGATAACTTTCATATTGACAATGTACTTTGCCTCCAAGAAAGAAGAAAAGGATACATACTGGACTTAAAAAGCCCATAGTTTCTTTTTGTCCTATTGCAAGGAGAAAAGGAAATATATTGTGGGAAAAGATAGTGAAATTTAGAAAAATTTTTGTGTAAGTTGAGAGATGCACATATATATCTATTGAAATACTAGAGGCCTGGTACATGAAATTCGTGCACGGGGCAGGGGGGTTCCTCACCGGCCTGCACCCCTCTCCAATCCGGAACCCTCAGGGGGATGTCCAACTGCCGGTTTAGGCCCGATCCTATCCCACATCGGGCCTAAACCGACAGTCGGACATCCCTCTCGCAATCCGGGACCGCTGGCTCCTAACCGCTCACCTGCCTGCCTGCCTGATCGCCCTGAACTGTCCCTGCCGCATGATGTCCCTAACTGCTCTCCTGCCAGCCTGATCACCCCTAATCACTCTGCCTGCCGGCTTGATCGCCCCCTAACTGCTCTCCCCTGCGGGCCGGATTGCCCCTAACCGCCTCTGCCTTGGCCCCCGCCACCGTGGCTTTGTCCGGAAGGATGTCCAGAAGATGTCCGGTCTAATTAGCATATTACCCTTTTATTAGTATAGATATAAAAAAATGTCCAGAATGAATAGACAGTGCTCAAGCCAAAATTAAAATAGCCCAGGTGTCCCTCAGTAGGTGAGTGGATAAAAAAGCTGTACATTTACACAATGGAAAACTACGAGGCTGTACAAAGGAAGGAATTCTTACCTTTTGCAGTAGCATAAATGGACCTAGAAGGTATAATGCTAAGTGAAATAAGCCTGTCAGAGAAAGGCAAAGACCATATGATCTCACTTATATGGGAATCTAATGAATAAAATAAACTGATGGACAGAATAGGTCCAGAGGCATGGAAGCATGGAACAGACTGACAGAAGGGAGGGGATTGGGGCTGGGGGAAGAAAAATGTTTAAATAGCAGTAAGGATGCCGAAACCGGTTTGGCTCAGTGGATAGAGCGTCGGCCTGCGGACTGGAAGGTCCCAGGTTCGATTCCGGTCAAGGGCATGTACCTGGGTTGCGGGCACATCCCCGGTGGGGGATGTGCAGGAGGCAGCTGATCGATGATTCTCTCTCATCAATGTTTCTGACTCTCTATCTCTCTCCCTTCCTCTCTGTAAAAAATCAATAAAATATATTTTAAAAAAAATAGCAGTAAGGATGTTTTGTTTTTTTGTTGTTGTTGTTTTGTTTTGTCTTTTTTAAAGTCACATATTGCATCGAACCAGACTAAATAACCACCTTTTAAGAGAATCTTAGTTTGTCTTGCTAGTTTACTAGACTACAGATTTGCAGTGACAACATGATGTTTCTCAACTCCAAAGTCAGTGTTTCCTTCACTATAAATGCTGGGTATTCTTATGGCTATTTGGTCTCTTGATGAAACCTTATGTTTTAATTAGAGAGCTTTTAGCTGAGGTATTCTTTCTTAATATTAACCAAAATTTCCCACTGCAACTTGTTTGCTGATACTCTTTTCTGCCCTTTGGGAGAACATGGAACACTTTCTTTTATGTGAGAATTTTAGATATTAAAAATAGCTATCATGTTTCCTCTGTGTTTTGTTTTTTTTTACCCACGCCTAAGTATGACTTCAGGTTTTCCCCATGAAACAGTTTTCAAAATCCAGTTATTTAATCTCTGAGGCACATGGAACCCTAAGCAGGAATCAAACCGGCACCTCCTGGTTTATAGGTTGACAGTCACTGAGCCACACAGGCCAGGCAAGTCCTATCACTTCTGATGATTAATTCACTTAACATATCTGCCTTTTACCTCACCAATAAAGTAAGAATAATTGTTTAGCTGCTTATCTCATCTGGTAGTTGTTAGGGTCATATGAGATGTGCTCTGCCCACTTACTGTGATTCAAAAGTAATAAGTATGTTAAAAAACAAAAAAGAATCATCCCTTTTATTTTGAATCCATTTTTCTCTGTCCTTGTCATCCAGGGTTTTATGAGAGAATTAATGTCCTAACATGTTATTATATGAATTAAATTATGTTATCTCCTATTCATATAGAATGGTACTAGCCATTTTTAATCATTGGTATAATTGAAAAAATAGTTACTTAAATAATTTTCTCTGGTAGAACCTCATTTTAGAAAGGCTGCTGTAGACCCTGATATGTTTTCTTATTAGAAACTAAGACTTGGTAGAATTACATATTGTGTGTATTTGGGAATTGGAGTAGTTAATCAAGTAGAGTCAGAGACCCTTGATCTCTTTGCTTTCAGTTATATTTTCTCCAGTCTTCCCCCACCATTTCATTCCTTTCCATGCATCCATACCATGGGCCTTGCTGTTACCAGGCTGCAACCCCTTCATACTCTGATCACTATCTCCTGTCTTTTTAACTTATTCTACATAGTAACTCTAACTGCAATAATTCTTCAGTTTCAGTGGGACCTAAAATATATTGAGCCTACTATTTTTTTCATTGCCCCTTATCCATACCTCCCAGTACACTCAATTCTTTCTTACCAACCTAGACTACATAGTGCATCACTGTCATCACTGCTTTGCACATGCCATAAGCTTCTGGCCCCTTACAGCTTCATACTCTTCTGGTTATTTCAGTTCTCCATTTACTTTCGGCCTGACTCAGGCAGCTAAATATGACAAGAAAAAACCAGGACCATGCCAACTGGTAGAACTTTAAATTCATGACCATTCAAATACTGCCCAGCAACATCTGCTTGGGCTATTCTCTTCTCTCTCCTGGACAAGCCTCCAAAACCTCAATTGATTTTTGATGGTGACCTTGCTGCTTCTTTTTATCAAGAAAATAGGATCAACCATATGTTTAATATATTTTCATTATATATTAATCTTATCCCTATCTAAAGAAAATGTCAAAATAGTAATGGTTTGGTATTTTAAACTGTGATTTTGAAATTCACAAAGTTTCTTATTGTAAATCTCATTAGACTTGATCCATTGTTCCTTCTTATCTGTGGGGTTCATGGAGGATGTGGCAATTTGAATAAGACTTTGAAAGAATGTTAGGTTGCTCATAGAGGATTATAGGGAAGATTTCCAGATATAAGAGATGAGCAAAAATATATAAGTAGCAAAGGCTGGGGTGTTGGGAAACTGGTGGTTAACTGTTGAAGGAGCAAAATAAAACTGTTACAGTCAATCTGGACCAAAATCTGTAAATTCCTTAGGGCCTGAGTTCTGACTTGAGGAATTTACACTCTGGGACTGCACATAATTTAATGTGTACTTTAGCCGTGATCCTCACACAGCAGTGTTCATGCATGCAGGAGTGTGGTCTTTCTCCAGAGGGCAGATCAGTGCTGGCTGCCCTGGGGGGTGGGGGATGGGGGGAGGGCCTCCCTCACCTGCTGTCCTTAGTACTTATGCTTAATGGGGAGTGTGAACATGGTTAGGAAGCATCTTATAACTATTAGTAGTTATTTGGTTTGGTTACCTAAAGTTAATGAATGTCTTGAATTCCTAGGGATTAGGCACTGTACTTGGTAGGGAACATAGAAATGAAGTTGTGAAGGCATGGTCCCTTCTATAAAGAGTAATAGTTTAGTGCAGGGGTCCTCAAACTACGGCCCGCGGGCCACATGCAAATACAAATATTGTATTTGTTCCCGTTTTGTTTTTTTACTTCAAAATAAGCTATGTGCAGTGTGCATAGGAATTTGTTCGTAGTTTTTTTTTAAGCTATAGTCCGGCCCTCCAACGGTCTGAGGGCCAGTGAACTGGCCCTCTGTTTAAAAAGTTTGAGGACCCCTGGTTTAGTGGATGGGAGAGACTCAACACAACACACCATATTCTCAGGCAGAGGAAAATGTGGCTCACAATAGAGACACAAGTGCTGTGGCAGTTGGTGACTTAGCCCTGCTTGGTTAGGGACAGAGAAGTCTTTAATATAGATATTCATTTGGCCCAGGCATTGGACATTAACAGGAATGGATATAGAACAACTTAAACATTTTATTCACTAGCTGATAAGTTATATATTAAACTTACTGTATTTTATTATACTTATTATAATATAGTATATTAACTTTTTAAAGTACTTCTCATACTTCATGTCAGTCTCACTATACCATGGAGTTGGGGTTCTATAAGATTGCTGTGTCCCAGAAAGATGAAAATAGAAGTAGAAGCAAAGATGAGCAGCTGCGTGGGCTCATGGCATGTAGGAGTCTCAGAAGCTTACTGTTACATAGCTGAACTTTGAAAAGAGTGTTGCTCATCAGAACTCTGAATTTTGGGTTAAGGGGGTGGAGGGATAGAACAGAAGAGAAAAAAAAAAGTCATGGACAAGGAAAGCAATGTGATTGCCGGGAGAGGGAGAGGAAGAAGAGGGTATGGGGAGATAAATGGTGATGGATGGCGACTTGCCTTGGGTGGTGAACACACAGTACAGTGTACAGATGATGTGTTGTAGAATCGTGCACCTGAAACCTGTATAATTTTGTTAACCACTGTTACCCAATAAATTCAATGAAATGAAAAAAAAGCTAGCAGTCATCAATTAGTAACCTTACATTTGAGGATTATAGTCAAAATTCTATTGTCCAATAATTATGATAAGTTATTGGGAAAAAAGAAGATCTAGAGAAGACTTTTGATCCTGTACCTAATTGCATACCTTTTACCTGGAATGAAGACTTTAAGATGATGGGGTCTCTCTGGAAATGAAGGGATTCTCAGTGCATTTACTTTTGGTGTCCTTGGCTACCTAAGAAGACCTAAGGCAGGGGTGGGCAACCCCTGGCACGCGTGCCAAACATGGCACGCCAGTAACTTTTGCTGGCACGCGAAACCCTCTCTTACACTCTTCCATTTACAATTGTGAATCTTTGTTCTCAGTGATGAATTTTGTTAAGTCTCGTAAAGTTTTCTGTCGGTCTATCCGTGTACATGTATACATTAAAAAATAAATGTATTTTTCATCATCATATACTGTGTTTTTGTCGCTCGAATGAATTTTATTATTTCTTCAAGGTTCTTCACATACGTACACCTTAAGAGATATCAAGTAGGTGTAACATGTTCTCAAAAAATTAGGGTTGGCATGTAGAAGAATTTGAGTCAGAGATTTTGCTGGTTTTGGCACAAAAAGGTTGCCCACCCCTGACCTAAGGTTTCTCTTCTAAATTTGAGCTTGTCATCATTGTCCTTACTTCTTCAGAACCGGGGCCCCAGATCTTAGCCTTGTGACTATCAGTAACTTCCTGGTGTGAAATCCATCCTATCTCCATCTATATGCCCATTATTTTCTATTCCTCTTACTTCTATTCCTTTTCAACTTCACCCATGATAACTGCCCATTACAATGATCTCTTATTTCAATGAATCTCTTCTCAGTCATTTACTAAGCATATTTTTATTACTTTTGACCTTTTATGTTCTATAATTTATGCCTTGTTTCCTATAGGATAATTCATAGCAAAACATTATAACTCACTGTCAAGCATCTCATTTCCTGACCTCTAATTTTTCACAGAATCTAGTACAGTTCACACTGTATAAATGCTCAACATTTTGTTGAATGTATGATTGGATTAATAAATCAATAGATTTCATCTCATTAACGATGCTCATTAACTAATATTGATTGAGAACATTAATGTTCTTAATGTTGATTATTTCTAGGCATTTATTTCATCACAGATATTTATTTAAATGAACATGGTCACAGAGAACGTGGCTGTTCTCTTGTCTATTGAATATGTCTCCATCATAATATACTGTATTCTTCACTTTCCTCTTACATTATGTGGTAGAAAAATCACAAATGTGAAAAGGAAAGTAAAATACAAGTTACCAGTTTTAAAAACTATCTATTAGTGTGAATTTTCCATATTGTGGCAATAAAAGTTTCAATGTTATAACATTTCTCTAACTTGGAAAAAGGCACTCCTGCTTTCATCAGGAACATTCTACTTAAGACGAGATAGAACTTTATTCTTGAAAGTTTAAAGTTGTTGGAAAGCCTCATAGCATTTTATTACTTTAAAATAGACTTAATTGCTTTCTTGGTATGCCATAGAAACTAGAATATAAGAAACTTAGTATATGATTCAGAATTTTTTTAAAGCAGATTTAAATTTAACTCTGTAGAATTAGTATGCCATCACTGTTACACTCAAAGACCTAAGGAAATAAGGCTCTTTTGCTATTAAAATATAAAAGTTTCAAAATTATTTTTAGCCATAATACGTTTAAATCTTAAATAACCAATACTCAAGAAACTAGATCCTTCAGTACCTGATAGAGCACTCATATCTTTGAGAAAGGCAAATGAAAACAAAAACATTCTTATACCAGGGATTTGTCGGTGGAGAGTGAAACTTGTACAAACACCCATCTCCCTGCCACCAGCCTCTCACACTGCTCAGGTCTATGGCTCCAGGCACTTGTTAGGTGTTTGTCATTTACAGTTGAGAGACAGAAAATTATTCCATTAATCTAAAAACCTTTCATTCAAAACAAAAATATATATAAACAAAAATTATATAGAGGGTAGGTCTTAAGTTAGAAAATTCACTATAATACTTCTTTCCCTGAATAATTTGGCTAATCAGAGTTTTAATGTAGCCTTTACCAGATATTGCTTCCAAAAGTTGTGCTTTTATGATGGTTGCAATCTATTTTAACATCGAACAAATCAAATATACTTTCTATTTTAAACAGTAGGAATACTTTCTTAAAAATGGAAAATTATTTTATCATCATACCTGTTGAGTTTGCTTTAGTTTTCAGGGGTTGATGAATTTGCAAATCCTGTAAATGAATCAGAAATTCCTAAATTCTTTAACTCAGTCTCTTAAAAATCCACAGTAACTGTATGCTCAAATAGGACTGTCTTTTGAATCACTGTTGCAATTTAAGCAAATATAATCTGCCTGGAAAACACTTGGGTTGAATTAAAATTATGTACTTCTTTTCATTATCCAAAACTTTGTGGATTCAAATTAAGATGTTTGTGTTCTTGGTCAGATTTATGTGGCTTACTTCTTTCTTTTCCTCTTAAGTTTGGTTTGAGGTGTGGCAAGAATTTCCTCTAATATGAAGGGCAAACATAGCTAAATGAAACAGCATGTACTGATTACTGTTTTTATTTTCATGTTCATGCCAAAGAATTCTTCAAATTAAGGCCCACTGTAACAAAGAGCACAGTGTCTCAGCAATTTAAGGTGGAACTCAGAATTATTTGGAGACCTTGCTTGTCTGATACCCTAATGTTCATACCAGTGCTCTCTTTCATTAAGATTCAGACTAGGATTAGAAACATAGTATTTCACATCTAGTTAATTTTTTAAATGAAATAGATTGTCATTGTGATACAGATTAAATATATAACTTTTTCATACAAAGAATTATATCTTCTATTAGCTATCTATCACCTTCCTCCCAAATATACTCATTAGAATGGCTTCTAATAACTTTCAAAATAAAAATTAATCTCTACGTGTATAGAATTAAGTATTTTGCCCTCAGAAAGTATATCTCTAGTTTGCCTGTTATTAGTAGTATAAAAAACACGTTCATAGTATTGAATAAGATGGAATTAGAAGCTTCTGCTGACCAATTACCATTGCCTTTATTTTGCAAGTGTAGACCATTTTCTAATTTACTGAACTGTCTCTCCTGCCTAATTGATATATTTTTATACTAACGTTTTCATATTTTAAAAAGAGAGTTAACTTGTATCTCTTGGCAGTGAACTTTTTGAGTTCATTCTTTGGGAGATTCTTTGAAGATTATGCAAAGTAATAAGGTAAATTCTGGAATTGATTTTGCTGTTGCTTTCCATTCAAAATGGTGTTTGTCATTGGGTTTTACAAAGAATTCACACTATTTTGTTATACTTCAGATTTTTAAAAAGTGTACATTAATTCAAGTGATACTTTGGCAATATTGAAAAATCTTGTTTATTATTTGAGACACTGGTATGTAAAATGTGGCTGACCGACTTTGGACCAAGATTTCATCTTATTACTGATCTTTTCCATATGTTTCCTATTAGTCTTTGTTCTTAAACCTCAGGCTTCTAAGGAACAGAGAGCAAATATGTGTACTTTTTTCAAAAATTATTTTACATGCTCTCACAGCTCTTTGGAAGATTAATTTACAATCAGTTGTTTAATTTTTAATGTAATTCCTCATTTAACTCTGTGATTTGAATTTATGATAATGATTATGTTGTTTAAGTTCCTAACAAATGTGAAAAAATATCAATAGATAGCTGGAATCAAAAGCGTCTAGGAAATTTAAATGAATTTGGCAGTGTCTGAGAGTTTTGGATTTGGGGGAGGGAGGAAGAGTGGTGGATGTACAAAATAGATCCAGAGACATAGAAACATGGAACAGACAGCGGCATATCAGAGGGAAGAACTTATATACATATATGCATAACCCATGGAAACAATGATGTGGTAAAGGCCTGGGGTCGGGGGTCGGGGCGGGGTGGTGGTGAATGCAGGCTGGAAGGCGTCAGTGGGAAAAAAGGGAGGCAACTCTAATACTTTCAACAATAAAGATAAATTTCAAAAAAAAAGTGGTGGGGACGGTGGTTCAAGTAAAGCCTTAGAAGAGCAGTGATTCTCAGCCTGGCTGCACATTAGAATCACCTGGGAATCTTTTTAAAATCCTGATTTCTGGGCCTCATCTTCCAGAAATTCTGTTTCTTTGTGATGGGATGGGGTCACAACATTAGTAACAAAGAAACAATTTCCAGAGGATGAGGCCCAGAAATCAGGATTTTAAAAAGATTCCCAGGTGATTCTAATGTGCAGCCAGGCTGAGAACCACTGCCTTAGAGGAAAAGAAGCTGTGATTGTGATAGTTCGCTGTTTCAGTTAGATGGTTATAACTGAAGCAATTAAGGAAAGAAGTCAGTTGAATTGGTGAAAAGGTTAAATTATATTTTACAATTATAATTTTTAAAATCCTCACCCAAAGATGTTTTTATTGTTTTGTTTGTTTTCTTTTCTTTCTTTTTTTTTTTAATAGAAAAAGGAGGACAAACATTGATTGATTGCCTCCTTCCTGTACATGCCCTGACTGGGGATGGAACCCACAATGTAGGTGTGTGCCCTGACTTGCAACTTATTGATGCACAGGACGGTGCTCCAACCGAGCCACCTGGCCAGGGCTCTCAGTTATAATTTGATTGAAGTAGATACAGTATCTCAAGGCTAAATAACGAATTGCCAGATAAGAAAGGCCTGACTGAGACTTGTTAATTATGGAAATAA
Source organism: Myotis nattereri (assembly GCF_964212035.1). Lineage (NCBI taxonomy): Eukaryota > Metazoa > Chordata > Mammalia > Chiroptera > Vespertilionidae > Myotis > Myotis nattereri. The sequence continues at coordinate 3,236,743 of NC_138087.1, forward strand.
GCATAAGGATTTTTCATTCGTTTAATAATTCAGCTGATATTTATTGAGCCCCTTCTTCGTTCAAGGCAGTTTTAGGGGTTGGGGACCCAGCAGTGAAAGTCCCTGTTGTCATGGAGGAGGAAATTAGAAAATAAACATTGCAAGTGGTGTGAAGTGCAATGGAGAAGAATAAAGAAGGTAGAGGGGTAAAAACAAATGAGCACAGGGGTTCAGGGAAACAGTTTGGACACCACTGTGAGTTGTGCAGGAACAGAATGGTTATATAACGGCGGCCAGTGAGAGACCCTGTATCTCCCTGTGGTGGACGTTACAGATAAGCAAGGGGGAGGCAGTGGAAATGACCCATGTGGTGATGGGTCAGAGTGGGAGACATCAGTATGAACTCAGGGTCAGCTTCATACATATACAGGTGGCTACATCTAGAAGTGTTTATAGATGTGTGTGCATACAAGGGCCAGAGTACACACATCCACCTCCAGGCTGTGGGCTGAGAGGGCCGGGAAGCAATGATACTCTATCAGCAACAAACACCCAGCACTGAAATCTTGGCTTCTAATACCATCCTCGAATAAAAGAGACCAGCGATCCTTGGTAAAACGGCTGAGCCCAGGATGGGGGCAGGAAACATAAAGGCTGAGCCTGGAGCATCTTGCTGTGTTGGAAAGTAAGGCGATGCTAAGAAAGGAAGAGATATAGGAAATCTGTGTAACTTCTTCTCGATTTGCTATGAACCTAAAACTGCTCCAAAAGATGGAGTCTATTAATAAGTTTTCAAAAGGGAAGTTACTATTTTAAATAGTTTAACAAATACCTGTATACAGTGAGGGAGTAAGCCAAGGTGGTATAAGAAGGGCAAGAGATGTCCTGGGAGAACCAAGATGGTGGTGCAGGTAAATGCCAGTACTTACCACCTCCCACAGCCACATCAAAATTACAATTAAAATACAGAACCACCATCATTCAGAACCACCTGAGAGCTGACTGAATGGAAGCCCTACAACTAGAGAAGCAAAGAAGAAAGCACATTGAGGCTGGTAGGAGGGGCAGAGACATGAATGGGGTGGTCAGACACCCACATGTGTTTTTTTATTCAGGAGGGATATCTCCACTGGTGATTTCCTGAGACCCCACCCCATCCAATTTGTAGCCCCACCTAAGCAGTTTGCAGAGGCTTTTTCATATGAATGGCCTGTCCTGGCTCAGGCTTCAGACTTTCCAAATATCTCTCAAACAAGCAGCAGCTTGCATCAGCAAGACCCAGCACTAGCAGCAGCCAGCCTTGCTTCACAGCTTGGCCTCACCTGGGCACTTACAAGACCAACACAAGTAGTAACCATCTGCGGATTGCTCCATAGTTCCTGCTGGGAGGCCCCAGGCAATGGCTAACTTTGCACCTCCCTGGAGGCCTCAGAGCCAGTGCACCCAGTGGACAGCTTCAGACCACATGGATGGGTATTCTTTAAGAAGAGGGAGAAGGAGAAGGAGAAATTCTAATATATAAAAACCCAGGGTCCGTAACGACCTAAGGCTCGACTGACCGGAAGTCAGTCCTGCAATCAGTGCTGGGTTGCCACTGCTGAGGAAGCTGTGGCTCAGGCCCGAAGAGAGAAGCAGGGTCAGATCCACAGCCACTGTGGCAGCTGTTGAACAGCCGTTGCCTCTCTCTTTCTCTCTGGGCTTCACCAGCAGCCATGCCTCTCTTTCTCTCTTGGCCTCTGGAGGGGGGGGGGGGCACGACTGCTAATCAGCCCCGCCTCTCTGATCAGGCCCAGAGATAGGCCCAGAGATTCTGACTGGCATAGAAACCGACCAGTCAAAACCAAGTCTGGGTGAAGTGCGAGGACCCAATGGCTGCCTAGGAGGCAGAGCTTTTGACACTGACTGGCATAGAAACCGACCAATCAGAACCAAATCTGAGTGAACTTCGAAGGCAGAACCTAAGGTGGGGGCTGAGGAGGGGTTTTAAGGACAACAGCTGTTTGGTGTAAGGTGTAAGCAAGCAGTTCAATTTTTTAATGACCAGTTTGGCAGTATAGTGCATATGGCTGGCTATCAGTCCAGATATAGGGATTATGTATTTTTATCTGCCAAGAGCATCTCCTCCTGCTGAAAAAGGCTTCCCCCCATTTAAGCAATCCTATTCTATATAATCTCTACTACTAAAAGGGTAATATGCTAATTAGACTGGGTCGACCAGCAATCTTCTGGACGTCCGACTTCCTTCCGGACAAAGCCATGGTGGTGGGGGTCAAGGCAGAGAGGGCATTTGGGGGCAAGATCAGACTGGCAGAGCAGTTGGGGGTGAGATCAGGCCTGCAGGGGAGGGCAATTGGGGGCAAGATCAGGCAGGCAGGGGAGGGCAGTTGGGGTGAGATCAGGCCTGCAGGGGAGGGCAGTTAGGAGTGATCAGGCCGGCGGGGGAGGGCAGTTAGGGGTGATCAGGCAGGCAAAGGCAGCTGGGGGCGAGATCAGGCTGGCAGGGGAGAGCAGTTACGGGTGAGATCAGGCTGGCAGGGGAGAGCAGTTACGGGTGAGATCAGGCCGGCAGGGGAGGGCAGTTAGGGGTGATCAGGCTGGCAGGCAGAGAGAGGTTAGAGCAGCCGTGGGCAAACTATGGCCCGCGGGCCAGATTAGGCCCGTTTGAAATGAATAAAACTAAAAAAAAAAAAAAAAAAAGACCGTACCCTTTTATGTAATGATGTTTACTTTGAATTTATATTAGTTCACACAAAGACTCCATCCATGCTTTTGTTCCAGCCCTCCGGTCCAGTTTAAGAACCCATTGTGGCCCTCGAGTGAAAAAGTTTGCCCTCCCCTGGGTTAGAGGCAGTCAGGCAAGCAGAGGGATTAGGGGCAATCAGGCAGGCAGGCAGAGGCAGTTAGGGGCAAACAGGCAGGCAGGCAGGCAGGCGAGCGGTTAGGAGCCAGCGGTCCCAGATTGCAAGAGGGATGTCTGACCGTCGGTTTAGGCCCGATCCCTGGGTGGTCGGATATCCCCCAAGGGGGTCCCTGATTGGAGAGGGTGCTGGCTGGGATGAGGGAATTCCCTCCACCCCCCCCCCCCCCGTACAAATTTAATGCACAGGGCCACTAGTATGAACAATAAAATGGCAATAAATACGTATCTATTGACAATTAAATCTAAAAATCAATTAACAAAGAATCTAAAGAACAAAATAAACTGATGAATAAAGTAGAACCAGAGTCATGGAAACATGGAACAGACTGACAAATCTCAGAGAAAAGTGGGGTGGTGGGGACAGGGAGAGATTAACCGAAGAACTTAATTCATGTATGCATTACCCGTGGACACAAATAATTGGGTGGTGAAGCGCTGAGGTAGGGTGGGAACTGTGTGTGGGGGGGCAGTGCGGGAAAAGGGGACATCTGTAATACTCTGAACAATAAAGATATTTTTAAAAATAAAAAATCAATTAAAAATTTTTTTTTAGAAGATGCCAGGGCCAAGTGATCCAGGAGTAGATATGAGGGTATCCTCATAGAGTCAGCCAGGGCTAGCAAGAACTGTATGTTGCTGATAGCTTGGACGTCTCCCAGCATTCTAAATCCAATCATGTTAGGAGGCAATATAACTTAGCTGGTGAGCTGCTTCTGTCAGAAAAACCTTTAGGCAACCCTACAGAAATAGTCCAGATCCGACTGTCACATGTGCCCCGCAGACCCAGCCTACCTTTGTCAGTTGCCTCCACAGGGCTTGAAGAGCACACACTACAGAATGCATGACTAACTTCTGTGTATTTCCCTCATACTTTACTCTTCCCATACTCCAAATTAACCGATTCTTTATGTAAGGCAGAATTTTGGGAGTCCTCTAAATCAGTGCATCCCAAATGTGGTGGGAGATTCATCAGTATGTGAATTGCTAGGGCTGCTGGTTTGAAAATCCAGGCTCCAGGGCAGGGGTGGGCAAACTTTTTGACTCGAGGGCCACAATGGGCTCTTAAACTGGACCGGAGGGCCGGAACAAAAGCATGGATGGAGTATTTGTGTGAACTAATATAAATTCAAAGTAAACATCATTACATAAAGGGTACGGTCTTTTTTTTCAATAGTTTTATTCATTTCAAACGGGCCGGATCCGGCCCGCGGGCCGTAGTTTGCCCACGGCTGCTCCAGGGTCTCTACACCCTAGACCTGCAAAATCAGAACCTCTGAATGTAGGCCCAGGAACTTATATTTTTAACAAGTGTTCCAGGTTGCATGAAACTTGAGAACCACTGATCTAAATTACCTTCTGTTCTGCACTGTTTATTTTTAATTATCATTTTTTAATCTTCACCTGAGGATATGTGTGTTTTTTAAAAAAACTGATTTTAGAGAGAGAGGATGGGGGAGAGAGAGAAACATCAATGTGAGAGAGAAATACTGATCATTTGCCTCTCTAACGTGCCCCATCTGGGGATCGAACCCACAGCCTGGGCATGTGCCCTGACCCAGAATTGAACCTGCAACCTCTTGGTGTGTGGATGACTCTCCAACCAACTGAGCCACCCAGCCAGGTCCATCCCTCACTTTCAAATCGGATCTGTTACTGGGTCTTCACTGCCACAGTCTTCTTCCCAGAGACCAGTGTCTGTCACCCAGATGTTTTTAGTAGTTTCTTAACTAGTTTCCCATTGTTCACACATCTCCTTTTCCAAACCATTTTTCATCGTGTTCAATCTAAAAATAATCTTGCCCTGGCCAGTATGCTTCAGTGGTTAGAGTGTTGACCCACACACCAAAGGTTCACAGGTTTGATTCTCTGTATTGGGCATGCGTACCTGGTTTGCACATTCAATCCCCAGCCATGGTCAGGGTATGTGTGGGAGGCAACCAGTTGAGTGTCTTCTCTCTCTCTCTCTCTCTCTCTCTCTCTCTCTCTCTCTCTCTCTCTCTCTCTCTCTCTCTTCCTGCCTCCCTTCCTCCCTTCCTCCCTTTCACTCTCTCTAAAAACAAAACAAAACCAATCAATGGGAAAAATACCCTCTGGTGAGGATTGACAGACAAATAAATATATAAGTAAAAGAATAAAAATAAATCTTAACTTTACAATACTCTGCTTAAAATCCTCCACTGGTACATTATATTTTAAAATAAATTCTAAACATGACCTTCACATTGGGGGAAGCTCTGACAGCATACCTCTTGCTCATTCTTGGACCAGTGGCCTATGCTTTTGGGTTGTACTCACACTAACCCTCAAGATGCCCTGCCCTTTCCTTTCTGATCTTGGCATGTTCTTTTGCCTCTGCTTGGAATGCTGCATATTTGTCTGATTTCTCCTTTTTACCTACACTTCCTCTAGTATCTGCCAGGTCCCCAAATTGTCTGCTCATAGTGGGAACTCAGTAAATATTATTTGATGAATGAATTAATACACAATACCTTCTATGGTTCTCCCTCTTCTCTATTTTCTGAACATCTTTCTAACTTCTTGCCTGTTGGAGGAAAGATGGTCCTGCAAAGCTGCCCCACACAGCTCAGGTGTTAGTCCTCCTGCATGTTCTCTTGCTGTCGGCTCCCTGACCTCACTGCTCAGCTGATCAGTGAACATCATATGTCCTGCATGTAGAAAACTTCTGTTAATAAAAGCGTAAATACAGTAACACTGAGAAAAGAGGACACTTGGCAACTGGTTGGCTGAAGTCTACAGAAAAAGGAAAGGGAAAAGAAGAAATAAGTGGTTATTATTAACGTCGCATCTGGATTACCTGTGGAGGTTTTGAAACTTCAAGTCTGGGTAGAATGCAGCCAATTTTATGTTTAAATGACTCAAAGATTGAAAACAAAAACTTTATTACCTCTCTGCTATTTCTACTCATAGTACTTTGACAATAGATGTCTGTTTTTTTTCCCCCCACCCCAATCAGTTATCTGACACTATCTTGGTGTCCCTAAAGTTTAATTCCATTCTGACAATGTCTACTTGGAGTTGGTGTCACATCCTGCAAGTTAAGGGCTCAGTCCCACAAGACTGCCCCCACCTTAGACACCAGTTTTAAGTAGTAGGGCTCCAGGCTACCTACAACTTCTGTCCAAATTGGCTACAAATCAGAGGTTTCCCTGAGCCCCTCCTCAGGTTGGGTAATTTGCTATAACAGAAGTTGGAGAAACACTTGATATGTTTACCAAGTTTATCACCTAATAAAGCATAGTATAAAGTATACAGGTGTACAGCCAGATGGACATAGGTGAGGGCTGGAAAGATCCTGAGTGCAGGAGCTTCTGTGCCTGCAGAGCTGGGGTGCAGTGTCCTCCTGGATCGGAGATGTGTTCTGTAACCTGGAAGCAGTGGGTGGTGTGGTTCAGTGGTAGAGCGTTGGCTATGAACCAGGAGGTCATGGTTCGATTCCAGGTCAGGGCACATGCCTGGGTTACCAGCTTGGTCCCCAGTAGGGGATGTGCAGGAGGCAACGGATGGATGTTTCTCTCTCCCATTGATGTTTTTATCTCTCTCTGCCGCCCTCTCCCTTCCTCTCTGAAATCATTAAAAATATATTAAAAGACAACAACAACCTGGAAGGTCTCTGAACCCTGAATATTAGGGCCTTTATGGAGGCTGCATCATGTAGGCATGATGGATCGTTAACTCCATCTCCCTCCCCTCTACTTCCCCGGAGGATTGTGAGTGTGGTTGAAAGTTCCAGTATCCTAGTTGTGATTTAGTCTTTCCAGTGATCAGCCCCTATCTTGAAGTTATCCATGAACCCACAAAAATCAGCCTTTTTAGACAAAAGATGTTCCTATCACCCAGGAAATTCCAAAAGATTTAGGATCTCTGTGTCAGAAACATGGTCCAAGACCAAATAATTAGGATAAAAGAAGCTCCTACTGCTTCTATCTCTTAGGGAATTATAAGATTTAGAAGTTCTGTGTCAGGAATAGGGGCAGAGACCTAATATATATTTCTTATGTCACAAAGGTGCACCATGCAAACTCACCCTGCAGCTTCTGACCCCCAGCCATCGGGTCCCATACCAGGAGCCCCTGCTAAGGTCTACCACTTTGCATGACTCCAGGGTACACATTCACTGATGTTGGGACCTTCAATAGAATACATTGTCATTTTTTGTGTGAATCCTTCCAGAGACACTTTATACATCTAGAAGCAAATATGAGTATTTAAAAATCATTATTTTTGGTTTTCTTTTTTTAAAATATTTTTTTATTCGTCAGTAAAAGTTGAGATACAGTATAGTTTCAGGTGCACAACCCAGTGATGAGGCATTTATATAACTTACAAAGTGATCATCCCGATAAATCTAATACCATCTAACACCATACATAGTTATTATAATATTGCTGAATATATTTTCTATGCTGTACTTTATATCCCGATGACTATTCTGCACCTGCTAATTTGTACTTTTTAAAAAAGTTTTTATTTTTGAAAGTATTATATATATATCCCCCTTTTCCCTCCATTGTCCTCTCCCAGCCTGCAGCCTGGATGATCTGGAGAGCATTATGCTAAGCAAAATAAGCCAGTCAGAGAAAGGTAACTGTCACATGATCTCACTCATTTGCGGAATATAATGAACAACATCTTATATAATAAAAGCCTAATATGCAAATAGACCGAGTGGCAGAATGACCATTGGAACAGCCGGTCGCTATGATGTGCACTGACCACCAGGGGGTAGACGCTCAATGCAAGAGTTGTCCCCAGCCCGCAGGCCCCAGGCCAGCCAAGGCGGTGCCAGCTGGACTCCCTGATTGCCCCACTAGTTGCCCCACAGATCGGCCCTAATTGCTGGCCAGGCCTAATGACCCTACCCATGCATGAATTTTGTGCACCGGGCCTCTAGTAAACTGATGAACAAAAATAGATGCAGAGATATAGAAGCATTGAACAGTTTGTCAAACCTCAGAGGGAAGGCAGGGGAGGATGGACGGGGGTGGAGGACGGGGGTAATAGATCAACCAAAAAAACATTATTTTTGGAAAGCTTTTTTTTTTTTTTTTAAGGAAAGATTTTTTTATTGGGGTGCACACTCACCAGTCCATGATAAAATGACTTAAGGGAATGATCCGAAAGGGTTGACTTCTTCCTGTGGGGTACTCTCAGAGCAGGATTCGGGCCAGAATAGATCCCGGTGGTATGGGCATCAACGCCAAGTCTTTAAGGCCAGATCAGGGGATGGAAGCGGGAAGAAGGGCCCACCCCTGTCACTCAGCTGCAGCAAGGCTTATCTCTAGATACTCAAAGACACACTCCAGTTCTCCAGAGAGGGACTAGCAGGGGTGGGCAAACTTTTTGACTCGAGGGCCACAATGGGTTCTTAAACTGGACCGGAGGGCCGGAACAAAAGCATGGATGGAGTGTTTGTGTGAACTAATATAAATTCAAAGTAAACATCATTACATAAAAGGGTACGGTCTTTTTTTTCAATAGTTTTATTCATTTCAGACGGGCCGGATCCGGCCCGCGGGCTGTAGTTTGCCCACAGCTGGACTAGGGTAATGAATAACAATGTTTTTCAAGAAGCATCTACTAGCATCACACTACTGGGTCTGACATCCCCTTTAACCATCTCTCAGTACATTTTGCAGCATAAATAAAGACTCAAGGAAAATAAATACATTGGCTTCTATGAGGTTGAAAGTGGTGTGCATGGCGGGGCGTGGTAGGTGGACCAGTGGGGAGGGTGGGCAGGATGCTTACACACAGCAGGCTGGTGAGGAGCAGACAAGACTGGAGGCATGTATGGGGCAGCATCAGTCTTAAGTGTCCTCATGCATGCACTGAGCTCTCGCCTTCGAGGTCCACTTGCTCCTGGTCTCTTCTTGGCAGCGTTCGTTTTGTCCCATTGCTGATATAGGTAGCGTGAAAGGATGTTTGTTTTTTTCTGTCACAATGATCTGTTCAGATGGGTACTCCCTCGTGGGCAGGTAGACTGAGGGGCATTGATTCGAGGCTTTACATACAGAGTTGGCATGAAATTGACTAAAATTGCTTTTGTTGTAGACTGGTAGTCCTTTAAAAAAATCTGCCATCTTCTGCTTCCTCTGTCACCACCTCAGCTACTGCTTCAGCCGCCACCATCACCTCCACCACCACAGCCGCCTTCTTAGCTGCTGCCCGGAAAGAATTCTTATATGAAATTTGAGGGATCTGAATTGCTCTCCACAGAGGATCCAAGTGCACCTGTTATATCTTCCTCTATACAGTTAATCAAGTTTTTATTTGTGACGATCTGCTAGGTCAAATGGTATTATAGTTGGAGTTTTCATTTCTCTGTGAACCTGTTTGATTTTCTTTTCTTATATTTTGCAGCCATGTACACTTCTTTTTCTGAAGATATCTATAACTTTTACTTTTTTCCCTGTTGTGTAGGTCTCTTTCTGGTTGACTTTTAAGAGTTCTTCATGTATTAGGGAAATAAGGCCTATGTATGACTCATAACTGTTGTTTTCAGCTTGTCATTTGTCCTTTGCTTTTAGCAGTTTTGCTGTGAAAACTTTTAAGTTGTTTACACATTTCTGTTTAAGGTCCTCCTGGCGTTTGCTACCTTCCCTATTTCCACAATATCAGGAAAATGCTTCCATGGTATCCATAGTTTCTTCTAGAACTGTTATGGTTACATGTTTTGCATTTAAATTTCTAATTTGTTAGAATTTTACAATATCTATTGTGAGGTGTCATCCCCCTGAATGTTTTGCTGGGTGGCTCTCCAGGTGGGCCAGTAGCCTTCACTGAATACCTGCGTTTCTCTGCCCAGTCTGACATGCTATTGTCACCATACACTTACGAATTGATTCTCAGTATTACATTCTTTCCCCTTGAGCTGTCTGTCAACTCTCTTAAAAAAATGTTTTTATTAATTTTGAGAGAGAGGGGAAGGGAGAGGAAGAGAGAGATAGAAACATCAATGATGAGAGAGAATCACTGATTGGCTGCCTCCTGCACACGCCCTCCTGGGGATTAAGCCTGCAACCCGGGCCCGTGCCCTGACCAGGAATCAAACTCATGATCTCTTGGTTCCTGGGTCAGCGCTTAACCACTGAGACACACCAGCTGGGCTGTTTGTCAACCCTTGCACAAATACTGTGTAACTTTAATTGTTGTAGCTTTTTGAATGTCTGGTAGTAGGACTTGCTCCCCTCACACTTTTTTAGGATTTGCCTGACTATTCCCGCTTGCTGCTGCTGCTACTGCTGCTGCCTGTTTTTCACTTGACCTGCATATTTCCTTTTCTTTAATATTTTCCAGTATTAAAGTTGTCCATCTGTGTTATAGTGTGGTTAATTTCCTTCTGTACTTCATCTTACTAAGTATTTTTATGTGTGATAGACTCATTAATTATATACTTCATATAAAGAATAAATATGAATATCTATAAGACACCAAGATTAATGAAGCAAGCACATACTTACCATCCAGCTGAAGAAATAGGACATTATTAATATCTTTTTTTTTAACTTAAATTCTTCATTGTTTAAAGTATTACATATGTCTCCTTTTTCCCCCATTGACCACTCCCTGCTGCTCCCCCCCCACCCCTCCAGCGCATGCTCTCACCCCTCTACAGTCTGTGTCCATGGGTTATGCTTATATGCATGCATACAAGTCCTTTGGTTGATCTCTTCCTCCTCCCCGCCCCCAACCCTTCTATGCCTTTACTCTGAGGTTTGACATCTGTTTGATGCTTCTATGTCCCTGGATCTATTTTTGTTCATCAATTTATGTTGTTCATTACATTCCACAAATGAGTGAGATCATGTGATATTTAAATGGCTTATTTCACTTAGCATAATGATCTCCAGGTCCATCCATGCTGTTGTGAATGGTAAAAATTCTTTCTTTTTTACAGCAGCATACAGTGTCTAGATGTACCATAGGTTGTTAATCCACTCATCTGCTGATGGGCACTTACGCTGTTTCCAAATCTTAGCTATTGTAAATTGTGCTGCTATGAACATATGGGTGCATATATCCTTTCTATCTATAGGAAGGATATGTTTCTGATTTCTTGGGATATATTCCTAGAAGTGGGATTACTGGGTCAAATGGGAGTTCCATTTTTAATTTTGGGAGGAAACTCCATACTGTTTTCCACAGTGGTTGCACTAGCCTGCATTCCCACCAGCAGTGCACAAGAGTTCCTTTTTCTCCACATTCTTGCCAGCACTTGTCGTTTGTTGATTTGTTGATGGTAGCCGTTCTGACAGGTGTGAGATGGTACCTCATTGTCGTTTTGATTTGCATTTCTCAGATGATTAGTGACTTTGAGCATGTTTTCATATGTCTCTTGGCTTTCTGTATGTCCTCTTTCGAAAAGTGTCTATTTAGGTCCTTTGCCCATTTTTTGATTGGACTGTTTATCTTCCTTTTGTTAAGTTGTATGAGTTCCCTGTAAATGTTGGAGATTAAACCCTTATCGGAGATAACATTGGCAAATATGTTATCCCATGCAGTGGGCTTTCTTGTTGTTTTGTTGATGGTTTCTTTTGCTGTGCAGAAACTTTTTATTTTGATGTAGTCCCATTTGTTTATTTTCTCCTTAGTTTCCATTGCCTTAGGAGCTGTATCAGTAAACATATGGCTATGACATATGTCTGATATTTTGCTGCCTATGGATTTTTCTAAGATTTTTTTGTAGTTTCCCATCTTACTTTTAAGTCCTTTATCCATTTTGAGTTTATTCTTGTGTATGGTATAAGTTGGTGGTCTAGTCTCATTTTTTTGCATGTATCTGTTCAGTTTTCCCAGCACCATTTATTGAAGAGACTATCTTGACTCCATTGTATGCTCTTGCCTCCTTTGTCAAATATTAATTGAGCATAGTGGCTTGTGTTGATTTCTGGGTTCTCTGTTCTGTTCAATTGGTCTATATGCCTGTTCTTGTGTCAGTACCAGGCAGTTTTGAGAACTGTGGCTTATAATATAGCTTGATATCTGGTATTGTGATCCCTCCTACTTGGTTCTTCTTTCTCAGGATTGCTGTGGCTATTTGGGGTCTTTTTTTTTTTATTGCATAAGAATTTTTAGAGAGTTTGTTCTAGGTCTGTGAAATATACTGTTGGTATCTTAATGGGGATTGCATTGAATCTATAGATTGCTTTGGTTAGGTAGTATGGACATTTTAATGATGTTGGTTTGACCAGTCCATGAATGCGGTATAGTCTTCCATTTGTTCATGTCTTTCTCTATCTCTTTTTTCAACGTCCTGTAGTTTTCCGAGTACAGGTCTTTTACCTCCTTAGTTAAATTTATTCCTAGGTATCTTAATTTTTTTGTTGTGATGGTAAATGGGATTTTTTTTGTCATAGTTTCTCTTTCTGTGAGTTCATTATTGATGTATAAAAGAGCCTAGATTTCTGGGTGTTAATTTTGTATCCTGCTACATTACCGAATTCATTTGTTAAGTCTAGTAGTTTTTTGATGGAGTCTTTAGAGTTTTCTATGTACAATATCATGTCATCTGTGAATAATAACAGTTTTACTTCTTTTCCAATTTGGATGCCTTTTATTTCTTCTTGTCTAATCACAATGGCTAGTACTTCCAGTACTATGTCAAACAGGAGTGGTGAGAGTGGGCATCCCTGTCTTCTTCCTGTTCTTCGGTGAAATGTTTTTAGTTTTTGCCCATTGAGTATGATGTTGGCTGGGGGTTTGTCATATAAGGCTTTTATTATGTTGAGGTATGATGCCTCTATTCCCACTTTGCTGAGCGTTTTTATCAAGAAAGGGTGTTGGATTTTGTCAGATGCCTGTTCTGCATCAATTGATATGATTATGTGATTTTTGTCTCTTATTTTGCTTATGTGAAGTATAACATTTATTGATTTGCAGACATTGTACCAGCCTTGCATCCCTGGAATAAATCCAACTTGGTCATGTTGTATGACCTTTTTAATATATTGCTAGATCCCATTTGCTAGATCCCATAGGTGTTAGTTGTTCTTTAAATGTTTGGCAAAACTCTCCTTTGAAGCCATCTGGACCAGGGCTTTTGTTTACTGGGAGTTTTTTGATTACTGCTTCCATTTTTATTTTTATTTTTTAATATATATTTTTATTGATTTCAGACAGCAAGGCGGGGAGAGAGAGAAAGAAAAATCTCAATGAGGAGAGAGGATCATTGATCGGCTGCCTCCTGCATACTCCACATTGGAGATGTAGCCCGCAACTCTGGCATGTGCCCTGACTGGTAATATTCCTGTGACCTTATGGTTCATAGGTCGACACTCAACCATTGAGTCACATCTTTGAGTTACTGCTTCCATTTCATGAATTGTTACTGGCCTATTCAATTTTTCTGATTCTTCCTGATTGAGTTTTGGAAGTTTGTATTTTTCTAGGAATATGTCCATTTCGTCCAGGTAGTCCAGCTTGTTGGAATATGGTTGTTCATAGAATTATTATTTTTTTTACAATCCTTTGTATTTCTGTGGGGGTCAGTTATTACCTCGCCTCTTTCGTTTCTGATTTTGTTTATTTGGGTCTTCTCTCTTTGTTACTTGATGAGCCTGACTAAAGGTTCAACAATCTTGTTTATCTTTTCAAAGAATCAGCTCTTGGTTGTATTGATCTTTTGTGTTGTTTTTTAGTCTCTGTGTCATCTATTCTCACTCTGATCTTTATTATTTCTTTTCTTCTACTTACTCTGGACTTTTCTTGTTGTTTTCTTTCTAATTCAGTTGTTTTGTTTATTAGACACTTTTCTTGTTTCTTGAGGTAGGCCTGTAATGGTATGAATTTCCCTCTCAGGACTGCTTTCACTGTGTCCCATAGATTTTTGGGTTGTTGTCGTGTGTTCATTTTTATTTGTTTCCAGGAAGTTCTTTACTTCTTTATTGATCTCTTTGGTAACTCATTCATTGTTTAATAAAATGCTATGTAGCCTTCATGTGTTTAAATGTTTCTGAGTGTTTCTATTGCCATTGGTTTCTAATTTCATTCCATTGTGATCTGAGAAGATGCTTGCTATGATTTCAGTCTTCTTCAACTTGTAGTCTTAGTTTGTGTCCTGATGTGTGGTTTATCTTTGAGAATGTCATATGTGTACTTGAGAAGAACGTATATGTGGTGAAACGTTCTATAAATGTCAATTAATTCCATCTGATCTTGTGTGTTGTGTAGCATCACTGTTTCCTTGTTGGTCTTTTGTTGTTGTTTTTTTTGTCTAGAACAGTGGTTCTCAACCTTCCTAATGCCACAACCCTTTAATACAGTTCCTCATGTAGTGGTGACTCCCAACCATAAAATTATTTTCGTTGCTACTTCATAACTGTAATTTTGCTACTGTAAACAATATGTAATTGTATCTGTGTTTTCCGATGGTCTTAGGCAACCCCTGTGAAATGGTCGTTCGACCCCCAAAGGGGTCGTGACCCACATGTTGAGAACCGCTGGTCTAGAAGGTCTATTCAGTGATGTCAGTTGGTGTTAAAGTTCCCTACTATGATTCTATTGCTGTCCATCTCTCCCTTAAAATCCTCCAAAAATGTGTGGTTTTTAAAAAATAATTTGGATGCTTCTGTATTGGGTGCATCTGTAGTAATAAACTTTATATCCTCTTGTTATATTGACCCCTTTATTATTTTTATTATTATTATTATTATTATTATTATTATTTTTAAACCCTCACCCAAGGATATTTTCCCATTGATTTTTAGAGAGAGTGGGAGAGAGAGGGAAAGACAGAGAGAATTATTGATGTGAGAGAAACACATCAATTGATTGCCTCCTGTACAGGCCAGGGAGTTTCCTGCAATCGAGGTATGTGCCCTTGACTGGAATTGAACCTGGGATCCTTTAGTACACAGACAAATGCTCTATCCACTAAGCCAAACTGGCTAGGGCGACTCCTTTAGTATTATGAAGTGGCTTTCATTGTCTCTTGTCATGGCCTTCACTTGGAAGTCTGTTTTGTCAGGTATGAGTATTGCTACTCCAGCTTTGTGTTCATTTCCTTTTTCCTGGAAAAAGATTTTTTCATCCCTTCACTTTCATTCTGTGTGAGTCTTTTGTTCTGAAGTGAGTTTTTTTGTAGACAACATATATATGGGTCATGTTCTCTTATCTGTTCAGCTACCCTATGTCTTTTGTTTGGAGCATTTAAGCCATTTACATTTAAGGTGGTTATTGGCAGGTACTGATTTATTGCCGTTTTTTCTTTATGCCTATGTATTTTGTGTGTTTTTCCTTGATGTTTCTCCTCTTTAAAGCAGTCCATTTAGCATTTTTTTCAATGCTGGTTTGGTGGTACTTACCTCCTTAAGCCTCCTTTTATCTGGGAAGCTCTTTATTTCACCTTCAAATTTAAATGATAGCTGCATATAGCAGTATTTGTTTCAGGTCTTGCTTTTCCTTAGTTTGAATACTTCCTCCCAGTCCCTTCTGGACTGATATGCTTCTGTTGAGAAATCTTCTGACAGCCTTATGAGACCTCCCTTGTAGGTAAATGTCTTTCTCTTGTTGCCCTTTAGATTCTCACTTTGTCTTAAGCCTTAACTATTTTAATTATGATGTATCTTTGTGTGGGTCTCTTTGGGTTCATCGAGATTTGACTCTCTGTGCTTCTTGAAATGTGTGCCTTTTTCTTTCACCACTCTTGGGAAGTTTTCTGTAATTATTTCTTCAAATAAGTTCTCTCTCCCTGGCTTGCTTTCTTCTCCTTCCGGTATCCCCATGATCCGGATGTTGTTACATTTTATGTTATTTCAGTGTTACCTTAAACTCTCCTTTTTCTTCTTAATTATTTTTCCTGTTTGTTGTTCTGATTACATGTTTTTTTCTACCTTTGTCTTCCAAATCGCTCATTTGATCCTTCACTTCATCCAACCTGCTTTTAATTCCTTCCAGGGTACCTTAATGTCAGACATGGTGTTCTTCATTTCCAATTAGTTCTTATTCATTGTTTCTATGTCCATTTCCATGCTGATGTAATTCACTTTGAGTTTCTTGTAGTTCTCATTATGTTCTTTTTAGTTCTCGCTAAGTTGTTTCAGCAACCGTATAGCCATTACTTTGAACTGTATATCTGATAAATTCATTGCCCCATTTTACTCTGTTGTTTTTCTGGAGAGTTTTCCTTTCCTTTCATTTGGGTGTTTCTTTGTTGCCCACTTTAGCTGTCCCTTTGTATTTGTCTCTGTATAGTAGATAGGACTGCTCTGACCCCAGTCTTCATGTGGTGGCTTTGTTTCGTAAGTGGGACCCATTGGTGCAGTCTCCTTGATATCCTGAGCTGGATGCCCTTGGGATGACCCTTGTGTGGGTTCTGTGGCCCCCCTATTGCTATTTGGTCTTGATGGCTGTTGGACTGTTGTAGGTGGGATTGCCTCCCCAGAGATGCTACAGGAAGGTCCCGAGGGGGCTGTGGTGAGCAAGCTGCTATACAGGTGCATTCTTGAGGTGTCTTGTTGGATTCAGTGACACAAACTTCCAGATCTCCTGAGCTCCATCCTCCAGGAATGTTTCTTGTGGGTTATGTGCACCTATTGTTGTAATGTGTCTTGATGAATGCCCTTGGCCCTTTTGTGAGTGTAATTAACCCTTCAAACTGGTGGCTCTAAGGGTAAACTTCTATCACTGTGTATGAGATACTATACAGGGCCTGCCCACAAAGTGTAATTGATCCTACCAAGGCCTGTTGCCTGTCGGATTTTTCTTTGCTTGTGTGGCTGGTTAGGTCATACTTTGGTGTTTTCTGAGTTCCACCACTGGTTTTGTTGATTCTGTGTTCACTTGGGTGGGTTTCAAGTACAGGTTGTTTTCAGACATTGTGTGTGACCAGTTTTTGTCTGTCTATCTGGAGCTTCCACGCTGTTCACTGTTTGGGTCTGCATCTACTGGACCTGGGTGTGCAATGGGAGGGCTAATCTGTGTAGATGGGTTGGGTTCTTGGAGCTCTGAGTTGGGGTCAGATCGATAAGAGACCAAGGCTCCCTCAGGTTGGTGTCCACCTTTCAGCTACTCAGCTCACCCTTGATGTTGCCTGGGCTTCCTCCTGCCTCTTATACAGGAAGGCTGTAGAGTGGGCCCATGAAGGCCACACCCCACTGACCATCCCACAGGGCTCAGGCTTGGTGGTTGGGGGCGACCATGTTAGGCAAACAGGGTTAGTAGGTCTCCTGTTTGGGGCAGCATGGTCTGACAGTCAACAGAGAGAATGTGGCTCCTATTGCAAAGCCATACCAATCAGACTACACCTGAGTCTCCAAGTCTATCTCCCCAGGAGGAACACACCACAGGTTCAGTAAGGTTGGGTGTAACCTGCTGTCCTCACTGTGGGAGAAAGCTCAACAGGGCAGGACTGATTCACTGGGACTTGGGCAAATAGATCAAGAAAGCCTTCTTTTGGGGGTGGCACTGGCTGTGCCACCAGAGGTGCCCTTCTCTTTTTAGCTCTGTGGCCTCTCCTGCTCAAGCACTGGCCTGGAGCCTCTGAGGTTGATGCACTCTGAATGTTGGCCATGAGTAGAGCCTCCTTCCCCTCAAAACTGAGCTTAGCCAGACGGGGCCAGCTGGGCTTTCCCTGCTCGCATTCCACCTGCGGGACTTGGAGGTATAGGTCAGAGCAGCCTTCTACTTGGGGTGGCTCCAGCCCTTTCGAGGGAAGAGAGCTGCTCGTCTCCTCCTATCTCTGCAGCGCACTGCCAGAGAACCTGCTGGAGGGCTCGAGGTGACCCTGTCCAATGTCCAAACTCTGAATGGTGCTCCCTTTCCCCATGGATGTGAATTTAACAGGATGAGGCCAGCAGGACTTGGAAATGTAAATCCAGGCAGCCTTTTGTTGGGGTGGCACAGGGTCATGCCTCCCCCTAGCTCCCTAGCTGCCTGCTGCCTGAGACCATAACCAGGGAGCCTTCCGTTGGGGGTGCTGCCTGCCTAACCTGCGGGAGGGAGGAAATTGGCCCTTGTTCCAAAGCCACTCAGTTCTGTGATCGTCTAAGAGTCTGTCTATAGTTTCTCCAGGGATAAACGCACACCTCTGGTCCCTTTTGAGAGCAACCAGCCATCCTTTATGCCGGAATTGAGCAGGGCCAGGGTAGTGTCGCCAGTGTTTGGAGGACGGGGTTAGTGCAGTTTCTGTAGCTGGTGCTGTAAGAACAGAAGTGCTGGGCCCTGGGAGATGGTGTCTGAGGGCAGTGTGGGATGTTAGTTCAGGACCAGGACCGCAGGAGCACCTTGCAGATCTCCAGTGCTATGCCACCCTGATCTTCTCCTGTGCTTCCACAGGCCCCGAGTCTCCTTCCCTCTCACAGAGCCCGGCTGAGTGCCCAAGAGCGCGTTAGCCCTTAAGAGCACCCGGGACTCAAGCAGACACCCTCCTGTTTCCAGTGGACAAAGTCCCTGCTTGTTTTTACTACCAGATGCTATGCAGGCCCTTCTTCCTGGCCCTGGTGCTCTGGTTTGGCCCGGTGTGAGACCCCACTTTCCTCCAGGGAGTGCTTTTGCAGCCCCAATATTTCTCTGGCTTCACAGCCTCTGCCCCTGGGTGCAGGGACCAGCCCTTTCCCCGTCTCCGCCCATCCTACCAGTCTCTGTGTAGCTTCTTTTTCCCAGGCCTTTGATATGCTCCTGTTCAGGTGTCTCTCTGTTGTTTATTTAGGTTGATTGCTGTAAACTTTAGCTGTAACTCAGGTTTGGCACTGGGAGGAGGTGTATATTGCTTTCACCTAATCTGCAGCCATTTTGGAATACCCCCAAATTGATTTTTTAATGATGTTAGTTTTATTGACTTCAAGTGATTTTCTAAAAGAATAATGTTTGGGTTATGAATTCAATGATCATTTTTTATTGTATTCAGAGGAAATAGGGCTAGATGGTCACTGCGATTTTTTTTTTCTATTTTGAATTCCTTAATAAACCAAGTAAGTTGTAAAAGTTTGCTTTCAAACTTTAATGGCTTTCAAGTGGGTAGTAGTTTGTATTTATCATAAGATGGATTTATAGCAGAAAACTTTAGTGCAGGTTTGGTTGTTTATAATTTTTAATAGTGATTTGTTTTTTGTAAAATTATAACCAAAAAGGTTAACATCTATTGGAAAGAAAAACAGAAACTTTACCTACAGGAAATAATTGCCGTGATTTCAGGAATAATTTCCAGTATTTAAAAAGTTTTTCTGTCTTTTCTTTTTAGAAAAAGACTAACTTAGCCATTCTAAGCTCTACTACTCAGATCTGTTTAGATGATTTTAACCTTAACATTAACCTTATTCATTTCATTACTAACTTTAAGAACTATATCCTTTTTTCTTATTGTCTAAAGTTTTACATATGTCTCTTTTTCCCCCCGATTGATACCCCACTCCAGCCATTCCCACCCCAGTCAAGCCGCCACCGCCCCAGTGTCTGTGTCCATTGGTTATGCTAATATGCATGCGTACAAGTCCTTTGGTGGCTCTCTAACACCCCCCCCCCTCCCCTGCCATTTGTCTCCTGATCTATTCTTGTTCTTCAAATTATGTTGTTCATTACATCCCACAAATGAGTGAGATCATGTGATATTCATCTTTCTCCGACTGGCTCATTTCGCTTAGCATAATGCTCTCCAGGTCCATCCATGCTGTTGCAAATGGTAAAAGTTCCTTCTTTTTTATAGTGGCATAGTATTCCATTGTGTAGATATACCATAGTTTTTTAATCCACTCATCTGCTGATGGGCACTTAGGTTGTTTAAGAACTATATTCTTAATTTCAGTGAACATTTATTTTACTTAGGTTCTATAAGTGCCATGATATCACAGTTTTATTTTTATGGTATATTGCAGAAAGCTATTGGAACTTTAGAATATTCGAATTTTAGAATGATTGTCATTGTAATGTATTCTTTTTTTTTTTAAGGATTTCATAGCCTACAATTTTTATTGTCAGTCAGTAATTGTTCAGTATAATAATTACTTGTGTTTTAAGAATCTTTTATGATTTGCAAAGCATTTTCACATATATTTTTATTATTCAGTTCTCATAGCAACAGAGTCTATCAGTATTGCCATTCCTACACTTTATAAATGAGGCAACAGTTTCAAAGAGATTGAGATTTGCCTAAGATTTAAATGGAGCTGCATTTCTGGTTATATTCTTCCAACTCAGAGCTCTGTATCCTTGGATTGTTTCTGTTATATCACTATAATTTACCAAACAAACATAGCTGTTTTTAGAAATTAAGTAAATTTCTTTTAAAGCAATAGTTCTCAACCAGCCTCATTCTCCCCTCTCCCTCCTCGCCACCCTCCACACACATTGGCAAGTGTACGGAGAAATTGTTGGTTGTTGCACAGTGGGCTGGGGTTGCAGGTGCTACTGGCATCCTGATGAGTAGAGACCAGTGAACTGCCAGACATTCTGCAAAGGACAGGTGCCCCCTCCCCCCAGGGTGTGATCCAGCCCAGAGTGTCAGCATTGCCAAAGTTGGGGGTCTCATGAGCAAGAACAAGGCCTGTTTGCCTGTTCTTGACCTGGCTATCCAGGCACCTTCTTACATGTCTGTAATGTTTTCTACTCCTCCCGAATTACTTAAAATCTAATTTTTGAGGTAGTTTAATATAAAGGTGATTATATTTC
This sequence comes from Myotis nattereri, assembly GCF_964212035.1. NCBI lineage: Eukaryota > Metazoa > Chordata > Mammalia > Chiroptera > Vespertilionidae > Myotis > Myotis nattereri. Next base: position 3,257,264 of record NC_138087.1, read on the forward strand.
ATATATTTTGTAAATTGGGATATTTCAGTACTGTTATTAAGAATAAGCACTGCTAACAGAATAGTCATGGGGGGATGAAAAGTACATCATAGGGAATATAGTCAATAGTATTGTAGTAACTATGTATAGTGTCAGGTGGGTATTGGAAATAATTGGGGGTTTACTTTATGAATTATATGATTGTCTAACCATTATGCTTACACCTGAAACTAATACAAAATAATATTGGATGTTAACTGTAATTAAAAAATAAAATTTAAGTAAAAACAAAAGAATAAGCATTGATAACTGTGCTAAATATATTATATATAAACTAGAGTTTTCTGACAAGTAGTTCCCGGGTAGGAGAATAAAAATTAAACCAAAGCACAAATGTTTTATTTCAAACCAAAATTTTAATGTTTATTTGATTTTCTAGTTTTACTTAATGTAGGTTGAATGCCAATAAAAACTATATAAAGTACTCTTAAGTTTTATTGAGAGCATTTAGTTTCTGTGTTTCATTTAATGCTCTGCCTGTTTAGTTATGCCAGGTGTGTTTTTTAGAATCATCCAGTCTGTGCAGAATTTAGAGTGATTAGGCTCTTCCAACCACTAACTTACAGAGGGACATCTCAGAAGTATTCCTTCGTGTTGTGGTGACAATGCTGTGCAACCTAACCACTGACCTACTGCAACAGCTTAGAATAACTGTGATAATAGAAAATGTGAGTGTCAGAGTTTACATAAGCACTGCACATTTCATAGAGGTTTCATAACTGAATAATAATAATTAAAAAAGAAAAGCATGTGCTGTAGCTCAAAAACCAGCTCAATCTCTGTCGAGTTGGTCATATGCACTTACTGATGATTTTATTAGAAAGGATTAGTTTTAAACATAAAGACAGTAAGACTCTAAGACAGAAGTTGAATACATGATATCAATCCATACTTTACCATTATTGGAAATATTACAGTATTACCTAAGTTATTAAAGAAAGAATGGGAATAGTATACTGTATTCTTCATATCAGTGTGCTTGTTAATTTTGTTTTTTTAACAACAAATGAAAGAGTACAGATTTTGCTACATCAGGCATTCCATTTATAGTACAGTTCTTTTGAAAATATAAAGGGTGTCCCAAAATTCACACAAGATTTGAATTTTGCGTGAGCATTAGCAACAACAAAAATAAAAGCCTAATTTTACTTGGTTCATTGAATCAGATTCTAATATCTGTTGCCCTTTGATTTCAATCCCTTCAATTTGATAAGCATTACCAAGTACTATTATGGCCCAGGAGCAGGGACCATGAAGACCACGGCTTTGTGTATGTGCCAGCAAAGCGGTGGAGCCCATTTACCTGATGTGCTATTCCATACATAACCCTATACTGTATACTTTATGAATCAATAAAAAATACAATTTTTAATTATAAACCTGTGTTTTCTATCAAAATTACTTCTTGCGTGAATTTTGGGACACCCTTAACTTGATAATAAAGTGTTAAATACTGAATGTTTTATTATTTTGAGAGAATATTCAAGCATGAGATTTATGCAAAATCATTTGTGTGCATAAGAAAACTGCAATTGATGCTGTTTCTCTTAATTTAGATGTATCAATAGTTTTGCAAAATTCTGATGAAATTTTTTGTCCTAAAGTAAAGTCACTGGATATACCACATGGGAATAGATTTTTGCTTCTGAGCATAATACCACCATTATTAATAGAGCTCAAGTATCCTAAATGTAACAGCTTTTAAATTTTATATTAAATGGACATTATTCATTGGTAATTACTACTTTCTGAAGTTCCCAAGCTGAACACTCATTCTACTCGAAACACAACGAAATGTTGCTGGTTGTATTTCCCAGTACTTCATCGGGTTCTTGAATAAACTTATTGCACTGTATAAAGATTTCTTCATCTTTGGCACTGTTGGGCAGAAATCATTCACTCCCACTTTCGTAATTGAATTCGAATGAAGGAAGATTATCTGTTGTAGTAGGAATAAGGATGGATTTAAAATACATAGTAAATGTGAAAAGAAGATAGTCTATTTTTAGTTCATGGGTTTATTTTATACTGACTTGAATGTATTTCACTTAAAATACATGTACTCACTTATGCTTGTTAAATACTTAATTTAACAACTCGGGTCCATGCGTTATATACAGAAGTGCTCTATGTGTGAAGTGTGGCGTCAGACTCACGCCGAGGCCTGGAGCACTCGCCTGCTCGGCACCACTCTTCTCTGCACAGCTGCACGTGTGTGTGGGTCGCCTCAGTGCCATATTGGCAGCAATGCGTTTAAAGTGTTAGACACGAACAGAAGAATGGGATTTAATGCTTTAAGAATTAGGCTTGCAATGTGAGTGTGAAGAATTGTTAGCATTTTATGTGATTAAGGGAAAGAATTATAGAGCCACTTTTTTTGTAAGTTTGTTTTATAGAAAAAATATGTCTGTCAACATCTTAAATACATATCTGCAATACATCATCAATAGTTGAATCTTTATTTGCACCAATGGACAAAATACAATTTTATAGGCTGTGTATATGTCTTTAAATTAAAATATTACTCAGAGTGGACAATATAGAAACTTTCCTTCATTCCCTTAACATCCCTTTAAATTCCTTCTTTGGTCCTTTTGGGGAACTGAGATTTCTGGGAAGTAAAAACAATCTACTTAACTGACAGCATTTGACAACATAAAAAAGTAGGAGCCTTTTGCTGGACAAGCTAAGTGTTGGTTCTGGCTGTTAGGCATGAGAACTCGAGGCATTACTAAAGCCGTTCAGTTTGGCATTAGAGTCCCTGTGCCCTGTGTCTCAGGGATTCTGTGACGATGCTTTCTGAGCTGTGCATTTCTCGCAGCTCTGTCAGTGCGAGGGGCTGTTTCCCCAGCCCTGGTCTCACTGGGAATGGGAAGCAGTGCTGGACAGGGTCTGTTGTGGACATTCACTGAATTGGGCCATTATGACTTGTGTTCTTCTCTGTTTGTGTTATAATTTTATTCGATGTTCAAAATGCTAGCAAGATTATGGGTAGATTTAAGAGCTTCCAAAGCTGGGATCAGAGCTATGGAGTAAGTAGGCAAAGTTGGATGGGGCAGCTCAAGAGAGGAAAGGCTCAGGTCATGCTCTCTGGTTAACAGTAGACACTGAAATGGAGCATTTGAAAAATTCAAAGCAAAAGTGATAACCTTGAGATGAACACCTACATATAGCACTTCCATATTGATGGCTTGTATCTGACAGGAGTGTGGGTAACAAAACTTGTCTAAAGATAAATAGGAAAGAAATCTAGAGGCAAGTAGCTCAAAGCCTAGCTTTGGTCTCCACATGTTTTTGCTTCTTGGAAAATGAGAACATTGTATATTATAGCAAGGAAAGCATATGAAGAAAATGGGCTAAAGTGAAGTGGGGTTAAATAGGGATTCTTTATTTGAGGTCCATAGGTGAGAATTGGGGAGATCTGTGAAACTTTTAAAATTCCGTGCAAAATATTGTCATTTTTGTTCTTGGGAATCTCTATATTCGATTCTCCAAGGACTCCTCCCTCATAAGTTAGGAGTAGTCAAACTAGAGGGGAAAGATTTCTAATAATGAAGAACAAGAAATGTGAACCTATGATGTTCCAAATACAGACTTTTGATTTTATATTCTTGCCTTAATTTTTAAAAAAGCATACACTTCTAATCTAGCACCGCATTGGTAGTGAGAATACATAAGACCTTGTCCCCAGGGTCTGCCTTCATGAAATGTTTTCAGAGTGAAAGGACATGTGATTCTGCTTGGTTTCCTCCCGCCCAGCCCTGCCGTTGCAGAGCCACTGCCATCCCGAACCCTGAAATCCGTTGTGCGCCTACCCCTGGGCCTTAGTCTCCGCAGGAGAATGGGCAGGATGGAGATGGGCACCTGCGTGCACTAGTGATGTTTCTGTGGAAACCCTTCTCTCATGCTCTCTTCCTTGACCCTTGCTACTTACTTGGTCTGTGCTTTAGGTACTAATAAGCTTCATAAAAACAAAGAAAAGCACGCATATCTACAAACCACAAGTAGAATGTTTTACCTGGAGGTATTTCAACTCCTGTAATCCTGAAGGGATTTTTTTTAGTTTATTGTGTTCCAGGTGTATTTCTCTTATGCGTGGTATGTTAGCAAGACTCCCATTTTCAATATCTGTGATTCTGTTGTTTCCTAGGCCCAGCCTAAAAATGATATAAAATTCATCAACTCTTAAGCAGATAGTGTGATAAATTCAGCTCAAAACACAACTGAGTTAGAAATATAAACCTTTCCTATTTATATTTATATTTGTGTTCAGAGAAAGGTATTTCATGGTTTTATTTAACAGCCCTCTCCACTGTCAGAAAAATCTCTATGTAACTTATATTTTTAAAAAGGAACATTTGAAAAGTGTCATCTGCCCTGGCCGGCTTTGCTCAGTGGTTAGAGCATCGGTCTGCACACCAGAAAATGAAGGGTTCAATGCCTGGTCAAGGGCACGTACATAGATTGCAGGTTCCAGGTTCGATCCCTGGCCCTAGTCAGGGAACGTGCAGGAGGCAACCAATCAATGTATCTCTCTCATATTGATGCTTCTCTCTCTCTCTCTTTCCTCCTCCCCTCTCCCTTACAATCTCCCACTCCCTCTAAAAATCAATGAGAAAAATATCCTCACTTCTTGGGCGAGCATTTTAAAAAAAAAGCAAAGTGTCTTGTGATTCTACTTGGTGCCCTCTTTTATCACCAAGACAGAGTAGTAGCAGTTCCTTCCAGTTTTCCCTTCACACTCTCCAGTAGCATCAACAATAATCTTCATTAGGTCCCTATACACATTCTCCAGGAAATTTCATGAATATTCATCATATAGACTACCACTTACAAGTAGGATTTGGGGAACTTTTACCTTTGCAGATCTTTGTATCGTTTAAAATCCTCGAGTTCCACATTTGAAATTTTATTATAATCTAAATGAAGCTCTAATAAAGTTGATGGTAGCTCTAATGATAAGGAAAGAAATGTATGTTAGATCAAGTAAGATCAGCCTTATTGGTTATTTACTTGTTGAGATTCACATTATAGACTTAGGTAATTTTTTAGGGATCTGTTGTTGTTTTTTTAAACTTTTTATTATGGAAAATTTCAAACATATACAAAAATGGAAGCTAGTATTATGAACCACCATGCTGTTGCCAAGTTTCAACAATTATCTTAATTTTTCCAATCTTGTTTTATCTACCCCATTAGTTATGGATTATTTTTTAATTGAATTTTTGGGTGACATTGGTTAATAAAATATCAGTTTCAACTGCACAATTCTGTAATACAACATCCGTGTATTGTATTGTATTGTGTGTTCACCACTCAAAGTCAAGTCTCCTTCTGTCACCCTCTTTCACCTCCCCGCTCTTCCCCTAGTCATCACCATACTGTTGTCTGTGTCTATTAGTGTTTGTTCTTTTTGTTTGTTTGTTTTGCTTAATCCCTTCACCTTTTCATACAGCCCCCCAACCTCCCTTCCCTAATTATTGATTATTAAAAACAACTGATTTGTTTTTATTCATTTGCCTAATGATCTCAAATATATTGTTGATTTGTTCAAGTCAGTATCCTAATAAAGTTTATCCAAGTACATTTATTTGGTTCTTAAATCTGTTCTCCTATTACATTCTCCCTCTTCTATTGATTCATTTCAGATATTGATTTGTTTGAGATATGCATTTGTGAGTTGGGCTAACGACTTCCACAAGGTAGTTTATCATGGTCCTCTAGCCCCCTTACTTCTTAGGATCTAGCAGTTAGATTTAGAGTCAGACCAGATCACACTCAGAGGAGCCCTTTCCCTGATGGTCTGAGCAGTCATTAGTGCTGCTGGGTCCATTACTTCTGTAAGAACGGGAATATGGGCCGCTGTTGTTCCTCAGTGGTAGAGCATCAGTCTACAAACCAAGAAGTCATTGTTCGATTCCCGGTCAGGGCACATGCCCAGGTTTTCGGCTCCATCCCCAGTGGGAGGTGTGCAGGAGGCAGCAGATGTTTCTCTTTTATAATGTTTCTATCTCTCTATCCTCCTTTCTTCTCTCTCTAAAATCAATAAAAACATTTAAAAAAAAAGAATGGGAAAATCATGATGATTTTCCTGATTTTGTCATTCTTTAAGCATTAGGTGGAATTCTTCTCTAAAGAATTTTCCTTATTTATTTACTGTGTGATACAGTTTAACAGAAAAGGCAGCATAAATGCTCAATTCTTTCAAGAAATGAATTAGTACAATGCCCAGTGGTGACCAGTAAATTTTTTAAATATTACTATGAACACGTGGTTTTTTACTCTGTTTGATATATTTGGTCCATTACAATATTTATTCTTTTCAATTAGCAGTAGTTTCTGCATAAATCAAGAGAAGCATCTCCCTCTTTTTTAAATCCTCACCTGAGGATATTTTTCCATTGATTTTTAAAGAGAGTGGAAGGAGGGGGAGAGACAGAGAGAAACATCAATGTGAGAGAGACACCCTATTGGTTGCCTCCCACATGTGCCCTGACCAGGGCTGGGGTTTGAGCCTGCAACTGAGGTACGTGCCTTTGACCTGCATTGAACTTGGGACCCTTCAGTCTGCAGGCCAATGCTCTTTCCACTGAGCCAAACTGGCCATGGTCAGCAAACTGCGGCTCGCGAGCCACATGCAGCTCTTTGGCCCCTTGAGTGTGGCTCTTCCACAAAATACCACGTGTGGGCGCGCACGTACAGTGCGATTGAAACTTCGTGGTCCATGTGCAGAAGTCGGTATTTTGTGGAAGAGCCACACTCAAGGGGCCAAAGAGTCGCATGTGGCTCGTGAGCCGCAGTTTGCCGACCACTGAGCTAGGGCAAGAGAAGCATCTCGTAATTGCTTATTCTGCCAGTGCCACCTGGCCCATGGCAGTTACTCTGTGAATGCTTGCACCTTCTCTTCTTCAACCTGTGTGTTCTGACCCCAGGCCTCCCCAGATTAATTGAAGCTGGAATATAAGATAGTAACCAGAAAATTAAATTAGATTTTATTTTATTCTATGTCAGACCTGGTATTGTATGTAATACTTAGTATTAAAAATGTAAAGTATTATTTGTCAAATAAGGGTTTTAGTTAACTCGCTGAGAAAGGTGTTCTATTTTTCAACTCTTGCTGAAACATTTCCTTCCTATATTGGTGGCAAAGACTGATGAAGGTAGTTAAAACATCCTTATAAATATCAGTATTCTTCATGGCTGAGTTTATGTTGATTCCAGAATCTATTCTGAAATTTAAAAGTAAATAAACTAGAGAGCAGGAAAATAATTCTGAACTGAGAGTGTTCTAATTTCTTGAATTCTGATTAGTTGAACCTAATTACATTTATGAAACAACTACATACTCACTTCAATATGTAAGAGAAAAGGTTCTCTTTTCAAAGACTTTATATATTAGTTGAGCAAATGCATACAAAAATCACTAGAAAAAGTTCACAGAGTGTGCTAGCCTACTCTAGAATATTTTATAGCAAGTCAAAGAAGAGAAATATCTGCTCATGTGGAGGAGGCAGGGAAACTTCTTGGGTTTGTAGAACTTAAGGGGACTTCTCCCTAGGCCTGGAGAAGGTAGGTCACCAAAATGAAAGGTGTAGGCTCTGGAGGATAAGTGAGCAAAAGTATGAATTTGGGTAGAAGCTCATTGACTGCCAACAAATATCAGCATACTTTTATACAGGTATTTCTATTCCTGTCCTATCGTCAAACAAGCCTCTCCTCCCCTCCACACAATACCATTTATTATAAAGTAGGATTTTCCAAATGAAAAGGAAGAAAACAGTTTCACTCTCTTTATCTTAACTTGTCAGGTATGGTAAGGACTTGTTCATCCTGCCACAAGAGGCAGTGATGGTTGAATTATAACATTTAGGCAGTCTGCCTTAACATTTTGTTGTTGTTAATCCTCACCTGAGGATATTTTTCCATTGATTTTTAGAGAGAGTGGAAGAGAGGGGGAGAGACACACAGAGAGAAACATCAATGTGAGACACATCCAGTTAATGGTCATTTAAGGATGGCATTAAAAAATACGTTATTTTACACAAAGTGAACACAAACCTTTAGGAATTGAGGTCAGTTTTGCTTCTGCGATTCTGACATGGAACACTGTCAGCCCTTCAAACGCCCCTGGCTCAATCCCATTGCTTTCGAGAGGGTTTGCACTCATTTCTGTGGGGAAATGACATGACTTAGCGGGTGTTGTGTAAGGAGCCCACCCTGCAGGGATGCACATCCCAGAGAGCAGGAGCGTGCTAGGCTGTTCACTCAGCGTGTCTGCTTCTGTTTCCTTACTTCTCGGTCAGGCTCAGAAAAAAGACTGCTTTGTAGTTTGGACCACAATAACAGGTTTACCATTTTGCTTTCAATTACTAAATCAATAATTTATCATTCTCTTCCAACCATAAGCATGGTCAAGGATTCATTGTAGTAATATTACAGTAGAAAAAAGATCAGCCTTCATATAATTCAAAATATTTGTTTGCCAGTGTACATTAATTTGTTAACTAAACTTTTAAAATTATTAGTCAATAAGAATTGTTACTTGATTAACAGAAAAAATAACCAAGGAAATGCCAGTAAGTGAGGCTGTTTGGGAAGGGCAGGTACTTGGCTGAATTAAAGTGCATAAGTGAATAAGAATATTGGTTGGGAATTTTGAATGGGTGTTGAATGGGGAAATGGCATGGCTATTCCATGGGTGTAAAAGAAAAACAGAGTGGAATTTAAAATGTACAACAAAAACAATCCTTAGCTCAGTAATCTTAAAGCAGTTAATGAAAAGTTAGATGTACATTCCAGACAGTGTCTGAATGAACGTTCTGTGCTGTATTTAAGCAGTTTGTTCAGTACATTTAGAATAAGTACCACCTTTGAATTTAATGATTAACAGATTTCACTGATCAGGGAGCCGTCAGAAAACAAGAACTGTGCTACTTATTCAAGAGAGGAGCCTGGGAGCCCGTGTGGGTTACAAAGGCATCTTTCAGTGCCATACAGGTTTACATTTTATTTGATTTGTAAGTGGCTTATCTAGGTAAAGAATATTAGATTCAAAAAATGTTTAGAAATTATCAGTCTTAAAGGTAAATAAGGATAAAAATCTCTGCCTCTATGTATTACTTATCATTTCTAAATGTCTCATTTATTTGCAAAAACTTACCCAGAACATGTAAAGCATTCATCCCTTTGAATGTTTCCTTTTGTATTTTCTTAACCTTATTATCATGAATTCTGAGTTCTGCTAATGACTTAGGAAGATTAAGTGGTATTTCATTTAGTTGATTGTGGGACAAATACAATCTTCTCAACTTCTTTGTGGTTTGAAAGGCTTTGGGGTGTATCTTTGTTAGCTTGTTGTTGTTCAGGATCAAAGCCTAGAAGAAAGATAGAAAGTTGCACCATATTAGGAAGCAGATTAACCTGCCAGTATACTGAGTTGGAAGAGTGCAAAGCTTTAATGAGTGGTTTTTGTGTCTTTGGTTTATTTGAGGAGATGATGTGTTCACATGGTTGAGGCCCCTCTAGTTTCCACTTCTCTTTATGGCAGTGGTTGGTAGTATTATCTTTATCTTACCTTAGAATCGGTTCACTCTGCAGAATTCAGTTTAACCTCACTTTTGTGTTACCTACTCTTTACCATTTTCCCCAGAATATAGACCCGTCGGCATAAGCTCCTACAAAGTGCCCTCGGACGTATTTCAAATACTGGGGACATAGTGGGCATCCAGAGGAATGATTCAACCCTTTCTCAGTTCTGCGGGACGTCTCCGTGTGACAAGTCCACATCCCTTAGAGGAGACAACAACCTGATAGTAAAAACACATGGAGCAGGTGACTCTGCCTTCTCCACCGCCAGCCCCTTGTGCCCTGTGGAGGGTGTTGGCTGCTATGATCTGGGTCCCCTGGGACCTGGGAACTTCAGAACCCAAACTGGGAAATCCTTGGCAGCCAGGGCTTGTCAGTCACCCTAGTAATTATTTTCACTTCAAAATGAACGTTGCTTAATCCTTATTTTACTGCCAGGTTTTTGCAAGTGTTTCCCCAGGGGGAGGGCAGGTGGTGTAGCATTCCTTAGGCCTTTATCCCTCTCTGGCTACCCAGATCCTCCCATGCTTTCAGGCGGCAGCTCTAGGGTCATTCCTCTTATGAATGTTGTCCCTAGTCCCATTCTACAACAACCTTCCTGTGGTTTCCAGACTGAGTTAATATGCCTTTCTGTTGTTATTCATGTTGTTGGTATTGCACAGAAGAGATACAAATAAATGCTTTGACAGTTAAATCCTCTTTATTGTTATGTTTAGCTATTTCCCGGTAGGCACTTTGCTTCTCCCTTTCTGTCTCTTCTTTCAGACATCATCAGTGCTGCTAGAACTTTTACCTGAGAAAAGGTAGGGCTAGGACAGGGGTGGGCAAACTTTTTGACTCGAGGGCCACAATGGGTTCTTAAACTGGACCGGAGGGCCGGAACAAAAGCATGGATGGAGTGTTTGTGTGAACTAATATAAATTCAAAGTAAACATCATTACATAAAAGGGTACGGTCTTTTTTTTTTTTAGTTTTATTCATTTCAAACGGGCCGGATCCTGCCCACGGGCCGTAGTTTGCCCACGGCTGGGCTAGGAGAACAAATGAAACTACAGTTGTTACCAAATGGTAACGTGTCCTCCTTTCTGAATGCATGATGCCAGTTATAACTTTGTTCTCTTTTCATTTGGTTACACTGCAGTGTGCAGTCAGGCGAGGGCGGGGCGGGGGGGGGGGACAAGGGGAGCGGGGGGACATAACAACTTGATGAACCTTCACTCAACCCTTTGAGGTCAATTTAGCAAAAATTATGTCTTTCCTTCTGGTGGTGAGGAAATGGGCACAGTGCAGACAAGTGACTCGCCTGCTCTCCTGACTGACCCGCCTGCCTGCCCTCCAGTCTCCCTTCCTATCTGTGCACTTCCTGTGTCTGCACTGCCAAGAGCCCACAGGGAATGTGTGCCTCAGGCAGGTCCTCCTTCACGTCTGGGTGTGTTCCCCTCCCTGGGGAAGACATGCCCTTGTCAGAGCTTCCTAAAAGGGGGTATACGGAGTACAAATGGGGTGAGAATTTTGATGGCATGCCATCAAATGCTGCCCCAGCAAGTCAGGTGAGCAGGTTGTCTCCAGGTGATTTGTACTTTCAGGGTTGGCTTTCATATAACTAGAGGCCCGATGCACGAAATTCATGCAAGAGTAGGCCTTCCTTCCCCCGGCTGCCAGCACCAGCTTCCCTCTGGCACCCAGAACCCTCCGGCTGCCTGCAGGCAGGGCTTCCTCCGGAAGGATGTCCGGTCTAATTAGCATATTATGCTTTTATTATTATAGATTCCAAAAGGGGCAGTTACAGAGCCCTACCCAGTGTAGCTCTGGCTTCTAGGGAAGGCCAGACAATGAGAAAAATAGAGCCTTTTAGAAGCAGCCACTATGATGAGTGTGGCTGTGACAATAGGCTGGAGGTGACCTGTGAGCGCATGTGTGTGTGTGTAAGGATCTCACTCACTCTCTAATGCTGTGTTGTTCTTGTGTAAGAACCACGAAGCTAAACAAGTAGCTGAAGCATAATATAGAGAATTCACAGGATTTCTAAAAACATTTTTATTCTCTTTACACACAGGTACTGATGACACTGTAATTAAATAAATGTTTTGAGATATGTAATGTGCTCACAGGTCAAGTATAAAACATGTGCTCTGCAGCAGTACTTTGTCCAGTCTGGAAACACTGCACTGGTGGCAACCATAGTGAATGGCTGTATGCTGGCACTAACATGGACTCACTCATCTGGTCTCAATGACTGTTCTGAATTCCACCCCTTTTACACCTGGGCTGGGCTTAGAAGGTAAGCTGCCTTCCCAGTGGACACTTCTGAGGGAGCCAAGATTTGAGCACAGTTGTGCCTTACTGTAGAGCACTGCACTCACCCTCCAACACAGTGCCCCCTCGAAACTGCGCCCTAAGAGACCATCAAGGCGCCTAAGATGGCTTTGCCGTCTTCTTATTCTTCCTTCCCACACCTTGACAAGACTACATGTGGAAGAAGTCCCTGGAATACTCCTAAAGTGCTGACAAATTAAGTTTAAAACTTTTTATGGTTTTGGTATTAAATATGACATTAAATATTCTTGTGGTCATATAGTTGAAAATAGGTTAAGAAATGGTAGAAGCATTCATAGGCTCTATTTCCAACTTATGAGGGTAGAATGATGGCCTTGCCATCTCCACAGTCTCTGTGGTCTGTCCTGAACAGGCAGACTGGATGGATCCTGGGTGGAATCCATTGTGCCATTTCTGTTTCTGACTGTCTTAATATTTAAGTGACACCTTGGTTATATGATAAATATATGCTCTTCCAGTTTCTCTGTCCCTTTCTCTCTCTCTCTCTCTCTCTCTCTCTCTCTCTCTCTCTCTCTCTCTCTCTCTGTCTCTCTCCCTCTCTCTCTCAAACTGTGGTATGTATGGGCTTAACCACATCTGAGCTGTCTGCATGGTACATTTGAAAGGCCCCAGGAGCCCAGATGTTGGAAGTGCAGAGAAGAGACTGACTTTGCAGGGGGCTGACCTGGCTCCCTTCCAGGCAGGTTTGGGATGAGGACTGAGCAAGAGAGCCTACTAGAGAGCACCCCTCTTGGTGCCTAGGACAGGACCAGCCTGATCTTTTAGCTGAAGGAGGTACCAGGCTACTTGGATGGCAGCAGGAGCCATGTGGGCGTGGTGCCTCTGCCTTCTCCTCTATCTTCACTCCAGCGCAGCATGAGGATGGGGAAAGTAGCCTGGAAGAGCAGAACTGGCTGAGCGCCGTGCTGAGGGGAGAGGGACACCCTATGACAGTGCGGAGTCAGGCTCTCCCCAAACTTAATTGCAAATTAAATTAGAAATTTTACTTGCCAAAACCTAGAGTCTCAAAATGTAAAAATTAGAAATAAAAATCTTTTAAATCTTAGAAAATGAAAATGTTAATAAGTACAGTAAAGATTTTTTAAAAAAATCTTTCAAGGTCTAGAGAAAAAAGCCATGAAAATATATATTGTCATTTAGATATATTGCATGTGGCACTGTTAGACATTTATGGTGCCTTAAGTCAATTGGTTTGGGTACCCATTTCGTTAACACTGTATGCTAAAAAGTTCCTGTAAATACTCATAATGTTATTCATGTTAGTGTATAGTGACTGTGACTACCTAAATAGATCATAAGCTCATTTAACGACCATTTAGTTAATTCTTATCCCACTGCCTTTCACCTGATTGTTTTCAGTAAACATCAGTTGAATTAAATTTATAATTTTTCATTAACCAGAACACCACTGAATAGCCAAGTTTCTGTTCTCCTTCACGCAGAAAAGTTAGACTTACTTACACAAAAACAATACGAGGATTATTTTAGCAGTGATAGAGATTTTCACGTAAATATTTGAAAATATGAGCATATATTCTTACATAAAGTGAAGTGAGTCCTTTAAAATCATTTTCTTTGATTTCCTTAATTTTATTGTTTTGAAGGTCAACCATTCGAGTATCCAATGGAATGTTGCTTGGGACAGAGGACAAGCCTGAGAAATAAACAAACGTTAGATGTACACTCTTTGCTTAGAGGAGATGGCTGATATGTTAGGCTGTGCACTTGTTAAAGTCCATGGTTACCATTAATAACAGATGACTTAACATGTAACGTATGACAAAAACATTGTGTTTTGGAAAGGCCTAGACCTTTTCCAGTCATTTATCTTTACGAGATGTCTGGCTGGTCCAGCCGTCACCGCTGGACTGCTGCCTGGGGCCCTGGCCTGGAAGAGGCTCTAGGGAGGCTAGCTTCTGTGGGTGCACTTTGACTGAGGAACATTCTAGTTCTTTGTAAATTTTTGGTATGTTGTGCTACTAAATTGGAGCCTATGGGTTTTGATCATTTTAAGAAACTACATCTTCTTTGTGTAGGTACTCAATAAATATTAACTCAATTATTTTTAAAAAGGCTTAAATGATTTTTCCCTCTTGAATTAAAAAACAAAAAACAGCTCTAGCCGGTTTGACTCAGTGGATAGAGTGTTGGCTTGCAGACCAAAGGGTCCCAGGTTCGATTCTGGTTAGGGCTGGTGCAGAAGGCAACCTCTCTGTCTTTACCTCCCTCTCCCACTCTTCCACTCTCCCTAAAAATCAATGGAAAAATATCCTCGGATGAGGATTAAAAAACAACAACAAAACAAAAAAACTAGCAGAAAATTACCAGGAACTGTAATGGTGCATGTCTTCCTTACTTATTTTGCTTTTTCTAGATGGCTGAACGTACCCAACCCTGCTCATTGTCAGACTTTCCATACAGTAGTTATCCTGATGAGTATGGGGTCTTTTATTTTCCTCATATTTTATTGTTCAAATGTAACATGTAGAAAAGCTGAAAGAATTTTACAGTGAAAACCCATATTCTTTTTTTACCGTCAGCATTTTACTATACAAACTGTCCATCATTTCATCTTCTTTTCTGCATTTTAAAGGGAGTTTTGGATGTTAGTACAGTCAGTGGAGCTATCCTTACTCCTGAAGGGCAGTGTTACATTTAATAGCCTCGCTGAGGACTTCAGTATCTAAATCTTGTGACTATGAATAATTTCACAGCCTTCTTTCCTTACTTTAAGGTTGACAACTCTTTTAAGAAGTTGGACCATAGATAGGAAAAGGGAAAAGGGGTTGCTAACGTGATGGGCTAACAAGTTAGCATTTTGTTAGATGATTCTGGTTTGAGAAAATGAAGTGGAAGGTCTTACAGGAAGCTGGGCGTTCTGCAGAAGGGCCTGGTACCACGGGTGCTGACAAGCTTCCTCCCACCCTGCCTCTGATGAAATTAGGAGGGCTGAAAAGAATTCCATGTTCTGAGGGAGAAGAGTGGCAGGTACCCAAACGCTTTTCGTTGTCAGTGTCATGGGGAGGTGCAGTGTCTGCTGCTAATGGTGAGGTGTCATATTAAGGTCTGTGCCAGTACAGATTTCATTCAGTAGATTTTTATTTTATAAGCTAATGTTCAGGGGAACACTATTTGCAGATAGCTGTCTGTCTGGAGGCTGGTGGTTTGCAGCTCTCTGATGACAGGCTTGTCCTGGAGCAGAGCTGGGGAGCGGCTAGGAAGGCCTTGGCCTAAGGATGCCGAGCTGACAATGCGCATCCTCATAGTCCTAGCCACGGTGAGCCAGCCCAGTTCACACCCAGTGGTGCCAGTGTTTCTTGCCTGGGATGCAGCTTAGAAATGACAGTACATTCTGATATTTCCTAACTATAGCCGTTTCTCATGACAGGGTCTGTCTCAGCCTCTGAGTGTCTGCTTTCTGTTGCTCTTCCACACTCTTGCTGCCGTGCTTCCAGACTGCTTTTCTCAAACATCACTTCATCTTATCATCCCCATCACAGCAATGCCAAAGGTAGAGCTTAAAAATCATTTCTTTCTAACCTATATATTCCATTAAGATTTTCCCACTGTTCCTAGTTCATAATCTTAACGAATGCTTTTTGTTCACCTCTCGTACTGTCCTTTAGTAGCACACTTGTTAAAGTCTCTGGAGTGGATTGCAACAAGCTTTGGCCAGTCGCCAAGTGCCATAGCCACAGGACGAGGCACCAAGTGCGCAGACGCACTCTGCCAGTGGCTCTGATGGTCCTGGCCTCTGTGGAGGGGTGCTAGACCTTGGCTTCCTGAAGTGTGACACATTTGAGTCACCCCTCTTTTGGAAATAGCTGAATACAGCAACTCTTCATGTAAATCCTATCACATCCTCTTTTTGAGCAGGGTCTGAGTGTGCCCCTCTATTTGAGAACACATTAAAGTATTAAAAAAATAAAATAGCAGAGAATTACACATTTTTAACAGACTTTAAAAAGTAATTTAGTTCAGCCACTTCTTGTATAGACACTTCTATACTCAAATCACTAAAAACAAATAGGGAATTGTCTTTAAATGAGACTTCACAACTCTGTAACCTGTTCATTGTTCTGGACAGTTGATTAGTTTTTTAGTGTAAAGTTTTACTAGAAAGCACAATCTCAACCTTCTGGTACCCTAAGGTGAAGAAACTGCAGTAACATCCATTCCTTCTGAAGGAAATGAAATTGAAGCATTTTGGTTCAAATTTGGGTAGAGAAGTAAATGTTTTATATATGAAATTCTCATGGTTTTCCTCTGATTTTCTAGATTTTTAAAATAAGTTTGCATGTACTTTGTGGTTTGTTATACTTTTCAAAAATTAAATTTTGTCAGAATAGCATTGTTCTCCAAAACACGTTGACATGTTCTTACCTAGATCAGAACAGTGCACAACTCTTGAGTAGCATTGGCATCCAAACGGACATGTTGGAAGCAGATCGAATGGGAAGAAGGGGTTAATTGGCTCTCTTGTTGGAAAAAGAGAGTTGTCAACATCACCGTCACCATCACCTTCATCTTCCATGTCCTTCAGCATCATATTCTTCAGCGTCATGTATGAAGGACGAAATAAGGGTTTGGCAGAGCACAAAGCCAAGAAAACCAGGAGCACACACTCCTTCATGTTGTCTTGTGGACAGGGCCAGTCTAAGACTAAGTAGACATTGAAGATGAAGTTAACAGTGAAACACAATTCTGCAACTGAACTTGTCTCAGAAGTGCCATTCTTGTCCACCCGAGAGTAAATTTTGCAACCTTTTAGAAAGCAATTCAGCAGTATGCATTCAAAACTTTAAAAAGATCTTTGTTTTTCATCCAGTATTTATGCTTTTAGAATCTAATCTCAGGAAGCAATGCTAATGTGCATAAAGATGTTCATTATAGAATTATATATGACTAGAGTCCTGGTGCACAAAATTTGTGCATTATAGAATTATATATGACTAGAGTCCTGGTGCACAAAATTTGTGCACTTGGGGCAGGGCGTGGTCCCCTCAGCCAAGCCTGTGGCGCCTTGCAGTCCAGGAGCCCTCAGGGAATGTCTGAGGGAATGTCCCCTTAAGGGGAGCGGGCCTAAGCCAGCAGTCGGACATCCTTAGCACTGCCGCAGAGGCAGGAGAGGCTCCTGCCACTGCCACTGTGCTCGCCAGCCGTGAGCCCAGCTTCTGGCTGAGCGGCGCTCCCCCTGTGGGAGTGCACTGACTACCAGGGGGCAGCTCCTGCATTGAGCGTCTGCCCCCTGGTGGTCAGTGCGTGTCATAGCAACTGGTCATTCCACCATCGGGCAAAACCGATTCCCTGACATCCCCCGAGGGGTCCCAGATTGTGAGAGGGTGCAGGCCAGGCCAAGGGTCCCCAATGGTGCACAGTCGGGGCTGGGGAGGGACGCGGGAGGTTGGCCAGTCGGGGAAGGACCGCAGGAGGGCTCTAGGTTATGTCTTACTCTGTCCCGATCGGCTGGACCCCAACAGCAAGTTAACCTACCGGTTGGAGTGTCTGCCCCCTGGTGGTCAGTGCACGTCATAGCAACTGGTCCACCGGTCGACTGTCTGCCCCTTGGTGGTCAGTGAACATCATAGTGAGCAGTTGAGCAGCCTTAGCATATCATTAGCATATTACACTTTGATGGGTTGAACCACTGACCTGATGACCGGACACTTAGCATATTAGGCTTTTATTATATAGAATAGCAAAAAATTAAAAATGGCTAAAGGGAAATAGTAAAGTGAAATATGGTATATTCTTGAAATACTTTGTAACCTATAAGGTATTTTCACAGCCCCAGCCGGCTTGGCTCAGTGGATACAGCGTCAGCCTGCGGACCGAAGAGTCCCGGGTTCAATTTCCGGTCAAGGGCACATGCCCAGGTTGTGGGCTCAATCCCCAGCAGGGGGCATGCAGGAGGCAGCCAATCCATGATTCTCTCTCATCATGGATGTTTCTCTCCCTCTCCCTTCCTCTGTCTGAAATCAATAAATATATATTTTTTAAAAAGATATTTTCACAGATGTTTAAAATTATGAAATATTATTTTTAAAGGAAAAACAAATATAAAAATTTATACTTAGCAAACAAACAAAAACCCCGACACAAATATATCTAATTGATGATAATCTCTGGGTGGTAGAATGATGAATGACTTCTTGTGTCTTTTTCTTTTTTTACTTTTATAGTGAACAGTAAGTGCAACTTTTAAAAAAAATTGATTTTGAGAGACAGAGAGGAAGGGAGAGGGAGAGAGAGAAGCATCAGTGTGACAGTGACACAGAGGTCAGCTGCCTCCTGCATGCCCTCCATTGGGGGTCAGGGATTGAGCCTCAACCTGGGCAGGTGACCGGGGATGAAACCAGCTACTTTTGAGTGCACAGGACAATGCCCAGCCAACTGAGCCACACATCTGGGGTTGATAGGAAATTCTTTTTTTTTTTTTTAAATATATTTTATTGATTTTTTACAGAGAGGAAGGGAGAGAGATAGAGAGTTAGAAACATCGATGAGAGAGAAACATCGATCAGCTGCCTCCTGCACATTTCCCACTAGGAAAGTGCCCGTAGCCCAGGTACATGCCCTTGACCGGAATCGAACCTGGGACCCCCCAGTCTGCAGGCCGACGCTCTATCCACTGAGCCAAACCGGTTTCGGCATGGAAATTCTTTATGTTAAAACCAAGGATGTTTTCTGGCAAATTTTTCTCTCTTTACTAATTTTGCCTTCTATTAGCCATGTAAAATTAATCTTATATTTTTGTATTCTTATGTTCTGGTTACTTCAAAAGAGAAGTCAGGCGAACCTTGATTCCACAAGGAACTCACCATTTACAGCAGGGTGGGGAACCTTCTTTCTGCCAGGGGCCATTTTTATATATAAAACATCATTCATGGCCACACAGAATTATCAACTTAAAACTAACCTGCTATATTTGGTCAAACATTTAATTAACTCACCCCTAATGCTTTGGCAGGCCCAGACCAAATGATTTTTTGGGCCTATGGCCCTTGGACCAGACGTTCTCTACCCATGATTTACACCCCATCTGAGATGATACAGACTTGATAAAGTACAAGTGATTGTCGACCCTAAACCTTAAGTCTGTTTATCAGTAGAAAAATATGGAATGTCCAGGAGGGAATACTGCATAGTAATGTTTTCCCCCTATTATTCAGAAAGAATATAAGAGAATATTCTCATTTAATATGATGTGACTTTTAGTTGTTTGTCCTTATTTTAAGTTTTGAGTGTATTAATATGGCTTAGGCTCTTGCTTGATTAGTTTTGAAGGTATTTATATTGTGTTACTTATAAAACTAAAATTTGTCTTGTTCTTTGGAAGACTCAGTATTTTCCCAATATAGACCAGTTTTGCCAGAGTTTCTTACTCATGGAGAGCTCTGGATTTTGGTTTCAAGTTTCCCTTGATCAGAATAATATTTGGAATGTGATTTCTGTGCTGATCCTGGTATTAACGGAGCTGTGGCACATAGAGGCTCCTCCCTGGCCCTCTTTGCCTCTGATGAAGCCGAGGCCAGCCTTCTCACTCCTGCACTGCCCACCTACTGTGTGGCTTTTGCCAAGTCCCAGGCCCACAGTGACTTCCAGACAGTAGTAACCAAACTGTCCGAGGAGAGGCCAGGCTGAGAAGTTTGCCCAGATTCCCAGGGTTGACAACAGACCTAAGAAATGTCTTTCTGAAATTGCAAAGGCTCCTGTTTTCCACTTCAGTGTTCCACAAACTTGGAATGGAAAATTTGTCTAAGTGAAATGGTATTTCCTGTCAGACACTATTATTAGGGAAATACGTTATTGCTTTTAAATCCCATGCTTGGCAGCTTTTCCCTTTGGCTGAAATATTTATATCAGTTCACAAGTGCCAGTATATCAATGTTACATAACATATTCTGCACCTTCAGAGGTGGAATCCAGACTAAATTCAGGTGTAAACCAGGTCAGTTAAACATCCAAATATGCATTTGGAATCTTATTCACAGCACCTTTTGGTCATGGAAACTGATACTTTTAGAGACTAGACTTTCCTTAAAGAAACAGTTAACTTTACCTTAGAAGTATAAATAACATCTGATAAAAGAACTTGTTGGCTGCTTTTCCAATTTTTGTCCATCAGTTTTTCAATGCCTTCTAGTAACCTAGCTGCTGTCTTAAAAAGCAAAAACTTCTTCTTCATTTTTCTGCCGTTCCCTATGGTTCCTTAAGACTTGTGCTTATAAATCAATCTGTTTTTTCTCAAATCTTAGATCAAGTATAAAATATTCTGTTTTAATATTTTTAATATGTAGTCACTAGTTGTAATAGAGGCCTGAATGTCCCCTCATCTTCCCAGCACTACACAATGTTGTGAAATATGGGAAACAAAATATCAAGATGCTTTTGCATATGTGTGGGCTTTGGATTTACTTTTTTAAACTATTCAGTGATTCTTGGTGGGATTAAGTTTTAAAAGTACTTTATATTTTTTAGAGAGATCTAGACCCCTCAGGTTTCTCTGTGATTTAATCCTACACATGTGGCCACCGTTCCTGGTTGTCACACCTCTGAGTAGGTTAACAAGAAAGAATGCTCTGCTCTATTTAAATTATGAGGAAATAGAATACCAAACACATTGTTTGATTTTCTTAAATCTAAGATTTAATACAAAATTTACTTTGGGATGGGACAAAAGAAAACTTTGTTTTAAATTCTGACTTTACAGATTTTTGTGAAAAGAAGTTCCTAATTTTTTATGTTGAATATAGAGCTAGTTAAACTGTTGCTGATCATTATTCTTTCTTGAAATTATATGGATTTCTATTTTTACTGTACAGTGCCATTTCATCACCTAAGGATAAGGAAGATATTTATCAAGGGAAAATATGAACATTCAAATGTGTAACTAAAAATGAAATTTGAATAATTCATATATTTTTAAATACATTAGAAAATATAGTTTTACATTTCAAAAGAAATATTTACTATTTCATTTAATGTATTTGTGATATTCTCAAACTTCCTTATCATTAATTATTAAGGTAATATTATTTTCCTAAAAGAAGATACAGATGTTTGTTTAAATGATTTTTTACAATTAACTTTGTTAGCATTTATAGTAAAGCACAATGATAGTTTTTCACTTAGCTGTAAAAAAAAGTCACAATTATATTGAAAATAAATTCATTATATGTAAAACAAAAAGCTAGAGTTATTTTAGGTTGCTATGTAATTAAGTACTGATTTTAAAGAAATTAAACAAACTTTAAACTTTATCCTATAATTTATAAGCATTTATGTTAATAATATTAATGTCCCCTTAGTATCGACTATAAGGTAATTGTCTACTGGTACATGAAAAAAACCCTCATGAAAACATACCTTGTAAGAAGAGAGCAAGTCCTCAAGAAAGTCGAGTTCCCCAGCATGTGCCACTTCTCTGCAGGGATGTCCTCATGTACACTGCAAGGAGAGGAGGTGTCACATGTACAGAGGACCGTGTGGCTGCCCCTGGGGTAAGCTGCTTCCACAGATTAGCCCATGTTTGTGCCGAGAAGCAAGATTAAAGCTTGTTACTGCTCATGTGTTTTCCATCACTGTTTGTATTGTAGCCAAGACTTCTAGCTAAACTCTAGACGTCTACTGGAAGATTCTGAAGAAAAAGAGTGCTTAATAATACATGGCAGCTGGCCACTGAAAGTACATGAAGTCATTCAAGAAATCCTGATTTGAAAAAATATTTTATGAAATTCTTAAAGGAATGCTTACAAATTACAAATTTAAAAATTACCCTATATAGTCCAACAAAATATTTATCAACCTTAGTAAAGAAGATAAACATTATTGAAGTATAAACCCAAACTCCAAGTGTATCTGAGACAGGAGCCATGCTGTTGTTTCCTTCTGTTGACGAAAGCTACCGCAGAGAACATACTTCTCAAGATTTCCTTTCAAAGCTTTTAACCCTCCTACAGGCATGCTGGGAACTGCAGAGCAGGCCCCGTTAGTGCCCCAGGTCCCAGCCTGCGTGTTCTGATATGGCATAGACACCTGGATCCAGGTGACACCTGCTTGGATTTTCCCTTTTCCGGAGAGTATCAGGTGTTTTTTAGGGAGGACTCTGGAGCAGAAAGATGTCATTCTCGGAGAAGAAAGGCACTGTTAGCATACCCTTTCCCACTTACCCTGAGAGAATGCCCAATTCCTACATCAAGCAAGGCGCATCCTTCCAGAGAGAACATTGTCCTCCATCCGCTGAGAAAACCCTCCAGTGCTGCGATGCTGGGGTCCTGGCGCTGCCCGGGGTCCTGGCGTGCAGGCCTGTTCGCACAGTGAGCCTCCAGTCAACTGTTTGTTCTCCTGCTGTAAAGATCTGACCATCTTCTCCCTCCTCCCAGAGAAATGGCAGCTCCAGCCAGAGAGAGAGAGAGAGAGAGAGAGAGAGAGAGAGAGAGAGAGAGAGAGAACGAGAACTGTGGCTCAGGTGTGTCGGGTGGCCAGCCCCACCCAAATAAACTACCGTTTCTTGGGCCTGGAGGTGGACCGTCCCACACACAGGCCCCAGGAGCCGCGGCTACCTGAGGGTGGCGGCTTCCGGTTTCGTGAGAATGCTTATGTCCCGTTGATTCAGTTATGTGTAGTTCAGACATGGCTCTTGTTTTTGAACTAAACATGTTACCTTGATGAACTGGGAAATCGTGAAAGTTGAAGGGATTTTATTAACCTGAGTTCCTGAGGCCCTTGGGCATAATCATATTTGTTATGTACAATGTTTTATTTTTTAACTTTTAGCTGAAGTATATATGACAAAATATAAGCACATTATAACGGTACCGCTCAACTTCACAAACTGCACCCTGAGCAAAACCGCAGCACGGCCAGAGCCTTCCCAGGCCCAGAGGCCTCCTGGCTCCACACGCAGCCCTTCCTGGCGTCACGGGTGCAGGGCGGCCAGGCCGTGCTTTCTCTTCTGTATCTGCTTTCTTCATTCAGCGTTAGGTTTTTGAGACCCCTCCGGGTCCTTTTGGTTAGCAGTTATTTGTTCATTTTCATTATTGTATGGTGTTCTATTGTGTGAATATGCCACAAATTACACACTTGATATATAGTCAATGGGTTCTTTCCCATTTGTAGTGCGGCTATGAACATTCTTTGTCTGAGGCTCATGTGTATGAAGTTTTGTTATGTGCAATTGCTGTATTTAAAAGTTCCAGCTTCTCTTGAAAAGTAAAGTTTTGTCAGTGTGTGCCACCTCCTTTTACCAGGCACCGCTGGGCTGGGGTGGAGTAGCAGCTCTTCCTCTCGGTGTGCCCCACTCTCTGCTTGGCCTCTGGAGAGTGTCCATGCCGCTCTCCTTTCAGGCCTGTCCTCTGCACAGCTCTTCCAGGTGGGTTTCTGCCTCTGCCTGCAGAGCTGGGAGCACTGTGGGAGGTGGTTTTTGTAAAGGTGTGTTACAGCCATTTTCTCTCCCCTCTCGTGAGCCCTAAGCATATCTTCCTCCAGCATCCAGCTTCGCTCTGGGCAAAGGTCTGGAGAATGATGCTGGTGGTGGTGCAGACGGTTTATTCATTCTAATCTGCAGAGAGTGTGGCTAGGGACCCCTCCACGGCACAGACCCTCCATAGTCTGGGGACTGCACCTCACGGCTGTGGAGATGGCCCAGCAGGTGTGGATGCCATTTGGAAAGACCCGAAGCTTCCCCCACAGCTCCGCAGGCATTCCAGACGCTGCAGTGTGCCTCCTCTTCCCTGACAGTGAGAAGCAAATGTCCTGCTGGGCTTCCTGTCAGGGCTCTGTGGAAGGGACCCATCCTTCCCACATGTTTATTTGTATTGTTTGGTTTTGCTTCATCAGGCTTTGCTCTAAATATCGGAGAGTTACTTTTACTATATCAAACAATATTGTTAGGAATCATGAATAACCAACATGTTATTACATGGTAAACAGGAAAATAAATTACAAAACTGAAAATGTAATAATCTCTGTACTAATATTTTATGAACACAGACATGAATTGCTATAAAAGAAACTTCAAACACAAATTTATTGGATGGCCTGATATATTCCATCCATGTAAATCCTATCTAATAAAAGAGAAACATGGTAATTGGCATACGACTGCTACCCTTCCCATTGGCTAATCAGGGCGATATGCAAATTAACTGCCAGCCAAGATGGCGGCCAGCAGCCAGGCAGCTTGAAACTAACATGAGGCTTGCTTGCTTCAGTGACGGAGGACTCCAACGTTCCCCGCCTGGCGCTGCAGGCCTCTGAGCTGGCAGTTTGAAACATAGTTACAAAAATAGAAGCTAAACAAAACCCCAGAAACCAGCTTTCAGCTAGCCGGGATCTCAGACCTGGAGTTGATACAGAGTTTCGATTGTAGAACCTAAACAAACCAGATACCTGCTTTCAGGAGCGGAGGCCTAAGAGCTGGAGCCTCAGAGCTAAAGCTGACTCAGAATAAAAAAAAAAGAAAAGAAAAAAAGGAGCAGTTGGGAGCTTCAGTCCCAGCCTGAAAACAGCCCTCAGCCCCTCACCCAGACTGGCCAGGCACCCCAGTGGGGACCCCCACCCTGAAGGGTGTGTGACCAGCTGCAGACAGCCATCATCCCCTCATCCAGGCTGGCCAGGCACCCCAGTGGGGACCCCCACCCTGACCCGGGACACCCTTCAGGGCAAACCAGCCAGCCCCCACCCATGCACCAGGCCTCTATTCTATATAGTAAAAGGGTAATATGCCTCCTGGCACCGGGATCAGCGTGACAGGGGGCAGCGCCCATACCCCCTGATCGCCCTGCGGCTCTGTGTGTGACAGGGGGCAGGGCCACAACCTCCCCATCGGCCCTGCTCTGTTCCTGACAGGGGAAGGCGCCCCAAACCCCTGATCAGCCCTGCTCTGTGCCTGATAGGGGGAGCTCCCCAACCTCCTGATCGCCCTGCGGCTCTGTGTGTGACAGGGTGCGGCACCCCAACCCCCCCACCCCACGGGCCCTATTCTGTGTGTGACGGGGTAGAGCCATAACCTCCCCATCGGCCCTGCCCTGAGTGTGAGAGTGGCGGTGCCCCAACTCCCTTATCCGCCCTGCTCTGTGGGTGATAGAGGGCGGCGCCCCAACCACCCCACTCCACAGGCCCTGCTCTGTATGTGATGGGGTAGAGCCATAACCTCCCCATTGGCCCTGCCCTGAGTGTGCAAGTGGAGGCGCCCCAATTCCCCAATCAGCCCTGCTCTGAGCCTGACCAGGGGCTGCACCTAGGGATTGGGCCTGCCCTCTGCCACCCGGGAGCAGGCCTAAGCCAGTAGGTTGTTATCTCCTGAGGGGTCCTGGACTGCGAGAGGGCACAGGCCGGGCTGAGGGACCCCCCCCCCCCCGCCCGAGTGCACAAATTTTTGTGCACCGGGCCTCTAGTATAAAAATAAATTGCTTAAGCCAAGTGCATTTATAATTTTTAAGACCCTTTCCTGACCATCTCCTCCTGTTTAAATCAAGTGGTCCAAGCCCAAAATGAGCTGGAAAAGACCTCAGATACCATCTCATTCAAGTTAAGAGTCCAATGCCTATGGATTAGAGGTGCGCCTTTGGAGCGCAGTGTCACTTGGGTTGACTTTGTGGTGTTCAGCAGCCGGTATCTGGTGTCTCCTCTTCTGTGCTCACCTTCTAAGCACGTTGGAATAGATTGTGTCACTCTCATGTGGTCAGAGCTACCAGGAACCTGTCGGCCTGTTCCTTCTTTGTGAGTGATGTGAGTGCTATGGAGAAAAGCAAAATGGGACGGGCAGGGTGGTCAGTCAAAGAGAAGCCCTGAGGGCTGTGCGGGAAAGTCTTGCAAATAAACACATAGTTTAAGAATGTTCTAGGGTTAGGCCATTGACTCCTGGGATATGCCGTATTTTTCCGTGTATAAGACGCTAATTTTTTCTAAAATCATTAGACTGAAAATCGAGGGGCGTCTTATACACGGAAGTCAGCTAAGGAGGGAGCCTCATAGGTGCATCACTGCCCACACTTTGTCAAACAGGCTTCCTCCAATCACTAGCCTTATTGTTGCTGACATCAGCTGATGCCGAATTTGGAGGTGGAGGTGGAAAGTGCACAGGTGCAACAGGAACCTGAGTGTTCTGAGCCCATAAAGATGTCAAAAAATAAAAAGATAAATACCAGTAAACAGTTGTCTTACTCTGCAAAATTCAAACAGAATGTAATCAGCTGTGCAAAAGACCATGGAAATAGAGCTGCAGAGAGACAATCTGGACCTCCTCCCGCTGAGTGTAGGATCAGACAGTGGAGAAAACAGGAAGAACAACTCCTTAAGATGCCAAAAAAGAAGAAGGTCTTAAGAGGAAAACCAGCAAAATGGGCAAACTTGGAGCAGAGGCTTAAGACTTGGATTATGGAGCAGCGCCAGAGAGGCTTATGTGTGTCAGCCACGCTTATTCAAGGTCAGGCAAGAATGTTTGCAAGCGAAATGAACATTGTTGGTTTTACAGGAAAGGCAAAGTGGTGCTTCAGTTTCATGAGGAGAGAAGAGTTGGCCATGAGAACACGAACAGGTTAGCTCAGAAAATGCCACCAGTTTATGAGGATGATCTCACATACATACACAGTGACTCAGAAGACAGCAGTGACACAATAGAAGTTGGAGAAAGTGATGTGCCTGGAACTAACAGTGATGAAGAAGAGAGCAGTGATGCAACAGAGGCTGAATAAAGTGATATGCTGCATAATGTAGTACTGGTATGTGAACATTACCTGCGGTAATTACTAAATAAAATGTGTTTTGTTTTATTTTTCAAATACTGATTTCTTAATTTTGGATTGGAAAAGTGGGGGTCATCTTATACACAGAAGAATATGGTAAAGAACGTGTGTTCTTTATGCATAACATAAAGATTGTATATAGCACGCATTCACAGGTTTCTGAAAGGAATGGCTTTGATTTTCTGGATGGTGTTTTCTGGGTGGTGTGGAATGCTCAGGTATCCTTCAGGGTGGACCAGGCGGCTCTGTGGTTCATAATGAATTGATGATATACTGCAGGTCATGGCCCATGGGCAGGATGGAGGCTATAAATGTGTTTTGTTTGGAGCATATGGTGTTTTTTAAAACCAGGAAATTTTATATCAAATCCAAATTTACAGAATATCTTCCAAAATCAGTCTGACAAAGTCAGCTCTTAATTCCTGTGCGATTCCAACTCAGGGCAGTGATGTCCTTCACATGGGCCTCCCTCCCTTCTGTCGCCTGTGCCCTTGAGCACTCACTTCTGTTATGCACAGCTGAGGGAGATTTCCCTCTGAAAACAAATTTATGCCATAAATTGTCATTTAGAATGAAGTAAGTTTATGAAGAATGAAGGTCTTATACAGTTTAGTTTATAATATTATGTGGGTTTATAATATTTTAAAATTATGCCTGAAAAGTCAGTTTGTTTTGAAGAATGGTTACAAGTAAAGGTTTTGTTTTAAATAAATTGCCTAGTTTGTTCCACTGAGAAGACTTGGGAGCAGAGAGGGTGTCTGACTTCTGGGTGTGTGTTAGGGACTGTTTCCCACTAGAGGGATCAGGTCAGGCCAGGAAAGTATGGGTCATGCATGAAGCATCTCGGCATGCCAGCAGGCATGAACGTGCACAGAGATTACTACAGTTGTGTGAACAGAACATAGAAACTGGGAAGGGAGTTAACACGCACAGACGAATAAGGGCGGCAGTGGATTACAACATGTCAGATGCAAAATCTTTTGTATAATAACAAGAGAAAAGTGTCAGAGCTCCAGGAGAAGCATGCTGACTGGTGAACACAGGAGGACAAAGTCCCTGCTGTGGCTCCACCCCGGGCAGGCACATGCACAAGCCAGCCAGTGAGTGCATGAGTAAGTGTTACACAAGATCGATGTTTTTCTCTCTCTAAAATCAATAAATAAAAATTTGAAAAAGAAAAAATCACCTCTGTGTACCCTCCAGTATAGTAATTGATTAAGGCAAGGTAATTAATGAAAGCTGAAACCACTAAGTGAAAGGATATGGATGGCAAGATATTCACAGAGATCCAAAGTCTTACCTTGCAGATTATCTCTTAGCTAGATGCCTGGTGCATGAAATTTGTGCAATTGGGGGGAGTCCATCAGCCCAGCCTGCACCCTCTCACAGTCCGGGACCCCTTGCAGTCCGTGACCCTCTTGTTCCTTACCGCCCACCTGCAGCGGAGGTGGGAGAGGCTCTCCCCATCGCCACTGTGCTCGCCAGCCGTGAGCCCAGCTTCTGGCTGAGTGGCACTCCCCCTGTGGGAGCACACTGACCACCAGGGGACAGTTCCTGCACTGAGTGTCTGTCCCCTGGTGGTCAGTGTGTGTCATAGCGACTGGTTGTTCTGCCGTTCAGTCGATTTGCATATTAGGGTTTAATATATAGAATTACAAGGTGATAAAGATTCCACCTTACCTTAACATTTCAGCATTGCCACTAACAGGCCATCCCGGCATTTTGAGCCTCCTGTTATGATGCAAAAAGAAGCATGTGACATCACCTATGTAGGATTCTTTCCAAAAATGTTTTAACTAAATTTAATCTTGAGGAAACAATTGGGCAAATGCAGATTAAGTGACATTCTACAATATAGCTGACTTGGACCCTTCAACAAAGTTAAGGTGTGAAACAGTCACATAGGCAAGAAATTGCTATTCTAGAGAAGATGAAAGGATCAGGATGTGAGCTCGATTAGATCTTGAACTATACACACACATATACAGGAAATTAAGAAATTGTTGGAATATTTGGGAGAATCTGAATACAGATTGTATGTTAGGTGATAGTTAATGTTAAATTTCTTGGGTTTCATAATGTGAGAGGATATGATCATCGTCTCATGGTTATGTAAGAAAATGTTCTTATAAGATTCATAAGGAAGTGATATGTTATAATATCTACAACTTACATTCAAATGGTTCAGACCCTGTCCCCTGCAAGTACATACATATGTATGCGTAGATGTATAGATATATAGATATGCAAAGAGATAAAATGAATTTGAAAAATACTATTGGTGAAGGTAGGTGAAGTATATAAAGATGTTCATTGTATAATTCTTTTAACTTTTATGTGGCCTTAAAAATATTCCTAAATAAAGGGAGAATAAATGCTAAATAATTGTTGGAAATAAGGCAGTTTGCCTTAAAAGTAATTTTAACTCTTTGTTGTATCCTTACCTCTAATTTTAAGTTAATTAAGGAGTTACCCTAGAAGGGATTCTTAACCTAGAGTATATGAATCCTTAGAGAATTTGCGAAAGGTTATATGAATCTTTTGATAACATGCAAAGTATTTTTCTGTATAGAGGGTTCATTATAGTTTTCATGATATCGTCAAAGGCGTCCATCCTTCAAAAAGTTAGGAACTATTACTCTATAATAGACTTACAATTTATAGTGCAATCCTTATTCTGAGTACCACAGTAGTAGTTAAATTTGCCTTTCAGACAGTATAAATTTGGTAATTGTGAACGTAATTCTCAACTTATTCAAAACAAATGAACCTTCATCAGAATCTTACTTACAAAAAGATTTGCTTATGTTGGCACACAATGCACTATACAGATCATGTATCATAGAAATGTACACTTGAAACCTATATGATCCCATTAACCAATATCACCCAAATAAATTTAATAAAATTTTTTTTAAAGATTTGCTTGCATCAGCTGATAGTTTAATGTAAGTTTATTTGACCACAGAGATCCTGTTACTTAGGAACACACAATGACATTTTAATAACATGATGTATTTCTTTTCTAAACTAATGTGTGTTTAGTGCAATCGCGTGTTATGTTTAAAGTGGTCTGTTTTCCCTTGTGTGTACTCACATTCCTCACATCTTGTGCA
This sequence comes from Myotis nattereri, assembly GCF_964212035.1. Lineage (NCBI taxonomy): Eukaryota > Metazoa > Chordata > Mammalia > Chiroptera > Vespertilionidae > Myotis > Myotis nattereri. Next base: position 3,287,091 of record NC_138087.1, read on the forward strand.
AAGGAAAAAATATGCTAGACAGTAAGGTTTGATTTTATCTCCATGTTCATGTAGAAAAAGAAACATAACTTCAAAGAAGAAATAGTCATGCTTTTTTTTAGTTGAGTGATCACTAAGCTCTTCATCAAGTGAGAGACATTCCCTTCTCTGCAAACAACTGGGGGCAGAGCGAATGTCAGCCCGGTGTACTGTCTCTGATGCTTCTCTGCAGCATGAGGCCGCTCAGACATGGGTCATGAGTTAGAACGTGCCGTGTGTTGTTTAGATGCATAGGACTGAGCATGTCTGTTTTAGTTTTGCTGAAAATTTTTTTATAAATGCCTTTGGTTCTATTAGATTAGGTTTAGTCACAAGGGCAGTAATGATATAATTAAACTCCTCAGTAAAAAAAAATCTGCTCCTATACTTTTCCCAAGTGTATGACAAGGAGTAGTTCAGACTCGGCATTTACGGAGGGGAGGCCCTGCTCGCGAGCGCTGCCCTGGGCCATCTGCACTGGGAGATGGATGTGGGCGGGCATGACTCAGGACAGGTCCTCATGTCCAGGTCGCTGCGGGCACCGCTGCAGGTCCTGCTGGAGCCTGGCCCTCCGAGAGTACACGCTGACTCCATCCTGGTGTGATAGGCCCATTCATTCTCCCGTTATATTTCACACTCTAAGGCAGTGGTTCTCAATCTTCTGGCCCTTTAAATACACTTCCTCATGTTGTGACCCAACCATAAAATTATTTTCGTTGCTACTTCATAACTGTAATGTTGCTACTGTTATGAATCATAATGTAAATATCTGATATGCAGGATGGTCTTAGGTGACCCCTGTGAAAGGGTCGTTCGACCGCCAAAGGGGTCGCGACCCACAGGTTGAGAACCGCTGCTCTAAGGAATCAAGTTCCTTGAATAATTAATATCTATCATGTTAGAGGCCTGGCAGCCTTGACCAAGTCACTGAACCTTCCTGCCTACGGGTTGCCCAGCCCTTGACCTGACATTCACCGAGTGCCTGGCACTGTCCTGGACGACACCTCGTTCAACCTTCCCTGCAGCCTTGGGAGATAGATGTTGTTCCCCCAATTGAAGGGATGTAGAAACTAGAAATCAGAGTATGACTTGGCCAAGTCAAGGGATTCCCATTCAGAACCATGATGCTCATTCCTGTTTAACTACAAAAGATGAACCACATGGTCCGTAGACTTCTAGGGTGTCGGGCCCCCGAGCCATCTGGCATAAGAGCTGCCCAGAAACTTCTGACTCTTCACAGGTACTTTTAATATTTTTGAATTTTAAGCTGACCTCATTCAACTGCAGACAGAGGAACAGTTATCATCGTCAGCCTGTAAATACTTCTCCTATGAGGACACTCTTTCCTAAATAAGGGAATGTGGTGGAATAGATATCATAGAGGGTTTCACCCAGCCCTTGGAGTTTTCACTTAAACAGCAGAATTTGAGTATTTCATTCTTTTATGTCAGCATCTAAGAACCGAGTAATCCATGGTGTGCTTAAATGATGTCTTCGGGAACATAGGCAGCGCTGCTGCTATGCAGAACAGCCAGTTGATTCCTAAGTATTACCAGTTGTCAGAATGTGACTTGTTTATAAAATATGCTCTAGGCTTTCTGATGTTCTTACCAGGAAATATTAATAAGAGAAATCACTCCTTATTAATTGTATGAATATGTAAATCTCTCCCAGTTCAGTTTCTCACTTTTTCTTTAAAATCCTGAAAATGTGCAGTTTCCTTTCTGTTGTTTAGGAGTAGTGTTAATATCAGCTTGGTCCTGGGTGGAGATGAGTGTAACTTCACTTACTCCTCTGCCATCTTGATCTTTACTCAAAATCAGATATCTTAAGAAGTAATTGACTTTGTCTAATGAGGCCAACTCCTGAATGATGGAGTCACTTGACAATGGGAGCCAAAGGAGAGGTTCTTGCATCTTCCTCACCCTTTTTGGCTGCACCCATTACACCAGGTACCTGTGCCCTCAAATTCAGAAGTGCACCACGCCCATTCTCAGGCATCCAGACTTTCTGTTTTGTGGACTTCAATCAGCAGATGCAGGTTAAGGCCAAAATCAGACAGAGATGGAGAATGCATGAGTCTAGTCGGTGCCACGCTCTAACCATCCTACAGAACTTCAGTGCCAGACATTTCATATTTTAAATTATAGTAAAATCAGTTGAAATAACATATTTTCTTCTGACTTACGAACAAAACTTCCGTTAGTCATTCTGACTTTCAGCCTTCCTAGAGATTCTGCTCCCCACAGGGTGTCCCTGGGCGCACAGTAGGGTCTCAGTGTGCTCCTGGGCTGGTGTCCTCCAAGGCTGCTGGGAATGGCTCAGTCTTCCTGTGTCTATGAGGCTTGGACACTCTTAAAACTTGGGGCCGGGGGACACAGGAAGAGGGTGCTCAGGACCCCACATGCTTCATCGCTTCACCACCCTGTTCTGCCTGCCTATTGGTTTGCTTGTCTTTTTGATTTCCTACTTATTGCCCCTACCACACTGGGTGCTCCAAGAGCAGAGTCCTTATCTAATCTTATCTCTGTTCCTTTCAAGAACAGCATCTGGGACACAGCTGATTAAAGTTGAAAGGAGTGTAGGAAAGGCTCAGTATCCATCTGTGTTGTCCCAGGATGCTAAATCTGTTGACTCACTTTATTCAGGTTGAGTCCCCTCCAACAATGATTTTGTTTACTGCTTAGATTGCCTTAAACCAGCGATTTTAACCTTTTCATCTCATGGCACACACTAAATAATAAAATTTTGTGGCATAACAAAAAAATACGTTTTTTTGCCAATCTGACAAAAAAATAGGTATAATTTTGATTCATTCACACAGGATGGCTATTGTTTTGATGGCTGTTATCATTTTATTAAAGTACTAGAGGCCCGGTGCACAAAAATTTGTGCACTCGGGGGGAAGAGGGGGTTCCTCAGCCTGGCCTGCGGCCATCTTGCAGTCCGGGACCCCTCGGGAGATAACGCCCTGCTGGCTTAGGCCTGCTCCCAGGTGGCAGAGGGCAGGCCCAATCCCTAGGTGCAGCCCCTGGTCGGGCTCAGAGCAGGGCCGATTGGGGAGTTGGGGCACCGCCCCCTGTCATGCACAGAGCAGGGCGGATTGGGAGGTTGCGATGCCACCCTCAGTCACGCTCAGGGTAGGGCCGATTGGGGGGTTGGGGCACCGCCCCCTGTCACACTCAAGGCAGGGTCAATGGGGAGGTTGTGGCGCCACCCCCTGTCACGCACAGAGCAGGGCCAATCCCATCAGGGGGGTTGGGGCTCCTTACCCTGTCACGCAGAGAGCAGGGTCGATCAGGAGGTTGGGGAGCTCCCCCCTGTCACGCACAGAGCAGGGCCAATCAGGGGGTTGGGGAGCTCCCCCCTGTCATGCACAGAGCAGGGCCCATCAGGGGTTTGGGGAGCTCCCCCCTGTCACATACAGAGCAGGGCCGATCAGGGGGTTGGGGCGCCGCACCCTGTCACACACAGAGCCGCAGGGCGATCAGGGGGTTTGGGAGCTCCCCTGTATCAGGCACAGAGCAGGGCTGATCAGGAGGTTGGGGCGCCTTTCCCGGTCACAAACAGAGCAGGGCGGATAGGGAGGTTGTGGCCCCACCCCCTGTCACAGAGCCGCAGGGCGATCATGGGGTTTGGGCGCTGCCCCCTGTCACGCTGATCCCGGTGCCGGAGGGCATATTACCCTTTTACTATATAGGATAGAGGCCTGGTGCATGGGTGGGGCTGGCTGGTTTGCCCTGAAGGGTGTCCTGGATCAGGGTGGGGGTCCCCACTGGGGTGCCTGTCCAGCCTGGGTGAGGGGATGGCTGTTTGCAGCTGGTCACACACCCTTCAGGGTGGGGGTCCCCACTGGGGTGCCTGGCCAGTCTGGGTGAGGGGCTGAGGGCTGAAGCTCCCAACTGCTCCTTTTTTCTCTTTTTTTAAATTCTGGGCCAGCTTTAGCTCTGGCTCCAGCTCTGAGGCCTCTGCTGCTGAAAGCAGGTATCTGGTTTGTTTGGGTTCTATAATCAAAACAATGTATAACTCCAGCTCTGAGATCCCAGCTCACTGAAAGCAGGTTTCTGGGGTTTTGTTTAGCTTCTATATTTGTTACAATGTTTCAAACTGCAGGCTCAGAGGCTGGCAAGGCAGGCAGGGAACGTTGGTTTCCTCCATCACTGAAGCAAGCAAGCCTCATGTTAGTATCAAGCTGCCTGGCTGCCGGCCGCCATCTTGGCTGGCAGTTAATTTGCATATCACCCTGATTAGCCAGTGGGAAGGGTAGCGGTCGTACACTAATTACCATGTTTCTCTTTTATTAGATAGGATATTTTTATTTCAGAGAGAAAGGGAGATGGAGAGATAGAAACATCTATGATGAGAGAGAATCATGGATTGGCTGCCTCCTGCATGCCCCCTATTGGGGATTGAGCCCACAACTTGGGCCTGTGCCCTGACCAAGAATTGAACCGTGACCTCCTGGTTCTCAGGTCAACACTCAACCACTGAGCCACACCAGCTGGGCTGCTGTTGTCACTTTTTGACAATCTAAGAGAAAAGGTGGTCAGCATCCCTGACTAGTCAGGTATTGCATGTTTCTAAAATACTTGAGGCACACCAGTTGAAAATCGCTGTAGGTCTATGCATTTATATTCGCACAGCAAGAAGCATTGCACAAGGTTTCTTGTTAAATGAATGCAATACCATATCTTCTTATTTTTACCTGTCTCTTACATTCAACTTGGCCAGTTTAAATTAGTTAATGCTTCTACGTTCTGAAACTAGTTATATATCTCAACTTTTTGTTTCATAAGATTCTTTTTCTGTTTTTAACCACTTAGTTTAAGCTTTGACTTTTGATTCTAACAGTCTCCATCACATTATTATTCTTGTTTATGTTATAATCTCAAAATAGCTATTAAGACAAGGGGACTTAGAAAGAAGGGCTTAGAAATAATATGCTCAAATGGGTAAACTGAACTTTTCACAAGTTGGCTAGGATGACCACGATTGGCACTCAGGTACCTGATTCCTGGTATAATTTGAAATAGTTTTATCTGTAATAATCAACTTTGGTGAAGATGCTAGTTGCTCTCAATTTTATATGAAACATACACACATGCATATACTTCCCAGATGCTTTTCATGTTGTACTTCTCATAACAGCCTTGTGAGGTGAGGCTGGGAGGTTCTGACGGTGGTGGTGAGGGAACTATTAGAAGATGAAATAACTGCAGTTCACGGTTAGCGTAGCCTCCGCAAGGGTGGCAAGACTGGAACTTCCAAGACACAAAACTGGTAGTAACAAAGAAGTCAACAGAGTTTCTATATGTGTCTATTACAAATTATTTTAGAAATAAAGATAGAAGGTCATTTCATAATGAAAATTTTAATATATGGTTTTGATAGTGTCCAGTATATAGTGACTATTGACAGTTTTATGTTAAATTGAACTGAGTGAAAGGATACATACACTTGAGCAAATCAGGGCAAAGAAGATGGCGCTAAGAGTGACCAATGGAGCAGAGATTCCAGAACCTCATGCGCGAGGTTCCGTCTGTAAGTGTGTAGTCAAAGATAAAGAATAGGTATTTTAAGCAAACTCCATTGCTTTTCATAAAATCTTTTGATCTTGAATAAAGAAATACGGTAATCTTAATATACCGTTACACTTTTTAGACTTGCAGAAAACTTTCAAAATAGTATGGAATTCATGTGTATCCTTCTCCCAGCTTCCCTTAATATTAATAATCACATTAATATCCATAGCACAATTATCAACACCAGGAAATTAACATGGTGTTTTAATTTCACACATGTAATTAATAGAAGAAACTAAAGCTAACCCAGCAATTAAGTGTACTAATACCAATAATTGTATCATCGGTTCTTTAAGAAAATTAATATATTATAGTTTTAATGTTGGAGTAATAAACAGAACACTTGTAACTTCCACCTGTAATTTTTTTCTGTGCACTTCCTCGTTTTGAACCAGAACATACACAGTTTGTAAATGGACTTCAGGTGTCGCTGATAGCACTGGTCACAGACTGCTGGTCAAGGACGCGCATACTTTGTCCCAGATGCTCACAGTCTGCTCAGCAGTGCACAGCCTCCTGCTCCCTGAGGGAGCCCTGCAGGGGATGGCTTCATTCTCGAGCGTGAAACTGAAGCCTTCGCTAAAAGTCTAGAAGACTAAACCTTCCAGATATATTTTTGCATGTTCATCTCTAGATTAATGAATCAGGTAGACTAGCATAATGATACTGAATGTAACATAACATGATGTCTTTTTGATGATAAATGCTGCTACAGTAAATATATAAATACAGGTTTTAATTAACAAAGGAAATGTGGAATTACTTTATATTCTGTGGCTTAAGAACAATACTTGAATATGATCTTATGCATGAAAATGCATAGGATGATATTTCTCTTGTTTTAATATAATTGTTTTCAAGATGAAGATGTTCCAGTGTCGAATCATCATCTTCTTTGGCATTGCAGATTTGTTCTGGAAGAATATGCCTAAGGAAAAGTAGATATGAAAGTCAAAATGGTCCAAGTAATATTCTGCCTTCATAGTTTAGGAGTTAAATTTTATATTTATTTTTAAATTTTATTTTTGCATTAAATAACATTAGATTCCTTTTTTATATTATACACCAGAAAAGATTCAGAATACATCAAAGATCTGAATGTGAGTAAATGAAGGCATGACTGTGTTAGAGTTACACAAGCATGGTTGTGCGCTGGGTTCAGGGGAAGATCTTCCTACTTGTGACGTAAACTAGAAGCACTGAAAGATGAGATTAATAAATTGACTACTGGATGTTAAAGAATACATTTAAAAGACAAATGGCAAACTAGGAGAAGATATTTGCAACTTTTATCACAGATAAGGGCTTATATACAAAGACCTAAAAATCTAGAAGGAAAGGAGAAAAGAGGGAAAAAAAGAAGGTAACTAGTTCACAAAAGAAACAATGAAATGTGTGAATGTGAAAAGATGCTCGGTTTCATTCATGATGAGAGAACTGTAAGTTGAAACTATGCTGGCATATCACTCTCACCAGACTTGCTACCCAAACGTCCAAAAGCTCATCCACATGTCCTGACAGTGAGGCTGTGAAGGACCAAACACCACTGAAAGGAATTCCCTGCTCCATCAAAAGGATTTTTGCATTATCTAGCAAAATTACATGTGCATTTTATCACCCAGCAATCCCAGTTTTAGGAATCTATCCCAAAGTTAGACTGGAAAAATACAAAACAATTGAACAAAGTTGTGCATTGTAGCATTTGTAGTAGTAAAAGAATGGAAACAATAAAATGTGTATCGATAAGGAACTGGTTGCATAACATGTCTGCAAAGTGCAATACTATTCAGTTATAAAACTGAGGAAATTCTTTATATTACTCATATGGAATGATATCCTTGACATACTGATCATTTTTAAAAAGAGTGAAAGAAAGCACATTCTCTAGAGATGGGAACAAAGTCTTCTGTGGAATATTTGTATGGTAATTATGGGGAGGGTGGGGGAATAATATGTATGTATGCATTTACATACTGGAAATACTGGAAAATGCTTCCAGTATTGTCCAAAAGAAATACTGGAAGGATAAACTAGAAGTTAATTTACAAATTTAACCTATGGGGAAGGATGGATTACAGTGTAAGGGACAAACATAGGAGAAAAACTTCTTAATATACATTGTTATACAGTTTAAACGTTGGAGTCATAAATGTTTAACACAGGAAAAATAATATTAAACAGAAAAATAACAATTTATAAAAACCAAAAATAAAGACCATTTCTGAATATGTATTAAGTTGTTGACACATTGTTACAGATAAAACGACTGTATAGCAGGTATGTATCCTCTGTGGAACATGCTCTAAAGACAAATAGGGCTACCAAAAACATCATGAACTCTTGTGTTACTCATAATAATAGTATTATCATTTTCATACTAATGTTTATATATTGTAATATAATAAATGTAAATCGATATTGTTGGGAACCTAGATTTTAAATGTAAGATAAACAAGTTTAAAACAAAAGGAATACTCTATAATGTTATATTTGAATTGAGAATGTCCGTATGAATTCATTCTTTTTCTTTACAAAATGCATGTGTGTTTTTTTTTTTAAAAAAATGCATGTTTTCTGGCAGTCCACTTAAATTCCTCAAAACACAACAACACACTTGGGAGGAACATGCCTGGAGTGCAGATTGGATCCTCTGGGTACTGCTCCCATGAGAGGAGCTGGACTCTGGAGCAAGGCTGGCACAGGTGTGCAGTAGGAAATGTACTAGTTAACTGTCCAACAGCAATGAGGACGGTCCAAGGACATAGGAGCCAGCTTGAAGGGCTACCATTGGCCAAAGACAGGACAGTGTAAGAGCAATAATTGTAGTTGATTGAAACACTCTGAATTTGTAAAACCATAAGTCCATGTTGACTTTCCAGAGAGACAGAGACAGAGACAGAGAGACAAAAACAAAATAATAAAAACACTTAACCACCAATTAATTTTTCCCTGAGATAGCCACTATTAACATTTTAATATATTTTATAGTCTTTTTATTCATATATAATGCATCTATATAATTTTCCAGTTTTATAAGGATGTAATCCTATATAATAAAGAGATAATATGCAAATTAACCCTCACACCCTCACAAGATGGCGGCCTACAGCCAGGCTGGCAGGGGGGTTAGTGAGGGACAACCAAACGATTGAACAAGCAGGCTGTGTGGGGTGACCAGGCCGCCAGGGGGGCAGTTGGGGGCGATCAGGCCAGCAGGGGGAGCAGTTGGGGGTGACCAGGCCAGTGGGGGGGCCGTGATGGGTGACCAGGCCAACAGGGGCAGTTGGTGGCAACCAGGCCAGCAGAGGGGGGCAGTTAGGGGTGACCAGGATGGTGGGGAGGTGCAGTTGGAGGCATCAGGGTGGCAGTTGGGGGTGATTAGGCTGGCGGGGGCGGGATGTGAGGGGCAACTAGGCTGGAGGGGGGCCAGTTAAGGGCGACCAGTCCAGCAAAGGGGGACAATTGGGGGTGATCAGGCTGGCAGGGGGGGCAGTAAGAGGTGACCATACCAGCAGGGGGGGTGCAGTTAGGAGCAACCAGGCCAGCAGCAGGGGGCAGTTAGGGGTGACCAGGCCAGTATGGGGGGCAGTTAGGAGCAACCAGGCAGGGAGGCAGATGGGCGATTAGGAGCCAGTGGTCCAGGATTGTGAGAGGGATGTCTGACTGCCAGTTTAGGCCCGATCCCTGGGATTGGGCTAAGCCGGCAGTTGGACATCCCCTTAAGGGGTCCCAGATTGGAGAGGGTGCAGGCTGGGCTGAGGGGACACCCCCCCTCCTTGCACGAATTTCATTCACTGGGCCCCTAGTTGACATATAATATTGAATTATTTGAGGTGTACAACATAATGATTTGATGTGTGTATATATTGGGAAATGGTTGCCACAGTAAGTTTAGTTAACCTCTGTCACCTTTCACATTTCCAGATATGTAATCAGCTTTTTTTCTGTCAGTTTAAAAAGAGAATTGATCATTTATCCCACCTTTCAGAATAACAAAGTGGCCCTAGTTCAGTGGTCCGCAAACTGTGGCTCACAAGCCACATGCAGCTCTTTGGCCCCTTGAGTGTGGCTCTTCCACAAAATAACGACTTCTGCACATGGGCCACGAAATTTCAATCACACTGTACGTGCGCACCTGCACGTATTATTTTGATAATATAATAGGGTTTTAGCCAAATATTTTGAAACCAAATCTTACAGAGTTCATCCCACCCGCACCTCTTCCATAAGGGTTTTTAGAAACTCTTGACTTTTTCCCTGTCTTGTTTTTTGGGGGAGTTTAAATGTGTTTTGAATTTGAGAACTATGTAAAAGAGTCAGGGGTACTCTTCAGGGACAAGGTCAGTGACCTGCCTCCCCTATTAATGTGCTAACCGAGGTTCCAGGTGAACCCTGGCTCTCATGCACCCTGGGCAGAGGGACACATGCAGAAAGTGTGTCTCCACAGGTGAGCGGTGTGGGGTCTCCATTAATGTATTTAGAATTTTGCCTTGAGAAGAATCTAGATAGAAGTGATTTTAATTTTAGCATATATTTAGATTTTGTGTTCCACAAGCTAGTGTTTATAATTATATGTGAAGGTGGAAGCAGCACCATAATCTAATGCCTGGTGCCTTATTCCAACCTGTTTTTAATGTTCTAAGTATCTATCTATATATATAAGCTTAATATGCTAAGTGTCCCACCGTTTGTTTGACCAGACACAATGACACATACTGACCACTAGGGGGACGACGCTCTGACAAGTAGGCTAGCTTGCTGCTGGAGTCCAGCCGATTGGGACTGGGCGAGACAGTCTGGACGTGCCCTGGAGCCCTCCTGCGATCCCTTCTGTCCTCGATCATGCACTGGTGGGGTCCCTTGGCCTGGCCTGTGCCCTCTTGCAATGAGGGACCCCTTGAGGGATGTCAAAGAGCCGGTTTCGGCCCAATCCCCATAGGCCAGGCTGAGGAAACCCACCGGTGCACAAATCCGTGCACTGGGCATCTAGCTCTGTAATAATACTCTATTTTTGAAAAATTTTACTCTGAAAGTTTGCAAATATATAACATTAGAAGAAAACAATGAATTCTTATGTACCTATTATTTTCTGGCTTCAACTGTTATTAACATTTACCAATCTGGTTTCATGTAACTGTCATCACTTTTTTTCTTAAAGTAAATCCCAGACATCATGTCATGGTAGTTGAGTCATATATTTTGTCAGTCGCAACAATTTAAATGGGTACTTGAAAAAGCCAAAATTTACCGTATCTTGTTGTTGTTCAGCCTCAGAAAATGTAGTGCTTTCATTTCTTGTACCCCTGGTGGTATAGACTTTAAGTTATTGTGATCCAGAAATAACTCTCTCAGAGAATGGTAAGCCCCATAGAAGGAGACTCGGTCCACGCCGTCGTCAGAGAGGTTGTTAAATGATAGGTACAGGTATTCCAGGCCTGGCTCCATGTGGCCAAACACGTAGCCAGGGATGCGCTCAATCCTGTTCCCCAGGAGCACAAGGTGCAGCAGCGACTTGGGGAGGTAGGAGGGGACGTGGTAGAGCCTGTTGTAGGAAAGGTCGATGGATTCGAGATTTCTGCAGCAAAGGAAAGAGTAAACGGTGGTACGTCAGGGCAGTGACTGTGAGCTCTAGGTTTAGACAAGGCCAGTCAGGATGCTTGCAGGTTTACCTGCCAGCATTCGGTGCAGGGATACCACCGGGTGCCACCCTGGCTGTGCATGTGCTTACCTGGGCACAGCCAGTCAGTTTCCACCAGAGAGGAGCACCAGGATTCAGAGGGGTTACCGTGAGGCTCATGGAAGTCCCCAAACATCCCTAAGGTCAGACTTGACTCAGAAGTGAAATCCAGGGAGTTCTGGCCAACATCAAATTGCCTATCCCTAAAGTCTTCAGTGGTTCCAGCAAAGAAGTGGCAGTGATGTAGGGATTGTCTATTCTTTTTTTCTTTAACCTCAAAATATCCTTTAATCACAACAAAGACCAAAAAAACCCCTTTGCGTTGTCCTTGGGAAATCAAGAAAAAATGAAGTTGTTTTTGTTTTATGACTCAAAATAAACAAGACTTGCTGGAAATAGTGCTCATTACTTGCAATCCATGCCAATTTACACTCTTGTTAGATCAGTCCCAATCCTACAGTCAGAAGTCCTTGTTAGAGCAAGAAAAACCACTCCTCTCAGGACTAAGCCCCCGAAGGTGGAAGGACGGTCTTCAGTGAGAGAACTGCCTGCCGTCGGAATACTTCTTGGTAATGTGCTTGAAGATTTTGGACTTCTCCACTTTCTTGGGCTTCTGGTAGTCGAATCCACCGCTGCCTCCTCTCTTCTTCAGCTTGCCTTCATTGCTGTTCACATTCAGATCAACAAAAGGAGGCACCTTGAACCCAAATGACAGAGCAACATGAGGCAAATTTAAGTTATTAACGTTAAAGATTTGTTTCAGAGAATGGGAGTCATATGCTCGAATGTATGACTTATATGCTTCCTGAGCTGACTATGAAGGAAGTAGTTCTTTTCAATCAATTTTTCAAGCTGAGACTGAATGTCAGAAATTTTGGACCAGGAAAACGCAAATTCACTTAATGGAACCTTGGATTGCTTCAGGTAACGAAGGAAACCCAATTCTTCAGGACGCAAAATGAGCAAGGCATGCCCCCTTCCGTTTAGGCCCCTGGCAGTTCTTCCCATCGATGAATGTATTCCTTGGGGTCACCTGGAGGGTCATACTGAACAATCTAGTCGACTTCAGGAATGTCCAGCCCTCTGGCTGCCACATCCATGCACAAAAATACCCCGTATCCGCATGGCAGAACGGGAGGAATGTGGTCGGACGCTTGTTTGGCTTCTGCCTTCCATGGACGGCCAAGACAGGCAAGTCGATGCAGCTTAGTACCTCATCGTGGTGTTTCACGGACATGCAAGAGGAGAAGACCATGAGTTTCTTCTTCCGGTTCTTCTAAAGGCATGTGAAGAGCAGGAGGAATCTTTTCTCAGAAGGACAAACAACATCCCTGCTCAAGACCATCCACTGTTGCATTAGTTTTATCATCATCGACACCAACATACAATGGCTCCTTTTTCAGAGAAATCCTCACCAGGGCCTCAACTCTTCGAGTTTGTGTGGCAGAAAAGAGCATGGTCTGTCTGCGTGTTGGCAGAAGTTTAATAATTTGCTTTAACTCCTCTTCAGACCCAACATCCAAGATACGATCAGCCTCATCAATAACCAGACCCTGCAGGATTTTATACATAAACCCTGGAGTATCTGCAGACGGTCCAGGAGGCAGCCTGGTGTGGCCACAATGATGTTGATCCCATCAGCAAGCTCTGTGCCTCAGCAGACCTGTTGCTGCCGCCCATTATCAACCCGTATGTGTGAACGTGGTGTGTCATCAGCTCTTTAAGAACACCGAAAGTCTGCATGGCCAGTTCCCTAGTAGGGGAGAGAATAAGAACTCCTGTTCCATTCCTGGACATAAACTTTAACTTAACAATGAGTTCAACTGCAGGGATGAGAAAGGCCAGGGTTTTGCCACTGCCAGTTTTTGCAGCTGCCTTTCAGAAGTGGTCTGACACTTTTATGTTGGATTTCGGTCATGTTTGTAAAGCCCATTTCTTTCCTTGCCCTCAGAGTGTTCTCATTGACAAGATTAGAGAGAGAAGCAAGTGAAGTGTCCTCGAAAGCTCCTGTCAGTCCCAGGGGCAGGCTGGGCACCTCGCTCTCCTCTTCCCCATCGCCTGGCTTCCCCACACTGGTTTCGGTTTCTTCAGGGGCCTGGGCACCTTCCTCTGGCTCCACTTTGCCCTCCGTTTTTGCTTTTTTGGTATTAGGCCCAGTATCATCCACCATTTTTCTCTTTTTCTTTTTCTTCTTTTTAGATTCTGAGTTGGGCGAGTGCACTGCGGCTTCCCCGTGGGTTAATATGGTAGATTTCTTGGGAGACTTTTTAACTTTTACGTTTTCCACTGTTTCTTTACATGTATCTCCATTTGGGGCTTCTGACAAACCTACATTCGTAGACTGTTTCAGGGATTTTTTAATTTTTTCACTTGCTGCGGTTTCTTGAGACACATCTTCATCTTGAGTTTCTGACATCCCAGGCCCCGGCAGCTTTAGGTTCCTCTGCCGCAACTTGAGGTTCCGCTTCTCCGTCTTCCTGCGCAGGAGCTTCATCGGCAGGTGAGCCATGTTGACGAAACGCTTCCGAGCGGCGCTGCAGCCCGGCTGCATTTTCTGTTCTTAATTCCACATCTGATCAGGGCTCAGCCCGCTTTCCCACACGGCTTACTCCCCTTCCTGACCGGCGAGGCCTCCATGCTGGCCCCTTGAGTGAGGGCTGCGGCCGGGGCCACAAGTCTCTCCAGGCAGATGGGCTCTGCTGTTTGCTTAGGCTGTTTTGTAAGACTGGAGGCAGAGACATTTGGAGGGTGTGGGACAGTGCAGCCAGACGCTTTTACCTGAGGGGAGGGGAGCAGGGCAGGTTCCTTTCTCACTCTGTGCAGGGGTCACTCCCGTAACCTGCAGGACCACCCGGTGCGGTCCACAGAGTGCGCATCATGGTCGTCAGACCTCGTGTCCCTGCACATACGCCGTGTGGCTAGTGCAGCACTTGCATGTGGCAAGTGTCCACAGTGGTGGTGACCGTGGTCAGTCACCCTCACACCAGTCATATCAGCAAGGATTTGAACCCCATGAAGGTGGCCACGTTCGGGGTGGGAGGGGGTTCACTAAGTAAGTGCCGCCTCCGTCGTGTCTCCACATTCATACCCTTGTTAATAATGGCAGAAGGAAGGAATTGTCTCAGAAAGTCTAATTTTAACATATACTTACTCTTGGTTTATCCAGGCTAAAGGAGCAATCCTATTTTCTTCAATTTTATTGTAACATAGTATAATGACATTGATATTTCTGGTATGATTGAAACAAATTTCAGTTATTTCTTCAATTTGATTATTTTCTAGGTATAATTCCTGTAATTAAGAGAAAAGACATTTCTTCCTGTTGGTTGATAAATACATTCAATTTTATAGAAATTACAATAGCATTGTAGGCTGTTCTCATTAGTATTATCTAAAGCCTTTACTGCCCCCTCAAGGGAATTCATGTTCTAAGCTGTCAAACTTTCTAATTAGAAAAATGTATTGTCTGTCATTTTATTTAATTATTTTAACCAGAAAATGTTGCAAGATATTGTATGCCATAATAGTTGAATAAAGATTTCCTAATTTATAAAACTTTATTCACATAAATTTATTTCATTTGACGAGAAAATAGAAAGTATCATCCCACCTAGCACTAGAGATCATCAGGCCAGGACATGAGCAGCCAGCCGTGTCACACGCTGATCGAATACGACGAGCACCTGTCCGAGCTTGGCCCCACCCACAAGTGCTGTCTGTAATATTTTTAGGCTCATGTTTTCTGGACTTGATTTTGTATTGAAATTAAATTAGTTAAAGCTCATTAAGAGCTTTCATTTAACGCCAGGGTGAAGTTTACTAGAACTCTAACGTCCAGAAGCTAGCTGTCTTCATATGTGGTTTCATTTGGCATTAGAGTTTTCACACAACAAGGATATTGGAATTCAAAGTAGAATTGGTATGTATCCTCAGTGTAACTTTTTGTTCCTTTTGTAGAAATTTCCCTCTCTTTGTCATTTAATTTTGCTATTTATCAGAAATTGGTAGAGACTTTTAGCTGTTTGCTTTTACCTTCTTGTGCATTTGGGTGTAAACTAGATCAGTGGCTCCCAAACTGTGTACAATGCAATCACTGTACACTTTTTAAAGTGTGAAAGGAGACCCAGTCAGGGCGCAGCCATCTGAGGCTGAGCCAGGCAGCTCTGCAGTGGGCTCTCAGCCCGCGCCCCGGTGGCCACCCCTCTGCAGCAGGGGCATCTCCAGAGAGGGTGAGACGGGGCAGCCGTGGGCTGGGGTGGGAGCTGTCAGAACTGAGAAGGTGAGGGCTGCCGGCAGAGGGAATGGATTGCTTCCATCCATGCAGGGTCACTGCTAGTTCACGAGGGATTCTGGGCGGAGCAGGCTGGGGATGGTCGCCACAGTCCCCGTTTGGGACAGTTAAAACTATCTTGCAAGTCAGGGTACTTTTTGCAGGTCGGAGTTTCTGTTTAAATTGTCAGTTAATTTTCCCAGCCTTTCCTGAGGAGCTGTCATCAGGACCATTTATTACTTTTTTAAGGGTCTCTACTCATAATTGTAACTTTGATTCATAATTTCATATAATTTGAAGAGAAAGCAGTGTTCAAATTATAGTAAATTATGTACACAACATCAAAACTACCATGTTTAATATGCATCACAATAATCTCTTAAAATGTACTGTTTGGGTTTTTTGTAGCATACTATATTTTAAATAAAAACATTAGAAAAAAGATACTGGTACCTCGATAGAAGCAGGAAGCCCCTGTGGTATAATTCTAAATCTGTTTCGTCCCAGACGCAGGTAGGACAAGCTCTTCAAAGGTCTGAATGCTAAAGGATTGAGATTGGTTTCACTGAGATTGTTTCCTTCCAGTTCTAAGGTAACCAATCGACTTAAGCCTATAAAAAATAAAATTATTGTGATATTAGGATAATTTAAAAACCATGCAATTGCTATAAAATTTCAAAAGGCCATGTGAGCCCGGCTGGTGAAGCTCAATGGTTGTGCATTGGCCCATGAATCAGAGTCAGGGTTTGGTTCCCTGTCAGGGCACGGTTCCCTGTCAGGGCACAAGCCCAGGTTGCAGGCTTGATTCCCAGTAGCGGGTGTGCGGGAGGCAGCTGATCTATGATTCTCTCTCATTACTGATGTTTCTCTCTCTTCCTCTCCCTTCCTCACTGAATTCAATAAAAATATATTTTTACAATGTCATGTGAAATTTTCAGTTTATTTGGATGGCAAATGTGGCTCAGTTCAGCCAAGATTAAACACTGAATGCATGGTCCAGTGGGGAGGCAGGCTTGTAGAAAAACCATTGCTATGCTCTCTGATCAAAGTGTGTACTATAAGGGCACTGGCTGGTTGCTCGGTGGTTAGAGGTTCGTCCTGCCAACCGAAGGGTCTCCTCAGGTTCAAGGGGATGTACTTCTGTTGCAGGTTTGATCCCTGGCCCCAGTCGGGGCATGTGCTGGAGGCAAACAGTTGATGTGTCTCTCTCACATAGATGTTTCTCTCTGTCTCTCCGCACCTCCTCCCTCCCTATCAACTCTCTCTAAGAAACAATGGACAAAATATCCTCGGGTGAAGATTTAAAAGAATAAAAATAAAAAGTATGTACTATAAGGGATGGGGGTGGGGGTGGGGGTGGGGGTGGTTTGGGGATGGGCAGGGTGCCCCACAGAGGCAGCAATAGCCAAGCAGGGACTTGGAACAGAGCTGGGCAAAAGTAGAAGGTTGTGGATCATTTGAAGCATTTGTAGAGACAGGTAGGTATAAAATGGTAGCATAATTGGGGATGGATGAGGAGTACCGTGAAATGAGGGATTCCTTTTCTGGGACAAGATGGAGCATCTTCGCCTGGCAAACCCTCAGTTGATGAACATGCAGCACTGAATTTCCATCACAGTGTTCACTTGCTGACAGAGAATGCAACCAAGTGGACGTTTTGAAAGGGAAATAATAAAAAACACTCCATGCAATCAAATTGCACTACCAAGAAAGGCCTTTATACAAACAAGTTTTATTAATTACTAGTGGCCCAGTGCACGAAATTTGTGCACAGGGGAGGGTGTGTTCCTCAGCCTGGCCTGCACCCTCTCCAATTTGGGACCCCTCGAAGGATGTCCTACTGCCAGTTTACAGGGATCAGGCCTAAACCAGCAGTCGGACATCCCTCTCGCAATCCGGGACTGCTGGCTCCTAACCGCTCACCTGCCTGCCTGCCTACCTGATTGCCTCTAACCACTCTGCATGCCAGCCTGCTCGCCCCCAACTGCCCCCCTCCTCGCTGCCGGCCTGCTTGCCCCAAAATGCCCCCCCGCCAGTCTGATCACCCCAAACTGCCCCCCACCTTGCTGGCCTGCTCGCCCGTACTTTCCCTCCCCACTGGCCTGCTCATCCCCAACTGTCCCCCTGCTGGCCTGCTCACTCCAAACTGGCCCCCCCCCCCCCGCTGTCCTGATCATCTCCAACTGATCCCCACTGATGGCCTGCTTGCTCCCAACTGGCCCCCCTGCTGGTCTGCTTATCCCCAACGGCCCCGCCCCCCCACCAGCCTGATCACCCACAACTGCCCTCCCCTCTTGGCCTCTAACCGCCTCTACCTCAGCCCCACCACCATGGCTTTGTCCAGAAGAACATCTGGAAGGTCTCCTGGAAGGTCTCCCAGTCTAATTAGCATATTACTCTTTTATTAGTATAGATATATTTGTCTTTAAATATGATTAAGATTGCAGATATGAGTAGGACCAGGTAAAATTTTATAGAAGGGGCCTTTTGTTACCGATGGTTTGCCATGTATGCATTTTTTCTAAAGAAGTAAAAATTACTTTAAAAAATGTTTCAGGAAGACTTTGAGAAATTTACAGTATCTGCTTTTCTTCCAAGAAAGTTGTCACTTTTATGCCAGAGTGAGAATTATTTGTATACTTTGTATGTCAGCATTGGGCCACTGTGACTGGGGGGCACTTAGCTTGACTTGAGCCACTTTGCTCACTGGCTGGGAGGGAGGGTGTGTGGCAGAGGAGATAAATACTCGGTTCTGGGTTATTCATAGATTGCTGACTTTCTGGATCGATTGTGCAAGCCCCTCCTTTTATTGATGTCCACCTTCTATTGACAGACATCTACCCTGTGAGAGAAATGAAATGAAACTCTCTTTCTTCTCATTGTAAAAAGCATTTGAATTCCTAAGGTGTGATAAGGCCACCCAGCCATCCACAGTCAAGGCACACATTTTCATGGAGGATGTTCCCAATCTTGAATAAATTAAAACAATTTTTTTCTTTTAATTTAAACTTTCTTCTATAACTGTTTTCTTGTTACTTAAAAGCTAGTTTTTTGAAACTACTTCGAAAGCTTTTCAAGCTGTATATGTCCTTGGAATGAATTTTATAAATAAGAATTGAGCCCCACCGGTGTGACTCAGTGGTTTAGCATCGACCTATGAACCAGGAAGTCACAGTTTGATTCCAGGTCAGGCCACATGCCCGGGTTGTGGGCTTGATCCCCAGTACGGGGCGTGTAGGAGGCAGCCAATCAATGATTCTCATCAATGATGTTTCTATCTCTCTCCCTCTCCCTTCCTCTCTGAATCAGTAAGAATATATTAGAGAGAGAGAGAGAGAGAGAGAGAGAGAGAGAGAGGAGTATATATGTTTGTAAATAAGAAAACATGTATTTGATGCTCTTAGAAAGTCTTATTTTCTTTCATTAAAACTTGCGCAGTATAGGGAACTCCATAGATTCTCTGAATCTGAAGAAAGTTGTAAAGGTACTAATTCAGAGTTCCTTGGGAAAATGTGTCACATATATTTTTTTATGTTTATTTTTTTAAATCAAAAACAAATATTTTCTATTCAGAAAATATATTTGGATCTAAATATCTTCTATAATTTTAACCCTAAAATATCAATTTAAATATTTTAAAAATGGTTGGGATGTTTGTTTTTTTAAATAAGTTAGGTTACTGGAGTTCTACATGTTACTGGATCACCTGGGGTAATTTTCTGATTGGAAAATTAAGAATTATAGTCAGAGGGGAGGACATGAGAATTTTTAAAGAACATATTCAATTTACTTTAGAAGCCGAACCTCTCTTATGTGACTTGTTTTGTATGTTTGTTAAACTATATTATCACATAAGCATTGCTGCTATTGGGACAAACAGTGACAGTTGATTCGGGTCATTAGAATGTCCACTGTCTGTTTTAATTTGTATGTTCGTTTTGACACTGTCATATGCTCAAACTTCAGTGGAAGTAATGAGAACCTATTATTTTTGCCTGCTCCCTCCTTTATGTTGGAAATACTCTTTTTTACTCAGAGGCACCTTAACTTTGATGTAAGGGATTGTTTCCATTGCCAACTTTTTTCTTCCTTGCCAAGTAAGAGAGTTGTTGTGAACTCTTCAGTGATGCCTTCCCCAGGATATTTGCAGATGTGGTTGGGAAAAGTCATTTCATCCCCGACCTTTGCATATCAGGTGCTGGGGTGCCCGGGTGCTTCCTTGCCTGTGCCCCGGCTCTCCGATCACGATTGCGATCACAGGGCCGCAGGCAAGGTGGCACCCGGGCCCCAGGGCTGCCTTTGCCCTGCCACCCGGCTCTTGCCTGCCACCTAGGTTTCCTATCACTGTTCTTCCGTCCTTCCCCTTTCACCTCCCATCATTGTGCCTATGTATGCAAATTAACCGCCATATTTTTTGGCAGTTAATTTGCATATCGCCCTGATTAGCCAATGGGAAGCGTAGCGAAGGTACGGTCAATTACCCCCCCCCCCCTTTTTTTTTATTGCTTAAAGTATTACAAAGAGTATTACATATGTCTCCTTTTTTTTTTTCCCCTGCCCTTGACAATACCCTGGCCTCCCCTACCCCCCAGTGTCTTATGTCCATTGGTTATGCTTATATGCATGCATACAAGTCCTTCAGTTGATCTCTTACCCACCCCCCCTTCTGCCCTCCCACCCTCCCCGGCCTTCCTGCTGTAGTTTGACAGTCTGTTTGAGGCAGCTCTGCCTCTGTATCTATTTTTGTTCATAAGTTTATAATGGTCTTTATTATCCAGAAATGAGTGAGATCATGTGATATTTTTCCTTCATTGACTGGTAGCGAAGGTACGGTCAATTACCCTTTTGTTTTTTATTAGATAGGATTTTTTTGGCCTCAGGAGTGGTAGGATGCAAATTAATTGGGAGCTTAAAGAAGAATGGGCAGCTAGATGAGAACATAGCACAGGACCCATGTGAAGGTGAGAATGTGGGTGTGAAGAGCATGTAGGAGGGTGAGTGTGTGTGCGCGCACGTGTGCGCGTGAGTGCACGAGTATGTGTGCCTGCCCATCTGCACCCCACTGCCACCCCGCTGCCCGGGGTGCTTCTAGCTCCGCAGGTGTGGAACAGGTTTGGGGATATTGCAGAATCCTCCTTGTAAGCAGGGTTCCAGGAGCAGACGCGGCTCAGTGTTGAGCCCGCACACCCCACACCAGAAGTTGGCAGGGACTGCTGTGTGTGTGGTGCGGGCTGTGCCTCCTCTGCCCTGGGTGCTGTTGGGCCATGGAGCTGAGCTCCGGGCAGAGGGAGAGCCCAAGACTTGCTGGAAAGAGCAGCGCCATCATCCAGCTGCATTCCCACCAGGGAAGTTAGCCCTGACCTTGCTGTGGGAAGGGCCACACAGCAGAGCTTGGCGCCAGTAGAGGGGTGTAACAGGCAGACCCAGCAGTAAATCTGAGGGACCCTTTATTCTCTGGAGTAACTTTTGTAGGAGAGCCAGTGGGGACTGGACAGTGGGGCTCAAGCATGGGGGAGCTCCTCTTCCTCGACTTGCAGAACAGCTGGTTCTGTGCTGCCCTGCAGTGACCTGAGCGAGGGAGATGGCTGTGGGTGCACATCTGTGCCAGTGCAGCTGGGTCTGGAGGCAAAGGGACTCAGACATCTGGCTGGTCGTATTCTGGGTGGAGGCCCCACCCAGCAGGGGCCCATGGCATTGAAAGATTGGAATACCAAGTGGGGCTGATTTTCTTATCTCCTCCTGTTTGAGGTGCCGAGGGGTGCCAGCAAGCCAGGCAGAGCTGAAGCATTGGAAGGACAGGTAGTGCCCCTCCCCCCAACTATGGAATCACCCCCAATGCAAGTCTGTTCAAACCATCCGGGCCAAGACCAGAGTTTCCCCTCAAGGCCCAGTTCCACAGGTGATGGGAGAGCATCTCAGACCAGGGACCTGAAGCAGACCCAGCATCTCTGCTACTAGCATCTCTGCTACTAGCCTCGCTGCAGGGCTGCTTGGGGCCTGCTTCAGTCAGGTGTCCAAGGCCTCACAGGGTAATGATTCACACTGACCTTCACAAGATAACCTACCCGGAGGCCTGGGACAGACACATCAAGGGGCCAGACTCAACAACAGCAGAGCAAAATTCGGCGAGCTCCACAAACTCCAGATCCAAAGTTCTTTTTTCTTCCATATTCTCTTCTTTGGTTCCCTCCTCCCACCCCACCCCCTCTAGTTCTTTAGATCTTATAACTCTTAGTATTTTTCTTTCTTTTCCTTTTTCTTTTTCAGTCTTTCTTGTTGTTGGTTCTTTTTCATGTTATTTTCAGTTCAGTCTTACTTTGTTCTGTAAGCACATGTATAACAGCTGGCAATATGTGGTTCTGGTTGAGCCTCACAATTAGCAAGCCTGAGGGTGGATCCCACCCATGAATGGGGCAAAAGCAATTAAGCCCCAAATACAACAGAAGGGCCATAAAACCCAAACAAGGGTCATTACTAGAGCACCCAGCTCAGAAGATTAAGGAGACTATACCACTGGGTCCCACAGAAAGGCCACTTCATCAAGACTGGAAGGCATAGCAGTCTTATCCAACACAAGTAAACAAATATTTTTTTTTAAATAGGGGGGACAAAGAAATAGGCCTCAAATGAAAGAACAGGAGGAATCTCCAGAAAGAGAACTAAATGAAATGAAGGCAATTAAAAAACAGGAGACAGTTTAAGGGAGTTGTGGGACACCATGAAAAGTAACAATATCCACAACATAGGAGTATCAAAAGAGGAAAAAAATGTGCCAGGGATAGAGAACCTGTTTAAAGAAATATGGCAGAAAATTTCCCTAAACTGGTAAAGGAAAAAGTCACACATGTTCAACCCTGGCCAGTGTAGCTAAGTGGGTAAAACATCAGCCCACGTACCAAAGAGTCACAGGTTCCATTCCCATTCATGGTCATGTATCTAGGTGGCAGGTTTGATCCCAGGCCCTGGTCAATATTCGTGGGAGGCAACCAATCAATGTGTCTCTCTCACATCAGATTATCTCCCCCTCTCTCCCTCTCTTGCACTCTCTCTGAAAAACATGGAAAAAATATCCTTGGGCAAGGAAATAAATAAATTAATAAGTCACACATTCAGGAAGCACAGAGAGTCCCAAGCACAAACAACGCAAAGTGGACCACCCACGCCTAGATACATCATAATTAAAATGTCAAAAATTAAAGACAAAGAGGGGATCATAAAGGCAGCAAGAACAAAGTAATTTGTTACCTACAAAGGAGGTCCCATAAGGCTGTCAGCTGATTTCTCAACAGAAACACTACAGGCCAGAAGGGAATAGTATGACATATTCAAGGTAATGAAAAGCTAAAATCTGAAACCAAGATTACTATATCCATCAAGACTATCATTCAAAATAGATGGTGAAATAAACAGCTTTCCAACATTGCAAGAAATGTTAAAGGGACTGCTGAAATAATAAGAAGAAAGAGCCCTAGCTGGTTTGGCTCAGTGGATAGAGCATTGGCCTGTGGACTGAAGTGTCCCAGGTTTGATTTCAGTCAAGAGCACATGCCCGGGTTGTGGGCTTGATCCCCAGTAAAGGCGTGCAGGAAGCAGCTGATCAATGAGTCTCTCTCATCATTGATGTCGCTTCAGTGATCGACATCTATCCCTCTCCTCTGACATCAATAAAAATACACATTTAAAAGAAGAAGAATGAGCCAGAGAGAAAGAGAACATAGCAAAAAAGAATAAAAATTGCAGTATGTAAGTAAGTATCAATAATAACCTTAAATGTATTAAATGCTCAAAGCAAAACACATAAGATAGCTGAATAGATAAGAAAACATGACCCATATATATGCTGTCTATACAGACCCATCTGAGAAAAAAAGACTGAAAATGAAGGAATTGAAAAAACTTGTCCATGCAAATGGAAACAAAAAAATAGAGCAAGGGTAGCAATACTTATATCTGACACAATAGATTTCAAAACAAAGACAAAGATCACTACATAATACTAAATGGATCAATCCAACAAGAGAATAACATTGGCAAACATATATGTACCCAATATAGGAGTGCCTAAATTTTGTGTGTGTGTGTGAGTGTGTGTGTGTTTAAACTCTCAGAAGACTTTAGGGCAGAGATTGAAAGCAGTACATTCATGTGAGGGAACTTTAACACTCCACTGACTTCACTGGATAGATGTTCCAGACAAAAAAATCAACAAGGAAACAGCAACCTTAAATGATACACTAGATCAGATGGACTTAGTCGACATTCACCAAATATTTCATCTAAAACCTGAAGAATATACATTCTTCTCATGTGGGACATTCTCAAAGTAGACCACATTCTAGGACACAAAGTAAGGTTCTACAAGTACAAGAAGATTGAAATCATATCAAGCCTCTTCTCAATCACAATGGCATGAAGTGAAATCAACCACACTAAAAACAAATACATTCAAACATGGATGCTAAATAGCATGTTATTAAACAATGAATGGGTTACCAAAGAGGGAGGGAGGGAGGGAGGGAGGGAGGGAGGGAGGGAGGGAGGGAGGGAGGGAGGGAGGAAGGAAGGAAGGAAGGAAGGAAGGAAGGAAGGGAGGAAGGAGGGAAGGAAGGGAGGAAGGAAGGAAGGAAGGAAGGACGGACTTCCTGAAAACAAATGAAAGTGAACACAGAACAACCCAAAATCTATTGGACACAGTGAAACCAGTCCTAAGAGGAAAGTTCATAGGATTACAGGCCTACTTCAAGAAACAAACAAAAAAGCTCAAAGTATATAACCCTACAACTAAAAACTAGAAAGAGAACAAGAAAAGCCCAGAGAAAGTAGAAGGAAGGAAATAATGATCAGGGCAGAATTAATAATATAGAGACTAAAAAAAAATAAAATAAAAAATACAAAACACCAATGAAACCAAGAGCTGCTTCTTTGAAAACATAAGATTGATGAACCATTAGCCAGACTCAACAAGAAACAAGAGAGGGGCTTTTTCGCAACGGGTTTGCTGCCAGAACACAGGTGTCGTGAAAATCACCAGTAACTCAAACCCAAGATGGGAAAGGAAAAGACATCAACATCGTCGTCATTGGTACGTAGATTCTGGCAAGTCTACCACTGCTGGCCATCTGATCTACAAACGTGGGGGCATCGACAAGAGAACCATCGAGAAATTAGAGAAGGAGGCTGCTGAGATGGGGAAGGGCCCCTTCAAGTATGCCTGGGTCCTGGATAAACTGAAAGCTGAACAGAAGCGAGGTGGAAATTCGAGACCGGCAAGTATGTGACCATCATTGATGCCCCAGGGCACAGAGACTTCATCAAAAACATGATCACAGGCACATCTCAGGCTGACTCTGCTGTCCTGATTGCTGCTGCTGGTGGTGGTGAATTTGAAGCAGGCATCTCCAAGAATGGGCAGACCCATGAGCACGCCCTTCTGGCCTACGCACTGGGTGTGAAACAGCTGATTGTTGGTGGTAACCAAATGGATTCCACTGAGCACCCTACAGCCAGAAAAGATATGAGGAAATTGTTAAAGAAGTCAGCACTTGCATTAAGAAAATTGGCTACAACCCTGACACAGTAGCATCCGTGCCAATTTCTGGTTGGAATGGTGACAACATGCTGGAGCCAAGTGCTAATATGCCTTGGTTCAAGGGATGGAAGGTCACCCGTAAAGATGGCAATGCCAGTGGAACCACGCTGCTTGAAGCTCTGGATGGCATCCTGCCACCAACTCATCCAACTGAAAAGCCCCTGCGTCTGCCCCTCCAGGATGTCTACAAAATCGGTGGTATTGGTCCTGTCCCTGTGGGTCGAATGGAGACTGGTATTCTCAAACTCGGCAGGTGGTCCGTCAGCTTTGCTCCAGTCAACATTACCATGGACGGGAAGCCTGTGGAAATGCACCATGAAGCTTTGCGTGAAGCTCTTCCTGGGGACAAGGTGGGCTTCAACGTCAAGAACGTGTCTGCCAAAGATGTTCACCGAGGCCATGTGGCTGGTGACAGCAAAAAGGACCCACCAGGGGAAGGATCTGGCTTCACAGCTCAGGTGATTATCCTGAGCCACCCAGGCCAGATCAGTGCTGGCTACGCAGCGGTGCTGGATGGTCACACAGCTCACACTGCTTGCAAATTTGCTGAGCTGAAGGAGAAGATTGATCGTCGTTCTGGGAAAAAGCTGGAAGATGGCCCCAAGTTTTTGGAATCTGGTGATGCTGCCATCGTTGATATGATTCCTGGCCAGGCCATGTGTGTTGAGAGCTTCTCTGACTACCTTCCTCTGGGCCGTTTTGCTGTTTGTTACATGAGACAGACAGTTGCTGTGGGTGTCATCAAAGCAGTGGACAAGAAGGCAGCTGGAGCTGGCAAAGTCACCAAGTCTGCCCAGAAAGCTCAGAAGGCTAAATGAATATTATTTCCAACACCTGCCACCCCAGTCTTAATCAGTGGTGGAAGAACGGTCTCAGAACTGTTTGTCTCAATTGGCCATTTAAGTTTAATAGTAAAAGACTGGTTAATGATTACAATGCATCGTAAAACCTTTAGAAGGAAAGGAGAATGTTTTGTGGACCATTTGGTTCTTTTGTGTGTGTGGCAGTTTTTTAAGTTACTAGTTTTTAAAATCAGTACTTTTTAATGGAAACAACATGACCAAAAATCTGTCACAGAATTTTGAGACCCATTAAAATAACAAAGTTTAATGAGGAAAAAAAAAAAAAAGAAGAAACAAGAGAGGGCTCAAATAAATGGGGGGGGGGGGGGCGGGGACTAACAATTGATACCACAGAAAGACAAAGGATTGTAAGAAAATACTATAAACAACTATATGCCAACAAACTGGACAAACTGAGTGAAATGGAAAAATTTCTGGAAACATACAATCTTCCAAAACTCAATCAGGAAGAATCAGAAAAACTGAATAGGCCAATAACAACTAAAGAAATTGAAGCAGTAATAAAAATAAAAAACTCACAGCAAATAAAAGCATGTCTCAGAAGGCTTCACAGGGGAGTTTTATCAAACATTCTAAGAAAAATTAACACCTATCCTCAAACTATTTAAAAAAACTCAAGAGGAAGGAATATTTCCAAGCTCCTTTTATGAGGCCAGCATTATCCTAATTTAAATACCTGATAAAGGTTGCACAAAGAGAAAATTGCAGGCCAATATCCCTGATAATCTCAGATGCTAAAATCCTCAACCATATATTAGCAAATCAGACCCAGCAATACTTTATAAAGATCATATACCATGACCAAGTGGGGTTTATTCTGGAGATGCAAAGCTGTACAATATTGCAAATCAATAAATGTGATACATCACATTAACAAAATGAAGTCCAAAAAAATCACATGATCATATCAATAAATACAGAAAAAGCATTAGACAAAATTCAACATCCATTTTTTTATTTAGAAAACTTTCAGCAAGGTGAGAATAGAGGAATCCACCTCAACATAATAAAGGCCATATATGACAAACCTATTGCCAACATCATACTCAGTTGGACAAAAATTAAAACCATTTCCCCTAAGAACAGGAACAAGACAGGGATCTCCACTTTCGCCATTCTTATTTAACGAAGTACTGGAAGTCCTAGCCACAGAAATCAGACAAGAAGAAGAAATAAAAGGTATCGAAATTGGAAAGGAGGAGCTAAAACTCATTATTTGCAGGTGACATGACACTGAATATAGAAAATCCTAGACTCCACTAAAAATCTACTAGATTTAATAAAGAAATTGGGCAAAGTAGCAGGATACAAAATTAACATCAAGAAATCAGTGGCATTTTTATACACCACTAATGAACTAGCAGAAATAGAAACTTAAAAAAGAATCCCATTTACCATTGCAACAACAAAAATAAGATACCTTGTAATAAACTTAACCAAAGAGGTAAAAGACCTATCCTTGGAAATCTATAGGACACTGAAAAAAGAAATGAAGATACAAAAAAGTGGAAGTATATACAGTGTACATGTATTGGATGCATTAATATCATTAAAATGTCCATAATACCCAAAGTAATCTATAGATTCAATACAATCTCTATTAAAATACCAACGGCATATTTCACAGATCTAGAACAAATAATCCAAAAAGTTATATGGAACCAAGAAAGACCCCCCAATAGTCGCAGCAATCCTGAGAAAGAAGAACAAGGTTGGAGAGATCACAACTATACTATAAAGCCATTGTAATCAAAACAGCCTGTCCTGGCACAAGAAAAGGCATAAAGACCATTGGAACAGAATGGAGACCCCAGAAATTGACGCAAGCCATTACAATCAATTAATATTTGACAAAAGAGGCAAGAGCATACAATGAAATAAAGAGTCTCTTCAATAAATGGTGCTGGAATCATTGGACAGGGACATTAAAAAATGCAACTACTGCCGAAATCGGTTTGGCTCAGTGGATAGAGCGTCAGCTTGTGGACTGAAAGGTCCCAGGTTCGATTCCGGTCAAGGGCATGTACCTGGGTTGTGGGCACATCCCCAGGTGGAGATGTTCAGGAGGCAGCTGATTGATGTTACTCTCTCATCGATGTTTCTAACTCTCTATCTCTCTCCCTTCCTCTCTGTAAAAAATCAATAAAATATATTTTAAAAAAAATGCAACTACTCCACCTACTTATCCCATCCACAAGGATAAACTCAAGATTGATAAAAGACTTAAATGCAAGTCACCCTATATAATAAAGAGCGAATATGCTAATTAGACTGGATGGCAGAATAACCGTCTGGAACAACCTTCGGAATAACCAGCGGCAGGGCCCCGGCTGCCTTGGCCCTTGCAGCCCTAACTGCTGCCACCCTCTGCAGGGTGATCTGTGGCAGGGAGGGTTCTGAGATCGATCGTCCTGCAGAGGGTGGCAGCAGCCAGGGCTGCAAGGGTTGAACCCCTTGCATGAATTTTGTGCATCGGGCGTCTAGTGGAACCATAAAAATCGTAGAAGAAACCATAGGCAGCAAAAGTCTCAGACATCTCGTATGGCAGAATTGTCACTAGTACATCTCCTAGGGTAAGAGAAACAAAGGAAAAAATAAACAAATGAGACTACATCAAACTGAAAAGCTTCTGTACAGCAAAAAAAACCACACACACCACCAAATTGAAAAGGGAACCCACTGTATGAGAGAACATATCTCGAAAATATATAAAGACCTCATACAACTTAACAAAAGGAAGACAAACAATTCAATTAAAAATGGGCAAAGGACCTGAATAGACACTTCTCCAAAGGGGGCATACAGAGGCCAAGAGACAGATGAAACAATGCTCAAAAGTCACTGATCATCAGAAAGATGCAAATTAAAACAACGATGAGATATCACTTCACACCTGTTAAAATGGCTATCATCAATAAATCAAGTGCTGGTGAGGATGTGGAGAAAAGGTAACCCTCGTACACTGCTGGTGGGAATGCAGACAGGTGCAGCCTCTGTGGAAAACAGTATGGAGCTTCCTCAAAAAACTAAATATGGAATTGCTGCACTGAGCCACCCCTGATCCCACTTCTGGGATCATATCCTATGAATCCTGAAACACCAATCAGATATATATACACCCCTATGTTCATAGCAATACAATTTACAATCACTAAGATCTGCAAATAGTCCAAGTGCCCATCAATAGATGAGTGGATTAAAAAACAAAAAAGGGGTTTATTTACACAATGGAGAATACTATCCTATGTAATAAAAGCCTAATATGCAAATTGACCGAACTGGCAGAATGACTGGTCGCCATGACTCACACTGACCACCAGGGGGCAGATGCTTAATGCAGGAGCTGCCCCCAGCCTGCAGGCCCCAGGCCAGCCAAGTCAGGTGTGAGTGGGGCCCCCAGTCGACCCACTGGTCGCCCTGCAGATCGGCCCTGATTGCCGGCCAGGCCTAAGGACCCTACCCGAACACAAATTTCGTGCACTAAGCCTGTAGTGCAGCTATAAGAACAGGTAGCATCTCTTATATTTGAAACAGGGTGGAGGGACCTGGAGAGTATGCTAAGCAAAATAAGCCAATCAGAGAAAGACAAGTATCACATGATCTCACTTATATGTGGAATCTAATGAACAAAATAAACCTACAAGCAAAATAGAACCATACTGACAGATCTCGGGGATGGAAGAAAAGGAAAGAGATTAACCAAAAATGTAATATGCATATATGCATAGCCCTAGGACTCAGACAATAGTATAATGATTCCTCGGATGGGCCAGGGGCTGGGTGGGAAGGGGGTATCGGGTGCAAATGGGGGCCATCTGTTATACTGTTTATAATTTTTTAAAATTATAAAAAAATCATGAGCAGCTCAGCAATAATGATTGCCAGAGGCATCTGAGTCAGATATTCAGGGTGTAACTTTGGAGTTTTTTCAGTGGTTAAGATTTCCAGCATAGGGGATGTTTTCATATTCAACTCAAGTCACGGCCATCACCCTAAATGCTCTGTGCAATCCATTTCCTACTTGTTGGCCTGTCAGAGAAGCAAGACAGTGCTCTCTGGAGTCCAGACCACAGATGCTAGGGGACACCCTGTGGAGACAGCAGCAGGCGTGGTTGGATGGTGGTGTTCAGGGTCTGTTGAAGGACTGGAGACAGGAATTTGTAAAGCCAACCAGTAAACTTAATAAGTAATTGTAGTTCCTCATATTTTCTTTAATTTTCAAAACTGAAGATCTTGAGAATCCAGCATATTTATCTTCAGGCTTGCGCTTTTAATAGAAGTTTTTCAGTCAAAAACAGGTAACAGAAGTCGACTAATGGTGATTTCATTACCTCAGAAGAGAGAAACCTAATAGGCGATGCAAACTTATGGTACTATGCATCATTTTGCAATAATTCTCTCATTTATCCGTATAATGTATATATAGGAAACACAGTATGTGTGTTACTGTCTGTAACAGGAAACTGGATAGAGTTAGAAAAGATGAAAACGTGTAGGTTAGATGGGGGCAGGAAGGGGATTCGTTAGCAGGACATTGGCAGGAGGTCATTCCTGTTGCGGGGGACAGCATGACAGGTTATAGGTGTGGACAGGCATGTTTTCAATCCATCGGTTTTCCCTTGCTGTTCCTCTCTGCCCTTTTATTCCTGCTTCTCAATTGTAGAGGTAACTCTCTCCCACGTGGGCATGCAGATCTCAGCATCCCATCCAGGGAGCTCTCAGGGCCAGCACAGGCCGCAGCTCCTGGTTGTCCAGTTCCTGCGCCTCAAGCCCATCACCCCTGCATCCCAGCTGACAGGCAGGCCCTGCGTGCAGCCTGTGGTGTCCAGGTTCTTCCTTTCCTCCACGCTTTTGCTCATGCTGCATCTCTCTGAGGTGTCTGCTCCCTGTTTCCCTGGAACTCTACAGAACCCGGAACCTGGACGGAATCTGGACGTCCCGGTGACGCCCTGCCTCTGGAGAGAATGGGAGACAGCAGGCCCTGATGGCCCAGCCAGGCTTCCTGGGAGTGGGAGCGAGCAGACAGCGCTGGGGACGGCCTTGGTGCCGTGGCGGCAGGCCCGCCCAGCTCTCTGCCTGTCAGCCCCACCTGCAGGGGCAGCAGGACTCAGGAGCTGAGCTGTTTCCAGGGCTGCAGCACTGAGGAGAGAACCCAGGCCCAGCCGGCCTGTCTCTCATCATTGATGTTTCTATCTCTCGCTCCCTCTCCCTTCCTCTCTAAAATTAATTAAAAGAAGTGTGTATGTATGTGAGAGAGAGATCGAGAGAGAGAGAGAGAGAACGAACCCAGCCCGAGTGGTTAGCACTGGCCAGGGCTCAGAACACAGCCACACAGAAGCGCAGGGCCTGGGGGGTGGCAGAGGAGTGCCTCCTCGCGCCCCCATACCGGCAGCAGCTCCCCGGACCATCCCTCCTGGGGAGGAGGGAGCATCTGTTCATGAGGGAGAGGAGGAGAAAAGCAATTGCAGGAATGTACTATAGCATTTTCTAAATGTGGACTTAGGTTTTATAACATTGTGTCGTGTGACAACGCAATTACATGATTTCACATGTAATTCACACACAGCCCCTAGTACACTTCTTCTAAATTAAGTGTTACTTTGGTCTGTTTTAATTTCTAGCAGTTAGAAATTGAATTTTCTAATATCTTTTCCACATTAAAAAGCCCATCAAAATTTGTGCTTATTAATGTTTTTCTTGTGTACCCTGCAACTCATCTGGAAATAGAGTATTTCCATAACTCTGGAATCCTCAGATTTGGCAATTCTCATTATTGTTTTCCCATCATCAGAACTGTTTTCTTCCTATGAAGTTTTTTAGGAATGAAAGGAAATAATTGAATTGTTTTATTTCTTTAAAGTCTTGGTTTATCAAGATACATGAACATGCCCTAGCTGGTTTGGCTCAGTGGATAGAGCATCGGACTGAAGACTGAAGGGTTCTAGGTTCGATACCAGTCAAGGGCACATGCCTGAGTTGCGGGCTCGATCCCCAGTGTGGGATGTGCAGGAGGCAGCCGATCAGTGATTCTCTCTCATCATTGATGTTTCTATCTCTCTCTCCCTCTCCCTTCCTCTTTGAAATCAATAAAAATATATTTTTTAAAAAGATACATGAACATGATAAGTATATTTCAGATCAAATAAAAAGTGTTGAGCACTATACCTCAAGAGCTACATTAGACTGTTGGGAAGATAAAACAAAAAACTTGCCAGTTAGTCTTAAAGTAAACCATAATCTAATCAAAGACATTAGCTAGAGTTCCTGAAAAAGCTAAATATAAAACTGCCTCTTTTTATAGAGTTCACTAGTGACATTGAAAGGAAATTAATTAGTCCTGCAGGGCGGGACTGGGCAAGAGGGGCCGGACATGCCCTGGAGCCAGCCTCCTAAGGTCCCTCCCCAGCTGGCAGGCGCCAGGGCTGAAAGGGCATCTATAGAGTGAGCGGGGTCTCCGGCTGGTGGGGTCCCTCAGCCTGGCCTGCGGGGATTGGGTCGAAAGCGGCTCCCCAACATCCCCCGAGAGGTCCCGGAGTGGGAGAGGGCACTCTGCAAAGTTGCTGTCGCTTGGCAGCTCCTGCATTGAGCGTCTGCCCCCCCGGTGGTCAGTGCGCATCATACCTGCCGTGCGGTTGGTCAGTGGGTCGGAGGGTCGCTTAGCCTTTCACATATATATAGATCGTATGACAACTTCAGCTCTCCAGCTTGTCCAGAGGCAACCAAAAGCAGAGTCAGTTCTAGGTGTATCAGATGCATGGACCACGGGCCCTTGCCTAATACCCACCGATAGGAGAGCCGGGCTGCCCTGCAGCCACACACCTGGCATCCTCCACCGTGTGCTCGGGCCAGAGAGCCTGCATGGACTGCCTGTGCCCACTTGCTCATGTGATACAGAGTCTATATGCCAACATATGACAGATTATAGTAGCGAAATGTGTGCAGGCAGTGGGCTGAGGTGCGTGCACTGCGCGTGCAGGAGCAATGAGGAGACCGTCGCAGCCCTGGTGCAGCATCCCCACCACCGGCACAGGCCTCTGTCCCGACAGCACCCACACGTCGCTGTGTGGGAAGTTAGTGTCGCTCAGGGTGTTACACGTCTGGAGCTCAGTCACTGTTTGTAGATGATGAGGACCTGAAGTCACTGAGGTTTTATTTCCGTGTAGAGGACTTGTTAAGACAACGGGCAGTTTAAAATACATTTTAAGAAGTTACACCAATCAACATTAAAACAAGGTGTCTCCATTTAAATGGTAAAGTGACCTAAAAAACCTTGCCAGCTATTCATCCGGCAATACCACAAATAAAATTCCCCCAGGTGACAGAGAGGTACACGGACATGTTACAAGCGCATGCTTGGTACCTGACAAGTGTTCTTCATCGATAGCGCGAAGCTTGTTCTCACTGACTTTGAGTTCTTCCAATGTAGGTGGCAGCTCCAGAGGAAGCTCTGCCAGGCTGTTTCCATTCATATTCAGGTGCACCAACTTCTTCAAATGCTGAAAAAGCAAATCTCAGATGACTATTTCATCTGGCACAGGTGTCCAGTACATCTCACTTGAATGTTCAGGTAGCTGCAGTTATGCCTCTAAGCCTGACGTACTGGGGTTTAGATGGGGGTCCCCATCTTCTCCCTGCCCTGCAGATGTCGGTCCTGTGAGTGTTTATTCCAGGCATTTTCAGCCACACTAGGCAGTCATGTTCCACTCGCCATAGGGATCTGTCACACGTTACTGTGGCCACAGAAACGAGAGAAATCTCCTACCGCACTGGGTTGGTTATATTTTGCTAGATCTTGGGTTTTCACCTTCTCAGCAGCAGACACACAGTTATTAAAACTCTGCCTATGAGAGTTTTCTCTGTATGACGTACTAGTGCAGGGGCCTGAGTCCCTCATGAGTGCTGGTGTCAGGACAGCAATTTGAACCCTGTCAACGTATTTGTAAAACTCAGTTTTCTGTTCATTAACAGAAGCAGAATTATAATAGCACTAATGATGGAGCAGATTCTTCAACATGGAGTGGTCAGGCATCACAAGCCACTGCTCTGTGGCACCCTCACGGTTTTGATGGGGTGAGGGGGCGTCTCCACCCGAGGCTGCTGGTTGGCGGCACTGCCTGGCTGCCCGCGCCGAGCACTGCAGCTGGCGGGTTTGAGTGGGGCCACGTGGACGACTCACGTCAGTGGGTTCAGAGCCCAATGTGAGCAGTTTGGGATAGAAACCCCCAAACAGGAAGAGAAGGTGACTTCCTACAATGTCTTCCTTTTTATCCAATACCGGGAGTGCATGGGTGCCCAGGTTTCGATCAGGACAGCTAGCCTGCGGGGCACTCGGTCTGTGTGTGAGTGTGGACCTTCTCACCTGCCAGCCCCGAATGGGGGTGTGAGCCAGGAACTGTGTGCCTCAGAGGGAGTTGTGCAAGGAGGGGACAGGCCTGCCCGAGGGAGCAGTTTGACCCAGTGGCTGTGGTATTGGTGCTGGGGCTTCTGCAAGCACACCTATTTGTGAGTATTGTGTACACACAGCCGTCTCCTTTCCTGCTTCTGCATTTGTTTCTCTGAAATTCCTTGATCCCCTCTTCTTTTCTGCTTTTTACAGAAAAAAAAAGTCAAATCTGAGTCTTTCAGAAATTTATTCTGTGCTGTTTCCCATCTTCTTCCCTCTTCTTTTCCCAACTTGAACCCCGAGTCCATTTGTGTTTTCAGATGCCCTCTTGCTAACGTGTCCCTTCATCAGTGCTGCCCGGCCCAGAGCAGGGGCTCACATGCGCTGCCGCCCAGCGTTTGGGAAGCTTCCAGATC
Source organism: Myotis nattereri (assembly GCF_964212035.1). NCBI lineage: Eukaryota > Metazoa > Chordata > Mammalia > Chiroptera > Vespertilionidae > Myotis > Myotis nattereri. Next base: position 3,321,889 of record NC_138087.1, read on the forward strand.
CTGCCCTTCCTCCCTGGAGCACCTCACGCACATGCTCTCAGCGATGTGGGGGAAAACTACTCTATAAATGTAATACATTTATTTTGTTATTGGTGCGGTGTCTGGTGCTCTAAGGGTATGACAGCCAGACACATGTGACATAACAGGCTCTATTCAAGGTAAAGCTTCAATACAGTTTAGGGACATCAGGGAAGAAAGTTTCTCTGCTTAGGAGAATGCTACCAGGTAACCGTGCAGCTTTTCCTCTCTTCCCCATCTCCACCACTGCCAGTACCAGTCATGGGAAAGCAATCTAAATAGATTGTGACAAATTAGAACGTAGGTTTACCTTGAATGCTTCTGGACCTATGCCTGAAGAGGTGATACTATTTTTGCTCAAATCAAGCCTTTCCAAATTCGGTAGTCCATTAAATGCTTCGTCGGGAATGGAGGTGATGGAATTGCCTAGGACAGGACAGTTGTGTTTTAGACCGATGTGCCAATACATACACACACGTGCATTTGCACAGAGAGCAAACGAGAGTCTTCTCTGTATGAAAAAGCAGTGCTCACAGCATGGGCCTCTGGGAGGTACATCACATCAGCAGATGCACATTTAGAAAAGTGAACAACTGGGGCCACCCTGTCTCACAGTCAGAACGTGCACTCTGAGGACTTGCCACGCTCTGTACCTCAGGTTTTAGATAAAGCTGCTTAAAACATCCAGGGTGTAGTTGCTAGACCATGCTGTGAGCATTGGGCATCCTATGACTGATGGTTTCTAGAAGGTTATGGTTTCTATAGCTCTTCATCTTTTCCCGTTGGCATTTCTTAGGCCCTGGCTCACAACTATAACCCTGCAATTAATCAACAACATTGTGGGCGTGTCGATTGCCTTTCTGGAGCACCAGGCTCAGTCCCTAAATCAGCTGAATGGGGAGATAATCTCATCACCTCCAGATCTGAGGTTCTGCTCCCATGACTGTGATCTACAGAAGTTCCTACGGGCCTTAACTTTATGGGGTTTTGTTTTGACACTTGGTTAAGTGCAGTAGTCAGTGGTTTTAAACTCAGAAAATGAGCTTCCCAGATAGAGTAAGCACAATATAAACCAATGTGACCTTCCTGCAAAACCAAGACCGTGTGTGCACCGGCCATTCACCATCATAAGACTAGACTTTCGCAAACCAAGCTTTCTTGTGGGACATCTGGCACGCGGGCACAGGAGGGGCTTTGCTGGGGTCACAAGAGGTGGTGTGAGGAGGCCATGATGCAGAGGGGTCTATCACAGACTGGCCATCCTGAGCAAAGGTGTCAGACTTTTCCTGTTGAGTATAAATGATGTTATATCATCATTTATTATTTTGATGGTAGTTTATTGCTGTGATTTCCCCCAGGATGTCTGAAACCCCATTTAGACCCTGTGGCCCCTGCGGCCCCTGCATCTGCAGGGCCACCCCTCATGGGCCATATCACCGTTGTCCATTTGGCCCAGCCTCCTTGCCAGCCAGCCACACCAAACCTGGTCATGCTGTTCCTCCACTAAGGACCTTTTCAGGTGGCCCTATAAACACAGGAGTAGAAGGTCGGGACCATCCATGTCCACCAGAATGGCTAACATGAGGGAGAACGGCTGACAGGACACAGAATGCAAGTTAAACGCATCTCTGTGTCACTTAGTGGTCCTACTCCTGGCACGTACTCCAGGGACAAGAAAATGGGGTCTCCACAGACATCTGTATGTGGGTGTTCATAACCACAGAACTGCCCCCCAACTGGAAACACTCCAGATGCCTCAGCTGGTACCACCGGTGCATCCAGACAGCTCTCAGCAGTAGGGAGGGCAAGATGCTGACCAAATGCAACAGCCTGGACGACCCCGAAAGCAGTGTGATGGGGGAAGCCAGCTAAGGAGGCCGTGTGCCTAGTGACCCCGTTCTCATGATGTCTGGAAACGTCTAAACTACAGACACAGACACATCCTGGTGGCTAGGGCTTGTGAACAGAGGTTACCTGACTATATGCATGTCTCAAAACTCAGTACCATGCTAAAAATAAGTTTAACTCCATGAAAGTTACCCTCAGTAAAGCTGACTTTAAGAAAGAAGTCCAGCCCGGCCGGCATGGCTCAGTGGTTGAGTGTTGACCCATGAACCAGGAAGTCACAGTTTGATTCCAGGTCAGGGCACATGCCCGGGTTGCAGACTCGATCCCTAGTAGGGGCCATGCAGGAGGCAGCAGATCAGTGATTCTCTCTCATCATTGATGTTTCTATCTCCCTCTCCCTTCCCCTCTCTGAAGTCAATAAAAACATTTTTTTTAAAGAAGTCCATGAGAAATCATGGTTGGATTTGGAGGACTCTGCTTTACATCCAATTATGCTATACTGTAGTAAAACACCTACCTCTTCTGCAACGTTTGTGTTTAAAGATTGTGAAAATAGTCTGTTTAGAATCCATTTATATCACGAGATTAAAATATAACATTCATAGGGGAATGAGTTATTTACTTTTAAAGCTAAAAATGAAATGGACATCGACATCTCTTACCAGCAAGCTCCAGGCTTGTTACCTCGGGTGCTGCCAGCGGTGGTATCTGGGCGAGGTCTGCATCGTTGCAGCTGATGGTTCTGTAGGACAGAGAGCACCCGCTGGGCAGAGCTGGCCTGCGTCTGGGAGGAGTACCGGCTGGGAGTTGGGACAGCACCTGTAACACACCTCTGGTTTCCTCCTCCTCCTCCTCCTCCTCCTCCTCCTCCTCCTCCTCCTCCTCCTCCTCCTCTTCCTCCTCCTCCACCTCCCTGGCTGTGTTTCCGTGGGGACGTGCCTGCCTGCCCTCCTCTCCAGGCCTCTGTTCAGCCCTGCTGCGCTGCCCCTGGCCAGGAAGTCTTCCTCTGTCCCCAGGCTCCGGGCTCATTTTCTTTTGCTCCCTGTCTTCAGTTTCTTTCATTCCTTCAGCCTCCTCAGCCGGAAGCTCCTCTTTTCTCAGTGCTTGGTCCAGGTTCACCCAAGGAGGTGGCCGCTGCCGATGATGTGAATTAGGAGGTTCTCTTTGTCCTGAAGAATCACCAGAAAAGTCAGTTCTGTCATTAACGCTCTAGTACTGATTGCGAGTAGGAGGCTCGGACCATGCACGGAGGAGGCAGCAGGGCACATGGTGATATGAATAAAAGAAGAATCATAGCAAAAGGGAGGCTAGTGAGTATTCCCTCCAGGTATTTGAGTACAGTTTAAACATGAAATGCATCTTTTTGCTTGAATAGTTTTAATAGTAACTATTTCTGCTGTAAGATCTATTGTAGACAATTTTTGTTTTACCTGAGGTTTTACTATTTCTACTCAGGTGTCATTCTACCTGGTAACTACAGGGGGTGCAAAATGATAAGTAGCCCCGTTGTTTATTAGTGGGGTTGTTGATAAGGCAAGAATGTGTGCACTCTCAGGCTTATGGTAGTGAAATTGGCTTTTGTTTATAGATTTATTATTTTTTTCCCAATTTCCTTTCAGCTCCATGAGTCTAAAAGCACCCTTTGCTAGAAAGGTCGTTTTTTCTCCTGGACTCTACTGAAATCATTTTGCTTCTTGAGACTTACAGAAAACATCTGGCTTAACTAACCGAGAGATATACATCAGAGCCCTGTGTACTACTACATGGCGATAAGAGCAGAAATAGCGTGCAGTGCACAGCTGGCCCACATCGGAATTAGCTGTCACTGTGTTTGCTAAAGGCGGGTAGGCGTAGCTGGCACTGCAGCCTCGCCCTCTGGGAGTTCTAGGAAGGAGTGAGCTCAGTGTCCAGGCTTCCTTCCATCAAATACATAAAACTATGTATTCAGCCTCTCCTTGCCTTCATTTAATACTAAACAAACCATCCCTAGAAAAAACTCAAAGAATAATTATTTGAAGGATTACTTAAGATTTCAATTCAGTATATAATATAAAGTGTTTGAGTTATTTTTTCACATCTTTAGCAGAAAATACAAAAGGAGAATAGAAAAAAATGAGCAGAAGGAAGCTAAAGCTATCATATTAAAACATTTAAAATCCTTCCTGTATACCCAAGTTTATTTTTCCAAAATAACTACAGCATTTTAAGAATAATTCAGCTCCTTTGAAAAATGAGAATTTCTGAATCTTTATAAGTTTTATGTTTCACCCCCCAAGGAGTCAATTTTATTAAACACTTATTTTCTAACACTTTAAAAGTCATAATACCGTAGTGAAATAGTTGGTAGCATCCACCAGAGTACAGTTTCTAAATATTCTCAAGTTCTTCCTGGCAGGAGACCTGCCTGTGATCAGCCTTGGCCACAGATGAGGCAACAACACCCAGTGCGTGCCTCTCGTGCCTGCTTCCCTGGGTTTGTATTTCAGAAGGCTGGGCCAGGCTGGCCTCTCTCCTGAGGGGCCTCTCCGCCCTCAGGGGTGAGCCTCCGGGGACCCTGGGTCAGTGAGCAGCCAACCAAGCCGCCTGGTGACCCTGGGCCCAGCAGCCCCGAGCGGGACACGCTCCGGACGCCGACCAGCCTCCCTGCGCACCGAGTTCTTCCTCGGCGCCCTGGGCAGGGACCGCGGGCTGCCCGCACCCTTCACGGCCTCCCAGCGCGGCTGCGGGGCCCACCGCCTTCTTCCCGCAGCTCGAATGGAGCGCTTCTGCCTGCCCTCCCGTATCATTCCCAAGTAATTTCTACGCCTGTCGTCATTGTGCCAATAGTTTAAGTATTCTGACGACCGCTTTATCATAAATTAGAGCAAGTGCAAGTAAACGGGAGGGCAAGGCCGAGTCGCATGTGATACTTTGGGCTGACCGTTTATACCGGAGTCCGAGCAGACCGGGCAGCACTCGCCCTCGGGGGTGGCAGCGCGCAGGCACCGCGGAGGCGGAGGCGGGCACCTGGTCCGGTCGCAGAGCACCCTTCCGGCGGCGCACAGGCAGGTGGTGCAGGGCTCGGGCGACCACGCGGCCCCGTTGTACATGGTCATCCCGTTCGCCGAGCAGCGGCCCTTCCGCCCTAGGAGAGAGCACCGGACACTTACTTCCTGGCGCGGTCACCGCCTGGGCGGGAACTAGAACCACACAAGGCGGCGTCTGCATGGCTCCCGCGAGGAGAGGTCCCCACGGAGCCTGTGGACGCCGCCCCAGCCCTCTGCTCCTCTCCTGGGAGCTGACTGGCCTGCGGTTCCATCCTCACCCGCAGGATGGCTGTGATACAGGCGCAGACACGTGAGGGACATTTTTGTCCTGGCCCTAGTGTCATTCCTAGTAACTCGACCTAATATCTCACATTGTCCCCAGGTTGCACTCCCAAGCGAGTCTCACATGTGTCCCGTCCTTCCCTCCCACTCAGTCCAGCCCAAGCCCTGCCAGCTCCCCCGGAGACGCTTGCCCTGGGCCACTCCCACCACCCAATTCCTCGCGTGGAAGAAACACATCCACATAATGTTTCTCCTGATTATAAAAGTCCTATATTCCATCAAAATTCCAACAGCTTTTTTTGGCAAAAATGCAAAAGTTTACCCTCAAATTCACATAGAATTACAAAGGGCCCTGAATATCCAAAAAAATCCTGAAGAAAAATAATAAGAACAAAATTGCTATTTTGTTCTTAGATATTTCAAAAGTTACTACAAACCTGCAATGGTTAGCGGTGGCCTCAGGATAAACATATAGGCCAATGGAATACTGAGACTACCTTACTATGGTCAAAGGATTTTTTTTCAATTGAACTACAAAGATTTGCTTGCTTCTATTTATTTTTAAAAAATAATTCTTTATTGTTGAAAGTATTACATATGTCTCCCTTTTCCCCTCATTGACTCCTCCAGCCCATCCCCTGACCCCCCGCCCCAGACCCTCACCACCCCACTGTCTGTGTCCATGGGCCATGCATATATGCATACAAGCTCTTTGGTTGATTACCTCCTACCCCCCACCCTCCCTTCCTTCCCTCCGAGATCCTGCACTCTGTTCCATGCTTCCATGTCTGTGGATCCACTCTGTTCACTTTATCTTGTTACGTAGATTCCACATATGAGTGGGATCATGTGATACTTGTCTTTCTCTGGCTTATTTCACTTAGCATGATACTCCTCAGGTCCCTCCATGAAGTCTCAAAGGGTAAGAGATCCTTCTTTTTTACAGCTGCATAATATTCCATGGTGTAAATGTACCACAGCTTGTTATCCACTCGTCTGCTAATGGGCACTTGGGCTGTTTCCAGATCTTAGCTATTGTGAATTGTATTGCTATAAACACAGGGGTGCATACATTCTTTCTGATTGGTGCTTCAGGTTTCTTAGGATATATTCCTAGAAGTGGGATCACGGGGTCAAATGGGAGTTCCATATTTAATTTTCTGAGGAAACTCCATACTGTTTTCCACAGTGGCTGCACCAGTCTGCATTCCCACCAGCAGTGCACAAGGGTTCCTTTTTCTCCGAATCCTTACCAGCACTTGTCATTTGTTAATTTGTTGATGGTAGCCATTCTGACAGGTGTGAGATGATACCTCATTGTCGTTTTGATTTATATCTCTTGTATGATTAGTGACTTTGAGCATTTTTTCATATGTCTCTTGGCCGTCTGTATGTCCTCTTTGGAAAAGTGTCTGTTTAGATCCTTTGCCCATTTAATTGGATTGTTTATCTTTCTATTGTTAAGTTGTATGAGTTCCTTATATTTTGGATGTATCATTGCCAAATATGTTCTTCCATGCAGTGGGCTCCTTTTTTATTTTGTTGATGGTTCCTTTTGCCGTGCAAAAGCTTTTTATTTTGAGGTAATCCCATTGTTTATTTTCTCCTTCGTTTCCTTTGCCTTAGGAGATGAATCTGTAAACATATGTCTATGAGAGATGTCTGAGATTTTGCTGCCTATGGTTTTTTCTAGGATTTTTATGGTTTCATGTCATACATTTAAGTCTTTTATCCATTTTGAGTTTATTCTTGTGTATGATATAAGTTCATTCTAGTTTCATTTTTTTTGCATGTTTCTGTCCAATTTTCCCAACACCATTTATTGGAGACTCTCTTGACTCCATTGCATGCTCTTGCCTCATTTGGCAAATATTAATTGAGCGTAATGTCTTGGGTCAATTTCTGGGTTCTCTGTTCTGTTCCATTGGTCTATATGCCTGATCTTGTGCCAGTACCACGTGGCTTTGTAGTATTACTTGAAACCTGATATTGTGATTCTTCCAACATTGTTTTTCTTTCTCAAAATTGCTGCAGCTATTTGGGGGTCTTTTTTGATTCCATATAAATTTTTGGAGCATATGTTCTAGCTCTGTGAAATACGCCATTGGTGTTTTAATAGTAGATTGCTTGCATTGTATGGACATTTAAATTATGTTAATTCTATGAATCCATGAACATGGTATATTCTTTCACTTGTTTATATCTTCTTCTGTCTCTTTTTTCAACATCCTTTAGTTTTCCAAGTACAGGTCTTTTGCCTCCTTGGTTAAATTTATTCCTACGTATCTTAATTTATTTGTTGCAGTGGTAAATGGAATTGGTTGTTTAATTTCTCTTTCTGAGAATTCATTATTGGTGTATAAAAAAAGCCATCAATTTTTGGATATTGATTTTTGTATCCTACTACATTGCCATATTCATTTATTAAATCTAGTAGTTTTTTTGTGAGAGACTTTAGGGTTTTCTATATACAGCATCATGTCATCTTGCGAATAATGGGAGTTTTACTTCCTCCTTTCTAATTTGAATGCCTTTTATTTCTTCTTCTTGTCTGATAGCTGTGACTAGCACTTTAGTGCTGTGGTGAAAATGGACATGCCTTTCTTGTTGAAGCTCTTTATTTGACCATCTATTTTGAATGATAGCATTGCTGGATCTAGTAATCTTGGTTTCAGATCCTTGCTTTTCATTACCTTGAGCACTTCATGCCATTCCCTTCTGGCCTGTAGAGTTTCTGATTAGAAGTCAGATGTGAGCCTTATGGGAGCTCCTTTGTAGGTAACTTCTTTTCACTTGCTGCCTTTAAGATCCCCTCTTTGTCCCTTAATTTTTGGCATTTTAATTATGACGTATCTGAGCATGGGCCTGTTAGGGTTCTTCTTGCTTGGGGTTTTCTGTGCCTCCTGAACTTGTTTCACTTTTTCCTTTATCAGGTCAGGGACGTTTTCTGCATTATTTCTTTAAACATGTTCTCTATCCCTTTCTGCCTCTTCTGGCACACCTGCTATTCTAATACTGTTACGTTTCACATTGTCCCACAGCTCCCTTAAGCTGTCCTCCTGTTTTTTAATTGTATTTTCTTTTTGGTTCTCTGATTGAGTGATTTTTTTCAACCTTGTTTTCTAATTCACTGATTTGATCCCCAGCTTCCCCTAATCTACTGTGTGTTCCTTCCAATGTGTTCTTTATTTGTGCTATGTCATTCTTTATTTCCAACTGTTCTTCTTTCATAGTTACTATACCTTTTTTAATTTTGTTGAGCATCTTTACCATCATTACTCTGAACTCTCTGTTTCATATAAATTTTTTATTCCTGCTTCATTTATATCTTCTTCTGGAGAATTCTGTTGTTCTTTCATTTGGAGTTGTTTCTCTATCTCCTCATTTGACTGCCCCTTTGGATTTGTGGCTGTGTATTAGGTAGATCCATTATGCCTCTCAATCTCCAGTGCAGGACAGTGTCAAACGCTATTTCTGACTAATTATATCAGGCAAAGGCTTAAAGCCTCCAGAGCCTACCTCTGCCTACAGATTGATAGGATTCCACTTGAATGGCCACATGCAACAGGGTGGGGCAGTTGTTTCTGCCTGGAAGTTAATTGTTATTTTTAGTCTCTTACATGGCCACAGGGCAAGGTATTTTCCAATAGAATGGGTCAACTGTCTTCCTCTCAGTCAAGGCAAATGTTTGCATGAGAAAGATGACCTCTGCAGTGTGAGGGAATGACTCAGCACAAGAAACAGAGGTGTCTGCATTCTGAGCTCTAAACCCAGAGCCCCCAATCCTGGCTTCTGCTCACACAGCTCCAGTCCACTCTGCTCTCCCTCTGGCAGAGCACATGGTAGGCGACTCCACAGGGAATTTTGTGTTTGGCCCTTTAAGAGGGTGACTGAGAGAAACCAAGATGGCGGCATAGGTAAACACCAGAAATTGCTGCCTCCCACAACAAATTCAAAAATACAACTAAAAGACAAAACAGACATCATCCAGAACCACAGGAAGGCTGGCTGAGTGGAAATTCTACAACTAGAAGGAAAGAGAAAAGCACACTGAGACTCAGAGGAGGTGCGGAAGTGCAGAGGTACAGAGGCGCTTGAGGCAAGGGCTGGCACTGAGGACGCGGTTGTCTTTTTGAATCGGGAGGGAGTCACAAGCCCCCGACTGCTCTGATCTCCAGTTCCGGGTGTGTCTCTGGGGACCCAGACTCAAACGGGGAGAAACTGGACTGTCTGGCAGCGGGGAGAACTCGGAACTCTAGGGCGGCTTTCTCTCAAAGGTGCTTGCTCTGCCCTGTTGATTCCCTGAGACCCACCCAAGCTGAGGTAGAGGCTTTTGCATATGAGTGCCTGGCCCTTTGCAATCTGAAAATTACCTAACAAACTGCAGCTGGGCCAGAGAGATCCAGAACATCCAAAAGAAGGCCCAAGGCCCCACAGAAGCTTGCATTGTTTCACAGCTGGGCTTCATCTGGGCACCTCCAAACCCCAAACAAGGAAGGGGATTCTGCAGATCTCTTCGTAGCTCCTGCTGGGTAGCCTCAGGCAGAGGCTAAATTGGTACCTCCTTAGAGATCCAAGAGCCAGTGTACCCAGTGGTCAGAGTGGGACCATCCAGATTACAACTACCTCAGATCTATAAGGGACACACTCAGGGGGCAGACTCAGTGAGCACCAAAGCCCCACTGAAGCAAGTCTTGCCCCAGAACGGTGTCTTCAGCACAGAAGTTCTCCCACCATAGACACAGCTGACTCTCACAGCCAATTGGCCTGGAGGTCAATTCCTCCCAGTAATACCTACAACAATCAAGGCTTAAGTACAGCAAGACTGTGCACAAAGCCCACAAGGGGGTGCACCAAGAGTGTCCACCTTAGGTAATTGGGGAGACTGAGTCACTGGGCCCTATAGTACACCTAGCACACTAGTAGGAATTGACCTCCAGGCCAGTTGGCTGTGAGAATCAGCTGTGTCTACAGTGGGAGAATTTCTGTGCTGAAGACACCGTTCTGGGGCAAGACTTGCTTCAGTGGGGCTTTGGTGCTCACTGCATCTGCCCCCTGAGTGTGTCCCTTATGGATCTGAGGAGTTGCAATCTGGATGGTCCCACTCTGACCACTGGGTACACTGGCTCTTGGATCTCTAAGGAGGTACCAATTTAGCCTCTGCCTGAGGCTACCCAGCAGGAGCTACGGAGAGATCTGCAGATTCCTTTTCTTTGTTTGGGGTTTGGAGGTGCCCAGATGAAGCCCAGCTGTGAAACAATGCAAGCTTCTGTGGGGCCTTGGGCCTTCTTTTGGAAGTTCTGGGTCTGTCTGGCCCAGCTGCAGTTTGTTAGGTAATTTTAGATTGCAAAGGGCCAGGCCATTCATATGCAAAATCCTCTGCTGGCAGCTTGGGTGGTGCAGGGTCTCAGGGAATCAACAGGGTGGAGCAAACAGCTATGGCTGATCCTCAGTCCTGCCCTAAGAGGCCCCGGGTCTTACTGTTCCGTGGTAATCGCTGTAAGCAGCTCTGAGAGAAAGCCGCCCTTGAGTTCTACCAGATGCCAGACAGTCCAGTTTCTCCCCGTTTGAGTCTGGGTCCCCAGAGACTAGCCCAGAATTGGAGTTGGGCCTTCAGGAGCTTGAAAAAGAAAACCGTGCCCTCCGTTGTCAGCTCTTTCCACGTGCGCCTCCTTACTGCTGCACTTTACTTCCGCGCCTCCTCTGAGTCTCAGTGTGCTTTTCTCTTTCCTTCTAGTTGTAGAATTTCCACTCAGCCAGCCTTCCTGTGGTTCTGGATGATGTCTGTTTTGTCGTTTAGTTGTATTTTTGAATTTGTTGTGGGAGGCAGCAATTTTTGGTGTTTACCTATGCCACCATTTTGGTTTCTCCTCCTCTGCTGCCATTTTTAATCTCTGGTCAAATGATTTTTGACAAGAGCACCAAGACCGTTCAGTTGGGGAAAAAATAGTCTCTTTAACAAATGGTGCTGGGACAGCTGACATCCATATGCAAAAGAATGAAGTTGTCTCTTACCTCACTCCAAATATAAGAATTAACTCAAAATGGATCAAAGACATACATATAAGTGCTAAAATTACAATACTCATAGAAGAACACATAGATGTAAATTTTCATGACTTTGGGTTTTTAGATATTATTCCAAAAGCCCAGCAACAAAAAACAGATAAATTGGACTTTAACAAAATTAAATGTTGATACGTCAAAGGACATGATCAAGAAAGTAAAAGGACAGCATACACAATGGCAGAGAATATTTGCAAATCATTCTCTAATAAAGGCCTAATAGCCACAGTATACATAAAGAACTCTCATAACAACAACAGAAGAACAACCCAATTAAAAAATTGAGCAATGGACTTGACTAGACATTTCTCAGAAGATGTACAATGGACAATAAGCACATAAAAAGATGGTCAACATCATTAGTCATTAGGGAAATACACAGTAAAACAAAACTTCATATCCACCAAATGGCTATATTTTAAAAAATGGAAAATAACAAATGTTGGCAAGGGTACAGAGAAATTGATATCTTTGAACATTGCTTGTAGGTATATAAAATGGTGTCTGTCACTTTGTTGAAAACATTTGGTCGTTCCTCAATAAATTAATCATAGAATTTCCATATGGCCCAGCTCCTAGGTACCCCATGTTCCACTTTTAGGTTCCACTTCTATATACCCAAGAACATTGAAAACAGGAGTTCAAATAGAAACTTGTTTACAGGCGTTTATAGCTTGCTATTCACAGTAGCCAAAAGTTAGGAACAACCAAAATGTCAATCAACAGATGAATGGAGAAACAAAATGTGGTCTATCTGTAGAATGGAATATTATTCAGCCATAACAAGGATGAAGTACTGACACATGCTACAACATGGATGAACTTTGAAATCATTATACTAACATGGAAGAAGCCAGACACCAATGGCTGCAGATGTCTCCTTTCATATGAAGTATCCAGAGTTTGAAAACTTTAGAGACAGTTCAGTAGTTGCCAGGGCTGGGTTAGGGGGAACGACTGCTTAATATTTTGGAATTTCCTTTTGGTCAGGAACTAGATAGCGATCATTGTTACACAGCATTGTGAGTTTACTAAGTATCACTGAATTGTACACTTTATAATGTTAAAATGGTAAGTTTTTTATTTCATTTAGCTGCAATTTTTTAAAAAGTGCTATAAAACCACTGGAAAGCATTTTAGGACAATTGAGAAATGTTTATATATCTATGTGTTTTTATGCAAACTTGCCTCCATTACATATTTGTAAGCAGCTTTGAGATCACATCACGCACACTGCTCTCCACCACTGCGCTGCGAGTGGTGGGTGTCGGTCCTCCTCGCTAGGGACGCGGGGCTCCTCGCGCTTGAGCAGCTGGGGACAGTGTCAGCATCATGCCTTTGACTCTTCCTGGTCATCCTGTAAATGTGACCTAAGTTGTATATTTTCATGGACATTTTGTTATTTCCGTTAACTTCGTAGAAATACCATCCATCATGTAGAAGCATTTGGTTTCCTTGAGACAATATGTGAAGTGTTGGCCACAGAATATTATGTGGTGTTATTGCCTTAAGTCTTTTGAAATTTTATGTAAAGGTAATATATACAATATAATTATTTTTTTCTTCTAAATCTGCAAAAATGTGGACTTTGAAATCATTATACTAAAGTGTTCTTAAAAATGGCTAGTTGAAATATTTGACAGAATTTCCAATCTTTCCAGCCTTTAAAAATTCAATAATTTAGGCCTGCTGGTGTGACTCAGTGGTTGAGCATTGACCTGTGAACCAGGAGGTCACGATTCGATTCCTAGTCAGGGCACATGCCTGGGTTGTGGGCTTGATTCCCAGTGTGGGGCCTGCAGAAACATAAGTGTTTCTCTCTCATTGTTGATGTTTTTATCTCTCTCTCCCTCTCCCTTCCTCTCTGAAATAAAGGAAAATAATTTTTTAATTAAATTATAAAAAACTTCAGTAATTTAGTCTATATAAAATAAAATAGCTTAATTCCATTTTTTGTTGAAAAAAATTGATTTAAAATTAATATCCATTTTTATAGAATCATCTGTATCATTTATTTCTATATCTTAGGTAATATAGAAAGTTAAAAGCAGTTTACAAATTTATATGTATATTATCTTTGTTATGATTACAACTAAAATACATTGCATAGTAAACAGGCTAGAAAGAAATAAAACAAAATAGTAACTATGGTTTTATAAATATAGTTGTAGGACAACTAATTACTTTATCTATTTTCCAATACTTTTATAAATGGATTCTATGCATGATTTTTAAAATTAATTCAAAATTTCTTCGTAGATTAAACCAAAAGATAAGTTTGATTTTTAAAAATTATCTTCATGGAAGTTCTCTCTCTCTCTCTCTCTCTCTCTCTCTCCTCTCCTCTCCTCTCCTCTCCTCTTCTCTTCTCTTCTCTTCTCTTCTCTTCTCTTCTCTTCTCTCTCTCTCTCTCTCTCTCTCTCTCTCTCTCTCTCTCTCTCTAGTACTGTTTTCTTACCTGGTAGCACATTGTAGCTCGATTCTACTCCAGGAAAACTTATAAAGGATTCAAACTCCTCCTCCGTTCTAGAATGCAAGTTAACCACGGGAAGTGCCGCTGCTGGCATCACCACTGTTGTTTGCTGAATTCTAGGCTGTCTGTTGGACCTGTGGTTAGGTGAAGAACTTTTCTTCAGTCTTCTGTAATACATCTTCCTCCTTTGCTTCCTAGGACTTTCATCATTTTGTACAAAGTCAATTTGAAAAATGATAAGCAGAAAGACACAAGACAAACCTGCAAACTTCATGCTTGCGTTTTCACCATCTAGTTTCTAAAATGAGAATGAAACAATTCCCGAGTTAATGATGACCAAATTTTTACATCTGAAAACTGACTAATAATTGCCTATATGCCTCAGTAGCAGTCTTTGAGAAATATCACATATGATATATGGAATCTGTGCTTCAGTATTACTGCCAAGTCAGAATTCAGAATTTTTCCATCAAAATCAGACTTCTAATACTTTTGTTTCCTGACCAGGCAAGAGCAGACTTTTTCTATAAAGGACCAGACAGTAAATATTTTAGGCTTCACGGGTCATGTGTTCTCTGTCATAACTACTCCCCAAAGCCATTGTAGCACGAAAGCAGACAGTCTGTACACAGATGAGTGTGACTCTACGCCAATAAGCCTCTGTTTATCAAAACAGGCGGTGGGTCAGACGTGGGGCCTGGGTCAGCTTGCCCTTCTCTGGAGCACTGAGTTGTAGAATTTCCAAGGTCCTCAGGAGATTTCTTTCCACCTGTCTGCCAAGTCATTTTGTTACCGACGCTATCTAAATCCATTTTCCCTGCTCTTCTTTGTTGTTCTTTATTCTCTAATAGCTTTATAATTTTATTGTTGAGGGAGGGACATAATTGCACTATATAAAAATAATGGGGGCCTTGCTGCATGGCTCCGTGGATGAGTGTCAACCTAGGAACCAGGAGGTCACGGTTTGATTCTGGTCAAGGGCACATGCCTGGGTTGCGGGCTCCATCCCCAGTGTGGGGGCATGCAGAGGCGGCCGTTCAATGATGTTTCTCTCTCTCTCTCCCTCTCCCTTCCTCTCTGAAATCAATAAAAAATATATTTTTAAAAATCATAATAAGGGGAAGTAGCATCAATTATAAAGAGGTAAGGGGCAAAAGTAACTCTTAATTAGCTGGTCTCAAGAGCAGCACAGGGCCCTGCACGTGGGGGAGCTGAGAAGCGTAGTTGAGAAACACCTCAGTGCTCTGGGTGAGAAGACCGTGACAGTAGTGTCGTCGGGCAGGATGTCCAGGCTCTGTGAAGTCAGGTGCAGGGACAGGTAAAGAGAAACCCTTCAAAGGTGATTACAGGGGCTTTGTTGGAGGACCACCCCGCCATACACTCTGACCTGCAGAGGGTTTGTGCAGTGTCCGTTTTCTGTCTGAGCTGCAGTTCCTCCCTTGCACTCTTCCCAGGTTCCCTCCCTGGCAGTGCTCTGATCAACTGCCCTCTGCATGCAGCCAAGGAATGAGGAGGAGAACCTGAAACCCCAGCCATCCTCAGGACCTAGGATCCTCCAAGTGTGTCCCACTCCTCACAGCCCCTTTGATCATCTCTGTCAACCAGAACAAACCTGTTATATTTCAGAAAACAGCACTTTGGCTGGTGAAGGCCAGGGATGGGAAAGGCTCCAGGTGCTGCTGCTACAAACAGTAAAACTTCAAACTGCCCTGGAGGGACTTTGAGAGCTCAAAGGGCCAACAGTGGCACAGAGCCTGTCAGCCCGCAACCGTGGTGGGACCTTAGGAAATAACCAGTGACCCTCTAAGCATGTGACTCAGCCTTCCTGGGTGAGAGTGGCCTGCTGACATCCAGGCGCTCCTATCTGCTTCCAAACCTCGGGAAGGCTGTGGGGACCCCAAGGGCATCTGAAGAGAGGATTGTGTACTGGAGGCAAAGAAGGCCTTCCCTATGACAGTGCCACCACCCAAATGTATATAAAGTGGAGATGACCAGTGTCAAGTCCAGCCAAATATTGTGAGCTTCTCCGTAAAAACCTATAATGATTATAGCAAAAACAGAGTTGCCACCCTGGGTTCTTTGCCTCTGTACAAATATCATTCCCTGACATTTTCCCCCCACTGACATCTTTTTTCCATTCTGCCATATGGTGCATCACCTAGAGGTTAAGAATAGGAGCACTTGCCGAAACCGGTTTGGCTCAGTGGATAGAGCGTCGGCCTGCGGACTGAGAGGTCCCAGGTTCGATTCCGGTCAAGGGCATGTACCTGGGTTGCGGGCATATCCCCAGTAGGAGATGTGCAGGAGGCAGCTGATTGATGTTTCTCTCTCATCGATGTTTCTAACTCTCTATCTCTCTCCCTTCCTCTCTGTAAAAAATCAATAAAATATATTAAAAAAAAAAAAAAGAATAGGAGCACTCTTTTGTGGGGGTTTCTATTCCTGCATTACCAGCACTCCTGCCAGTTAGACAACTAGTGATCAGAGTGGATCCATGAAGGGGCGGCTCCCAGAGAAGTTGAAGGACGGGTCATGGTCACTTCTGAGAGAACTACCAGCCATTCCAATTTGGTAACAAGACTTATCAAGTCTGACTTTTACTGCCAGCCAAGATGGAGTAATAGACCACATATACCTTCCCACCTGAAAATTGACCAAAAACTTGAAACACCATTTTTAAATATTAGACATGGAACAGCACAAGACAGGGATCTGGGGGCGGGGTGAGGGCCACAAAACCCAAGGTGAGCCCCTGCTTATTGCCTAGAGGGAGTTCCTTCCTAGGCTACAGCCCAGGGAGGGCCCAGGCTGAGCCCCACAGTCTGCCTCAGTTGAAAAGACAGACCTGGAGGCCTGGAGACACCAGAGAGGCAAGAGTCTGCAGGTCAGAGTACAGAAAGGTGAGAGCTACGCAGAAAGCCACCAGAGACCTCTAGTCTTCCACTGAGTACTGAGTACTGACTAGCATCTCTGCATGAATAAACTGCTTGACGCTGGAGAAACAACTACGAGGAAGGGAAAAATCACTGGGGCTTGAAAAAGCCTGGGCGGCAGAGTTTGTGTGCCCACCGATCAGAGTGGAAAACCTCTGCTTCATAGAGAATCAGGCAGAGTTCTCAGGACACTGTCACAGCAGAGGGGAAAAAATTCACCCTAAGCTAATAGCAGCATTGATCCCACGGAACAAGCATTTCCAAGAGAATCAATACTATCTGCAGTAATTTACCATTTCCCAGAACACCTAATGGTGCTTGAGAGTTTTTACCTGGCTCCCAAGCAGGAAGAGTTGACCCATAATGATGAGAAAAATCAGTCTATTGAGACCAATGCAAAAATGGTTCAACTGACATGATTACTAAGTAGGTTATTAAAAGTTACTATAGCCCTAACCGGTTTGGCTCAGTGGATAGAGCATTGGGCTGCGGACTGAAGGGTCCTGGGTTCGATTCCGGCCAAGGGCATGGACCTTGGTTGCGGGCACATCCTCAGTGGGAGATGTGCAGGAGGCAACTGATCGATGTTTCTCTCTCATCAATGTTTCTAACTCTCTATCCCTCTCCCTTCCTCTCTATAAAAAAATCAATAAAATATATTTTAAAAAGTTACTATAAATATATTCATGTGTTTGAAAAGGTAGAAGAAATATACTAGAGATTCAAATCAAACTTTTAAAGATGAAAACTACAATGTGAGATAAAAAATTACATGATAAGGGATGAATAGCACACTAGACATTACAGAAAAAATGAATGATCTTAAAAACATAGTTCTAGAAAGTATCCAAAATGAAACACATGCACACACAAAAGGCTAATAAAAATGTCAAGCAGATCAGTATGTGTCCAGGGAGGCACAGGCACATTTATATATAAAGAAATAAAGACCAATTACTTTTTAGGCTTGATGAAAATCGGTTAAATAGGTTAAAGCTAAGAGGATGGAAAATGTATATATTATGGAAGATAAGGTAGTGAAAAACACTCAATCAGAACAGCAAAAGGAATTTTAAAAGAGGATAGTTTAAGGGATATTAAGAATAACATCATTTGTTTCATAGGTGTACCAGAAAGAGAAGAGAAATAGTAAGGGCTTTGAAAACTTATTTGAAGAAATAGTGACTGAAAACTTCCCTAACCTGGCAAAAAATACAGACATACAAGTCCAGAAGCACAGATGGACCCAAAGAGTCCCACACCATGGCACATCATAATTAAAATACCAAATGTTAACGATAGAAAATCTTAAAAACATAAAAAGAAAAGCAATTAGTTAAATGCAACAGAGCTCCCATAAGACTGTCAGCTGATTTCTCAACAGTTTTGCCGGCCATAATGGATTGGGAGGAAATATTCAAAGTGATAAAAAGCAAGGACCTACAGCCAAGACTACTCTATCCAGAAAGGTTATCACTTAAAATTTAAGTCAAGATAAAGAGCTGGCCAGATAAAAAGTTAGAGGAATTTATTACCACCAAACCCATGCTATAAGAGATGTTAAATGGGCTTTTCTAAGAAGAATAAGGCGAAAAAGGACATAAATATGACTAATAAAATGGCTATATACCTATCAATAATAACTTTAAGTATAAATGGATTAAATGCTCCAATCAAATCTGTAACGTGGCCGAATGGATAAGAAAACAAGACCTATACGAATGCTGTCTACAAGAGTCCCATTTCAGTTGGAAAATCACCTCAGACTGAAAGTAAAGGGATGGAAAAAGATATTTCATGGAAATGGAAATTTGAAAAAAATGAGCTAAGCTAGCAATACTTAATATTAGAGAAAATATTCCTAGAAGTGGGATAACTGGGTTAAATAGAAATTCCATTTTTAGTTTTTTGAGGAAACCCCATACTGTTCTTCACAGTGGCTGCACCAGTTTGCATTCCTACCAGCAGTGAACTAGGGTTCCTTTTTCTCCACATCCTCTCCAGCACTTGTCGTCTGTTGATTTGTTGATGATAGCCAATCTGACAGGTGTGAGATGGTACCTCATTGTCCTTTTGATTTGCATCTCTCAGATGATTAGTGACTTTGAGCATGTTTTCATATGTCTCTCAGCCTTATGTATGTCCTCTTTCAAAAAGTGTCTGTTTAGGTCCTTTGCCCATTTTTTGATTGGATGGATTGTTTCTCTTCCTTTTGTTAAGTTGTATGAGTTCCCTGTAAATGTTGGATATTAAACCCTTACCGGTGATAACATTGGCAAATATGTTCTCCCATGCAGTGGGCTTTCTTGTTGTTTTGTTGATGGTTTCTTTTGCTGTGCAGAAGCTTTTTATTTTGATATAGTCCCATTTGTTTATTTTCCCTTTAATTTCCAATGCCTTAGGAGCTGTATCAGTGAAGAGAGGAGACATTGGGGGTGATAAGGACACATTTGTAATATCTTAATCAATAAAGGGGAAAAAAAGATTGAAGGCGAGCACTTAATTTAAAAAAACAAAACTCAGATTTTTGTATATCTACCAAAAATTTTAATTATTTGAGCCATATAAGAAAGAAACAGCACCACTTATAGTTTGGGTTTTTTGGGGGTTTTTTGGAGGGGGGAGGAGTGGTTGTTTATTTTAGAGATAAAGACGTTTACAGAGAAACTTTGGAATTGCTGTGAGGGTGGTAAGAGACCCATGTCAACCCACCCGGTGACAATCCAAACTCTAATAAAACTTCCCTGGCCATTGGGAAAAAAAAAATAGACAAAATAGATTTTAAAACAAAGGATATAATAGGAGACAAAGAAGGACTTTTCATAATGATCAAGGTATCAATCCAACAAGAGGATATAACCCTTATAAATATTTATCCAATACAGGAGCACCTAAATACTAGGTATACCAGTTAGTAATGCGGATTTTTTTCAATAGATGGAGTTACACATATGTTGATATATATGCATTTGATATGTATGCTATTTTGTTGTATTGACAGCAAGCTTCAAACTTCATATGTCAAATTTGCTGAAGGTGTTAACATCATAGGTATTTTTATGCTTAAATATGTCAAATTTTGTGCCAAAAAGCATTTATGAGAAGTTTTAATTCATTACTTTATTTTGAAGAAAAGTGCTGCTGAAATATACTTCGGGAAGGTGAACATGTTCCATCTCAAGATACTTTTGAATGCTGGTTTAAACGCTTTAAAAGTGATGATTTTGATGTGAAAGACAAAGAACATCCAGGTCAACCGAAAAAGTTTGAAGACCAACGATTACAAGCATTATTGGATGCAGATGCGTGTCAAACTCAAAAAACAACTCGCAGAAAGATTAAACGTTGCTCAGCAAACAATTTCTGGTCATTTACAAGCAGTGGGAAAGATTTTAAAGAAAGGAAAACGGGCGCCACATCGACTGAATGAAAGACAAATGGAAAACCAAAAAGTCATCAGTAAAATGTAGCTTCAATAGCACAAAAGAAAGTCTTTTTTGCATCGAATTGTGACTGGCGATGAAAAGTGGATTTATTTTGAGAATCCCAAACGCACAAAATCATGGGTTGATCCAGGTCAACCATCAACATTGACTGCAAAGCCAAATTGCTTCAGAAAGAAGACATTGCTCTGCGTTTGGTGGGGTCAGGAAGGTGTGGTGTATTATGAGTTTCTAAAACCAGGTGAAACCATTAATACTGATCGCTGCCGACAACAAATAATCAATTGGAACCATGCTTTGATCATGAAATGACCAGAATGTTCCAGAAGACACAGCAAAGTAATTTTGCTTCGTGATTATGCACCATCACACACTTCAAAACCAGTTAAAGACACGTTAAAAGATGTTGGCTGGGAAGTATTAACCCACCTGCTATATTCACCAGACCTTGATCCTTCGGATTACCACTTGTTCTGATCGATGGCACATGTACTTTCTGAGCAGTACTTCAAAACGTACGAAGAAGTGGAAAATTGGGTCTCTGAATGGTTTGCCTCAAAACAAGAAAAGTTCTATTGGGACGGTATCCACAAATTACCTGAAAGATGGGGGAAATGTGTAGCTAGCGATGGACATTACTTTGAATAAAGCACTTTTAATGTTTCTCTTGAAATTACTGTGTTTTCTTTGATTACAAAATCCGCATTATTAGCCGGTACACCTACTATATAAAGCAAATATTGACTAAACTGGAAATACAACTGAAATACAGAAAAACCACCCTGAAAAGTCAACTGAAGACTAGCTGGAGAGAAACTTTATAACAAAGAGTGGAAAGTGAAGATAGCACAGAGACTGGTAGGAAGGGTGGGGATGGGAAAGCAGTGGATGGAGAACCACAGTCAGCAGCTGAAGGTCTGGAGGAATATCTCAGCTGTGGTTGGTTCCCACTGAGAACCCTGAGGTCTAAACCCCCAGGTGGGCTCCCCAGCCCAGAGCACCAAGCAGAGAAAGGTGCCCACCTGACACCTGGCTGTGAAAAGCAGCAGGATTGCTGTCTGGCAGTGAGAGACGGCTGGAAAGGCAGGCACCCTCTTAAAGGGCCAACACAACATTTTGAGTGCAGCCACTCATTTTGGACTCCAGTAGAGGGAGGACAGGGTGGACTAGAGCCTTGTCAGGAGAGTCCAGGGTTGGGGGCGCTGTTGTTGTGTTCGGAGGGCAGCCACTCCAGTTTCCTTTGCTGAGTCATTCCCTCATGCTACGGAAAGCATCTTTCTCCAACAGACCTGTGCCATCCAGGTGATTTTGACTTGGGGGAATCGCCATCACGAGAGACAAGTCACTACATAATCCTAAAAGGATCGATCCAACAAGAGACTATAACCCTGGTAAACATATATGCACTCAACAAAGGAGCATCTAAATATATAAAACTAGAGGCCCGGTGCACAAAATTCGTGCATAGGTAGGGTCCCTAGGCCTGGCTGATTAGGGCTGATCTGTGGGGTGACTGGTGGGGTAATCGGGGGGCCCCTGCTGGCACCTGCCTTGGCTGGCTTGGGGCTTGCGGGCTGGGGGCAGCTCCTGCGTTGAGTATATACCCCCTGGTGTTCAGTGCATGTCATAGCCACTGGTTGTTCCACCGTTCAGTCGATTTGCACATAAGGCTTTTATTATATAGGATAATTTCTAGAGGACTTTAAAGAAGAGATTGACAGCAATACTATCATAGTAGGGGATTTTAACACCCTGCTGACCTCACTGGATAGATCTTCTAGACAAAAAATTACCAAGAACACAGTGACTCTACATTATACACTGGATCAGACGGATTTAACTGACATTTATAGAACATGTCACCCCAAAGCTGCAGAATACACATTCTTCTCAAGTGCACAAGGGTCATTCACAAAGATAGACCACATGTTAGGACACAAAACAAGTCTCTACAAGTTCAAGAAGATTGAACTCATATCAAGTATCTTCTCAGACCACAGTAGAATCAAGTTAAAAACCAACTACAGTAAAAACACCCAAAAACATTCAAACATATGGAGGCTAATAGCATATTATTAAACAATAAATGTGTTTCCAAGGAGATCAAGAAAGAAATAAAAAACTTCCTGGAAACAAATGAAAATGAACACACAACAACCCCAGTTCTCAACAAAAAATCAGTTCTGAGAGGGAGTTTCTTAGCACTACAGGCCTACCTCAAAACACACACACACACACACAAGAAAAATTAATAATAAACTATTTTACCCTACAACTTAAAAAATTAGAGAACAACAAGTAAAGCCCAGAGTAAGTGGACAGAAGGAAGGACTAAAGATTAGAGCACAAATAAATGACACAGATGCTAACAAAACAATACAAAAGATCAATAAAACCAAGAGTTGGCTTTTTGAAAAGTTAAAAAAGATTGATGAACATTAGCCAGACTCATGAAGAAACTGAGAGAAAGGAACCAAATAAGTAAAATCAGAAATGAAAGCATTGAAGTAACAACTGACACCACAGAAATTCAGAGGATTGTAAGAAAATAATGTGAACAACTATATGCCAACAAACTGGACAATGTGGATGAAATGGACAAATTCCTACAAAAATATGGCCTTCTAAAACTGAATCGGGAAGAATCAGAAAACCTGAATATGCCAATAACAACTGATGAAATAGAAGCAGTAACCAAAACACTCCCAGTAAACAAAGCCTGAGTATGGATGACTTCACAGGGGAGTTTTACCAAACATTCAAAGAAGAACTAACACCTACACTCCTCAAACCATTTCAGAAAATCCAAGAGGAAGGAACACTTCCAAACTCTTTTTATGAGGCCAGAATTATCCTA
Source organism: Myotis nattereri (assembly GCF_964212035.1). NCBI lineage: Eukaryota > Metazoa > Chordata > Mammalia > Chiroptera > Vespertilionidae > Myotis > Myotis nattereri. The sequence continues at coordinate 3,344,835 of NC_138087.1, forward strand.
ATTCCAAAACCAGATAAAGACACTACAAAGAAAGAGAATTACAGTCCAATATTCCTGATGAACATAGATACTAAAATCCTCAATAAAATATTAGCAAATTGGATCCAGCAATATATTAAAAAGACCATACACCAGCGGTTCTCAACCTGTGGGTCACAACCCCTTTGGTGGTTGAACGACCCTTTCACAGGGGTCGCCTAAGACCATCCTGCATATCAGATATTTACATTATGATTCATAACAGTAGCAACATTACAGTTATGAAGTAGCAATGAAAATAATTTTATGGTTGGGTCACAACATGAGGAACTGTATTGAAAGGGCCAGAAGGTTGAGAACCACCGCCATACACCATGACCAAGTGGGATTTATTCCAGGGTTGTGAGGCTGGTACCATATTTGCAAATCAATAAACATGATACATCACATAAACAAATTGAAAGACAAAAATCACATAATCATATCATTAGATTTAGAAAAAACATTCAATAAAATTCAACACACATTTTTGATAAAAACTCTCAGCAAAGCAGGAATAGAGGGATCATATCTCAACATCCTATCTAATAAAGCGGGAATATGCTAATTGACCCTCACACCATCACAAAGGTGGCAGAGCCCACAGCCAATAAGGAGGGAATATGCTAATTGACTGTCCTGCCCTCAAAGATGGCGGTGCCCACAGCCACAAGATGGCCGGCAGGGGAGGGCAGTTGGGGGCGACCAGGCTGGCAGGGAAGCAGTTAGGCATCAATCAGGCTGGTAGGGGAGTGCTTAGGGGGTGATCAGGCTGGCAGGCAGAAGCAGGGGCTGATCAGGCAGGCAGGCAGGTGAGCAGTTGGGAGCCAGCAGTCCAGGATTGTGAGAGGGATGTCCGGACTGCAGGTTTAGGCCCGATCCCACAGGAAATGGGACTAAACCTGCTTCAGACATCCCCCGTGGGGTCCCAGATTGGAGAGGGTGCAGGCTGGCCTGAGGTACACCCCCCCCATGAATTTCATGCACCGTGCCTCTAGTTATCCTCCTATATAATAAAAGAGAAACATGTAAATTGATCATCCCTTTGCTACACTCACTAGCCAATTAGGAGTGAATATGCAAATTAACCTAACAAAGATGGTGGGTTAATTTGCATACACAGATGCCTGGTAGAGAGCAGAAGTGGGAGAGCTGGCAGATTGGGGGGGATGTCGCTCCCTCGGTTGCTTCCTCGGGGGGATGTGGCTCCCTTGCTTGCTGGTTGGAGAGCAGAGCGGGAGAGTTGGAGGCTTGGGGGGCCATGGCTCCCTCAGTCGCTCCCATTGCCGGGATCACCAGGAATTCTGGGAATAGTAGTTCTGCTGGCAGCCCCAGTACCGAAAGTGGAAGCCCAGAGCACGGGAAGCACCAGGAATGCTGGGAATCATAGTTCTGGTGGCAGACAGATCTCCTAGACACTAGAGCAAAGTGAGCCTGGAGCAAGTTACTGTTGCAGTGCGGAATGGAGGGAAAGCAAGGGTGAGGGACATAAGTAAAATCAGAGTGCCTAGGAAAAATTAAAGTGAAAATATCCTAAAACTTCCAGGAAATCTCCACCAATGAAGAAAAAAAAAATGCCGTTATCATTCTGTGAGCAACAAATCAAACTGGGTTGTAGGTCTCAGACAGTTTGCTCATATGATTGCAAAGACAGAAACTCCCAATTGGAGATGGCTCCCCTGAGGGCTCCCAGATTAGAGAGGGTGCAGGTCGGACTGAAAGACCCCCCTCAACCCCCCACCCCCGTGCACAAATCTTTGTGCACTGGGCCCCTAGTATATATATAAAAGCCTAAGCAACTGTACAACTGGTCAACCAAACAACTGGTCACTATGGCATGCACTGACAACCAGGGGGAGGACGGTCAACGCAGGAGCTGCCTCCTGGTGGTCAGTGCGCTCCCATAGCCAACCTCTTACGGACCCTTTCCCCAGCCAGCTGCCCTGATTGCTGGCCAGGCCAAGGGACCCCTCCTGTGCACAAATTCGTGCACTGGGTCTCTAGTAAAGGACATGTGACAAACCTATAGCAAACATCATACTCAATGGGCCAAATCTAAAACCATTCCCCTAAGAACAGGAACAAGACAGGGATGTCTGCTTTTGCCATTCTTATTCAACATAGTACTGGAAGTTCTAGCCACAGCGATCAGACAAGAGAAGAGATAAAAGGCATTGAAATTGTAAAGGAGGAAGTAAAACTTTCATTTTCACAGGTGACATGATATTGTACATAGAAAACCCTAAAGACTCCACCAAATAACTACTAGATTTAATAAAGGAATTCGGCAATGTAGCAAGATACAAAATTAACACCCAGAATTCTATGGCATTTTTACACCAATAGTGAATTCTCAAGAAGATATACTAAACAAACAATCTCATTTACCATTGCAACAAAAAAATTAAGATACTTAGGAATAACCTTAGCCAAGGTAGTAAAGGACTGATAATCAGAAAACTACAGGACATTGAAAAAAGAGATAGGGCAAGATATAAACAAGTTGAAGAATATACCATGTTCATGGATTGATAGAATCAACATCATTAAAATGTCCATATTACACAAAGTAATCTACAGATTCAATGCAATCCCTATTAAAATACCAATGGCATAGTTCATAGATCTAGAACAAATACTCCAAAAAGTTATATGGAACCACAAAAGACCCCAAATAGCCTCAGCAATCTTAAAAAAGAAGAACAAAGTTGGAGGGATCATAATACCAGATATCAAGCTATACTACAAAGCCACTGTAATTAAACCAGCTTGGTACTGGCACAAGAACAGACATATAGATCAATGGAACAGAAAAGAGACCCCAGAAATCAACCCAAGATACTATGCTCAATTAATATTTGACAAAGTTAGCAAACACATATAATGGAGTCAGGACAGTCTCTTCTATAAATGGCGTTGGGAAAATTGGACAGATACATGCAAAGATATATAATTAAACCACCAACTTACACCATACACAAGAATAAACTCAAAGTGAACAAAATGTAAGATGTGAAAACCATAAAAATCCTAGAAGAAACCATAGGCCATAAAATCTCAGATAGCTCTTGTAACAATATGTTTACAGATATATCTCTAGGGGCAAAGAAAACTAATGATAAAAACAAATGAGACTACATCAAAATAAAAGGCTTCTGCTGAGCAAAAGAAACTATGAACAAAACAAAAAAGCCCACTGTATGGGATAACTTATTTGGCAATGATACATCTGATAAAGGGTTAATATCCTAAACTCATACAACTTAGCAATAGGAAGACAAACAATCTAATTAAAAAATGGGCAAAGAACCTAAATAGACACTTCTCCAAAGTGGACATACTGAAGGCCAAGAAACATATGAAAAAATGTTCAAAGTCACTGATCATCAGAGAGATGCAAATTAAAATGACAATGAGGTATCACCTCCCATCTGTTAGAATGGCTATCATCTACAAATCAACAAATGACAAGTGCTGGCAAGTATCTGGAGAAAAGGGCATCCTAGTACACTGCTGGTAGGAATGCAGACTAGTGTAGCCATTATGGAAAACAGTATGTCATTTCCTCCAAAAATTAAAAATGGAACTGCCATTTAACCCAGTGATCCCACTTCTAGAAATATATCCTAAGAAACCTGAAGCACCAATTATAACGACTGTATGAGCTCTATGTTCATAGCAGCACAATTTACAATAGCTAAGATCTGCAAACAGCCCAAGTGCCCATCAGTAGATGCATTGATAAAAAGCTGTGGTACATTTACACCATGGAATACTATGCAGCTGTAAAAAGGCAGGATTTCTTAGTCTTTGAGACAGCATGGAGAGACCTGGAGAGCATCATGCTAAGTAAAATAAGTCAGTCAGGGAAAGACAAGCATCACATGGTAAGTATCAAATAAGTGGAATTGAATGAACCAAATAAATTGATGAACAGAATTGATCCAGTCTCATAGAAGCATAGAACAGACTGCAGAGTGTTAGAAGGAAGGCAGGGGAGTGGGGTGGATGGGAAGAGAACAACCAAAGAACTTTTATGCGTATATGTATAACCCATGGACACAGACAGTAGTCTGGTTTAGTCCTTGGGTAGGGCATGGGGACAGGCTAGAAAAGGGTCAGTGAGCAAAAAAAGGGGACATATGTCAGACTTTCAACAGTAAAGATTTAATTTAAAAAAACAAAAATAGAACCATCTTATTACCCAGCATTTCCACTCTCAGATATTTGAAGAAACCCAAAATACTAATTCAAAAAGTTATATGCACCCAGTTGCAGGCTCCTCCCTGGCCTGGGCCCTGGTCAGGTTGGGGCACATGCAGGAGGCAACCAATTGAGACATGGGTGTAAATGTGCAGAGCAGCTATATTAGTATTGCTATCTAAATGTCCACCGGCATGTTCATGGAAAAACAAACTAATATGTCCATACAGTGAAGGACTACTTAGCAATAATATTGGGTGGATCTCAAAATAATTACATTGAATAAAAGAAGTCTTACATAAGAGGAAACATACATGATTCCCTTTATATAAAACTGTAGAAAATACAAACTTTAAAAAAAATTTTTAAATTTAATTTCAGAGAGGAAGGGAGAGGGCGAGGTAGAAACATCAATGATGAGTGAGAATCATTGATTGACTGCTTCCTGCATGCCCCACACCAGGGATCGTGCCCACTAACCCAGGCGTGTGCCCTGACCAGGAATGGAACCATAACCTCCCAGTTCATAGGTTGACGCTCGACCACTGAGCCTCCCCAGCTGGGCAATACAAACTTTTCTATGCAGAAAGCATCTCGGGGATGGGCTTGCAGTCAGGCGGTGGAAGAGATCACCCAGGGTGAATGGGCTGGGGGTAATGGGTAGATATATTTGGATAGGGCTGCGGCTTTGCTGTTCAGTCAAGGAGTGGCTATTTGGAGTCACATCTAAATCATGTAATGAATAAAATTTAGTCCCAACGTGTCTGAGCTACTTGGCATGGCTGTTGACCTCAGACCTCGCTTCAGGCAGAAGTAAAGTGACACTGGACGGGCCTGAGGACCAGGCTGTGGGGTTGATATTAGCTGAGATCAGAGGTGAGGAAATTGGGGCGCAAGGCCAAATTGAGTGTACTGGGTGCTTAAATGGTTTTTATATTTTAATGCTTTTAAATTTTTAAGTAATATTTTAAGACAGATTAAATTATATGAAATTAAAATTTCAATATCCATACATATTTTATTGCAATAGCTGTATTCATCTATATACATGAAAGCCTAATAAGCAAATTGCCCCCACAGGAGTTCAACTGGGAGACCAGGAGGGAGTTCTATAGGTGTGGGATGACCACCAGGGGACGGCACGGAATGAAGGAAAGCCCCAGCCAGCAGCAGGAAGGCCCTGATTGGCCCTGATAACTGGCCAGGCCTAGGGATCTTACCCATGCACGGACTTCATGCACCAGGCCTCTAGTTTATTTATATGTGGTTTACGCTTTTGCACTACAATGGCAGAGTTGAATAGTTACAACAGAGACTTAATAGTGCAGCCTGCAGTGCTCGCAGCAAAAGTTTGCTAGCGATAGTTCACAGCCGTGCTTCTGGATTGGGGGCGATTTTGCCCCCAGGGCACGCATTTAGCAGTGTCTGGGTACATTTCTAGAGTCACAGTGGAGGGGATGCTTTAGGCTTTGGAAGTCAGGGGTGGTGGCAAGCGCCTTACAGTGCCTAGCATAGGCTGCCACCGCCAGGAATCAGCTGGCAAACAGTGCCATTTCTGCTAAGACCCAGAAACCTGGTTTGGAGAAACTAAGAGTTACTGACAGTTTTTAATCAAGACAGTCATGTGTTGCTTGCAGGCAGAACCTGGTGTATCATAACTAGATGGGTGAGTTATGAACAAATCATCCCATATGGCAATCACTTTCCCAAGGTTTCCTCCTAATTCCAAGCATTCTTTATTTTGATCTGTTTCCAAGCCTCATACGTATGCCCATGCACAGAACCGCATAGTCCTTGACAGGGCTCTCCCTTCAGCTTGTTCCTCCGTGTGCTTCATGATGGGCTGTCTCCTCGCGTCCTGCATCGTTTCTGATGGGGCTTCGCTGGGTGGGACTTGGGCTGTGAGTGAGTCTCTGCAGGCATGTCCTTTCCAGGAATGGGGAACTCCATGTACATGTTTTGAAATCTCTGTGAAAAGGTCTGCCTTGGGTTGAGCTACAATTCATTGTCCACAGGATAACCCATAGAGACTTTTAGATAACGTTCATATTCACAATTTCTCTCTCCTGAGTTCTAATCTCTCTAAATCAATCCTTTCTAAGGCCCTTCCTAGGTCTGCTGCATATACATTCTGGTTATTATTGTTTTTTTAGAGACTGTTGAATAATAATAGCACTGCCCTTTAAAAAAAGAGAGATCTGTTTAAATTTATAAAAATCGTATTTTTATTTAAAATGATATACGTGTATAAGGCATAAAAGATAAGTTGCCTTAAAAGCAATTCATAGTTTAGTACAAGGATAGGCACACTTTTTCTTCAAGGTTTAGAGAGTAAATGTTTTTGGCTTTGCTGCCCAACAGTTGCTGTCGAAACTAGTCAACTTTGCCCTGGCGAGTGTTGCTAAATGGTTAGAGCATCAGCTTGCACACCAAAGGGTTGCAGGTTTGATCCTTGGCCCCAGTCAGGGTAAGTGTGGTAGGCAACCAATCTCTCTCTCTCTCTCTCTCTCTCTCTCTCTCTCTCTCTCTCTCGGACTCTCTCTCTCATTCCTTCTTTCCCTCCCTCCCTTCCTTCTTTCCTCCCTCTCTCCCTCCCTCCCTTGCACTCTCTAAAAATATCCTTGGGCGAGAATTAACAAAAATCCACTACTCAACTTTGCTATTACTGTAGCCCCAAAGTAGCCAGAGGCACTGGCTAATGTGGTTCGAGTGTCAGCCTGCAGACTGAAGGGTTGCTGGTTCGATTCCCAGTCAAGGGCATGTACCTTGGTTGCAGGTTTGATCCCCAGCTCCAGGTCAGGGTGTGTGTGAGAGGCAACCAATCAATGTGTCTCTTTCATGTCAATGTTTCCCTCTCTCTTTCTCTCTCTCTCTCCCCCTCCTCCCTCCCTTCCACTCTCTCTAAAAATCATTGGGCTGACTGGCCAGCAGGGCTCAGTGGTTGAGCATCGACCTGTGAACCAAGAGGTCACAGTTTGATTCCAGGTCAGGGCACAAGCTGGGGTTATGGGCTCAATCCTCAGTAGGGGCTATGCAGGAGGCAGCCAATCAATGAATCTCTCTCATCATTGATGTTTCTCTCTCTCTCTCCCTTTCCATTCCTGTCTGGAATCAATAAAAACATATTTTTTAAAAAAATCAATGGGAGAAAAATATCCTTGGGTGAGGATTAAAAATAAATAAATACTAAAAATTTTAAAAGTAACCATAGAAGATAAGTAAATAATGGATAGGCATGAGAGTGTTCTGATGGCACTTTGTTTAAAAAAAACAAACAGGCCCTAGCTAGTTTGGCTCAGTAGATAGAGTGCTGGCCTGTGGACTGAAGGGTCCCAGTCTCGATTCTGGTCAAGGGCACATGCCCAGGTTGCGGGCTTGATCCCCAGTGGTGATGTGTGTGTGTGTGTGTGTGTGTGTGTGTGTGCAAGCAAGAGGCAGCTGATAAATGATACTTTCTAATCATTGATATTTCTATCTCTCTCTCCCTCTCCCTTCCTCTCTGAAATCAATAGAAATATAATTAAAAAACAAACAAACATGATTTGGCCTATAGGCCATAGTTTCCTAATCCCTATTTCAGTGTATCTTTCATGATCCCGTCTAAACATATATATCCTATCTAATAATGGACAAACATGGTAATTAACCATACCTCCGACACGCTTCCCATTGGCTAATCAGGGTGATATGCAAATTAACTGCCAACCAAGATGGCGGCCGGCAGCCAGGCAGCTGAAGCGAACATGAGGCTTGCTTGCTCTAATGATGGAGGAAGCCAAGGTTCCCCGCCTGCCGCTGCCGGCCTCTGAGCTGCAGTCTAAGCAACTATGTTGCAATTATAGAAGCTAAACAATCCCCAGAAACCTGCTTTCAGCCAGCCGGGCCTCAGAGCTGGAGCCGAGCCTCAGAGCTAAAGCCAGCTCTCAGTTCCAGTGACAGCCATAGAAGGTAAATAAATCCCAGAATAAAAAAAAAGAAAGGAGGTTGGGAGCTTCAGTCACCCGCCAGCCTGAAAACAGCCCTCAGCCCCTCACCCAGACTGGCCAGGCACCCCAGTGGGGACCCCCACCCTGAAGGGGGTGTGACCAGCTGCAAACAGCCATCATCCCTTCATCCAGGGTGGCCAGGCACCCAAGCGAGACCCCCACCCTGATCCGGGACACCCTTCAGGGCAAACCAGCCGGCTCCCACCTGTGCACCAGGCCTCTATCCTATTTAATAAAAGGGTAATATACAAACTGACCCTAACAGCAGAAAGATTGGGAATGACTGGTCACTATGACACACACTGACCACCAGGGGACAGACACTCAATGCAGGAGCTGCCCCCTGGTGGTCAGTGTGCTCCCACAGGGGGAGCTCTGCTCAGCCACATGCCAGGCTGATGGCTGCCAGTACAGCGGTGGTGGTGGGAGCCTCTCCCACCTCCTCAGCAGCACTAAGGATGTCCTACTGCAGCTTAGGCTGCTCCCCGCTGGCAAGTGGACATCCCCCGAGGGCTCCCAGGCTATCAGAGGCTGTCTGACTGCCAGCTTAGACCCAATTCCCCAGGGAGCGGGCCTAAACCAGCAGGTGGTCACCCCCCCCAAGGGGTCCCAGACTGCAAGAGGGCACAGGCCAGGCTGAGGGACCCCCCCAGTGCACAAATTTTTGTGCACCAGGCCTCTAGTATATATTTAAACACTAAAGAATTGTTTGATATATATTATGCCACAATTTATTTTCCCTCCACTCAGTAATAAAATATGGACATATGCAGGATAGGGTAAAAGTAGGCTTACAGTTGTGAGTATGCAAAACACTTTATTCTTGTATTATTATTGTGTTAATTATTGTATTACTAGAGCAGGGGTGGGCAAACTTTTTGACTCGAGGGCCACAATGGGTTCTTAAACTGGACCGGAGGGCCAGAACAAAAGCATGGATGGAGTGTTTGTGTGAACTAATATAAATTCAAAGTAAACATCATTACATAAAAGGGTACGGTCTTTTTTTTTTTTTTAGTTTTATTCATTTCAAACGGGCTGGATCGGGCCCGCGGGCCGTAGTTTGCCCACGGCTGTACTAGAGGCTTGGTGCACAAAATTCATGCATTGGAGGGGAAGTCCCTCAGCCCGGCCTGCACCCTCTTGCAATCTGGGACCCCTCGCTCCTTACTGCTTAGCTCACTGCTCCTTAGCGCTGCTGCGAAGGCAGGAGAGGCTCCCGCCACCACCTCAGCACTCGCCAGCCGTGAGCCCAGCTTCTGGCTGACTGGTGTTCTCCTTGTGGGAGTGCACTGACCACGAGGGGGATGCTCCTGCATTGAGCGTCTGCCTCCTGGTGGTCTGTGCACATCATAGCGATCAGTCGTTTTGGTCATTCCGCTGTAATGGTAACTTAGGCTTTTATTTTAAAGATTTTCCATACAAATTTCTATAAACCTACTTTTTGCCTCACCCTGTATGTCAGTGTATATAAATCCATCAGGCCTGTACACTCTATTTTCATTTCATAAGTTATTGAACAATTTGATGATACTTAATTTTTCCAGTTTTTTGCTATTATAAACATTCTTGCACATATGTCTTCTGGAAGTATTTTTGTTTTAATTTTACTTTACAATTGAGATAATATTGTTTTTGAACTATATTACCCTTTGGGTTTATTTTTGGATGTAGTTTAATATTTATAATCACTTTGGTCATATTTACTAACATATTTTGAGGCTATGTTTTAGGTATATGCACATTTATATATAGTTTTGTTTTTCTGGTGCTTTTATCATGATGTACTTTCTGTATCTCTAATGTGCTTTTTGTCATAGATCTATTTTGTCTATTAATGTAGCTGCTTTCTTTTGGATAATGTCTACTTAGAATATTTTTTGCATCATTTTATTTTATTTTCTAGTGTCTTATATTTCAATACTAGTGGCCCAGTGCACAAAATTCGTGCATGAGGTGGGTGTCCCTCAACCCGACCTGCACCCTCTCCAATCTGGGACCCCTCAGGGGATGTCCGACTGCTGATTTAGGCCCGATCCCTCTCGCAATCCTGAACTGCTGGCTCGTAACCACTCACCTGCCTGCCTGCCTGATCACCCCTAACCACTCTGCCTGCCAGCCTGCTTGCCCCCAACTGCCTCCCCCGCCAGCCTGCTCACCCCCAAATGGCCCCCCTGCTGGCCTTCTCACCCCTAACTGCCCCCTCCACCAGCCTGATCACCCCCAACTGCCCTCCCCTCCTGGCCTGATCACCCCTAACTGCCTCTGCCTCGGCCCCGCCACCATGCCTTTGTCCAGAAGGTTTCCCAGTCTAATTAGCATATTACCCTTTTATTAGTATAGATACATTCTATAGCACATCTTTGTTAATGCAATCTAACAACCTTTGTCTTTCAGTTGGAATGTTTAGTCTATTTATATTTAATGTAGCAGTTGATATATTTTGGGTTAAATCTGTTTTCTATTTGCTTCCTACTTATCCTGCCTGGGCTGTGGTGGTGTTTTTTTGTTTTGTTTTGTGTGTTTTTTTTCTTTCTATTCTTGCTTGCTTTTTAAAAAATTGATTACTTATTTTTTATTACTACATTAGCAACTATACACCTTTACTATTCTGTTTTTTTATACAGTTTACCACACACATCCTTGAGTTATCAAGTCTAATACAAATCAGTACCTTTGCCATTTCCTGTACAATGCAAGGATCAGGACACCTTCCACTTCACCCTGGCACGTGTGCTGCTTTTGTCATATATTTTACTTCTTTACACATGTTAAACCCTCAGAAGATTATTATTGTTGTGTTTTATACTCACATTTTATTTATATCAGGCTCTCTCAGGCTCAGCACTATTAACATTTGTGTTGAACAGTTCTTTCTTGTTGGGGGATGGCCTTGCCTCAAGCCAGTGGATGCCCTTAATACCTTCCCTTCATTTGTGACAACCATAAATGCCTTTAGACATCACCAAATATATCGTAGGGTATAGAGGGAATTATCCTGTTCCCAGAGGAGAACCACTAATTTAGACCTACCTAAACATTTATCCTTTTTGATTATCTTTATTCTTCCAGCATCATCAGTTTTCTATAGGATTATTTTATTTCCGATTGATAAAGATTTTTAATTCTTTTAGTGCAGGACAACTGATGAGCAGTTCTCTTTTTGTTTGTCTGAAAATATTTATGTTTTCTCTGAAAGGCTATATTCTCTAGATATGAAATTATAGGTTGACAAGTATTTTTGTTTAGCATTTTGAAGATTTCATTCCAATGTCTTCTTGTTTCCATAGTTTCTATTCAGTGGTCATGTGTCAATCTAATTATTTCTCCCTTAAAAGTTACTTTTTTTCCTGGCTGCTTTTAAAATGTTCTCTTGGCTTTGGTTTTCAGCTGTTTTACTCTGTTTATATAGGATTTTCTTGTGGGTTTTTTTAAATAGCACTTTTGAACCTGTAGCCTCATATTCATCAGATTTTGAAACTTCTAAGCCCTTGTCTCTTCAAATACTTTCTTGCTTCTCTCTCCTCTTTCTTTTTAGAACTACAATTGCATGTATGATAGTCTTTTTCTTATGTCATTTTTATTTTTTATGTTTGGGTTTTTACTTTTTTTATTTTTCAACTAGAGGCCTGGTGCACAAAATTCGTGCACTCAGGGGGTAGGTCCCTCAGCCCAGCCTGTGCTCTCTTGCAGTCCGGGAGCCCTTGGGGGATGTCCAACTGCTGAAGAGGCGGGAGAGGCTCGCGCCACTACCTCTGTGCTTGCCAGCAGTGAGCCTGGCTTCTGGCTGAGCAGTGCTCCCCATGGTGGAGTGCACTGACCACCAGGGGGCAGCTCCTGCATTGAGCGTGTGTCCCCTGGTGGTCAGTGCACATCATAGTGACCGGCCATTCCGCCTTTCAGTCAATTTGCATATCAGCCTTTTATTATATAGGATATAGGATTGGTTGACACTCTATTATATTTGTTTCAGGCGTACAGCATAGTTAGTTAAACATTTATATAACTTATGAAGTGATCACTCTGATAAGTCTAGCATCCACCTCACACTATACATAGTTATTACAATGTTACTATGCTCTGTGCTGTACTTTACATCCCCAGGACTGTTTTGTAATTGCCAGTTTGTACTACGTAAACCTTTCATCTTTTCACCCAGACCCCAACCCTCCAAAACCCCCTGCCATCTGACAACCATCAGTTTGTTTTCTCTATCTATGAGTTTGTTTTTGTTTGTTTCTTATTATGTCTTTAATGTCTCTCTTCCTGCCTTTTATTTTTCATCCTTCTGAGATTCAGTGGTTCATCCTAGTTATTCTTTTAATCTGTCTTTCAGCTCACTAATTATCTTTTCAATTGTGGTTTATCTGCTATTAAATCCACACACTGACTTCCTTATTTATGTTGTGCAGTTTGTTTGTTTTGTAGTTTTTTGAGTTGTCAATGGGTTCTTCTGACTCTACTGAAAATTTTAATCTTATTTTTTACTTTTTTGAACATACTTATCACTCTTTTTTCCAAGTATAATTTGCTTTTTAATGAGAACAATGTGTGTAATGACAGAGCGTCCCGCCGTGTGCAGGTGGCAGTAGTGAATACCCATGGAATGCATTCTGCCCAAGGAGGGAGGGAGGGAGGGAGGTGCGGGCGCTGTGAGCCGGCGGCCTGCCCCCTGCCGTGGACATCAGGCTGGGCCACTGACTGGGGGCCTGCACGCACCTCCTAAACAGTAAGCGACTTATCACATTTTTTTAAGTTTGTGTCTGAAGACTCCATTTTTAGGACCCTCTGTAATCTGTATTTCTTTAAGTAGTCGTTTCTGTAGTGTACTTCTTTAAGTCTTGAGCCATGTTGATCGGTTTGTATGCTTGATGGCTTTTGATTGCATGACAGACATTGTGTATAAAAAATATGAAAATATGTTGAAGACCTAGGATGATGTATTCTTAAATATTATCCTTTTATTATTATTATTATTAATAAATTTATTTTTTAATCCTCACCCGAGGATATTTTTCCATTGAGTTTTAGAGCAAGGGAAAGACAGAGAGAAATACCGATGTGAGAGAAACACATCGATTGGTTGCCTCCTGTGCGAGACCCGGCCATGGCTTGGGCAGAGGAAAAGCCTGCAACCAAGGTAGGTGCCCTTGACTGGAGTCGAATCCGGGACCCTTTCGTCTGTAGGCCTATGCTCTATCTACTGAGCTAAACCGGCCAGGGTGGATGATGTATTCTTTATCCCAAAAGCATTGATATCTACTTTGGGCATGAAGCTAAGGGCACTACCAATTATAGATTGAGTGATGGAGGCACTTTGTGCCCCAAATCAAGCCTGGAGATTTTCCCAGCATCCCTTCCCCACCATGCTGCTGCTTGCTTGGTCCTTTTCCTTGATTTTTGTTTCTTTTGCCTGAAGAGGCTGTTGTAAAGTCATAGACTAAGCTTCTCTCCACTTCTTCTGGACCCACAGGTGCCGCCAGAAGGAAAGTTTCCTGAACCTCTGTGGGTCTCAGTCCAGTCCCGTATGCTGGCCCTGTTACTATCCTATCTTGTCTAATTATTCTCAGTGTATCAGCCGCTCTGATGGCCTAGCCTGCCATTATTAGAAGCAGAAGTTCCCTGAGATTCATGTTATTTCCTGCTGAAATATATCCATGTCCTAGAAGAGAATGTTGTGAGTTGTAAAAATTTTAAATTTTCATATTCAGAAAATATTCTGTTTAGTTAAAAATAGAATTATTTTGAAATTATTTGCCATCAATACTTTACAGATATTATTCCATTAGTTTCTTATATCTAGTGTTATTAGTGAAAACTTTATATTTAATCATATTTTCATCTCTTCTTAAGAAATCTGTTTTTCTCTCTATAGAAACTTTTTCATATTTTTAATTTACCTTTAATATTCAGAAGTTTTACTACAATGTATAGGGCTGTGTTGTTGTTTTAATTTATCCTTCTCCCCTCTGCGGGCTCTCTTACTTCGTGTTCTCCCGTGTTTGAGGGCTCCTCCCCGGTCCTCCTCAGCAGGAGTTCTTATTTTCTAGTGTAGCTGCGTACGCATGTGTGTATTTGTTGATCATATGTCTTCTCTTATTTCTAGGGATCTGGTGAGAGGAGAAGAGGGTGTGCCATCTGCTCAGTTTGCCTCTTGAATCTCAGTAGTTCTTTTTATAACTTTATCGAAAGAAATCATCTTCCTCTAGCCATGTTGTCCTTGGGTCAGATCCTGACTTGCCGCCACTAAAGTATTATGTCAGCTAGCCCAGCACTGCAACCTTTGTTCAGGTATCTGCACATTAGTTACCGCAGTCATTCTGAAATCTTGACTATAAGTCATTGAAAGGAAACAATATTAGAACAACTTTTTGTAACTTTAAAAAAAAACTAACGTGCAAAATGTAAGGAAGGAGAAAATCCCTTAGCTGATTGACTGCAAAAATTGTAAACATGGGTTCAGAGAGCAAGCCACCCCCAGAAAGGAATAACAAAGGCAGCAAGGGAAGCTTAGGGAAAGGGGACTGGGAGGGGGGCTGGGGGGAGAATGTGCGGGTGGCAGGGCAAGCAGGCCCTGCTGGAGGGCCTCAGCGCTGGGCTGGCCTGGGAGCTCTGGCCTTGCCGCCCTGTGCCAGGGAGGGGGTGGGGGGAAGTCCGGGGTCCTGTTGTCCCTGGGCCACCTGCAAACACTCACCAGCTGCTGAGCTCACCCCATCCTGGAAACCATCTGCGTTCGTCTTTCTATTTCCCTCCAAGTTGGCCTACTTTTACTAATCCAGAAATCTAAATAGATATGTACAGAAATAAATTTGCAGAGCTCCCTTAACTTTAACAAAATTAGAATCTAAATAATCTCATTGAAATGTTTAAGTAATTTTTATGAAATGGCCTCTCAGTACTCATGTTATCCTTCACGCCTGTGCCTTTGTGATTTTCAGTAATTTATAGAGTTCCGCACTGCATTTAATATTTAATAAGCAACGTTGCAATTGAGTTAATGTTTCCCAAGGTAAAGATTTTATGGCACTCTAATCACAGCAAGTATTATTTTGATCAAGTGAATTCTTTTTTTAGCGCTCATTGTGTTCATCCCACATAAATATCATCTGTAAATCGCAGTTCACTTACTGTTTTTTTCCTTAAAGTTTTTTTTATCAGAACTCTTAAGTAAGGTTTTAAAACATTAAATTTAGAATTTTAAACTTCTCCATGAAGCTGAGAGATGCCTGTTATCCCTTTCACCTCACTCAGCTTAAAATGAAAAAAAGTTTTCATTAACCCTTTATGTTCTTTTAGGACTTAAAAATAGAGAAAGCAAAAAATGTCAAACTAACTTACACTTCTACTGAGCATGTAATTCTATTTAAACATATAAAAATATATTTAATCCCAACTCCATAAAGTTTGAAATACTTGAGAAGTTTTTTACCCTGAGTAAAACAAGTAAACAGAATAATGCACATTTTAAACTTTAAACATCTATTAGTAAGAGCTAATTTCCTGAAATGTTAACATATTTACAACATAAAACACCCAAATATTATAACCATTCCACATGCTGTAGCAGAAACTTAAAGCAGAAAACTTTTTTACCTGGAAATCTAAACTAAGGAGGCTTTGCTTGGTGTCATTTAAGTCTCCAGCTGAAAGTGAAACAAAACCAGAGCTTTCTGTAAAACAAAGAACAGAGGGGAGTGTTGAAAATGATCCCTGCCCCCGTGGTAAAATCTAATGCTTCCCTTGGGGATAAATGCCTTTCAGTTCTCACGAAGAACATCAGCCAAGAGAGTAACAAGGAAACAGTTGTCAAGGGAAATATTTGTCCGACTCACAGGAGCAGTGGGAACCTCTTACAGGCTGTGAAGGTGGAGCTGGAAGGACAGAAGTGAAGCTTGGTTAAGAAATCTGGTTTTCATAGATATTAGCATGAAAACCCTTCCTCTGCCCATGCCTCAGTGACACCGCTGGGGTGCACCCCGCTCGAGTGGCCCACGTGGCCACGTTTGAGGAGCCGCACTCCTGGGCGCCCTGAGCTGGGTGGTGGTAGTGACCCTCCTCATCTCTCTGCCCATGGGAACTGCACACGCCGTGCTGTGAACAGGACTGAAAGCTGTTCCTGTGCATGTGATTGCAATGGTCACTTTCCACCTGGAAGCGGGGAGGAGGGCTGAGCAGCCCGGCCTTGTCTCCGGTGAGCAGCAGGTCAGAGGGCCTTCGGGCATTCCTGCGTTCCTGTCCGAAGCTGCTTCTCTTTAAGCAGGGATGCTAATAACTACCTTCAACTTTCTGTGATATAAATGAATAACACATGTAAGTGCCCGTCATGGGCTAGGGAATCTACTTTTTATTTCTTTATTTTAGTACTAGTGGCCCGGTGCACGAAATTTGTGCACATTAAAAGGGAATTAATTAGAGGAAATATTTTAATGTTGCTATTTGCCCTTTCTCTATAATAGAAGTGCCAGAGATGAAAGAAAATTAGTAAAATGTATATGAAAATCTTCCTCCTGTCAGAGTCTGGGGCGCACCACGGGACCCAGAGTGAAGTCCCTGCTCACCCACGTGCGCCTCAAAATCACGCAAGACCCAGACCCGGCCCGACCCACCCCCATTGGGCGAGATCCAGACCCGGCCGGTCCCACCCTTGTCAAGCCCTGCTGGGCAGGGGACACAGCCTCAGGTCCCCAGCCCGGGCCAGGGCAGGGGGCGCACCTTGAGGTCCCCCATCAAGCCCCACCAGGCAGGGGGTGCAGCCTCAGGTCCCTTGTCAAGCCCCGCTGGGCGGGTGTGTGCGGCCTGAAGTCCCCTGGCCCAGCACCAGGGTGGGGGGCACACCTTGAGGTCCCCCATCAATCCCCGCTGGGTGGGGGGAGCTGGCCTGAGGTCCCCCATCAATCCCTGCTGGATGGGGGTGTGGCCTGAGGTCCCCAGTCAAGATCCACAGGGGGTGTGGGGGGGCGCAGCCTCAGGTCCCTGCTGGTTGCTCGTTAAGGCTCATTACGGGAACTTGGCCTCTGCTGTGGGGGCAACCATCTTGTGTTACAGAAACATCCCCCTCCAACACCTCTGCCGTGGGCACCGCCATCTTTGTGGCGGAGTGATTGTCAATATGCATATTTCCTCTTTATTATATAGGTTTTCCCATCATTCTTGTTGAAAGTGTTATATATGTTCCCTCTTTTCCCCATTGACTCCCTCCAGCCCGCCCCCACCCCCCACGCCAGACCTCACCAGCCAATCAATGATTCTCTCTCATCATTGGTGTTTCTCTCTCTCTCTCCCTCTCCCTTCCTCTCTGAAATCAACAAAAAATAAAAAAGACCTGAGTTTGCTAGGGTTTGGAGAGAGAGAGGGATGAACAGGTGGGCACAGAGGACTTTTGGGGCAGTGAGAACATTCTGTGTGGTCTTCTAAAGACGGACACATCATACGTCATTGTAAGTTGTCTAAGCCCACGCAGTGTATGAGACCCGAGTGCTCCCAGTGTCCCTGTGGGGGGTTGTGCTGTGTCCGTGTGGTTCCTCAGCCGGAACGATGGTGCCATTGCAGTGGGGGATGTGGATAATGAGGGAGGCTAGAGGGGGCGGGACACGGGGGAAACCGCCGCACCTTCTTCTCCGTGTTGCTGTGAATCTGCAGTAGCTCTTTAATAAGATAGCCTTTGGCAGGACCAGAGGAGGCCAGCGGGAGGCCGGGTCTAGGATGGGACTGCGACTGAGGCCAGCAAGTATTGTGAGTGGCGACCAGTTTCCGGGGAGAAATCTATAGTAACATGGCGAGGACTTGGGTGCAGAGTCTCGTTGTGTCGACCTAGTTCTTGGTGATGTCATGTTTCTAAATATACTCTGCTCTTGAGATGAGGGCAGTGCTTTTGTCAGAACAAGAAACTGTACTGAAGTCCTTTGTTGGGGGTTACTCCCAAAAGTACAGGAAATGATGCGAAGCATGTGGTTCTCACGTGTGAAGGAAGAGAGTATCTTCATGAGCTTGTCAGGGCCAGGTGGCAACCCTTATGTTGACCAGTCCGGTCTGGGGTGGCCATCCATTTGGACTCATGACCTACCTGATTGACGACTGTACCCAGAGTGACGAGTGACTGTGGCCTGGAGGGACCCCGTGGAGCCTGGACCCTTAAAGCAGGAGCCTGGCCGTATGCATGGTAATCGGCTCCTCTTCACCTGCTAGTACACTCACCTCTGTCAGCCCAGAGGACCTCCTGGGTCCTGTCTGGGTGACCTCAGCCCCGGGCCCTGCACTCCCCTCCCCCGGGCCCTGCACTACCCCAGCACATCTAGGAGGATGAGGCATCCTGTCCCTCAGGCTCTTTATTCCTCGCTGTTCCTCACATAGAGCATTCAGGAACCACAGACATGCAGGATCCACTCAAGCACTGCTTTTACTGGCGCATTTTAAAATTTAGTTTCATCTCTGCTTTTTAGAGCTGATTACTTAAGTTTAGGCTTGGATGGAGAAGTGAATTTACCAGGTGTACCAGTTAATAATGCAGATTTTGTAATCAAAGAAAACATGCCCTATTTTATTTTGCCCAGAGGTGGGGTTTGCTCTGTTACTAAGAACATAAGTTGACTTGATGGTTCATTTATTTGCCTCTCACTCCTAAAAACCACAGGCATTTAACACAGGACTCTAGAGTACCAGTTTGGAAATACCAGGTGTACCAGTTAATAATGCGGAGT
Source organism: Myotis nattereri (assembly GCF_964212035.1). Taxonomy (NCBI): domain Eukaryota; kingdom Metazoa; phylum Chordata; class Mammalia; order Chiroptera; family Vespertilionidae; genus Myotis; species Myotis nattereri. The sequence continues at coordinate 3,363,739 of NC_138087.1, forward strand.
TTGTCATCAAGGAAACACGGTAATTTCAAGAGAAACATCAAAAGTGCTTTATTCAAAGTAATGTCCATCGCTAGCTACACATTTCCCCCATCTTTCAGGTAATTTGTGGATACCATCCCAATAGAACTTTTCTTGTTTTGAGGCAAACCATTCAGAGACCCAGTTTTCCACTTCTTCGTACGTTTTGAAGTGCTGCTCAGAAAGTACATGTGCCATCAATCAGAACAAGTGGTAATCCGAAGGAGCAAGGTCTGCTGAATACGGCGGGTGGGCTAATGCTGGGGTCCAACCCCAGCAGGTCCAGGGGTTCCTAAAGGCGTAGACGGAGTCGGCGAAGAAGGAATGACACGGAGACAGCGTTCAGTTGATCAGCAGCCTAGCCAGAATCTCCAGCCAAGTTCTGGTCTCGATCTCCAGAGAGGTTCTGCTGTTTATTGTTTTGTTACATCCATATTTATACCAGTTGATTTTAATCCTGTCAATTTCTATTACAAAGGTTAGGGCGTTTCTTATCTCCATTCCAGGGAGTAAAGATTATGTAGCTTAAGCATGATTGTTTGTAGTTAAAGTGATTAACTACCCGCCTGGCACTTAGTTAAGGAGTTTCATCCCCTCCCTGACTTCAGGGAAAAATTCCTACCTGGGGAAACAACCTTTCTTGTAGAGGTGACCTTGGTTAAAACACAGCACTAAGGGGAGCAAACATATTAAGAACAGTATGCTATATACGCCAAGTCCCTTGAAACATATGCTGTGCAGATGTTTCTTTCCTGCAGCGACTGTGTCAAGCAGCAAGGATGGACCGGCTTCCGGCAAATTCCCCCTTTTTTATTTTTTAAATGATCACGCATGCAAATCAGTGGCCACCTCTCAGATTGGGCCATTTAAGTCTCGGAAGAAGAGTGGCAAGCAATGATAGTGAGCATAGCTATAAACATAGTGGATGGAGCGCAGAAGGAGCCCCATTCCTGTAGAAGGTTGCCAGCCTCTTCAGTCAAGGGATTTCAGCTGTCCTCAAGTTGTTGGTTTGATTGTCTTTGTTGGTCTGGCTAGCGGGCGGCTTCGCTGGCGACGGGCTTCCCGAAGCGTCAGCAAGTTGAAGGGCTGCATCAAAGGGTCCATCAGGGCCGTGGTTGATGGTGGTGTCGATGTCTGAGGAGGAGTAAGCTGTGCCCTCTGGATCCAGCTGATATGGAAAATGGAGGGTAGTAGAAAAAGAAGAGAAAGCAAAAGAACTACAAGGCATGGAAGTGTTTAGAAAAAAGAGGGAGAAGAAAGGGAAGAAGGCAGCATCCTGACACAGCCCTTTCCTTCAGCTTCCCCTTTCCCTGTGGTCCCAGGTAGAAATGGGAAACAAGTCCTGTTGCAGTGAGAGGGAAGCTGCTGTCAGCCAGTCTCTGTCTTTACCTGGGTCCCGATCTGAGCTGGGCATGGGAAGCAGGAAGCAGCCATGGGGACAGGAGACCTTCCTCAGAAGGGGCGAGTGTTCAAGCCCCTGCACCATTGGGGAGGGGGGTCTGTGCCCCACCTTTGTTGCACCCCAAGTTTTCTCCTACTGGCCCCCGACTGTGCCTGTCTTAGGTTGCCCCACCCTGTGGAGTCTTACCCGTCATTGACTACCAGCCATCTCTGGGCCAAGTAGGGTGATGTGAGGTTCAGTTTTGTCTCCTTGATACCCTACGTCCCTCTGGCCTCCATGCCCAGCAACTGCCTTTGGATTCCCTCGCCTACTGGCGGGGCTCTGGCATTGATCATAGGGAACTCAGGTTTCTTCTCTAGAGAGGGCCCAGCTTACGCCATTGGGCCAGAGACAGATCCATGGTACCAGCCACCATGAGGCTTCAACCTCAGCATGAACAGAGAGCTCAGGCAACAGCTATGGGCAATTGGATTGTAAGAAGAGGGTCCCTCTTGGCACAAGGGTAAGAGGCGCCAATACAGGACAAAGGAGAGTCCTGGAACAGGGCTTTCTCAGCCCAGGATGTCAGGCTCTTGGCACAAGACAACTCCATGTATGGGGCATATACCAAACACCCCTAGTCACGGCATAAAAGGGAGATGCCCTTCCTGGAACAGTAGGGTAGGGAGATTCTAGAAAACGCTGTGTTCAGGAAAGAAGGAGAAAGGCCAAAGAACCAGCAAACAAGTAGTTAGATTTTAAAAAAAAAGGAAAAAGGAAAGGAGATGTGGGGCAAAGCTGGGACATGTGGAAAGACAAAAAGGAGGCACATGTGATCCTCCCAATGGACAGATTGTTCCAGCTCAGGGCTGCACATCTGCTGCAGACGGGCACTGGTCAGGTGTGCTATGATGAGGCAGAGATGGAGGGCAGTGAGACATAAGGTCGGACTAGACGGTCTGGAATCCACACAGGTGAGTCTGCGTCCTGTGGAAATATACAAGCATATCCTCTCCCCTGGGTTAAAAGTACATCAGGTCCCTTCCAGGCTCCTGTAAGCAAGTCTCTCCATTTGACGAGGGCTTTAGGTTTAGTTAGATCAGGGTTCCAATGCCTATACATCGGGGAATTTCCCTCAGAATCTACATTTAGTATATTAATTACAAATTGAGCATGTTGTAGAACATGATGAGGAGAGGAATATTTAAACTCATTTTCTTGTAATTTTTTAATTTGTGTTTTTAAAGTTTGGTGAGCCCTTTCTACTATTGCTTGGCCTTGAGGATTGTAGGGTATTCCTGTAGTATGTGCGATGCCGAATGTAGAGCATAAGTTTTTAAAAGCTCTAGAGGTATAGGCAGGCCCATTGTCAGTTTTAAGTGCCCTTGGTATTCCTAGGTAGGAAAAGCATTGGAATAGATGTTGACTTACATCTTTAAAGGCTTCTCCTGTACGTGCAGAAGCAAGGATAACATGAGAAAAGGTATCAATACAAACATGCACATAGCAAAGTTTGCCAAAAGATGGGACATGAGTAATATCCATCTGCCATAAGTCACAGGGTCTAAGTCCTCTTGGATTAACTCCAGTAGCAGGGCTAGGAAAATGAGTAGGACAATGGCCACAGTCACGCACAATACTTCGAGCAGCTTCTCTAGATATGCGATAATATAGACGGAGAGCAGAAGCATTTTGATGGTGAATGGCATGAGACCGCCGGGCTTCTTCTAGAGCTGTACAAACTACTGGGCGAGTTAGTAAATCCGCCTGATAATTTCCTTCGCTTAAGGGTCCTGGTAGGCAGGAATGAGCTCTAGTATGTCCAATATAGAAAGCCTTTTCTCGTTTGTGAATGCAAGTTTGTAGCTGAGTTAACAAAGAGAAAATGGCTGTTCTTCCTTGTGGGAGAGAGGCGGTCTCAATATGAGGAAATAATTTAACTATATATTGAGAGTCAGTGTACAAGTTAAAGGGAACCTGTTGCAATTGTTCAAAAGCATAAATGACTGCCAAAAGCTCTGTTCTCTGAGCTGACGTCTCTAGGGTTTGTTGAACATGGGTTATTGAGTCAATGATTGTTACTGCCCTACCATTAGAGGAACCATCTGTGAATACTAAGGAGGCAGGAGGTGATAATGGTTCTTTTGAACATTTAATAGGAAATATAAACGGATGTAGGGAGAGAAATTGCAATATAGGTGATCTTGGCAAATGATGTAAAATTTGTCCTGGGAAGTTACCTATAGCTATTTGCCACTCTTCTTCAAATTGTAATAGTGTGTCTAATTGTTCTCTTTTATAAGGTATTATTATCTCAGTAACTTCTCTTCCAAAGAGTTCGATACTGCGTCGTCTACCTTTGATAATGAGAGTGGCCACTAGGGAGGGATAGGGTGGTACAATCTTCCTAGGAGTGACAGGTAAATGTATCCATTCTAATGGTCCTTCCTGCCACAAGCATCCTGTAGGAGTATATTTAGTGGCTAGAATAATTAAGGCCCAAGATTTGGAATAATCTAGATACTGTAGTTGCTGTTTATTGATGGCCTGTTCTATTTTTGCTATAGCCTTTTCTCCTTCTACAGTTAATTGTCGGGGAGACTTAGGGTTAGAATCTCCCTTTAAAATGTCAAATAGAGGTTTTAAGTCAAGAGTGGTTATTTTTAGATATGGCCTGACCCAGTTGATATCACCTAATAGTTTCTGATAATCATTCAATGTGTTTAAATGATCTTTTCTTAATTGTAGAGGCTGATGGGTGATAGTAGAGGTATGTAATATTCTGCCTAAGTATGAAAAAGAAGGTTCAGTCTGAATCTTTTCTGGGGCTATTTTTAGACCATGTTCTTCTAAAGCAAGGATGGTCTGAGTAAGAATTTCCTGTAAAGTAGCCCGATCTTTATGAGCTAGTAAAATATCATCCATATAATGAATAAGATATAGATCTGAAAATTTCTTTCTAATAATTTGCAATGCCTGATCTACAAACTTTTGACATAATGTAGGACTATTTTTCATCCCTTGTGGGAGAACCTTCCATTGGTATCTCTGATAAGGCTGTTTAAAGTTTTCTGATGGTATGCTGAATGCGAATCTTTGACAATCAGCTGGGTGAAGAGGTATAGTGAAAAAACAATCCTGTAAGTCAATAACAACAACACAATACTCCTGTGGAATTGCCACAGGGGAGGGCAATCCAGGTTGTAAGGAGCCCATATCTTCCATGGTGGCATTTATGGCTCTTAGATCTTGCAAAAGTCTCCACTTGCCTGATTTCTTTCTTATTACAAATATGGGTGTGTTCCAGGGACTATTTGATGGCTCTATATGTCCCTCTGCTAATTGCTGATCAATTAATTGTCGGGCTGCTGATATTTTCTCAGATGTTAAGGGCCATTGCTCAACCCATACTGGTTGTGACGATTTCCAGACTATGGGATCAGCAGTCCTAAGGGCAATGGCCCCAATTACAGATCCTGTCGAGGAGTGTGAGGTATTACTTTCCTTTCCTAATCCCTTTCCTGGATTAAATCTCGTGTCTAGCATCTGTGATGTTACTCTATCACTGGGGCTATATAATACAACTCCCATTTGAGACAAGATATCTCTTCCCCATAATGTAAAGGGGATAGTCGTAATTACATAGGGACAGAATGTTCCTGAATGTTGATCTTCATCAGTCCAAGTTAGAATCTGAGAACTCTTTTTTACGTTAGATGCCTTGCCTAGTCCTACTAGGGAAGTGGAGGTGGTGTGCGTGGGCCATGAAGAGGGCCAATCCTTCCCTGCTATGCAGGAAACATCTGCTCCTGTATCCAATAGACCTTCAATTGGTTTTCCCTGAATTTGTAAAATTTTTGTAGGTCTAGTAGCATGGATTTCTTGTATCCAAAATGCTGCATCACTAGATCCAAAGCCTCCGGCCCCTCTGGCTTCCTGGGTAACAGCTGTCCCTATTTTATGTATTGGTAACAGGAGTAATTGGGCAATTCTCTGGTTGGGCTGAATCTGTATAGTTGTGGTGGGTGGGGAAAGTAAAATCTGTATTTCTCCTGTGTAGTCTGCATCAACAACTCCTGGGATGACTAAGATCCCCTGTAACGAGGTGGAGCTCCGTCCTAATATTAAACCTACGGTTCCCTCAGGCAGCGGCCCAGACACTCCTGTAGGAATGGCTGCTACTGGCGAGTCTGGGGTTAGTACTGCATGGGTGGTTGAGTGGAGGTCCAATCCTGCACTGCCTGGGGTTGCCCTGAAGAGGTCACTGACTGATAGAAATTTGCAAAGGGGTTGAAGGTTGATGCCCCTATTATTGCAGGGGCCTGGGGCTGGCCCCTTCTCAAGTTTCTCAATTGAGGTGATGGGATATAACCTCCTTGGGAGCTATTTGTAGAGTTTAAAGGCCGACCATTTTTATGGTATCTTGATCTACATTCCTTTGCCCAATGGAATCCTTTCTGACATCGGGGACAAACGGTTTTTGGAGGATTAATATTATTCCCTAATGTATTTCCAGGCTGTCGAGGAGCTTGCCATCTGGCCTGAGTATTATTATTTTTATTTGGGCATTCTCTGCTAAAGTGCCCAGATAAGCCACAAGAGTAGCAGTTCATATTTCTTTTATTACCTGTATTATTGCTGGCTTGTCCTATAGCCTGTACATATTGAGGGTATGTCTCCCCTTTGAGAGCTGCAGCTATAGCTACACCCTGTATAAATGCTGGACTTACATCAGCACACTGTTTTATAAAATCATTTATAGTTCCTGTTCTGCGAATCGGCCTTAATAAAGCCTGACAGGTATTATTAGCATTTTCAAAAGCCAGTTGTTTGATTAGGATATCGGCTGCCTCTTTGTTATTGATTACTCTCTTGACTGCCTGCATGAGGCGAGAAAGGAAATCCTGATATGGTTCCTCAACCTTCTGTTTAACCTCTGTAAGGGTGGTTGTTTTTCCTGCTGTATAAGGTAGGGATTTCCAGGCACTTACTGCACAACCGGTTACCTTGGTAAGTGCCTCTGTGGGCATATTCATTTGCTCCTCAGCCGTGTTAAAATCACCTTCTCCTAATATCATGTCTAGGGTTATTCCTTTTCTGGTTTTTTCCCTAGTGGCTACAGCTTTCTTAGCAAGATCATCATATTCAGTTTTCCATAATAAGTAATCGCCTCCTGAGAGACAGGATTTACAAACCTGTGACCAATCATAAGGAGTCATCCATTTACTGGCTAGGGTTTCTACCAAGGTTTGTGTGTAAGGAGCTAGAGGTCCATATTCAGAGCAGGCCAATTTTAATTCTTTAAGTACTTTGTAAGGTATAGGCTCCAAGGTGGGGTTTCTATTCCCACCAGACTCATTCTCATATGTAACTGGGAAGCAGAGTGAGAATTCAAGATCTCCATTAGCTTCAGCTTCTCTTATCGCCCTTTGAAATTTAGACATGGAGCTCATAGGAGCCACAGGACCTGGTTTAGGCTTCCTTTCTAATTTGGGGAGCCTGTTTTGAATGGGAGGGCCACTCTCCTCTCTACTGACTGGAAAGGACCAATGGTCATGTTTATGATATTTATTCTCCTCCCGATCAGTAGGCATAGCTAAATTGCTTTTAGATTGAGCTGAAGACAATGATGATGTGTCCTCTCTGGGTGGAGCCAAGGGACTATTTAAATTTTGAGAAAGTTCAACGGTTTTTGCCTCTGGTGCCAAGGTGTCACAGATTGAATCCCAGAGGGAAAAGAAACATGGCAGGACCTTCTCAGATTCATGGTGTTTCTTTAATTGCTTTCCTACTTCAACCCAAGTTTTTAAATTAACAGTTCCATCCTCTGGAAGCCATTGACATACTTCTATAAAACTTTCTGTCTCACTGGGAAAAACCTCAACTCCAATTCTGCTAGTAAGCATATGCGTTAAAAGATTAATACAGAGTCTTTTTTCTTTAGACTCAGTATGACCCATCTTGTCAATCTAAGTTCTGTACTAACTACCCGCTTACCCTACTTATCCTCTATAGGGGGGGTCTGAAGCACCCTACGGTGCAGTGCTATCCGTCCCAAGTACGGGGGGACTTACCTAAGGGAACCCTGTTCGGGCGCCAGATGCTGGGGTCCAACCCCAGCAGGTCCAGGGGTTCCCAAAGGCGTAGACGGAGTCGGCGAAGAAGGAATGACACGGAGACAGCGTTCAGTTGATCAGCAGCCTAGCCAGAATCTCCAGCCAAGTTCTGGTCTCGATCTCCAGAGAGGTTCTGCTGTTTATTGTTTTGTTACATCCATATTTATACCAGTTGATTTTAATCCTGTCAATTTCTATTACAAAGGTTAGGGCGTTTCTTATCTCCATTCCAGGGAGTAAAGATTATGTAGCTTAAGCATGATTGTTTGTAGTTAAAGTGATTAACTACCCGCCTGGCACTTAGTTAAGGAGTTTCATCCCCTCCCTGACTTCAGGGAAAAATTCCTACCTGGGGAAACAACCTTTCTTGTAGAGGTGACCTTGGTTAAAACACAGCACTAAGGGGAGCAAACATATTAAGAACAGTATGCTATATACGCCAAGTCCCTTGAAACATATGCTGTGCAGATGTTTCTTTCCTGCAGCGACTGTGTCAAGCAGCAAGGATGGACCGGCTTCCGGCAGGCTAATACTTCCCAGGCAAGATCTTTTAACGTGTCTTTAACTTGTTTTGAAGTGTGTGATGGTGCGTCATCATGAAGCAAAATTACTTTGCTGTGTCTTCTGGCACATTCTGGTCATTTCATTATCAAAGCATGATTCTAATTGATTATTTGTTGTTGGTAGTGATAAGTATTAACCGTTTCACCTGGTTTTAGAAGCTCCTAACACACCACACCTTCCTGACCCCACCAAACGCAGAGCATTGTCTTCTTTCCGAAGCAATTTGGCTTTGCAGTCGATGTTGATGGTTGACCTGGATCAACCCATGATTTTGTGCATTTGGGATTCTCAAAATAAATCCACTTTTCATCACCAGTCACAACTTGATGCAAAAAAGACTTTCATGCTGTTGAAGCAACATTTTCCTGATGACTTTTCGGTTTTCCATTTGTCTTTCATTCAGTTGATGTGGCACCCATTTTCCTTCCTTTAAAATCTTTCCCATTGCTTGTAAATGATCGGAAATTGTTTGCTGAGCAACGTTTAATCTTTCTGCAAGTTGTTTCTTTTTAAAATATATTTTATTGATTTTTTGCAGAGAGGAAGGGAGAGGTAGTTAGAAACATCGATGAGAGAGAAATCAATCAGCTGCCTCCTGCACACCCCCTACTGGGGATGTGCCCGAAACCAACGAACATGCCCTTGCCCGGAATCAAACCAAGGACCCTTGAGTCTGCAGGCCGACGCTCTATCCACTGAGCCAAACCAGTTAGGGCCCTGCAGGTTGTTTTGAGTTTGACATGCATCTTCATCCAATAATGTTTGTAATTGTTGGTTGGTCTTCAAACTTTTTCGATTGGCCTGGACGTTCTTTGTCTTTCACATCGAAATCATCACTTTTAAAGCGTTTAAACCAGCGCTCACAAGTATCTTGAGATGGAGCATGTTGACCATAAGCTTCCTGAAGTATTCAGCAGCACTTTTCTTCAAAATAAATACTGAATTAAAACTTCCTGCAAATGCTCTTTTTTTGGCACGAAATTTGACTTTTTTTTTTTTATTGCTTACAGTATTACAAAGGGTATTACATATGTGTCCCTTTTTTTCCCCCCACCCTTGACAATCCCCTGGCCTCCCGTACCCCCCAGTGTCTTATGTCCATTGGTTATGCTTATATGCATGCATACAAGTCCTTTGGTTGATCTCTTACCCCCCTCCCTCCTGCCCCCTCCCCCTCCCCGGCCTTCCCACTGCAGTTTGACAATCTGTTTGAGGCTGCTCTGCCTCTGTATCTATTATTGTTCAAAAGTTTATAATGGTCTCTATTATCCATGAATGAGTGAGATCATGTGGTATTTTTCCTTCATTGACTGGCTTATTTCACTTAGCATAATGCTCTCCAGTTCCATCCATGCCGTTGCAAATGGTAAGAGTTCCTTCTTTTTTACAGCAGCATAGTATTCCCTCGTGTAGATGTACCACAGTTTTCTAATCCATTCATCTACTGATGGGCACTTAGGCTGTTTCCAGATTCTAGCTATGGTGAATTGTCTGCTATGAACATATGGGTGCATATATCCTTTCTGATTGGTGTTTCTGGTTTCTTGGGATATATTCCTAGAAGTGGGATCACAGGGTCAAATGGGAGTTCCATTTGTAGTTTTCTGAGGAAACTCCATACTGTCTTCCATAGTGGCTGCACCAGTCTGCATTCCCACCAGCAGTGCACGAGTGTTCCTTTTTCTCTACATCCTCTCCAGCACTTGTCATTTGTTGATTTGTTAATGTCTGACAGGTGTGAGATACTGCCTCATTGTTGTTTTGATTTGCATCTCTCGGATGATTAGTGACTTTGAGCATGTTTTCATATGTCTCTTGGCTTTCTGAATTTCCTCTTTTGAAAGGTATCTATTTAGATCCTTTGCCCATTTTTTGATTGGATTGTTTATCTTCCTTTTGTTAAGTTGTATGAGTTCCCTATAAATTTTGGAGATTAGGCCCTTATCAGATATGACATTGGCAAATACGTTTTCCCACGCAGTGGGTTTTCTCGTTGTTTTGTTGATGGTTTCTTTTGCTGTGCAGAAGCTTTTTATTTTGATGTAGTCCCATTTGTTCATTTTCTCTTTAGTTTCAAGTGCCCTAGGAGCTGTATCAGTGAAGAAATTGCTTCGGCATATGTCTGAGATTTTGTTGCCTTTGGATTCTTCTAGAATTTTTATGGTTTCCTGTCGTACATTTAAGTCCTTTATCCATTTTGAGTTTATTTTTGTGTATGGTGTAAGTTGATGATCTAGTTTCATTTTCTTGCATATATCTGTCCAATTTTCCCAACACCATTTATTGAAGAGACTATCTTGGCTCCATTGTATGTTCTTGCCTCCTTTGTCAAATATTAATTGAGCATATTGGTTCGGGCCGATTTCTGGGCTCTCTATTCTATTCCATTGATCGGTATGCCTGTTCTTGTGCCAGTACCAGGCAGTTTTGAGAACAGTGGCTTTGTAATACATCTTGATATCTGGTATTGAGATCCCACCTACTTTGTTCTTATTCAGGATTGCTGCAGCTATTCGGGGTCTTTTTTTATTCCAGATGAATTTTTGGAGAGTTCGTTCTAGATCTGTGAAGTATGCCGTTGGTATTTTAATGGGAAGTGCGTTGAATTTATAGATTGCTTTGGGTAGTACAGACATTTTAATGATGTTGATTCTACCAATCCATGAACACGGTATGTTCTTCCATCTGTTTATGTCTTCCTCTATATCTTTTTTCAACGTCCTGTAGTTTTCTGAGTAGAGGTCTTTTACCTCTTTAGTTAAGTTTATTCCTAGGTAGCTTGATTTTTTTGGTGCGATGGTGAATGGGATTGTTTTTATAATCTCTCTTTCTGAAAGTTCACTATTGGTGTATAGAAATGCCTCAGATTTCTTGGGGTTAATTTTGTATCCTGCTACATTGCCAAATTCATGTATTAAGTCTAGTAGCTTTTTGATGGAGTCTCTAGGGTTTTGTATGTATAATATCATGTCATCTGCAAATAAGGACAGTTTTACTTCCTCTTTTCCAATTTGGATGCCTTTTATTTCTTCTTCTTGCCTAATTGCAATGGCTAATACTTCCAGTACTATGTTGAACAGGAGTGGTGAGAGTGGGCATCCCTGTCTTGTTCCTGTTCTTAGGGGAAATGGTGTTAGTTTTTGTCCATTGAGTATGATGTTGGCTGTGGGCCTGTCATATATGGCTTTTATTATGTTGAGGTATTATCCTTCTACTCCCGCCTTGCTGAGAGTATTTATCAAAAATGGGTGTTGGATTTTGTCAAATGCTTTTTCTGCATCAATTGATATGACCATGTGGTTTTTTTCTTTCAGTTTGTTTATGTGATGTGTCACGTTTATTGATTTGCGGATATTGTACCATCCTTGCATCCCTGGGATAAATCCTACTTGGTCATGGTGTATGATCTTTCTGATGTACTGCTGGATCCGATTTGCTAAGATTTTGTTGAGGATTTTGGCATGTATGTTCATGAGGGATATTGGCCTGTAATTTTCTTTCATTGTGTTGTCTTTACCTGGTTTTGGTATTAGGGTGATGCTGGCTTCATAGAATGAGCTTGGAAGTGTTCCTTCCTCTTAAATTTTTTGTAGTAGTCTGAGGAGGATAGGTTTTAGTTCTTCCTAGAATGTTTGGTAAAACTCCCCTGTGAAGCCGTCTGGTCCTGGGTTTTTGTTTGCTGGAAGCTTTTTGATGACTGCTTCAATTTCTTCCATAGTTATTGGCCTATTGAGATTTTTGGGTTCTTCCTGATTGAGTTTTGGAATGTTGTATTTTTCTAGGAATTTGTCCATTTCCTCCAGGTTGTCTAGTTTGTTGCAGTAGAGCTGTCCATAGTATTTTTTAACAATAATTTGTATTTCTGTGGGGTCTGTTGTTATTTTGCCTCTATCATTTCTGATTTTGTTTATTTGGGTCCTCTCTCTTTGCTTCTTGGTGAGTCTGGCTAGAGGTTTGTCAATTTTGTTTATCCTTTAAAAGGACCAGCTCTTGGTTTCATTGATTTCCTGTATTGTTTTTTTGGTCTCTATGTCATTTATTTCTGCTCTAATCTTTATTATCTCCTTCCTTCTGCTCACTCTGGGGTTTTCTTGTTGCTGTCTTTCTAATTCTTTGTGTTGTAGAGTTAGATGATTTACTACCATTTTTTCTTGTTTTTTGAGATAGGCCTGTAGAGCTATAAACTTCCCTCTCAGGACTGCTTTCATTGTGTCCCATAGGTTTTGGATTGTTGTGTTTTCATTGTCATTAGTTTCCAGGATGTTTTTAATTTCTTCTTTGATCTCATTGGTAACCCAATCAATATTTAGTAACATGCTATTCAGCTTCCAAGTGTTTGAGTATTTGGGGTTGTTTTTATTGTAGTTTATTTCTCATATTATGCCATTGTGGTCTGAGAAGATGCTTTTTATGATTTCAATCTCTTGAATTTGGGGAGACTTTGCTTGTGACCCAATATGTGGTCTATTTTTGAATATGTCCCATGAGCAACAGAGTGGAATGTATATTCCGTGGCTTTGGGGTGAAGTGTTCTGAAGATGTCTATTAAGTCCATCTGATCTAGTGAGTCATTTAGGATTGCTGTTTCTTTGCTGATTGTTTGTCTACAGGACTTATCCAGTGATGTCAGCGGTGTATTAAAGTCCCCTACTATGATTGTATTGTTGTCAATCTCTCCTTTGATATCTTACAGGAGTTTTTTTATGAATTTGAGTGCTCCTGCATTGGGTGCATATATGTTTACCAGAGTTATATCTTCTTGTTGTATTGATCCCTTTAGTATTATGAAGTGGCCTTCCTTATCTCTTGTTATGGCCTTCACTTTGAGGTCTATTTTGTCCGATATAAGTATTGCTACCCCAGCTTTCTTTTCCTTTCCATTTGCCTGAAAGATATTTTTCCATCCCTTCACTTTCCGTCTGTGTGAGTCCCTTCTAATGAGGTGGGTCTCTTGTAGACAGCAGATGTATGGGTCATGTTTTTTTATCCATTCAGCCACTCGATGTCTTTTGGTTGGAGCATTTAGTCCGTTTACGTTTAAAGTTATTATTGAAAGGTACTTTTTTGTAGCCATTTCTATTTTTTTGTGTGGCTGTTTTCTTTCTGGGCTTTTTAGTTCTTCTGTTTACACCAGTCCCTTTAGCATTTCTTGCATTGCTGGCTTGGTGGTGATAAACTCCCTTAGCCTTTTTTTGTCTGTGAAGCTTGTTATTTCCCCTTCAATTTTGAATGATAGCCTTACTGGATAGAGTATTCTTGGATTCAGTCCTTTGCTTTGCATCACTTTGTAAATTTCCGTCCATTCTTTTCTGGCCTGATGGGTTTCTGTTGAGAAATCATTTGATAATCTAATTGGAGATCCCTTGTATGTAACTTTCCGTCTCTCTCTTGCAGCCTTTAAGATTCTCTCTTTGTCCTGAACATTTGCCATGGTAATTATGATGTGTCTTGGTGTGGGTCTTTTCGGGTTCACCTTGTTTGGGACTCTCTGGGCTTGTGTGACTTTTTTCTTCCCCACCTCAGGGAAGTTTTCTGACATTATTTCTTTGAATAGGTTTTCTAATCCTTGTTCATCTTTCTGTTGTTCTGGCACCCCTATTATTCGTATGTTGTTTCATTTCATGTTGTCCCAAAGCTCCCTTAGGCTCTCCTCCTGTCTTTTAATTTTTTTCTCCAATTGCAGTACAGTTTGGGTGTGTTTTGCTTCCTTGTCTTCTAATTCACTAATTTGGTCCTCCGCTTCTCCTAGTCTACTGTTGATACTTTCAATGGTGTTTTTTATTGCAGCTATATTGCTCTTCATTTCTTCTTGGGTCTTACTTAAGTTGTTGATTTTTTCATCTGTTTCTTCTAGCTTCTTGCATATGTTATTGATTTTTTCCTCCGTCCGGTTTATGCACTCTAGGACCCTTATTCTGAATTCTTTTTCTGTCATGTTGCATACCTCTGTATCACTTAGCTGCTTTTCTGGCGAGTCCTCTTTTTCTTTCCTTTGGGGGTTTCTTTGTCTACCCATGTTTGATCTCACTGACATATCTAGACGTTGAGTTGTTCAGTGGCTGCTCCCTGGGTGGCTGTGGCTCGTTGGGCTGTGGTTGCTCTTCGGGCAGTTGCGGTAGCAGCTGCTCCTCAGTTGGCAGCAGCTCCTCTGGTGGGTGCTGTTCACAGCTGTGGTGGCTCTTCTGGCTGGTGGGGGGAGGTTTCACGTATAGCTGCTGTTCCTCAGACAGAGGGTGTGGTGCTCAGGAGGCTGCTGTTGCTTGGATCTGCTGCATTGATTTAAAGGCACAAAATACAACACAACAAGGCACCACGTATCAGGCACTAAACACAAATATATTAACGATATTAATAACCCCAAATAAAGGTGACCACCCGAATTAAGAGAATTAGGGTATAAGGAAGAAAGAAGAGAAAAAGATAAAAGAGAAAAAAGAAAAGAAAAGTAGGGACCAAAAAAAGGAGTGCAAAAATGAAATTGGGAAAAAGGAGGGGGGAAAATAAAAGAGAGAAAAGAAAAGAAAAAAAAAGAGCAAAAAGAGAGAATGAAGTGGAAGAAGGGAAGATACTATTTATATGAGGAGAAAACTCCTATAGAACCGCCACTCATCCCAACAAATTCCAGCAACAGCTCCCTGGAGATGAATGCAAACTAGAAACAACCAATAATATCAAGAGAGGCAAGGGAAAACAGAAGCACAAAAATAACCGGGGGGGCTGGGTGGAGGGAGGGGAAAAACCAGCAGAAAAAAATTAAAATAAAAAGCAAAACAGCCTCACAACCAGTCCTAAAACACACACACACAAACACACACACACACAGACACACACAAAAAAACAAGCAACAACAACAAAAAAACAATATACTGAACAATCAAGCAAACAGCCACAAAACAATAGAAAGATAAAAGAAGAAAAAAATATAAAATAAAAAAAGATAAAAAATAAAAATTTTTGGATAGTGAAGAAAGATAAGGGGTATGTGTATAAAGATTTAGAGCAGTGGATTGGAAATAGGATGTATAAGTAGGGTGAAATTTTGACAGGAGGTAAACAGAAGGAATAGGGAAAATCTAAAGCAAGAATAGGGTAAAAGAAACAGGACAACAAAAGGGGAAAAGTGAGGGAGAGGGTTTTAGCATAGAGGTAAAATTGAGGTAGGGAAAATTGTTGCTAAAGGAACGATGAAAATAGAATAGAGAACACTAATTCCAAAATAAAATAAAGAGAAAATAAAATGGCACTTTAAAAAATGGTAAAATGGTAGCAGTAATAATACTGGTTAAAAATAAGAATGTAGTAATTAAAAGGGTAAAATCAGGTGATGGAAAAAAGAAAAAAAATTGGTTTCTTAGTTAAAAGGTGAAAAAAGAAAAAAAAATTTTCAGTAGTGAAGGTCCTTCGGTTCTTCTACTCATCAGTCTGGCTCGCCTTAGTCCTGCCAGGTATTCAGGAGAGTGTTGAATTTCCCTGCAATACCCTGTTCCTCTGTGTTGTAAACCACAGTCCTTATTTTAAAGCAGGCCGTATTTGTTTCCCAGACTGCCTTATTTTGTGTTTAGCAAAGTGTCAGTTTGTGACTCAGCCTCTGGGTGGCAGTGTTCTGGGGTTGGCCTCTGAGGCTATAAGGCTTCTCTACCACACTTAAAACTGGTTTGGGGGAAATTTAACTTTTTTTTTTTTAATATATTTTATTGATTTTCCACAGAGAGGAAGGGAGAGAGATAGAGAGTTAGAAACATAAATGAGAGAGAAACATCGACCAGCTGCCTCCTGCACATTCCCCACTGGGGATGTGCCCGCAACCCAGGTACATGCTCCCGACCGGAATCGAACCTGGGACCTTTCAGTCCGCAGGCTGACGCTCTATCCACTGAGCCAAACCGGTTTCGGCGGAAATTTGACTTTTTAAGTGTAAAAATATGTATGATGTGAACACCTTCAGCAAATTTGACATATGAAGTTTTGAAGCTTGTTGTCAATACAACAAAATAGCATACATATCAAATCACATATTTATCAACATATGTGTAACTCCATCTATTGAAGAAAATCCACAGTATTAACTGGTAGTACACCTAGTATATCATTAGCTCTCTCTATAAAATTAATTTAAATATTATTTAAACCTTAACTTCTATACCCAAGCTATTCACCCAATATGAGGAAACGTTAAAAATATTATTGAACATGAAAGGTCAATAAATGGGATACTGACAGGGAGC
Source organism: Myotis nattereri (assembly GCF_964212035.1). NCBI lineage: Eukaryota > Metazoa > Chordata > Mammalia > Chiroptera > Vespertilionidae > Myotis > Myotis nattereri. The sequence goes on from NC_138087.1 coordinate 3,380,043, forward strand.
CTGCACTGAGAGCCCTGCCAAAACCTTCCTGGAATGACAGCGGAGAGTCTGTAACAAACAGTGTGCGGGGCTGAGAGGGGGAGGAGGGCGGGAAGCCGCCCAGGAGGCTGCTGGGCCTCTGCAAGGAGTGGGGCCTCCAGAAAGGGCTGCACTGGGGGGCCGCACCGGAGAGAACTCCAAGGGCGGCTGATTCTAAATAGAACAGGCCCAGCAGCCCTGCTGGCCGGGAGCCCTGGGCGGGGCTTAGGTCTGACTCATGTCTGGCTCAGGGTGTGGAATGCATGAACAAACTTTTAGGGGCGATTATGCTTCCCAACAAAAATGTTTTTGTTGCTACCATCAAAGTCAGCTGCCAACATGAATTATGCTGCGAGTTGGTTGTAAGAGCACTGTATTTCCACTGCATCTGGGTGTACAGAAGCGGGGGGGTGGGGGGGGTGGGGGGTGGGAGGCGAGGGGGGGCGCCGGGCTGTGAGCCTTCCTCACACGGCGCAGCCTGGAGCCTCGGGGCCATTGGAAGGGACTCGCTCAGCTGCGGGAGTGGGGGCAGGGGGGGCAGGATGTCTCTTAGGAAAGAAACGCAAGGCCTTAAAAGTCAGTGATTCCATGGAAAACTTTTAAATGAGACCATAGAAACTTTACATTGTAACCAGTTTCAATGTTTCGGACACATTGAGATTTGTGAACTAGGAGAGACCGTAACCCTTAGCGCAGAGGTTGGAATATGACTTTCATTATCTGCTGTTTTCCTGCATAATTACATGCCAGTAACTGTCTGAAGAGAGAGCTGTGAATTTACCTCTGAAGGGTTTCTAGTATTTATTATTATGTTTACATGTCTGTGAATTCCGCTTCTTAGTCATTTTAGAGTCTTTTTAATTAGAACAGGAGGGAACAAGGGCTTCTCCCAGCGCACAGCTGCGCCCGCGACGTGGGCATGAGCTTACGGCAGGACGGCAGCTGTGCGCTGTCCGGCCACCTGAACGCTTGACTTAAGGTCGGCTGCGGGGCGGGGCCTGGCTGTGCGCACCTGATCGCCCTTTTTCCTGAAGCGGGAAGGTGTGGAAGAGCTACCTTTGGAAGCTGTTTTCCTCTGGACCCCACACCCTCCTGCCCGGCGCTCGGTGAGTCCTCAGCCACCTCCTGGGGCTTCCACAGGAGCTGCGGAGGGGCGCAGAGTAGCGTCTGGGCTGGGCTGGCGCCGGGCAGCGTCCGCCCCGCCCCACGCGGCTCTCCAGCTCCCAGGGGGCGGGAGGCCCTGGGTTTCGGGCCTGGCGGAGGGACGCGCTGGAAGGGGCAGGTGGGGGAGGTCACGGCCTCATGGGGTTATGGGGCCCTGGGTGCCAGGCTGCAGCCTTGGCCTCGGGGTCGAACAGGTTCCATCGCATGGAGTCGGGAGATGAGCATTCGCTCCTGGACAGGAGTTGCTCTTAATGCCCTGGCCAGTGTTGCTCACTGGTCGGCGTGTCAGCCCCTGGACTGAAGGGTCGTGAGTTCGAGTCCCAGTCACAGGTGGGTACCTGGGCTGCAGGTTCCATCCCCACCTCCTGTCCGGGTGCGTCTCACATGGAGGTTTCTCTCTCCTCTCTTCCCCACATCACCCCTCTCCTCCCTTCCTCCCTCTCTCTCTGGAAATCATTAAGGATTTTTTTAAAAAAAGGAAAAGAAAAATAGAAGAAAAGAAAGTACATTTCAGCCCGAGGGCCCAGGAGGACAGGGCCCTGTGAGGCGGTAAGGTGGGGTGGGGGGTCTGTGGAGCAAAGCCCGGCCACGTGTCCTGTTCATCCCGGGCCTCAAGGTCTGCACCGCTGGGTGAGGCCACGCGCCCCGGTGGGACCTGGTCTTGTTTCTCGCGTGTGTAATCTGTTCACTTCTGTCCCCTCCTCCCCCACGGAAACACCAGGGCGCGGTGTGGTCCCTGCGGCTCTGGCTGCGCCCCAGGCGCCGCCCCTGCTCTGGGCGCCGGTCCACACCGCCCGGAGGCGCCGGGAGCCGCCGCAGCGCTGGCCTGGCGCCCGGTGTGAGTTTCCTGTACTTTTCCGTGGCGGCAGCTCTTTAGGTTTTTTTTTCCATCGCAAAGGTGAGGCCCTGGGAGCCGGCCGCTGGGGCCACAGGCTTCGCAGTCACTGGTTTCTGCTGGCCCGCGCTTCCCTCGTCCTCGTGGCCACGCGTGACCTGATGGCCACGTCTTCACTTTAAAGAGACTATTAGGGCCCGGCAAGTGTCTCCCAGTGGTCAGCGCGCCAGCCCACGCACGGGAGGGTCGCGGGTTCCATTCCAGTCAAGGGTACACACCTGGTTGCAGGGTCAAACCCCGCCCCAGTCGGGTGCGTGTGGGAGGCAACCAGTCCAGTGTCTCTCACATGGATGTTTCTCTCTCGCCCCTTCCTCTCCACCCGCTCTAAGAACCAATGGGAGAAACAGCCCCTCTCCGCGGGAGGATTGTTTAAAAAGCAAACGCGATTGGAATCTATTCCAATCAAGTGGGTCCCTGAGACCCTCTGGCTCTTCCAGTCTCACAAAACAAGAAATGGGGGGACAGACGCCGCTGGGCCGCTCTGGAGCACGCAGCCCACGCAGGGGGTCCGAAGAGCCTGGGGCTGTGTGTGTGCGTGTGGGGGGGCTGTTTACTAAGCACCCTCAGGACACGTTTTAGGCCCCCCCCCCCCAGTCACACACACCCAAGCCGAGCACTGAGCATCTCCCTCCCAGGGGTTCTGGGGCGGTTCCCGGGCGGGCTCTGAGGGGACACTGCTCCACGCGTCTGTCTGCCGCCCTGGCAGCCGGGGGGCTGGTCCCAGCGGGGCTCTCGGGTGCGGACACGGGTGGGGCCGGGCCTGTCTGGGCCTCGTGGTTCCCCAGAGGCAGTTCAGCCAGCAGCCATGGGGTCGAGGAAAATGGGGCAAAGTGAGTCGCCCTCTGTGCTGGGGGAGAGAAGGGCGCCTGCTGTCCAGCCTGTGCTGGGGCTCGGGGGCTGCAGCAGGAGCCTCGCCTCTCTGGTTGCTGCGCTAATGGGGTGGGGGGTGAAGGCTGGCCCCGCTGGCTGCTGCCACAGCCGGGCCCGGCACGGCACGTGCGGAGGGGGACGCGGGCGCTGTGCGCGGGAGGAGCGGCCGGGCCGGCGGGCGAAGGAAACGCTCTGGGGTTAGAAAGTGGTGATGGTTACATAACCTTGTGGATATACGAAACCTACTGAAGCGGACACTTTAAGGAGTGAATTCTGTAATGGGAATTACATCCCAATTTTTAAAATCATTGAATCAGCCAGACATCATCTCTGGGGAAAACATTAAAATGAAGCTGCGGACACGAGGGTTCCCGTGTGTCAGAGGGCGCGGGCCGCGGGCGGGGACTGGCGATGGGCAGAGTGAAGCTGTGAAAGCCGCCCCACAGCCCCGGGGGAAAGCGGGTCTCAGGGCCACAGGGGGCCTGGATGGAAGCACCCCGTCGGCCCATCCTCTCTCCTAACCACCAGGAGAGTCTGTGCAAGCGAACCCCAGGCGTGTGACTGAATAAGCTGGCCAGGCCGCTGCCTCAGCAAAACCTGCGCCTTCGCCCTTTCTCGGGGGACCAGGTCCCTGTCATGAGCGTCAGCACAGCGATAGGGAAGTTCCCGCTGCCGTTGAGCACGCTCCACCCTGACCAGCGGTATCATTTGTACAACTTCTCTGCCTCCTCCCTCCAAGTCCCCCCTTCTGTTGCTGGGACCCCCTTTGTCGCAGGCATCTGCCGCCTTCCTCTCTGCGGTTGTCTCGGGTCAGATCAGAGGCCACCAGGCACACGAGTGAGGCCGGGCGGACGGGGTGACATCACGGGTCCTGCAGGGAGCTGTGCCCACGACCCCCGCGCTCTCCGGAAACACAGGGATGCCTGACCTCTTCCTAGCGTCCGCTTTTCCTTTTTGATGTTTAAAACTAAACTAAACTAAAGGGAGTACAATTTATTTTTAGTGAAAGCTTCTAATCTAAACCCTCCTTTTGGTCATGAGAAGGCCCGGCGAGACCGTGAGGCCTGCATGGAGGCCCTGCCCGCAGCCGTTGTGCGGCCCGGCCGCGCTGGCGCCGGCCCAGGCCACAGGCCGCAGCAGCTCAGCCTGGAGCCAGGCCTCACCCACGCGTTCTCCCAGCGTTCCTCATGCAGTTGTTATTCACTTAGAAGAGCTTGAGGTTTAAAAGCCAGCCAGCACTTTCCACTTAGAACACTTAGGTATAAACTTTCCTATGAAACTGCTCCACTGAGATTAGAAGTTGTCTGTAACATAAACCAGGCCCGCCCAGCATGTGGTCAGACAGCTTGGTGTTTGCACATGTTCTGCCCGTCAGCGTCTTTCACACACAGGCTGCGGGCTGGGAGCACCGGCCTCCTGCTGGAGCAGCTCCATCTTTGTCCCCACAGGACCTGTCCCCAGATCCCTGGGCCTCAGGAAGACCCCATCCTTTCTGTGCCCCCCCTTTTCTGGCCCCTGCCCCTGCCCCTTCTTGGGGTCCTCAGGCTTCCAGACCAAGCACCTCCCTGTCCCTCCAGGAGGCTCAGAGAGGCCCCACAGCTGGGCCTGGGTCTGGGCACAGCTTAGGTGCCCATTTCTGCACCAGGAGGTGTCTTTCCAAAGCAGGCCCTGTGAGCTGGGACTCCCTGTGGGGCCTGCTCACCACACCCCGACTGCAGTCTGTCCCTGCAGACACCCAGGCAGTCCCTCTGTGGGGACAGCACAGCACTATTGTGCTGGTGGCCGGAGAGTCAGCCTCGCCATTGTGTTAATTCCAACACAGTCACAGGAAGCAGGGATTCAGGCTGCTCTTCCCTCTCACAGCTGCTGCCTCCTTGGCCCGCCCTGTCCCAAAGGGCCTGGGCCGGCTGCAAACAGCAGGCAGCAGCCACTGCCCGGCTAGAAACTGACAGGAGAGTCTGTGAGCCTGGAGATGGGGGAGGCCCATGCCACCTTCCTGTTTGAAAGAGAGCCCTTTCACTTTAAAATGGGACACAGCCTCATTGGGAAGCTGCTGACTCGCAGACCACACTTCCCGCAGCCTCGTTACCCAGAACAGCCGGCCCCATGCCTGGGGAGACATACAGGGCTGCGGGAGACCGGGTGGCCCTGCCTTGCAGGAGCCGTGTGTCCACGGTCACTGCCGTGCGGGGGGGGGGGGGGGGAGGCAAGGTGCTAGCCAGTGTGAGGATGGACGGGGTTGGGGTGTCCACTGTGTGGGCAGCCAGCCCACAGGCCTTAGTGTGAAAGGCTTTTAAAGCTGAGAGAAAAGCAGTCGTCTTACAGCGAGGAAGCAGGCAGGGACAGAGTCACCATGGGGAGTCAGGTGCTGCTGTCAGGGTCCCCGGGGCCGCCTGCCTGTCCTCCGCAGGACAGGCGGAGGGGCTGCCTCTGCTCCGAGGGTGGGAGGAATCAGAATGAAATTTCTGTAACATGTTCACCTTGGGGGGTTGATAGTGAGGCAGCATGGAGGTCTCGTGGCTGTGGAAAGATCTAGAACACAGTGCCAGGGAGCACAGAAGGCAGGAGTGCGGGAGCCGTGGCCAGGGCACCTAGATGCCGTGTGCTGGGTGAGGGGCTGGCATGTCAGAAACAGGCTTTCAGAGTGGTGAGACGCCTCACAGGGGTCTCCCACTTCTTTCCAGTCCCCTGGATCAGCATCCTTGTGCCCCACAGATTGCTCGTGGAAAAATGATAAGGGGGCTTCTAAACCACAGAACCACCGTCATTCAGAACTGCCTGAAATCTGGCTGAATGGAAGTCCTACAACTAGGGATTTAAAGGAGCAGCCACATCAAGACTAGTAGGAGAGGCAGAGTCACTGCAGAATGAGTTGGTCCCACATCCATGTGTGGCCAATAAAACTGGGAGGGAAATCTTGGCTACGGGGGTCCCCCTGAGGAACAAGGTGTCCCAGCCCCATACCAGACCCCTCAGCCCAGGGTTCCAGTGCTGGGAAGATTAATCCCTGTAACTCTGGGCTGTAAAAACCAGTGGGGTTTGTGGCTGAGTCACATGAAAGCTGCTGGAGACCCAGGCAGCTCCTCTTAAAGGGCTAGCACACAGACTTACTTGGACTCATTCCCTCTGAGCTCTAGCACTGGGGCAGCAGCTTGAAAGGCCGCAGGGCCATACAGGAGCAACTACATTGTCTGGCATCAGGGAAGGAACTGGGGGGAGGGCAGTTTTCTCCCAGACAGAAGTGCTGGCAGAGGTCACTGTTCCTTTTCTGAGCCCTCCCCCCACAGAGCCAGAGATGGGTGCCATATCTTAGATTCCATCAATTCCATCAGCCTGGCTCACACTGTTCGCCTCACCATGGAGAATTCCCTGAGGCCCACGCAAGCTGTTTGCAGTGGCTCTTCCATACCAATGAACTCTGTCCTGGCTCAGGCTTCAGACTCAACTAAAATCCTTCAGACAAGCAGCATTTGGTCTCAGCATGCTATGGACTTCTTGGTAAGTGGCACAGGCCTGGTACTACCAGCAGCCAACCTTGGTTCACAGCTTGGCTTCTGGGCACATCCAAGCCCAGCACAAGGAGCAGCCATCTGCAGATTGCTTTGTAGCTCATGCCAAATGGCCCCAGACCGAACACAGATGGTGCTGATCATGGCCTGGATGCCTAGGAGGCCCCAGAGTCAGCGCACTCAGTGGACAGCTTCAGACCACATTGAAGCACCGTTCAACCACCTCCACAAACAACACACTCAAGGGGCAAACTCATCAAGCACCAGAGCTCTGCTGAAGTAAGTCCTGCTCTGTGGGGTGGGCCCCTGGACAGCTGATCCTATGGTCTGTGGTCACTGATAGCAGCCATCGGCCTGAAGGTAAATCCCTGCCATTAATGTGCCAACAGCAATCCAGGTTCGACTACAACAGGAGGGTGTACACAGCCCATTGGGTTGGAGGGGAGGCTGTGCCGCTGGACCCTACATTAAGTCACTCTACCAAGCCTGGGAGATGTAGCAGCTCTACCTAATACATAGAAACAAACACAGGCTGCCAAAATGAGGACACAAAGAAACATGTCACAAATAAAACAACAAATTCCAGGAAAAAAACTAGACAAAATCGAGACAAGTAATCTACTAGATGCAGAGTTCAAAACACTGGTTACAAGGATGCTCAATGAACTTACAAGTTTACAGTATTAAAAAGAAGACATGGAAACCATAAAAAACAAAACAAAAAAACAACAACCAGAAATGAAGGAGGCACTAACTGAAATGAATAACTTGCAGGGAGTCAACTGTAAAGCATATAAAGCAGAGAATCAAATCAGCAATTTGGAATATCAGAAAGCAAAAACTCCCAATCAGAAGAGCAAAAAGAAAAAGAAATCCAAAAACATGAAGATAGTGTAAGAAGACTCTGGGACAACTTCAAGCGTACCAACATTCACATTACAGGGGTGCTGGAAGGAGAGGAGAGGGAGCAAGAAATTGAAAGCCTATTTGAAGAAATAATGACAGAAAACTTCCCTAACCTGGTGAAGGAAATAGACTTACAAGTCCAGGAAGCGGAGTCCCAAACACGATGAACCCAAAGAGACCCACACCAAGACACATCATAATTTAAAGGCCAAAGCTTAAAAAGAGAGAATCTTAAAAGCACCAAGAGAAAAGCAGTCAGTTACCTACAAGGGAGCTCCCATACGAATATCAGCTGATTTCTCAACAGAAACTTTGTGGTCAGGAGGGAGTGGCAGGAAATATTAAAAGTGATGAAAAGCAAGAACCTACAATCAAGATTACTCTATCCAACAAAGCTATCATTTGGAATCAAAGGACAGATAAAGAGATGCACAGACAAGAAAAAGCTAAAGGGGTTCACCACCAAACCAGTATTATATGAAATGTTAAAGGGTCTTGAAGAAGAAAAGAAGATTTAAAAAATATGAACAATAAAATGGCAATAAATACATATCTATCAACAATTGAATCTAAAAAAACACACAACAAAATAAATGAACAAGCAGAACAGAAACACAATGATAGATACAGAGAACAGTTTGTTGCGACGGGCTGGGGGCCCAGTGAAAAAGGTGAATGGATTAAGATGTACAAATTGGCTGTTACAGAATAGTCCCTGGGATGTAACGTTCACATAGTCAATAATATTGTAATAAGTGTGTCAAATGGGTACGTGATTTATTGGGATGATCACTTAGGTATGTGATGTCTAATCACTGGGTGTACACCGAAAACTAATATAATATTGTCAACTGTAATTGAAAAACAAAAAATGATTTAAAAATACTTAATTTTTCTTCTCCCCCAGGAGAAGTACCCAGCGGCTGTGCAGCTCCCCGAGGGGGCCTCCTCCAGCTGCATGAGCATCCGGAGTGCCAGCCAGCCAGGGTGAGTGCACAGCCCGTGGGCGCCGGCTTCCTTGCTCGCCAAGTCCCTTCCCTGCACCAGATGGTATTTCCTGGTGAAAACGAGGATTACAAATGTAGAGGGCAAATGCGAGCTGCCAACACCTGGAGAAACCTCTGTGGCGCCCTAACAGGTGCACACCCACCGACGGTGGCAGAAGAGGAGGGGCACGTGGGTGAAGAGGGATCGGGGACGGGTCAGCAAGCTCTGAGGGAGGGAGGACCACCTGGCCTTCACTGCGCTGGGCGCCTGGGGGCGCGGATCTGCTGGGGTGGGAGGGCCTGGTGACTGGCATGAGTGCCTGCCGAGGTTTGGGTTTGTTTTCAAGCCTCACAATTATGCAGGCTGCTGGGACTCACCCTGTCGTAAGGGAACGTGTCCATCCCTCACAGCTGGAGCCTGTGGCTGGAGGCCATGTCAGCTTGCACTCTGCTGGACGAATGTGTGCATGCCCGTGTCCCTTAGAGCATCTGGGTTATTCACTGCTTCCCACCATGTCTAACCTGTCCATGTCCCGGGCCCATGCGGACACAGCTTCTCTGGGCATATGCCTAGGCATATGCCTAGACATGCAATCCTTGGGCCATAGCGTAGACTCAGCTTTCTGTTACCACCAGGTTCTTTTTTTATTTTATTTTATTTTATTTTTTTAAATATATATTTTATTGATTTTTTACAGAGAGGAAGGGAGAGAGATAGAGTTAGAAACATCGATGAGAGAGAAACATTGATCAGCTGCCTCCTGCACATCTCCCACTGGGGATGTGCCCGCAACCCAGGTACATGCCCTTGACCGGAATTGAACCTGGGACCTTTCAGTCCGCAGGCCGACGCTCTATCCACTGAGCCAAACCGGTCAGGGCACCACCAGATTCTTTTCAAAGTAGTTTACCAACTTATTTCCCACAGGAAAGTGTAAGTTCCTGTTGTTCCCCATCCTGTACTTGTACTGTCATCCTAGTATTAGTGGGTACAACAGCACCTCCCTGAGGCCTTCCTGGCCACGGCCCTGTTTGTCCAGGACTGACCCTGTGGGTGGGTGAGTGTCTAAGAGGGGCCAGCTCAGCTCAGCTGGGGCAGCGCCTGCACTGGGCGGGGCCTCCTTCCTATGGCACAATCACGCTTCAAGGCACCTGGGGGCGGCTCTGACCTCTTTCAGGTTTGAGCTGGTCATCGTCTGGAGGATGCACATAGATGAAGAAGGGAAGGTTTTGCCGAAGCTGGATCTTCTCACCCAAGTGCCACAGCGAGGTAGGCAGGCCAGGGGGCTCTGCAGTCTTAGTGCCCAGCAGGGACACCCACTGATTTCACCTGGTTCACATGGCAACAATCAAAGGCTGAAAATCTCAGTGTACTTTTTATGTCATTTTAAAAAATATTCTGATCAATAATCACTCCAAAAGCACCCGTGGAGGCCCTGCGCCCAGGCCTCCTGGGCTGCTGCACAGTGTGGGGAGGGGGTTGTGCCTGTGGGCTGGGCTGTGCTGACGGCTGACACAGCAGCAACAGGGGAGGTGGGCAGGGTCCCGGCCGGTGTGTTTCTGACCCAGTGCGTTCTCCTTACAGCCCTGGAGCTGGACCGGAAGGGAGCAGTCGCAGCTGCTCCTCTCCACTTCCGGGCCCTGCTGGGCCTGCTGGGCATCGAGGCGGCTCTGGAGAGCCTGCTGAGGCTGCTCTGCGCGGAGGGAAACCCCGGTGCCCACCCAGCACCCAGGGGCCTGGGATGCTACTGACTAGAAACACTGGCTGCTGTCGACTTAGCAACCACCCCCTCAGCACACGTCTGTGCAGTAGAGACACATGATCTATCAACTGTCGGGTCATGAAAAACACAGACAGCTGTTTAAACACAAAATGAAAAGCCTGACACATGAGGAGCAGCTGTGCCCCCTCCCACCCCCGGGAGGCTCTCCCCTCCCCTCGGCCTCCCGAGCTGGAAAGCCGCTCCCCTCAGCCAGTCCTGACACGCACTCTTCTTGACCCAAAACAGCAAGTCTGCACTTCAGCCTGCAGTGGGACAGCGAGACCCACTGTCCCCCACAGGCCTGGGCCGTCCCGCCCCCCCCCCCCCCAGCCCCCCTCTGTCCCACCCGTGAGCCCCAGCGCCATGCGCGTCCAGCAGGTGGAGTCCAACGCCTCCTGCCCCCACACTAACAGGAGAAGATGGGCAGCACTTGAGTATTTTTCCGACCCTCTGAGTACAGAAGTAAATGTTATGACAGAATTAAAGAATAAATTCTAGAAAAACTGGCGTAATTCAAACAAGTGTAATTCTCAAATGATCACAAAATTTCCCCACAAAAATTTACAATCAGCAAAATATTCTCCTTATATTTCATGTAGCATTTTCATATAATTCCACGGTTTCACTAACATTATAATATATTACAATGAGCCTTCATTAATCCCTCAAAACGATGCTATAAATAATCAGTCTGTACAACCGACAATGGAGTGAACCTGCCACCAGGACTCGCATGTTCACAGCAGCCTGGCGCCTGGGAAGCCCCAAGAGCCCGGGGTGCCAGCAGGGCCGCTCCTCCTGCACCAGCGGCGGCGCCCTGCAGAGGCGGCCCAGCACCCAAGGGAGGCCCAGGGCAGAGGCACTGGGCTGGCGCCTCCCGCAGTTCAGAGCGGCATCACTCAGGAAAGGAAAGGAGTTGGTGCTCACGTGACGGTGTCTGCCCAACCTGAGTCCCGTGGCCCCTCTGATCCCACGCAGAAGGGTGGCCGTCTGCACTGCGCCCTCACCTGCAGGAGCCACGGGCCTGTGCTGATTGGCGTGTGGCTGGCCACTCAGCTGAGGCAGTTCCAGTAGGATCCCTGTTTTCTTAAAAGGCCAAATTGTAAGATCTACATGACAGTCCGTGTTCCGTGTGCTAAGAGCCTGGTGGTAGGAGATCCAAACCTTGGGTCTTAAAATCAGGCATTTGCATTAGAGGTTAGACATGAGCCTTGGGTAAGGAGGAAGCTGCCCGAGGCGCCAGGACACAATGCAGAGCCCCCCTGGCCCGCCTGCCCTGGGAGGGGCCTCCATCCTGCATCCCAGCAGCAGCCCCGAACAGTGGTTAGAAAGCAACAACATTCACAGCCAGTCACCCACCACAAAGCGCTATCGTTCAACCTTCACATCCCATGTTCAAGTTTCAAGACACCACAGGAGAAAAGCTAGACCTTATGGAGAACTAAGGTGCAGTCTTCGCTCTCCTTGAGCCTGGCCGACACCGGGGCGGTGTCTTTGGCGCGCACGGCCTTCGAGTAGTAGCTGACGATCTTGCCATCCAGTCTGTACTGATGCGGGATGCTCTCGTAGGGCTTGAGGTCAAGGTCCAGCACAGACACGGAGAAGGCAAACCTGGACCGCGACGCAGGGACCACAGGCCTCTGGTCAGAGCTGAAAACAAAAAGCAATGTCAGTGCTCCCAACCCTCTCCTTGCTCACAAAGAGCACCCATTCTTGAGCCTACATGCACCCCGTCTGTCCGTGGTGTGCACAGCGCTCAAAGCTTCTGCTGTGAGACCTGCTAGTGCCCAGGTAAGAAAGGGTTAATGTGCAGAAAGATGAAAAACAAATTACTAGGATATTTGTGACATTCCCCCCATCCCAGTGGTAGAAGCGAATGCTGGGCCACCTATTACGAAACCTAAGAAAGAGCAGGAAGATCTGGCCACTCAACAGCCAAGTGGATGATAACGTGCTGGGAGCAGACCCCCGCTCCTTTCTGCTTGCTCACAGCTGCCTGCGGGTTTATTCTCGACTCAGTCTGCAGTGTTTTGTGTTCTGTCTCTTAGTGCTTAGTTTTTCTAAATATCAGAAGTCACAGGCTGAACACTCTGTGGACAATGACTTGTACTTGAAGACCCCGAGACTGAGTCTGAACTTTGTGCTCAGGCTGCTGTGGAGCACGCTCAGGGCGCAGTCGGCAGCAAGGTGACTGGCACGGGCGTGAGACGAGTTCATGCGGCTGCAGGGAGTCAGTCAGGAGCCGTGCTCTCCCCAGGCTGAACTACTAGCTAGAAATCATCAAAAAACAAGTCAACCTATGAACCAGGAGGTCCTGGGCTGCGGGCTCGATCCCCAGTAGGGGGCGTACAGGAGGCAGCCAATCAATGATTCTTTCTCATCACTGATGTTGCAATCTCTCCCTCTCTGAAATCAATAAATAGATATTTTAAATATATATATATTAAAAAATGATAAAAGTAGCACCTTAAAAAAAAAATTCAAACAAAACACCCATTTCGAAAGTTCTGCCTGAGCAGGAAGCAGCGAGCAGGCTCCTGTGCAGACAATGCTGATCGGCCTGAACTCTGACTCATTCCTACTCGAGACCCAGCTGACAGGACAGGGACCTGGGCTCCTGCGGGTTCTTAGCAAAACCTCCCCACCCCCCGCCTCCCCCGCAGAGCAGGGAACACGTCTGCACATCAAGGGCTTGCTTCCATCTCCTCCCCAGGTCTCAATCCCGAGCTCAGTGCAACTGGGTCTGGACAGAACTACACAGTTTCAAGGACACCTCCATTTCTCCCTTTAGAACCAGCACCAAAATGAGGTGAGCCCATCACCAGCTGCTGGGAGCGTGGGAGCAGGGCCGCCTCATGAAAACTCAGACCCTTTGTCGACCAGAAGGTCCCCAGGAGTCCAGGGCATGGCTCCTGACACCTAACCCTGGCCACCCTGGGCTGAGACTGGTGCCCACGTTTCAGAACTTTCTGGACATGTGACCTGGCTCCTGTCCATGCGTTTTTATGAGGGTAATTTCTGTTCCCCGACTGTACCCTTGCGTCAGGCAGGTGGGAGAACGTAGCATCTCTGTGGTTTCCTCTCATGCAGGACCAGCTAATCCAGCCAATGGAGTCCTCGTAGGTAAGCACTGTGGCCTCTTCTTTGGGGATAATGGTGGTTTTCAACCAAACAGAACCAACTTTTTCTGTATTTCAATTTTACCCTATAAATGTCCCTCCATGTTTCCTGACCAGCAAACGGACAGCTCAGTGCCTGTCCGGCAGCGGGCCTCCTGGGGATGTTAGGTCAAAAGCAGAAAACCTGGCGGCAGCCAGTGCCAGATGCCCCGGCCAGAAGGAGGATGTTCCGCAGACACTGGGGGCTGGCGCCCCGAGAGCAATGCCGACGACACCATCGGTGACTAAGAAGGTTCGCAGGTTGATCCTGAATTCCTAAAAGAGGCCGGGAGGAGGCAGGGTGACGACGGGGTCTCAGGACGATGCTACAGATGGAAGTAGACTGCGCCCAGCTTGCAGGTGTCACCTGACCGAGGCCAGACTACACTAGGGCACCAGCTCCTCAGGCCCCTGGCCGTGGCAGCAGCGGGCTTCTTTGAGAGAAAGGAATTTGCACACAGAATCCAAACTGCTTCTAAGTCCTTAGAGTATTTTCTTAGAAAATGGTATAATAACCTTCAGTTTAATAGAACAATCTTTTAAAATTATTCTCCAAGCCTTTTTATAGCGAATTACAACCTTCTGTGATCTCTAAATGTGGGAAAACCCTCTTCTGAATCCACAAAATCCCGTCCGGCCAGAGCGTCAGGCCCGGGCCCTCACCTGGCGTCCTGCAGGCAGGGGGAGAGCGCGATCATGATGGAGCAGTCCTTCGCCGTCATGGCCACCCGGTACTGCTGCACCTGTGGGCAAGGAGAGGTCAGCTGGCACCTCCTCTGGGAGTCTGGGACCAGCCCCGGAGCTTGGGGGGAGCAAGCTGCAGGGGTGACTGGAGGAGTGGCAGCGTGAGGGTGCACCTTGTTCTCCCCCTGAAATTTCAACAAGTTACCAAACTGTAAGTCAACCGAGAAACCCTGCTCAACACAGACACACGCCTGAGACCCACCACCAAAACAGCTACAGGTGGGCAGCCAGGAGGCACGGGGAGGCCAGAGGGGCGGAAAGCCCAGGTGGCCGGGCTGGGAGTGGGAGGAACAGAGAGCTGCTGGGGGTGGGGAAGGGCAGCCCAGCAGGGCGAGTGGCGAGGAAACAAACAGGGACGGAGCCAGCAGATGCCTGGAAGAGCAAGGCTTCAACCCTGCGGCTTCCCACTGTCGAGTCAGCAGTGTGGTTTCAGACAAAGAAACAGAACCAGAGCCCTGCCGCGCTTGGACTCCACAAACTCGCCTCCTGTGGCCCTTGGTGCTGGGTCCAGGAGCATATGATCTGGAAGCCAAGAGCTACTGCAGTAGAACTGGTTTCCACCTGTGACTGCTTCCCAAGAGGGGTACTTCGGGGGGACCCCATTACAGTGAGGGCAAAACAAACCCTACCCCAAGCAGCAGGGCGGTACCATCTTAAGGAAGCCTCGCAGGCTCACCCCCGGGAGACCACAGAGGTAAAAAAACCTTGCGATGCACCGCCATCTGCTGGAAAAGAGTAGCAAGACCTCCGCAAACACCAGGGAAAACCACAGCAAGAGGGACCAGGAAGGAAGGAAGGGGCGGGCCCAGCCTGCCCTCGCCCCTCCAGCGGGGTGTGGACCCCGATTCCGAACCCGGGATTCGTCTTCAGCGAGGCAGCCACAGGCCTTAGAAGAAAGAGCGGTAGGTGGCCTCAGCGCCTGCTGTGCCGGCGACTGACATCCCTCCAACCTCAGGAGGGAGTGCAGTGTCCCCCACGGGCAGCCTGGCAGCAGGACACGCCTCGGGCCCTCTCACCCCACAGGCTGTGCAGACCCCTGGCAGGATGCTGCAGACAGGGTCTCCAAGCTGCGTTCCATCACGCCAGCCCCACGGGAGGCAGGCTCGGGTCTTGGATGGATGCAGAGACAAGACCCGGCTGGGCGATGACAGGCCCTACGACACCAGCCTCGGCTCTGCAGCTTAAGCTCAACACCAGCTGCAGCACACGTGGATGTGTGCGAACCGGCCAGGAACGCACCTGCGGGGCTGCCACGCAGACTACATGCACGAGGTGTGCAGGATCTGACTTGTAAAGCCGCGTGTGCTCACATGTGTTAAAGACACAGAGAAATCCCCAGAGAGGGCTGCCTCCAGGTGGACTTTGGGACATTCTGTCCCTTTTGAACTTTCCTGTATCATTTGAATGTTTAGTTTGAATAGCTCTCACTTTTACAAAAATGAACTAGTTACAAAACATGAAGTGGGCCTTCCATGTTCTCACAGGCTGGTTTGTGGTGACAGACCTGTCCCGTTAGCCACTCCCCTGTCACTCACCCAGAGGACCCACCCTGAGAAACCACCCCGGTCTGCCTGCCCAAGCCAGGCTGTGCGGCACGCAGGCCTACTGACTGCCGGTCCGGGCCTGCGGAAACCTAGAGTTTACAAGTAGAATGAAAAAGAAGCTCCTCTCCTGACACTATTCATTTTGCTAAGAAATGGGTATTTCACAAAGTACATAACAAATGATGTCCAAAGAATTCCTAAGAGATACGTATGAAAAACAAAGTACAAAATATTTAGCATGTCCTGATCTGGAAGACATAAAACTCAGAAGCCATAAAAGACTAAATGATTTGAATACCTAAAAATTAAAATCTTTTATATGATCTAGTCATAATGAATGTAAAAGACCCGTGAAAGAATGGGAGAAAATATTTGCAACATATAACAGGTGATCAACATCAAGACTATAAAAAGTGCTAGTTCAATATGGAAAAAGAAAAGAACCCCCAAAAGATGGGGACCAAATAAACTGAAAAAGAAATATAGCCAAAAAATACCTGAAAACTTGTTAAACCTTATTAATAATCAAGGAAATGCAAATTATAAGTGAAACAGTTTTTACTCATCAGATGGACAAAACTATAAATATGTATGTATACTAGTATCTGACATAGAATGAGAGGGCTGGGCTTACCCTTCGAGTACTGCTGGACTGTAACTGGTGCCAACCGCTGAGGTCAACTAGAAAAAGCTGGACAAAATATCAAAAACATCTGTTTGAAAGGCCAGGGAGGGAGAAGTGTGGGACCAGGGACACAAAGACATTCGGGTCTTTTCTGCCCAGGAAGGGGTGCAGTGACAATTTGGGAAGATTGGCCAACGGGCACTTTTAACCGACCTCCAGGGCTCTGGGGACAATAAGCATGATGAACCCCCTCTTTGAGTTTCCAAAATGCTGCATCTTTTATCCTATCCAATAAAAGAGTAATATGCAAATTAACCAGCACTCCACAACAAAGATGATGGTGCCCACAGCCAACAAGGAGAAAATATGAATTTGAGGGTCACTTCATGACAAAGATGGCGGCCCCCGGGCCAGGATGCTTCTGTCGTTACCACAGCGACAATGCAGGCATTCCGCCCCGCCTGCTCCAGGCCGGTGGGCTGCGTGCACAGGTGAGGAGAGTCTGGCCCCAGCTGCTCTGGGCTGGTGGGCAGTGCACGTGCATAGGTAAATTAGACTGCATTCGAGTGTGGGTGACAGTGCGCTGGGGGACGTTTGCACACCAGGGGAGGAGGAGAGGATGTGCATGTGGAGAACCTCTGGTCGGGGGAGGCGGGCCGGCAGAGGGCAGCCTATACTCCCCACATGGCAGCGGCGGGAGCTGTGAGCGTGCCAAGTGGAGCCTGTGGGCCGAGCTGAAGTAGGGCCTGCAGGCCATCAGTGCTGAGGAGTGGCTGCACAAGTCCCGCCTTCTGGCCCAGAAGGTGCACGATCGCAGGGACAGCCACCATAGCGGGCCAGATTGATGCCCTGCTGGCCGTGCCATGGGTGTTTGTGGATCTGCGAAGCCACAGGCCTCGGTGCACACATCCTCTCCTCCCCCGTGGTGTGTGAACATCCCCCAGTGCACTGTCACCCACGCGCACCTGCAAAAGTCCTGGACCATGGCGCGCGCAAGTTCCCCCCACCCCTCCGCCGCACTTCCATCAAACCCAGCATGCCTACATTCCCCACGGGACGTGCACACGTCCCCTCCGGCACGCTCATGTCCTTTGGAGAGAGTCAGGGTGTTCTGGGTGCTCAGGGTGGGCGCCTGTGAAAGGATAGTGAGAGGGCGGAGTGGTGACGCCCTGTTCCCACGGAGGCCAGTGCAGCGACGAGATCGCCTCTGTGGGGCTAATGCAGGTGCTGAGGTGAGAGCAGGTGTCGACAGACACACCTGGTGGGTGCAGGGGGTCCTCGCTGAGGTGCCTTCAGTCAGTGTTCAAGATCGGGAACCCAGAGGAGGCGAAGAGGTCTGTCCTCTCAGTGACACGGCAGAAGAGTCGGGGCGACTGTAGAGGAGGAATGTGCACTTTGGGTGCCAGTGCCCATGAGCAAAGGCTGCCCTGACTGAGCCTCCCTCCCGTGGGTCCTAGCGCACTCCTGCCGGGCAGCGGGTGACAGGACGTGCTTTTCCGAGTTAATGAGAGAAAACATTGATTCTCCTGCTGCCCGCGAAGGTGGAAAGTGAAGTGGGGAGACATGTGGGGAGTAAGCGAGGTTCCCTGTCTGGGGGTTCCAAATCCGCCTTGCTTCCTTTCACCGCTGACTAGAGATATACAGGGTGTCCCCCCAAAATGTATACACACTTTAAGTACCTACTAATTCCAATGGGTTTAAGCATGAGAAGAAAGAAACAACAATGGAGCTGTCATCTGTTAAAAGTTTGGGCACAAACCGGCAATCGGACATTCGCCGAGGTGTCCCGGATTGGAGAGGGTGCAGGCCAGACTGAGGGGCCCCCTTCCCCCCGCCAGGCCTCTAGTATAGATATCTCTCCTATATAATAAAGAGGGACCATGAAAATTGACCGTCACTCCACCACAAAGATGCCTCCCACAGCGGAGTGGGGGTTTCGGTAACACAAGATGGCTGCACCCACAGCGGAGGCCGAGTTCCCATAACGAGCCTTAATGAGCAATCAGCAGGGACCTGAGGCTGCACCCTCTGCCTGGCGGAACTTGATAGAGACCTCAAGGTGCATCCCCCTGCCCCAGTGCTGGGCTGGGGGAACTCAGGCTGCAACCCTGCCCAGCAG
The DNA here is from genome assembly GCF_964212035.1 of Myotis nattereri. Lineage (NCBI taxonomy): Eukaryota > Metazoa > Chordata > Mammalia > Chiroptera > Vespertilionidae > Myotis > Myotis nattereri. The sequence goes on from NC_138087.1 coordinate 3,398,344, forward strand.
GGCTTGACGGGGGACCTCAGGCTGCGCCCCACCCCCCACCCAGCGGGGCTTGATGGGGGAACTCAGGTCATGCCCCCTATCTGGTGGGGCGTGACAGGGTATCTCAGGCCACATCCCCCACCCAGCGGGGCTTCACAGGGGATCTCAAGGTGCACCCCCCGCCTAGCCCGGGCTGGGGGACCTCAGACCGCACCCCCCGCCCCAGAGCTGGGCCAGGATACCTGAGGCTGCGTCCCCCGCCCAGTGGGGCTTGACAAGGGTGGGACCGGCCAAGTCTGGATCTAGTCCAATGGTGGGGCTGGCTGGGTCTGGGTCTCATGCGATTTTGAGGCGCATGTGGATGGGAGGGGACTTCACTCTGGGTCCTGTGGTGCGCCCCAGACTCTGAAAGGAGGAAGATTTTCATATACATTTTACTAATTTTCTTTCATCTCTAACATTTCTATTATGGAGAAAGGGCAAATAGCAATATTAAAATATTTCCTCTAATTAATCCCCCTTTAATGTGCATGAATTTCGTGCACCGGGCCACTACAGTGTGTGTGTGTGTGTGTGTATATATTTTTTTAAGGTATTACAAATAGTAGTATATAGGTCTCTTTTTTTCCCCCACATTGACCTCCCCTACCCCTGGCACTTGCCCCCCCCCCCCCCCCCCCCGCACACACAAGTGTCTTATGTCTGTTGGTTGTGTTTATATGCATACATACAAGTCCTTCATTTGGTCTCTTAGCCCCCGCATCCCCTACCTTCCTGCTGTATTTTGACACTCTGTTCGATGCTTCTTTGCCTCTATTTTTGTTCAACAGTTTATAATGTTCTTTATATTCCACAAATGAGTAAGATCATGAGGTATTTATCTTTCACTGACTGGCTTATTTCACTTAGCATAATGCTCTCCAGTTCCATCCATGCTACTGCAAATGGTAAGAATTCCTTCTTTTTTACAGCAGCGTACTATTCCATTCTGTAGATGTACCACAGTTTTTTAATCCACTCATCTGCTGATGGACATTTAGGCTGTTTCCAGATCTTAGCCATTGTAAATTGTGCTGCTATGAACATAGGGATGCATATATCCTTTCTGATTGGTGTTTCTGTTTTCTTGAGATATATTCCTAGAAGTGGTATTACTGGGTCAAATGGCAGTTCCACTTTTAATTTATTGAGGAAATGCCATACTGTTTTCCACAGTGGCTGCACCAGTCTGCACTCCCACCAGCAGTGAACGAGTGTTCCTTTTTCTCCACATCCTCTCCAGCACTTGTCGTTTGTTGATTTGTTGATGATAGCCATTCTGACAGGTGTGAGATGGTACCTCATTGTTGTTTTGATTTGCATCTCTCGGATGATTAGTGACTTTGAGCATGTTTTCATATGTCTCTTGGCTTTCTGAATGTCCTCTTTCAAAAAGTGTCTATTTAGGTCCTTTGCCCATTTTTTGATTGGACCGTTTATCTTCCTTTTGTTAAGTTGTATGAGTTCCCTGTAAATGTTGGAGATTAAACCCTTATCGGAGATAACATTGGCAAATATGTTCTCCCATGCAGTGGGCTTTCTTGTTGTTTTGTTGATGGTTTCTTTTGCTGTGCAGAAGCTTTTTATTTTGATGTAGTCCCATTTGTTTATTTTCTCTTTAGTTTCCAATGCCCTAGGAGCTGTATCAGTAAACATATTGCTACGACAAATGTCTGCTATTTTTGCTGCCTATGGCTTCTTCTAAGATTTTTATGGTTTCCCATCTTACGTTTAAATCCTTTACCCATTTTGAGTTTATTTTTGTGTATGGTGTAAGTTGGTGGTCTAGTTTCATTTTTTTGCATATATCTGTCCAATTTTCCCAACACCATTTATTGAAGAGACTGTCTTGTCTCCATTGTATGCTCTTGCCTCTTTTGTCAAATATTAATTGAGCATAATGGCTTGTGTTGATTTCTTGGTTCTCAGTTCTGTTCCACTGGTCTATATGTCTGTTCTTGTACCAGTACCAGTACCAGGCAGTTTTGAGAACAGTGGCTTTGTAGTATAGCTTGATATCTGCTATTGTGATCCCTCCAACATTGTTCTCCTTTTTCAAGATTACTGCAGCTATTCGGGGTCTTTTTTTTATTCCAGATGAATTTTTGGAGAATTTCTTCTAGGTCTTTGAAGTATGCCATTGGTATTTTAATGGGGATTGCATTGAATTTATAGATTGCTTTGGGTAGTATGGACATTTTAATGATGTTGATTCTACCAATCCATGAACATGGTATATTCTTCCATTTGTTCATGTCTTCCTCTATCTCTTTTTTTCAGCGTCCTGAAATTTTCTGAGTACAGGTCGTTTGTCTCCTTGGTTAAGTTTATTCCTAGGTATCTTAATTTTTTTTGGTGCAATGGTAAATAAGACTGCTTTTAAAAAAAATATATATTTGCCCTAACCGGTTTGGCACAGTGGATAGAGTGTCAGACTGCGGACTCAAGGGTCCCAGGTTCGATTCCGGTCAAGGGCATATACCTTGGTTGCGGGCACATCCCCAGTAGGGAGTGTGCAGGAGGCAGCTGAACAATGTTTCTCTCTCATCGATGTTTCTAACTCTCTATCCCTCTCCCTACCTCTCTGTAAAAAATCAATAAAATATATTTTTAAAAATAAAATAAAAAAATATATGTTTTATTGATTTTTTTTACAGAGAGGGAGGGAGGGATAGTTAGAAACATCAATGAGAGAGAAACATCGATCTGCTGCCTCTGGCACACCCGCTACTGGGGATATGCCCACAACCAAGGTGTGTGCCCTTGACTGGAGTAGAACCTGGGACCTTTCAGTCTGCAGGCTGATGCTCTCTCCACTGAGTAAACTGGTTAGGGCAGGGATTGCTTTTTAAATTTCTCTCTCTGTGAGTTCATTATTGGTGTATAGAAAAGCCATAGACTTCTGGGTGTTAATTTTGTATCCTGCTACATTGCTGAATTCATTTATTAAGTCTAGTAGTTTTTTGATGGAGTCTTTAGGGTTTTCCCTATACAATATCATGTCATCCACGACATTATATTGTATATAGACAATATCATGTTTTACTACTTCTTTTCCAGTTTGGATGCCTTTTATTTCTTCTTGTCTGATCACAGCGGCTAGTACTTCCAGTACTATGTCGAACATGAGTGGTGACAGTGGGCATCCCTGTCTTGTTCCTGTTCTTAGGGGAAATGTTTTTAGTTTTTGCCCATTGAATACAGTGTTGGCTGTGGGTTTGTCATATATGGCTTTTATTATGTTGAGGTATGATCCTTCTATTCCCATCTTGCTGAGAATTTTTATCAAGAAAGGGTGTTGGATTTTGTCAAATGCTTTTTCAGCATCAATGCATATGATTATATGATTTTTATCTCCCAGTTTGTTTATGTGGTGTATCACATTTATTTTTATTAAATCTTTATTGTTCAGATTACAGTTGTTCCTCTTATTTCCCCCCCTAGCTCCCCTCCACCCGGTTGCCACCCCACCCTCTGCCCTTACCCCCCATCCCCCACTGTCCTCATGCGTAGGTGTTCGTTTTTTGTTCAGTCTCTTCCAGCACCCCCCACACTCCCCCTCCCCCCAAGAATAGTTAGTACACTCCCTTTCTATGCCCCTAATTCTATTATATTCACCAGTTTATTCTGTTCATCAGATTATTTATTCACTTGATTTTTAGATTCACTTATTGATAGATGTGTAGTTGTTGTTCATAATTTGTATCTTTACCTTTTCTTCTTCTTCCTCTTCTTAAAGGATACCTTTCAGCATTTCATATAATACTGGTTTGGTGGTGATGAACTCCTTTAGCTTTTTCTTATCTGTGAAGCTCTTTATCTGACCTTCAATTCTGAATGATAGCTTTGCTGGATAAACTAATCTTGGTTGTAGGTTCTTGGCATTCATCACTTTGAATATTTCTTGCCACTCCCTTCTGGCCTGCAATGTTTCTGTTGAGAAATCAGCTGACAGTCATATGGGTACTCCCTTGTAGGTAACTGACTTTTTTTCTCTTGCTGCTTTTAAGATTCTCTGTCTTTTGCTCTTGGCATTTTAATTATGATGTGTCTTGGTGTGGTCCTCTTTGGACTCTTTGTTTGGGGTTCTCTGCGCTTCCTGGACTTGTAAGTCTATTTCTTTCACCAGATAGGGGGAGTTTTCTGTCATTATTTCTTCAAATAGGTTTTCAATATCTTGCTCTCTCTCTTCTTCTGGCACCCCCATAATTAGGATGTTTGTACGTTTGAAGTTGTCCCAGAGGCTCCTTACACTGTCTTCATAATTTTGGATTATTTTTTCTTTTTGTTTTTTCCGGTTGGGTGCTTTTTGCTTCTTTGTATTTTAAATCTTTGACTTGATTCTTGCGATCCTCTAGTCTGCTGTTGGAACTCGGTATAATATTCTTTATTTTAGTCAGTGTATGGTTAATTTCTAGTTGGTCCTTTTTCATAACCTCGAGGGTCTCACTAGATTTGAGTGTCTCACTAAGTTTATCAGCAGTTTCTAGAAAATTCTTGAAAAACCTTAAAAGTGTGGTTTTGAACTCTATATCCAGTAGTTTGCTTTCCTCCATTTCTGTCATTTGTCACCTGTTTCTTTGTCTCTGCATTTTTTACGCTTCCCTGTGTTCATAGAGTGGCTTTCTGTGCTAGGTGTCCTATAGGGCCCAGTGGCTCAGCCTCCCCAATTACCTGAGGTGGACACTCTTGGTGCACCCCTTTGTGGGCTTTGTGCACAGTCTTGCTGTAGTTAAGCGTTGATTGTTGTAGGTATCACTGGGAGGAACTGACCTCCAGGCCAATTGGCTGTGAGAATCAGCTATGTCTGCAGTGGGAGAACTTCTGTGCTGGAGACACCCTTCTGGGGCAAGACTTGCTTCAGTGGGGCTTTGGTGCTCACTGAGTCTGCCCTCTGAGTGTGTCCCTTATGGATCTGAGGAGTTGTAATCTGGATGGTCCCACTCTGACCACTGGGTACACTGGCTCTTGGATCTCTAAGGTGCTAATTTAGCCTCTTCCTGAGGCTACCTAGCAGGAGCCCAGCTGTGAAGCAATGCAAGCTGCTGTGGGGCCTTGAGCCTTCTTTTGGAAGTTCTGGGTTTCTCTGACCCAGCTGCAGTTTGTTAGGTAATTTTCAGATTGCAGGCCTTTCATATGCAAAAGCCTCTGTGCACACGTTGGGTCGGACTGGGTCTCTGGGGATCAACAGAGCAGAGCAAGCAGCTATGCCTGCTCCTCAGTCCTACCCTAAGAGGTCCCGCGTCTCAGTGTCCTGGTAATCACTGCAAGTACCTCTGAGAGGAAGCCGCTCTCGAGTTCCAACTGATGACAGACAGTCCAGTTTCTCCCATATGAGTCTGGGTCCCCAGAGACTTGCCCGGAACTGGAGTTCAGAGCAGTCAGGAGCTTGAGAGTCCCTCCCGATTGAAAAGACAACCATGTCCTCAGTTTCCAGCCCTTTCCACATGCACCACGTCCTCAACTTCCAGCCCTTTCCACGTGCGCTGCGTCTTCAGCTGCCAGCCCTTTCCGCGTGCGCCTTCGTACCTCTGCACTTTACTTCCACACCACACCTCCTCTGCGTCTCAGTGTGCTTTTCTCTTTCCTTCTAGTTGTAGAATATCCACTCAGCCAGCCTTCCTATGGTTCTGGATGATGTCCATTTTGTCTCTTAGTTGTATTTTTGAAGTTGTTGTGCGAGGCAGCAATTTCCAGTATTTACCTATGCCACCATCTTGGTTTCTCTCTCCACATTTATTGATTTGTGGATATTGTACCATCCTTGCATACCTGGAATAAATCCCACTTAGTCATGGTGTATGATTTTTCTAATGTAATTCTGGATTCGATTTGCTAGAATTTTGTTGAGGATTTTGGAGTCATGTTCATGAGGGATATTGGACTGTAATTCTCTTTGTATTATCTTTATCTGGTTTTGGGATTAGAGTAATGCAGGCTTCGTAGAAAAAGCTTGGAAGTGCTCCTTCCTCTTGAATTTTTTGGAATAGTCTGAGGAAGACAGGTTTTATTTCTTCTTTGAATGTTCAATAAAACTCCCCTGTGAAGCCGTCTGGTCCAGGGCTTTTGTTGGGAGTTTTTTTATTACTGCTTTAATTTCCTCCATAATTATCAGCCTATTCAGATTTTTTTATTCCTCCTGGTTGAATTTTGGAAGTTTTTATTTTTTCTAGAAATGTGTCCATTTCTTCTAGGTCAGTGGTCGGCAAACTGCGGCTTGCGAGCTACATGCAGCTCTTTGGCCCCTTGAGTGTGGCTCTTCTACAAAATACCATGTGTGGGCACGCAAGTACAGTGCAATTGAAACTTCGTGGCCCATGAGCAGAAGTATTTTGTGGAAGAGCCACACTCAAGGGACCAAAGAGCCGCATGTGGCTCGCGAGCCGCAGTTTGCCGACCACTGTTCTAGGTTGACCAGCTTGTTGGAGTAGAGTTGCTCATAGTATTTTTTTTACGATTCTTCGTATTTCTACGGGTCCTGTTCTTATTTCACCGCTTTCATTTCTGATTTTCTTTATTTGAGTCCTCTCTCTTTGCTTCTTGGTGAACCTGGCTAGAGGTTCATCAATCTTGTTTGTCCTTTCAAAGAACCAGCTCTTGGTTTCATTGATCTTTTGTACTGTTTTTTTGGTCTCTGTGTCATTTATTTCCACTCTGATCTTTATTATTTCCTTCCTTCTGCTCACACTGGACGTTTCTCGTTGCTCTCTTTCTAATTCTTCAAGTTGCAAAGTTAGATGGTTTATTACCAGTTTTTCTTGTTTTTTGAGGTAGGCTTGTAATGCTATGAACGTTCAGGATTGCTTTCACTGTGTCTCAAAGATTTTGGATTGTTGTGTTTTCATTGTCATTTGTTTCCAGGATCTGTTTTATTTCTTCTTTGATATCTTTGGTTACCCACTCATTGTTTAATAGTATGCTATTCAGCCTCCAAGTGTTTGAATTTTTGTGATTGTTTTTACTGTAGTTGATTTCTAATTTTATGCCATTGTGATCTGAGAGAATGCTTGATATTATTTCAATCCTCTTGAGTTTGGAGAGACTTTGCCTATGTACCAATATGTGGTCTATCTTTGAAAAGGTCCCATGTGCACTTGAAAAGAATGTATATTCTGTAGTTTTGGGGTGGAATGTTCTAAAGATGTCAATTAAGTGCATCTGATCTAGTGAGTCATTTAGGATTGATGTTTCTTTGCTAATTTTTTGTCCAAAGGATTTATCCAGTGATGTTAATGGGTTATTAAAGTCTCCTACTATGATTATGTTGCTGTCAACCTCTCCCCTGATATCTTCCAGGAGTATTTTTATGTATTTGGGTGCTCCTCCATTAGGTGCATATATGTTTACCAGAGTTATATCTTCTTGTTGTATCAATCCCTTTAGAATTATGAAGTGACCTTTCTTGTCTCTTGTCATGGCCTTTACTTTGAGGTCTATTTTGTCAGATATTAAGTATTGCTACCCCAGCTTTTTTTTTTTTTTCATTTCCATTTTCCTGGTAGATATTTTTCCATCACTTCACTTTCAGTCTGTGTGAGTCCCTTGTTCTGAGGTGGGTCTCCTGTAGACAGCATATATATGGGTCATGTTTTCTTACCCATTCAGTCACTCAATTTCTTTTGATTGGAACATTGAATCTATTTATGTTTAATGTTATTATCAATAGGTACTTGTTTGTAGCCATTTCTGTGCTTTAAGCCTGTGTTCCTTCCTCCCTTTCTAGTTCTTCTTTTTACAGCATTTCCTTTAGCATTTCTTGCATTGCTGGCTTGGTGGTGATAAACTCCCTTAGCCTTTTTTTGTCTGTGAAGCTCCTGATTTCCCCTTCAATTTTGATTGACAGTCTTGCTGGATAGAGTATTCTTGGATTCAGCCCTTTGCTTTGCATCACTTTGTATACTTCCTTCCATTCCCTTCTAGTTTGATGTGTTTCTGTTGAGAAATAATTTGACAATCTGATGGGGGATCCATTGTAGGCAACTCTCTGTCTCTCTCTTTCAGCCTTCAAGATTCTCTCTGTCGTTAACATTTGCCATTGTAATTATGGCGTGTCTTGGTGTGGGTCTTTTGGGATTCATCTTGCTTGGGACTGTATTTGTATAACTTTTTTCTTCCCCATGTCAAGGAAATTTTCTGTCATTATTTCTTCAAAGAGATTTTCTAATCCTTGCTGCTTTTCTTGTCCTTCTGGCAACTCTATTATACATATGTTACTTTGTTTCGTGTTGTTCCAAAGCTCCCTTAGGGGCTCTTCCTGCTTTTTAATTTTTTTCTCCAGTTGCTGTTCAGATTGGGCTTGTTTCACTAGCTTATCTTCTCACAAGACAAGACAACATGAATGAACACGCACAATAGCAGAGAGAGAAGCACATGGACTCTGGTTCTTGGAGGCCCGAGAGATGCACGCCTCTGCACAGGGAGAACTTCAAAGGAGCCCTGGAGCCTGTAAATGTGACCGTTTGGAAATTCCAGAACTAAAAACAGTAAAAATCAGTATTAAGACTTTAACAGCTAATTCTAATAGCAGATTAGAGAAAACCAACGAGACTTCTGAGATGTGGTGTGTGCACAGATGTATGTGCACGTGTATCCACATGGAGCATGGAATGGGAAACGTTGAGGAAGGGGCCTGAGACAGAAAGTTAAGAGAATCTGTTTAATGTACATGTAATTGGGATAAGAGAGGGAATGGTAGAAACAAAATTTGAAAGAGTTGAAGCCAAAAGTATTCCAAAACTGTGGAAAGACAGCAAGCCACAACTACAGAGGAGGAACCAAGATGTCAGCATAGGCCAATGTGGACCTCACGTTCTCCCACAACCACATCAAAACTAAAACTAAACCGAGGAGAAACCAAGATGGTGGCATAGGTAAATACTGGAAATTGCTGCCTTGCACAACCACTTAAAAAATACAGCTAAAAGATAAAACAGACATCATCCAGAACCACAGGAAGGCTGGCTGAGTGGAAATTCTACAACTAGAAGGAAAGAGAAAAGCACACTGAGACGCAGAGGAGGTGTGGTGTGGAAGTAAAGTGCAGAGGTACGGAGGCGCACGTGGAGAGGGCTGGCGGCTGAGGACACGGTTGCCTTTTTCAAACGGGAGGGAGTCTCAAGCTCCCGACTGCTCTGAAGTCCAGTTCCTGGTGAGTCTCTGGGGACCCAGACTCATATGGGGAGAGGCTAGACCAGCCGTGGGCAAACTACGGCCTGCGGGCCGGATCCGGCCCGTTTGAAATGAATAAAACTAAAAAAAAAAAAAAAAAAGACCGTGCCCTTTTTTGTAATGATGTTTACTTTGAATTTATATTAGTTCACACAAACACTCCATCCATGCTTTTGTTCCAGCCCTCCGGTCCAGTTTAAGAACCCATTGTGGCCCTCGAGTCAAAAAGTATGCCCACCCCTGGGCTAGACTGTCTGGCATCGGTCGGACCTCAAGGGCTGCTTTCTCTCAGAGGTGCTTGCAGCCATTACTGGGCAACTGAGAAGCGAGGCCAGTTAGGGTAGGACTGAGGGGCAGCCATAGCTGCTTGCTCCGCCCTGTTGATCCCCTGGGACCCTGCCCCGCCCATGCTGTGCGCTGGCTTTTGCATATGAAAGGCCTGGCCCTTTGCAGTCTGAAAATTACCTAACCAACTGCAGCTGGCCCAAGGACCCACAGCAGCTTGCATTCCTTCACAGCTGAGCTCCTGCTGGGTAGCCTCAGGCAGATGCTAAATTAGTACTTCCTTAGAGATCCAAGAGCCAGTGTACCCAGTGGTCAGAGTGGGACCATCCAGATTACAACTCCTCAGATCCATAAGGGACACACTCAGGGGGCAGACTCAGTGAGCACCAAAGCCCCACTGAAGCAAGTCTTGCCCCAGAAGGGTGTCTCCAGCACAGAAGTTCTCCCACTGCAGACATAGCTGATTCTCACAGCCAATTGGCCTGGAGGTCAATTCCTCCCAGTGTTACCTACAACAATCAAGGCTTAGCTACAGCAAGACTGTGCACAAAGCCCACAAAGGGGTGCACCAAGAGTGTCCACCTCAGGTAATTGGGGAGGCTGAGCCACTGGGCCCTATAGGACACCTAGCACAGAAAGCCACTCTATGAACACAGGGAAGCGTAAAAAATGCAGAGACAAAGAAACAGGTGACAAATGACAGAAATGGAGGAAAGCAAACTACTGGATATAGAGTTCAAAACCACACTTTTAAGGTTTTTCAAGAATTTTCTAGAAACCCCTGATAAACTTAGTGAGACACTCAAGAAATCTAGTGAGACCGCCGATAAATTTAATGAGATCCTCAATAAGTCTAGTGAGACCCTGAAGGTTGTGAAAAAGGACCAACTAGAAATTAAGCATACACTGCCTGAAATAAAGAATATAATACAGAGTTCCAACAGAAGACTAGAGGATCGCAAGAATCAAGTCAAAGATCTGAAATACGAAGAAGCAAAAAGCACCCAACCGGAAAAACAAAAAGAAAAAATAATCCAAAAATATGAAGGTAGTGTAAGGAATCTCTCGGACGACTTCAAGTGTACCAACATCTGAATTATGGGGGTGCCAGAAGAAGAGAGAGAGCAAGATATTGAAAACCTATTTGAAGAAATAATGACAGAAAACTCCCCCTACCTGGTGAAAGAAATAGACTTACAAGTCCAGGAAGCGCAGAGAACCCCAAACAAAGGGAATCCAAAGAGGACCACACCAAGACACATCATAATTAAAATGCCAAGAGCAAAAGACAAAGAGAGAATCTTAAAAGCAGCAAGAGAAAAAAAGTCAGTTACCTACAAGGGAGTACCCATATGACTGTCAGCTGATTTCTCAACAGAAACATTGCAGGCCAGAAGGGAGTGGCAAGAAATATTCAAAGAGATGAATGCCAAGAACCTACAACCAAGATTAGTTTATCCAGCAAAGCTATCATTCAGAATTGAAGGTCAGATAAAGAGCTTCACAGATAAGAAAAAGCTAAAGGAGTTCATCACCACCAAACCAGTATTATATGAAATGCTGAAAGGTATCCTTTAAGAAGAGGAAGAAGAAGAAAAAGGTAAAGATACAAATTATGAACAACAACTACACATCTATCAATAAGTGAATCTAAAAATCAAGTGAATAAATAATCTGATGAACAGAATAAACTGGTGATTGTAATAGAATCAGGGGCATACAAAGGGAGTGGACTGACTATTCTCAGGTTGGGGGGGAAGGGGTGTGGGGGATGTGGGAAGAGACTGGACAAAAAATGTACACCTATGGATGAGTACAGTGGGTGGGGAGTGAGGGCCGAGGGTGGGGTGGGAACTGGGTGGAGGGGAGCTAGGGGGGGAAAAAAGAGGAACAACTGTAATAATCTGAACAATAAGGATTTAATTAAAAAAAAAAACAAAACTACAGCTAAACCACAGAACCACCATCATCCAGAACCACCTGAAAGCTGGCTAAATGGAAGTCCTACAACTAGGGAATTAAAGAAGCACATTGAGACTGGCCGGAGGGCAGAGACATGGGATGGGCCGGTCCCACGCCCACATGTGGCAGATAATAATCAGGAGGAATTTTTATCTACAGAAAGTCCCCCTGAGGGGTAAGGGGTCCCAGATCCACACTAGATGCCTCAGTCCAGGGATCCAGTGCCGGGAAGAGAAGTTCCTATAACTCCAGGCTGTACAAACCAGCAGGGATTGTGGCTGAGTGACATGGAGGCTACTGGAGACCCAGGCAGCTCCTCTTAAAGGGCCAGCACACAAACTTACTTGGACTCATTCCCTCTGAGCTCCAGCATTGGAGCAGCAGCTTGAACGGCCACAGGGCCATATAGGAGCGACTACATTGTCTGGCATCAGGGAAGGAACTGGGGGGCAGCTTTCTCCCAGACAGAAGTGCTGGCAGAGGTCACTGTTCCACAAAGAGCGGACTGGCAGTCATATCTGAGTCTCCATCATCCTGGCTCACACTGTCCATCCCGACCTGGTGAGTCCATGAGACCCCACCCCACCCAATTTGCGGACTGAAGATTTGTCCTTTCTTTCATTTGGAACTTCACTGTCTCTTCAATCTAGCTGCCTCTCTGTGTTTTTCTACATATTAGGTAGATCTGCTATGTCTCCGTTTTGGTAGAGTGGCACTGTATAGCAGGTATTCTGCAGGACCCAGTGTCTCCATAGTCACCTAGCCAGGTACTCCAGGTGTCCCTTGTGTGGGTTGTGTGTACCCTCCTGTCTCAGTTGAACTCTGACTGCTGTTAGGACATCAACGGGATGGATTGACCTTCAGGTTGGCTGACTGTGAGGACTGGCCATGACTACAATGGAGGAGCTGCTGTGCAGGGGCTGACCCACAAAGTAGGATATGCTTTAGTGGGGATCCAGTGCCTGCCAAGTCTGCCCTTTGGGTGTGTCATTTGTGATGATTGTGTGGTGCTCTGGTGGGGTCTGACACTGGCCACTGAGTGGGTTGGTTCTTTTTTCTTTTTTGACCTAGAGTTTTATACTCTTTTAAAAAAATTTTTTTATTTAGTTATTACATATGTGTCCTTATCCCCACATTACCCCCATCCCCCCATTCATGCCCTCACCCCCCTGTTGTCTGTGTCCATTGGTTAGGCCTGTATGCTTGCATATAAGTCCTTTGGTTGATATCCCCCCCTTACCCACACCCTCCCCTACTTTCCCTCTGAGGTTTGACAGTGTGATTGATGCTTCTCTGTCTCTGGATCTCTGTTTTTGTTCATCAGTTTATGTTGTTCATTAGATTCCACAAATGAGTGAGATCATGTGGTATTTATCTTTCTCTGACTGGCTTATTTCACTTAGCATAATGCTCTCCAGTTCCATCCATGCTGTTGCAAATGGTAAGAATTCCTTCTTTTTTACAGCAGCATAGTATTCCATCGTGTAGATGTACCAGTTTTCTAATCCACTCATCTGCTGATAGGCACTTAGGCTGTTTCCAAATCTTAGCTATGGTGAATTGTGCTACTATGAACATAGGGGTGCATATATCCTTTCTGATTGGTGTTTCTGGTTTCTTGGGATATAGTCCTAGAAGTGGGATCACTGGGTCAAATGGGAGTTCCATTTTTAGTTTTTTGAGGAAATTCCATACTGTTCTCCACAGTGGCTGCACACGTCTGCATTCCCACCAGCAGTGCACAAGGGTTCCTTTTTCTTCACATCCTCGCCAGCACTTGTCGTTTGTTGATTTGTTGATGTAGCCATTCTGACAGGTTTGCGATGGAGTGTGTTGGTTCTGAGGCCTCTTGGGAGACGCTCTGGTGTGGCCAAGATCAGCTGTGCCTTGCCTGTGCCACCTGGCATGATCTACAAAGTGATCTGCAGATGGTTGCCACTTGTGCTGCGCTTGGAGGCACCTGGGAGAGACTAAGCTATGAACAGAGGCCGGCTGCTACTAGTGCTGGGTTGGGGCCACTTAGCAAGAGGTATGGGGCAAATCGAGGCCAGATACTCTTTGTTTGGGGTTTGTGAATCTTTTAGTGATTTTAGGGAATTCCACAGTGAGAGCAGAGATCAGGCTGTTTGTATGGAAAAGCCGAGGGAAGCAGCTTATGTGGGCCTGCAAGTTGGGTGGGGTGCTGTCTCAATGAATCACCAGAGCTGGGTGATGGAGACTCAGATATGGTGTCTGCAGGCTCTGTTGGGGGAGGACTCAGCAAAGGAACAGGGGCCTTTGCCAGCAGTTCTGTCCTGGGGGGGCCGGGATGGGGGGAGCTGCCCTCCAGCCCTGGCCCTGAAGCCAGACACTTCAGTTCCTCCTGGTAAGTCCCTGGTGCTTTTCAAGCTGCTGCCCTAGCGCTGCAGCTCGGAGGGAAGACAATATGACAGAATTTATCAAAAGTAAATTTAGCCCGGGGAACCTCAGCTGGTTGCAGCATCAGACTGTATGCCAAAAGGGTGCAGGTTCAATTCCTGGTCAGGCTGCATACCTAGGTTCCAGGTTCAATTCCTGGTAGGGGAGCACATGGGAGGCAACCAATCAATGTTCTCTCTCACTTCAAGATCTCTCTCTCTCTCTCTCTCTCTCTCTCTCTCTCTCTCTCTCTCTCTCAAATCAATAAAAACATATCCTAGGGTGAGGATTAAAAGTAAATACATACAAGGAAAATAAATCCAGAAATTTTATTTCTAAGAATCTATCTTACACAAGGTTATTAAAGTACAAAAATTTGAATGTCAACATTATCTTTTAATAGCAACAAATTAAGACAACAACCAAATAAATGACATTGATATGCCTATACTAAAGCGAAAAACATAAATCCACACATAGAGGAAGCACAACATACACTTAGCTGGATATATATAAAAAGCATAACACATCTAATCACACTGCACTAAAATGTAAGTAACAAAAGAAAGAGGCCTTAAAAGCAGCCATGGGGAAAAAATGTACCTCCTGAAAAAGGACATTCAGACTGAGAGGAGACATCTCAGAAGCAACATGCAGTCACCATCAACCCTTCTTTGTACCTAGGAAAAAACTACCTTTTACGTCTGTGGACAATTTATAAACATATCCAGATAAACAGAGAACTTATCAAAAACTTGCACTGATGTAACTTAAAGGATATATATACTTCAAGAAGAAAAAAAGAACTAGAAACAATTATAGGCCAATAAATTAGACAGCTTAGATGAAACGGATGAATTCCTAAAGACATAAATTACCAAAACTGACTCAATAAATAGATAATAGAATTAGACCTTCAATAGCTAAAGAGACTGAGTTGGGCATCAAAACACTACCTACAAAGAGCAGGCCACACTCAGATGGCTTTACTAGTAAATTCCACCAAATATTTAAAGAAGAATTAACATCACTCCTTCTCAAACCCTTCTAAAAATAAGAGGCTGGACACTTCCCAACTGATCTGATAAGGCCAGTATTACCTGATGCTAAGGAGAAAAAAGGCATTATAAAAAACTAATGGCCCAGTGCACTAAATTTCATGCGGGGGGGGGGGGTGGGGGTGGGGGTGGGAGGTGTGTCCCTTAGCCCGGCCTACACCCTCTCCAATCTGGGACCCCTTGAGGGATGTCCAACTGCCAGTTTAGGCCCAATCCTACAGACAATCCGGGACTGCTGGCTCCTAACTGCTCACCTGCCTTGCCTGCCTGATCGCCCCTAACTACTCTGCCTGCCGGCCTTCTTGCCCCCAACTGCCCCCCCCCCCCGCCAGCCTAATCACCCCCAACTGCACCCCCTTGCCAGCCTGCTCGCCCCCAACTGCCCCTCCCCTCCTGGCCTGATCGCCCCTAACTGCCTCTGCCTCGGCCCCGCCACCATGGCTTTGTCCAGAAGGATGTCCAGAAGGTCTCCCGGTCTAATTAGCTTATTACCCTTTTATTAGTATAGCTGAAAGCTACAGAACAATATCTTATAAATAGAGACACAAAAATTTTCAATGAAATAATAGCAAATCACATCCAGCAACATAAAAGGAGGATTATATGCATGACCAAGTGGGATTTATCGCAGGAATGCAAAGTTGGCTGTAACATCGAAGAATAAATTAATGTAATATACCATATCTATAGAATAAAAAACAAAAACCACATCTCAACTGATGCAGAAAAGATATTTAACAAAATCCAATATCCATTCATGATAAATACACCCAACATTTAAATGAGGAGGCGAAGGGAGCGTCTTCATTCTGACAAAGGATATTTGTGAAAACCCCACCGCTAACACCATACATAATAACAAAGACTGAACACTGTCCCAATAAGGCCAGGAACAAATTAGGGATGTCTGTCCTTGCCAATTGCATTCAACACTGTACTAAAGGTTTTAGCCAGGGCACTTATGCAAGAAAAAGACATAAAAGGCACGTGAATTGGAAAAGAAGAAATAAAACTATCTCTATTCACAGATTATCTTATATAGAAAGAATCCCAAGGAGGCCACTGAAAAACTATTAGAACTAATAAATTCAGCGAGGTTGCAAGTAAAAATATCAATACACAAAAACAAATTGTATTTCTATACATTTTCAATGATCAATCTGAAAACAGAATTTAGAAAATAAACTCCATTTACAATAGCATCAAAAAGACTAAAGCATCAAGAACAAACTTAAAATACAAAAGGTATGCTCTGAAAACTATAAAAGATTGTTGAAAGAAAGAAAAAGATCTAAATAAATGGAAAAGCATCTCATGTTAAAAAATTGGAAGACTTCAACAGTAAATCAAGAAAAGGTATGGGTATAAATATAGACATGAAGCAATGGAACACAATGGAGCTAAGACCATTTGATGGGTAGAAAATAATCTCTTCAACAAATGATACAGAGACAACTGGATATCCACATGCAAAGGATGATACTGAATCTCTACCTCAAATCAAATACAAAAATTAACTCAAAATGAATCAAAGAACCAAATGTAAGAGCTAAAACTATAAAACTATTAGAAAAACAGGGAAACATATTCATTACCTTAGATTTAGCAATGGATTCTTAGATATGACAACCAAAAGCATGAACAAATAAAAAAGATAAAATAGATAAATTGGACTTCATCAAAATTAAAAATATTTTTGCATCAAAAGACATTATCAAAAAAGTGAAAAGACAACTGACAAGATGGAAGAAAATATTTGCAGATCATATACCTGATAAGGGCCTCCTATCCACAAAATACAGAATTTTTACAACTCAACAAGATAAATAATAATAATTTAAATAAATAATTTTAAAAGTAGGCAAAGGATCTGAAAAGATTTCTCCAAAGAAGATATAAATTTAAAAAATGCTCTTAGTCTTCAAGGAAATGAAAAATCAAAGCCACAATGAGATACTACTTCACACCCAAAAGGATGGTTAAAATCAGGACAGATAATGAGTGTTGTCAAAGATATGGACAAATTGGAACTGTCCTACACTGCTGGTGGGACAGCAAGTTACCATTTGACCCACCAATTCCACTCCTATGCATACACCCAAGAAAAGTAAACATATGTCCACACAAAAATGTGTACACAATTATTTCTAGCAGCATTGTTCACAGTAGCCAAAAAGTGGAAACAACCCAATGCCCACCAACTGATGAATGAATAAACCAAATTTATATTTTGTATATCTTATAAAATAGAATATTACTTGGTCACAAAGTACTGGTATAGATCAGTGATGGCGAACCTTTTGAGCTTGGCGTGTCAGCATTTTGAAAAACCCTAATTTAACTCCGTGTCACATATAGAAATTTTTTGATATTTGCAACCATAGTAAATCAAAGACTTATATTTTTGATATTTATTTTATATATTTAAATGCCATTTAACAAAGAAATCAACCAAAAAAATGAGTTCGCGTGTCACCTCTGACACGCGTGTCATAGGTTCGCCATCACTGGTATAGATGAACCTTGAAAACATTAAGCTAAGTGAAAGAAGCCAGTCATAAAGGTCCACAAGTTGAATGGCACCTTTATATGCACTGTCTAGAACAGGCAGAGAAGAAGCAGTAGTGGTTGCTTAGAGCTAGGGGTGGGAGGGATGGAGAGACAGGGGACAGTAGCTAAAGAGTAGGAATTTGTTTTTGAGTTGAAGAAATGTTCTAAAACTGATTATGGTGATGGTTGCACTTGTGAATCTAGTAAATACTACTGAATTGTACACTTTAAGCAGGTAAACTGTATGGCATGTAAATTATACCTCAATAAAGCTGTTATAGAAAAAAAGGAAAAAGAGGAAATATCTGAGATGCAAGAATGTTGGATAAGATATGGGCAAACATGTGATAGTTCTAAACAAACACCTGTGTAAAATAAGACTGTATATTGTGATTTTAAAAAAGAATAGGACAAATAGAATCGCAGACATAACTGCATTCATGTTGGGAGAGATCATGGAATTAAAGTATCCAATTCCTTCCCTTGCCCGTATAGCCGTGGTTTGGGGTTGGTTAAGTCATTAATTAACTTTAGACTTTAAATATCCATGGTCAAATTGAATAAGTAATCACTAAAATAATAAAAAAAAAATGTGTAAATTCCAAACTTGTAAAAAAATGGAATATAAAAACTAAAAGCAAAAGTGAAGAGATCAGCAGCACTCTATGGGCTGGGCGCCAAATCCAGCCCGCCACCTGTTTCGTAAAGGAAGTTTTACTGGAACACACTGTGCTTGTTTGTTTGTCTCTGGCTCCTTCTAAGTGACAATGGCAGCGTCCAGATGACCTACAAAGTCTAAAACACTTACTATCCGGCCCTTTGTAGAAAAACTCTGCCAACTCCTGCTACAGAATACTATACACTCTGGGCTGTTTCCTGAGCATGGGAATAAAGACAGCGCCTCCTCCTCTCTCACTTCACCAGAGGTACATCAGATAAACAGCCTTCAAGAAAGAACTTCAACATCTGTGGCCAATGGATGTTCTCCACCTGCTCCCCAGCTCCCACTGCTCCCCAGCTCTCTCCTGATTTAGCCGCTAGACCAGCGGTTCTCAACCTGTGGGTCGCGACCCCTTTGGCGGTCGAACGACCCTTACACAGGGGTTGCCTAAGACTATCCTGCATATCAGATATTTACATGACGATTCATAACAGTAGCAACATTAGTTATGAAGTAGCAACGAAAATAATTTTATGGTTGGGTCACCACATGAGGAACTGTATTTAAAGGGCCAGAAGGTTGAGAACCACTGCTCTAGACCCTAGCTCCCTCAGACAAACAGCACAGAGCTCTTAGCTGTGTGTCACTCAACTCAAGCTAGCAAGCAGCACTGTAATGTGGGCAATCCCCAAATGGTGTGAGCGTGTATGTGTGTGCGTGTGTGTAAAGTTCTGAAAAGACACTGACATACTGTTAACCATGGATATCAACTGCTTGGGCAGAAATATGGCCACATGTTATACGATGTGCTCCCTGCTTGATCTTTTCATTAGACAGTTTGTCTAGACATAAGTGTAGGTTCACATGCAGCCGTGAGAAACAAGGCAGAGATCCTGAGTGCCCTTCACCCAGCCCCGTGGTGACGTCTTGCAGAAATGATTGAATATAGTCTCACAGCCAGGAGAGGGACCCTGAACACTGCTCCATCTCCTGCCCATCTCCAGAGTTCTGCACATACCATTGTGCGTGTGTGCACGTGTGCATGTGTGTGATCAAACATGCAGTTCATGCACCCACCAACTCAGTAAAGTTAGAGAGCAGTCCCATACAGCAAGGATCCCTTGAGTAGGCCTTTTATACTCACACTCACTTCCTCCTCCCTCCTCCCCAACCCACAGCAATGACTCATCTCCATCATGTGTCACCTATGCCTGGCTGGTGTAGTTCAGTGGTTAAGAGTCCACCCAGGAACCAGGAGGTCATGGTTCGATTCCCAGTCAGGGCACATGCCCAGGTTGTGGGCTCAATCCCAGGTTGTAGGGGATGTACAGGAGGCAGCTGACAGATGATTCTCTCTCATTGTTGATGCTTCATTCTCTCTCTCCCTCTCCCTTCCTCTCCTGGAAATTAATAAAAACATCCTATCTAATAAAAGGGTAATATGCAAATTAACAGTCACTCCGTCAAAAAAGATGGTGGCGCCCAGTCCCCTCAGCCCCGCCGCTGGAGTGTTCGGTACTATCAGCCCTGCTTGCCCCTCACTGAGAGGAGACACCAGGGCCCTGCTTACCCCTGGCCACAGCAGCGAGCCAGAGAGCAGACACCAGGGCCCTGCTTACCCCTGACTGCGGCAGCGAGGGGCAAGCAGGACCCCGCAGAGAGCAGACAGCAGGGCCCTGCTTGCCCCTGACCACGGCGGTGAGCCAGAGAGCAGACAGGCAGGCAGGTCTGCAGAGAATAGAGAACCACGGGGAGCGGGCCTAAGCCATCAGTAGGACATCCTCTTAGGGCTCCCAGATTGGAAAGGGTACAGGTCAGGCTGAGGGACACCCCCCACCCCCGCCCCGTGCATGAATTTCGTGCACCGGGCCTCTAGAATGTATATATTTTTAAAGTCACCTAAACAGAATCACAGTGTGTGACTGGTTGTGGTTGGCTTTTGTCAGTCAGCAAGATTCCTGGGGGGTTCCCCAGGTGCTGTGTGTGTCTGGAGTTCATTCCTTTTCACTGCTCAGCAATGCGTTCAGGCAACCTGTTGTAGGTCACCTGCTGACAGGGCTGATGCAGATTCTAGCCCGGATTTTGGGCATGCATGAGTCTTCTGTCCTCAGAGAAGTGCCAGTGGGTCACAGGCTGCCTGCACATGTAATTTTGTATGAAGCTGCAGTAGTGTTTCCCCGAGGGGCTGGTGTGTGTGAGTGACCCTGCTTCTCTGCATCGCACTCTGTGTCCCCCCAATGTGCTGACTTTAGCCATTCTCATTGCTGTGTAAGATTATGTTTACATGAGGTTAAAAAACTGAAATAAAATTAGAAAGCAATCCACGCTTACTTAGTAGGCATTTTGAAATCACAGAAATGGATAAAAAAGGAAGTAAAGTCCTGTTTCCTCTTGAAAAAAGAAGCAATGCTGTTATTTATTCCACAATCAAGAAACGGGGCAGATTCTGTCGCTTGATGCCGAGGCTGAGGCCCACTGTGGGTCTCCCGGCTTTGACAGCGTGGCCTTTGCAGGGCCCTCCTCGGCCAGACAACAGTGAGGCCTCACAGTGGGAACCACACACAAGCACGGGCACCAGGACAGGCCGTTCCGGGCACCAGGGCCGCCGCCGGTGCACACAGGAGGTCAGCACTTTGCTCCTGCCTCTGTCACCTCCCATTTCCGCATCTACACCACCTGACAGCCCAGTGCAGCCCATGGATGCCTCTCAGAATAACATCTTTCAATGCAGAAAATAAAGGACAGTGGTGACCCTATCAGACACAATTTTTAAAACAAATGTGTTACCCAGAACTACAGAACCAAACCTCAGAATGAGGACTGCACAGCTTCCGTGAAGCTTCGGCAGCAGCTGTAGTGTGAAATGAAAGTTCTGATTTCTCGGTGCAGTCAGGATCCTGTTCACTTCATAGATGTCATTGCCATATTCGTATGGAAGGAGATGCTAACTTAGCAAAAGATATATTTTTCTACCTAGTTCCATGGAGGTTCTGAATTCCCTGGTTTGACAGAACCAGAAAGAACAGGACCAGGCCTCTGCCCTAAAAGTTTCTTCCATGCTCCCCTGGGTCTGAGTTGCAGAGGAAGAAAGCCCCCCACCCAGACCAGGGCGGGTCCAGACCCCAGGGAGGCCACAAGAGGGGACTGGTGCCAGCCAGTACCCCAGCTTCTCAAAAGGAAGTGAAGAGAGGTGGCTGCAGCCCTGGGCCCCGGCATGGGGTGTGGAGACAGCTGGGCCCAGGGCTAGACTGGAGCCACCTGAACCACCCTCCCCAGGCCAGTCCATACGAGGACAACCTTAACCATGCTTCTTTAAAGTTCCCGATCTCTGCCTCAACCGCCAGGAAACGTTTCTCAGGAAAGCCCAGCTCAGTGTGAGAGCCTAAGGAACACCCGGTGCACTTCCGGAAAGGCCTGCTCACCTTGGTCAGCGCAAAGGCCACTGTCCCATCGTCCTCTGTGGAAAGGTCGAGCAGCTTCTGGTAAAATGCTTCGTCATACGGCCCATCGATCTGCAATGCTTTCCTGAAGGGAAGGGACAGAAATAAGATGCCACAGACACAGGGACTGTTTCTTAAACTGCTAACAGCTCAGCAACCACACCTCTGGCTCAAAGGGCTCCTCCTCCTCTAAGTCTACACTTTGCCCTGAAGACCCTGGAAGACCAGAGCCTGGGAGCTGAGCTGAACACGTCCTGATCCTAATACACGGTGTCCAGTCAGAGCCCACGTGAAGGGAGAGTGGGAGGCAGGTGCCGCCTGCCGCCCCGCCTGTTTGGACCCAGCCACCCCGACTGGTGGGCACAGGGAAGCCTGAGGCAGAGGCTGCCGGGCAGACAGGCTGCTGCTGTGGAGCAGCACTGCCCCCTGCAGCTCAGCCTGACTCAGGACCCAGAGCCGCGGCTGTGGACTGTCCAACCCCCAGGACGTGCTGCTTTTCCAGAAACTGACCCCACAGCACCATCCCGGGGCGGGCCTGCATCTGAAGGGACGGAGGGAAGGCCGCTTGGTCAGCCTCCTGGGAGCCCTGCGCTGTCCTCCACTGGAGAACCCTAACCCTCACCCCATCTCACCCTCAGAGCTGCACAGGGGTCCCACCTGGACCCAGAGGGGCAGGGGTACCACAGGCCACGCCTCACCTCTGCTCAGGAAACTCCTCCAGGTACCGCTCAACCCGTCGGTACAGAGGGTAGAGGCCTTCGATGTCCAGCAGGTCCAACATCTGCACCTGAAGGGTTTGGTACAGAAGACAGCCCTTCGGCAACCCCGAGTGCTCCAGGCTGCTTTTTCCTACCAAGAACATCCGGGGAAAAGGAGGGTTACTGCCAAGGACTGATGCCGGCAGCAGGCACAGACTGCCCGCTTCAGAGGTGCTGGGGCTGCAGGCATGTGCACAGGGCCAGGTGACCCACATCTTGCGCTGTGCCTCTCTTCCCTTGCAGCGTCCGTCAGCTCCATCACACCAACCCAGAGCTGTTTAGAGAGATGGCTCTCAGATAAGGCACAACATTTAAAGTGACCATGTTAACAGCCCCAAATGTGAGAGAGCGTGTCTGTGGAGCCCCGACCCACAGCCCACGTGGAGAAGAGGTGGCACGTGGAGGGTGGTGGTTTAGGTTGTGCCTGGCTGACCTCACTGCTAACAGTCACCCACAGCCCCACCAGAGCTCAGACCGCAGCAAAACCGCAGTTTCCTCTTCCTAGTCAGCTCCTCATGCCACAGACCTGAGCTGCTGGCGGATGACACAGGGGCAAACGAGGAGCGTGGGGACGCTCAGGACAAAAATTCAAGCTAGCCACCTGGAAGCCCAGAGGCCACCGAGTCACAGCCAGCTCCTGGTGAGTCTGTGAGGAACAGGCCCTCGAGCAGGGAGCGTCCAGAGCCAGGGGCCCTGCACCTGCTGGCCCTGCACCCTCCCCTCCCCCTGCAAAGGACCTGCACTGTGGGGCTCCAACATCTGTGCCTGCGAACAGGCCGAGGAAGCCTGCCCCAGGTTCACAAAGAGGATGGATCAGGAGGACGTGGAGAAAGCACTCAGCAAACACTGACACGGTGGACAGTGATGTAGGGAAGATCTGGGCTGCCATGTATACACCCACGGCGGAGATGAGAAGGGAGCCTCCCCACTTAGGGCGCAGAGGCAGGGAGGCTGGCTCTGGGGAGGCCTGTGGGGCCCAGGCTGCTCCTGCAGAAGCTCCGGGAGACCAGGCAGCACCCCATCAGGCAACGCCGGGCTCTGCCCACCTGCCAGCCTACCTTGGTGACGCAGGCTCCTGCTGAAGGGGCTGGCTTCACAGACACAAGGCCCTGGGGACCCAGGCCCCAACTTCAGGGCACTTGCCCGGCCCTTGTCCGAGCCACTGAGCAGCACCCGTGTGATGACGCGCACCAGCTCCCGGATCACGGCCCTTGCGCAGTGGGGCCCGCTGGCCAGGCCGTTGGACGGGTAGAAGAACGGCTTCAGGTGATGTGCCAGCTCCCGCCAGTCAACTGCGGGGCTGCGGGCATCTTTGCAGCCATAAATCAGCTCCCCATTCTGCAGGAAAGAAACAGGACAGGCAGGCAAAGGGACCGAACATCAACCAGTGCCCATTGGGGCCTGCACACAGTGCTGTGGTGGTGGGGAGCCCACTCTCACGCACCCTGTCACGGACCAAAAGGCAAGTCCCACTGAAAGGTAGGATAGAAGAAAAGCTCTAAAAACGGGAGACCAGAGTCCTGAACTGAAGTACAAACCCTCAGGCCAGACACAGAGCGCACTGGCCACCGGGACTGCAGAGGCAAGGACGCTGTCTCCTGAGACACTGTCCGTCCGGCCTGAGCAGAGGAACTGCAAGGCAGTGTAGATGCTGTGGATGGCCAGTTCTGCAGAGCTTTGTCCTCTGCGAAAGGCTGGGCCAGGTCCCGCCAGGGTGGGTGTGAAACCCTCGCCATTGAGGCCATCCTGCCTTCTAAACCAAGTCCAGCAAAGAAACCCCTGTGGTACCGGTGTTCACAGGCTGCCGGCAGGAACCCCCCGTGGGCCTAGGCCAGCTGTGGGCAAACTACGGCCCGTGGGTCGGATCCGGCCCGTTTGAAATGAATAAAACTAAAAAAAAAAAAAAAAGACCGTACCCTTTTATGTAATGATGTTTACTTTGAATTTATATTAGTTCACACAAACACTCCATCCATGCTTTTGTTCCGGCCCTCCGGTCCAGTTTAAGAACCCATTGTGGCCCTCGAGTCAAAAAGTTTGCCCACCCCTGGCCTAGGCCATGACTTTTACGGGGTCTACACCAAGCATGTCAAACCACAGCCCACGGCTGCATGCGGCCCACAACGAATACTTTTGCGGCCCAGCCAATTTAATGGTATGTAAGAAACGTTTTAATAAGAATTTCGTGACTTAATTTTTACAATATCCTGTTATACATAATTATTAATAACAAACTACAACGTTTGCTAATGACTGATTACTATAATTGTGTTGCATTAATTTCCCTTACACAGCTTACGCGCAGACGCACCATTTCTCTCCACTAATACTAGCAGCGAATATTTTAGCAGCCGATGGCCACATCATTAGTCTTGGACTGACTTGTTTGGTGTGTGCAACAGGAAACATTTCACTTTTGGAGAACCAGAAAAATAGGTTTATTTGTGTCACGCTTATTAATTTGTGCAGTTATTCAGTATCTGGTAAGTTAATGTTCAAGAAAAAATATTATTATTAAAATATTCAGTTATTTTATGCAAACGATGACTCATTTATTTCAGCCCTTTGTATTCAGCATGTCTCTATCGAAATAAACCTACATTTCTATGAAAACTGAAGCTTTTGTTTTTTTGCGGCCCGCATACACCTAAACCTTCTTTATTTGGCCTGTGTTAGCCTTTGAGTTTGACATGCTTGGTCTATGGCAGGAGTGGGCAAACTTTTTGACTCGAGGGCCACAATGGGTTCTTAAACTGGACCGGAGGGCCGGAACAAAAGCATGGATGGAGTGTTTGTGTGAACTAATATAAATTCAAAGTAAACATCATTACATAAAAGGGTATGGTCTTTTTTTTTTTTTAGTTTTATTCATTTCAAACGGGCCGAATCCGGCCCACGGGCCATAGTTTGCCCACGGCTGGTCTATGGTGTCTGGTGAAAAGGCCCTAAGAGAACCCTGGTTCCCACCCCCTGAGCAGCAGCCAATCCCACGGGAGTGGAACCTCTTGCCTCGTTTCCTTGCCTGTGAGAAGGTGTGACTAACAGCCTGCAGGATGTGCCCAAAGGCCCATCTCCCTTGATATTCACACCCTGAGGTTCTCTCCACTTTACAGAGGTCCATGTGACCAACAGCATAGGGCAGAGTGGCAGCGTGTCCAGCTATAGTCTTTCATAGGTCAGGGATGAAAGGTGCCTGGCTTGCACTGTGGCTCTCTTCTTGGGTCACAGCAGCGTGGTTGAAGCCCCGGGAGCTCAGACTGGCTCAGCCAGGGTTTCGCTGGGAGCAGCCTCAGGAGAGACCCTGAGCCAGAGCCGCCCCCGCTGCCCTCCCCGGCAGAGCTGAGGTGTGAGTGCCTGTCATGCAGCAGCAGGGCATATCGACAGGACATTCCTGCTCTGCCCCAGGTGGCCAAGTCAACCCATAGGTATGCAGACAGGTGTGCCTCCCTCAGCAAAGTCCTGGGAACCAACGCGATGCAGCTTCCCCGGGAGGCCTTGCTGGCACTGCCAGAGCTCAGTGGGTGTCCAAGGTGATGGGGACACAACAGAGGCCACCACCAGCCAAGGCCAGGGAAGCCATAAGAGATACCTTTGAGATGGGCCTTTTGCGGAGCAGGGTGGGCCAGGCAAAGGGCAGGCAGCAGTTCCCAGGAGGAAAACAGGCCAAGAGGATGTGCTGAGCTGGCACCAGGGGGCCGGGACCGAGCCTGAGGCCCAGTGCGAGGCCCAGTGCGGTGGAAGCCCTCCTCTCCCAGCACCTGAGTCGGAGCGCAGGGAGTTTTCCCCCACAGACACAGCTGCTCAAGGACCGCATGTGGCTTTTGGAGGAGAGCCACAAACTCAGGCTCCATGTCACCCCACAGGTCCCCCAAACTTTCACAAGTGACCAGTGTTGGGGTTGGACAGAGCCACAGTCATGGAGTCTACGAACAACATGCGGACGAACACGAACAGTAGGATGGCGGTGCCGAGTGTGGCCAGGAAACTGCTCCATACCGGGAGCAGCGCGGCACGGAAGGCGAGACCTGCAGACCTCAGCTTGCTCAGGAGAAGTGATGGCACCTGGGCCGGGTCAGGGTGGCTCACTGGTTGAGCGCTGACCCATGAGCAAGAGGTCACAGGGTCCATTCCCCATCAGGGCACACGCCTGGGTTGCGGGCTCGATCCCCAGGAGCGTGCAGGAGGCAGCCGATCAATGTTTCTCTCTCATCCATGTTTCTCTCTATCTAAAGTCAATAAAAACATAAAATTTAAAAAAAGTGACGGCACTTGAGAAAACGAACTGCATTGCTCCAGATGTTATTTTTAAAAGCCATGCTGTGTACCTTCTCTTAATCCATCCCTTTTGAGACAATTCTCCCAAACTCTAGATTTTTTTCGTGCTGATGCCAACAGAAGCAGCAGATGGCCCAGGTCTGAGGCCCAGCCTGGGGCGCAGGGCAGGACAAGCTGTCCGGGCCCAGCTGGCAGGGCAGCCAGAAAGGCCACCTCAGACAGAATGCCAGCCTGACCACAGGTTCCAGATAAGTCCCCCGATGGAAAGAAATCTATCTTCGAATTCAAACATAGAGTTCCTCAAGTCCTTATAAGAATTAAACACACAAACTGACTTTGGGGGTCTCCCTTTTCCAGGTTTGGGAAGGCAGATGCCAGCCAGGCCTCAGAGGCACCCAGGCCTATCCTCACCCCAGACCCAGGTCGGGGCTGATTAGAGCCCAGGCACCTGGGTCAGGGAGCCTACACCCTGGGGGTGAGGCTGCACCTGGGATGCTCTTGGAAGGCCCACCCTGTGTGTCCGCCCGACTGGGAGCAGAGCAGGATGCACTGCTCAGCCCGGCATGGCGGGCTCCACTGTGGGAGAGCCACAGCACAGAAGCACCTCTTACCTTAAATATCTTCAAGTTGTTCTGTGCCTCCTGCAACAAGCTTTTCAAGGCAAAGTACATTCTCTGCTTATTTCTAAAACGGAAAGGATGATGCGCAGGGTCAGCAGAAGGCCTTGCAGTCCCTGCCTGGGGCCAAGCTGTGGCTGGGGCACCTGGTGCACAGGCTGCGGGTCTCCACTCTCAGGGGAGGAGCACCTTGTCTCCACCCGCTTGGCAAAGCACCCCCATGACCCCTCACAGGATACCCCCAACCCCTCACAGGACACCCCCATGACTCCTCACAGAACACCCCCAACCACCCCACCTGCAGGGAAGATGGCACTAGGGGCAAAGACGGTCTCTTACCCCGAGTAGAGATCGAGGGGACAGTATTTACTGATCTGCTTCCACTTCCCAGTTGCCACCTGTGAAGAAACCACACGTGTCCATGATGGGACTGAGAGCAGCACTGAGGTGACTTTAGCACAAGCCCAAGCGGCTGAGATGATAAGAGTCCCAGCAGGTATCACCACCTCGGGGACACACCCTCACTAGCTGGGGTGGGTGCTTGGCCCTCTTCTGAGGTTCCCATGTGGCTGCCGGCCCAGCCTCTACATGAGCAGGAAGCAGCAGCAAGCACCTTTTTAAAGTGACATGGCCAAATCTGGTAACCAGATAAATAAATCTTTAAAATTATAATATCCAGGTGTGGTTCATAGCAAAAAAGAAGAAAAATTTTCATCTTCAAAAAAGAAGAAAAATTGGCACAACCTTTTTAAAGGCCAATTGCTGGTTTCCATCAAAATTTAAAAGGTGGGCCCGGCTGGTGCAGCTCAGTGATTGAGTGTCCACCCATGAACCAAGAGGTCACCAGATCGATTCCCAGTCAGGGCACATGCCCGGGTTTTGGGCTTGATTCTCAGGAGGGAGTGTGTAGGAGGCAGCTGATCAATCATTCTCTCTCATCACTGATGTTTCTATCTCTCTCCTCCTTGTCCCTTCCTTTCTCTAAAATCAATAAAAACATATTTTAAAAAAATTAAAAGGTGGGTATCCTGACTTGGCAAATCTACAAGGAATCACAGGTACAAGGATGTTCACTGCTATATCAATAAGAGCAAGACCTAGAAACAACTACGTAAATCATAGTACACTAGAGGCCCGGTGCACAAATATTTGTGCACTCGGGGGGGAGGGGTCCCTCAGCCCGGCCTGTGCCCTCTCGCAGTCTGGGACCCCTCAGGGGATGACCACCTGATGGCTTAGGCCCGATCCCCCAGGGAGCGGGCCTAAGCTGTCAGTCAGACATCCCTCTGGCAGCCCGGGAGCCCTCAGGGGATGTCCACTTGCCAGTGAGGAGTAGGCCTAAGCTGCAGTCGGACATCCTTAGCGCTGCTGAGGAGGCAGGAGAGGCTCCCACCACCACCACTGTACTGGCAGCCATCAGCCTCTCTTGTGGCTGAGCAGAGCTCCCCCTGTGGGAGCGCACTGACCACCAGGGGGCAGCTCCTGCATTGAGCATCTGCCCCCTGGTGGTCAATATGTGTCATAATGTCATAGAGACCAGTCATTCTCAGTCGTTCTGCTGTTAGGGTCAATTTGCATATTACTCTTTTATTATATAGGAGTGCCTGGCCAGCCTGGGTGAGGGGCTGATGGCTGTTTGCAGGCTGGCCACAACCCCCAGCCACCCAAGCTCCCAGTGGAGGCTGGCTGGAAGCAGGTATCTGGGATTTGTTTATCTTCTATAATTGAAACTTTGTTGCCTTTAGTGGAGGCCACAGCTGGCTCAGGGCTGGAGGGAAGCTTGGCTTCCTCCATCGCCTGGGCAACCAAGCCTCCTGCTTGCTCCAGCTCCATGGCTGCCGGCCACCATCTTGGGTGGGTTACTTTGCATATAGTTGCTCTGATTGGCTGGTGGGTGTGGCTTAGGGCATAGCAAAGGTACAGTCAATTAGCATCTTTGTCTTTTATTAGTGTAGACTAGAGGCCCGGTGCACAAAAATTTGTGCACTCGGGGGGAGGGGGGGGGTCCCTCAGTCCGGCCTGTGCCCACTCACAGTCTGGGACCCCTCGGGAGATAACGACCTGCTGGCTTAGGCCTGCTCCCGGGTGGCAGAGGGCAGGCCTAATCCCTAGGTGCAGCCCCTGGTCGGGCTCAGAGCAGGGCCAATTGGGGAGTTGGGGCGCCGTCCTCTGTCATGCACAGAGCAGGGCGGATCGGGAGGTTGAGATGCCACCCTCAGTTACGCTCAGGGTAGGGCCGATTGGGGGGTTGGGGCACTGCCCCCTGTCACACTCAAGGCAGGGTCGATCGGGAGATTGCGGCACCACCCCCTGTCACACACAGAGCAGGGCCCATCAGAGGGGTTGGGGCTCCGTACCCTGTCACGCACAGAGCAGGGCCAATCAGGGGGTTGGGGCGCTGACCCCTGTCACGCACAGAGCAGGGCCCATCAGGGGGTTGGGGAGCTCCCCCCTGTCACGCACAGAGCAGAGCGGATCAGGGGGTTGGGGCGCTGCCACTGTCACACTCAGGGCAGGGCCGATGGGGAGGTTATGGCTCTACCCCGTCACACACAGAGCAGGGCCTGTGGGGGGAGGGGCTTTGGGGCGCCACACCCTATCACCCACAGAGCAGGGCCGATCAGGGGGTTGGGGCACTGCCACTGTCACACTCAGGGCAGGGCCGATGGGGAGGTTATGGCTCTACCCCGTCACACAGAGAGCAGGGCCTGTGAGGGGGTTTGGGGCGCTGCACCCTGTCACACACAGAGCAGGGCCGATCAGGGGGTTGGGGCACCGCACCCTGTCACACACAGAGCCGCATGGCGATCAAGGGGTTTGGGCGCTGCCCCCTGTCACACTGATCCCGGTGCCGGAGGCCTCTCAGCTCCGCTGACCCCGGTGCTGGGAGGCCTCGCGGCTCTGCTGATCCCGGTGCTGGGAGGCATATTACCCTTTTTACTATATAGGATAGAGGCCTGGTGCACGGGTGGGTGCCGGCTGGTTTGCCCTGAAGGGTGTCCTGGATCAGGGTGCAGGTCCCCACTGGGGTGCCTGGCCAGTCTGGGTGAGGGGCTGAGGGCTGTTTTCAGGCTGGTGGGTGACTGAAGCTCCCAACTGCTCCTTTTTTTCTTTTTCTTTTTTATTCTGGGCCAGCTTTAGCTCTGGCTCCAGCTCTGAGGCCTCTGCTGCTGAAAGCAGGTATCTGGTTTGTTTGGGTTCTATAATCGAAACACTGTATCAACTCCAGCTCTGAGATACTGGCTGGCTGAAAGCAGGTTTCTGGGGTTTTGTTTAGCTTCTATTTTTGTAACAATGTTTCAAACTGCAAGCTCAGAGGCGGGCAAGGCAGGCAGGGAACGTTGGTTTCCTCCGTCACTGAAGCAAGCAAGCCTCATGTTAGCTTCAAGCTGCCTGGCTGCCGGCCGCCATCTTGGCTGGCAGTTAATTTGCATATCTCACTGATTAGCCAATGGGAAGGGTAGCGGATGTACGCCAATTACCATGTTTCTCTTTTATTAGATAGGATGTGCTCTCATGGGCCAGGACATGGCAGGACACATGTTCAGTGAAGGAATGAGTAAATGATATGCAGCCACCAACAGAAAGAGGTAGAACTAAAAATCACCAAATTTATTCAAGGCAAAAAGCAACTTGCAGAACAAAGCATATCCTATCACTTACTTAATAAAAAAAAAACAAAAAACAGCCCTAGCTGGTTTGGCTCAGTGGATAGAGCATCAGCCTGTGGACGGAAGGCTCCAGGGTTCAATTTTGGTCAAGGGCACATGCCCAGGTTGCCAGATCGATCCCCAGTAGGGGGTGTACAGGAGGCAGCTGATAGATGATTCTCTCTCATCATTGATGTTTCTATCTCTCTGCCCCTCTCCCTTCCTCTCTGAAATCAATAAAAATATATTTAAAAAGAGAGAGAATAAAAAGGATATATGTAGGGATTAAAAATGGCGGTGGATTAAGTGGAAGCTCACAGACATGCTCCCAGGACCAAACTGGAAATACTACTAAAATACAGAAAAACTTCCTGAATAATCAACTGAAGACCAGCTGGAGAGAACCCTGATAACCAAGGACAGAAAGTGGAGACACACAGAGACTGGCAGGAGGGGCGGAGGCACAAAAGGGCTGGCCGGGCACCCACAGATAGCTGCTGAAGGTCTGGAGAGATCTCAGCTGGGGGAGGGGTTGCCACTGAGAACTCTGGTGTCTAATCCCTAAGCTAGGCTCCCCAGTAGAGAGCACCAGAACTGAGAAAGGTGCTCACATAACATCTGATTGTGAAAAGTAGCAGGGTTGCTGTGTGCCAGGGAGAGACGGCTAGAAATGCAAAGACCCTCTTAAAGGGCCAGTGCACAAAATCCCATGTGCAGCCACTCACCTTGGGCTCTGGCAGAGGAAGGACAGAGTGAACTGGAGCTGAGCAGAAGCCAGGGTTGCAGGCTATTTGGCTAGACCTCAGAAGGTAGACACCTTAGTTTCCTGTACTGAGTCATTCCCTCATGCTGTGGAGGTCATCTTTCCCACACAGACATTTGCTATCCAGGTGTTTTGTGCCTGAGGGTTGGGAGGGGGGGAGACAGTTGGCCCACCCTATTGGAAAGCCCCTTGCCCCACCCTGTGGAGTTTCTGAGGCTCATTAAGAGACTGAGAATAACAATTAGCCTACAGGCAGAAGCAGTTGTCCCACCCTGTTGGAAAACCTTTCACCCAAACTGTGGACAATTGCCTGAGGCTACTCAAGATTGAATCCAATCAGTTTGCAGACAGAGGTGGTTCTCTAGAGGCTTTGAGTCTTTGAATGATCTAATTAGTCAAAACAGCAGTTTGGTCTCCACCACAGACACCATCCCAGACTACTCAGGAAAGCAAAAGCCAGCAGGATCCCAAGTGCCTGCAGGTGACACCAGCAGGACCAGCTCCGTGGGGAAGGAAGTACAGCTCAGAACAGGGTCAACCAAGGTGTGAGGCTCAAGGCAGACCCAGCCTCTGGGCTAAGGAGTCCCCGACCACTGGACAGGTGGCAGGAAGAGATTGGGGTTGAAACTGGAAGCTAGTCAGAGAGGAGATCCCTCCCACAAACAGGACATCAACAATGAAGTCCCAATTACAGGAGAGCCCAAACAATGCACACAAGGA
This sequence comes from Myotis nattereri, assembly GCF_964212035.1. Taxonomy (NCBI): domain Eukaryota; kingdom Metazoa; phylum Chordata; class Mammalia; order Chiroptera; family Vespertilionidae; genus Myotis; species Myotis nattereri. The sequence goes on from NC_138087.1 coordinate 3,430,666, forward strand.
GCATTCCTAGAGCATCCAGCTCAGTTGAACAAAGAGACTACACCACTGGACCCCTTAAGACACCTTCTATGTAAGCCCATCCCACAGACTGAGAGGCATAGCGGTTCTATCTAGTACATAGGAGCAAATATAAAGAGACAGCTAAAATGGGGAGACAAAGAAACAACCCCAAGTGAAAGAAAAGAAGGAATCGCCAGAAAAAGAACTAAACAAGATGGAGGCAAGAAACCTACCAGAAATTGAGTTCAAAGCAATGGTTATAAAGATGCTTAAGGAACTTAGTGCAAATTACAACAGCATGAGAAGGGAAATAGAGTCCAAGAACCAGACAGAAATGAATAATGATATATCTTATGTGAAGAACGCCCTGGAATGGATTAAAAGCAGATTGGATGAAGCAGGGAAAGGGATCAGCAATTTGGAATACAGGCAGAAATGAATACCCATTAGAGCAGTAAATAGAAAAAAGAATCAAAAAGCAGGAAGATAGCTTAAGGGAGCTCTGAGACACCATGAAACATAAAAGCATCCACATTATAGGACTGCCAGAAGGGAAAGAATGTGAGCAAGGAACAGAGAACCTGTTTAAAGAAATAATGACAGAAAATTTCCCCAGCATGGTGAAGGAAAATGTCATACAAGTTCAGGAGGCACGGAGAGTCCCAATCAAGATGAATCCAAAGAGACCCACACCTAGACACATCATAATTAAAATGGCAAATGTTAGCCCTACCAGTTTGGCTCAGTGGATAGAGTATTGGCCTGCGAACTGAAGGGTCCCAAGTTCAATTCTGGTCAAGGGCACATACCTCATTGCAGGCTCCACCCCGGCCTGGGCCCTGCTTGGGGCACATGCAGGAGGCAGCCAATTGATGTGTTTATCTCACATCAATATTCCTCTCTGTCTTTCCCTCTCTCTTCCACTCTCTCTAAAAATCAATGGAAAAATATCCTGAGGTAAGGACTAAAAAATAATAAAATGGCAAATGTTAAAGACAAAGAAAGAATTTTAAAGGCAGCAAGAGAGAGAGAAAATTACATACAAAGGAGTTCCCATTAGAACTGACTTCTCAAGAGAAACACTTCAGGCCAGAAGGGAGTGACATGAAGTACTCGAAGAAATGAAAAGCAATGACCTAAATCTAAGACTACTGTATCCAGCGAGGCTATCATATAAAATTGAAGGTGAAATAAAAACTTTCCACACAATAAGATGTTAAAGGAGTACATTACCACCAAATCAGCAATTCAAGAAATGTTAAAGGGACTGCTTTAAGAAGAAGAAAAGGAGAGAGAGGGTCATAGGCATAAAGAAAATAAAAATGGCAATAAATAAATACCTACCAATAATAACCTTAAATGTAAATGGATTAATTGCTCAACTCAAAAAAACATAGGGTGACTGAATGGATAAGAAAACATGACCCATATACGTGCTGTCTATGAGACACTCACCTCAGAACAAAAAAGATACACACAGACTGAAAATGAAGGGCTAGAAAAATATATTCCATGCAAATGGAAAGGGAAAAAAAGCTGGAGTAGTAATACTCATATCGGACAAAGCAGGCCACTTCATTGTACTAAACAAAATGATTCAATAAGAAAATAGAACCCTTATATACATATATGCATCCAATATAGGAGCACTGAAGTACATTAAAAAACTCTTGATGGACCTTAAGGGAGAGACTGACAGCAATACAGTCATAGTTGGGGACTTTAACACCACAATGACTTCACTGGATAGATCTTCAAGACAAAAAATTAACAAGCAAACAGAGGCCTTAAATAACACACTAGATCAGATGGATCTAACCAATATTTACAGAACATTTCACCCATTCACAAATTCAAGAAGATTGATATAATACCAAGCATCTTCTCAGATCACAGTGGCATGAAGTTAGAAATCAACTACAATAACAAAACTCAAAAACACTCAAATACATGGAAGCTAAATGGCATGTTATTAAACAATGAATGGGTTACCAATGAGATCAAGCAAGAAATTAAAAACTTCCTGGAAACAAATGAAAATGAACACACAAGCACTCAAAACCTATGGGACATAGCGAAAGCAGTGCTGAAACGGAAGTTCATAGCACTACAGGCCTACCTCAAGAAACAACAAAAAGGACTAATAAACTATCTAGCCCAGGGGTGGGCAAACTTTTTGACTCGAGGGCCACAATGGGTTCTTAAACTGGAGCGGAGGGCCGGAACAAAAGCATGGATGGAGTGTTTGTGTGAACTAATATAAATTCAAAGTAAACATCATTACATAAAAGGGTACAGTCATTTTTTTCAATAGTTTTATTCATTTCAAACGGGCCATAGTTTGCCCACGGCTGATCTAGCCCAACACCTAAATGTAGAAGAAAGAGAACAGCAAGAAAAGCCCAGAAGAAGTAGAAGGAAGGAAATAATAAAGATCAGAGCAGAAATAAATGACACAAAGACTAAAAAAAAAAAGTCCAAAATATCAATAAATCCAAGAGCTGGTTTTTAAAAAAGATAAACAAGATTGATGAACCCCTAGCTAGACTCATCAAGAAACAAAGAGAGAGGAACCAAATAAATAAAATCAGAGATGAAAGAGGTGATATAACAACAGACACCACGGAAATACAAAGGATTGTAAGAAAATACTATGAACAACTATATGCCCACGAACTGGACAACCTGGGTGAAATGGACAAATTCTTAGAAACATACAATCTTCCAAAACTCAATCAGGAAGAATCAGAAAACCTGAGTAGGCCAATGACAACAGATGAAATTGAAGCAGTAATTTAAAAACTTCCAGCAAACAAAAGTCCCTGACTGGATGGATTTACAGGAGAATTTATGAAACATCCAAAGAAGAACTAACACCTATACACCTCAAACCATTACAAAAAATCCAAGAGGAAGCAACATTTCTAAGCTCTCTCTCGTTTTTAAAAAAATATATTTTTATTGGTTTCAGAGAGGAAGGGAGAGAGAGCGAGAGATAGAAACATCCATGATGAGAGAGAATCATGGTGGATCGCTGCCTCCTACAAGTCCCCCACTGGGGATCAAGCCCACAACCCGGGCATGTGCACTTGACTGGAATCGAACTTGGGACCTTTCAGTTCGCAGGCTGACGCTCTATCCACAGAGCCAAACCGGAGAGCAAAAAAAAATCCAAGCTCTTTTTACGAAGCCAGCATTATCCTAATTCCAAAACCAGATAAAGATACTACAAAGAAAGAAAATTACAGGCCAATATCCCTGATGAACACAGATGCTAAAATCCTAAACAAAATATTAGCAAATTGGATTCAGCAATATTTTAAAAAGATCACACACCATGACTAAGTGGGATTTATTCCAGGGATGCAAGGCTAGTACAGTATTTGCAAATCAATAACTGTGATATATCACATAACAAATTGAAAGATAAAAACCACATGATCATATCAATAGATGCAGAAAAAACATTCAACAAAATACAGCACCCTTTTTTGATAAAAACTCTCAGGAAAGTGGAAATAGAGGGATCATACTTCAACATAATAAAGGCCATAAATGACAAACATACAGTAAACATAATACTAAAATGGGCAAAAAAACTAAAACCATTTCCCCTAAGAACAGGAACAAGTCAGGAATGTCCGCTTCCACCACTTTCATTCAACATAGTACTGGAAGTCCTAGCCACAGCAATCAGACAAGGAGGCCAGATAAAAGGTATCCAAATTGGAAAGGAAGAAATAAAACTATAATTATTCACAGATGGCATGACATTATACATAGAAAACCTTAAAGACTCTACCAAGAAACTACTAAACTTAATAAATGAACTCGGCAAGGTAGCAGGATACAAAATCAATATCCACAAATCGATGGCATTTTCATATACCAATAATGAACGCTCAAAAAGAGAAACTAAAAAAGCAACCCCATTTACCATTGCAACAAAAAAGATACCTAGGAATAAACTTAACCAAGAATGTAAAAGACCTGTACTTGGAAAACTACAGGGACATTGAAAAAATAAAGAGGAAAATATAAACAAGTGGAAGAATATAGCATGTTCATGGATTGGAAGAATTAACATCATTAAAATATCTATACTACCCAAGAAATCTACAGATTCAACACAATCCTTACCAAAATACCAATGGCATACTTCATAGAACAAATACTCCAAAAATTTGTATGGAACCAGAAAGACCCCAAATAACTGCAGCAATCTTGAGAAAGAAGAACAAAGTAGGCGGGATCACAATACTGGATATCAAACTATACTACAAAGCCATTATAACCAAAACAGCCTGGTACTGGCACAAGAACAGGCATATAGACTAATGGGTCAGACCTCAGAAATTGACCCATGCCATTACAATCAACTAATATTTGACAAAGGAGGCAAGAACATACAATGGAGTAAAGACAGTCTCTTCAATAAATGGTGTTGGGAAAACTGGACAGACACATGCAAAAAGATGAAACTAGCCCACCAACTTACACCATACACAAGAATAAACTCAAGGTGGAAAAAAGACTTAAGTGTAAGACATGAAACCATAAAAATCTTAGAGGAGAACATAGGCAGTAAAATCTCAGACATCTTATGCAGTAATATGTTTACAGATATATCTAGGGCAGTGGTTCTCAACCTTCTGGCCCTTTAAATACAGTTCCTCATGTTGTGACCCAACCATAAAATTATTTTCATTGCTACTTCATAACTGTAATGTTGCTACTGTTATGAATTGTAATGTAAATATCTGATATGCAGGATGGTCTTAGGCCACCCCTGTGAAAGGGTTGTTCAACCGCCAAAGGGGTTGCAACCCACAGGTTGAGAACCGCTGTCCTAGGGCAAAGGAAACTAAGGAAAAAATAAACAAATGGGACTACATCAAAATAAAAAAGGTTCAGCACAGCAAAAGAAACCGCCATCATATTGAAAAGGAAACCCACTGAATGTGAGAACATATTTGCTAATGATACATACGATAAGGGGTTAATATCCAAAATATATAAAGTACTCATACAACTCAACAAAAAGAAAAAAAACAATCCAAATTAAAAAATGGGCAAAATACTTGAATAGACATTTCTCCAAAGAGGACATACAAATGGCCGAGAGACACATGTAAAAATGCTCAGTCATGCCGAACTGGTTTGGCTCAGTGGATAGAGCATTGGCCTGTGGACTGAAAGGTCCCGGGTTCAATTCCGGTCAAGGGCATGTACCTTGGTTGCGGGCACATCCCCAGTGAGGGGCGTGCAGGAGGCAGCTGATCGATCTCTCTCATCGATGTTTCTAACTCTCTATCCCTCTCCCTTCTTCTCTGTAAAAAAATCAATAAAATATATTTAAAAAGAAAAAATGCTCAGTCACTAAAATCATCAGACAAATGCAAACTAAAACTAGAATGAGATTTCACCTCACACATGTCAGAATGGCTATTATAAAAAATCCAACAAACAACAAGTGCTGGGGAGGATGTGGAGAAAAGGGAACCCTCGTGCACTGCTGGTGGGAATGCAGACTGGTGCAGCCACTGTGGAAAACAGTATGGAGTTTCCTCAAAAAATTAAAAATGGTACTTCTGTTTGACCCAGTGATCCCACTTCTGGGAATATATCCTAAAGACCCCAAAACACCAAACAGAAAGAATGTATGCACCCCTATGTTCATAGCAGCATTATTTACAATAGCTAAGATTTGGAAACAGCCCAAGTGCCCATCAGTAGATAAATGGATAAAAAAGCTGTGGGACATTTACACCATGGAATACTATGCAGCTCTAAAAAAGAGGGATCTCCTACCCTTTGGAACTGCATGGAGGGACCTGGAGAGTATTATGCTAAGTGAAATAAACCAATCTGAGAAAGCCAAACATCACATGATCTCACTTATTTGTGGAATCTAATGAACAAAATGAATTGACCGACAAAATAAGACCTGAAGCAGGGAGGCATAGAACAGACTGTCATACCTCGATGTGGGGCTAGAGGGACGAGAAGAGATAAACCAAAGAACTTATATACTTACTAGTGTCCCGGTGCATGGATTTATACATACTGAAGGAAATTAATTAGAAAAAATATTTTAATATTGCTATTAAACCTTTCTCAATAACAGAAGTGTCAACCAAATTCAAGACTGACAATGACAGATCAAAACACACGCGTGTGAATGGTGTCAGTGAGAGCTTTAGATGTACCCCACATGCGCAAGTCAATTTAGCCTTTTATATATGCAGAATGAACTTGCTTAATTAGACCTGCTTTCTGATATAGCTAAACTTTATCCAGCCCAGTGAAGCACCCCAACTTCTCTTTCAGATAATTGTCAGCAACACAGCAGTAAATATCAACATGAAGCAATTATTGTAGATCACGCAGGGAGAACAAAGGGTAAAATATTTAACAGCAGCAGTGTTTGACTATATTCTGTGCAGTAACAAAACCTGAAGTCATTTTCAAGTTCCTCCATTTTTTACTTCTTTTCAGTTGGGTCAAGTTTCTAAATCTCTGTTTTCTGGCTAATGAAAAGAATATAGGATTCTACCAAGTCTCCTATCTGCCTACTCCAGGACTTTTGTGAGAATCAAATGAGATGAGGCACGTGAAAACGCTTCACAGATATTTGGTTAAAGTGTAAAATGTTTGCACCTGGCTATAAAGCAAGTCATGTTCCTGGAACATGACTCCTGAAGAAACTCCAAGGAGGCTAGTTGCTAGGGAGAGGGAGCTGGGCATTGCTACGTGACGTCATTACCCAGTGCCCACAGCGACCGTTTCTGGGCTGGGCTGTGGGCCGCATTTTGTGCCATGGGTCTCGGCAGTGTTGGCTGCGATTTGGTGGGGTGTTGCTCTGGGGTGGTGGTGGGGCCTGTGTCCCACTTGGGGGAAGCCAAGTGTTGGTTTGTCAGCGCCAGGTCCATGGTGCTGTTTATTTTTAAATGGCCAGTGTGCGTCATGGCAGCTCCTGCGTTGAACATATGCCCCATGGTGGTCAGTGTGCGTCATAGCGACCAGTTGGAGGGAAGGACAGAGACGTAGCCTTTTATATATACAGATATGCATACCCCATGGACACGGGCAATAGGGTGGTGAAGACCTGGGGTTGGGTAGGGACTGGGAGGAGAGGGATGGGAGGGGGAATGGGAAATATCTGTAATAATATCAACAATATAAAATACATTTAAAAATGAAAAAAAAGGGATATGTTTCACATACTTATACAATATGCAAAGAAAAACCCTTAAGGCTGCACAACAAACAATCCTTAAGGATTATTTAAGTGAAAAAAAGCAATTAGCAGAACAATTGCACATGGCAAGACCCTGTATTTGCGTTAGAAATGAGTATACAGGCACATGTGAGCACAGATATGTATAAAGATGGCATCACCTCACTTCCACTGCATAATGTTTATTTTTGTCGGCACAGGAAGAAGTCGGGAAGGATGTACAAACTGATAACATGAGTTACCTCTGAGAAAGTAGGTGACTTAATTCATACAATTCCATATTTTATCAGTTAAATGAGCAGGTATTAAGTCAGTAGAAACAGTGGAGTAAGAACCTCTGGAAATTCTCTCCCCGATAGGAGCAATGAGAAAACTGCAAAACTGTCAGAATCAATTAAAATTTTTGTAACTCTGAAAATTAACCAGTCTTGCAACAATCTAGGGAGCATTTACTCAAGAAATACAGCCAAATCTAAGTAAGAACTGTGAGCTTTGTGGCACTTTAATGTCCTATTCCCCCCCCCCCCCCCCCCCCCCCCGTCTAGTTCCAAGGGAACCCTGGAAACCAGCAGTCCTGGTGAAAACAGAAGCCTGGCAGCCTGCAGAGGGCGAGACGGGGCCAGAGAATGCGCAGGCAATTACCTCACCAATCAATCTCTTGGTGTGCTGTGCTCACTGACCTGTCTCAGAGCTTACTAGGCACCAAAGGGGCACTGTTTCCCAGGGGCACTTATGAAAACGATTCAGAGGCAATTGTTTCAACCTCATAGCTGCCTGCAATGGGGAATAACAGTTGTGGCAAACAACAGGCTAAACCTGAAGCTAAACAGAAAAAACTGAGGGGTGAGATGTGCACAGGGTGTAAAAACTCCAGCACATCTTGGGACATCTAGATGGCCAGGCACAGGCTCTGCTAAGACCTGCAAAAGGCCCTCACCTCCTGCCGATCAGAGGCTCTGAAAGCGAAAGCTAAGGCAAAGTTGCAGCTCTCCTGCTGAGGGTTGAAAGCAGGCCTCAGCACACACACAGAGCCTCTTGCCAAAAACTGAGAATCTTACTGGTTCCAGGCATTTAAGAAAATCTTTCCAAACCATTAGCTGCCTGCTAAGCTAACTGAGCAGAGACTTCAGAAGCTACACACAAGAAAAATGCAGACTTCTCAGAATCTATATACACCGAGTGGCCAGATTATTATGACCACCTAACGTTTATAGGCAAATAAGCTATAATTCGCGCTGAAGTTGCTAGAGGGCCAGATCATTATAAACGTCTAAATAGCAGAACATACCTAAGTATCGTTGCTGATCAAGTTCATCCTATCATGTTGCTGGCGTATCCCAATGGAGATGGCTTCTTCCAACAAGACAATGCGCCATGCCACGGTGCTCGTATTGTGCAGACTGGTCTCAAGAACATGAGGGAGATTTACCTTGCTTAGGTGGCCCCCACAATCACCAGATCTCAATCCAATTGAGCATTTGTGGGACGAAGTTAAAAGAGCCATCAGGCAGCTGGTTCCACAGCCATCAAATCTCACAGAACTGGACAGTGCTATTCATCAGGCATGGTGTCAGATTCCTCGCATCACCTTTCAACATCTTGTGGAGTCAATGCCAAGAAGAATCGCCGCAGTATTGAAGACAAAAGGTGGCCCAACGAAGTACTGATGGGGTGGTCATAATAATCTGGCCACTCAGTGTATATAAAAGCCTAAGCGACAGTTGGTTCGACCAGTCAACTGGTTGCTATGACGCACACTGACCACCAGGGGGCAGGCGCTCAATGCAGCAACTGCCCCCTGGTGGTCAGTGTGTTCCCTCAGCGGGAGCGCCGCTCAGCTGACAGATGGATGCCAGACGCAGGGCTCATGCTGGCTGCTGCAGCCCAGAGACTGCAGCAGACCAGCAGCGAGCCTACCGAGCGGCAGGGCTGGCAGGCGCAGCAGGGCCGGGATGAGCAGGAGTGGCAGGCAGGAGCGGCAGGCAGCATTGGACTGCTGGTTTCGGCCTGATTCCCACAGGCCATGCTGTGGGACCCCACCAGTGCATGAATCCGTACACCGGGCCTTTAGTTAGCATAGAAAAGTCACTGAAAAAGCAATAACAATTACAACAAGCAGCAATAAGAAATCCTAGAGAGGTTGTAGAATTTGATTTCTACAGTGGCTACATTATATTACTTAAAATGCCCATGGTCAGCAAATCATTACAAGATATACAAAGAAACAAGAAAGTATGATCCATACCTTCAGGGCATAAAGCAATCCATGGCTGTCCCTGAGGAAGCTCAGATATTGGACTGACTTATACGACATTAAATCAGCTACCTTAACTGCCCTACAGCTAAAGTAAACAAGGAAAACAGGGTCTTATCTATCGGAGAATAACAACAGAGATAGAATTTTAAAAAGGAACCAGACAGAAATTCTGTAGTTGAAAAGAACAAAAATGAACAAGTCATTAGAGGGCTTAACAACAGATCTGAGTGGGGGAAAGATAAATCTCAGAGATGACACCTAGACCTGCATAAAAAACTGTCCAGTGACCATAACAAGAGACTGGATCTGTAATAAAAAACCTACTGACAAAGGAAACCTCAGGACCAGATGGCTTCCCTAGTGAATTCTACCATGTGTGTAACCCCAACACTCAAACTCTTCCAAAAAATGGAAGAGTGGAGAGAAGGAGACCCTTCCCAACCCATTTCCATGGAGCCAGTTACTACCCTGTACCAAACCCAGACAAGGACATCATTAAAAAATGAAAAACTATACACCAATATTCCTTAAGAAAAAATCCTTGACCAAAACGGACAAATCAAATTCAGCAGCATATTAAAGGGATTATCTTCCTACAATCATGTGGAATTTATCCAAGACATAAAAGAGTGGTTCAACATATGAAAATCAATGTAATTCACTATGTTAACAGAAGAAAACACCTCATGATCATTTCAATATAGGACAAGTACTTGACAAAATTCACCATCCTTTCAAGCAGCACTCAAAATGAACATCTGTATCAAACTCACAGTGAACATTACATAGAATGTGGAAAAGTGAAAGTGTCCCCCCGAAGATAGGGTGTCCACTCTTGCTCCTTCTACACCATATTGTACTGCAAGTTCTAACCAGGACAATTAGGGAAGAAAAACAAAAAGCATCAGGTTGGAAAGAAAGAACCAGAACTATCTCTATTTGCAAGTGATCTGACCATGTATACAGAAAATCCTAAGAAACCATCAAAAAATGTTAGTGCAAATAAACAAGTTCATCAAAGGGTGACAGGATAAAAGGTCATTGCACAGCACACCGCAGGCTCTCACTCTGGGTGAGCTTTCGTTCCCAGGGTCCCATCTTGAGTTCTGTGGTGCTCCGGAGCAGCTGAGCCTCTGGGGCCTCCCTGCCCTGGATGCAGTTCTGCAAGGCTCTCCATCCCCGCCCTGAGGCGGCAGGTCTCCGATGTTCTCATTCCTGGAGAACCACCTATGGCTCACTCCAGCTTTCCAATGAGTCTGCATACACTTAATGTCCTGTATTAAACTTTTCTACTTTGAATTGTTTCTATTTTCCACTGAACACTAAAAAATATACAACAGAAGGTTGTCAGGCCAGTGATGATCAAGACTGATTTTTTTTCTGACTGACCGGGTGTTAAGTGTAAATAAGCCAAACAGAAGAAAGTCCAACCTCTGCCTTGGCTTTGGGGGAGTTGGACCAGGAATTGCTCCAATGGAAGGGAACAGCAGAAAGGCTTCAGAAGAGGGAGTCAGAAACTGGCTGCACAGAGGGCTCACTAGCCTTGGCGTTCTATCTCCGTTCTTTCAGATGATGCCCCTGAGGCCCAGCTTCACTCCACTCCCTGCCCTCTGTTAGAACTTGGGCAGCTGCTACAGTCTAAGAAGAGCTGTGCACATCGCATCTGCCACCAGCTGTGCTGTTCACAGGGAAGAGGGGAAATGCCAGCTACGACAGTGCCCTGCACCAGCCAGGATGGGGGGCACAGGATGAACAGGTGGTGGATACCACTCTTGTCATTGTGCACAAAAGAAATAAGCCTCTTTTCCTTAAAAAATATCAATTTGCAAAAACCAATTGCATTTCTCACCTCACATTCATTAAGATGGCTACTATCAAAAACAGAAAATAGCGCCCTAATCAGTTTGGCTCAGTGGATAGAGCGTTGGCCTGCGGACTCAAGGGTCCCAGGTTCAATTCCGGTCAAGGGCATGTACCTTGGTTGTGGGCACATCCCCAGGAGGGAGTGTGCAGAAGGCAGCTGATCGATGTTTCTCTCTCATCGATGTTTCTAACTCTCTATTCCTCTCCCTTCCTCTCTGTAAAAAATCAATAAAATATATATTTTTTAAAATAGCGAGGATGTGGGGAAACGTGCTGTGGTGGAATGTGAACTGGAACAGCTCTATGAACCACAGAGTGTGGTTCCTCATCATTAAAAACAGATTTACCATATGACCTAGTAATTCTTACTTCTGGGTATTTACTCACAAAACGGAAAGCAGGGTCTCCAGAGCTATCTGTACACTCTTATTCATAGCAGCATCACTGACAACAGCCCAAGTTCAGTGGATTATTCAGCTCCAAAAGGAAGGGAACTCTGAGACAGGCCACAGCACCAAGGAACCTGGAGGACGTTATGCTGAGTTAAAGTGAACCCGTCACAAAGACAAACACTGTCTCCTTCCACACGTACGAGGTGCCAACAGCAGTCAAATTCATAAAGGTAAAAACTGCAGTGGTGGTTCTAGGGGTGAGAAGAGGACATGTGGGGCTGTTTAATGGGTATAGTTTCAGTTTTGCAGGATGAATAAAGGTCTGGAGATGGCTGCACAACAATGTGGATATACTTAATGCTAGCAAACTATAATGGTTAAGATGGCAATATTACCCAAGTGATCCACAGATTCCTGCCATTTCTATCAAAATTCCAAGTCATGTTTTGAAAAACTAAAAAATCCAATCCTCACATTCATACGTAATTGTAAAGGGCACCAAATAACCCAAACAATCTTGAAAAAGAACAAAGCCAGAGGATTAACACTTCCTCATTTCAAAACCTACTACAAAGCTACAGCAATCAAAGAATGGTACCAGCATAAGGACAGACATATAAACCAATAAAATGACTAGAGAGCCAGAAATAATCTATCACATATATGGCCAAAAGATCTCCAATAAGGGTGCCAAGTCCATTCAATGGAAAAAGAACAGTCTTTTCAACAAAGGGTGCTGGGAAAACTGGACATGCACATGCACAAGAATGACGTTGGATTCTTACCTAACACCATATACAAAAATTAACTCAAAGTGCTCTTCCTCTGGGGAGCAGCCCCTCTCACTCCCTTCTCCCTCTTCTCTCCCCTCTCCTTCCCCGACAGGCAGGCATCTCCTAAACCTAAAGGAACCCACGAGGCTTGCAACCTGGGGAGCAATGGGCAGCAGCCCTCATCCCAGGCTCACCCCTGAACCTGCTCGCACGGCCCGCTTTTCTCTGCCTTCCCAGAGACCTAAGACAGCCCAGCCTGGCTCTCCTGTTGCTGCTTCAATGCTAAGTCCTTTCTTTCTCCTTTTTAAAAAAATATATTTTTACGGATTTCAGAGAGGAAAGGGGAGAGCTAGAAACATCAATGATGAGAGAGAATCATTGACCATATGCTAAGCCCTTTCTTGTTTTACTGTCCTCAGCTTTAATAAATGCTCCCTCATAGTAAAAAACACACACAAAAATTAACGCATAATGGATCAAAGACCTAATCATAAGAGCTAAAACTATAAAACTCTTAGAAGAAAATAGGAGAAAAGCTTCATGATCTTGTGTTAGGCAATGATTTTTTAGATATGATACCAAGAGCACAGGCAACAAAAGAAAAAGTAGACAAAATAGACTTTACCAAATTTTAAACTTTGTGCATCAAAGGATACTATCAACAGAGTAGCACTGGCCGTTTTGGCTCAGTGGATAGAGCATCAGCCTATGGGCTGATGGGTCCCAGGTTCGATTCTGGTCAAGGGCACATGCTCGGGTTGCAGGCTCGGTTTCCAGTAGGGGGCGTGCAGGAGGCAGCCGATCAATGATTCTCATCATTGATGTTTCTATCTCTCCCTCTCCTTTCCTCTCTGAAATCAATAAAAACAATATTAAAAAGAAAAACGAGTAAAAGGCAACGACAGAAGAGGAAAAAATATTTGCAAATCACATCTATAATAATGAAAGCATAATATGCTAATTAGACCGGACAGCCGAACAACCTTCCAGACGTCTTTCCAGATGTCCTTCTGGACGACCTTCCAGACAAAGCTGGTGCTGCGAGGGCTGAGCCCCTTGCGTGAATTTTGTGCATCGGGACTCTAGTATAATACATAAGGAACATGTAAACTCCACAACAGAAAAACCCAATTCAAAATGGGCAAAGAACTTGAATAGATATTTCTCCAAAGAAGATAGTCAAATGACACAATAAGCACATGAAAAGATGCTGACCATCACTGTTAGAAAAACACAAATGAAAACTACAATGAGCTACCACTGCACACTCACCACAAACAAGAACAATCAGGGCTGGCAGGGACATGGAGAAATTAGAACACTCATACATTGCTGATGGGAATATCACATAGTGCAATGGCTGGGGAAAACAGTGTGGTGTTTTCTCAAAAAGTTAAACATAGAACTTCCCTAAGACCCGGTAATTCCACTCCAAGGAATCTACCCTGTGGAGAGCAGCTACAGCGTTTGAACAAGTTCAAGCCTGGGACTAATGAGAGGGCACAATCCTCTTGTGGCAAAGCCATGTGCAAGTCCCAGCACAATTACAGCCAAAGACTATAGTTTGTAAGCTTGAACCTATGGTCTGCACCTGTGGTCCCACTGTGGCTGAGTGATGTGGGCTTGAGAGAGTTCAGGTGCATGTAATTGGGTAGATCGAAACCGCAAGAATGTTGTAAACATCTTGACCACGCCCTTACTTTGCCTTGTGGAATGTGGCTATAAAATAAAGACTCTGCTTGCAGGCCGTGGTGCTGTCGCTAGCTCTCCATCAGAGAGGACACTGTCCCACCCAGACCCAGCTTTTTTCTCTTATCTGTCTTTTCTCAATCCTTCACCACTCCCTCAGGCTCACTGAACCTGTCTGTGCTGGCGTGGCACATATGGCGCCAAACGTGGGGCTGAGTATGGGGAACAGGGGCCTGAGCTCAGGCTCACCCATGGCCATGCCGACTTGGCACACTGCCCAAGGAAACTGAAAACAGGATTCAAAGAAACACATGTACATGCATATTCATAGCAACATTATTCACAATAACCAAAAGGTGGAAAGAAGTCACATGTTCATCAACAGATGAGTAGATGGACAAAATGTTCCCAGACAATGGAATATTAATCAGCCACAAGAGGAATGAAGTGCTGATACATGCTACTATATGGATGGACTCAATATAATTATACTAAGTGGGAAAAGACAGTTGCAAAAGGCACACATTGTATGACTGTCCAGAACACGCAAATCCAGACACATAGGAGGTTGACAGGAGTTGGCAGGACAGGGGACTGGACAGGGACTGCTCCTGGGGACAGAATTTCTTTTTGAAGTGATGAAAATGTTCCGGAATTAGGTAGTGGTGATGGTTGAAAAACTTTGTGAATATACTAAAATATACTCAATCTATACACTTTAAAAGGGTGAATCTTAGGGCAAAAAAATTTTATCTCAATTTAAAATGAACAACAAAAAGGTGAGGTAAATAATAAGCATCTACAATTTCTTTGACTCTTTTGAAAACTCTGGGTGGTCACTGCAGGCCGGCGCCCTCCCAGCAGCGCTGCAGGCGGGTGGGCTGGCTAGTGCTCACCTTGAGGTGCTGGTGCATACAGTAGCGGCACACCTTGTGCTTCATCTCGTGCGTCACGGCACTGGAGGAAGGAATAAACCCACATTTTGGCTGCAAAATAAGTAAGAAAATCTGCTTAGGGAGAAATCGCATACCTTTAAGCCAGTGGTTCTCAACCTTCCTAATGCTGCGACCCTTTAATACAATTCCTCATGTTGTGGTGACCCCCCAATTTCACTGTTACAAATTGAACATAATTAAATCACAAAAACAATATGTAATTATATATGTGTTTTCTGATGGTCTTAGGCGACCCCTGTGAAAGGGTTGTTCGACCCCCAAAAGGGTTGCGACCCACAGGTTGAGAACCGCTGCTTTAAGCAGACATAGAACTACAAGGCAACTTTGGGAGCAGCAGCCGTGTTGGACAGAACTGTCCCCAAAGCTGCTTTTCTCTCCAGCCCCTGATGCTTCTCTTGTCGTATCATCTAAACATCTCTTTGCTGCTTGAGTCAGAACTCTCACTGGTCCTCAGTTGCTGGACTGAAAAGCACAACACAGAGTCGCTTTGTGTTTTCGACAAACGAGACTGGAAAGATGCTGTGAGTGCTCCCAGCTCCAAGAAGCAGGACCTCTGACAAGAAGTCATGAACAGGAAGGGCCCATCTGATGGCTGCTAGGCTCCCAAAACGTCTGGAACCCCGGGTGCCTTTTGAAACCCCTGGTTTCTGGGCACGTACAACAAGTAAGACCTGCATTTAGCACGTGGCCCTGGAGAGCTGCCATGTCTCTGTGAGGCCAAGACACTCACCCTCTGGGGAAGCAGGTCTGCAGTCCCCACTAAGGACAGGGGTTGTGAGTGCTCAGGGTCAAGGGTGTGACCCGGAAATCACCACCAAAGAGGTTTGGAAAAAGGAGACAAACAATGGCTTGGGACATCCGGGAAGCTTCCTGAGGAAGACCTGAGCAGACCCCTGGACACTGGGCAGCAGAATGAAGCCAGGGGCCTGGCCCTTATCCGGCAATCACTTCCTCCAATAGACGTGCAACACCCCTTGTCCCCAGCTCAGGACTCCTGGCCACGACAAACCGAGGGAGGTTTCACATGAGCACGACAGAAGCAAAGGAACAGAGTGCCCTCCAGTCTGAAGGGCAGCCCTCAAGCTGACCCCCTGGAACACAGCATGCAGTGTCACCACAGGGCCCACAGGGCATGGCAGAGGGAGTGGTCAGGGGGGCCTAGCGAGCTGCACCTTCCAAAGCAAACGGGAGGGTGGAATCCAAAGCACTTCTGCTGGTGGCTGTCGGCCAGGGCCTGTCCTGCTGTCTCTCCTTCGCAACACCTGGGAACAGGCCTGAATCTGGGGGCCTGGGGAGCCATGTCCCTTGGGCTGGCCGGTGGGAGAAACCAGAGCAGGTGGCACCATGGAAGGAGCGGGAAGCAGACGGAGTCTCTAGGACAGTGGTTCTCAACCTGTGGGTCGCGACCCCTTGGGCGGTCGAACGACCCTTTCACAGGGGTCCCTAAGACCATCCTGCATATCAGATATTTACATGACGATTCATAACAGTAGCGACATGACAGTTATGAAGTAGCAACGAAAATAATGTTATGGTTGGGTCACAACATGAGGAACTGTACTTAAAGGGCCAGAAGGTGGAGCACCACTGCTCTAGGAGGTGCTGGGCCTGAGAAGGGCTGTGGGGCCGTGGAGACAGCAGGAGCTTCAGTGGAAAGGTGTGCTCTGGCAGGTGCCCTGGACTCACAACTTGAACCCACCTTTCCCTTCTCCCCACACCACTCCCGTTTACAAAACTTCACCTTGATCTCTACACACAGAATCGGCCGGTGCTCGGCAAAATGGTACGTCTGAAGTCTGGCTAAATTGGGAAGGCACAGAGCATAACCACTGAGAGTGTCCAGGTCCTTGTCACAGCGAGATTCTAGAAGACAGAGGGGAAATACCTGAGGATCAGTGCCAGGGATACAAGGCGCTCCCGCAGCCACTTGGCCAATTCCTGTGAAGGAAAGGTCAGCCCTGGCCTCCAGCTCCTGGGTGGCCGCCTCCAGCTGAAAGTGCTGCCTGCCGGGGGCCTTTGAGTCACAGGAGTACAACTGTGACTCAGGGTGGGGGTTGGGTCTCACTGTATCAGCTCAACCTCCAGAAAGCTGGAGGCTGAGGGCAGCTAGTCAGCTGTGTCTAATGCCCAACCCTCCAAAAACCCTCCCACCAAGCTGGGCAGCCTCTGTGCGTGGCACTCCTCCATGCGCTCACACACTGCTGCTGCAAGCAGGACGCGCACCCCACACGACTCCAGGGGGAAGGACACCTGGAAGCACATGCCGTGTCCTTGGACCTGCCCCCAGCGCCTCTTCATCCTGCTGGTCTTACCTGTGTCCCTGAGCTACGACCAGCCATAACATGACAATGACAATGAGTTCTATAGGTCCTTCTAGTAAATTATCAGATCCTGAGGTTGGTCTTAGGGGCCCCCAAATGTTCAATTGTCATCAGAAGTGAGGTGGCCTTGGGGACTGCCCCCAAATTCTGTGAGCCCCTTAACCCAGGACCTCAGAGGAAGGAGGCAGCAGCCTCTCCCTGCTCCTGCGGGCTCCGTGGGAGGCTCACGCACACAGCTCCCCAGAGGGGCTGCGGGAAGCTGTGCTGTGGGCAGTCACGGAGGCACATGTGACCTCCAGACCCCATGTGCGGCTGGCCTTTCCCCTTTCACAGAACAAGGCTGATGACGAGTCATCACTACAATGGGGCACAGTTCTTATCACTGTTAAGTAGCATACATTCAATTACTAATTCTAAAATAAAATGATGGTACTGAGCAGCATTGCAGCTGCACAGCAGAACCTAGAGCAAATCTCAGGCTGTCTTCCTCTAGAGGAGGAAACAGCTAAGACGCTGTCCTGGCTTTCAACGTGGCTATGACCTCCTTCCTGCCTCAGCCCTTTCCACACGGAGCCCACTCCTCTAGGCCTCCTCCACCGGGGGCTCCAGGCACGGTGCCCTGGGGGCTTGCCTGCTCCTGTCAAACAAGGGAGACTTCTCCACCGGCCACTGCACACCATGGCTGCCTGGCTGTGTTTTGGGCGGAGGCATGTCCATCTCAATCACAGGGGCTTTACCTTTTTGTCTCTGACCCTGAAAGGCAAGGCTTTGACATGGCTTCTGTCACTAAGCCATGACTAAGTTCAAGAAAGTACGGGAGGTGATGGGGCAGGTACGGGAGGTGATGGGGCAGGCATGAGAGGTGATGGGGGAGGCATGTGAGGTAATGGGGCAGGTACTGCCCACAGAACTCACATCTCCTGGTCCCCCAGGAGGACAAGCAGGCTGGGTGGGCTCCAGCTCTGGGGGCAGGTCCTCCGGCTGCAGACTCTGTGGGCCTGGCCCTCCTTTGCAGTGTAGGTCTACCTGGTTTCCTTTTGACTCCTCCAGCCTCCCTGCAGCCTCCCTTCCCTTTCCTGAGTCTCCCCTAACTCCCTCGGCTCCCTCGCGCTCCCAACTGCATGTTTCTTAGTATTAATTAGTCCCTGGTCATACATTCTCTGCAGTGGCCTGGGGATCTGATGACAGAATTGTCTTCGTAAGCTCCTGGGGTCGCTACCCTGATGATCAAGTTTCTGGCAAAAGAACTGCTGAAAGCTGCATCTACCTAACATGAGGAAAAATGTCACACACTTCACATCGGGCATCTTAAATGACAAAGGAAATGTGTAAGTGAGAAACCCTTACCTGGTCGTTCGGACTGTATCTTTAAGCAGAGCTGCTTCACAAAGTCTAAAGGCAGCTGGACCACCTCCTGTAAGGACAGACAGCAGCATGAGCCCCACGGCACTGAACACACCGGATGCCGCGGAGCCGCACACTGACAGTGGGGCAGACGCACATTTATGGGACGTGTATTCAGCACATCAAAACGTCCTCAGGACTAGTGTGTGGGCCTCAGGAAGAACGGCTGCTCTGTTACTTGAAGGCCATGTCCCGATTCAACAGAAGCCCTGGGAGCGGCAGCCCTGCTGAGTGGCTGGTGCCAGGTGGTGACCAGCAGCGGCCCATCACCCAGTCAGTGTCCTCACGAGCCCTGGCCTCTCCTCGTGGTGTCCATGCAGCAAAGCAGGGCTGGAGGGCCTCACTGCCGGCAGGAACGCTCCCAGCAGCTGTCTCCACAGACACCCTGAGCCTCTCCCACTCCCCCGAGGAGCAGCTCAAGGAAAAGGGTCTGATGGAATACTAATCTCAGGTGAGACCCCTGAGGGCCCTCCGCCACGGGACTCAGGGCCCAGCAGGCTGTGCATCTGGGCAAAAAACAAAGAGCAACTTCTCTCCACGTTGCTGCTCCTTGCAATTTCCTGAAGAAGGAGTCTTAATTCATGCTGCTCTCCATCTCCTGATGCTGCCTGGTGCTGCTCACCATTGTCCTGATGCTGCCTGGCGCTGCTCTCCATCTCCTGATGCTGCCTGGTGCTGCTCTCCATCTCCTGATGCTGCCTGGTGCTGCTCACCATTGTCCTGATGCTGCCTGGTGCTGCTCACCATTGTCCTGATGCTGCCTGGCGCTGCTCACCATTGTCCTGATGCTGCCTGGCGCTGCTCACCATCTCCTGATGCTGCCTGGTGCTGCTCACCATCTCCTGATGCTGCCTGGCGCTGCTCACCATCTCCTGATGCTGCCTGGCGCTGCTCACCATCTCCTGATGCTGCCTGGTGCTGCTCACCATTGTCCTGATGCTGCCTGGTGCTGCTCTCCATCTCCTGATGCTGCCTGGTGCTGCTCACCATTGTCCTGATGCTGCCTGGTGCTGCTCTCCATCTCCTGATGCTGCCTGGTGCTGCTCACCATTGTCCTGATGCTGCCTGGTGCTGCTCACCATTGTCCTGATGCTGCCTGGTGCTGCTCTCCATTGTCCTGATGCTGCCTGGCGCTGCTCACCATCTCCTGATGCTGCCTGGCGCTGCTCACCATTGTCCTGATGCTGCCTGGTGCTGCTCACCATTGTCCTGATGCTGCCTGGTGCTGCTCTCCATCTCCTGATGCTGCCTGGTGCTGCTCACCATCTCCTGATGCTCTGGAGAAGCCCCACAGGACACAGGAGACCAGCCTAGGATGTGAACGCTGAGGCCTGCCTGGGCCTCCCACGTGCTCCTGCAGTGGGCCTGGCTTCAACCGTCCACTTCCTAGCCTGCTGTGTGAGCTGACCTCATGAATTTTGTCATTTACCTACACATGCTATAAACTGATAAAAGGTGAGTTGCTAAAAATTTAGTTCTGAATTAGGTAAGGTGAAACAATGGAAAGGGGAAATTATAAACATTTGAAAATTCAAAACTTAGACATTCACAAAAGCCCAAGGTCTTACTCCACTTCAAACAAACCAAAGGTAGGAGGTGAGCAGACACTGTGCAGGAAAGATAAAGAACTGTCTCCAGCCCTAGCTGGTTTGGCTCAGTGGATAGAGCGTCGGCCTGGGGAATGAAGGGTCCCAGGTTCGATTCCTGTCAAGGGCACATGCCTGGGTTGCGGGCTCGATCCCCAGTAGGGGGCGTGCAGCGGGCAGCTGATCAATGATTCTCTCTCATTATTGATGTTTCTATCTATATCTTCTCCCTTCCTCTCTGAAATCAATAAAAATTTAAAAAAATTTTTTTAAAAAGAACTGCCTCCAGACCCACCCTCAGAGAAACACCTCAGCCCCGCACCCTGGGGCAACGCTGGGGGCAGGGCCAGCACAGCAGCTCAGGCCTGCGCAGGTGTCCTGATGCCTCGGCTGGGAAAGGCAGGCAGGCAGGCCCTGCTGGAATCATCAAGCGACAGACACGTGCAGAGGATCGAGGGGGTCGAGTCCGGAGCTCAAAGTGGCTCAGCTACTCTTGAAACGCGTCTGACTCCCCCGCCTAAGTTCATAGTCACCAAGGTAAAAAGTAGAATTTATTTCTTTAAGCAACTTTAAATTCCTGATTTTATAATGAGTTCTATTTGTGTTTTAAGTCAGAATAAAATGTTGGTAGTAGGCACCCTTCCTAGCATTTGGTTACATTGACCAACCCTTGCTTCAGACTCATGACCCTGTGAACTGTGCCATCACCTGCCAGACAGACAGATGGCGCTTCAGAGCCCTGGGGGGCAGTGGGCATCAGCAGGGCACGTGGTATTAAGTTAGGGAAACTGGAAGAGCACAGACCTCTCCCAGGAAGTGTACCTGGAAGATGTGGCCACACCGGCTTCCCTGATGACAGGCATTGCCCTCAAAGGGATGTCGGGAGGCTGCAGAGGAGAAGGGCCGCCCAGACTGGAGGCCAACGGGGAGCAGCACGTTCGCAGTCTCCCAGGAGCTCCCTCAGGAGAACGGCACCCTCACTCACCACACGTGCCGGACTGGCCCATGCCCCCATCGTGTCAGGGTAAAGGTGAAGTCCAGGCCGCCCAGGGGCACCCAAACTTGGTGGCTGAGGCCCACAAAAGCGAGGCTAAACTTCTAAAATTCACCAGGGTCTCCACTACACCAAGGATTTAAGATACAGACATCTGTAGGCATAAAGGGACAGCCTCGTCCCCACTGGCTAACCTCCAGTTCACACGGAAACCAGCCCAGACCAGTCCCCAAACCAGTGGGGCAGGCCCGAAGGCAGCGCAGGCACGAGGTGGGTGCTGTTGGGCCTCGTGCTCTCACCACGGGGCTGGTTGTATCTGTCCCAGGACACAGAGGAGGGAAACGCTCACCCGACTGCATCTGGCCCACTTCCCATCAGGCGGCATCCACACAAGCTGACTCTGCCTGTTGGCCGTGTGCGGATCAGAGTTGTGCTCTGGATGCCACCATCCAGTGGGGCCAGGCCTGAGTGGCGGTCCCCTGGGGACATCACGTCTGCCTGGGGGCAAGACAAGCTGTGTTCACTCAGGTGCTGTCTCCATGTGGAGGTGTCAACAGAATGCATGTTCCCAGGAAGCGACCTGTGGCCTCACCTCACGCACCCAGGGACCCATCCACTGTGGATGGCAGAGCATGTGTGCCCTGGGCCAGGGGACACCCTCACGCTGCTCCCACTTACCTGGCCGCTCTCGGCTGCCCTCACCTCCCACCACCCTCTTTGCTGGCCCTGCTAGGGGAAAGGTCTGGAGCCTCAGCGCTGTGATACAGAGAGAGGCTCCACAGGGGCCAGGTGCGCCCGCTCCCTGCGACTCCACGCACAGCCTGCAGCTCCCTGCAGGCCTTCCACTCTGCGTGGGCTGACCTGCAAGGCCGCAGGATACTGTGGAAGGGACAGACACAACTTGGGGCCAGGTCATCTCTCAGATCAAGTCGGGGGGAGCCCGGGCTGAGTCTCAAGGACCCTCAGAGCCCTGCAGTAAATCCATGTGGGGAGGTTCTGAGAAACCCAGCCAAAAGCCGCACCACCCTGCCAGCTCCACCTTGGAAAGGTCTGATGCCTTCAGTCAAGGCTGCAGCCTGAGGGACACCCGCAGCCACCTCCATACATCCTAAGCTTGTCAAGGGACCTTCTTGAAGGATGCTTTGCTGTCAGAGTCATTTAAAACCTACTTTTCCTGGCAACCCTTCAGCTTCACAGGTGCCCTTAACCTCCTAGTTATCATTTTTCCTAGGACAGATGCAAGCATAGGATCTGCAAAATGGAGCAGTGCTCTCTGTGTGCAAAGTGACACACCTGTTAGTGACTAACAGTTAGTCTGTTCAGTGCCCTGATCTAAAACAGGCAGCAAGGCCAACAGATACTAAGACAGCTGTCCCAGGCATGGACCAAAGCCACTGTGGCTGCCTACACTGTCTCCT
This sequence comes from Myotis nattereri, assembly GCF_964212035.1. Taxonomy (NCBI): domain Eukaryota; kingdom Metazoa; phylum Chordata; class Mammalia; order Chiroptera; family Vespertilionidae; genus Myotis; species Myotis nattereri. The sequence goes on from NC_138087.1 coordinate 3,453,559, forward strand.
CCCCAAGCGTCCAAACTACAGACTCTGTGACAGGCACCCTCACAGGTATCACGTGGTCTCTCTGAACGGCAGGCTTTTCAGCTGGAAAATGGGAATAATACTACCTGCTCTGCTACCTCACAACACAGCAAACGCGAAAAACAAACCACTTGGAAACTCTAACATGAGGAACTATCAAGCTCAGAGTTCCAAACTGTAATTGAGAAGCTGGTATTATTGAAATAGATCTTGCCCATGAACTTAGACTCCATAAATGAAACCACTTACCCCACAATGAACATAGTTCTCCCCCAAAAACTCTTTCATGACATTTTTGCCAAAGTCCACTATGTTTTGTAGGTGCTGGAATACTTCTTCCGAGGCCTGCAACAAAGAAGCACAGGAAGGCCTTACTGACCTAGCGCGAGGACGGAGGGTTACACACAGGGCGCCCCGTCTGCGGCCACAAACAGGAGATGGCGGTCGTGGACGCGGAGGAAGGTGAGCCTCGCCAAGGACACCGCCAGACCCACTGGAGCTTCTGTCCCCTCAGCTCCCAGGCCCACCTCTGCCTTCTATCCAGGGCCACACGTGACCCACACCTGTGCCAGGAACACCAGTGGATTCCACCAGCAGCTCATGCACGCTTCCGAGGAATCGACTTTGAAAATCTCTCCTGTCCAAAAATCACTATGTATTTATATTTTATTCTTCAGCCTCTAAATAGAGAATAAAATATTTTCTCCCAAGTTAGATGTTCTTAAGGAACCAATAAGCTATGAGATTTGGGTGAGACAGGATATCAGCCCTTTGTTCCTCCCCCTGGTGGAGGCGAGAACTCCGAAGAGTCCATCCCAGGTCTAAGGAATGAGAGAGCTGTCCTCAAGGGCAGTACAGGCGGTGCTGACACAGGGCTTGAGCTCCAGGGAAGTCCTGGGCTGGGCTGCCATCTGCCCTGTAGTACCCGCAGACCCAGCCTGCATCCCAGGGCGCGTGCAATGTGAAGTGTGAGAATGAAACCCAACAGAAAAGCCCAGAGCACACCCAGTGGCTCCACACAGCTTGGCCCAGGGCTCCTGACAAAAAGCTCCTCTTGTTGACAGCACGACCACAGGATTCCCACTGGTAACGCCACTGACATAATAAGTAAACGCAAATTGTTTGTTGCCTCAATAAACTGAAACGGGAAAAGCTGACCAGAGCTGGAGTCTGGGCTCAGCAGATGCTGAGTGGAGAAAGGGGGCTAGAGGCAGCCTCCCAGATGGCTCTGGTCCCCACTTGGATTCCACAGAAACACAATGGCCGTCCTGCCCGATTTCCACTCCCCACCCACCCCCCCACCCCCGCCCGTCCCCACTGTGAGGGCTGTGCCCACAGCTCCTGCCTTTGCTTTGGAGCAGGGCTCACACCAGCTCCTGTGCCTCCCTCCCTTCCCCTAGGGCAGTGGTCGGGAAACTGCGGCTCACGAGCCACATGCGGCTCTTTGGCCCCTTGAGTGTGGCTCTTCCATAAAATACCACGTGTGGGCGCGCACGTACAGTGCGATTGAAACTTCGTGGCCCATGCGCAGAAGTTGGTATTTTGTGGAAGAGCCACACTCAAGGGGCCAAAGAGCCACATGTGGCTCGCGAGCCGCAGTTTGCCAACCATTGCCCTAGGGCCACAAAGAGGAAGGGCTCCCTTACTGAGCCCTGCACCCACTGAAATTTGGATGAACACCACAGCGACACCCCACCTCCAGGGTCACTGCCTCCCAGAGGTCAGCGAGGCTACAGAGCAGCAACAGCTCTGAGGGTGTCCACAGTCCTGGGCTTGGGTGACTCAGCAAATAGAAACCAAGGCTCCATCTGAACTGCCTGTTGGGACTTGCAATGCCGCCTACCTGCCAGCATCCCAGACTTCATGTTCACAGAAGGGGAAACGCCAAGCTGAGACCTGGCCCTCGGGGTCCCCGCCAACCACAGGGCTCTCTGCCTTGAACGGGCGATTCCTAGCTCAGCACCCAAGGACTCCCCACAGTAACCCCACCAAGCACTGGGTCCTGCAGGAATCAGACACACCACGTTCTGTACTGAATGCTGTGTCATATTTAAATTTCTATAATGAGCATTAATACTTCTACATCAGAAATAAAATCAAAGTGTTCCTAAGTAATTGTCTTAATGATTGGGTAGCAAACTCAACAGATCTTACCTTCTTCCTATTGGGAGGAAACTTCAGAAAACGCAGTACCACACAACGCTATTGGAAAAGAAAGCAAAGGGTGATTAGTGCCGCCCACAGCCGGGGGAGGAGGGGAGGGAGGGGCAGGGTGTGCAGGAGGGGTTGGGCAGTTTGGGGGCTGTCCTCCGAAGCTTGGAGGTGGCAACCTCATAGGCAGCCCACTGGCCTGAACACCCAGTGCCCCCACCAGAGGACACACTGGGGCCACAGGGCAACCAGGAATACCTGTGCCTCCTGATCAAGCCAGCCCACTCCCAGGAATTTAACTTAAGGAAATAAGAATGTACAAAAGACTTTACTACTCATATAAAAGTGTTGCTGATTCTAAATAAAATGGAAAACGATCTCAATGTTACCAGCCCACCCTAGGGAACTACAGTGTCCTCCTGGGGGCCAGTCCCCTCAAACAACCGCACTCAATGTGCACCTGTTCTGCAAGGCCAGCACTGCTGCCCTATGAGGGCCCGGCTGTGAGGGCCAGTGGCCACAGGTCATGCCAAGAGGCCAGCTATGGAGCCAGCAATACCCATTCAGATGGACGGCAGAGAAAGGTGAGAAATCAACCTCACCGGCCCTCGTTGGCAGAAAGACACCTAGTCCTAGGGCTACCATGGCTGAAGGGCAGGCTGCCTCGGCTGACCTCGGGGAGGTGCCCAGGGGGGAGTAGGCACTGCTGCCCCAGTGAGCGCCAGGGCTGCCACTGCACCAGGTCTAACCAGCTGTGAAGAAAACTCCTTTCTCTCTAAACAGACATGGGAACGCAGGTGTCTGAAATGTGCCTTCATCTCGATGTCTAGGACACGATGCCAAGAAAGTTAAGAGAGGGGTGAGATTAAGAAGATGGTCTGGGCCGGGTAGCTCTGCCCCCAGCAGGACAGGGAGTGAGGCACACTCACTTACACCTTGGCACCCCAGATGAGAATCAGTGATTTCAAAAAACTAAAAAAGTCACTGCGTGCAGGAATGACACATATAAACAACCTCAAAAAACACAGAGTTAAGGGTACAACTTGTCATTTATAAAAGAAGCAGGAAGCTTTCTGTGCTGCGACAGTCCCAGGGGTGATGGGGGAGGAGGGTGGGCCTGGCAGAGGTGCCTCGATCCATTCTGAGAACAGCAAGTCATCGAAACACCAGGATGCCCAGCAAAGCAAGGCTCAGAATAGCTCTAAAAGCACAGCCTCACAAATGCCTGCCCGCACTGGCTGCCTGAGTGCTCTGCAGCCCCGGAGACGTGCGTGAAGGGTACATAGTTAGGCTGCAAGGTTGAGTGGAAAGGCAGGAAAACGGAAACAAAGTATTCTCTTTTAAAAATATATTTTTTATTGATTTTTTTTTTTTTTTTTTTTTTAGAGAAAGGAAGGAAGAGGGAGAGAGAAAGAGAATCATCAGCTACCTCCCTACACTCCCCCTACTGGGGATCAAACCCACAACCCAGGCATGTGCCCTGACTGGGAATCAAACTAGTGACATCTTGGTCCATGGGTCGATGCTCACTGAGCCACACTGGGCAGGCCAAAGGATTCTTAAGCACCCAATAAAACCATATAATGGAGGGAAGTGCACCAGAGTGTTAACAAAAATTACTTTCTTAGTATGGAAATACTGGGTGCTTCCTGGTTTCTTTTTCCTAACATTCTATACTAGAGGTCTAGAAACTTCGTGCACTGGTGAGGGCGGGGACCCCTCAGCCCGGCCTGTGCCCTCTCGCAGTCCAGGACCTCTTGCTCCTTACCTCCCGCCCGCAGTGGAGGTGGGAGAGGCTCTGAGCCTGACTTCTGGCTGAGCGGCGCTCCCCCTGTGCGCGTCAAAGCGACCGTCTTTATGCTGTTTGGTCAATTTGCATACTAGGGTTTTATTATATAGGATTTTCTGGAACTGAAGAGGAAGCAATAGCTGATATTGAATACAAATAAAAGACTATAAAAACCAATATATTAAAAAGGAGACCTGCCCCCTGAAGCCAGAGAGAGTGAACCTGTGGGTGGAATTAAAGGGTTAGGGCCTCAGGCAAACACCCAGGGGAGGCTGGCCCATGGCCTGCGGGCACCCTCACTGGTGTCTCAGGCTGCAGCCTCGCTGTCGCAGGGCAGCCTAGCCTTCTGGATGATGACCCAGAACCAGGCCTCCCGAAGCCCCCCAGGAGTCAAAGGCCAGGCAACAGTTAAGGGAAAGGGAGCCTGACAAACAGCTGCAGAGGAATGACACCCTCGAGGCGCTGCCCTGGGTGTCCGATGGCTCAGGTGCTTCTCAGTGAGGCTGCTTTTTGCAGTTGCCCTGCCAGCCCCAACCTGGGTGGCCTCTCGGAGCATCTGTGACAACACCTGGCCAGGTCAACGCCAGATGACCCACCGAGTAACGCACCACAGGCCCACAGTGGGGTTGGGAGACGGGCGTGGGACATGGTGCTCGGTGGACAGCCTCAGACAAAACAGAGAGGCGAGACATCTCGCTGAGGGGAGCCCACCCCATCGAGGCCAGAAGGGAGGACCCGTTCCTTCCCAGGCTGGCAGCCCCATCTGGACCCACCACTACTGCACAGCTGACGCCGGCGCAGACAGACCGTGAGGTGGGGAGGGGACAGTGGAGCTACACGTCCACGTGACAGGCAGGGAAGGACACTCAGGGGTGGAAACAGAGGAGACTTGACGGTCCCTGAAGCGATGGCTGGTGTGACAGCCAGAGGAGAAGCAGAACGATTTGTAATGACAAACCCTGCATGGGTGACAGTGAGTCCTGGAGGAGCTAGCAAGGCCCCAGTGCTCCCAGGCCACACGAGGGTGACGGAGCAGGTGCACCAGTGGCTGCCATGTGGAGGTGGGGCAGCCGGCGCTGCAGTCGTTCCTCTGCTGCACACACCGAAACCTTCCTTCCCTCACTGATACACGGGGTCACTGCTGCCCTGAGTTCTGACTGAGGAGGAGGCTGGGGAGCCATGCCACCTTGGGAGACCAGGCCTAGCTGGGCAGACCTTGATGCCAGGAAAGCAGGCGCAGCACTCACCAAGGCTGGGACTGGAAACCACCAAAGGAAACACAGTTGGGAAATAACAAATTCTAATCATTCAACTGCAGGTGCAAACAGACGGGAGCCACATGCAGAGTCTCTAATGAGTTCTTACCAAGAAAGAAGTCACATCTACTGTATCAACCTGTACGGATAGAATTAAAAATCTCAAATACAGAATTAGTTACTTAAAAAAATCTAGAGGCAACAAAAGGTTAAGACTCTTTCAACTAGATTCAGGAAAAAATGAAAGAAGGGAGTGGCCCAGGAGTTGGGAAAAGTCATTTTTTAAAATACATATTTTATTGATTTTTTACAGAGAGGAAGGGAGAGGGATAGAGAGTTAGAAACATCGATGAGAGAGAAACGTCGATCAGCTGCCTCCTGCACACTCCCCACTGGGGATGTGTCCGCAACCAAGGTACATGCCCTTGACCGGAATCGAACCTGGGACCTTTCAGTCCGCAGGCCGACGCTCTATCCACTGAGCCAAACCGGTTAGGGCAGGAAAAGTCATTTTTTAAAAAACAATAGAACAGAACAATTCTTATTTGCTTCCAACACATACATGAAGAAGTATGACCTACAAACTAGAAATCCTAAAATGCAAGAGAGGAAGGGCGCAGTCAGACGGCCCGACTGCAGGAACGTCACATCTTCAGGACCCAGAGGACCGCCAGAGGGCTTCACCACCACCGCCGCCCCCTCCCCCCGCGCCCTCTTAACCTTAGGAAGGCTGCAAAACCGGAAAGATCAGACATGAGCAGCTTCCTACATGCTTCTGATAAATGACCTTTGTTGGCAGGTCTTTCATTTTGCTTGTCACAACAGCCTGGTGTGATGAAGGGAGTGAGCCACTGTCTGCCCTACACCCCACAGGTGAGGGCAGCCGGAGGCAGCTCAAGGCCTGGGGGCAGCTCTCTGCCTGGCCTGCCCCGTCTGACTCCCACCACCATTGGAGACACTCAGAGATCAAATTATAAACCGGACTTACAGTGGCCGTCACAGGACAGGACACGGAGCCAAACCAACAAACCAAGGTGAAGAAGGGTGATGCAGGCATGAAAGCCACAGACAGACCCCGGCAGCCACGAGGGCGGCCTGGGCTTCGCTAGCCGTCGCTCAGGGTGAGCAGAAGTGCGGCATGGTCACCAGGACAAGTGACAGCACCCTCTCTTGCCCACAGGGAAATGCCCTTGCCCAAGACCTTGCATGAGGTCAGTGCATGGGCCTCCAGGCACCCACTGGGACACAGTGCCAAGCTGTGGGCCAAGGGCCAAGGGCCAGGGCCTGGGAAAGGGTTAAACTGCACAGCTGGACCCAAGGGTGCTGAGCACCAGGTTGAGGGTGACAGACACAGGATGCCTGAAGGGGCCACGAGGAAGCTGACAGCAATCTGCCAGGGAACTGGTCTGCCATTAGGGTCTCACACTCTCCTTTTTTCACGCTGGGCCCTGAGACCACCCCCATGCCACGGTCCTCCTCTGGCCTGCACTTAGCTCTTCTGTCTCCAGGCCCCATTTTACAAGCCCCATGCTCCTCACAGCTCCTGACCCCTGGAAGACTGTCTGTCTTTCATCTCATGTTCCTTCAGTGCAGATGCCAGGCCGCAGGACTGGCTGCCTGAAGGCACGCAGTGTTCTAAGCTGGTGAGTAGAGAACAGATTGCTCACTTTATAGGGACCTTTCAATCAGAAAGTAAATGATGCCCTCTCCAAGAAAGTAACTATCTCCTGATCTAGAAGAAAGTGGGGCCTGGCCGGTGTGGCTCAGTGGTTGAGTGTCGACCTATGGACTAGAGGTCGCGATTCGATTTCCAGTCGGGGAACATGCCCAGGTTGCGGGCTCGATCCCCAGTGTGGGGCGGGCAGGAGGCAGCTGATCATTGATTCTCCCTCATCATTGATATTTCTATTTCTCCCTCTCCCTTCCTCTCTGAAAGCAATAAAAATACATTAAAAACAAAAAGTGGGGAAGGCAGCTCTCTGCCTTGGAATGAATGAGGGCGTCTGGGGAGTCCACCGGCAGGTGCGGGAATCCTGTGCTCAGCCGTCCATCTTCTCTCCCACTTGCACACACCCTCTCCCTGGGCACAGGACAAACCTGAAAGGCTGCCTCCCAGGCTCTCTCCTCCCTGGTCCTCAGCCCAGGCAAAGTACAAAGGCTTCTTCACATCCAAGGGGCACAGTCCTCCCTTCACTCAGTGCCTTCACTTGGTAGGGACACTTTCTTACAAGACTACTTACAAGGATCATCTTCAGGTTCAAATGATGAGCCACAACAGCCAGGCATGAGCACAGCAGAACAAATTTAGATTTAAAATACAGAATGAAAACCATGGGTCCAGGGCAGCCTGGTGACTGAGCTTAAAAAGAAAAAAGAAAGAAAAAACCCACCACCCCAACAACAGGCATGCAACAAGGGGGGGGCGGGCAACCACCCTGGAGGTGGATAAGCCCTTGTCAGGGGTGGCGAAGGCGTGTGAGTGCCTGATGCCTCTGACCTTCCACCTTGGAAGGCAGTTGGTGTAAACTAGTCCCTAAATGTTGCGTAGCATTGACCAGTGACCCCTCTTAGCCCAGTGCGTTGTTTCTGGAAGGTGGTTAATTTTGTGGGCATGGTTGGTAGTATTCTGAGTCTGGAACTTGCTTCTTTGTCCAACAGTGTTTTTGAAACTCAGTACATCAGCCCCCACTAAAAAAGCTTAGCTTTACTCCAGATGAAGATACACTATCCAGTCTCACTAAGGAGCTGGAAGAAGAGTATTGGTTTTGCGAGAGGCTTGCGCATCACCACAGTAACCCAACAACAAAAGGGACTCATGCTGGAATACCCCATGCTTTGCCTGACCTCGAAACACAACGGGGCCCAGCTGCCTGGGCAGCTTCAGGTGGAGCAGCTTCAGGTGGAGCCGTGTCCATTATTAATTCATCTAAAGATCTTGAGCAAAGCGTACAGTCTCAGTTCTTACGTTTTCAGACTGTGGCGGTGCATAGGGGTCGCCGGGGTGACTGCAACTGACCCTACAGCTGACCCAGCGCACCCAGCACTGGAATGGCAGGGCCAGGCGCCGTCCCGTAGAGCGCTGGACTGGGCCAGGTATCTTAGCCTCACTTGCCAGCTCCTGCTCCCTCATCTTTCAGCAATTACACAAAGGGGGTTCTGGGGCTAGTTCACTCTGCAAATGCAGAAAAGCGGGCTGGGCCAGGCCGCGGGAGAACTGCGATCTGCTCCTGGCCCCTCCCCCAGCCACGCATTCCTGCCGCTGCTGTCAGCCGGCAGCAGGTCGGGGACCCGGGCCTTCGCACAAGAGCAGCTTCTCTTCCCGGGGTCACCTCCCCGGGAGTTCTTACCGCGCTTTCCGAAACTCTCACCCTCACTCAGAAAGGGAGGAGTAAGGACGGGAGGTTTAAAAAGGGGAAACTCTCAGTTCTAAAAGATTCTGCAAAAAGCGTATGGGCAATGCTCCACGATTAGCAGCCGCAGCAGAGCAGCAACTCTGGCGTCCGGAGCCTGCGCCCGGGCGGGAGGTCCACAGCCCCCGGGCTTCTTCCCCACCCGCGCCGCGCACGCTCTGCCCACAGCGGCCAGGAGTCGGGGGGCCGGGAGGCCGGGGAAACTGACCAGGGATGGTGACACTGAGTGGAGGGAGCTCACCCCTGGAGGGCGGATGACACTGCGGGGACGCGGAAGCGACCCAACAGGGTGCCGGGGGGACGCGGAGCTGACCCGAGGGAAGGGAGGTGGCCTGGCGGGGGAGACCCTGGGGGCCGCTGCACCGACCTGGGGGAGGGGGTGACGAAGTGGGGACGCAAACCGACGCGAGGGGGAAGGTGTGACTCTGGGGGGGCACGGACAGGGGTCTGGGACGAGCGGAACCGACCCGCACCGCGGGGTGCTGGGGGGACGCGGAAACGGTCGGGCAGGGTGAGGGTCCCGGACGCGCCGACGTCTGTCGCTCACCTGCGCGTGGGCCACAACTAGGCTCTTGTTGCCCTCTCCGTGGTACCCCCATTCATTCTCGTCCATCTTCCCCTGGTCCATCCCCCAGAGCGGCCCTGGAGCCTTGCAGGGCCGCGAGCTGGGGGTCGACAGTCCGCCTGGGCACCAGCCGCGCCGTCGGAAGAGGAGAAAGAGGAGGAAGAGGAGGAAGAGGAGGAGGAGGAGGAGGAGCGCCTGTCAGCCGCCGCCTGTGCCGGACCGGCCTACCCGACTCGCAGGCTCGGGCCGCCGGAAGCCACGCCCCCGGCTGCCATGGCGGAGCCGGGCAACTCCGGGTTCGCGCTTGCTTCTCCTCCATTGGCCACTGCGGTGAATGGGCCAGCGACCATCTTAGGTACTGGCACAGTGACTCACCTCGGAACCGCCCCCTGGAAAAACCGGAAGTGACGTTTCCGTCTGGGCGCCGGAAGCGAGGCCAGCGTGCGGAGCCTTCGGCGGCGCCTCTGACGGCCTGGCCCGGGACGGGGGGCCGGAAGCAAGGGCTGCAGCGCGTCGGGGGCGGGGCCCGGGACTTGGGGGGGCGGGGCCCGGGACGGGGGGCCGGAAGCAAGGGCTGCAGCGCGTCGGGGGCGGGGCCCGGGACTTGGGGGGGCGGGGCCCGGGACGGGGGGCCGGAAGCAAGGGCTGCAGCGCGTCGGGGGCGGGGCCCGGGACTTGGGGGAGGCGGGCCCGGGACGGGGGGCCGGAAGCAAGGGCTGCATCGCGTCGGGGGCGGGGCCCGGGACTTGGGGGGGCGGGGCCCGGGACTTGGGGGAGGCGGGCCCGGGACGGGGGGCCGGAAGCAGGGACTGCAGCTCGCCAAGGGCCGGAGAGCCGGTCGGAGGTGGTGGGAAGGCCTGTGTCTGGATTCGCGGTGGAACCTGTAGCCGCCCTGTAGACGGTTACAGTACCGTCTCGGTTCTCCATTGATGCTTATTTGTTGCCAGTCCCCTCCGTCTGGAGTCCTGTGGCTCCATAGTGGCTGGAAGTCTGTGTTCTGTCTGCTTTTGTCTCTGAACGCCCCGCAGATAATTGTGTGATCTGTTCCCTGAATGTCGCACGGCATTGACCAGTGACCCCTCCTAGCCCAGTGCTTTCTGTTTCTGGAAGGTGGTTAATTTTGTGGCCATGGTTGGGAGTATTCCTCTATTACCTTCTGATGTCCGTGGGATCTGTGGTGATATCCCCTTTTATTTCTTATTTTAACAACGTTCTTTTTTTCTTAGCCTGATTAGAAGCTTATACATTTTATTGATCTTTTCAAAGAACCAGCTTTTAGTTTTGTTGATTTTTCTCTATTGATTTTTTATTAAAATGTCATTGATTCTGCTCTAATTTTTTTTTATTGTCCTTCTCTGCTTACTTTGGATTTAATGTGCTCTTCTTTTTCTGGTTTCCTAAAGGGGAACCTTGTATTATTGGTTTAGATCGTCTTTTCTAATATGCATTCAATGCTATAAATTTCCCTAAAATCACTGCTTTAATGCATAACACTAATTTTGGTTTTATTTTTATTTACTTCAAATTATTTTTTAAATTTCTGTTGAGATTTTTTTCTTTGACCCATGTGTTATTTAGAAGTGTATTACTTAATCCACAAGTATTTTGGGATTTTGTCTGTTACTGATTTCTAGTTAAATTCCACTGTGGTCTGAGAGCAGACATTGTATGATTTCTATTCTTTTACATGTGTTAGCGTTTACTTTAGGGCCCAAAATGTGGTCCATCTTGGGAAATGTTCCACGTGAGCTTGAGAACTGTATTCTGCATCGTCTGCAATTGTCCGTTGTGTGCAATTGATCGATGGTGCTGTTCAAATATGTCCTTGCTTATTTTTGCCTTTTGGATCTGTTTCTGATAGAGGGGTGTTCAGCCAAAATAGTGGAGTCCTCTATTTCTCTTTGCAGTTCTATCAGCTTTTGCCTCAGTGTGCTACTTTGCTATTAGTGCAGCCACATTAAGGAGTGTTATGTCTTTTTGGAGAATCAACCCCTCTATCATTATGTAATAACCCTCTTTATCCTGATAACTTTCTTGCTCTGTTCCTCCTGAAATATAGCTACACCTACTTTTGATTGGTGTTAGCATGGTATATCTTTACTTTTAAGTTATATGTCTTTTATTTAAAATGGTGGGTTTTTTTGTGACAGCATATATTTGGATCTTGCTTATTGGTCCACTCTGACAGTATGTCTTCTAATTGATGTATTTAAACCACTGATGTTTAGTGCCGGACCGGTTTGGCTCAGTGGATAGAGCGTCTGCCTGCGGACTGAAGGGTCCCGGGTTTTATTCCGGTTGAGGGGATGTACTTTGGTTGCGGGCACATCCCCAGTAGGGGGCGTGCAGGAGGCAGCTGATCAATCTCTCTCATCGATGTTTCTAACTCTATCCTTCTCCCTTCTTCTCTATAAAAAAAATCAATAAAATATTAAAAAAATATACCTTTAAACCATTGATGCTTAGTGATTACTGCCCTGTTCTTTGTTCCTAATTTTATCTTCTGCCTTTCTTCAAATATCAGTTATACGTCTTTCTCTGTTTTTAGTGGTTGCCCTAGAGTTTGTAGAATACATTCACAACTAACCAAGTCCACTTTCAAATAACACTATCCCACTTCACAGGTAATGCAGTGCCCTATTTCTTAACTTTCCCCTCCTATTCCTTGTATCATTGTCGTCATTCATTTCACTTACATAATCTGGAATTATTAAATGCATTATAGGTATTATTTTGAAGAAATTTATCTATTAAATTAAGAAACAATAAGTTTTTTCTTTACCTTTATTCCTTCTCTAATGTTCTTCCTTCCTTTGTATTGATCTGAGTTTCTGACCTTTCCTTCTCTCTGAAAAACTATTTTGACATTTATTGCAAGGAAGGTCAACTGGCAACAGATTCCCTCCATTTTTGTCTGTGTGAGCAAGTCTATTCTTTACCTTTCAAGAACTTCACAGGCTACAGAATTCTAGGGTTTTGCTTGCTTTTGTCTCTCAGCAGTTTAAATATTTCACTCCACTTTCTTCTTGCTTGCATGGCTTTGAGGAGAAGTCAGATGTCATTCTTATCTTTGCTTTGCTATAAGCAAGCCTTTGTACCCACTCTGGCTTTAAGATTCATTGTCTGCAGTTTGAATATCATATGCCAAGGTGTAGTTTTATTTTGGTGTTTCTCCTGCTTGTTCTCAGAGCTTCTTAGATCTGACAATTTTGGTAAATTCTCAGTCACTGTTGTTTCAGATATTCTTCTCTTCCTTCACCTCCTGGTATTTCCCATTGTCTGTTACACCTTTTGTAGTTGTCCCACAGTTCTTGGATAGTCTTTTCCATTTTTCAGTCTTTTTTATTTTCAGTTTTGGAAGTTTCTATTGACATACCCTAAACCTTAGTGACTTCCCTCAGCTGTGTCCAGTCTATTCATGAGCCAACCAATGGCTTTATTTCTTAGTTTAATTTCGTTTTTGATTTTCTTAGATTCCATCTTTCTGCTTATATTATGCATGTGTTCTTACACGTTGTCTATCTTGTCCATTACTGCCTTCAGTATGTTAATCCGTTATTTTATACTAGAGGCCCAGTGCACGAATTCATGCACAGGTGGGGTCCCGCAGGCTGGCTGGTGATTGGGGCCAATTGGGGCTGGCTGGCCAGGGGGAGGGATTGGCTGGGGAGAGGGACGGCGGGAAGTTTGCTGGCCACAGGAGATTGGCTGTAGGAGCACACTGACCACCAGGGGGCAGCTCCTGCATTGAACATCTGCCCCCTGGTGGTCAGTGCGTGTCATAGCGACCCGTTGTTCAGTGGACTGGTCACAACGGTCGCTTAGGCTTTTATATATATAGATTTCTGGTCTGGTATGCCCAACATTCTCGCCATATTTCGCCAAGGCTGGTTCTAATGCTTGTCTCCCTTTGTTTTTTTTCTTTCATTTTATTATGCCAAATTTTTGTTGAAAGCCAGACATGATGTACTGGGGAAAGGGAACTTCATTAATATAATGGTAGTGTGGGGGAGGGGAGAGGAAGTGCTCTCTGGGTGATTGATCTGTTATTAGTGCCCCTTACGTCACAGTTTTTCTTCTTTTCATCTGTTAGGTGGTGAAGTATGGCCAGAGGGGACTTGGAGTGAGGTATTTTCCTGCCCCCAGATTAGTCTGGGAAAGCAGTTTGTCCTGAGGGTGGACCTGGTTAAGAACACAAGGCTGTATGGATTTTCCAAATGGCTACTTTCCTTCTGTTGCTGGAAGATTTCCCTCCAGTCTTCGCTGTGGGACCTGGTAGGGCTCCTGGGGGAAAACGCAGGTGTGAAGTGTGAGGGTCTCTCCCTGAAGGGGGCTCCAGGAGCTTTTCCCTTTCACTTGTGTGCACTGAGCCTGCAGACATTTGTCAACTACAGGTCAGGCTGTCCTCCCCAGGCACTGGTTACACCTACTCCGGTAAGTTGTATTCTATGTACCTGTCTCGACCATGGTGGGGGGGACGGATGGGCAGTGGTGTACCCTGTGTCCTCACTTCTATGATGGATCTAGGAAGAGGTGTTGGTTTTTCAGTTCATTCAGTTCTTTACTTATTGTTATGACAAAGTCATGAGTGCTAAGCTCCTTACAGGTTGGACCGGAAACCAGAAGTCCTATTGGAAGATTTTTGATTTACTTTCTTGTTACAGATCTATTAAGACTATTTCCTTTGGAGTAACTTTTGGTAGTTGGTGTGATTCTAGTGATTTGCCACTTTATCTAATTTGCTGGCATCGTTATAATATTGTGTTACTAGGGGCCCAGTGCATGAAATTCATGCACTGGGGGGGGGGGATCTTTCAGCCCAGCCTGCCCCCTCTCACATCCTGGGAGCCCTCAGGGGATGTCCTAGTGACGGCTTAGGCCTACTCTCTGTTCCCCTTGGGGAGCGGGCCTAAGCCACAGTCTGGCCTCCCTTTGTGGGAGGTGACCGGGCTGATCAGGGGAAGGCACCAGCCCCATCACCCCGCTGCTGCAGCCACTGCCAATCACCGCAGCCACCAAGGTGTTTTCATCAACACGGACTCCAGTCCCTTTACCATGAAAAAATGACAACTTTCTTTAGGCATTTTCAACATGTGTCTTTCATATAATAATAATTTATTATTATTTTTTATCCTCACCTGAGGATATGTTTCCATTGATTTTTAGAGAATGTGGAAGAGAAAGGGAAAGACAGAGAAATATCAAAGTGAGAGGAACACTTTGATTGGTTGCCTCGTGCATGAGCCCTGACCTGGGCCCCAGCCAGGGAGGAGCCTGCAACCTAGGTACATGCCCTTGGTCCGAATTGAACTCAGACCCTGCCATCAGCAGGCCAAGGCATTATCCACTGAGCCAAACTGGCTAGGGCAGGATAAGCCCTCCAGCAGTGGACCTTCGTTTTTTTCTCCATGAGTGTGCTGAAAAACCCTAGATCACCTTTTTGGATTCTTTTTACCCAAGTTACTAAGAATATTACCAGTGGCATACAGGGAGCTTAACCAATGAGCGGTCAGAAAAGGTGTTTCCTCTGTAGTTCACACCAATCGCCAGCTTGGCCCCCCCTCCATTCCCCCCCTCGCCCCAGGCCTGACCCCTTGGCCAGAGTCGTTGACCCCCATTGCCAGATCGGCCCCTTGCCCAGGCCTCACACCTCCACCAGAGGCATCAGGCCTGGGCGGGGGACCCCCAACTCCCTCTGATCGCCGGCTTGGCCCCCCACCCAGGCCTGATGCCTCGGCCAGAGGCGTCGACCCCCATCACCTTCCAATCGCAGGATCAGCCCCTTGCCCAGAGGCGTCCCCTCCACCAGAGGCGTCAGGCCTGAGCAGGGGACCCCCACCTCCCCCCATCACCGGCTTCTGGGCGACTTTTGGGCTGGCGGCTCACGCTGGCGGCTGTGCTGTCCCGCCCTGCCTGCAGTATGCAAATTAGTTATCTTTGTTGGTGGTTAATTTGCATATTGTGCCGATTAGCCAATTGGAGGTGTAGCGAAGGTACGGTCAATTACCATGTTTGTCTATTATTACATAGGATAATCTTTTTATGTCAAGTTATTAGTGGTGTCCCAGTCATCTGTTATTTTTTTAAAATATATTTTTATTGATTTCAGAGAGGAAGGGAAAGGGATAGAAACATCAAAGATGAGAATCATTGATCAGCAGCCTCCTGCCCGCCCCCCACTGGGGGTTGAGCCCGCAACCCGGGCATGTGCCCTTGACCAGAATTGAACCTGGGACCTTTCAGTCCCCAGGCTGACGCTCTATCCACTGAGCCAAACCGGCCAGGGCGAGTCATCTGTTTTTGTCTAGCTAAAGGTTGGTCACTTTCCTAGGAAACTACTTTTAGTTATGTTGATTTTCTCTATTATTGAGTTTTCTATTTCATTTACCTCTGCTCTAGTATTTACTATTTTCTTCTTGGCTTGTGTTTAGGTTATCCAATTTTTTGGTATGTGATTATTCACAGTATTCTTTTGTAATCCTCCATTTTTTCCAAATTCAGTAATAATTTCTCCATTTTCATTTCTGATTTTTGTAGGGGGGTGTGTGTGTGGGGGAAGGACTTGGCATTTTTGCTCATCTTTTCAAAGAAATAACTTTCGGTTTTCTTGATTTTTATTTCTCTCCCCCCTCCCATTTCCTATTTCATTTTCTTCATGCTAATCTTTGAGAGCTACTTGTCCTTCCTCTTGCTATCTTCTTTGGTCCATTTTTAAGTAGTGTACTGTTATATATATATGTGTGTATATATATATATACATATACATATATATATGTATTTTCATGAATTTCCTACATTTCATTATTCCTAATTTTATTCCATTGTCATTGGACCATAATGTTTAACTTCAACTTTCTTTAAGTCCTTGAAATTTGTCTCGTGGTTTAACATATAGTCTACCTTGGAAAATGTTCTGTAAGAATATGTATTCTATTGTCAATTGGAGTGTTCTATAAATATATTAGTCTTGGCTTACAGTTCTGTTCAAGTAATCTTGGCTTATAGTTCTGTTGAAGTATTCTATTTCTTGATATTTTGTCTTGTTCTGTAATTAAAAGTGGGGTATTAAAGACTATTACTGAACTATTTTTTTCAATTTTGGCAGTTTTGCTTTTTGTATTTTTGGGCTCTGTTGTTTGGTACATACATGTTTGTAATTATCAAAGCTCCTTGGCGAATTTACTGTTTTATCATTATACAATGTCCTTCTTTGTCTCTCTTAACAACTTTGTCTTAATGTCTATTAATATAGCCATTCCTGTTGTTTTGGCTACTGTTTGCAGGGAATAAATCTTTCCATTCTTTTGCATCCAACTGATTTATATTAATACTAGAGGCCAGATGCATGAATTCTTGTACGAGTGGGGTCCCTCGGCCTGGCCGGCAGGATCAGGCCAAAACTGGTTCTCTGACATCTCCTGAGGGGTCCCAGATTGTGTGAGGGCGCAGGCCAGGCCGAGGGACCCCACCGATTGGCAGGACCCCAGCAGCAAGCTAACCTATTGGTTGGAGCGTCTGCCCCCTGGTAGTCAGTACACGTCATAGTGAGCGGTTGAGTGGCCTTGGCATATCATTAGCATATTATGCTTTGATTGGTTGAATGGCCTCCTGGCTGACCGGACACTTGGCATATTAGGCTTTTATTATATAGGACTAGAGGCCCGATGCACGAAATTCGTGCAAGGGGCTCAGCCCTCGCAGCCCTGGCCTCATCCAGAAGGTCATTACACTGTTCAGTCGATTTGCATATTATGCTTTTATTATTATAGATATCATTGAATCTATGAATCACCTCTAAATGCATAGTTCAATCATGGGGAAAGCAGTGAACAAGTTTTGGTAAGTAAATCTATCAAAGCTCTAGGTCTCTATTTTATGTTTCTATTTACATAAAGTACAGAAATAGGCCCAGGTGACCTATGTTGACAGACTCAGGGAGGAAGAGTGGGTGCAGAGTATGAAGACTTGCGGGGAGGGGGCTGCCCTCATTTGCTTCTCATTTGGATGGTGGCTGCGGTGTATTCAGTTTGCACTCTTATGTATGTGCTATACTTTACAAACACTTTAAGGCAAAGAGCACAAATCCTATCCTTTACTTTAGAGTGAGGTGAACAAAAAGGAGTCTGGTGTATGTGCTAAGTTTGTACTGTTCTCACTTCCTAGGAGGTCCACGTCAGGGTGTGTTCACAATATCCGCGCAAGGAGATCTTCCCTGTGTGTGAGCTACTGTGGAGATGCCACTTCCCCATTAGGGAGGCGCTCCACCAGAGGGGGCAGGGCTTCACCCCAGGGACCTGGTCTTACAGGCTCATGGATGAACCAGGTGAACTCCCAAGAGCCAATGTGCGTGCCCACAAGAAATCTGACCAAAATGACAATACACGGACCGTATAGCTCAACTGTGTTTGGACACAGCTGAATGTTGAGCACAGAAGCAAACCTGATGGCAGCCCATCCCTAACAAAACCCACGCCAGGTGGCAGAACGTTGGCATGCCCGTTCTCCCAGCACTCCACCAGGCCAGCAGACAGGCCTTCCTAGGAACTCTGTGACTGTTGGTCACACAGCGGTTGCTTGGTGCACATCTGGCCTGTACATTAGGATGTGCAAGTTCCTAAATGCAAACTACGCTCTGGTAAAAAGCTGAGTTAAAATGACATTCCCCAATGGACAAAGGCCCAGCTGCATGGCCTGGCATCCTGGATCTTGGTAATGATGATGATGGCAGCAAGAACCATATTAGCAACACCCATCCATTGAGCATCTGCTGCATGCCTAGGGCTTGATGAAACCTCACCACCTCTGAGCAAAGAACTACAGTCCCAACCCCAGAGGAGAAACTGAGGCTCCCAGAGGTTGTCTGCCAGAATAAGTCAGCTACCAAAAGTGGTAATGCAACCGAAGGTCTGGCTCCAGACTGGGACCTGCTGTTGGGAGGTGGGGATGGCAGTGCCCCAGGGAGAGGGAGGAGGTGGTGGGAATGGAGACTCACCCCATGGGAGGGAAGGCGGAGCAGGCCTTGCAGCACCAGATGCCCCTCCAGCCCTGAAATGCGCAAGGACCAGGGCACACCGGGGGCAGGGAAGGTCTTGGCATCTGTGCTTGTGCAAATCACTCCAACACCTGGAGAGGGGCTGCCCTGCCTGGCCCACAGCCGAGGGCTCCTCCTCAGGGGCCTCTTCCAGGGGCCAGTTGGGGAACACCGGCCAGCAGAGGAGGGAAATCCCAGAGTTAGAAAAACAAGTCTCTTTTGAAAGAAAGTTTCAAATTGAAGATAGTTTTAAGCTACTGCTACTAAAGAAGGATGGGAATCCTCAGAGGAAGGGCCCTAGTGACCAGGAGGCCAGGGGAGATCCCAGGTGGAGGGAAGGGTCCTGGACAGAGTTGCCCAGGCCTGACTGAGGCTGTCAGCAGTGGGTGGCAGAGTATCCCAGGGACTTCCTGCTCCCTCTGCCAGGACGTGCCCCCCACCCTCATAGCAGTCCGAGACGGAGTCCGCATGCCTTATACACATTTCTGCAGATGAATATGGTTTTGTGACAAGCCTTGTCTCAGCACCTAGTCATTCTGGGATTCAGTGAGCAAGAGTGCACAGCCAAGGGTCCTGTGTTATCAGATCACTCTGCTTTCTGGTCAGGACAGGGTGAAGGCCATGTGCTCTCCTACCACAGTTCGGGATGCTCACACGGTCACCCATCATGGGACGCATCCCACGCCCCCAATTTACTGAAGGTTGCTCCCAGCTCCCACCACCAGGGCTTCCGATAGGCTGGTTTCGTTGTTTCAGGTGCTGGAATGACAGTGCACTGCCGGGCCAGTCATCTAGGGTGGGGGTCAAAGCAGCACAGAGACGCCTTGGCTTTGTCTTTGTATTATTCTTTATTTATTGGTCCTACCAACATGACCCTCCACCCAGGCCCACTGTTCCTATGTGCACTGGCTTTGAGGGCTTTCACACCATGTCTGTGTCCCACGTCACGACTGACTTATCCTTCCCATTCCTTTTCCATTCTCTGCCGCATTTTCTGAGAATCCGAAGCCATTGTTGTTTGTGTGGGTCTGTGTAAAGGTTCCTTGGCAGGAGGACATGCATACGATCTTAATAAAGACAACACCACTCTGACACTAGGCAATGCATAGGAAAAAATACAGTACTCAGACACTGCAAATAAATACCCCATATAGATGAAGTTATCATAAATGTAACATTTCTTATGAATCAACACTGTAACAGAAGGTACAAAGGGGGTCCCTACAACTAGGAATAAGAAATGCTCATTCCAGGAAACAGAACTCTTCCTATTCTTACTACTTATTAGAATTTGTCCTGTATTTTGGAGGAGAAAGGAAGTTTGTTCTTCCTCTTTGAGTACCAGTATGACCATACAACCTCGCTCAGCAAACTGGGCAGATTAGTTTGCTAAGAAGCTTTATTTAGCAAGTTCTGTTACCTGAAATTAACAGTGATTAGGTACACCAAGCAAGAGAATATATGACATCTTCTCACGTTTGCGAAGAATACTATGGCTAGTCCCTCTCCCCCCTGCACGAGACCGACAGCACCTGCTTCCTTGCTGCCCGTGGCTCTTCACAAACACGGCATGGTCCTCACACCGCCTGCTTAGCGTGTCCCATAAAATTTGTTTGGTTCCCAAAGCACTCAAGGCTTGTGTTCACTTTCATTGCTCAGCCCCTAAGTTTGCAAGGACCTGCACAGTAAAGAATCACTGACTAACAGAATTTTGTACAATTGCTGTTTTCTTTCCCTCAACGAAGATGCCCAGGTTCAGATGTGAAGGTATACCCCCTTTCACACCTATTGGTCCACACTGGCCTTCAACATTCCCAACTAGCTCTTCACTGTCCGTTTTAGAGAATAAACTAGGCGGGACACCTCCCTTAACTGATGAAGGCACTACCGGCAATTATCATTAAGAAAAAGGTGTTGAAATAGAACACCCTAAAATTTGACGACTGTAGAATTTTCTAAGTGTACCACAATTTGGCACAAAACCAGAGTAACAAAACAATTCCAATTTGGAATTTCACTGGTACAGTTGTATAAAATTCTGTTAATCAGTCATGCTTCACGACATCCTAAAACCCAGAAATCTCTGGAATTTGTAGGTAATACTACTCATTCAATAATTTATCTTTTTTTGTTTTTCAAGTGCCTATAACTGTTTAACCAGAGCAAAGGTCAAGTTTTCTTCTTGTTACATTGAACTATTCCTAAGAATAATAATAATACAATATGAAAAACCCCAGAATCAGAACACCCTGGATTTCTTGACGAACATGGCATTTGAAACCTGTTATTTCAAACATGGGCCACATAACCTAACAGGCTGCTGGCCCGCAGCGTGGTGCTCAGCCGAGCTCCCTGCAGGTGGAAGCCTTTGAGCTGCCTGGAGCTGCACACTAGGACACCTCCGTGCCACACGCTGACGTCCAACAGCACATCGGGCGCCGAGACGGCACCACAGGACAAGGCGACCACAGCATGAGACCATCTCTATGCAAGGGACTAAGGAAGCAAATGTAATATCAAAATATCAAAAGTGCACAGGTTGATCAAATGAGAAGGAGCTTCTGTAACAGGGAGCCCCAGTGTGAGTGTTTCTAGCGGGTTCCTAAGGGAGCCTGGTGGCTGCCGTCCCAGCAGGTTCTTCAAGCGCTTGTGCAAGAGCCTTTCCAAGCAGCGGCTGCAGCTTTCTGAACTTTAAAGCCTTTTTCCTCTGCCATTAAACACTCAGGAATGCTACCTGCAGTGGCATATCCAAAAACGTTTCTAAGTGGACTTTTAGGCTGCCCTTCCTTCCTCTGCGTGGGCCCACGGGAGGGGAGGGAAGGGGTTGCAGAGTGACAGGGCCGGCGGCCGAGTTCTCCCGGCAGCTAATCTACAGCTGAAAACGGGAGAAAACAAGACAGCGTTAGAACCAGTCACTTGTCGGACAACGGGAGCTCTTGCCGAGCTGAGTGCGCAGGTGCGTTAGTCAGCAGCAGAGACCTGCGTGTGTTAAGGAAGCCGCCAGCTCCCAGTGCTTCGTGAAGATTCCTTACAAGTACGGAGGGAAGCTGTGTGCCAGGCTCAGCGAGGGGGCAGAAGCAGCTGTGGAGCCCTGGCCCCAGCAGTCCTGCTTGCACAAGGTGGAGGGCCTGACCCTTCTCTAGTGGGAGAGGAATCCAAAACCGACATCCCTTCAGCAAAGCCGCCCGGAACCAGGGGCAGGCACGCAGAGGGGTCAGGTGCCCAACCCGCATCTCTCCACTCCCATGGGTGGCAAAGCCCAGGTGGTCTGTGCAGCATCTGGAGTTTGGTGGGAACTGAGACACACGAGGGGACCAAGGGGAAGAGTGGAGTTGGGGCAGGCAACTGTGTGAGCGGGCCATGCCAACTCCCCCTCTGAGCCACAGAGCACCCGTCATGGGGTGAAAGGGAGGAAAAACACTGAGAAAGGTGCTGCTTCCGAATGTGGCCAAGCTCTGGTGTGGAAGCAGCTGCTTCTCCTGCCCGCTGCCACCTGGCAATGACAGTGGCCCGGGGGTTTCCAGAACACTGTTTCTTAGGGTCTAAAGCCCCCCAGGAGGAAGGCCTGGTTATGGAAAGCTGGGGACACCCTGATACAAAAGGATGGCTTCCCCCAAGGAAGGGACTCTGGTCAGGCACTTGGGAAGATTTTCTCATGGAAAAAAACCCCAGGTTTCGGGCCTGCTAATGTGTTACCTCGCAGGCCTCCAGACCAGTGTGCCAATCTCAGAAAAAGCAGCTGAGGTTCTGAGCTGATCTCGGTGTGGCCAGATGTGCCTCTGCTGCGCGTGGCCGGTGCTCGGCGCACACGCACACCTGGGCTGGAGGACTCGGGGCTCAGGGCTGCGCTTTCTCTGGGGGAGAAATTCAGTCCTTTAGTCCCGAATAGGATTTGCAGTGAGATGGTGCATAAGCTGCGAAGTAATTCTGTTCGGAGGCAGCAGCTGGAACTCTCAGAACCTCTGACATGCTCCCAGGTGCCGGGCAGCGCAGCTGCACTAGACACATGCACATTTCACCGCAGAGCCGATGGCACACGGGTCCTGGAAAGCCACCTTGTTTCAAGGACTCCTGGCTCTGCCCCCACCTTGACCCCCACCGCTTCCTGCAGGATAGCCGCTGCCATGAAGGGGGTCCCAGGGCGAGCTGCAGACTCCCAGCTGCACTGTCAGGCGGAAGGAAGCACCAACTCAGCTAAACCCTTCCCTCCACGTTAGTCCCGGGAAGACCAGCCTAGCGCGCGGTCCCGCTGCTGCTGGGTTAGTTGAGACGAAGCAGACAGGTGGCGGCGACAGGTTAACTGCGGTGGGTGGCCCGAAGGCCTAATCGCAGCAAACGTTATACTTCTCGCCGCAGAGCACCTGGGCAGTGAGCCCGGCACTCTCGGTCCTGTCGCTGGCACTGGCACAGGTGTGACTTACGCTTGGGGTGCTGGACTTGACTTTGGGGGTGGCCTTGGCACGGCCCCGCCGGGTCTGCTCGTGGTCCAGCTCCAGCAGCTCCAGCCGCTGGGTCAGCGCCAGCTTCTGCTGGATGGCCATGCGCAGCAGGGAGTTGAGCGTCTTCTTCTCATCCTCGGCGGCCGCCAGCTGCCGCTGCATCTCGTCCAGCTGTGTGATGTATTCATCACACCTGTGGGGACATCGAGGTGAGAGCGTGGCTGAAGGCCCCGGGAGGGACGTGGGCACTGCTCATCAGGCTGGGAGAAGAGGATCTGCCCTCAGGAGTTGGCTTCCCCTGGGAGGGACTCCATGAAGCTGGTCTTCACTGACAGGGCAAGGGTGCCTCTCAAGGCCTTCAGGTCCCCCGCGGGAAGGTGGGTCGAGGCTCTCCAAGTGTGGGAGTAAATCCAAGAAAGAGACTTGGCTTGTTCTGAGGTTAGCACGTGCCCAAATGGCCAACCCGAGCCTGGAGGGCGCATGTGGGTGAGTGAACAGCCCCAATGGGTCTGCCCCACCTGAACATGGAGCTGGGGGAGGTGCACACTTGGGGGACTCCCTCCTGTCTGCAAGGAGGGAGTGGGCCTGGGCAGAAGGGCCACCTCCACACTCTCCTTGCCAGAGGCCAGGGCCACCAGTGAGTCTTAGCTCTAGCCCAGAGGGGAATGGTTTGTGATTTCAGCTCTGAGAAGGCAGGTCTGTGAAGGTGAGGACGCGAGTGTCAACATGCCAGTGCTGAGTGATGGCCATCCTTCCCACACTCTGCCCAGGAGGGGACGCTTCCCAAGGAGCCTGGTACTTTCTTTCTTTGTCTTCACCCTCCCCTATGGACAGCAGGGGTCACCCAGCACCCCAGGGGGAGGAAAAGCAGGCCCTGAGCTCAGTTACAACCCCCCAACACAGGGAGCCCCAGCCTCCTGACCCTGAGGACAAGCCTGGACCATCTAGGGGCCATGCAGGCCACTGCCCAGGGCCTGCCTGAAACTGGCAGCAGATGGCGCTATGCCCCTCTGGATGGCAGAGACACCAGGAAGCCACGAACTTCCCAAGACCCTCCCCCGCCCCAAATCTCTGTCAGGGTCAGACGGGGGACACTGGAAGGAGGGGGGATGGGCTGAGAAAGGCTGTGCTGCTTAATCCACAAACTTCCAGCCAAATTCTGGGAGGCCAACTCCTCATTTGTCAGTTACTGGCCCCAATCTACCCTGCGTAACCAGCAGCCCTGCCACTAGGGACCTGTCCTCTTTAGCCTTCGCCTTCAGCTTCCTCATCCGACATGTGAACACAAGCTATGCCCTCTGGGTGTTCGCAAACCCAGGAGTGGCACGTCCCCAGGGGCAGTGTTACCTGGTGGCGAACATGGCGCGCAACGAGGAGAAGGTGGCTGCGTCCTCCTTGAGGGCCTTGAGTTCGTTGCGCAGCTTCATCATCGTCTCGGTCACCATGGCTTTCTCGTTCTCGTACTTGCTCTTCAGATTGGCAAGGGCCACCTCGGCTGTCTGGGGGTCAGAGAGACCAGGGGGGTGGGTGAGGCGTCCGCTATTTCACCAAGTGCCACAGCCAAGACCCCAACCTGTCTGGCCCCTCAGCACCCAGCTCCTCCCAACCGCATTGAGTCAGGCTCGCCCACCTTCAGTAGCACAACCAACACAATCCATAGCCTGAGTCCTGAGCTGACCTGTGAGATGCAGGCCTGGGGGGCAGGGAGGGCGAGGAGCCTGCCAACCGGCCGAGCGCAGCACGCACCTGCTTGTTGGCCTTGAGCACGGTGCGTAGGGTGGTGATCTGCTCCCGCTTGGTGCTGAGCAGAGACTTGAGCTTGAGGATCTCCTCCATGAGCGCCTCCCGGTCCTTGTCTGTGCCAGGGCCCAGCTCCTGGGAGGCCAGGCGCTGCCGCGACAGCTCCGTGGTGCGGTCCACGGCTGCCTGCAGGTGCCTGATCTGGTCACGGATGATGGCAATCAGGTTGTAGATGTTCATGGGCTCCCGGCGAGGGTCACTCAGGGGTGAGGGCAGTGAGAGGCTGCTGTCCCCAGCCCCACCCTCTGCAGCCAGTGGCCCCTTGGGCAGGACTGGTGAGCGGTGTCCGTGGGCTTCAGGACTGCAGTGGCCGGCGCCGGCTGGGCCCTCACGGTAGTAGTCCAGCACGACACGGGTGGGCGTCTCGTTGTTGCACATGCACACGTGGTGGTAGAGGCTGGCCAGCTCCTCGCTAAAGGTCACCAGCTCATCCTGGGCCACACTCAGGCTGCCCTGAGTCTCACCCGCGACATCACTGACCTTCTTCAGCTCTGTCTGCAGGCGGGCCAGCAGCTCGCGGTCCTGGCCGCTGGCCTTCTCCAGCAGAGACACCTTCTCGGCGAGCGCCTGGCCCTCAGCCTCGTGGCGGCCCTTCTCCTCAGCATGCTGAGCCTCGCTGGCCTCATGTGCACTGCGTAGGGCCTTCAGCTGCTCCCGGAGCTCACCGGCCTCTGCCAGGGCCACGCGGTACTTGCAGGCCAGGATCTCAGGCCCATTGATGTCCACCTCGTAGTAGTCGCCATCCTCATGGCTGTCGCGCTCCTTCTCACTGTCCAGGGCCGTGCGTCGCTCCTTGCCAGCCTGCAGGCGCTGCAGAGCGCTCAGGCTCTCGGTGAGGCGGCTCACCTCCTCCCGCTGCTCCGACAGGGCCCCTCGAGCCTGCTCCAGCTGCTTCTGCGCGTCCTGCAGGGTCGCTAGCAGGCCCGCCTTCTCCCGCTCCATCTGCAAAGGCACAGAGAGGGCCCGTCAACAGCCCCACCTGTCACTCTGCTGGCCTGGGACTGTGAGATAGGACAAGGGTCTCC
Source organism: Myotis nattereri (assembly GCF_964212035.1). Taxonomy (NCBI): domain Eukaryota; kingdom Metazoa; phylum Chordata; class Mammalia; order Chiroptera; family Vespertilionidae; genus Myotis; species Myotis nattereri. Next base: position 3,479,043 of record NC_138087.1, read on the forward strand.
AGGCCTGGGCAGTCTGACTAAATGCTGTTGTGCTAAGTGTTACAATGTAGAACAGTATTTTGCAGAAGCACCTATAAACAGGATGAGTTTGATAGGCACTCAACCCGACACATACCTGCAAAGAAAATACCAACGTGTACTTGACAAATGGTGTACGTAAGCAATGGCTAAGCCTCCTTCCCGCAGGCAGAGCTGTGGCTATGAATCCCCTTTACTAGCTGCAAATAAATAAAACTACCTTGTGACAACCACATCTCGTTCTAGAGCACCCCAAGTGCAGACCTCTGAGTTCAGTAACATGCCTAGATGGGGTACCATGTGTGGGGCCACTGTTGGTCCTCCCCTGCCTAGTCCTGGGGGGCCATGCGGGTCCCTCCTCAGAGGAAACAGACACTGGGATTCCGTTTGGTCCGGGAGGAAACCCTATGTGACATCCACAGGACAGAGAGGAACACTGCAGGTGTGCATTGCAGGGGGACACGAGAATACCTGGCCAGCACGCAGAATTCAACCTCATAAGCAGGACCCCACTCCTCTGCGAACCTTCCACCGTCATGCTGCAGTTCCACTTACGCCAAGGTGAAACAAGGTGGGGCAGAGGGAGGCGGGCCACCTGCTCACCTGCACCAACTGCTGCGTCAGCTTCTGGACCTCCGAGAGGTTGAGCTCGCTGAGGAGGTCGGACACGAGGCCGGGGCAGGGCGGGGCCAGACCGTCCTTGGTGGGCGTGGAGGTCTTGTTGTCCAGGGGCAGCTTGGCCAGGCAGCCGTGCTCAAAGCCGTTAGCCAGGGCCTCGGCGTCATCGCTGAGCTTGAGGCCATCCAGAGAAACGTGCAGGTGGCTGGTGTAGAGGGAATCGTTGATGCTCATGTAGTGCGACAGCTCCTTGCGCAGGCTGTTCTTCTGCTCCCGCTCCGTCTTCAGCGTCTCTAGCGCCTCCTCCAGCTGCCGCTCCGAGATCTCCTTGAGCCGGATGGCGTCCTCCAACTGGCTGTTGAGGTACTCAGTCTCCTCCTCCAGTCGCTTGATCTCATGCTTGAGGCCCTCAAACTCCACCTGGGAAAGAAGCCAAGACTTGTCTCAGCCCAGTGACGAGGCAGCACCATCACGCTGTGACACCAGGTCCAAGCACACAGGACCGTGTGCACACGGTGTGTGCAGGGCATCAGCCATGGCTCGGAGCGGAGATTCCATGGGAATCTGAACACACGCACCAGGCCAATGTGTTAATGACGTCATGGTTACCAAGTGTCTACTGACGTTAAGGTCTACGAAGCTACTTAACATGAATAGTTGATGACATATTTTAAGGCACATAAATACATATCTGAATGTGCACTGCGACCATTAATCCCAATGATACTTCAAAAACTAAGAACCCGCAGTTCCCACGGAGGCAGGGCCCTACTGAAACTGCATTTGCAGATGGACGAGGAGGGAGCAGGCAGAAACCTGTGCTTAACACAGGGGATGGGAGATCAGGGCCTATGCGCAATTTAACAAAACACTGCTATTTATTCTACAATAACATTATGCTAAGCGAAATAAGCCAGTCGGAGAAAGATAAATATCACATGATCTCACTCATATGTGGGATATAATGATCTAGAGACAAATGGTGTGTGTTGCGGGGGGTGGGGGGGGGAGGTTGGAGAGCAACCAAAGGACTTGTATGCATGCATATAAGCATAACCAATAGACACAGACACTGGGGCGGTGGGGGCTTGCCTGGGGTGGGAATGGCTCGGTGGGGTGAGGGGGAGGTGTCAACTGGGGAAAAGGGAGACATGTAAAACCTCAGACAATAAAAAAAGAAAAGAAAAACGTAAGGAACCCACTGAGAGGCAGTAGTGAGCGCATCTCGGATGGCCGAAGCCCAGAGGAAATGCCTAGGATGGAGCTGGACTCCACCACATGCTGCTCAGGCTGGAGGCGAGATCTCCCTCTCCTCAGGCCCTTGTGCGGCCAGAGGCGGAGCTCTGTGCTGCGTTCTTGGGGAGAAGTGTGCTCTCTGCTGGCTTTTGCAAACACGGAGGTTCTGTTGTTGGGATAAGCACGTGGCCCACACTTCCCTCTGCAGAATTCCCACTGGGGGAGGAGGCCCCTCAGTGCCCACTGTGGAGCTGTGGCGCTGAGAGAAGCAGGTGCCAGGGAGAGCACTGAGACCCTCGGGCCAGGACCACCTGGTTGGCCGGTCACAGGGGAAGATGAGCCTCCTCGCCTCACCCACTGCTGAGTTACTGAGGACAGACGATGGCTCGAACATCCCCACTGCTCCTCAAGGTAGGCCCTGGCTTCACCCAGAGGGTCCCTCGAGGCCGGGACCACAAAGGATCACAGGGGGCTGGCACCTGAGACAGCAGGAGGGATGCGCAGGCCGACACCTCCCAGGCACCACAGGACATGGGGACATCGTGGGCTTCCCGCCAGCACCTCGGAGGGGACTAAGCTGGATACCCAGCCTCTGAAGATTTTTGGTGTCACCTCTTCATCGCTCCTGCATCTCCCATTTCTGCTGGCCAGGAGGCCTCGGCCAGGCCATGGTCAGCCAACACTGAAGCCAGAGGCCCTGTTCTTACGGTTGTGGAGGGGCCAGACCCTGCCCCACACTCCGGGTCAGCATTAGTGTGTGGCCTTCTGACAACGCAAAAAGGCAGCATGAGGGGGTGTGAGGGTCGCGGCCCAGAGCGAACCCGGCCAGCCACTTGCCTGGTTCTGCCTGAGCACGGACACCTGCTTCTGCAGGCTGATGTTCTCCTCCTCCAGCTCCGAGTAGTCCTGCAGCAGGCGGGCCTCCCGGAACTTGTACTCCTTGATGTCGTCCCGGAGGCGGCCCCGCTGAAGCTCCACGTTCTGATTGATCTGCCGGGAGGAAGGCGGGGTGAGCAGCCTGCCCAGCTGGCCCTGCCACCCCTGGGGTTTGGGGGGCTTGGCGCAGTCAGGGGAGCAGGGGCCCTGGGCAGGGTGAGGGGTGAACAGCGAAGGGCTCTGACCCTTGATTTCTTCATCTGTAAAATGGGTTACAGTGGTGCAGCCCGTGGGAACAGGTCAGCAATTCCACCTGCCCTGGCAATGCTGCTCCCTGGCTGCACCCCGGAGAAACGAAGGCACAGACTGAAGAACAGAGACGCATATGTGGGCCCGGGCCAGTGTGGCTCAGTTGGGTAACTGCCGTCCTGTGCAGTTTGATTCCAGGTCAGGGCACAGGCCCAGACTTGGGTTCAATCCCCAGTCTGGATGTGTGCAGGAGTCAACCGATCAATCTCTCTCTCTCTCTAAAATCAATATAAACATTTTAAAACATTCATACAATTGACACAATGCCGCAACACGAATGAAAACATTATCATGAGGGAAAGAATCCAGACACAAGAGGTCATCCTATCTAATAAAAGAGAAACATGGTAATTAGCCGTACGACCGCTACCCTTCCCATTGGCGAATCAGCGAGATATGCAAATTAATCGACAGCCAAGATGGCGGCTAATTTGCACATGTCAGCCCCAAGCCTCGGACTGAGGCTTTAGGCTTGGGCCAGAGAGGAGCCAGCCAGCGATCATTGATGGCAGCGGCGGCAGGGAACCGGGGGGAGCCAGCCAGCTGTGCTTGATGGCGGCAGTGACAGGGAGCTGGGGGTGCCCCGGCCCAGGCCTAACACCTCGGCCAGAGGCTTTAGGCTTGGACCAGGGCGGAGCCAGCAAGCGATGCTTGATGGCGGCTTTGGCAGGGAACCGGGGCGGAGCCAGTCAGTGATCGGTGGTGGGGAGCTGGGGGTGCCCCCGTCCAGGTCTAAAGCCTCGGCCTGAGGCTTTAGGCCCGGGCTGGGGTGGAGCCAGCCAGGGATCATTGATGGCTGCAGCAGCGGAACCGGGGCGGAGCCAGCCAACGATCCTTGATGGCGGTGGCAGCGGCAGGGAGCTGGGGATGCCCAGGCCCAGGCCTAAAACCTCGGCCTGAGGCTTTAGGTTTGGGGCGGGGAGGAGCCAGCCAGCGATTGTTGATGGTGGCAGCGATGGGGAACCGGGGCGGAGCCAGCCAGCGATCCTTGATGGCAGCAGCGGCAGGGAGCTGGGGATGCCCAGGCCCAGGCCTAACACCTCGGCCTGAGGCTTTAGGTTTGGGGCGGGGAGGAGCCAGCCAGCGAATATTGAGCCAGCAATCATTGATGGTGGCCCAGGCCTAACACCTCGGCCTGAGGCTTTAAGCTTGGGCCAAGGAGGAGCCAGCCAGCGATCGTTGATGGTGGCAGCGGGGAGCTAGGGGTGCCCAGGCCCAGGGCTAATGACTCGCCAGAGGCGTTAGGCCCAGGCAGGGGCCATACTGGCAATTGGTGTGAACTACAGAGGAAACACCTTTTCTGACTGCTGATTGGCTAAGCTTTCTGTATGCCACTGGTAATATTCTTAGTAACTTGGGTAATGAGAGTCCAAATAGGTGATCTAGGGTTTTTCACCACACTCCTGGAGAAAAAAAGGAAGGTCTGCTGCTGGAGGGTTAAGAAATGTCATATCCTGCCCTAGCTGGTTTGGCTCAGTGGGTAATGCCTCGGCCTGCCCAACGCAGATTCTGGGTTCAATTCTAACCAAGGGCATGTACCTAGGTTGCAGGCTCCTCCCTGGCCCGGGCCCAGGTCAGGGCTCATGCAGGAGGCAACCAATCAAAGTGTTCCTCTCACTTTGATGTTTCTCTCTGTCTTTCCCTTTCTCTTCCACATTCTCTAAAAACCAATGGAAACATATCCTCAGGTGAGGAGAAAGAAATAAGAAAGAAAGAAAGAAAGAAAGAAAGAAAGAAAGAAAGAAAGAAAGAAAGAAAGGAAGAAAGAAAGGAGGGAGGGAGGGGGGAGGAAGGAAGAAAGAAGGGAGGAAGAGAGGGAGGGAGGGAGGGAGGGAGAAAGAAAGAAAGAAAGAAAGAAAGAAAGAAAGAAAGAAAGAAAGAAAGGAGGGAGGGAGGGGGGAGGAAGGAAGAAAGAAGGGAGGAAGAGAGGGAGGGAGGGAGGGAGGGAGAAAGAAAGAAAGAAAGAAAGAAAGAAAGAAAGAGAGAAAGAAGAAAGAAAGAAAGAAAGGTCATATCCTATGAAAGACACTTCTTGAAAATGCCTAAAGAAAGTTGTCATTTTTTCATGGTAAAGGGACTGGAGTCCGTGTTGATGAAAACACCTTGGTGGCTGCCGTGACTGGCAGTGGCTGCAGCAGCGGGGTGATGGGGCTGGTGCCTTCCCCTGATCAGCCCGGTCACCTCCCACAAAGGGAGGCCAGACTGTGGCTTAGGCCCACTCTCCAAGGGGAGCAGGTAGTAGGACATCCTCTAGGGCTCCCAGTATGTGATAGAGGGCAAGCTGGGCTGAGGGACACCCCCCCGCTCCAGTGCACAAATTTTTGTGCACTGGGCCTCTAGTGTATTATATGATTCTGCACAAATGAAATGTCCAGAAGAGGCAAATCCAGAGATGGAAAGTAGGTGAATGGCTGTAGGGGTCAAGGGGAGATCGGTTTGGGGGGATGGGCAGTGTCTGCTAATGGGGCTTCTTTCTGGATGATGAAATGTTTTAAAGCTGATTTGAGATGGTGCATAATCTGTGAATATACTAAAGCCCACTGACTTGTACACTTTAACCCCTAGAGTGCCAGGGAGCGCGATCGCGCTCCTCCTATCTTTCGCCAAAAGTGCCGGGAGCGCTATCGCGCTCCTCCTGCAGTGTCCAGTTCCAAGTCTGCTTTTATTAGTGATGATGATATTGCTAAATATGTCAATTCTTGCTGTAAAGATGATGATTTTGTGGAAGATACTGAATATGTAGCTTCATTTACTTGCGATTCATAATTTTTTTCCTAAACTGCTGTAAAATCAGCAAAAATGCCTTGGCAATTTTAGCATAGTTCCTAGGATATTGGTTGGCACTCAAAGGGTTAAATGGGTGAGTTGTAAGGATGTAAATTATCTCTATGAACCTGTTAAAAAATAGTTCCTGCCTTCAGGTTGCCTTGAGGATTCAGATGTCCTGCTGAACCTGTTAAAAAATAGTTCCTGCCTTCAGGTTGCCTTGAGGATTCAGATGTCCTGCAGGGAGGGGCTGCCATGTGTACCATGTCCCAGAACCTGGTCCCTTGGCCCCAGACTCGGCGACATCCTGGGGTCACCTTTACGCTGCAGGACCTTTAGCAGTTCCCTGACCCCTGCCCACCAAATGCAGCCTCCCCTGTGGAAGCAACTGAAACTGTCTCCAGACAGAACCAGTGTCTCTGGGGACCCACAGCGTGCTCTGTCCTCTCCGCGGGCACGGAGGGTCCCTGTGATGGCATCCATGCACCAGTGCAGACACGATTCCAAGTTCCATGCAGGCACACACAAACAACGTGATATCATTAAACGAAGTAGATTTAAATTTAAAAAAAGAGCAAAGAAAAGCCACAGAGGGGGAATCATCACATACAGCTCCCAAGAGCGCTAGCAAACAGAAGGGCGCAACCTCTGCAGACGGGCCCGGGAGGTGGATGCCGGGAGTCAACACCAGGGAACTGCCTGGACAAAAGGCCTGGCCCCACAGAGCAAAGCTCCTGGCAGGCAAGCAAAACGATGGCAGTGTGAGTGGCCACTTCCATGAGGGACCACACGGGCTCGCTTCCATTTACCTGGGGAGGCAGCTGGGAGTCCCAGCCAGGTGCGCATGCAACCTCGCCTCTGGGCCTCGCACTGACACCCGACGACGGGGCAGTGGGTTTCAGTGCCAACTGAATGCGGCCCCAGCATCCAGATATTTGCTCAACACCAGCCTAGATGTCCAGGATCTTTCGATGAGATTGACACTGAAATTAGCCAACCACGAGTAAAGCAGATGACCCTCCACTGTGTGAGTGGGCCTCACCAATCAGTCGAAGGCCTTAAAAAAACAGAAACAAAAAATACTCCAGAACTCTCAGAAAGAGAATGCTGCCCCCAGGTGGCCTTCGGATAGAGCTACAACATGGACTCTCCCCAGAGTGCTCACCAGCTGCCCCCCTGCGGAGCTGGGGCTGCCAAGCCCTGTAGTCCTGGGAACCAATTCCTTACGTGATTCTCAGCGTGCGCACACACACATGCTCCATCCCACGCACACACCCTCCATGACACATACACGCACACGCGCCATCTCACGCACTCACCCTGTCTCACTCATACTTTCCATGATATACACCCTGTCTCATGACCACACCCTCCCCATCACTCACATGCACACTCGCACGCGCACACCCTCCATCTCTCACACACACACCTTCCATGACACACACGTGCACATCTCTCTCTCACGCACCCGTTGGTCTGCTGCTCTGCGAGCCCTCACCACTAACATCAGAATGTGGGCTACGGCACTGGCTTTGTGAAGAGGACTGGGTGCCCCTCCCCTTCAGTCCAGCCTGCCCTGGGCAGACACACCTGCGGGGCACCTGCCCGTTCAGTGTGGGGAGACTGGGCGAAGGAAGGGCTGGCCATGAGCAAATTCTGTTCCTGTCCCTGTCAACGGGCTTTATTTAAAACTAAGCATCTCCCCTCAAGAGGACACCTGTGCTGAGTGAGCTAAATCCGCACAGACTTCCTTCACAGGGTCACCTTTCTTCATGGAGGTGAAATTCACACACCCAAAGGATCGCCCACGGAAAGTGTACGAATCAGCGGGCCGCTGAGTCAGAGCACCACTACCCAGTGCCAGGGCATTTCATCGCCCTAAAAGGAACCACACGGCAATTAGCAACCAACGCCTGCTTTCCGTCTCCATGGGCCTGGACCTGCCAACCCTGCTGATACCTCGACTTGGGGCTTCTGACCTCCTGGACTGAGAGAATAAACTTCTGTTGTCATAAGCCCCATTGTTAATTTCTTATGACAACCATGGGAAATGACCACAGATTTTGGTCTTGTGACCCTGTTAAGTTGGTGTCAGATAAGAAAGAACCCCGATGACCTGGACAGCTAAATGGGAATGTGCCCGTCTCCACAGGCACTGTGCTGGGGCTTGGCCAGCAAGGGACTCGCTCCCTCCCTTCACTGCTGAGCACCAGCTGTGCTGGGGACTCACTGCAGCTGAAGCGCCCCCAGGCGACCCCCAAAGAAGGCCCTGGGTGGGGGAGGGGCGGGGGAGGGGCTGTTGTGCTGCCACAGAAGCTATGCCCGCAAGCACGGCCAGGGTGCCGCTTGTGCGGGAGTCCCACAGCCCGAGTCCCAGCCCTGAGCCATGGGGTCCGCACAGGAGAGGTGACCGCTGAGGCAGAGACGGAACAGCGCGGCCACAGGACAGGCATGCCCAGGTGGTCACCACGAGGCAGGAGGCCCCGTAGGGGCAGAGCCCTGCTGGCACCTTCATTTCAGACAGGAAATTGAAAAGCATAAGCTTCTGCCTTTAAGCTAGTGTTTTGTGCCAACTTGTCCAAGAAAGCGAATATGAATTTTGAAGACCCAGCTAAATGGGACAGAGTGCTGCTGTAACAAACATCTGGACGTGCACATGGCCACGGAGCCGGGATCCGAGGCTGGGCGTTCTGAGCGTGACAGGAAAAGGCCAGACTGCCCGAGTCTTGGCAGAACTACCATCCTGTGGGATTCTGGGGAGGCGTGGTCTCAGGAAGGGCATGTAGAGAGGGGTGTGATGGGGTCAAAGAGGGCGGGGGGAAGGCCCCTGGAGAAGCAGCGAGCCTGGCTGAGCTGCGTGCTGCGTGGAGAGCTAGTAAGCAAGGAACGTCACACTTGGCTAAGGAAGTCTAGACAGTGCCTGTTGGAGGTGCAGCTGGTTTCTCTTGGTAAAAGGAGAGAGGAATTAAGAACTGGTAAGCAAAGCTCACCCAGAATCTGAAGATTTAGGAAATTACCAGCCCGTCCTTACTGCAAAAGTTATTAGAGTGTTCTGGAGAGGGCACAAGGGTGTGCCCGCCCCCGGCTGGCCGGAGCCGCAGAGCACGGAGCCCAGGCCTGTTCTCGGGCCTTGGCGCCCAGTGCGCCTTCCTGCACAAGGACAGGACTTGCTGGGACCCGGGCGCTTATTCCTTCCACGCCTTCCCTCTTGGAATGAGGGTCTCTCTGCCCCTCCCTGATTTCTGGAAGGAGGCAGTGTGCACTGGGAGTTTTACCCCAGGATGGACCGTCGAGTCTCTCCACCCCTGACTCAGAGGGATTAGCTTTGATCTGGGACTTAGAGTTGAAACTGGAACAGGTTAACACTTTAGGTTAGGATGGGGTGAATGAATTTTGTATGTGGGAAGGATATGAATTTTGAAGACCAGAGGGTTTCAATGTGTTCAAAATATGCTGAAAAGCTAATCCCTAGAACCTGTGAAATCGCAGAAATAATCAAGTGAACAGGAGGAGGCCGTGGGGATTAGGGTAGGCCCCATCCCATGACCAGTGACCTCACGAGGGAGAGTTGGAAGTACAGACACCCAGTGGGAGGCCATGGACAGCCGCATCCACACCACCAGGACGGCCAAGGAGCTGGCGGAGGCACGGGATGGACGCCCACAGAGCCTCCAAGCCAACCCTGCTGATACCTCGACTTGGGGCTTCTGACCTCCTGGACTGAGAGAATAAACTTCTGTTGTCATAAGCCCCATTGTTAATTTCTTATGACAACCATGGGAAATGACCACAGATTTTGGTCTTGTGACCCTGTTAAGTTGGTGTCAGATAAGAAAGAACCCCGATGACCTGGACAGCTAAATGGGAATGTGGGCAGTTATACCGGGTAAGCAAAAGGCCAGAGGACCCATCAGGACAGCAACACCATGGGGTAAGGACCCACCAGGACAGGAAGGCCAGGGGGTAAGGACCCACCAGGTCAGGAAGGCCAGGGGGTAAGGGTCCATCAGGACAGGAAGGCCAGGGGGTAAAGGCCCATCAGGACAGGAAGGCCAGGGGGTAAGGGCCCATCAGGACAGGAAGGCCAGGGGGTAAGGACCCACCAGGACAGGAAGGCCAGGGGGTAAGGGTCCATCAGGACAGGAAGGCCAGGGGGTAAGGGTCCATCAGGACAGGAAGGCCAGGGGGTAAGGGCCCACCAGGACAGGAAGGCCAGGGGGTAAGGGCCCATCAGGACAGGAAGGCCAGGGGGTAAGGACCCACCAGGACAGGAAGGCCAGGGGGTAAGGACCCACCAGGACAGGAAGGCCAGGGGGTAAGGGCCCACCAGGACAGGAAGGCCAGGGGTAAGGGCCCATCAGGACAGGAAGGCCAGGGGGTAAGGGCCCATCAGGACAGGAAGGCCAGGGGGTAAGGGACCCATCAGGACAGGAAGGCCAGGGGGTAAGGGACCCACCAGGACAGGAAGGCCAGGGGGTAAGGGCCCACCAAGACAGGAAGGCAGGGGGTAAGGACCACCAGGACAGAAGGCCAGGGGGTAAGGACCCACCAGGACAGGAAGGCCAGGGGTAAGGGCCCACCAGGACAGGAAGGCCAGGGGGTAAGGGCCCATCAGGACAGGAAGGCCAGGGGGTAAGGGTCCATCAGGACCAGGAAGGCCAGGGGGTAAGGGCCCATCAGGACAGGAAGGCCAGGGGGTAAGGGCCCATCAGGACAGGAAGGCCAGGGGGTAAGGGCCCATCAGGACAGGAAAGGCCAGGGGGTAAGGACCCACCAGGACAGGAGGCCAGGGGGTAAGGGCCCACCAGGACAGGAAGGCCAGGGGGTAAGGGCCCACCAAGACAGGAAGGCCAGGGGGTAAGGACCCACCAGGACAGGAAGGCCAGGGGGTAAGGACCCACCAGGACAGGAAGGCCAGGGGGTAAGGGCCCACCAGGACAGGAAGGCCAGGGGGTAAGGGCCCATCAGGACAGGAAGGCCAGGGGGTAAGGGTCCATCAGGACAGGAAGGCCAGGGGTAAGGGCCCATCAGGACAGGAAGGCCAGGGGGTAAGGGCCCATCAGGACAGGAAAGGCCACCAAGGGCCCCCACTTGGTAGATGAGGCTGACCCCTCTCCAGTAGCAGTCTTGCTTCTCAAGGGCCATGTCCGGCATATGCACAGGGCCTTGCTCTGCCTCCAGCAGCTGCAGACCTATTGGCCTCCTGGGACTCTACTTCTCTACCTACAAAAAGGAGTTCAAAGCCATGTCCCAGGACAGAAGCTAGCTGGCCTGTCTACATATCATTCAGAGGTCAGGACCCTAGACTACAGGGTCTCCTGGGTTAGAGGGACATGCGGGGTACAAACACCTAAGCCAGTTGTCATAAGGAGGATGGACAGGCTGACTCATCAGTCACTGGACATAGGTCAGGGCTGGGCACGGAGGAACAGACACCCTCCTCATGAAAGGGGCATCACATGGGGTGACCCGCAAGGCCTGCGCAACTGGGTTATCCTGAAGCAGCTACAGGTTAGTGTTCAGGGGGACAGTGCTGGGTGATGTGTCCTCATGATCCAGGCTCCTCAGCCAGGCCTGAGCCTTGGCACAAGCCTCGTGCAGGAGGGGATTGGCCATGCCAGAGGCACAGAGCTTGGCATAGCAGCTCGGGCAGCAGCGGTAGGGAAGGGCTAGGATCAGGGAAGGCCTGGGAGCGGGGGAGGGCTGGAACAGGGGAGGGCTGGGAGCAGGGGAGGGCTGGAACAGGGGAGGGCTGGAGCAGGGGAGGGCTGGGACAGGGAGGACTGGGACAGGGGAGGACTGGGACAGGGGAGGGCTGGGAGCAGGGGAGGGCCTGGGAGCAGGGGAGGGCTGGAGCAGGGGAGGGCTGGAACAGGGGAGGGCTGGGACAGGGGAGAGCTGGAACAGGGGAGGGCTGGGAGCAGGGGAGGGCTGGGACAGGGGAGGGCTGGAACAGGGGAGGGCTGGGACAGGGGAGGGCTGGGAGCAGGGGAGGGCTGGGACAGGGGAGGGCTGGGAGCAGAGGAGGGCTGGAACAGGGGAGGGCTGGAGCAGGGGAGGGCTGGGAGCAGGGGAGGGCTGGAACAGGGGAGGACTGGAACAGGGGAGGGCTGGAACAGGGGAGGGCTGGGAGCAGGGGAGGGCTGGGACAGGGGAGGACTGGGACAGGGGAGGGCTGGGACAGGGAGGGCTGGAACAGGGGAGGGCTGGAACAGGGGAGGGCTGGAGCAGGGGAGGGCTGGGAGGGGCAGGGGAAGGGCTGGGACAGGGAAGGACTGGGACAGGGGAGGGCTGGGACAGGGGAGGGCTGGGAGCAGGGGAGGGCTGGAACAGGGGAGGGCTGGGAGCAGGGGAGGGCTGGAACAGGGAGGGCTGGAACAGGGGAGGGCTGGGAGCAGGGGAGGGCTGGGACAGGGGAGGACTGGGACAGGGGAGGGCTGGGACAGGGGAGGACTGGGACAGGGGAGGGCTGGGAGCAGGGGAGAGCTGGGAGCAGGGGAGGGCTGGGAGCAGGGAGGGCTGGGACAGGGAGGACTGGGACAGGGGAGGGCTGGAACAGGGGAGGCTGGAGCAGGGGAGGCTGGAACAGGGGAGGGCTGGAGCAGGGGAGGGCTGGGAGCAGGGGAGGGCTGGGACAGGGGAGGGCTGGGAGCAGGGGAGGGCTGGAACAGGGGAGGGCTGGAACAGGGGAGGGCTGGGAGCAGGGGAGGGCTTGGACAGGGGAGGACTGGGACAGGGGAGGGCTGGGAACAGGGGAGGGCTGGGAGCAGGGGAGGGCTGGAGCAGGATACGAATGGAGCTAGCAATGGAAGGGACTGACCAGGACTTGGTCCAAGCTGGTGGCAGGAGGGAGCTTCCTCCCCACCAGGAACCAGACGCCTCCACGTGGCCTGCCCCACAGAGACTTCAGGGATAAGGATGTGCCTCGGGAGAAAGGCGGCTGAGGGTGTGTGGGGATCGGCAGGCTTTCTCCTGAAGCACTGACAGGAAGAGCAGGGATTCTGGCCCCACCAGACCTGTGGGACTGGCTGAGCTCCCTTCCTGGCACCCAGAGCCAGGAGTCAGCAGGTCCCAGCACCCTCCTCGCAGCCCAGGAGAGGCGCCTCTGGAAGTGGGAGGAGGTCCATGTCCCACCCTAACAGCCCCTCTCCCCACCTGGACCAGGGCCATCCTGTGGGAGGAAATGGGGTCACACACTCCGGTTCCAGGCCGCCAGGGCTGCCCACCTCCAGATCTCAGCCAAGCCCCTAGGCTCACAGGCCGCAAAGCCCTCGGACGCACATGAACCAGAGGGGGAAGGGCTGGTTCATTTGGGTCAGAAGTCACTGAGGCTGGCCCTGGGTTCTGTCCCAGACTTTGCCAGTGTTCCCTCTGAATCCTGTGGGGCCCTCATGTCTAAGAGCTGTCCGCCTGCCTGTCACTGCCCTCCCAGGAAACAGTCTGGGCCTCTCGGCGGCCCAGGCCAGCCCTTTGCTCTTCCTGAGCACCTGGGGCTCCGAGGAGGCCCACGGTCACGGGCAGGGCTGCAGCTCAGACTCCTAGCTGACCCGCGTCCCTGTCCAGCTCTGTTTAGAAGTCAGTGGCCTGCCTTGCTACTTCCCTCGGAGGCCACGGGCCACTTGCCCTCCGCTTTCCACTCAGCCACACCTCTCACAGCCAGGTCCTATGAGGGCCGAACTGGGTCCTGGGTGCCGTCTGCAGTGACCCCTTCTGACTTCTTCGTCACAAGATGGCAGGGACGCTCTTGTCCCACTTTCATCTGAGGAGCGAGCTGTCCTGAGGCCAGGATGCACAGCTCGGGCAGAGCCAGGACACTTCCTGGCCGAACCACATGAGGCTGGGGCTGAGCGGATGGGACAACTGGGGGTGTGGCCGCACCCCCACCCCGCGCACTCCGGGGCTGCCTCCTCACGAGGGAGCAGCCTGCCCGTGCCCAGCCCGAGGTACCTCCTTCAGCTCCTGTGCCACCGAGGCCAGGCGCTCGCCCTCCGACTGAGCGTTGGTGAGCACGTTGCGCAGCTGCTTCAGCTCCGTCTGCAGCTCCAGCACCTTCCGCTCGTAGTACTGCTCCTTGGAGGCCGACTCCTGGATCAGACTCTCCTCCCGGCTCTCACCATCCGCGGCCACCTTCCTGTGGTTCGTGTGCACCTGTCCAAATGCCTGTGGGAGAAGAGACACCGAGAGTAGGCCAGGCCAGCACCCCTGCAAGTGCACATGGAGCCAGACACGGGGTGGAGGGTAGGGAGTGGGGGGACTGACTGTAGATCTGTCCACTCATCCTGGGTAGACACCTATGCCCAAGGGGGCCCAGCCTGCATGAGGAGACCAGAGCATGAACCAGGACACTCAAAAGCAGCCAACAGGCCAACATGTGTGCCTAATTCGAGACTCCACTCGGCTGCCCAGGACCTGGGCAGAGCTGAAATTGTCTGACAGGGGAGAGGATGCCGCCACTCCAGACGCAGGGAAGGCTTTGGGCTGTGGGAGGCAAAGTGTCATGGGGGGACTCAGGGAAGAGCCCATGGGTGAGAGTAACTAGGCCAGAGTCCTGTGTCGGCGGGCGCCTCCCATCATGCCTTGTCCTCCAGGCAAGGGACAGGCCCCAGGAAGTACCTCTACTTCTCTTTCCCTCCCACCCTGTACATCCCAGCAGCCAAAATGGACCCCCCACAGGCCAATGCTGTGTGCCCTCCCCATGCCCGCTTTCCACAGGCTGCCCTATGCCAACCTCAGGAGAGGGGGAGACCTGTCTCTTTACAGGGCTCCTGCGTAGCAAGGAAATAAATACCTTTATTTCTTGAGAGAAACAGGAATATTTCCACTCGTTTACTATAATCTAGGTCTAGGCTAACATGCCAATATGACCAGACAAATATAATACTAAGTCCAGGAATTTAGTCCAAGAAGACGCCTGGGAAACCGTGAAAGGTATGTATAGGATGCTCCTAGGCAGGAGTGTCTCTAATATAACAAATTAAAACGTAGAAAGTGACTGGCCAGCCCTAGCTGGTTTGGCTCAGTGGATAGAGCGTTGGCCTGCAGACTGAAGGGTCCCAGGTTCGATTCCAGTCAAGGGTACATGCCCAGGTTGTGGGCTCGATCCCCAGTAGGGGATGTGCAGGAGGCAGCCGATCAATGATTCTCTCTCATCATTGATGCTTCTATCTCTGCCTCCCTCTCCCTTCCTCTCTGAAACCAATCCACACTAATAAAAGACGAACATGCAAATTGACTGTACCTTTGCTACACCTTAAGCCATGCCCGCCAGCCAATCAGAGCAACTATATGCAAATTAACCCAACCAAGATGGCGCTGGCAGCCACGGAGCAGAAGCAAGGAGGAGGCTTGGTTGCCCCTGGCGATAGAGGAAGCCAAGCTTCCCTCCCACCTGCCCTGGCTGGCTCTGAGCTCCTCTCAAGGCTACAAAGTTTGAATTATAGAAGGTAAATAAATCCCAGAATAAAAAAAGAACAAGAAAAAGAGAGGTTGGGAGCTTCCATTGCCGGGGGGGGGGGGGGGGAGGAGAAGGGGGGCCTTGGCCAGCCTGAAAACGGCCCTCAGCCCCTCACCCAGACTGGCCAGGCACCCCAGTGGGGACCCCCCACCCCAAAGGGGGTGTTGGCCAGCCTGAAAACAGCCATCAGCCCCTCACCCAGGCTGGCCAAACCTCCATGGGGTGAGGGTCCCCACTGGGGGGAGGGGGGGCTTGACCAGTCTGCAAACAGCCATCATCCCCTCACCCAGGCTGGCCAGGCACCCCAGCGGGACCCCCACCCTGATGCGGGACACCCTTCAGGACAAACCAGCCGGCCTCCACCCATGCACCAGGGCTCTATCCTATATAATAAAAGGGTAATATGCAAACTGTCCCTAACAGTAGAACAACTGGGAATGACTGGTCACTATGACACACATTGACCACCAGGGGGCAGATGCTCAATGCAGGAGCTGCCCCCTGGTGGTCAGTGCGCTCCCACAGGGGGAGCTCTGCTCAGCCACAAGCCAGGCTGATGGCTGCCAGTACAGCGGTGGTGGTGGGAGCCTCTCTTGCCTCCTCAGCAGCGCTAAGGATGTCCGACTGCAGCTTAGGTCTGCTCCCCTCTGGCAAGTGGACATCCCCCAAGGGCTCCCGGGCTGCCAGAGGGATGTCTGATTGCCATCTTAGGCCCAATCCCCCGGGGAGCGGGCCTAAGCCAGCAGGCGGTCATCCTCCGAGGGGTCCCAGACTGCGAGAGGGCACAGTCTGGGCTGAGGGGACCCCCCCCCCCCGAGTGCACAAATTTTTGTGCACCGGGCCTCTAGTAAAACTATATTTTAAAAGAGATTGTAAATCATATTTTTATAAGGGTCTAGTATTTAGAACCTGTAAAGAACTATTACTCAACAATAAAAAGATAACCCAGACAGAACCTAGACACAGAACCTACACAGAACCTAGAGACAGAAGAACTTCGCTGGAGAGAACATGGCAAAAGATCCTGGACAGAAACTGGCCACAGAACCTAGAGACAAAACCTAGGGAGAGAACATGGCAAAAGATCCTGGACAGAAACTGGCAACAGAACCTAGAGACAGAACCTAGCGAGAGAACCTGGCTGAAGATCCTAGAGACAGAACCTGGCTACAGAACCTGGATAGAACATGGCAAGAGAACCTGACTAGAACCTGGTGACTGAACCTGGCTGGAGAACCTGGACAGAACCTGGCTGGAGAACCTAGCGAGGGAACATGGCTACAGAACCTGGCTGGAGAACCTAGCAAGAGAACATGGACACAGAACCTGGCTGGAGATCCTAAGCAGAACTTGGCTGGAGATTGTGACTAGAGATCCTGGCTAGGCTGCTGATCAACTGAAAAAAAAAAAAAAAAAAAAAGATAACCCAATTAAAAAATGGACAAGAACTTGAATAGACATTTCTAAAAAAAGATGAACAAATGCCCAAAAAGCACATGAAAAGATGCTCAACATCAGTAGACATTAGGAAAATACAAGTCAAAACCAAAATGAGACAGTATTTCACACTCACTAGAATGGCTATAGTTTGTAAAAATGGAAAATGCTGGAGAAGATCTGGAAAACTTGGACCTTGTACACTGGTGCTGCTGCTGTGGAAAATAGCACGACAGTTCCTCACCATGTTAAACACAGTTACCATGTGACCCTCAATTCCACTCCTAGGCAGAGCTCCAAGAGAAGTAATATACAATCACACAAACACCTACTGTATAAAAATGTTTATCATAGCCCAAAAGTGGAAACAACCCAAATGCCCACCAACTGATGAGTGGATAAATGCAGCTATCCACAAAATGGGAGCACTGGCTGTTTATACAAAGAAAGGAAGCACTGATCCATAAAACATATAGGCGCTTTGACAATATCCTTCTAAGTGAAAAAGGCCAATCACAAGGGACCATATACTGTATGATTCCATTTACATAAAATGTCCACACAGGCAAACCGGTGCACAGAAATGTGACCAGCAGCTGCCCTGGGAGCGGATGGAGTTGGGAGGTTGGAACAGGTGAAAGCTAAGGGGTACAGAGTATCTAACATGGGTTGTGGGGATGGCTACAAAGCTCTGTGAATGTACCAAAAGCCACTGAATTGTATTATGTGGATTATAGAAATAAGTAAAGCTGTTAAAATACAGCTGTTTTTAAAATTTAAAGGATTAAAAAAAGAAAACCATGTTAACACTCACCAAAAGAAAGCTAGCCCTGGCCAGTGTGGCTCAGTTGGTTGGGCGTCATTCAGTGCATCTAAAGCAGTGGTTCTCAACCTGTGGGTCGCGATCCCTTTGGGGGTCAAACGACCCTTTCACAGGGGTCGCGTAAGACCATCGGAAAACACATACATAATTACATATTGTTTTTGTGATTAATCACTATGCTTTAATTATGTTCAATTTGTAACAATGAAATTGGGGGTCACCACAACATGAGGAACTGTATTAAAGGGTCACGGCATTAGGAAGGTTGAGAACCTCTGATCTAAAGGGTACCAATTTGATTCACAGTCAGGGCACATGTCTGGGTTGTGGCTCGATCCCCGGTAGGGGGCATGCAGGAGGCAGCTGATCAATGTTTTGCTCTCACATTGGTATCTCTCTTTCTCTCTCTCTCTCAAAATCAATAAAAATATTTTTTTAAAAAAGAAAGGTAGGGTGCTCTGAGCCCCACGTCAGTCATCAGGTGCACTATTTCCAGGCTGGTGCTATTGCCTATTGCCAACGAGCTTGGTGACTGGCAGATTACTTATCATCTCTGGACTGCTGTTCCTCATCAACAAGAATGGAGCTGGACTACAATAGGGATTGTCAAACTCTAATGTGTGTGAGAAACCCTGCTCTAGATGATTGCTCAGCTCCCCTTACGCAAGGGTCACTGGCTCAGAATAAAGTGCTTGGTAACAATGTCTTTGTGGAAGACCCGATAACATTTCCCTTTAGCACATAAAAATAATGTGACCCCCCCCAAAAAAGAAGATGAAGTGTTTAATTGGTACATAAATTGTCCTCAATCAATATCAGATGACCTAAAGCCTTCTCTTTCCTTCAACCCTAAGCAATGTTAAGCATTAACACTGGACTAGGAATTAAATTTCAGGAAGGAAGGAAGGGAGGGAGGGAGGGAGGGAGGGAGGGAGGGAGGGAGGGAGGGAGGAAAGGAAAGGAAGGAAGGAAGAAAGGAAAGAAAGAAGGAAAGAAAGAAAGAAAGAGAGAGAGAGAGAAAGAGGAAGAGAAAGAGGAAGAGAAAAGAAGAGAAAGAAAGGTAGAATGGCTCTATTAATATCAAATAAAGATTTCACAGCAAAAAAAAAAAACTACCAGAGATAGAGGGTCATTTCATAATAAGGGGTTAATTCACAAAGAGAACATAACAATTATAAATGTTTGTATACCTACTAACAGAGCTTCAAAATACATGAGCAAAAACAGATAAAACTGCAAGAAAAAATAGACAGTCACTAACTAACTTGTCAATAGCAGCAGCACATACATTCTTTTCAGGGGCACATGGTACATTTACTCAAATAGACCAAATTCTGAGCCATTAGACATGTCTCAAACTTAAGAGAATTCAAACCATAAAAAGTATGCACTCTGACCAAAGGGAATTAAATGAGAAATCAATACTGAAAGATATCTAGAAAATTCCAAAATATTTGGCAATTAAAGAAGAGACTTCTAAGTAACTCATGGGTCAAAGAAGAAATAAAAAGGGAAACTAGAAAGTATATGTAACTGAATAAAAACGAAGTGCGTATGGGAATCTGTGGGATGGCACTAAAGCCAAGTAGTCAGAAGGGTCTTTATAGCACTAACTGACTGTATCAGAACAAAAGAACAATCCAATCAACAACCTCAGCTTCCATCTTAAACACTAGACCAGGGACTATGTGCAAAGCTCAAGGCACAGCTAACAGCCCTATGGGGTTGAGCCCTTTCAACAGAAGAGAAGACCGAGGCTTACCAGGCCGGGAGCCTGGGCCTTGTTCGCAGCTGGTAAGAGTGTTCACCCCAACTCACTGCACTTGATTTTCTCCAGACAACACTCCTCCAGGCCTTTGCCCAAATGGTTCGTGGGCCTCCTGCAGACCAAGGGATTAAGGCTCAAGTCCTGCCTGCCGGGCTGCCATGTTCCTCACCTCTGGGTCCCAGACACCACAAGCTCACTTGTCCCCAACAGAAACCCCAAGCCTTGCTGAGGCACGCTACGGCTGTGAGCTCCCAGGAAAGGGGCTCTTCCCTGTTTTGGCTGGTCTTTGGGCCCAGATGGTGTCTTATGAGAGTTCAGCCAGCCCCACTCAGAACTCTCTCTCTTTTCACTCAGTCACTCAACAAACACTGAATAGCATCATGGACAAGGCCTGCCAAAAACCTACATGAAATCTCATCTTCTGGTGGTGGGAGTGTAACAGAAACAACCACACAGGGAAACTGTCTACTAACACTAAGGACTCTCCTGTGCTCCAGGACGCGGGTATGTATGCATGAGAGAACGTATTTATAGGAGCATTATCTACAGAAACCTCTAACCACAACTTCCCAAGTGTCTGTCAACAAAAGAAAAAACTGTGATATAATTAAATGACAGAATACTACACAGAAATGAGTAAATTACTATTATACAGACAACAAAGAAGAATCCTATCTAATAATAGACAAACATGGTAATTAACCATACCTCCAACACACTTCCCATTGGCTAATCAGGGCGATATGCAAATTAACTGCCAACCAAGATGGCGGCCGGCAGCCAGGCAGCTGAAGTGAACAGGAGGCTTGCTTGCTCCAGTGATGGAGGAAGCCAAGGTTCCCCGCCTGCCACCGCCAGCTCTGAGCTGCACTCTAAGCAACTATGTTGCAATTGTAGAAGCTAAACAAACCCCAGAAACCTGCTTTCAGCCAGCCGGGCCTCAGAGCTGGAGTTGCAACAGTGTTTCAATTATAGAAGCTAAACAAAGCCCAGATACCTGCTTTCAGCAGCGGAGGTCTCAGAGCTGGAGCCGAGCCTCAGAGCTAAAGCCGGCTCTCAGCTCCAGTGACAGCCATAGAAGGTAAATAAATCCCAGAATAAAAAAAAAAAAAGAAAAAAAAGGAGAGGTTGGGAGCTTCAATTACCCACCAGCCTGAAAATGGCCCTCAGCCCCTCACCCAGACTGGCCAGGCACCCCAGTGGGGACCTCCACCCTGAAGGGGGTGTGACCAGCTGCAAACAGCCATCATCCCCTCATCCAGGCTGGCCAGGCACCCCAGCGGGACCCCCACCCTGATCCAGGACACCCTTCAAGGCAAACCAGCCGGCCCCCACCTGTGCACCAGGCCTCTATCCTATATAGAAGGAGGGTAATATGCAAACTGACCCTAACAGCAGAAGGACTGGGAATGACTGGTCACTATGACACACACTGACCACCAGGAGGCAGACGCTCAATGCAGGAGCTGCCCTCTGGTGGTCAGGGCGCTCTCACATGGGAGGAGGTCTGCTCAGCCACAAGCCAGGCTGATGGCTGCCAGTATAGCGGTGGTGGTGGGAGCCTCTCCTGCCTCCTCAGCAGCGCTAAGGATGTCCAACTGCAGTTTAGGCTGCTCCCCGCTGGCAAGTGGACATCCCCCAAGGGCTGCTGGGCTGCCAGAGGGATGTCTGATTTCCAGCTTAGGCCCAATCCCCCAGGGAGCGGGCCTAAGCCAGCAGGTGGTCATCCCCTGAGGGGTCCCAGACTGCGAGAGGGCACAGGCCGGGCTGAGGGACCCCCCCCCTCCCGAGTGCACAAATTTTTGTGCATTGCGCCTCTAGTCCTATATAATAAAAGGCTAATATGCAAACTGAACAAATGACAGAACAACTGGTCGCTATGATGCACACTGACCACCAGGGGGCAGACACTCAATGCAGGAGCTGCTCCCTAATGGTCAGTGTGCTCCCACAGGGGGAGCGCTGCTCAGCCAGAAGCCAGGCTCACAGCTAGCGAGTGCAGAGCAATAGGGGGAGCCTCTCCCGCCTCTGTGGCAGCACTAAGGATGTCCAACTGCTGCAGGGAGCGGGCCTAAGCCATCAGTTGGACATCCCCCGAGGGCTCCAGGACTGCGAGAGGGCACAGGCCAGGCTGAGGGACCACCTCCCTGAGTGCACGTTTTTCATGCACCAGGCCTCCAGTCTCACATGATGTTGAATGGAAGAAACCAGACATGGAAGAGCATGCACTGTGTGATTCTGTCTAGATACAGCTCCAAGAACAAGTAAAACGAACCTCTCTATGCTAGCACAGGTCAGGGCAGTGTGCCCCTGCATGGAGGGAGGGTCAGTTCCTGAGAGGGCTCTTGAGGGGACTCCTAGGGCTGGAGACGGTCTGATTCTTGACTGGGCACTATGTGTGTGTGTTCAGCTACTGAAAGTTCACACTTATGATTTGTACTCTATAAGCTTTTTTGCAATAAAAAGTAAAAACAAATAAACTATAATAAGAGCAAATGAAACCCAGTAAAAACTGATCCAAGTAGAAATCATGGAAGAAAGAATACAGAGAAAAATCAATTAAATCAAAAGCAAGTTCTTTGAAAAGATCAAATCAACAAACCTTTAGCCAGCCCTAGCTGGTTTGGCTCAGTGAATAGAGCTTCGGCCTGCAGACTGAAGGGTCCCAGGTTCGATTTGGTCAAGGGCATATGCCTAGGTTGAGGGCTCAATCCCCAGTGTGGGGTATGCAGGAGGCAACTGATCAATGATTCTCTCTCATCACTGATGTTTCTATCTTTCACTCCCTCCCCCTTACTCTCTGAAATCAATAAAATTTATTAAAAAATTAAAAAATATATCCTATCTAATAAAAGAGAAAGATGGTAATTGGCGTACGACCGCTACCCTTCCCATTGGCTAATCAGGGAGATATGCAAATTAACTCCCAGCCAAGATGGCGGCAGGCAGCCAGGCAGCTTGAAACTAACATGAGGCTTGCTTGCTTCAGTGACGGAGGACTCCAACGTTCCCCGCCTGACTTGCCGGCCTCTCAGCTGCAACTCTAAGCAACTATGTTGCAAATATAGAAGCTAAAACCCCCCCAGAAACCTGCTTTACTCAGCCGGGCTTAAACCAGCTGGACCGCAACATTGTATCAAATACAGACGGTAAACAAAGGCCAGAAATATGTTTTCAGCAGCCAAGGCCTCAGAGCTAAAGCTGGCACAGAATAAAAAAAAAAAGAAAAGAAAAAGAGGAGCGGCTGGGAGCTTCAGTCACCCGTCAGCCTGAAAACGGCCCTCAGCCCCTCAGCCAGACTGGCCAGGCACCCCTGTGGGGACCCCCACCCTGATCCAGGACACCCTTCAGGGCAAACCAGCCAGCCCCACCCATGGACCAGGCCTCTATTCTATATAGTAAAAGGGTAATATGCCTCCTGGCACCGGGATCAGCGGAGCCGCGAGGCCTCCTGGCACCAGGATCAGCGAGACAGGGGGCAGCGCCCAAACCCCCTGATCGCCCTGTGGCTCTGTGTGTGACAGGGTGCAGCGCCCTAACCCCCTGATCGGCCCTGCTCTGTGTGTGACAGGGTGCAGCGCCCCAACCCCCTGATCGGCCCTGCTCTGTGGGTGACGGGGGGCGGTGCCCCAACCCCCCCTGATGGGCCCTGCTCTGTGAGTGACAGTGGGGAGCTCCTCAACCCCCTGATCAGCCCTGCTCTGTGTGTGACAGGGTACGGAGTCCCAACCCCCCTGATGGGCCCTGCTCTGTGCATGACAGGGGGCAGCGCCCCAAACCCCTGATCTGCCCTGCTCTGTGTGTGACGGGGGCGGTGCCCCAACTCCCCTATTGGCCCTACTCTGTGCGTGACAGGGGGGAGCTCCTCAACCCCCTGATCGGCCCTGCTCTGTGTGTGACAGGGTACGGAGCCCCAACCGCCCTGATGGGCCCTGCTCTGTGCGTGACAGGGGGTGGCGCCGCAACTTCCCTATCGACCCTGCCTTGAGTGTGACAGGGGGCGGTGCCCCAACCCCCCAATCGGCCCTACCCTGAGCGTGACTAGGGGTGGCATCGCAACCTCCAGATCTGCCCTGCTCTGTGCATGACAGGGGGCGGCGCCCCAATTCCCCAATCGGCCCTGCTCTGAGCCCGACCAGGGGCTGCACCTAGGGATTGGGCCTGCCCTCTGCCACCCGGGAGCAGGCCTAAGCCAGCAGGTCGTTATCTCCTGAGGGGTCCCAGACTGCGAGAGGGCACAGGCCGGGCTGAGGGACCCCCTCTCCCCCACCCGAGTGCACAAATTTTTGTGCACCAGGCCTCTAGTAAAATAAATAAACCTCCAGCCACACTAACAGGAGGAGGAGCACAAATTACCAATATCAGGAATGAAAAGCAATAGCAGTACGGATATTAAAAAGAATAATAAGGAAATATCACAAACAGCTTTATGCCAATAAATCTGATAACTTAGATAAAATGAACAAATTCCTTGAAAGTCACACT
This sequence comes from Myotis nattereri, assembly GCF_964212035.1. Classification (NCBI taxonomy): domain Eukaryota; kingdom Metazoa; phylum Chordata; class Mammalia; order Chiroptera; family Vespertilionidae; genus Myotis; species Myotis nattereri. The sequence goes on from NC_138087.1 coordinate 3,502,833, forward strand.
ACCAAAGTCCATTCAAGAAGAAACAGAAAACCTGAATAGTCCTGTATCTGTGAAAGCGATTAAATGTATAATTGTTAAAAACCCACAGACAACATGCTTGACCCAGATGGCTTCACTGCTCAAGTCTACCAAACATTTAAGAAAGAAATCCAAGTGTACACAAACTCTTCCAGAAAACTGAAAAGGAAAGAATACTTCCCAACTAATTTTATGATGCCACCATTACCTTGTAAACCAAGGACAGTACAAAAAAGAATACAAATCCAAACAATTCTTCAAAAAAGTTTGTCAAATAAAACCCACCAACATATAAAAAGGATAAGGAATCATGACACAGTGGGACTCATCCAAAGAATGTAGGGTTGATTAACATTAGGGGAAAAAAGCAATGTAATTCCGTATATTTATAGACAAAAAGGAAAAGCTATATGATCTCGAAAGATGCAGGAAAACCATTTGACAAAATTCAACATCCATTGCTGATAAATACTTTCAGCAAACAGAAAGGAGCTTGCTCAACCTGATACGGTAAAGGGCATCTTCCAAACACCTTACAGCTAACATTATTTAATGGTGAAAAATTGAGCCTTCCCACTTCTACTCAACACTGTACTGGAATTCCCCACCTGCAATGCAATGAAGCAAGAAAAACCAAAGGCTTCCAGACTGGAAAGGAAGAGGTAAAACTGTTGTGATGTGTTTTAATCACGTGTCACATGAGAATCTATACATAGAAAATCCAAAGGAATCTACAAAGGAGACAATAGACCAGGGGTCCTCAAACTTTTTAAACAGGGGACCAGTTCACTGTCCCTCAGACCGTTGGAGGGCTGGACTATAGTTTAAAAAAAAACTATGAACAAATTCCTATGCACACTGCACATATCTTATTTTGAAGAAAAAAACAAAATGGGAACAAATACAATATTTGTATTTGCGTGTGGCCGTGGGCCGTAGTTTGAGGACCCCTGAACTAGACCAAATAAGTAACTTTAGCTAGTTTGCAAGATACAGGGTAAATATGCAAAAATCAAACTTATTTCAATATAGTAGGAATGCAGAAAGTGAAAAAACATTTAATGCTACTTACCAGAGCATCAAAAATATTAAATGCTTATGTTCAGATCTAACAGTGTTTTGTGGCTTTTAGTGTGTGGGTCTTGTATATCTTCTGACAGGTCTATAAGCATTTAATATTTTTGATGCTCTGGTAAATAGCATTAAAATTGTTTTCACTTTCTGATAGTTCATTCTTAGTATATTGAAATAACACACAAAACACCACAAAATATTGTTGGGAGAAATTAAGTAAATGGAAAAATATACCTTATCATACTTTATTCATGGGCCAGAAGACTCAATGGTGTTAAGATGTAGATTCTTCACAAACTGATTTTTCAATTCACCACAATGCCCCACCATTTTTTTAATTTTTTGGTAGAATTAGACCACCTGCTTTTAAAATTCATATGGAAATTAACACTACCTGATTTCAATATTTATAAAGCTTTAGTATTTAAGATAGTATGACATTGGAATAAAGATAGACAAATAGATCTGGTCAGAATAGAGAATCCAGAAATAGAGAATTTGGATTTAATAAGTGTATATTTATGCATTTAGCCAACTGATTTGACAGAGGCACAAGGCAAACTGATGGAAAAGGATACCTACCCATACCGCAGAGCATATATGAAAATTAATATAAAATGAATCATAGGCTTAAACATTAAAAGCATAAGATTTCCAGGAGAAAACATGAGAAAATATGACCTTGGACCTGACCCATAAAAGGAAAAATTGGTAATTTGGACTTCAAAACTAAGAATTTATGCTGTTTGGAAGACAAGTTATAGACCAGAATAAAATCTTTGCAAATCACACATCTGATAAAGGACTTGTGTCCAGAATATAAGGACTCTCAAAACTCAGTAAGAAAAACATTCCCCACCCCGCCCCCCACCACCACCATCAAAAAAAGGAAAGGGGGAAAAAACCAAAACAGTAAAAAATAGGCAAAAAGACTGAACAGATACTTCACCTACAAAGATATATCTATGGGAATGGATGACATGAAAAGATGCTCAACACTAGTAAATGACAACTACAAGGAGGTCCTACTACACATCTGCTCAAATGTTGACAATTAAAATGCTTTGCCCTCCCACATGTAGACACAAGGGGGAGCCATGGGAACTCTCCTAAGCTGCTGCTGCTGGGGAATGTAAAAGGGTGCAGCACCTGGGAAAAGAATTTGGCAGACTATTTTTTTTCTCTTTTTAATCCTCACCCAAGGATATGTTCCCATTGGTTTTTCAGAGAGGTGGGGAGGGAGAGAGAGAAACATCCACATGAAAGAAAAACATCAATCAGTTGCCTCCCCAACTTGGTAATGAACCTACATAGCCTATCCTATATAATAAAGAGCTAATATGCAAATGGTCGTCACACCCTCACGCCGGAACTGCTCAGACACTCAACACTGGGAAGAGAGGAATGGGGACCAGCCAGGCACAAATGAGCTGGGGAGAGAGGAATGGGGACCAGTCAGCCTGTGGCCCGGGAGAGAGACAAGCTGCCCGCCCCGCGGTCCTGGGAGCCAGCAGCTGCAACTGCAGCTGCGGCCAGGAAGAGGGATAAGCCACCTGCCCCAGAGTCCTGGGCACCCACGGCTGCCAGCGGGTGGGAAGCCCAGGTCCCAGGTGCCTGCAACCGGCCGGAGGAGGGAATCCTGGGTCCCTGGTGCAGGGCGAGGCAGAGGCAGTAGGGGAACAGTTAGGGACAATCAGGCCGGCAGGGGAGCAGTTAGAGGCGATCAGGCAGGCAGACAGAGGTGGTTAGGGGCGATCAGGCAGGCAGAGGGGTTAGGGACGATCAGGCAGGCAGGCAGGCAGGCAGGCAGGCTAGTGGTTAGGAACCAGCGGTCCCGGATTAGGAGAGGCAGTCAGACATCCCCTGAGGGGTCCTAGATTGGAGAGGGTACAGGCCAGGCTGAGGGACCCTTGGACACCTCCCCCCCCACCCCGTGCACAAATTTCATGGATATGCCCTGACTGGGAATCAAACCCACAACCTTTTGGTGTATGGGACAATGCCCCACCTGACTGAGCCACCTGGGCTGGCAGATTCTTCAAATTTAAGAATGTATCTGACATATGGCATAGCAACCCAAGAGAAATAAAAGCACATATCCATACAAAGACTCAGAGAGAAATATTTCTAATAGCCAAAACAAACAAACAAACAAACAAACCGAAAACAACCCAATGTCCATCACTAGGAAAATGGACTTTTTAAAAACTGTGGTGCAGCCACACAAAAGACCAGCACAGGCACCTCTCATCTCATCGCACTCTGTTTTATTGTGCTTCACAGGCTGTGTGTTTTCGCAAATTGAAGGCAAGCCCCTCCACCAGCTGAAGGATGACAACTGACTTTACACACTCACTTTTTGTAAGTGGTCTGGAACCCCACCCCCAATGCCTCTGAGGCACTCAGCAATCCAAAGGGAGCAGCTATTAATAAGCACAACACAGATTCATCTCAAATTATGCTTAGTGGAAAGCCAGACCAAGAAAACAGTACATGTAGTATGGTTTCATTTATATAAAAACTAGAAAATGTGAATAAGTGTACACTGAGCTTGCCTGGAGAGGAGGGGAGAGATTACAAATGGGTCCAGAAAACACATGAGTGATGAATACTTTCATCATCTCCACTATGTTGGTGATCTCCTGAGTATACACGCACATGAAAACTGACCAAACTGAATACTTTCAATATATGCAATTTACTGCTTTTCAATTATGCCTCAACAAAGCTGTTTAAGACAACATCTGGGATGTTTCTGAAGCATTCTACCCCTAACCTGCAGGATGGGAACCTAGGAGCCCCATCCCTGTGCTCACTGCTCCAGTCACAGGCCAGGAGGCTGAGGGTCACAGAGGTGGAGACCCTGGTCACTCGGTCGACCTGTCTGAACAACTCGTGACCGAAGCACCCTACTCCCACCTTGCACCATCCTGTGTGACCTTGAATCCATCTCAAAACCTGCCTCCCCATCCTGGGAAGCGCTCAGAGCAATGACCTCCACCATCTGCCTGGCAGACAGCCTCCAAGGGGGTCCCGCGTGGGCCCCCACCGCGCCCTGCCTGCACACTTGGGAAGAAGGCAATGCCTCCTTGATGCAGGACACTTGTCTGGGCTTCAAGGAGGTGGCGGCAGTGTCTGTGATGTCCCCAGGGGATGCGCTGGCTGTGGGCAGCTGACTGCTGCCCCTGACCCACCCTTGGCCACTGCTCTGAAGCTGCCCAGACTGGGCAGGCCCCGACACAGCCCAGTGAGCCCAGGTGTGAGGTCACAACTGGCCTCCCTTCAAGTTCATCCACACAAAAGGGCACTGCCCAGACGTCCGGGCTGAGTGAGCCCCAAGTCTGGGGTAAGGTGCCGCTGATGCAGTGAGGCGGAGCAGAAGCAGCTGCCTCTGAGAGCCGGGGTGACGCAGCCTAGACACAGTGTCAAGAGCATGAGGCCAGCACTTGAGGGGCCCACAGAGCGAGACACAGAGGAGTGGAGTGAGCACAGGGCCCTGGGCTCCTGCTGTGCTGTGCTGAGCTAGAGACCACAGAGTTGGCCACAGAGACCACAGAAGAGGGCGGGACTTGATGTGGATAGGGCTCTCATGAGGATATTCTTCCAACACACCAAACCTCTGCTCTCCTCTGTGGTGGGAACCCACCAGTGGATGGGCAATCCCCCTTCTGCCTCCAGAGGAACCAACACCTCCACAGCCAACATGTCTGACCGCCGTCAACATGATCCAGAGACAGAAGCAGATATGGAAGCAGAGATAACAATATGACCACCTGAGGAAAAGCACTCCTAGACTTGGGATCCGCACACTGCTGTGCCATGGGCCCAAGCCTGGTTCTGCAGGTAGTTTGCTGGGACACAACTAAACAAGTAAGCTGACACAGGTCAGTGTGATGCTGGGACCCCTGCCTTGAGTTCATGGGCACAAGGCCTGGGGCTCCCACACAGGGACGGTCAGTAACCCAGCAACCCGCTGGGGACTGAGAGCCTGATGTCCACGGGAATGCCTCCTTGATGCAGGACACTTGTCTGGGCTTCAAGGAGGTGGCGGCAGTGTCTGTGATGTCCCCAGGGGATGCGCTGGCTGTGGGCAGCTGACTGCTGCCCCTGACCCACCCTTGGCCACTGCTCTGAAGCTGCCCAGACTGGGCAGGCCCCGACACAGCCCAGTGAGCCCAGGTGTGAGGTCACAACTGGCCTCCCTTCAAGTTCATCCACACAAAAGGGCACTGCCCAGACGTCCGGGCTGAGTGAGTGTATATATACATCCTATATTAGATAGGATGCAAATTGACTGTCACACCATCACAAAGATGGTGTGTGTATAGGATGTATACACACACACACATACACACATATACATACATATACACACATATACACTGAGTGGCCAGATTATTATGGCCACCTGACGTTTGTAGGCAAATTAGCTATAATTTTGCACTGAAGTTGCTAGAGGGCCAGACCATTATAAATAGGGAAGCAGGTTGTTTACCAAGACAGAAGTGATTTTTTTCTGAAGATATGGGTAAACAATGTGATTTAACAGCCTTTGAACATGGGATACACACACACACACACACACACACACACACACACTGAGTGGCCAGATTATTATGACCACTCCATTAGTACCTCGTTGGGCCACCTTTTGCCTTCAATACTGCAGCGATTCTTCTTGGCATTGACTCCACAAGGTGTTGAAAGGTGATGCGAGGAATCTGACACCATGCCTGATGAATAGCCCTGTCCAGTTCTGTGAGATTTGATGGCTGTGGAACCAGCTGCCTGATGGCTCTTTTAACTTCGTCCCACAAATGCTCAATTGGATTGAGATCTGGTGATTGTGGGGGCCACCTAAGCAAGGTAAAGTCTCCCTCATGTTCTTGAAACCACTCCTGCACAATACGAGCACCGTGGCATGGCGCATTGTCTTGTTGGAAGAAGCCATCCCCATTGTGATACGCCAGCAACATGACAGGATGAAGTTGATCAGCAACGATACTTAGGTATGTTGTGCTATTCAGACGTTGTTCCACACGAATTAAAGGGCCCAAGTCATGCCAGGAAAACATGCCCCAAACCGTAACACTGCCCCCACCAGCTTGAAGGGTTGTACTCATGCATGTGGGGTGCATGCTTTCATGCTGTTTCCGCCAAATTCTCACTCTGCCATCTGCATGATGCAACTGGAAACGTGATTCATCAGACCACATGACTTTTTCCCAATGCTCGAATGTCCAATCCTTGTGTTCCTGTGCAAATTGGAGATGTTTTATCTTGGTAACTGCAGACAGCAAAGGTGTTCGAACAGGCCTTCGCTTCCATATCCCATACGATGCAGTGTATGGCTAATTTGCCTACAAATGTCAGGTGGTCGTAATAATCTGGCCACTCAATGTGTACATATACATGAGCTCCAATGCCCAAGGGCAGGAGATGGATGTCCTGGATCAAGAAGGGACAGAACTCTGCCTTTTGTACCATTTGGGACCCAACAGACTGGATCATGCCACCCACATCGGGACGCGTCCACTGAATCAAATGCTGGTCTCTTCCAGAACCAGCCTCAGACATGCCCAAAAATGATGCTTCACCAGCTGGGCTCCCTCAGTCCACAGACTTAACCACCACGCAGGCATGGGCTCCGCTGCAACAACGCTCCACTCCACCGCTGTGGTTGAAAGCATCCATTAACATGTGCAACCTGAGTAAAATGTTCTTCACAAGACCAGGCTGAGGGCCAATGTGGCACGCAGGGGTCAGCACTTCGTCATCACCTGGCACCCACCTAACAGACCCTCACACCCAGCAGCCAGGAGAGCAGGTATGAGCACCATGGTGCCTGTGGCCTGGTGCCTGGCTGAGTCAGGCAGGTCCCTCCCCTTCACTGAGCCTGGCTGTAAACTGGGCCATCTGTATGGCATGCCCAGCCCAGTGCTGAGGCAGCTGAAAGGACCTGGTCCACAGGTGAGACAGGCCATGTCAAGCCCAGTTAGGAGGTATGCCACGGCCGGAAAAGCAACCTGTGAGTTCTGCCCCTGAACCCATGTGGGCAGTGGCCTCACTGTCTGCCCAGCAAGAGAACAGTGTGGGCATCTCTGCAACGAGCACTGGTCTCTGCTCACAGAGGCTGACTGATCTGAGTGCTGCAGGAGACTGAGGAGGGCCTCCTGGCCCCGGCAGGGAGCCATGTCTGCGGTCTGGCATCTGAAGCAGCAGGCACGTCACAGGCCAAGCCAGGAGCACTGACTTCAGCATTCCCACAAGGAAGACAGGAATCCTTACAGGAAGTTGGCATTTGGGATTCTCAGCTCCTTTGTTGCTCTCAGCCCCATTCATGGGCTGACCCAGCCCCACTCACAACCAGCAGGTCCCACCTCTTCCTTAAAGGGCCACCAGACTACGCCTGGTAAGGGCAGTCCAGAAATTCCTGAGCTCTGCCAGCTGCCCATCTTACCCTTCTGCTGAGCTCCTTGCCTGATCTTCAACTGCTCCTGGGACCAGGGGCCAGGAGGCTCATGACATCTTTCTGTGCACACACATCTTCCTATGCAGGCCTGAAGGAGCTTTGCCTGACCTTACCAGGTGGCTTGCAGCACCTTTAGCCCCTCACCAGCAGCACCGACTGCATGCCTGGCCTCAGATGGGTGCCGCTGGTGCAAAGACACCAGACTGTCCCAGCTGAGACCCCAAAGCCTGGGATCCTGGGGAATCAAATGACCAGAATCACGGTGTTAATGTAAGAAACATTCAAACCTGTGAGGAATTTTTGTGAGTTTACTTGAGTCAAACTGTCAACAAATGCCGGGAACCACAGCGGACTGAGATAATGCTCCGGAGAATGGCATTTTTGCACCTTGTTTTATACATTGCAATCAAAAGAGAAGACTGACGTAAGAGGGTTACATGAAATCCATTGGTGATAGATTAGGGAGGTGGAAGAAAGTAGAGTAGGGAAACCTCTGGGGCTGGATAAAAAGCGAAATGATAGACACACACTTCTCTTACTTAGGTGGGTGCAGGGTATTTAACAATTAACTAAGTAACAATGAGAGGATTTGTGTCTGCTTTGAGGGGTCCGGAAAGAAAAATTACTTTGACATTCCAACAATATGTGATCGTAAATGCAAAAAGACAATAGGCTCAGTTAAGATAAAGACTGACCTTTGTCAGGGAAGATACTGGCCTAGGACATGACTACTCACCATAAACTCCTTTTAGTTCAAAAATTTTAATTTCAGACCATCCTTTGTAGTTACCTTAGGTCTCTGAGTTTGCAAGGCCACCACACAGGCCTTCCCTGAGCTCGTCAGGTTAGCAGGTGGCCCCTTTTTTCCATCACTGCCACCTTGGCTCACCAATGGTATTGATTATTGATCAAAGACCATCGGCACCACAGCCTCTCCATCTGCAACCAAAGTGAAGAGCCCCTGAATTGTGTGGTCCCCTTTCCCAGTTCTCAGAGCAAGTGTGCACCACCTTGGGCAGACACTGGCCTTGGGCAGAGCTGGGCCAACAGGCAGCTGGAGCTCAGGGAGAGAGGGCAGTCACCATCTGCTGGCACATGTGCCCCCTGGCCCTGCTGCCAGCCCCACCTAACCAGCTAAAGATATAATTCACTGCTTCTGCCCTGAGGGAGGGAAAATCAAGCTCCATGCTAGCCCGCCACACTCTGTGCTCAACAGATACTGGTGGACTAACGGATTTCCCACAAAGCCACAGGGCTTCATCACACCAGAGTCAGAAGGGGATCTGGCAACTCTGAGGACATGGTATGTGGGGGCCACACTCAGACGTTTCTGTGTAACCAACTCCCTCTGCAAGGGCCCGTCAGCCTTGCAAAACCCCATTTCCACTCACCAAACTCAAAAGGGGGCTCAGTCCAGTGAAGGTTATGACATTACTATTAGAGAAAGATGTTACAGCATTAGGAGATTAAAGTCTTTGTCAAAAGTTGATTAAACCTATCAACACTGCATTTGCTGGCCAAACAGCTTAGTAAAAAATACGTAGTAATGGCAGACATGCAAAAATGTTCGACTGGGGATCTGGCATTTAGCAATCATTCCCCACCACAACACAGAGAAGACAGCAGCAGGATGAAGGACACAACCTTCTTCTCAAGGCAGCTTTTCCCTCAGGAAATGGAATCACAAGGGGATGGAACAACATCCCAGTAAAATAAAAAGGGAAGAAAGTACACACTGTTGTGCACCCACCAGAGTAGAACAAAATAAAAGTATGCATTTACAAGTTTTCTGTACATCTAAAACTGCCCTATAAAAAAGCTAAAAAGATATTGGCAAGCACCTAAACATATGAAAATCGATCTCTTCAATAATGTCTATATCAGAGAGAACGGACAGAACAACACAACAGGAAACTATAAAAAAATAGAAACATCGCATTATCAGAACCGAGGAATCACTCCAAAGAGGTGCTGAGGGCGGGCTGCACTGAAAAGACACATTAAAGGTACAGAAAGGAAGACACTGAACAAAGAAACGAGGCGCACCCCTCCCAAAGGGAAAGGGACACAACACAAAAGAAAAAAGAAAAAGCAACCAAGCTAGTGTATTTTCTCAACCCAGCAATGATGTTATCCAGCACCCGTCACTAAGCAAGGACCAGCAGGCCCAGCTTCCTCCCACACCCCGGGCTGGCAGGCGCTGGCTGTGGCAGGACCAGGGCTGGGACTCAGGGCTTCCCGGCCTCCTGTCACATCCCCTCCCAGCAGGAGACAGGAGGGGAGGGGTGGAAGGATGTCCTGGTCAGCACAGGCTCAATCCAGCTGGACCAGGTACAAGAGCTCCACAAATCCTCCCTTCAAAGGAAGGCTCTTCAACGCCATACTGACTGAGCAAACAGAAGCAATGTCCATCTTGAGAATCATTATCGTGCCCCAGGAGCACAAAACCAGTGGCACCCATTCAACTCAACTTAAACAGTATTGATTAGGCACTGGCTAGGGGTCAGGCTAGGCCAAGCACAGTAAGTCCCCCATGCACAAGGGGCAGAGGGAGCCGCGACAGCAATGGGCAGAACAGCAGTGAGATGCCCTCTCTACTGGGGTGGACTCACGGGGACTCCACTGAAGCGTTAGAAAGCGTAGGCCATAAAAAGAGCATTTATCGCTATCGTCATTCTACCCACAGATTTAAAATGACAGCAAATATTAACAAAGAACAGAATGCACTAATAAACAATGGACAAGCACTGGTGTCACTCCCCTTAAAAGGCTGAGGCAAGAAAATCTCCCACCACACTTTATAGAGACAAGAGAGAGGATAAATTAATTCCATATTGTTTACAGGTGATGATTTTAACTTCAAAGAGATCATTTAGAGATCTCCAATCCCCCCAAATTAAATTTGGTTACGAATACATAATAAAAAAACAGCAATTACGTTTATAATCTCAACATCAAAATCATTACCACTTGAATATCACTTTAACTAGAAACATGGGACTTAGTAAAAAAAAATGATAAATACTCTAATAAGAAAGGCTGAACCCAGCCATTACATGGAGCTCACGTGACATGGGCCACACAGCTGTACGGCTGAAGAAAACGGCCTGCATCCTCTGGGACTACTTCAGAGTCACAGTAATTTATCTGGTCCATTTAGCAAGCAAAAAGACTCTCCCCTCATCTCCACTAAAAAACGTAAAGATATAATTCACATACTCTAACATTCATCCTTTTATTTATTTTTTATTTTTAAATACATTTTTATTGATTTTTTACAGAGAGGAAGGGAGAGAGATACAGAGTTAGAAACATCGATCAGCTGCCTCCTGCACATCTCCTACTGGGGATGTGCCCGCAACCCAGGAACATGCCCTTGACCGGAATCGAACCTGGGACCTTTGAGTCCGCAGGCCGACGCTCTATCCACTGAGCCAAACCGGTTTCAGCACATTCATCCTTTTAAAAAATATTTTTATTGACTTCAGAGAGGAAGGGAGAGGAAGAGAGATAGAAATATCAATGATGAGAAAGAATCATTGATCAGCTAGCTGCCTCCTGCATGCCCCCTACTGGGGATCGAGCCCGCAACCAGACATGCGCCCTGACCGAGAATTGAACCATGACCTCCTGGTTCACAAGTCAACACTCAACCACTGAGCCACGCGGCTGGGCTAACATTCACCCTTTTAATATGTAAAATTCATTGGGTTTTAGTAAATTCGTAAGTTTGTGTAACCATCACCACTATGCAATTGCACGTTTTCATCACCCTAGAAAGACCTGAGCCATTACCAGTCACTCCCCAGCTCCCCTCCTACAGATCCTAAGAACCACCAATGTGTTTTCTGTTTCTATGCCTTCTCTCACTGAACTTGATTTCAAGGTTCACCCATGTGTACCAGTGAGATAGGCTGAGCTTTTCTCAAACGATGGGAATGCCCTTCAGTTATTTTCTTAAGCCTCTCCTGGATATGCTTCAAGTTTCTTTTCAAGCACTCACTGCCCAAAGAGCTGCCCGCCCACCTGCGCCTGCTGAGACCAGCCCTGTTCTGTGTCTGTGTGAAGAACCCAGGCCTGGATAAGTCCAATCCAGCAGCAGTTCAGGGAACCATTTTCTTTTAAGTTTTTATTTATTGATTTGTTTGTTTGTTTGTTTTAGAGAGAGAGTGGAGGGGAGTGGGGGGGGGGGGGAGAGGTACTGTTACGCTTATTTATGCATTCATTGGTTGATTCTAGTATGTACCCTGACTACAGATGGAACCTGCAACCTTGGCGTATTGGAGACGACGCTCTAGCTAACCAAGCTATCAGGCCAGGGCGCCAGAATCTTCACTAGTGACTGCTCCCTTGGTGCACCAAGCTCCCTTTCTCCTCCCCTCTACCTTGTTTTCAGTAAACTTCTTCTTTTGAATCTGTTTCATCTCCTCTTGATTTCTATCTTGAGGGGCAAGACACCAGCACTTCTCTTATTGCCAAATACTATCCTGTTATATGAATGGACCACACTGCATTTATTCATTCATCTGTTAATGGACATACAGGTGGTTTCCACTTTGGGGCAGTTATGAATAATTCCGTTGTAACTTATGTATGTTTTTGTGTAAACACATGCTTTTAATTCCTTTGGGCATATACATAGGAGTAAACAGATGGGACTTGTTAACTCTATGTTTAACATTTTTTAAAAAAATATATTTTATTGATTTTTTTACAGAGAGGAAGGGAGAGGGATAGAGAGCTAGAAACATCGATGAGAGAGAAACATTGATCAGCTGCCTCCTGCACACTCCCTACTGGGGTATGTGCCCAAAACCAAGGTACATGCCCTTGATTGGAGTCGAACCCGGGACCCTTCAGTCCGCAGGCTGACGCTCTATCCACTGAGCCAAACCGATCAGGGCTATGTTTAACACTTTGAGGAACTGCCAGACTATTTGCCAAAGCAGATGCACCATTTTTCATTCCACCAGCAAAGTGTGAATTTTGATTTCTCTACATCCTCACCAACACTTGATATTGTCTGTCTTCTGATTTTAGCCATTCTAATGGGTGTGAGATCTCCTCCCATTAAAAGTCTATATATAACAGCCTAAGCGACCAAATGACTGGTCGACCAGTCGCTATGACACCAGGGGGCAGACGCTCAATGCAGGAGCTGCCCCCTGGTGGTCAGTGCGCTCCCACAGCCAACCTCCCATGGCCGGCCAAACCCCTATCAGCCCCGATCAAGGGGCCGGCCGGCCTCCTCAATCAGCCCAGATTGCCGGCCAGGCCGAGGGACCCCACCCGTGCATGAATTCATGCACCAGGCCTCTAGTAAATTAATATTAGTAACAATAATAGCTATTACTCTCATAATTATCTGTAAACATATTATTTCACTTAATGCCTACAAGTATATCAAAGTTTTCAGGAGAAATGACATTTCCATTTTATGAACAAAGAAACCAAGGCTCCAAGAGGCCAAGGCCTATTTTGGGTCGAGGGACATCTAGAACTCTGGGCCATCCAGACCCCTCACGCCAGCTCCTATCACTGCACTAGTGATATATCCAGAGTAAACAAAGAACTCTGACATGTCAATAAGGAAAAGGCAGACACCCCACAGAAACACTGGCCAAGGCTCTTCACAAGCGGCTCCAAATGGGGAAATGCAAATCAGCACCAGGCCAGCAAGGAAGACAAGATCAGAAAGGCTAGAATTTAACACAGAAAGTGCCCCTTTGGGTGGGGAGGATGGTAAGAACCAGGAATACCCACACTGCAAGTGCAACCACCCTGGAAATTGCCTATCCTCCACTCACCAGAAAGCCCAGCCCGTGCCATCCACACGCATGCGTACAAGTGGTACAGAGGCCAACAGCTCAAACCTGGGGAGGGAAGCATGGTGAGTGCACAAGAGCTCTACCAGCAACGAACGTCGACAATCTGCAAATTCAGGCAACAGCACCTCATGACACAAAACGCTGAGTGAACACACAAAACCTGTGGATGGACTGCTGTGCAGGGTGGGGAACCTTCTTTCTGCCAGGGGCCATCTGGATATTTATAACATCATCTGCGGCCATACGAAATTATCAACTTAAACATTAGCCTGTTCTATTTGGTCAAACATTTAATTAACTCGCCCCTAATGCCTTGGCAGGGTCAGACCAAATGATTTCACAGGCCACACGTACCCCACCCCTGGCCTACAGTAAGTCAAAAATAGGGAAATTCAGAGCCCAAATCATTCATTACCCCTGGACAAAAGCCAACGTGCCCCCAGGCTGGATATACCCCAGGGAGCCAATCCCTCCTTACTAAGGAGACAGAGGCACCAGAGACCAGATGAAAGATCAACTTCCATAAATGCACTTCAGCAAAAACCTGCTACAAGAGCGCAAGGTCCCATCAGGAAGGGGGACAAGAAACAAGCTGCAGTCCCCCAGGCCACTGCGCCCCAGCACCCAGCCACACAGGCTTGCTGGCAGCTGGAGAGAACCAAGGGAAGCCCCTACAGCAAGTATGTCAAACTCTGTGGCCCACAACGAATGTTTTTGCAGCCCAGACAATATAATGGTATATAAGAAATGGTTTAATAAAAATTTTGTAATTTTTACAATATCCTGTTATACATAACTAGAGGCCCGGTGCACAAAAATTTGTACACTCAGGGGGGAGGTGGGGTCCCTCAGCCCGGCCTGTGCCCTCTCGCAGTCTGGGACTCCTCAGGAGATAACGACCTGCTGGCTTAGGCCTGCTCCTGGGTGGCAGAGGGCAGGCCTAATCCCTAGGTGCAGCCCCTGGTCGGGCTCAGAGCAGGGCCGATTGGGGAATTAGGGCGCCGCCCCGTCATGCACAGAGCAGGGCGGATTGGGAGGTTGCTATGCCACCCTCAGTCACGCTCAGGGTAGGGCCGAATGGGGGGTTGGGGCACCGCCCCCTGTCACACTCAAGGCAGGGTCGATGGGGAGGTTGCGGCGCCACCCCGTCACGCACAGAGCAGGGCCGATCAGGGGGTTGGGGAGTTCCCCCCTGTCACTCACAGAGCAGGGCCCTTCAGGGGGTTGGGGAGCTCCCCCCTGTCATGCACAGAGCAGGGCCGATCAGGGGGTTGGGGGTGCCGCCACTGTCACACTCAGGGCAGGGCCGATGGGGAGGTTATGGCTCTACCCCATCACATACAGAGCAGGGCCCGTGGGGTGGGGGGGTTGGGGCGCTGCACCCTGTCACACACAGAGCCGCAGGGCGATCAGGAGGTTGGGGAGCTCCCCCCTATCAGGCACAGAGCAGGGCCGATCAGGGGGTTGGGGCGCCTTCCTCTGTCAGGAACAGAGCAGGGCAGATAGGGAGGTTGTGGCCCCGCCCCCTGTCACACACAGAGCCACAGGGCAATCGGGGGTTTGGGCGCTGCCCCCTGTCATGCTGATCCCGGTGCCGGGAGACCTCGGGGCTCCGCTGATCCCGGTGCTGGGAGGCATATTACCCTTTTACTGTATAGAATAGAGGCCTGGTGCATGGGTGGGGGCTGGCTGGTTTGCCCTGAAGGGTGTCCCGGGTCAGGGTGGGGGTCCCCACTGGGGTGCCTGGCCAGCCTGGATGAGGGGATGATGGCTGTTTGCAGCTGGTCACACCCCCTTCAGGGTGGGGGTCCCCACTGGGGTGCCTGGCCAGTCTGGGTGAGGGGCTGAGGGCTGTTTTCAGGCTGGGACTGAAGCTCCCAACTGCTCCTTTTTTTCTTTTCTTTTCTTTTTTATTCTGAGCCAGCTTTAGCTCTGAGGCTCCAGCTCTTAGGCCTCCGCTCCTGAAAGCAGGTATCTGGTTTGTTTAGGTTCTACAATCGAAACTCTGTATCAGCTCCAGCTCTGAGATCCCAGCTAGCTGAAAGCTGGTTTCTGGGGTTTTGTTTAGCTTCTATTTTTGTAACTATGTTTCAAACTGCCAGCTCAGAGGCCTGCAGCGGCCTGCGGGGACCGTTGGAGTCCTCCGTCACTGAAGCAAGCAAGCCTCATGTTAGTTTCAAGCTGCCTGGCTGCTGGCCGCCATCTTGGCTGGCAGTTAATTTGCATATCGCCCTGATTAGCCAATGGGAAGGGTAGCGGTCGTACGCCAATTACCATGTTTCTCTTTTATTAGATAGGATTATTAATAATGAACTACAACGTTTGCTAATGACTGATTACTATAATTGTGTTGCATTCATTTCCCTTACGCGCAGGCGCACCATTTCTCTCCACTAATACTAGCAGTGAATATTTTAGCAGCGGATGGCCATGTCATTAGTCTTGGACTGACTTGTTTGGTATGCGCAACAGGAAACATTTTGCTTTTGGAGAGCAAGAAAAATAGGTTTATTTGCTTTACGCTTATTTATTTGTGAAGTTATTCATTGTCTGGTAAGCTAATGTTCAAGAAAAATTTTTAATTTTTATTAAAATGTTCTATTATTTTATGTTAACAATGACTCATTTATTTCAGCCCTTTGTAGTCAGCATGTCTCTATCGAAATAAACCTACGTTTCTATGAAAATGGAAGCTTTTGTTTTTTTGTGGCCACATAAACTTAAACGGTTTATTTGGCCCGTGGTAGCCTTTGAGTTTGACATGCTTGCCCTGCAGACACCTGAGCAGACAACCAGGTCCGGGGAGAGGGCATGAGAGGGGCTCTCGACCGCAATCAACGGGAAGGCACCCAGGGAGGCCACCCTAAGGCCCCACGGGAAGTTCCGAGGCACCCAGAAACAAAGTGGCTCAGCAGGGCCAGCTCAGCTCTCTGCCCCCAGGTTCCCACCAGGCCCTCTGCACCCTCCCAGCTCTGAGGGGTCAAGGGAGATAGAACAGCTGGGAGAGGCCATGGAGGGGGGCCCTAGCCCATGCCTATGCACTTCACAGTCTGTGCTAACGGGAGCCTATTAACTTCTCTCTTGGGAGGGATCTCCTTCCACAAGTAAGAAACTGAACTCTGAGAACAAACAACTCCACATCTTTTCCCAATGGAACCACCACAAAGACAGGAAAGAGGCAGAAGAGGTTGAAAGGCAAAACCAGGATCAGGACCCACAGCCTCACTCACTGCTCAGCTGCCTGAGCCTCAGAATCACCCAGGGAGTCGGAAACAACCATTCCAGGTGCAGGCACACGCGCCAGCCGGCCCTGCCCAGCCTTGGGGTCTGGGCCTGGAGTCTGGAATGTGCTGGCTAGGCCAGGCCTGCTTCGCGGATTTATGGAGATTCTCTCCCTCCTGGCACTCAACCCCTCCCTGGGTGCTGGGTAACTGACATGGCAGAGAAGAGGCTGGCCTTTTTGCCAGGGAACCGGGGGGCTGTCTGTGTGTCCATTCTGGACATGGGGAGATGGGCCTACCTCACAGGAATTGACAAAAAAGGTGAGAGCTCAGAACTTCACGCCTGGGTGTTCACGTAGCTGTGATCCTGAGCGCCAGACATGGGAACCCCGAGGTCCCCCAGAGGGAGGTGCTAGTGACTCGGGCACGGTGCTCACAGAAAACCAACCACCAACATGGGCAACTCCATGCATCTCAGAGGAGCCAGATACAAAAGCCACCTGGGAACAGCTGTCAGCACAGATGTCAAGAACAGAGTCTGACCATACAGTGAGGTTGCAGGGCCCCTGGGCGGGGAGGGACTGGAAGGCACATGAGGATGACCCTCAGCAGGGGGCACCCACAGGAGCCCAACAACCTGCGTCTTCTTACCAGTGAATTATTTATTCCCCATTTTAAAATGAGAGCTGCTGACAAGACAGAATCATCTGGGCAGCAGCCAGAGTCGCTCCAGAAGCATCTGTCCCTGGAGGTGAGAGGCCCTGACAGTGCAGCCCGCGATGGAAGAGGTGCTCACTCCACCTCAGAGAGACCCCCACATCCCAACAGGCAGTGGCTGGGTCTCCTGGGCAAATAGGGACGGGCCAGCAGGGGCTGCAGGAGCAGCTTCCTGGAGCCTCTGGGAGGGAAACCACTGGGGGTGGGAGGGGTGTCCAAGCTCCCACGTAAGACACAACCTTCTGGAGGGCTACAAACTGTGTGAGTCCCCACTGGGTCCCCATCAGGCCACATCTCAGAGCCAGGAGGTCACCAGGGGGCCAGAGGGTCTGCCCCGGGGGCAGCAGGAACAGTGCCGAGGGCTACCCAGGGACCTTCCCTGCACACCTCCCTTAGTAATGCCTCCTGAGGCTGGCACTCTACCATTTCAGTTCACAAACACAGACTGGGGCCTGGGGGTGGCAAGGCCCGACACCCAGATACACAGTGCGGGCCAGGATGGCCTCTTACACGGAAGGAACGCAAGCACCTGGGCACCCCATGCCAGGCACTGAGAATCCACACCTGGCAAGTGACAGGTGCTCAGCAAATACCTGTAGATGAACTGGGGGTCAGGGAGGACATGGGGACACTGCAGCGGGGGGTGGCCCACACCACAAGTGGGTGGACGGGAACACCGGGTCCAGGGCATGGACAGTGCCTCCCAGGTCTGCTGGGAAGGCTGAGGGGGCTGCAGGGTCTGGGGGAGAGGTGCTGCAGGCGTCTCCTCTTTACTGCGCCCCCTAGCCAGCAGGACAAAGGCCCAGGGACTCAGAGGCAGAAAGGCCCCCAGCCTCACCCCTCTACCTGGGTGTATCCTCGGCTCACGCACACCTCCAGAGAGACTTCTCCAGGTCCAGCCCAGGGCAGGGGTGGTCGTGACCTCGCAGGGAGATGCAGACACAGAAGTGGGCCCTTCCAACAGCACGTATTCAGGGATGGGGCACCTTCCTGGGCCCCAATGCAGACAAATGCAGAGCAACATTCCACCACATGGGCAGGAAGCCTC
Source organism: Myotis nattereri (assembly GCF_964212035.1). Lineage (NCBI taxonomy): Eukaryota > Metazoa > Chordata > Mammalia > Chiroptera > Vespertilionidae > Myotis > Myotis nattereri. The sequence continues at coordinate 3,521,211 of NC_138087.1, forward strand.
CAGATCCCAAAGTAAGCTGCAGGGACAGGATGGGGCTCCCAAACTCATCTCCCCCCGGGGTCCCTTCGGAAGCATGAACACTTCCGCCTCCCTCGACCACCCGTGTCCCATCCTGAGACTGATCTCGGACCCTGAAAGCTCACCAGGTGATCCTGGCCTGCAGAAAATGCCGTATCACACTGGCTTTGCAGGTGCTTCCACTGGAACCTAAGTCAGCCGAGAACTACACAGAGCCAGATGCTCATGGACCTGCCAACCCACAGAAAGGAACACCCATGGCCACCCAAGGAGACTTCAGCTCACCATCCTCAGCCTGCTCATCCCATCCCCTCCCACCTGGCTGAGAAGCTCCAAGAAGAACCCCCAGACCCACTCCCTCCTCCCTTGCTCTGAGGGGATGCCCTGGGCAGACAGGTGTGGTGGGTGGCACTGAGCCCCTGGGCATGTTTGGAGGCAGCTTGGGAAGGCGTGGCTGTGTCCCCAAGGAGACAGAGAGTGCCATCGCACTTGATCGTCACAACAGCAGGCAAAGTAGAAAGTTCACCACTCCCATTTCATAGGCGAACAAACCGAGGCTCAATGAGGTCAGATGATTTGCCTGGTTGGCACCACAGGGCTTCTCACTCCAAAAAGTTTCCCTCTTCCCAGAGCTGGGGTGTCCCAGGAGGGGTGAAATGTGCTGGAGAAAGAGTGGGTCAAGGATGGAGCTGGACCCCAAGAAGGCCCAAAAGGCTCACCTAGCAGGTGGGCAGGGAGGAACCTGGGAAGGCTGCTCCGGCCCTTGCAGGAGAGGGCAAGTTCCTCCTGGAAATGGGGGGCAGGCTAGAGGCTGGGCACACCGGCACACCCTACCTGGTGGACAGCCCTCACCCATCAGACCAGTGTGCCAAGAATCCACAGCCATCCCAGTCCTAACAGGGTCACGTGTCTGATGTCTATCCTCTCCATTGGCCTGGCCTCCCCACTGTGTGGCTTCCAGCTTCAGTTTCCCTTCAGAGCACTTACATGCTGGCTGAGGGAATCAAAGACTGGGCTGTGACAGTTATCACACACCACTCGCCATGTTTGTCCCATCTGCCCACGTCCATCCCACCGTCTGCTGCACCCCAGCTGCCTGGGGCAGCGTCCAAGCACTAAGCTGCTTTTAGAAAACTGGCATCCACGCTTGGGCAGGAGAGATTTAGGCAGAATTGGGTGCTATTCAGAGAAGATTACACCCTAATTGCCTCAATGGCAGCAGACAGGCTTCTGGCCAGCTGAGCCCCGGGGCTGGAGGCAGGCTCCACAGACCCTGGCTCTTCCACTCAGGGACACAGAGGCCAATCCGAGGGCCTGGGGACAAGCCACCATCTTCCTCAGCAGCTGGCTGTCTGACAAAACCTCCATTCAACGGCCTGCAGTCAGGGCAGGAGGGACAGCTGTCCAGCTCCATTTGTCCCAGGCCTGAGGATGGCTAGGACAGGGCAGCCGGGACTGTGCGGGCTGGAAGCCCCAGGACAGCAGCCCAGTTGGAGTGGCCGGGCTTTTTCACTTCATCTCTAACCTCAGCGCATTTTAGGAAGGGACACTCAGCAAGCTTCAAGGGAGTGCCCAGAGACTGTAATTCAGTCCATGTCCCTGTAATGAGTTCTGCGGCTGGCCTCGGGGCGGGCGTGGAGCCCAAGAAGTGGGGTGGCTGCGATGCTCACAGGTCCCTCCAGGGGCTCCAGTAGGTGGATGGACCTGTCAACAGCTGCAGCCAGGGTGAAAGAAAAGGTCTCAGGGACCAAGAGTGCCCCACGTCTGGCATTCTGTCATAGTCACCCTCGTAGGGTCAGTCCCAGATGCCCCAGGGACTAAGATCACCTGACATTAGGGGCTCCCAGACCTTGAGGAAATGAGGACCCTGACATGAAAAGAGAGGAGAAACAGGCTCAGGGAGGGACAGCCCGGACCCTGAGCTAAAGCCAGGTATCTAGTCTCCCAGCCTCAACCCTCCAACCCGAACACCCGCAAGTTGCCCAGAGGGGCAAGGCCTGCAGACCCTTCCTGAGCCACACCTGTCGCCTCCAGGGTCAAATGCAAAGGTAGTGCGTTAGGCAGCTTGCTAGTGGTGTCCCAGGAGGGAAGTCAGCCCAAACAGAAGTCTCGTGCCCGCCTTACAGACACGGAGGAGAGAAGCCTCACACTTGTCCTCTGTTGAGAATCTGACCAACTATATTCTAGTGATTTTTCTTTCCTTCTTTTTTTAAAAAATCCTCACCCAAGGATGTTTTTACTGACTTTTTTAGAGAGAGGGAAGAGGGAGAGAGAGGAACATCAATCGGTTGCCCCTGATGTGCACGCCCTGACCGGGAATCGAACCCGCAACCTTTTGGTGTATGGGATGATACTCCAGCCAACTCAGCCACTCAGCCAGGGCATGATTTTTCTTTTTAACCATTTGCATTCTACTACTTTTTCTCAAGACGAGAGAAAATTTTTTTTAAAAAGGAGCCATCATCAATTGATGGTGACCAGGACCAACCCTGCAGTCTGGGGCTGTAGACCCGGCTGCAGACCCCAGGGTGTGCAGTCACACAATCAACACCACAGGGCTGAAGAGAACGCATCGTCAGTGACGCAGAAAACAGACAGAAACCCAATAAAACTAGTAACACACAACCAGGAGCAGGCTGCGGCAAAAGGACAATCACACAGATCAGTGGGACAGAAAACGGGATCAGGGGCCAGGAGCAGCCACATACACAGCCAACTAACTGTTTATACAGGAGCAAAAGCAGTTTCATTGAGAAACTGCAATAAATGGTACTAGCCATTCACATGCAAAACCAACCGAATCTGGACACAGATCTTAAACCTTTCACAAAAACTACTTGAAATGAACCACAGACCTAAATGTGAAATACAAAACTATGTCTAAATAAAAACATAGGCAAAAATCTATGTGACCTTGGGTTTGGTGATGAAGCATGATCTGCAAAATGGTATTAAATTAAAAACTACTCTGTACACAACACTGTTAAAAGAATGAAAAGACAAGCCAAGAATTACTTGCAAAGTAAAACTTATGCCCTAACAAACATGTGCACTAGATGCTTACAGCAATTTTCTTAATAATGCCCCAATCTGGAGGCAACCAAGATGCCCGGTCTGAAAGGATAAACAAACTATGTGGTACATCTAGACCAGGGTTGGGGGACGTCCAGTCCCGAAATCATTTGGTCTGGCCCTGCCAAGGCATGAGGGGTGAGTTAATTAAATGTCTGACCAAATATAGCAGGCTAATTTTTTTTAGTTGATAATTTTATATGGCCGGGATATATTATAAATATCCAAATGGCCCTTGACAGAAAAAAGGGGCCCCTAGTCTTGATCAAGACAATGAAATATTATTCTGTGATTTTTTTTTTTTAAAAAAATGCTATCAAGCCCTAGCTGGTATGGCTCAGTGGATAGAGCATCGGCCTGCGGACTGGATTCGATGCTCCTGGGGGGTCCTGGGTTTGATTCCAGTCAAGGGCACATGCCTTGGCTGCGGGCTCCATCCCCAGTGGCAGGTGTGCAGAAGGCAGCTGATCAATGATTCTCATCATTGATGTTTCTATCTCTCTCTCCCTCTCCCTTCCTCTCTGAAATAAATAAATAAATAAATAAATAAATAAATAAATAAATAAATATATTAAAGAAAAAAAAAGGCTATCAAATCACATAACAACACCGATGAATCTTAAACACATATTGCTAAGTGAAAGAAGCCAGTCTGAAAAGGCTATGTACTGCATGATTCCAATGATGTGATATTCTGGAAAGAGCGAAACTGTGGAGACAGTAAAAGATCAGCAGTTTTCAGGGGTTTGTGGAGGGAGGGTGTTGCATAGGTGAAGCACAGGAGATTATATATATGTATACACACACACACACACACACACACACACACATAAATATTGATTTCAGAGAGGAAGGGAGGAGAGAGATAGAAACATCAATGATGAGAGAGAATCATTGATCGGCTGCCTCCTGCACACTCCCTACTGGGGGGGGGGGGGGGTCAAGCCCGCAACCCAGGCAAGTGCCCTTGACCAGAAATGAACCTGGGACCCTTCAGTCCGCAGGCCGACACTCTATCCATTGAGCCAAACCGGCCAGGGCAGAAGATTTTTTTAAGGTAACAAAACAATTCTGTGTGATACTTTAATGGTAGACAAATGACACTGCATCTGTCAAAACCCAGATGATGTTACAGCCCAAAGAGTAGGTGCAACCTTTTTAAAAGTCACTTAGGAGGTCAGTGGATCCCAGGATGAAATGTTGAATGTGGTAAAATAATCGCACTGTATTACAGATGGATAAAACCACTTCACTAAAGGGAATGGGGCATAGAGTGCTGCATAAGTAACTTATTAGGAAATAAGTAGAGTGTGTGAGACCAAAGCAAAGGAAGCTGCTCATACGACTCTAGTCTAGTTGGTAAACTGTTCCCCAAGGGGGTTCAGGTCAGCAGTTGGGACAGCACTGTGAGTGTGCAGGAACAGAATGGTTGCAGCACTATGGCCAGGGGGAGACAGGGCTGGAGACATGAGGATGAGCTCAGGTCAGCTTCATACACACACAAGTGGCTACATCTACAAGTGTTCATAGACATGTGCAGAGGACACACATCTACCCCCAGGCTGTCGGCTGAGGGCCGGGAAGCAGTGACCGTCCCGGCTACTTGGAGCTGATCCACGACGGGGCAGGGATGTAAAGGAGGAGCCTGGAGCACCTTCCTGTGCTGGAAAGTAAGGAGGTGCTGAGAAAGGAAGGGAGAGAGGGAGGAAGAGGGGGAATCACCACAGGCATCTCAAAGGGGCACAGGAGCCAAATGAAAGAGCTTCCAAGGACCAAATCAGAAACAAGTTGAGCAACCAAGTAAAGCAGCATTGGATTTTAACAAACATAAACATCCATGAGCCCACACCGATATGAATGAATGGATGAATAAAGAAAGCAGCAGGGCTCCCATGCAGAAAAATTCCAAATAATGTCCGAGGATGCCCTCCAGGAGGAGAGCCGGCGCACAGTTTGGAACGGGGAAAGGACCTTTCCGGCACAGACACTGACAAACACCTCAGCCAGGCGTCCAGGCCACCCTCGCCGGGAAGTCACTGACCCTGACCGGACGGATGCGGGAGATGGCACTGCACCTCTGTGTCTTCCTCCCCTGACCCACAACCCTCTTCCAATTACAAGAAAAATATCAGACAAATCCGAAACGAGGGACATTCAACACAACACCTGACCAGTCCTCCTCACAACTGTCTAAGTCACCAAAAACAACAAAAGTCTGAGAAACTTTCACAACCAAGAAGAACCTGAGGAGACAGGACAACTGCCCTGTGGGGTCACGGACCGATCCTGGAGTAGGAAAAGAACAGCAGATAAAAACCAAGGCTATCTACACACATGTGAACTTCAGTGAAGAAAGAGGCATGGCCGCTGGCTAACCACGCTCCGGTAAGATGCTGGTGGCAAGAGGACCTCTCTGCTAGCTTCACAACTGCTCTGTAAGTCTCAAAGTTTTCTAAAGGAGCTTAATGTTAAAAACCAACTGGAAAAGGCAGCACAGTGTAGCATGTGTTAAACGATTTAAAAAGACACAAATGCTGCAACACACATGGCACTGTATCCTGACAAGGCCGCGTGCCGGGGCTGAGGCGTCTCGGGGGGAGTGGGCCTTCTGAAAGGGATGCAAAGTTGCACCAGATCTGGGTGGGTGGGTCACTGGGTCAGGTTCTATGCTCACCTGGTGTGCTCTGGGGACAAAAATCTCACATAAGCAAATGCTAAATTCTCATTATGCTCACACTGTTCCCGCAAATATCATCCACTCTGGAACAAATTGGCACTTTTCTTTTTTTTAAATCCTCACCTGAAGATATTTTTCCATTGATTTTTAGAGAGAGTGGGAGAGAGAAAGAGAAACATCGATGTGAGAGAAACACATCGATTGGTTGCCTCCTGCACAAGCCACAACCAGGGCCCAGGCCGGGAATGAACCTGCAACCGAGGTCCATGCCCTTGACCGGAATCGAACCCAGGACCCTTCAGTCCACAGGCTGATGCCTATCAACTGAGCCAAACTGGCTAGGGCACAATTGGCACTTTCTAAACAAGTGTTACAGCAGAACTGAGTGCTTCACGGAAGAAGATATAAATCAATCCCGCAAACACCATTTCTCCCCCAGAACACTGGCCACAGGATAAAGGCCACCACAGGTGCTGGTGAGAACGCAGACGGCTCTGGGACTGCTCGGGGCTTGCCCTCCCAGAAGGGGTGGAACATCCGCAGCCCCAGCATCTGCACCAGGTAACACGGTGACTGATGGCAGGCGAGGCTTTGGGTCAGGATTGTAGACAGTCTTTCTGGCACACCCCCTTCCTGGGGCCAGTGTCCCTCTGACCACCCAGGTCACATTTTACAGCTCTCAGGGAATCACTCTGGCTGGTGGGACAATTTGGACCCTGCAGCAAGTGCAGGATGGGGGGTGAGGGGCAAGGAGGGAAGAGAGAGCCCAGGCAATCCCAGGCAGCAAACCACAGGAGCCTGCAGAATGAGGTCCCGGTCCCCCCTATGCCATCACTGAGAGGGAAGCGGCCCACTACCAGGGCTTCAGGGACGCACTGGCCGACACCGAGGCCCAGGGAGGGCACCACTCAGGGTCACATCAAGCATTGCTAGCACACAGCATGGGCTGTCACCCTCACGCTTCGGGCCCCAGCATCCCCTCCTGTGGAATGAAGATAAGAGCCTCCCTCCTGGTTCAGAGAGAGCTGGCAGCTCTCAGCATCACAGTCAGAACAAACCCAATGGGTGACCAAGGGCCCCTGCAGGCACAAGTAGGTGCCATAAGGCTGGTGTCCTGACTAGATGGGGGACGACAACCCAGCAACCCAAGAACCAGGCCACATATCAACTGAAGGCATCATTCTGGCCAACTTTTTTAAAAAGAGAAAGTTAAGAAAAGATAAGAGTGTGTGTCAGTCCTGAATGGAGCTGGAAGCGCAGCTCTAGGTTTCCAACAGGGAGGCAGGAGGGGCGACTGCCAGACAGGCTCACAAGGCTCTGTCCATAAAGCGGCAAGGCCTTCTGCATGGAGTAGACCCGGATGCAAACAGAACAACTGCAAAGCTGCCTTTATGAGCCAAAAATGGGGAATCCAGACAATGACCGGATAGGAGACAGCATTAAGGAATCATTATTAATTCTGTCAGGTGTGAAAATTCACCTACGGTTATCCTATCTAATAAAAGGGTAATATGCAAATTGACCCTAAAAGTGGAACGACCGGTCACTATGATGCTCACTGACCACCAGGGGACAGACGCTCAATGCAGGAGCTGCCCCCTGGTGGTCAGTGCGCTCCCACAGGGGGAGCTCTGCTCAGCCACAAGTCGGGCTCACGGCTGTAAGTGCAGCACCTCCTCAGCAGCACTAAGGATGTCCGACGGCGGCTTGGGTCCACCTAAGCCGCAGTCGGACATCCCCCAAGGGCTCCCAGGTTGCCAGAGGGATGTCTGACTGCCAGCTTAGGCCCATTCCCCTGGGAAGTCCCAGACTGCGAAGGGTGCAGGCCGGGCTGAGGGAACTCCCCAGAGTGCATAAATTTTTGTGCACCAGGCCTCTAGTGTTTTATAAAAAAAGAGTTATTTCTCAGCACAACACACCAATGTACTTACAGAGGAAGTGAGGCAAAGAGATGGCGGAGAGACATATTCCCTCTGCTCTGGTTATACTTACAACTTCCCCTAAATAAGGTGGAAGCATTATGAGGGAAGCAATGCAGAAAACTGTCTTTAAAAAAGCAAATCCTTGAAATACAAACCACACAATTATTTTGCCTGATACAACAGACTCAAAGTGCATGGTGCCTTCTGAACTATGGAAACTCCTGTCTTTATCCACTTGAATGAAACCTGCTTTTCTGCAACTCTGTGCTTTTTAAAAAACGACTGCTGCAAATGCTCAGTCCACCTCCCATGGCAGAGCACAGCAGGCTGGCAGGGTTTAATGCCCAGGACAGCAGCTGGACAGCCACACAGGGCCTGGGAGGGCCTCATGTGTCAGAGCCTGCAGGGTCCGGGCCAGCCCTGGCCATAGGACCTCTTCACCTCACTGTCTAAGAAGAAACCAAATCTTTCTTTACCCCCAATATGTGTAGGGGCCTTTCACCCAGCGTCCTGATATGGCGAAGGTCTAAGGGGTGACTGCCCCAAACTGAGGAGGGGAAGCTGACCTCCTTTGCAGGAAGTGATGAGGGGGCGCGGCAGGAGCCCATGCTGGTCTGGCCGTGGCTCTGTTCCAGGCAGCTGCTCAGGCCCAGGGAGCCTCAGCCACCAACCCCCTACCCGCCACCCCCACAGGCTCAGGTGCACCAACCCATGCAGTGACCTGCACCCTTGCGACCCATCCTGGCTCCAGTGGGCAGAGCTGCTCGTCGAGGGCCACACAGCTAAGGGCCCAGCAGGATCCAACCCTTCCTGGAGCCAGTGTGAAAACCACAGCCTCGTGCAGCACAGGCAGCACCTCCTCGCCTCCCAGGCAAAAGCCACCTTTGGGCCACAGGCTCCTGGTCCCAGGCCTGGCCACCTGCTGCCCTTCCTGTAGGAAAGCAGCTCCGCCAGTGTGCCAGTCTTGAGTCCAAGGCCATACCTGGGGACGTTGAGGCGCACAGCTGCTCCCCCCCAGGCCGGCAGATGGAAGCAGCCCAGGTGCCGTGGCAGTCAGTCTCGGCGCTTTTAAAAGTGAGGAGCCCAAGAGGGATTCACAAACCTCTGCCCGACACACCCTCCGCTTGTGGGACAGCAGGGAGTGTCAGCAGTACAGCCTCAGTGAGCCCTGGAGTCGCAGCCTTTGGACATCTGTAGCTGCCTCTCCTGGCTGGAGACCAGCAGGGCCACATCAGCACCTCAGGGTTCCCCAGCCCCCCCAAGTCGTGCCTCTTCATGCCAACAGCAGAACGTACACCCAGCTCCGGCTCCAAAAGCTCTTGGCCTCTCCCTGCGCTCCAGCCCCAAGGACTCTGCTCCGAGGTCCAGGGCACTCTCAGTGGGCGGGAGAGCCCTCCAGGCTTCAGCCAAAGCAGGGCTCTTCCTGTCCCACGCAGACACTGAGGAGGCTGGGCCCCACACAGAGGCCTCCAGTTGCCCTGCCCTCCTCAGCAGGTGCCTGCCCTTTTAAGACAGGCTGCCGGGGCTCCTAGCCTTGAGCAAAACACACCTCTGCACCTGCCTCAGTTTTCCCATCTATACAATGGCTATAAGAAGGTAGTAACCCAAGGGCTGGTATGAGTCAGTGGGGCCTAGAGAGGCTACGACAGGAGCAGCTCAGCTGCAGGGGTGAGACCAAGTGGCTGCGCTCACCCACCCCATCTGGCGGTGACTTCTGCAAACACATGGGTTGGGGAATCGGTGCCAAGGACCCCTTCCCACGTAGTTTGAGCTGCGGAGCCTTCCTTAGTCGCTCCCACCCAGTCTACCTCAGTCTACCTCAGTCTCCCCATCCTCTGCGAGAGATTATAAAAGGGAGGGAAGGGAGCAAAGGGGACAGAGTAGCTGCTCTCATCAGCTCTGCCCCAACCCTCCTGGTTGCTGAGCCTGCAGGACAGGAGGGATGACGGATGAGTGTTGGGAGCTGGGCTCAGGCAAGTCCAGAGGGGGTGGCAGAGGAGGCTCAGAAGCATCCGGCAGTGAGGGCAGCACAGGCTGGGCCAGCTGGAGGCCCCAGGCAGCAGGCTGGGGATGCCCTCTGGGAGATGCAGTGGGGACGCTACAGATCACACCAAGCCAAGGAGCAGAGTTGGTGGCTGTGGGAACAGCAGGGAGGGGATCCAGGCCTGAGAGGTAGAGGGAAGGAGCTGAGGCCACTAACCAGCAAGTGTAAGCACTTCCTGTGTGCCGGGCAGGCATTATGCCCAGTCTATGAGACGCCAGAGCTCACCAAACTGCACCCACTGCTTCCCCAAGATGTATATATATCACACACTCAAGATCCTGAGGTGGGAGAGAGGGCGTCCAGACCTGTCTTCTCACTCTCCCTGGGAGCCAAGAGATGGTGGGGCTGACACTGCATCAGGAACCTGCCCCTGGCCTGTGGCATGCCTTCTCACCCTCCACCACCCCCCCCCTCGCCCCCTGGTGAGGACCACCTACTTCTGGCACTTACCTAACCCTACCAGACAGGAGCTCCCACCCAATGCCTGCACCCTGCCAGACAGCTTCCCTCCCTCAAACATGGTATTACCTACAAATGTTGGACAGGAGTACAGGCAATTCTGTTTGCAGCATAATTTGTTAGTAACTGAATCCACTTTAATTCAATGAATTTTTAAAAGAATTAAGATAGTTCACTTCTCTACAGGAGAAAAAAATGGGCCCAACAAATTCAGGGTGGGGTAAAAATAGGTTTACAGCTGTTCACATGAAAAATAATATAATAACTAATAGTAATACAAGATTAAACTGTTTTACATACTCACAACTGTAAACCTACTTTTGCCCCACTCAGTATTATCTACTTAAATGTTGATTTTTAAAATAAGAGACAGTGTTTCCAAGTACGAAATGGGCACAAAATAAATAGGTTGACAAGAGCCTGTACTGGTACAGGCATGAGTGAACTGGTGCAAGCTTTCTGGCAACATCTCCTGAACAGATCATCTTCCTCCAGCTTCTGCCAGAACTTCCCACCCGCAATGGGGGAAACTGAACCCAGGGCAGCAGAGCGACATGTCCAAGGCCATGTGGCCAGTGCACGCAGGAGCCAGGAGGGGACAGCAAGCAGGCAGGCACCTGAAGGAACTGTAGAAACTGACCCACCTTCCAGACACACCCACTGAACGGAGCCAAGGTGCTTGCACTGGCCAAAAGGTTTGTCCACAATGGAAAAGAGCTAACAAACGAAAGGTCCCTGAGCGGGAAGCAGTTCTCTCTGCAATCATGGGTCCAGGCCTTCTTACAGGGTCACGAAGGCAAGCTTGTGAGCACAAGAGGGGGGCTGAGTGCTGTGGGGGTGAGTCCCATCCAGGGAGACCCCGGGTGCATCCCCCCCACTCCCCAAATGGAACCCTTGTTGGAGGGGCCACATGTTATGCCTCTTGAAGATCCAGTGTCAGCCAAGCCTGGCTCAAAGGAGCCCCAATACTCGCTGACAGATGTCAGGACCTGGGGTGAGTGAGCGGCCACCTGCCTTCCCGCCCGCCCGTGTCAGTCGTTTACTGATGCTAACCTGAGCACCTACTCTGCCAGGCATGGCTTCCTCTATCCGCTCCTCCCCGCCTTCACAAGAGGGCTCTACTGGACTCCCCAGTGAGGCAGGGAGGCTCTGACCAGTCCAGGCACCCGTCCCCGGCCACTAGGAGTGGTGGTGCCAGGAGGTGGGGGTTGGGGGAAGCAGCTGGCATGGTGGATCCCAGGATCAAGGGCCAAGAGCCCGCCGGGACAAGGGGAGAGTCAGGTGGGGAAGGGGCACCCTGTCGGGGAAACTGACACCATGCCCCGCCTTTTCAAGCCTTATGGGTGGGCCATGCTGCAGAGAGGAAGCCAAGGCCCCGTCCTCCTCGCTCCCGCACAGGCTGGGGAGAAGCTGGTGTTTGGGTCACTAGCACACTTCCCGCAGGGCTGCCCGAGGACCTGACTCCTCACCCCGGAGGGAAAATCCGGGACACACGCAGAGCGGCCCGTCCCGTCTACAGGGAGAGCCGGGGGCGCGCCCACACAGGAAGTGGGCGGAAAAAGCAGGCTTCCCGGGCAGTGGGGGGAATGGTGGGAGAGCTGACTCCGGGACAGGCCCCCGACACAGGCCGCGACCGCCGCAGGCCAGGCCACCTGCCCGGCACCAGCCCTGCCGAAGGCAGCTGCCCCGCCTGGGAAGGGCGATGCAGGGCCGGGCTTTTCTCGGCGCTCATCCCTCGCCCACACCCTCCCCCAACCCGGGAGGCCGAGCACCGCAGGAAAACACCACCCACCGTGCCCAGGCCCGCCACCAGGCGCAGGCAGGCCGCGCACGCACCCCTGGCGCCCGGGGCGGCCCGGCGAGGGGTCAGCTGAGGGCGGGGTGGGGGGCCGGGCGGGGCGTCGCACCTCCTTGAGCTGCTCCATCTCGCCGCGGATGGCCTCGTAATCCACCTCGAGCTCCTCGAACTGCAGCTTGAGCTGGTGCTTCTCCTCGAGCACCGCCAGCCCGTACTCGGCCGCCTGGATCTTCTCGCGCGTGGTCTCGGCCAGCTCGTGCGACAGCCGCTTCACCTCGGCGCGCAGCCACTCGGGCTGCGCCTCCATCACCAGCCGCGCGTACTCCTCCTCCTCCGACGGCGCCGACATGGTGGCCGCGGGCCGGCTCACGCTGCTGCCACCGGGCTCACACCCGGCTCCCGTCCGCTGGCCACCGCCCAGCCCGACGGCGCCCGGGCCGCCGCACAGCCGCAGTGCGCTCCCCGCCGCGCGGGGCGATGTGGGAGCCGTAGTCCCGCCCGCGCGACCGCCAAGCTCGTGTGGACACGAGCCCGCCCGTCCCGGCCCTTGATTGGCCGGCCGGCGCCGCGGCTCCTCCCAAGCCCATCGCCGCGGCCGCCGCCGCCCGGGATATTCTGGGCGCCGTAGTCCCGCCCGCACGCCGCCTACCAGGACCGTCATGCCCGCGCCTGCCCGCCCCCGGCCGTGATTGGCCCGCGAGGCCGCCGTCGCAGAGCCGGAAGTGTGCTGTTCTCCTGCCCGCCCCCGGCCGTGATTGGCCCTCGAGGCCGCCGTCGCAGAGCCGGAAGTGTGCTGTTCTCCTGCCCGCTCCCAGGCCAGGCCTCAGCCCCACCCTCTGCGGGACCCGGTTTCCGAGGCGGCGGGACGGGCGCGCCCTGACGTGCCCGCGGTTCGCCTGGGACGCCCGGGAGGTGCGCCAGTTCTGGCCGCGCAGCCTGGCCCTCGTGTCGCGGCTGGTGCCCCTTCGTGAGCGCCACCTGTGAGCCGCCGCGGAGACCTGCCGACACCCTCCTCCGTTCCTTTAACCACCGTTTTCATTGCTATGTCTGGTTCAGACTAATGGCCCCACACTGTTTCTTCGCTATTGCCGCCATTCCTTCTCCACCCATGGCTTTGTATTCTAGAGAAGAGATTTCATTCATTAGCATTATATTCTTCCTAGAGGCCTGGTGCACGAAACGCGTGCACTGGGGGGAGGTCCCCTCATCCTGGATTGCTACAGGGCCCAGGCCAGGCGAGGGACCCCACCATCTGGCTCAGTCCCAGAGGGGCAGAACCCCAGCAGCAAGCTAACCTACCGGTGGAGTGTCTGCCCCCTGGTGGTCAGTGCAGGCCGTAGCGGGTGGCCTTAGCATATCATTAGCAAATTATGCTTTGATTGGTTGAACGGGTGATCGGACACTTAGCATATTAGGCTTTTATTATATAGGAGGATTTTACGCAGCGAGTTTTTTTCTGTTACTATCCTTACTTCCTTAGATGCCCAACTGGCAGGTTTAGCCAGTGGGGGCTCCTCCAAACTGCCTCCTGTGTTCTTTCAATCTGTCATAATATTCGAGCATTTTCTTACTTTCTAGCACAAATTGTTCCAGAATCTTGTATTCTGCCCCAAATTGGAATCTGTTATTTCTCCAAGAAGCTCTTATTCCTTTTAATGATTTAATGTTTCATTTGTTTGAGAAGAATGTCATAATTTTACTTGTGAAATTTTTTAAAAAATGAGGGCATTCAACCACAGTAAAAGCAGGATGCCCAAGAGGCCTCATTTCCCTAGGGCCACGCTGCTTTTAGCCCTGAGAGTCCCAAGTCCTGGGAACCCTTCAGGCTCGGGCACACCTGCCAGCCTAAGGGAGAGATCCCAGGAAAAAGAAGGGAGACGGATAAGCCTTGTTTGAGGGGGTCACACAGCCTCAGGGAAACATCCCCTCCTGACTCAGGATGGCCAAATTCAGAATCCCCACCCCATTCCTCACCTTCAAGTAGAGCTAGCCTGAGGAGGGGAGGGGGAAGGCATTGACCACTGAGCTTTGAAGTTGGATAGGCTGCTGGTAGAAGGGGGACAGGTAGCAACTTCCAGGTGCTGGGTACAGGACCTCTCATGGCTACTGTGGGCTTCCTGCAAGAGGGACATCAGGGTTAGAGCCGTGAGGAAGGGGCCATGATGTCTGAGTGTTGGTGGTCGGGGCATCAGGGAAGGATGTCTTGAGAATGTGAGACCTGTGTGGAGACCCTAAGTATGCTCAGGAGGTGGCCGTCAGGCTGCCACAATAGGGACTGGCAAGCATGAGAGAAGCAGGGCCATCCCTTGTTGAGTTCCAACTCCCCAACATGGATAGGTACCTGACCTACATCATCTCATTGAGTCCTCACAACACCCCAAGAGGTGGGAATGATGCTATTTTCTTTGACAAATGAGGAAACAGGCTGGGCAAAATGCTCAGTAAGATTCTCCACCTTCGTAAACCTCTCATCCGATTTCTCAGTCTGACAGCTAAGGACAGACCCCGCCCCAGCCTTCTGCCGTCCTGACTGCCCCTTTGTGGCTTGAGCCCCGTTGTCCAAGAAGGGGCCACAGGAGAACAGAGGCAGCGTTGGCATAGCGGGATGCCAGGGAACACCCTGCTTGTCCCCTCAAGAATGACTGGGTGACCTCTAGCCTGGGGGCAAAGGGATATGACATCCTCCCAGGAATTCGCTCTTCCTTTGTGAGGCAAGACTCCAATCTCCCACTCCTCCCAACCTGGGTGAAGGAACAGGATGCTCATGTGCAGTGTCCAGGCTGGGCTGGGTGTGGCACTTTGGCAGCCTTGAAGCTCCTTCCTTCCTGTTCCCTCAAGAGCTCTGTGTGTAGGAAATGGGTCTCTGTGATCCATCTCCAGCACAGTCAACTTTTAATGGAAATGGTTATTGAATTTTCCCAGGGCAAAAGGAATGTAGGTGCTGGGGTCCAACCCCAGCAGGTCCAGGGGTCCCCAAAGGTGTGGACGGAGTCGGCGAAGAAGGAATGACACGGAGACAGCGTTCAGTTGATCAGCAGCCTAGCCAGGATCTCTAGCCAGGATCTCCAGCCAAGTTCTGGTCTGGATCTCCAGCGAAGTTCTGGTTAGGATCTCCAACCAGGTTCTGTGTCCATGTTCTCTTGCTAGGTTCTCCAGCCAGGTTCTCCAGGTTCTCCAGCCAGGTTCTGTAGCCATGTTCCCTCGCTAGGTTCTCCAGCCAGGTTCTATCCAGGTTCTCCAGCCAGATTCAGTCACCAGGTTCTAGTCAGGTTCTCTTGCCATGTTCTATCCAGGTTCTGTAGCCAGATTCTGTCTCTAGGTTCTTCAGCCAGGTTCTCTCGCTAGGTTCTGTCTCTAGGTTCTGAGGCCAGTTTCTGTCCAGGATCTTTTGCCATGTTCTCTCGCTAGGTTCTGTCTCTAGGTTCTGTCTCCAGTTTCTGTCCAGGATCTTTTGCCATGTTCTCTCCAGCAAAGTTCTTCTGTCTCTAGGTTCTGTGTAGGTTCTGTGTCTAGGTTCTATGTCTAGGTTCTGTTACATCTGTATTTATACCAGTTGAATCCAATCCTATCAATCTCTATTCCAAAGGTTAGGGCGTTTATCTCCATTCCAGGGAGTAAAGATTATGTAGCTTAAGCATGATTGTTGGTAGTTAAAGTGATTAATTACCTGCCTGGCACTTAGTTAAGGGGTTTTATTCCCTCCCTAACTTCAGGGGAAAATCCCTACCTGGGGAAACAACCTTTCTCAGAGAGGTGACCTTGGTTAAAACACATAGTGCCAAGAAGGTGAGTATGCCATATATGCCAGGTCCCTTGAAACAGCAAGGATGGACCGGCTCCCGGCATGTAGGGAGGAGGGAAGAGGACGTAAGAAGAAAGAACTGTGCACCTGGGCCAGCATCATGGTGGAAACCCTCGGGGCACCTCCTCAGGTAGACAGGGGAAGGTGGAGGCAACTAGAAAAGGCCTCAGCCCAATTTATTTTTAATGGCTTAATGGGAGACAATAAGACCTGGACGACATATGCGGAAACAGGTGACTCCATAGTACTCAGCCAATGAGGAACCGGAGAAGGGACTGAATAAATAGGCTGTGTTCGCTGCCCCAGGTGTGCCTGCACAATAGGACAGATACCTACTCTTCAGAACATATTAAAAGTCTCATTTTCACCATACTTCTGTCTCTGAGTCCGTTATTTGAATTCGAACAGGTGAGAATTTCTCACAGTTTGGGGGCTCATTCAGGATTTCTATGCCCATATGGAGGGGTGCCCTGGTTGAAGGGGAGACACATCCCACCCAATTTTGAGTGGCCCGTTGCTGAGCCCCATCTCTTCACGGAAGCCATAGAACAGGCCTGAGGCTGTTTTTTAGTTTTCCCCCCAGAAGATGGTGAAACCAACGCGGGATAACAAACAAAAAAAGCAGGCACCCATACACAACTAGGCAATCCTCGTGCATGAGTCAAGGTAAGAAAATTGGGCTATAAAGCACTACCTTGGTGGTTGCATATCCTTGGGTATGTGACTGAGAAG